>NC_141696.1:447079272-448316048 GCF_964263255.1 Lissotriton vulgaris | reverse complement strand
GTCGACGAAGCCATCGTCGTCGACTTCTACAGTGTCGACGCCGCCGTCGACGAGAACATTGTCGTCGTCGTCGACGAGGACATCATCGACGTCGATGCAGTCGACGATGAAAATGCATGATAAAATATCAAAAATCGTAGACGCTCCACAGTCGGATACCATGTCAACGAATCTACAATCGAAGGGCTCTCCATCAGTGAAGTATTCCTATACCCATTTTAAAATGTCATCATGCATGGTGACACCAGAGATGACCTCACCTAGCAAGGTCCAGCAACTGCTGCCAACGCAGTTTCTAGAAGAAGATCCTGACGTACAGAATATGTTTCCCATAGCATCCAGTCCCTCTCATCTTAACATCAAGGTTCATGAGAGTTCAGACTGTGAAGATCTTGAAGAGATTACAATTCAAGAAGAAGTTCGACAGCATACCACTGTTCAGCCTATGGTATGCCTTCCAGCGTCAATTGTCTCTGACCTACAGTTTCTAATTTCAGACTATAAGCAAAGATTTCCATCTTCTGCTCCTGCTTCAGGAGTGCCAGCACAGCAGGAAGCTCGAACTCCTCAACATCGCCAGCGACCACCTCCGCTGGTTGTGCATCAGGAGCAAGAGAAGTTACCTCCTCAAATTTCTTCGGATGAGGATGAATATGAGGAAGAAATGAGACATAATGAGGTCCAAGATGAGGAAGGTGAAATACATGATGAGGATTCTGATGATAACGCCAACCTGGATCCGGCATCCCCAGAACAGGTACAGGATGATTCATCCCCTGAAGATTTAGGGGGATTCCATAATATAGTAGGGAGAGCGGATGCAAGGTTCAACATCCAAATAGCTTCGGAAACGCAGGACTGTTTCCTTCACGATTTTAAGGAATCCTTCAAAAGATCGGTTCGATCCATCCCAGTAATCGATTATATATGGGAGCAAGGACTTAAAATTATGAAAAATCCCTCCTCTCTCATTCCAGTGCCGGCTAGACTTGAAAGGAAGTACAAAGCCCCAGACACTGCACCCGCATGTTTAATTGGCCAGACTAAACCGGACTCGGTTATATCACAGGCCGCTCAGCAGAAGTCTAGCAACCCGTCAGCGGCAATAACAGCGCCTCCTGATAAAGAGGGGAGAAAACTTGATGCCATTGGCAAAAGATTTTCATCCATGTCCGCCCTATCAGTCAGGGCTGCAAATTCTCTGGCATTACTAGGTCGCTACAATCGACAGATATGGGCAGATATAGCCCCAAATCTAGGGGCAATCCCAGAAGACCAGAAAGAAGAGGTTAGGAAAATTTTGCTGGAAGGCGAACGCTCTGCATCAGAAATGATCGATGTGGCCTTGGATATCGCTTCCACAGGATTTCGTCAACTGGCAGGAGCAGCGGTTTTGAGACGCCAGGGCTGGCTTAAAGCCACAGCATTCCGGCCTGATGTGCAAGCTAAAGTTCTAGACATGCCATTTGATGGAGAACTGCTCTTCGGTGAACATATCGATGACATGCTGCAAGGTATTAAGAAGGATACCGACACGGCGAAAGCCCTAGGCACCCTGCAATACAAGACTAATTCCTTTCAAGGATCCAGAGGTAGAGGGCAACAGAACCGAGGCAGCTATCAAGGTTACAAGTCCGCTTATAACTCTTCTCAGCAGTACAAGCCTCAATATCAGCAGAGGCAGCAACAAGGACGAGCTTCATACAACAAGTCGTCCTTTCGAGGGAAAGGAGGAAAGAAAAATAATTACAGACGCCAATGACTGCTTTCTCCAGCATGCCTCCACCTCTTCTCCACAATTCGTAGTTGGAGGAAAAATTACCAACTTGCTTCACAATTGGAAGCAAATTACAACAGATCGTTGGGTGTTGCAGTTAGTTCGCTTCGGACACACTTTGGAATTTGTGGAGCATCCTCCTCCGAACCCACCATGTCCTATGCAGCACAAGAATCTAAACCTACTTCAACAGGAGCTCTCTCTAATGCTCCAGAAAAGAGCAGTGGAAAGAGTTCCTCGAGGTCAGAAGGGGAGAGGATTCTATTCCCGATTCTTCCTGATCAGAAAAAAGGAGAAGAAGCAGTGGAGACCAATATTGGATCTGAGAAACCTAAACATATACCTCAAGAAGCAGTCCTTCCGTATGGTTACCCTCCAGGAGGTATTACACCTACTCAATCCAAAAGACTATATGGTATCCTTAGACCTCCAGGATGCCTATTTTCATATCCTCATTCACAAGAGTCATCGACAATTTCTGAGGTTTGCAGTGGCAGGCAGACACTACCAGTTCAGAGTTTTACCATTCGGCCTGAAATCAGCTCCACGCATCTTCACGAAGTGTCTGTCTCCGGTAGCGGCATACCTTCGCCAGCATCATCACCAAGTCTTTCCCTACCTTGACGACTGGCTCATCAAAGCTCCGACTCGCGTAGCCAAGTCCTCTTCGGCCTGCCTTCATCTCTTCGAAAATCTGGGCCTAACACTCAACCAGGAAAAGTCAACCGTCACAACGTCTCAATTTCCTGGGAGCAACGTTGGATACACAACAAGAGAAAGCCTTCCCTTCCAGAGAACGTCAGGTCAAGCTGAAGACCCTGGCGGTCCACATTCAGACCAAATAGAGAGTCAAAGTTCGACTATTCAAGTCGTTGTTAGGAATGATGTCTTCCAACATTTTTCTCATTCCTCACTGTCGCCTACACATGCGGCCTCTACAGGAAGCCTTAACAAATCAGTGGATCCAAAGTACAGGGTCTTTCGACGACTGGATCAAGATCACTCAGGTCATGAAGAAAGCTCTGAGATGGTGGCTTCTGGGCGACAACTTAAACAAGGGTCTCCCTTTTCTTCTCCCAGTCTCTCCTCATGTGATAACCACATACGCTTCACTGGAAGGATGGGGGGCGTTCCTGCAGGAGCTGCAAGTGCACGGTCAATGGTCAGTGGCAGAAAAACAACTCCACATCAATCTGCTAGAGTTAAGAGCAGTGCGCTTGGCACTTCGAGCATTTCTGCCCCGAATCCGGAACTCCCCAGTGCTTGTGAGGACGGACAACACCACCACAATGCACTACCTGAACAAGCAGGGGGGTACTCGATCCAGGACGTTGTCTCGAGAATCTCAGCAAATTTGGATCTGGCTGGTACAACACGACATTTCTCTGCGGGCAGAGTATGTCCCAGGAGTAGACAACACCCTGGCAGACTCGCTAAGCAGGCAGCGTTCACTTTGTCACGAGTGGGAGCTCGACCAGCAGACGCTCGACTCGGTGTACTCCCGTTGGGGCAAACCTCACCTGGATCTCTTTGCGACGGAAGTGAACGCGAAATGCCAACATTACGCAAGCTGGCTTCCCCAGAAAAGGTCCCTAGGGAATGCCTTTTCGATGACATGGTGCAACGTCTTTGCTTACGCTTTTCCACCGTTTCCCCTGATCCCCAGGGTTCTCCGGAAACTGAAAGCAGAGAGTTGTACCATGATCCTGATAGCCCCAGCGTGGCCGCGCCAACACTGGTATACAGAACTACACCTTCTATCGCTGGAACCTCCAATTCTATTCAGGACATGCCCACATATCCTCACAATGAACCAGGGACAAGTCCAGCATCCGGATCCAACATCTCTAAACTTATCGGCTTGGCTCCTGAGTTCAGAGAGTTCCAGGATTTAGATATTCCTCAGGAATGCAGGGTCGTCTTAGCCCGGGCTCGGGCTGAAAGTACTAATAAGACGTATTCCCTCAAGTGGAAAAGGTTCTGTTTGTGGTGTAGAGCTCAGAATTTGCATCAGTTCACTTCTACTCCAGCACAAATTCTGCCCTACTTGCTCCACTTAGCCAATTCAGGACTGGCAGACGCTTCAATAAAGGTCCACCTGGCGGCCATATCCAGGTTCAGACGATCTTCGTGTGGAGCTTCACTATGGACCAACAGACTAATCACACAGTTTCTGAAGGGATTATTCAGATCTTTCCCTCCAGTTAGAGCACCTCCACCTACATGGCAACTAAATGTGGTACTAGCTCAACTAATGAAACACCCGTTTGAGCCAATCCACAGAGCAGATCTAAAATATTTGTCATGGAAAACAGCTCTATTGCTGGCGCTCACGTCAGCAAGGAGAGTGAGTGAACTGCAGGCTTTTTCTGTGCAAGACCCCTTCATCCAGTTCAAGAATGACAGGGTCATTCTACGGACTAACCCTAAGTTTATACCGAAGGTTCCGTCCTCTTTCCATCTCAACGAACCTATTGTCCTACGATCTTTCTTCCCGAATCCATCATCTGCGGCTGAAAGATCTCTCCACTCATTGAACCTCAAACGATGTCTCAAATTCTACCTTCACAGGACGGAGCAATTTAGAAAGTCCAACCAGTTGTTTGTTGCATTTAGCAGGCCCAGAAAAGGCCTAGCTTTAACAAAACAGAGCATTTCCAGATGGATTTCAGCGGCCATCGCCTTCTGTCACCAACAGGCGGGCCATCTTCTGCCTTCAAAAGTTCGAGCACACTCCACTAGAGCGGTATCCACCTCCATGGCGCTCTTTGCTGGGGTATCCATTGTCGACATTTGCAGAGCGGCGACATGGAAGACACCACATACGTTCACCAAGCACTACTGCTTGGACTCTGAACTTATGAAGGATGCAGCAGTGGGGCAGGCTGTCCTACGTCATCTATTTCATTAGTGGTGAGCCTTCTTCCTACCATCCCACCTTCCAGGTAATTTATCGCACATTTCTTATCAGGTTGTGAGTATCATGTAAACTGTATAACAACTTATGATAAGATTATTATGTCTTTACGAATGTATTATGTGAAATGTGCTCATTATTGCTTGCTATTCTGATTCAGGCATGTGAATCTATGAAAGATACCTCATAATACTGGATAAGAAATGCGTTACTTACCTGTAACAGCAGTTATCCAGTATTGGTATCTTTCATAGATTCACATGCAACCCACCCGTCTCCCCTGGAAGGGCTCACCTTTCCCCTCTCAGTAGCTACTACTTAGCACTGTGCTTACGAAAATCTGAGGGACTAGGGCTCCTTCCAGGAAGGTGAGAAGGGTGATGGTAGCTGATTGGCTCCTTGCCAAAGTTTGGTCCTTTTTACATAAGGACCTAGATAGGCTACTAATGTGAGGCCTCTGGCCTAGTACTAAGTATATGTCTATGTGACATTACTATTGTTATTTACCGGGGACTCCTACCCCGACGACGGGGAATGATTCAGGCATGTGAATCTATGAAAGATACCAATACTGGATAACTGCTGTTACAGGTAAGTAACGCATTTCTTACTAGTGGAATACATGGGCTAGTGGTTCTAGTGTACCTCTCTAGTAAGGCGGTACGAGGAGTGTTGAAGGACTGGGTTATTTAAGACCCAGCGGTGCCAGGGGACAACACCTGAAACCTTCGTGGGTAACCTGCTCCGGCGTACGAATGACAGAGACACGGGACACTTCCTTCGGCGTCAAAGATTCGAGGTTTATTTACTGCAGGGAACACAGAAGTCACAGGAAGTACAACGAGTGTAAGTTCGAGGAGACTGCTTCAAATTGCTACTGTGGATCGCTCCTTTTATACAGATTTCTCCCATAGGGTTACATGGTACACAAAGGTTTACAACTCGGTTCCCATAATTATCCCCGAGAGGGGTCACTTTGGTCACTTTGATACATTCAAGGTCCGGGGCATAAGTGCGGAAACATTTGGTGGTTCCCAACTGTAAAAACCCATCTTCCCACCATTAGTACATTCCAATCGGCAATAAAACAGATCGAAGAAGGAACAAGGACAGGTGCAGAGGAAGATGGAAACAGTGGGGAGATCGAAAAGGGTGTAAAAAGGAGAGGTATCGGGAAACACGAGCTACAGGCATCAAAGGGACGTGCCTAATGAGATGCACGGCTGAGACAATAGACCGGCACGGCAAGATGAGCCTCGAGCGGGGCCATCTGCCTTACAGTATCATCCCCCTCATCATAAAGACACTTTCAAAGGAAACGTGTCTTCCGCAAGAGTTTTGGGAATCCCAGGGTCGCGAAGCGGACAGCGTCCGTTCGCTGGCTACTTGAGGGCAAGAAACAAAATGGATGCCGTATCTAAGATGGAACCCGTGGGTACAGATGAAAAACCCACGTAACAAACGAACGGTTTAGGTTAACACAGCGAAACTGCGTACACCCACTAAACTCGCCATTTGCGGTTCATAGATACTAGACTCGACCATATTCGTGCGAGTCGAAAACACCACTTACAATCGTCACGGAACCTCAGACGCTCCTTTTGCCCTCATGTAGGCAAGCACTAGTCAGAATCATACTCAATATTCATCAGACCATCTAGATGTTGCTGTAACATAGCTCTGTCCAACCGAGTCCCTTTGGTAACAGGCGGCTGTCTTATACACGTCGTAGCACAGAGGCCACATAAGGCAGGACCACACTGCACACAAAGGCAACACGTGAACAGGAACACTACAACAACTCCGATGATCATCAGAATCTTCCAACCCCAAGTCGACATCAGGCCCCAAAACCACCCAAGCAGCGTCCAATCCCCTACGTCCACGTGTATGGACTCAGAGATCTTATGCAACCTTGAGATGGCTTGATAGACAGTCGGAGCGTTATCTGGAATGAAAATGCAGCAGCTCGAATGGATCACCTTACATACCCCACCTCGATCTGCTAAGATCACGTCTAAAACCATACGGTTTTGTAACGTCATAAGCCTATCCGCCTGAAGTTCTGTGGTGATATTACCAAGGGCACTGGCAGTAATATTAGCTGTCGATTCCACCACTCGAGTCAACTGTCTCAGGTTCCTACTATTAACCATAGGCCCCCAAAACGGGAGGAAACCCTTGAAAAAGTCTCCTGCCTCTTGACCGGCAGTGTCCTCTTCGCTAATTACGCCTCTCACAACTCTAGTCTTGTGATAGTCTGCGTCTACAGTGAACGTCGGAGGCAACAGGTTTGCGATAAAACATGAGCCCACAAAGTCGGAGGGCAACCATGCATACGCACGATCATGGCAGACAAAGTATGTACCCTTGGCAGCCAGAAACACAGGGGACGAGACCATCGGCAGAATGTAATTCTCGGTGCAAGCACTCTCTCCAAGTCGAGCTTTCGATCTTCGGCCACGACCCATTAGACAAAAATTACCAATGTGGGGTACGACCCATATCAGAGGCGAGCTTTTAAGCTGTTTTTCACTCGTGAGCGCACTATACTCGACCTTACTCAGGACCCTATAGGCTTGTACCTCTTCCTCTGGGATGAGCGACAGCTCATAGATATCTCTATCTAAATCTTCTATCGCTATAGACAAAGGCTTATGATACGAGCCAGGGCCAAAGAAGGGAGAACGTGACTCTCGACTGGGGTAAGAATCTAGTGCGCTTCGAAACATTGTTTGGAATGCTCGAGCTGAACCCTGGGAACTATACGGTAAGACCAGATATGGAATTCCCTTATCCGTGGTATGTGGCATCAGCCCACACACCCAACAATTTGTAGTATTAACCACTAACTGGTGCTGATGAAGGAGCTGAATAAAGGAATTATTTCGGAATTCTGCACGTCTAGCCTGCTCGTGTTCGGGTAGGATATGGAAAGAATGAGGGGATGCAGTGGAGGTAAGTTTAGGGTCAGAAGTAGGAGTAGGTATGGCAGAAGGTAAGAAGTACGACATCATGTAATACACCCCACCCGCCAATAGTGCAGAAACAGTCAAAAGCAATACGAACATTTGAAACATAAAACATTTGGTACGAATAAGTTGTTGCAGTTTGAATCTTTGCGCCTGAGCTTCTTCCAAGTCCATCAGCTTTGAAAATGCCATCCCCTATGACCGTCCGCAACGTTTCTTGACGCACTTCGTTCTGTGTAGCAGTAGTCAATCCCCAGGAGTTCCCAGGAACCGACGGTCTTTAACCTAGCGTCAAGACCTACTAACCAGAAGGAAGTACACGCGCGGCCCTACGGCCTTTATTCACAATGTATATGCAAAATGTCTCTCAGCTGTGGAAGCAAAAATACATATGGAACGAAACTCAATATATACAAAAATAATTACAATGATATGGGTGTTCAGACTGATCGTGGAAAACGGGAAATGCAATTGTCAAGGGACAAAACGAAATCCTTTTATTTGTCCTTAGTGCTGGATCGCAAAAAATATCGAGTTTTCCCAGGACGTGTATGTTCATCAAACAAAGGATCCGATGAGGGAACAGAGTCCTGCTGATCAGTCGAATGTTCCGGTCTTGAGTCTTTTGGTGGCAAATGTTCAACAATGTCTTTCTGCTGCACTGAGGATTCTCCGACAGGTTGTGCGTCGCTAAAAGGTACAAAAGCCGGCAATCCTTCGGATTCAGCTGAAGCAATGCCCCTCCTCACCCACGAGTCTGCCGGTAAGGGTATAGGAACTTTCTTCGTATGGGTGGCATGCACCCAATTTTTTCGGCCTTCTAAACGGACGGCAGTTCTCGTGGCAAGGAGGACCTGGTAGGGTCCAGTGAAGCGGGGTTCCAAATTCTTCTTACGGGCAAAGTTGCGTGTTACCACCCAGTCTCCGGGCTGGAGCTGGTGGCCTGGACCCTCCGTCTGCGTCGGCAATGCTTCGTAAACCTGTTGGTGAATTAACCTCAGTTTAGCAGTCAGATCATGAAGATAGTCAATCAACATTGGATACTCAAGACTAGAGAACACACCCGGTCTAGGGACCCCCCAGACATTCGCAGGACGACCGAACACTATTTCATAGGGACTAAGCCCTACTCGGGAGTGTACTGTCGTCCTTGTTGACAACAAGGCAAGGGGTAAAGCGTCAGGCCACGAAAGACCAGTCGTAGCCTGAATCTTAGCCAGTTTGAGTTTAAGGGTGCCATTGTACCCTTCAACCAAACCTGCTGACTGGGGATGATTGGCGCTATGGAATTTTTGATTAATTCCAAGGCCCTTACACACACTCTTCATCACACTCCCTACAAACTCACTTCCGTTATCAGACCATACAATTCTGGGCATTCCATACCGAGGAAAGTATTCCTTCAGCAGGATTTTCGCAGTAGACAGAGCAGTATTGTCTTTAAGAGGGTAGGCTTCAATCCATCTGGAGAATGCGCAAACCACAACTAAAACGTATTTCAGATTATTGCATCTCTCCATATGGATGAAGTCTAACTGGATTACTTCAAAGGGATATGAAGGGGGAGCAAAATGGCCAGGAGGTGTGGGGGTCCCCTTTCCAGGATTGTATAACATACATATCATGCAATTCTTCACCAATCTCTCAGCACACTTCGTAATACCATCATTCTTCCACACAGGAGACAACAACTTACAAATACCTTTCGCACTAATATGTGCTAACCCATGCGCCATTGTCACAACAGCTAGCACATACGCATCCGGCAACATCCATCTCTTATGTTCCGACAAATCAACCCAACAACCATTTGCATCCAACTTTCCCGTACTTTCTTTCCACTTCGTTTTTTCAGTCTCGGTGGCCTCATCTTGAATCGCTTTCACACTCTCGATAGTGTCCTCACACATACTAGTCTCTGTAGGCCACCTAACCGAACTCGTCACATACATTCTAGTGCTAAGGTTCCGGGCAGTCTCCTTAGCAATCTCATCCGCAAATGCATTACCACGACCAACATCATCCGTCACCTTACGGTGCGCACTACATTTAACAATCGCCACTTGCTTAGGTAACGTAAGTGCATCCAAAAGATCATTCACAAGTTGTCCATGCTGAATCTTCGTGCCATGCGACGTCATAAAACCTCTCTCTCTCCACAACCGTCCAAAGCTATGGGCGACGCCAAATGCATATTGGCTGTCGGTAAACACATTCACACGTTTCCCTTTCGCTAACACACACGCTCTAGTGAGAGCAATCAGTTCTGCAGCCTGGGCAGAGTTCTGATTCAATCTCGCAGCTTCCACAACAGTATTCAAAGTTACAACAGCATACGCAGTAGTCACATCACCATTCGGCAATTTAAAACATGAACCATCCACATACAAAGTTCCATCTGGATTTTCCAAAGGAGCGTTTTTAAGGTCCACTCGACCTTTTGTTTCCTCTTCAGTCCTCAGATAACAGTCATGGGCTGCTATTTCATCTGACTCTGCACTAATTGGCAACAAAGTCGCCGGGTTCAGGACGTTACATCGTTTTATCTGAATGTGACTTGCCAACCACGTCAGCTCGTACCCTGACAACCTCGCACTCGTCAAGTGCTGAGTTTTCGTACGATTCAAAAGAGTGTCAACTGCATGCGGAACCATCACCGTAAGCATATTATCCATGACCAATCCTGCTGATTGTCGGATGGAGACCGCAGCTGCCGCTGTTGCTCTCAAGCAACTCGGCAATGCTCTAGCTACCGGGTCCAAGGTCGAGGAAAAATATGCACATGGACGTTGCTTACCACCAAAAGGTTGCGTTAAGACACTCAAAGCACAACCTTCCCTCTCGTGAACATATAATGTAAACGGCTTACTGTAGTCAGGGGTACCTAACACAGGAGCCGAACACAATGAGTCACGCAATTCAGAAAAACTCTTCTGACATTCTTCCGTCCATGGCAAAGGAGTCGAAACATCCTTGCACGTAAGAGCCACCAATGGTTTCGCTAGCAATGAAAAATTTGGAATCCATTGCCTGCAATACGACGTGATACCTAGAAAGGCACGCACATCTCTTTGGGTTGTTGGCACAGTCATTCGCGCAATTGCTGCAATTCTCTCTGGGGTCAACCGCCTTCCCTCCTTTGACAATAAGTGACCTAGATAGGTTACTTCTTGACAACAATACTGGAGTTTAGAAGGTGACACCTTGTGATGTAAGTCACAGAGATGTTGCAGCAACGACACCGTAGCAATTTTGCAAATGTCCTGAGTATCTGCAGCCACCAATAAGTCATCGACATATTGGATTAAGGCCGCACCAGCCGGCAACGTAAACGCATCCAGTTGACCCTTCAAGGCTTGACTGTAAATCGATGGACTCTCACAGTAGCCCTGAGGAGCACGTTTAAACCGGAAGCTGCGACCACCAAGAGAGAATCCGAAAAGGTCTCTGCTTTCTTCGGCAATCGGAATGCTAAAGAAAGCATTCTTCAAATCGATCACCGAAAACCAAGATGCAGAAGCTGGAATCAGAGTCAGTAGCGCCGTGATGTCAGGCACAACAGGGAACTGAGGAATCACAATTTTATTTACCTCCCGTAAATCAATAACAAAACGATAAACAGGCGGTTTCGAAGGATCAGTACGTTTTAGAATGGGCAGCACAGGGCTGTTGCACACGTTTCCCCGCGTTTCTTCAATAACATCTTTCTCGATCAGATCATAGATGATCGCTAACAGTGCTCGTTCACCATCAAGAGAGATTCGATACTGGGGAATATGTGGCAATCGTACATTAGATTTCAGCTGAACAACATAAGGGGAGATGTCAAGCAGGCCCACATCATTGGGACCTGTGGCCCACAAAGATGCAGGAAGAGAACTCAATTCCGGTGGAAGCTTATCGAGAGACAAGTACATAGGAGAGACAACCCTCTCACCTAACGTAAGCTTTACACCCGCAGGAGAACAATACAAAGTTGCATACAAACGTTTTAGCAAATCCAGGCCCAAAAGATTTTCACCACAACCAGTAGTTAAAATCAACGGAGCTTGAAGCTCACGAGGCCCAATTGTAAGGGGCAAAGGGCGCGAAACTGGATTGCTAACGGGGGCGCCAGAGAATCCAACGGAAACATTTGTTAAGCCAGACAAAGGTGCGCCAGGGAGTTTCGAATGCATTATGGAACTTTTCGCTGCACCAGTGTCAAACAGAAAAGGCTCAACGACGCCCGATGTAGCAACTGCGACGTAAGGCCCTCTCTGATCAACCGGAACTGATACCACTCCCTCTCCTTGTCTATGGCTGTCCTAGTAATTACTGTCGTCAGTTCCCTGATCGACGTAATAATCATCTACATTGTACTGCGCAGATCGTCCTTGCGATGATCCACGGTGGTCAAAACAGTTATTGGAATTTGATGAGTTATCTGAACGATCATTTTGAACACCACGACCCCTACCACGTGATGTCTGCTGAGAACCACCACGACCCCCTCTAGATGAGTTACCACTGTTACGATCGTTTAGAACAGGACAGTTGAATTTTAAATGACCCTCCTGTCTACAATAGGCACACTGATTGTACCCTAACGAAGATCTTTGGGAAGAGGAGTCATTTCGAGGTTGCGACCTATTCGATTGCGACTGCGATCTATTTTGCTGAGAAGCATTCTGAGTCGAACGCGGAGGATAGGCCTGCTGCAACAACACTTTGGTTTTAAGTTCTTTCGTCTTTTTATCAGCGCGGTCGTTCTCTTCTTTTTCTCTGTTTTCGTAATACTATGCCGTAGCCAATATTTGAGCAGATGTAGAGACGGCCCACGCACTCTCAGAATTTTTTAATTTATTGCTCAAGTCGGGCAATAAGTTAGAGACAAATTTATCCACAAACAACCGTTGACCACCCTCAGTGCCCATATCCTGACCACTATGGTCGATGAATGCCTCCTCAAATCTCGTAAAGAAATCAGAGACACTCTCGTCCTTCTTCTGTTTACAGACTGACAATTTGTCCCAGTTCACCCTCATAGCTGGCATAAGTGTTTTCATTAGTGTAATTATTCTTTGAGGGAGATCAGCAATCAACTGCTCGGGTTTAGCACCACCAGTTTGCAACCCATCCGCCGCTACAAGGGCAGCCCAATCACCACCTAATACGTTTGGATGATTTTCCTGACGAATCTGAGGTACGACATTGCCGAACAGCATATCAATATCGGCAAGATTCATTATCGTAGCATCTACGAGCTGCGACAATTCTTTATAGTACCCTGCAGGATTTTTGCGAGGGTCAGGCAAAGATTGTTTCACCTGCAACACTTCCGATCGTTTCCATGGGAGATGTATCCACACTCTCTGGAAGTGTGCCACTACCGGAGGTTGAGCCCCAGGAATAGCTGGCATCCATACGGGAGGGACTTCACGCATGGGAAACTGACCAGACGCATCTAACTGTCTCTCAACGTCCTCAACGAACAAGGCCTGAGGTATCGGAGTAGGACGGAAAGATAACAACCGCTCAACAGCGCGTCGAACGTTGGTATCCACTATCATTCCGCTCGAGAACTGAAGCTGTAGATCAGACAAAGCGGTCAACACATCGTCAGATGCATCGGCCGATATCTGGTCGCGCAGAACCTTGCACATTTCTTCGAACACGTACCTCTGTGTCGGTACATTAAATTGACAGAACGTATCAAGTACAGCACGTGGAGGATTTCTAAGAGGGTACGTCATCCGACCCATCGCCATGTTATATAACGCAGCACGTTCCCTGTTACCGGGAAGCTGACTACGTCTTTGAGGACCGTCCGAACCAGCGGACCCAAGAACAGGGCCAAGAGAATTGAAGAAGCTAGCCGCAACCGGAGAGGTACGACATCGAGTAGATGGAGAAGTATAGCATAAGGGATTAACAAGAGAAGAGGTAGAAGCAGAAGAAGCAACATGAGTAAGTAGAGTAGGAGCAGTAGCTGGAGCAGGAGTATGCGGAAGCGGAGGAGCAGTAGGAACAGCAGTAGGCAAAGGAGCGGGGACAGCCGGAAGAACGGGTACAGTTTGAGGAACAGGTTGAGGAACAGGTTGAGGAGCAGGTACAGGGGGAACCACAGGAGGCGCGGTACCCTGTACATACGGAGGTGGCGACTTCATAAGATAGGACATTAAAGGATCCTCAACTAATTCTTCCTTGTTATCCGACTCCGTAGGCAAAACAGGATAGCATTTATCTATGGACATACGCTGTAGCCTATCAAACACTTCCTTTTGCTTATCCTCCTTATCACGCTGAAACTGCTCTGCTTTCTTTACAATAGCAGCAACACCATCTCTCTGATTGCGTTTAGTCTGTCTGATCTCTTTCTGTCGGGCTTCTTTACGCCACAACCGAAAGGCATCAAACATGGCCGGCCTTGACTTTTTCTCAAACAATTTAGCCTCAAGATTATCTAAGATCGGGGTCTCAAAACTACCATGAGGTGGCCAACTAAGGGCACCATCCTTTTTAGTGTAACGAATCCAGTATTCATTAAAAGTAATCGGGCCTAGCCCGTGCTTACTGTAGAGCTCATAAGTCGGAGTTCCAAACGGAGGTATCGGACAAGAGTCCTCCCGTCAGGAATCTGTACCACAACGTCTGAAACAACTAAACAGAGTACTGCGACCAGGCATCTTGCACACTAGCCGAGTTCCACAAACGTCAAGGGTTACGGGATTTACCAAGTCCCTGCAAAGAGCACAACCCTCGGTCTTTGGCGGCTGCAGTCGTCAAATATCACAACAAAGAACCAAGTACTAAGAACCACAAATGCAACGGAACCATGCAACAACTAAGCAACCACAACCAAGAACTCTGGGAGCGACCCACAAATACTTAACTCAAAAATCGATGGCGTCACCAGGAAGGCCCGTCAATCGTCTCGCTATACCAAGGTCTACGCCAGGCGCCAAAACAGGTCTACAGTCAGGGCAGCAGTCCGTCACAGCCGTCAGGAGGCGGGAATCTTCGCGGGAAAAGTCTTCGGGCCACTTGTTTTGACAACAGGATCGATGAAGCGAAGTGCACCTTCCCTCGGAGATTTCACACGAAGTTCCTCACGATCTTCGGGCTTGGACCGGTACCACTGATGCAGCCCCACGTTGGGCGCCAACTGAAGGACTGGGTTATTTAAGACCCAGCGGTGCCAGGGGACAACACCTGAAACCTTCGTGGGTAACCTGCTCCGGCGTACGAATGACAGAGACACGGGACACTTCCTTCGGCGTCAAAGATTCGAGGTTTATTTACTGCAGGGAACACAGAAGTCACAGGAAGTACAACGAGTGTAAGTTCGAGGAGACTGCTTCAAATTGCTACTGTGGATCGCTCCTTTTATACAGATTTCTCCCATAGGGTTACATGGTACACAAAGGTTTACAACTCGGTTCCCATAATTATCCCCGAGAGGGGTCACTTTGGTCACTTTGATACATTCAAGGTCCGGGGCATAAGTGCGGAAACATTTGGTGGTTCCCAACTGTAAAAACCCATCTTCCCACCATTAGTACATTCCAATCGGCAATAAAACAGATCGAAGAAGGAACAAGGACAGGTGCAGAGGAAGATGAAAACAGTGGGGAGATCGAAAAGGGTGTAAAAAGGAGAGGTATCGGGAAACACGAGCTACAGGCATCAAAGGGACGTGCCTAATGAGATGCACGGCTGAGACAATAGACCGGCACGGCAAGATGAGCCTCGAGCGGGGCCATCTGCCTTACAGTATCATCCCCCTCATCATAAAGACACTTTCAAAGGAAACGTGTCTTCCGCAAGAGTTTTGGGAATCCCAGGGTCGCGAAGCGGACAGCGTCCGTTCGCTGGCTACTTGAGGGCAAGAAACAAAATGGATGCCGTATCTAAAATGGAACCCGTGGGTACAGATGAAAAACCCACGTAACAAACTAACGGTTTAGGTTAACACAGCGAAACTGCGTACACCCACTAAACTCGCCATTTGCGGTTCATAGATACCAGACTCGACCATATTCGTGCGAGTCGAAAACACCACTTACAATCGTCACGGAACCTCAGTGTTCATTGCTTTTTTACATGCTCTCCTGATGATCTTGGAAGGATAACTTCTTCAAACAAGACGTTCCACCAAGATAGCTGCCTGGGTAACAAATGCTTCAGTCTCGGTACAATTTCTCCTGTATCTGAAGAATTGACCCACTGGGAGGTTATCCCATAGGGCTCTCGGATGAAACAATCTGTAATGTAACAACACATTTCTATCCCTCTCCATTTCTATCCCGAAAGGACACCATCGACCAGGACAGAGAGCCAGGGGCATGGGCCGACAAGAACAACCATGGCAGATCTACTCTCCACACGCAGCAGGGGGATGGAACCCTAGTAAACAATATATTAGTGAATTTATCTGACTATACTTTACACCAGCTGAATTACAAGGTCTGAATAAAGGTCTAAGGGTATGTTCTTACCCCTCAACATGATACTTTTAAGTGTAGAATTGAGCTCTTTGAAACGATGCGTAAAATACACCTCCATTAACTCTTTGAAAACAGAACTGACGATCCTCCATCTTTTTTCTCTACTGACCTCCATAGACCATCATCATTTTGTCCCCCTAATTCATCTGTGGAACCGGCAGTTACAGTGTTTGAACTGCGAGCCCTCAGAGAAATTGTAGATTTAGAACAATCAGGGAAACATCATTCCTTTCAGAATATGACTGTAGCAGATGGGACAGCTATAAAGTCATTTCAGAACACTGACAAAATAATATTAAAACCTGCTGATAAAGGGGGTGCAGTCGTAGTGTTAAACTCTCAAGACTATGAGGCAACAGTAATGAGAATATTAGAGGTACAAACACATTATCAAACTCTTAGCAGGGACTCTGCTAGTGAGCTACAGGATATTTTTAAGGAGATGGTAGCTGATGTTAAAGTAAAAAATGGCTAACTGCAAAGGAAGTAGATTTCTTAATTAATCCCATACAGCGGGTTCCAGTATTCTATATCTTACCTAAGATTCATAAGGCCATACGTCCTCCCCCTGGTCATTCCATTGTATCTGGGGTATAATCCTCACTTGTGTCACAATTTGCTGACTTCTTTCTCATAGAATCTGTCATTAACCAGCCTTCCTATGCACAGGGCGCCACAGATATCCTAACTATTCTGGAAACCATTGAGTATGATCCTACCACCCAATTCCTGGTAAGGGTTCATTTTAAATCTCTCTACGCCAGTGTTCCCTAAGCTACTACACTGGTGGCAGAAGCACGGAATGGAGAATCATGAATGGCTCTAATACACTTTGTCTTCTTTTGCTCTCAAGTGTATTGAGTTAGCACTTACCAGGAATTTTTTCAGCTATAGAGATCAGCTGTTTTTCCAGGTCTCTGAGACTTCCTTGGGGCAACGTTTGCCACCTGTTTGGCCTGTATTTATGTGGGACAATTTCAAGAGGATTTAGTTTAACACTTCCCGAACATTTTCAGGGCACATTTGTCTATGGAAGAGATACATTGATGATGTTATATGCATATGGTCAGGTTCTGAAGAAAAACTCCTCAACTTTCTTCTGTGGATAAACACTGCTGACTGATGTCTACATTTTACATGGACCATCAATAGACACAATGATGTATATCTTGATTTGGACATTACAGCTGTAGTTCAGAAGTTGCACTCAACGGTCCAAAAAAAACAACGGATTGAAATTTGTTGTTACATTACAGAAAGCTTCATCCTAGGGCCCTACGGGATAACCTCCCGGTGGGTTTATTCTTCATATACAGGAGAAATTGTACAGAGACTTTAGCATTTGTTACCCAGGCAGTTGTCTTGGAGGATCGTCTCGTTAAAATAAGTTATTCTTCCAAGATGATCAGGAGATCACTAAGAGAGCAATGAACACTTCCTGTGAGGCCTTACTTGAGAGGAATACTAGAACCACCAGCCCATGTATTCCGGTAGTAACTACTTTTGATACTTTGTCAACAAAGATCAGACAGATTATCCCGAAAATTGGGCTTTTACTGGATGTGGGTCCAAATAGTGTGCCACAGCCAAGATTTGCGTTCAGAAGGGCTAGTAACCTGAGGGATTGCTTAGTCCATTCTCTGCAGAATGATCATCAAAAACGAGACCTTAATGTACCTCCAGGCTATTTTCCTTGCGGAAATTCTACAGTTTGCAGTCTGACTCCGGTATCAAAATACATTATCTTTATGGCTGGAAGAACGTGGTTCCAGAATACATTCAGCAACTGTAATACCAACAATGTCATCTAGCTGTGGTCTTCATTTCATTGGGTTAACTTCAAGAAAAACCAAGGTCAGAGTCCAGGAACACATCAGTATGATGAAATCTGTCAAACTGACTACAAGTCTTGTCCGCCATTTCCAGAAGATGCAGCGCAGCTGCAGGGATTTTGGGTGAATAGTCCTGGAGATAGTGATAGGCACACCACATTCCTCTGAGAATATACTGATTAGCAAAGAAGCCCATTGGATTTTTTTCAAGAAGACAGACCAAGGGGGCCTGACTGATCTAATCGAATGGCATAAGATAGGGAGATGAAGTAACAACATTATCCCCTTCCATCAAACATTGTAATTAGTTGAAAAGTGATTGGTTGTCCTTATATGTAGAATTTGTTATATAGTGTTGCCTTGTAGATGGAGGAGGTCTAAATGTTTTATTGCTATGTCTACAGGATATTTGGTATGACATATCAAGAAAAAAGAGTACATCGGATGGTCGCAGTGTGGCTTCAATCTTTGAATATTGGTTTCTGAATGCCACCGTAATATCACTGACTGGGCTTGGCATTTTTCAATTCAGTTTGATCGTGTTTTATAAATTAAGATCCTGAAATTGTAAATCTGCAAGCAATCATGATTGAATAAAGATCCCTACAAAGCTAACAAGTGCCAGCAACTCTCGCATTAGTCATTATTTTATTTAAGAATGGCTGATTTACATTTAACTTTGGTATGTATACACACCGCGTTAAAATGGCGCTCGGTAACAGGAAGAAATTAGACTGTTTCGGATGAGCTGGTGACAACATAAAGAGTTTCTGGTACGCCGCTAGCCGGTGATTTCCAAGTGGCGAGGGGCCCGATGTCCATGGTTGCTGAGTACGCGTGACGCAGGGCTCGGCAGTGATTCCAATATGCAAGGAGTTAGATCAGTTGGTCTCCCGAATCCGTCCCTGCAATTTTAAACAATGCAGGCAGGGTGTTACAAAATCTTTCCTGATCATAAGCGGGAAGCATTAGGCTCACTTTCCATAAAACCAGCGACTTTTTTTTAAATTTATTTTTATTTATTGGCATTTGAAACAATGCTACAAACATTACAAACAACAAGCCAGTTGCTAATAATTACATCATTGTCTATCCATATGCATACCAGTATAATTACAGATATTCCTCCAAACGTGCACATCCATCTGTATAATTAATAATAGGATTGATATACATCAAATTGCTGTACATCATGTAACATAATGTAACAGTTTAGAGTCTACTATACCCCAACAACCAGTTTGTGTAAATCTTGCTAGTCCTACGTAGGTAAAAACTGTAACCAGTGTGCAGTATCCTTCCATTTCAATAAACCATCCACCCCCAGGCCTTCATGTACTTGTCTAGAGAGCCACAGAAGTAACCGGAGATCCTCCCTCCTCTTCCTGCCATGCTCGGGCCCATACCAAAAAAGGCTCCCATATCTCCCTAGGCCTGCATGCCGACGGCATTAATTCCAAAAAGGTGGTCTATTGCGTGTGTCCAAATGTTACATCTTGGACCCATTCTTTCATGGATGCCCCCCTCCTCCCACAATGCATGGCCACCCGGCGCTTAGCAAACAGGAGGAGCATAGCATGAAGTTTCCGAATTTTAACTGGCATGTCTTTGACATATCCTAGTAAGCCCTGTAAGGGGTTCGGGTCGTCTATCGTGCCAATTATGTCATGGATTGTGGTGAATATATTAGACCAAAATAATTTCAACTGTGGACAGCTCCATGCCTTGTGCAGAAACGTAGCTGGGGTGAAGCCACATCTCCAGCAGCTATCATCTTCCTTGATTCCCATGCGGTGTAAGTGGGAGGGGGTTCCTATAGAACCAGTGAAGGTACTTAAAGTGTATCAAATGGAGCTTATAGTTGGGAGATAGAGACATGAGTTTGGTACAACAGTAGTACCATTGATCCTCAGTGATTGGGGTGTGTATTTCCTCATTCCACGCCTGGAGTGCCCAAGGTCACATCAGGGGAGCTGAGTTTTGCATTTGATTGTAAATGCGAGTACTTAGTCTACGCAGAGAGTCTGACTTGAGCACGTTCTCTAATGCGGGCAAGATGGGCTTGGGGGCTTGGGAATGTGTTGTGCAGGGACCTGCATGTAGCCCTGAGTTGATAATATAAAAAGAGTTTGGAAAAGGGTACTGCGCGCTCCTCTATGGGTTCAGGTGGGACCCTAATATCTCCTCTGGATAGAGATCTGCAAATATACAAAGGCCCATCTTCTTTGCTAATGCTATACTTGTGCCCTCCCCCATAGTGGGTAGCATGGGATTGTGTGCTATAGGAATTGACGGGTCATAAAGGATTGTAAGGTTAGCTCTTTTCCTTAATTCATACCATGCCCACTGCAGGGTTTCAACCGTATCTATGCCATCTCTGACCGTTTGTAAGGTTTATATAAGGCTACCTGAAGAGGGACCGGTGCTGCAACATCAATCTCCACAGCTGTGTGAGGTTGAAATGGGGTCGGGTGTACCCAGTAATGCAGTACTGCTGGTCCGGTGCATTCTGGAGGTGTATTAGGGTCCCTGTGCCCTGATGAAATTGCCACAAAGTCATTGACAATGAAATATGTCTTCCATTCAAGTTTAAAACCACCATATCATGTTTAGACCATTTTAACGAGTACAGACACTAAAAATTAAAGACAAGAGCAATGTGTTGCCGTAACTCAATTTTAGCTTTGTAGGAGCGCTCTATGAGCCTCCTTTGTATAACGGGGTTCTTTAGGTTTCAATCTTGGGGTTGATATTTCTTCCTTTGATACACCTTTTTCTTTAAGTGACACACATTTGGGAGTTTGGTTTCGTTTTCCTTTTGTATCAAGAAAGCGTAGATGATTGCATAGTGAGCTAACTGGTGACTTAGCTCACCTTGATTGGACCAGTGCAACAACCACAGATTTTTGGAGCTCAGATGGTAGGAAGGGGAGGACTTTCCTGAGAATTTTCACGTTCACGAAGCAAGATGACGCAAGATGGCTATTCTGGTCTCTGAGCATAAGGTTGGTATCGAAGTAGGCACCTAGGTTCCTAACGTGCGAAACTGGGCATGGCAAGGGTCCGTAAAGATTAGTGCCACCAGAATGACTTACAAAAGGAGGGGTCGCTCCAAGTATACAGACCTCAATTTTATCGGAATTCACTTTCAGGGCTTGGGCGCTCATCTAGGTCGTTGTTGCCGGCATTCATGCATTGAATCAAAATTTGCCTAGCTAAGTAACGGTAAGTTTCAATTCTATTAAGGACACGGAGGCGAGGATTATGCTTTTCATTCTTTGCACTATATTAAACATGTTAAACACAGCAACCTCAGAAAAGCTTCAGCCAAAAAATGCTTGTATCTCCAACAGGAAAGCATGAAACACGAAGATCAACATTCCTTCTTTTAGTCCAAGAACTACCACTCCCATCAGTCCCGGGAATAGTCCAAACTCTAGTCCTTCCACAGTGTCCACCAAGGCTAGATAGTGTGTCCTTCCTCCGTGTTCCTCCTCTTTCTTCGCGCGAATTACGCCAAATACTGACATCACCAAAGAAGAACACAACATCATATGTACAATATACAGTACTTGAAACCTCAAACTGTAAAACAATTACTTACTGCCATACGGGCGGGCTCACATCCGAAGGAGACCTGGGAAGGAATAATCCTCGCCTCCATGTCCATAATAGAATTGAAACTTACCGTTACTTAGCTATGCAAATTTTGATTCTATGGCACGACCGGTAGGCGCAGATTATGCTAGTTCAAAGCTTACTCACCACCAAATGAGCAAGATCCACTACTGGCTTAAAGTAAAACCTTTTAAATGTAGAGTCTGAGGACCAATCCGCCGGTCGCATCAAGTCCTCTAACCGAGCTCCTACAGAGAAAGCCTTCGAAGCCATGGCTCCCCTGGCAGAGTGAGCTCCGAATTGCTTAGTGTCAACACCTGCCTCTTGCATGACCCAGCGCACCCACCTGGCTATGATGGAGGAAGAGACTGCTTTGTGTGGCTTCCGTAAGCCAATTAGCAGTTGTCTCTCGCCCAGAGGGCGAATGTCTAAAGTCAGATCCTCATATGCCTTCAGGCAATGCACAACACACAACTTGGGAACATCTACAAAGGCTGGGTATGAGATAGAACGTGATCCAGACTTAGTACGACGTCCCACCGTGAACGTAACCCCATCTGGGGAGAAAACTCTAGCGGAAACATCCAAAGCCCGGACATCGGAAACTCTCCGACAAGACACCAAGCATAAAAACCTCACTAACTTTGCTGAAAGCTCCTTAAGAGACAATTATGCATTGGGTTGCCATGACAGAAAAAGATTCAGAACCACATTAACGTCCCACAGGACTGAGTAACGGGTTCGGGAGGTAACGAAAGACGAATACCTCGCAGAAGTCTACATACAAATGGATGTCCCCAACCAGCTTTCCATCCACCAGATGATGTGCTGCCGAAATCGCTGAGCGTACAGCGTTAATCGTCCTGTACGCCAGACCATTCGACGCTAGTTCCACCAAAAAATTCTAAATGGGAACGACTCCTGCTACCAAGGGATCCAAGTCCCTTCGAAGACACCAACGCACCCACTTAATCCAAGCGGATCTGTAGCGCTTCGCGGTACTCGTTGCCCAAGCCTTGGGCATAAGGTCCTCGAAAGCCCAGGGAGCGACCAGCGTCACCGGAAAGTCTCCATGCCATGAGGCGAAGAGAGCCTTGAATGATGAGATGGTGCTTCTCCTGACCTGGATTGAGCAGAAGATGAGGAAGCCGGGGGAGTAGGATTGGAGAATCCCAAGAAAGTTCCAGAAGAACTGGAAACCAAACTTGGTACCTCCAGAGCGGTGTTACCATCACCAACTCCACCGACTGACGGCGCACCTGTGCCGCTGCTCGTACCACCATCGAGAAAGGAGGAAACACATATGTTTTCTCCTGGGTCCAGTCTTGGAGAAATGCATCCGTGGCCTCCGCCAGGGGATCCGGGCGCCAACTGAAAAAACGTGGGAGCTGGTGGTCCAAACGGGACGCAAACAGGTCCACTGAGAAAGGACCCCACAGATCGTTCAGCCACTGAAAAACCTGAACGTCCATCTTCCACTAGCTGGAGTCTCTCAGGTATCTGGAGTGCCAATCCGCCACCTGATTGGCCTGCCCCGGTAAGTATTCCGCTGTTACGGATACGTGATGGGCCAGACAATAATCCCAGAAGTCTTACGCCAAATTCGCCAGGGGTCTGGTCCTCGGTCCGCCCAGATGGTTGACATCGCAGAGACATTGTCCATTCTCAATAGAACACACGATCTCGCCGAGTCCTTGGTCAAGCAGCGTACTACAAAGGAACCCGCCAGAAGTTCTATACAATTGATGTGTAATCTCTGGCCTTCTGACGACCAAGCGACGCCTGTGGAGAATTCTCAGCAGCTGGCACCCCAGCCCGACCTGCTCGCGTCGGATTCTATCACTAGGTCCGGGGACGAACCAAAACTTGGACCGTTCCAGGCCTCCATGTGGGACAGCCACCAAGACATCTCGCTCTTGACCTCTTCCGTGAGAGGGGCCATCTGATCGTAGGACATACCCTTCCTGAGATGATGAGCCTTCAGCCGCTGGAGCGCCCGGTAATGCAGGGGGCCCGGGAAGATTGCCTGAATGGATGAGGAAAGAAGTCCCACCACTCTGGCAATCTGCCTCAGGGAAGTCTGGGTCTTGCCAACTGTTTGCCTCAACACATGGCGAATCTTTGTCATTTTTCGTGCCGGTAGACTCAAGGAGCATTGGAGAGAATCTACGACAAAGCCTAAAAAGGTCACCCTTTGACACTGCTTGAGAACCGACTTGTCTCCGTTGATAATAAAGCCCAGCCCCTGCCAAAGGGAGATGGTCTGCTGAAGCTGAAGGGTCAACCGTTCGGGGCACTGGGCCATCAAAAGGATGTCGTCTAAATAGACAACCATCCTGATACCTTGACCGTGCAGGAACTCTATCACTGGGTGCAACACCTTTGTGAAACACCATGGGGCTGAGGAAAGCCCGAATGGAAGGGCGGTGAACTCGAAAACGCGATCTCACCAGAGAAACTGGAGAAAACGACGATGAGGAGGATGAATGGGCACCACAAGCTAAGCATCTTTGAGATCTAACCGCACCATCCAGTCGTGTGGCAGCAGGACTTCTCGGAGGAGGTGAATACCCTCCATCTTGAAATGCAGATAAATCAGCCACCTGTTGAATTCCTTCAGGTTGATCACCGGTCGTCTGCCCCCATCGGTTTTCTCCACCAAAAAAATGTTGTTGAGGAAACCCGAGGGGTGGCGAGTCGACCACCGAATAGCGCCCTTGCTGAGTAATTCTGAGACCTCCTCGTCGATCAACTGCGCATCTACCATCGAAAAGGCTATAGGTCGCAGAGTCCCTGCCTGCCTGGGGTGATCGTAAAACTCTATATGGAATACACAAACCGTTTGCAAAACCCATGCGTCTGCAGTAAGTGCTGCCCACGCATCTCGAAAGGCCGCTAGTCGACCGCCAATTTTCTCCTGGTCTGCAGGGATGACACTCACCGCTGGAATTGTTGCCTGCGTTGGACTTGAAGCCATGGCCTCTGAAACGTTGCCGTTTTGTTGGGTAAAATGTTTTGTAGTTGGCTGAGGTGTTATACTGGCCTTGCCCGGAGCCTTGCCCTCTATTGTTGGCATTCTGACCGCCTCGGCCGGCCCCCTGGGAGAAACGCTGCTGAAAGATCCTTTTTATGCTGGACTGGGCCTTGTCCAGGGAGGTAAAGGTCGACACAAATTTACCTAGTTCCTTAATAAAGGGTTCTCCGAAAAGACCCCCCTGGGCCACTGTCCCCGCCTCCTGGAGGCAGGCGACCCCGGTGGCAGAGGGTTCGCGCCTGCAGTGGGACACAAGACTGTGTTTGCTGACGCCCTGCTGAACGAGAGCAGCGGCGCTGGATTCTTGTTATTGCTTTTAATTCTCCAGAGTCAACAGGAGACAAACTATTTTACCTTATCCTTCAGGGCTCGGTGGAGTGTGGGCGCCATCTTCGTTTGGGCTGGTCAGGCGACCTAGCTCGGCACCACACCCCAGCGCTCCGCCCCTATTTAAACGTCCCCCAATGAGGAAGCGCAGCGGACGAGCGCAGCGGGCCTGACGAAGGCGCGCCGAAGTCGAGCCTAAGTCAAGCCCGTCTGCGTCCTCATGCCCCTCCATATTCATCTATGGACTTACTTGCTCTTCAGGGCTCCTGGCCCCTGGCTGCACCCATTATCAGGCGCGTCTCTGCTCTTGGCCTTGATTCTACCTACCTCCCATTACTCTACACCTACCAATACCATCCCTCGTTTGTCCCACTTCCCTGATCCTGGCCCTTCACCCCTTTCCCCTCCCCTGTCCCTTATCTTACTTAATACTAGGTCGGCAGTAAAGCACCACCAGGAGCTATTTGTGCTGCTTGATACTCACCAGCCTGACATGTTACTTTTAACAGAAACATGGTTCTGTGACTCCTCCCTGCCCTCTCTGTTGGCTGCCCTTCCCCCTTCTTATGTGGCCCTCCGCTCCGATCGACCAGCGGGTAAGGCAGGAGGTGGTGTGGCTCTCATTGCCCGATCTGAGCACAATTTCCAACTTCTTCCCTCCTCTACTATTAATCCTACCGAGTACCTTGTAGCTCGCTCTCTTGCCTTTTCTCCCCCGCTCACCTGTTTATTAATGTATCGCCCTCCCCAGCCATCCCACCTGTTTATGCCGGCTTTTCAGGACCTATTGGCCACTCTAGCGATTAATCACGCTTCAGTCTTGGTATTAGGGGATTTTAATTATTGACCCTCAGACCCCCATGAATGCACTGCCTCTAAACAATTTTCTGATTCACTTGTATCCTTTAATTTTATCTCCCATTTGCACACTCCTACGCATATCCAAGGCCATGTACTAGACCAGGTTTGGTCTCTTAATGCCTCGGTCTCTTCCATGACTGTGTCCCCATGCCCCTGGTCAGATCATGCCCTGATCTCCTTTTCCCTCCGCCTTAAGTCGGCAACAAAGATCCCGCCTGCCAAATACACCTGGGCGCGGAACTGGAATAGGGTAGACCTTCCTGCTCTGTCATCCTCTCTTTTGAACTCCGCACCTAACTTAGAGGGCTTATCTTCCATCTCTCAAGCTGCGGCCATCGACACCTGGCTTGCTGGAGGCTGCGATACGGTAGCCCCACTACGACGGATATACCCGAAGATTCAAGGAGTCAAATCGGTGGTTTGGCGATGACCTGAAGATAAAAAAAGCTGACCCTCTGGCGGGCCGAGAGGCAATGGAGAAAGGACTACTGCCCTCTATTAAAAACTCATTATTTGACTTTGCTGAGTGACTATAAAAAGGGCCATATTGAGCGCTAAAACTGCACACTTCTCAGCTAAAATTCTGGCAGCGGAGAACAAATCCAGGGAGATTTTCTCCATCGTTCAGGAACTGGCCTATTCTGACAGGGCCACTCTCAAGCCCCCCCCCCCTTCTCAGTCCCTCTGTGATTCCTTGAATACCTATTTTCTAGAAAAAATTGCCAACATAAGAGCCAACATCTCACCTCCTTCCCCTTCTTTTTCTGAGCCTTCTCCCCCGACTGCCCACGGCTGTCTTTCTTTTATCCCTCCGCTCACCGAAGAAGTGTTCCTTGCAATACTTCCCAAAGTAAAATCTGGTTCCCCGGCGGACATCTGTCCAGCCCATATCCTGCAACAGATTTACTCCGTTTGTCCCAAACCGCCTATCTCCCTCCTCAATAGCTCGCTGGCTCAGGGGGTGGTAATTCCAGCTCTTAAATCTGCCACCATAGTCCCCATCCTTAAGAAGCCTGGCGCGGACCCCTCCGCTCCAGCCAATTATCGTCCCATCTCTCTCCTGCCCTACTTAGGCAAGGTGCTGGAGCGACATGTAACATCGGTCCTCAGTGCCCATGTAGAAGCCAATGGTGGCCTAGCGTCCCGCCAGGCAGGCTTCCGGCCTAGGCACTCCACCGAGTCCGTCGTGGTGTCGGTCCTGAACAATCTCAGGGAGGGCATGGACCAAAACAACTACCAGGCTCTGGTGCTCCTCGATCTCTCCGCTGCCTTTGACACGGTGGATCATTCCATCTTACTTTCCCGTGTCGGAGCGGCGGGGGTCGAGGGCTCAGCCCTGATCTGGCTATCGTCCTTCCTGAGGGACCGCACCCAGGCGGTCCGGCTGGGGGATTTTTCGGCCACCCAACTCAAAGTCACTTGTGGTGTCCCTCAGGGTTCTTCTCTTTCCCCCCTTCTGTTTAATCTCTATCTCTATCCTCTGATCTTTGCACTTCAGCAACTGGAGGTCACTGTTTACAATTATGCAGATGACCTCCAGCTTATCTTTAACCTGTCTTCTTCTACTCATTCTATTTCTAATTTCCAGTCTACTATGATTTTCATCAGGGACTGGATGAACCACAAACATCTGAAGTTGAACCCTGATAAAACAGAACTGGTCCTTACGGGTGGTTCCTCCAGTCCCTGGAACTCTTCTTTTTGGCCTTCTTCTTTAGGATCCCCTCCTACACCCTCCCCCTCAGTTAAAACTCTGGGCATTAAACTTAACAATCATCTCAACCTTCACTCACAAATCAGTTCTGTTGTCTCTTCCTGTTTTCTTGTCCTTCGAACTATCCGCTCTGTTTCTCGTTTCTTTTCTCCCCCTGCACTTAAGTTAATCATGTCCGCTCTGGTTATTTCCCGGCTGGACTACGCCAACGCCCTGTACAACGGCATCCCAGAGTACAGTCTGCGGAAGCTCCAGCTGGTTCAAAACCAGGCGGCCAGACTGGTGTATGGCCTCCCCCGCTCCCATCACTCTACTCCCCTACTGAAGGCACTACATTGGCTACCTGTTAGGGAGCGATCCCTCTTTAAAACCGGCTGCATGGTTTTTCAGGCGCGCCAAGGGACTGCCCCTGCCTTCATCTCTTCTCTACTAAAAGAGTACATCCCTGTCCATGAGCTTCGCTCATCTACCCAATCACTCCTTCAGGTACCCCGGTACAGACGCAAGAAATTGGGCGGAGCCAACTTTTCATTCTTGGCGCCATCCTTTTGGAATTCCCTCCCCGATCACTTGCGTCTGGCTACACATTACTCCTTTTTCCGAAAAGATCTTAAGACCTTTCTTTTCACCCAGGCTTTTCTTAATGTGAACTGATCTTAATCCTCTCTTCTCCACCAGTTCTTCGTTCCTACTGCTAAATTAGCCTCCACAGCGCCAAGAAACCGCATGGTGAATGTTGCGCTATATAAATATTTTAAATTCAAATTCAATTCCGAAGAGGCCAAGTCCCCCAACTTCAGATCTAGCTTAATTAAGAGGGACCTTTGGCATTCCGTCGATAGGGCGAAATTGGCATTCCCCCGGAAGATGATCACCCTCTGCGCCCAATTCGAGAGAACTTCGGGGGAAATGGCAGCACCGGAGACCTTCGCCTCCTCGGCCACGTCCAGAATCTTAGTTATAGGCCCGACGGCGTCCAGGTGGGCGTGGCTTGCAGCGCGATGGCGGAAGACGTACACGGGTAGAGCTCCTGCTTGAGCTCCCCTCTCCCGGGCCGCTTCTCCGGCATAATTCTCCTTTCTCGGCCGCAAACTGCTAGCAGACCTGTACCAGACCCCCGCCCACCCACTGAACGGCTGCGGGACGGATCGGGTGCTGGGGCCTGCATCGGGACACACTGAGCAGCGGTAGCCGGCGCTGATGCGGTGCCCCCTGGGGTCCTTGACTACGCAAGGCTGGGGCTCGGACGCTGGAGCTAGGCCTGACCTCGCGGCCTGTGTACGCCCTGACCGGACCTAGCGGGATCTACGAGCGGCGGCCGTGTGATCACCTGCACCGCTAACTGGGCCCTGCCACGCCGCTGAGCCCTACCCGCCTGCGCCCCCGCCGACAACTGAGGTGGGAGGCCAGAGGAGGCAGGGAACCCGAACGGGGCCGCCGCCTGGGGAGCTGCGCGCGGAGGCGCCGTAACAGGCGGGGAACGACGCGGCTGAGTCGGCGGCCCCCTGGAGGCGGTACCTGACTGCACTGGGGCACTACCTAGACACCGCTGGTGAGTGACTGCAAAGAGGCGCGACCCACACACGGGCGGGGCCCCCCCCACACGGACGCTCTCGCCTGGGGACAGTTGATTGGGACACTAGGCCTGGAAACACTGCCCACTTACATCCTGGCTGGGCCCATGCAGATTGGGGGCTGAGGCTGTGAGATACCCCCCCCTCCACCTCTACTGAACCACACCTGCTGCAGCGTCTCCCTCCTGAGGCACAGGGAAGGTGCTGGGCCTTGGCTGCGACCACCACGCGGCAGCATCAGAGACGACCAGTGTGCCCCTGCTTCGGAGGGCCACCCGAACCACGCAATTTCTGTGAGACAGTGCCACGTGTCCCTCTCTCCACCACCTAGGCCGACACAGAGACAAGCCAAGACATGCGGTACTAGGCGCAGTGACCTGGGACACGAGAAGGGCCAAGATCATACAGGGGTTTCCTGCCCACATTCCACCATCACAAGATAGCGTTGCGGGGAACTGACGCCCTTGCTGCCCCCACGCGTGCGAAGACATTGCGCTGAGGAGCGCCCAGAGGAACAGACATAACAACGGACTGGTGGGAACATCGAGAAGCGACACGTGGACCCCCCCAAGGGGTGGCACTACTCTGCGACCTGGAACCTTAACGCTTGCGGCAGCCCTGCGAGTTGCCGCAACGAAACGACTGCCACACGCTAAAACACCTGCCTAACACTGCTCGTGTTGGGGGGTGCCCCTCTTCGACTGCTTTGCCTGGCTGTGCGCCCTGTTGCAATCATCTGCTGTTGGACCTGCTGCCAGGACCCCCTTGTAGCCACTCCAGGACACCCTCACCACCTGACCCGCTCACCGGACCGTCTACGAATGCCTGCTGATGCTTGGGAAGACTACGCAGTCGCGACACTACATACCTCTCTCATCAATAAGACTGACACACAGACTCTTGTTGCATAAGCCACTTATCTCCCCCTAGAACTGTATAGTTTACTATAGCTCACTTGAGTGTTTGGACGGCGACATGTTGTGCAGCCGACCTTTTGGCATTGTTTACCATGTTACCCTTCTTTGGATTTTTAGGTTCCCTTTCTTTCCTACCCTTTTATTTCAAGGGGAATTATCGCATAATGTGTTAGCATCGACAAATAACTTGAGGGCAGGGATGGGATTGAGGAACTGGCGGGGAACCAGGCCTGGGGGACGGACCCTGGGGGACATGAGTGGGACATTCATGGGCAAAGATTATGGCTGAAATTCGGATATGTACCTGGAATGTTAGGGGCATGCATACACCGACTAGGCGGTACCAGATATACTCATATTTAAAACGCCATAAGATTAATGTAGCGCTGCTTCAAGAGACACATCTGAACAGAACAGAGGCGCGAGCGCTGCATCGCAGATTGCGCGGGCAGCTTTATGCCACAGATTATTTTTCATATGCGCGTGGCGCACTAATATGGGTCCGCCCTGGGACCCCATGGAAAAGCCACGGATACACATGTAGACCCCGAGGGCAGATTCGTGGCAGCGCAGGGTAGATTGGATGGGCAGCAGGTGGTATTGGCCTCCCTTTACTCACCAAACACTGACCAGGGTGGCTTCCTGGCGTGCCTCTCGGTGACAATGGCCAAATGCCACGCAGTCCCGTGGGTACTGGGGGGTCACTACAATTGCGTATTGGACACGTCACTAGACCGCTCTTTCCCACGCCCACCGGGTGCACCAACACACGGAGCTATGAAGGCACTGCTTGGATGGGCCGCACAATTGGATCTTCATGACGCGTGGCGATCACACAACCCTGCGACACGAGTGTATTCCTATCACTCAGGCGCACATAACCTACACGTACGCCTTGGACAGATTTATGGTGTCCGCCGAGCTACTCCCAATTGTTACGGACGCACGATACATGGGGCGACCTAACGCGACTGGAGACTGACCTACTTAATCGGGAATGGGAAGCGGGTGATGGCACTGATGACCCAGTAACAGAGGCACGCGCGGAACATGTGCGCCTCCTAGAGCGGCTGCGCAGCCTCAACTACGCTGTGCACTCGGCACGAATGCATCACCTAAGTGATAGGCCCAGCAAATTATTGGCTTGGTTGATTTCACAGGAAGACCGAGCGGCTCCGGTGGCGGCGTTACATGTTGACGGGAAGGGACTAATATACTCTCAACGCCACATCCAATTAGGCGTTCTCATCCCACTATGATGCCCTTTATCGCTCCTGACTTCGCGATCCCCACCCCGACGTAATGGAATACCTCTCCCCCCTCCAGATGCCGCAACTTACCGTTGCGCAACCGGACGACCTAGAGGCCTTGCTCACGCCGGAGGAGCTACGTGATGCCATATTCAACCTATCCAACGGTAAATCCCCTGGCCCGGATGGCCTACCGGCCGAATTTTATGAGGCTGGTTCGGACATCCTCATTCCAAAACTTCTAAACATTTACACTGCGGCTGCAGAAGACTCCTCCCTCCCTCCCACACTAAACGAAGCCAATCTGATCTCCATCCCCAAGCCCGACAGAGACGCCACACGAGTGAGCTCTTATCGCCCCCTAGCCCTCCTGAATACAGATTATAAAATACTGGCTTCCAATCTGGCTCGGAGGCTGGCCCCCCTGATTCCCCTCCTCGTGCACCATGACCAGAATGGCTTTGTACCAGCGCTCCACACCTCATACAATATCTGTCGACTGTTTCGGATACAGGAATATGCTGTCCGACACTGGCCGCGAGCGGGGGGCCTGGTGCTAGACCTCGAGAAGGCATTCGACTCGGTTGAGTAGCCGTATCTGACGGCGGTGATGGAGAAGTACCACCTGGGTGACGGCTACGAGACTATGGTCAATCTGCTATACTGTAGGCCCATGGTCCGAGTCCGCACCGGTCAATTACTATCTGATGCCATCCGCGTGCGGAGGGGTACCAGACAGGGCTGCCCCCTGTCACCCCTGCTGTTGTCATTAGCCATGGAACCCCTGGCCATGATCCCCAGGGACCGAGGACAGGAGTGGGGAATCCCGATGGCCGATGGTCTACATGTGGTCTCGCTGTACGCAGATGACCTGCTATTATTTGTCAAAGACCTGACCAATGTACCGGAATCTCTTACGGAAATTTTCCGGACCTTCGAAAACATGTCGGGACTGCGGGTGAATTGGTCCAAGTCAGGAGCCTATTCCTTTAGCCCAGATACGCCCGAAAGTAACATCCACATCGGCGGGGAGAGGCTGCAGTGGTACCCCACCATGTTTCGGTATCTGGGAATTCATATTTACCGGGCCCTGGCAGACATCCTAGAGGGGAATCTGCTACGGGCGATTGCCTCCATCCGCGCCCAAATTGGTTTCTGGAAGACCTTACCCCTGAATGTGCCTAGTCGGGTGGCGCTGACCAAGATGATAGTACTGCCGAGACTCCTATATTACTTCGCCAACATCCCAACATACGTGCCTAACAAAGTGTTTCGGAAACTGGAGGTCATGGTTAGTGGCTTAATCTGGTATGCGGGCCGACCCCGACTGGCACTGACTAAGCTGTACATGAACACTGAATCGGGAGGCCTAGCGGTTCCCAACATGGAGCTATACTACTTAGCGGCGCAGTTGCAATGGGTGTTGGGATGGCTCTGTGGCAAGAATCTGGGGGACACTGCCTTGGACACAACTATCTGGGCCCAGACACAAATATACACATTATTTCACCCTATGACCCGCACCCCCGTCCTTCACAATTACACCTGGCGGTGGCACGTCGATGCTTTTTGCGTTGCCTGCGCCTTACCCGAGCCACGAAGCCGTATGCCCTGATACTCCCACTCTTGGGCACTCCTGGAACGGCGGGAACACTGACAGAAGCCCACTTGACTTTTGCGGATCTCGCCACCAGCACGGATCTCCCTGCTGGACAGTTTCTATTACATGCGTCCCTTACCCACGCACTGACCACCTCTTGGGGCGACGTGTCGGAGGAACTACCGACGTACCATTTCATGCAGTACTTACATGTCATGGGCAACGGCTCACACATCATACATTGGCTAGCGCAGGCCCTACTATTGCACACGCAGCCTTCCACACTGCTACTCGGAGAGAAATGGGCGGCCGACAGAGGGAGGGACTGGACTGACAAGGAGTGGGCGATGATACTAGTTGGGCCGACTAATATCCCACGCAACCCCCGTAGCAAACTTATCCAGTTCTATATTTTACACCGGGCCTACCTCACACCCGACAAGATAAACAGATACTTCTCGCCCACTGACACTGCCTGCCAAAGATGCTCTTTGATAGGGGCGGATCTCCTACACATGCTCTGGCACTGCCCTGCCATACAAACATACTGGGAATGAGGTCACAACACTACTCACGCAGTGCACTGATGAACAAGTACCGAAGACGTGGGAAGCCTGTATTTTAGGGCTTTACAAGCACACAAAGCTCAACAAGGTACAAACAAGATTCTGGGACATGGGCCTCATCACAGCTAACTGCTTACTCACCAAACATTGGAAGGCCAGCACCCCCTCACACCCGACATTGGCACACATCCTTCATTAATTGGGCACAGGCGGAGGGCACGGTGCTCCTCCGAGAGGAAACAGCTGGACTTCGGAAATTCCCCATTGCACAGCTCTGGGACGATCTCCTTGCGTCCATCCAACAAGTCTGTCAGGAGCAAGGAATAGCTTGAGCAATCCTATGTAGCACCAAACTGCATTCAAACACTCGTTCCTACCCGTTCGCGGTGTACGCCCTGCTGCAGTCGACGGACCGACATATCTGACATACCACATGATATCTCCCACAGGACAGATCCAGCTCATGTCCTTTGGAGAAAGAGCCCTCAGATAGCTATAATCTGGAGACATAGCATATGCGCCTCCACCCGGACCCCCTCCACGCTTCAGTAACCGTCCCACCACACCCCGCCCAGGGCCGATGACTCCTCGTCGGAACTGCTACCACCCCTCCCCTACTACGCCAATAGACATGCAAACTCTTTCCCCTCCCTTCCCTTGTTCTTTCGCCACTGTGTTGATACTTGTAATTGTTTATTAACCGGTCACGATCTCTGACCAAGTCCGCTATTGTTACTAACGGAGTCGGCCTACACGCCGTGACAAGTCGCGGAATGACATGTACCTGTAGACACATTACACCTTTGTTGCCACGACAGGCCACAACACACCACACACAAGGGATGCGGGCCATGCCCGGGATAACTGCCATCTGACGCCGGGCGAATGCCTCTACACACGAACCCCCACCTCTAGCATCCATATATGGGTCGTGGACACTGGAGGGCTCAACCCACACTAGACCAATAGATGCCTGGGACCCCGCTGAGGCGGCCACAACCTAGTGTCGTCGACCACAAGTGCCTACTACTTTGCATTAGTGAGCTATACCACTGAGCACCTGCCCACAGCATGATGGCATCGCAAATACAAGAACTTTAGGGTCTCTATTCCGAGTCCACACCTTACCTGGAAGTTATTGCCACCTTTTGATTGGATTGGATTGTGGACTTAGATAACAGCTCATTTGGTGCAGATGCCAATAATGCGACGATATGTTTAAGCAGAGAAACAGAAGAATACTCAAAACTACAGGCCTGATTGTCAATGTACAGTATGTTCAATATTGCTTCCGTGTTTTCCCTGAACTGCGCCGCCGGACCCCAGGGTTGCCGGCTAATTGGCTGTGTTAACTTATAAGTGTTTCTTTTGAATATCCTTTATTTTTTCAGTTGCCGGCTCCTGCGGATTGCAGGCTATGTGACATGTACAACTGTATTTCTTTATTCTTCGAACAATAAAGGTCTTTTAAAAATAAACAATAAAAATAAAAATAAAAATAGGCCCGACCACGTCCAACAGCTTATCTTGACAAGACCGCCAAGAGTGATCAATGCCCTTAAGCGGGTCCTTGATGAATTTAGCTAGGAAGGTGGCCATTTTGGCGTCAAGCTCTGGTGTTAGCGCCACCTTCCCCTCCAGCGTGGGCCTAGGACATTCACCCCTCAGACACCCCCTCGCTTCCTTCTCTAGGGGCTTGCGGAGACGGCTCGCCACAAACTTCTCCATTTTGTCCCCCGGGGTCCAGGCTGCGGATCGCGGATGAATGATCTCATCCGGATCCAGCATGCCGGAACTGCCCTGGGGCAACTCGACGGCGGAGCCCGACGGCTGCCAAGAACGCACCCCGTCATCATCCGAATCAGGGGAATCCACACCCGGTGAAGGAGGAGCGGTGTCCAGAGCTACCGAGGGGTCGGGGGCCGAGGGTAGTGCAGGGGTGGCGGCGGTCGCCTTTGCCAAGAAAGCGTCCCGAAGACGTTCAAAGGCGCCTCTGTCCATCCCCTGCACACCCCCAGGGACTCCTTCCCTGCAGTGCTTTTTTGAGGCAGAAGGGCCCTACCCCGAGGGTCCTGGAAACTCCACCGGTGCTCCCAACTGGGCCTGCGCAAGTTTTGCGCATTCCTCCACAATATGGGAGGAAAGGCGGTCCTCCATGGGGCCTGCCACCTCAGTGACACAGCGGTAGATAGAACTATCCACTGCATTAAAGAATTCCTTGTCATTGAGATACTGGTGGGAGTCCTCCACCCCATAATAATCATCCTGGTCCATGACCGTCAAGCGCAACCAGACAGGCACCCAGAGACCCTGTGGAAAGACACCTCCACCACAATGGGGCTGCGCAAGCTATGTGGGCAGACCGGAGGACTGCAATGCGGTTTTGGGCCGGTATATCAGGCGAGCAAGGCAGCACCACACCTCAGGAGCGCGCTGACCCTCTGCAGCCCAGACCGGGTCTAACCCCCTCTCAGCACGCTCAGCCACACACAAAGAACAGTGCTTCCTCGCCCGCAGGCATTTCACGCGGTCTTCGCCGCTATACAGACCCCCCACGGGGCGTTTTAATTAAAATGCGAGGCAAATACAGACCCGAAATCGGGCATAAGAGACCGCACACTGCACGGGCAAGTTCGCGTCAAGAGTGAAAACACTCCCGCGATCACTATAGGGGCTCTGCAAAGGAACACAACATTCACAGTGTAATGGCAAAGCCCCCCATAACCCACTCCCCCACCTGCCAGCAACCCTAACAGGGCAACAACAACATGAAGGAGAGCAAAGAAAAACGACTTAACTTACTGCGTGAGCAACAAAGAAAGAGGGGGGAACACAGAGGAAGGACACACTATCTAGCCTTGGTGGACACTGTGGAAGGACTAGAGTTTGGACTATTGCCGGGACTGATGGGAGTGGTAGTTCTTGGACTAAAAGAAGGAATATTGATCTTTGTGTTTCATGCTTTCCTGTTGGAGATACAAGCATTTTTTTGGTTGAAGCTTTTCTGAGGCTGCTGTGTTTAACATGTTTAATAAAGTGCGAAGAAAGAAAAGCATAATCTGAGCCTCCGGTCCTGCATTAGAATCTAGCATAGACTTCTTCCCTGTTCTCTTCCACAGGCATCCGATTTGAGTTTCATCTGTCTAGGATACCGTGGAAAAGCGGAAAGATTTAATTAGTTTCATCAGTAGAGTCATATAAAAATTAAAAAGAGTCGGACTCAGAGATGATCCATGTGGGACCCCGCATGATAGAATGAAAGGTTCTGAGACATGCGTCTCCATGCTATTGGTTTTTCTCTGTTGCCTAGGAACGAGGATAATAAGCTGAGAGCCCGGCCGTGGATTCCTATGTCACACAGTGTCTGCTTTAGGTTATCGAGGCGTAATGTGCCGAAGGCTTCAGATAGGTCTAACAAGACCACTGCTGCCTTTCCTACGTGGTCCAGGACTTCCTTGACTTCTTTTGAGAACGTGACCAGGGCGGTCTCCGTATTGTGTGCTTTCCTAAAGCAAAATGGGAATGAGTTAAGAATGTGGTTGTGCTCCAGATAGATGGTAAGAGCTGTGTTCATGTGTCGGTCTAACATTATTTCGGATAGGCAAGGCAGTCTGGCAATGGGTTAATGATTCTTTTCCTCCAGGGGATTGAGTGTAGGCTTTTTCAGAAGAGTCCGAATGGAAGTTGTCTTCCAGTCGGTGGGAAACTCTCCCAGATACTAAAACTGTATTAAATAACTGTATAAGATATAGTTCGAGGTAGGTGTGGCTTTGAGAGTCAAGATGGCGGTTGCTCTCTAAGAGGGCTCCCGACCCCGCCATCATCTGCCCTGATTCCACAGGCCCATAGGCACATAATCCCGCAATCCACACCGCCGATGCCAGTCCGCCAGCAGTAACAGCGGATTGGCTCGCCGTCCAGGCCCTGTGGAACGACATCTCCAGGGCAGACTGGCTCTGCGTGATGGACCAAAACAAAATGGCAGACTTGAGATCCTCTTCCACGTAGTGGCGAGCTGAAATAAATTAGAGCCCTTTGGCAACCCTGAGTGACTGCGGCGAGTTGCCCAGTGTCCCTCCCGGGGAGACCGGTAAAGGCGGAAGCGGCGAGACGGCAGCAGAGCCCCAGGAGCTACCCCCACACTAGAAACCTTTGACTGTGAGTGCGCAACCTAGGGCCGGCTAAGAGAGGTGGGAGCGGCGTGGCACTAGACACTCCCTCCGTGAAGTAAAGAAAACATACGTTCAGGTGAGCCCCAGTGCATCAACCACCTTTACAACTGCCCCCAGACCGGGGTCAGGAGGCCTGCAGTGGATCTCCTTCCAAACCCGACACCGAAAGCTCCTCGAGGGTGCTGAAGGCTAGAAACGTGCTGGGGCATACCAGCAAAGTGGAGGAGCCTGCCTCGAGACTCTGAGTTACAGCAGCTGGGTGCAGAGCCCCCCCCCCCCGGGGGATTGGAACAGGCGGAAGCGGCAAGACTGCAGCGGAGCCCCAAGAGTCACAACCACACGATTAACCTCCGATGGTGAGTGCACGCCCCAGGGCAGGTTGCAGGTGGCGGGAGCAGCAAGGTGCTGGGCCTGTGTGAGGGCTACTGAATGCTCTGCCCTAAAGTAAAGACACCATACCTTTGGGTGAACCCCAGCACATCTGCCACCTTCGCGACCGACCTCAGGTCAGGTGCGGAGGTTAGCAGCGGACCTCCTACCCACTGGACACAGAAAACGCCTTGGGGGGGAAACAAGGAGCGTGAGGGGGCATGTCAGCAAAGCGACGTAGCTTGCCTCGTGACACTTAGTGACAGCAGCAGGGAACAGAGGCCCCCCCCATAGAGTACTCAGCCCAGCAAAGACGTGGAGGCAGACGTGGCGCGACCCTGGGGGCAGCCTCAGGGAGAGGCCTGCAATGGAGGGCGACCCTGATGCGCCTCACTTAGACACGCAGAATGGGACCCAGAACTGGCAGAGAGCAAGGGCCCATCGAGGAAGAGTCCTTAAGGCACCACATTGTGGGGTCTTGGCATTTTACAAAGAGGCAGTTGGCCCTGCATCAGCAACAAAGCTGCACTGGAGATAGGAGTCTCACCTGGCAGGGTCAGATCAATGCGCAAAGAAATGGGGAGGGAGCACCAGACTCAGTGTCCCGGACTCAACTAGGGGGAAGATGACATTGCCGGCCCCCGGAGAGAAGCGAGAAGCCAGGAGTAGCTGAATATTGGCTCATGCCCAACACAAGACAAATAGATACTCTGCATCATTGTGAGCTTATCTCGGGTGGAGGGGCGTATCTGAGAAGAAATAGTAGTACTATTGCCTCCCCCTCAGCGCCCTCTGAAAGACTACTACGAAAAGGAAGAAACGTGGGGGTTGCTCACCAGGAGCCCCCCCTCCCCCCCCCCCCCCCCCAGAGATCGTGCTCCTCGGCTGAGAGTCCTGGGCTCTCAGAAGGCCCTGTCTGCCACCCTGAAAAGAGATCAAGGGGGCGTCCGCTCGCCAGAAGGTGCAGAGGGTACAATTGGCCGCACTCCCCCATTGAAGAGATCCGGATATCCTTCCCCACGACAGACAGGGGATACGCCTGAGATCGGTTCTAGATTCCTGAATGGCGGCTGGCCTGGTGGTCCTAGTGCGGCCTGGAAGACTTATTGATCCTAACTTCCATTCGTTATGGGGAAAGACAGAGGAGCGAAGCCATCCATGACACAAACCAGAATAGACCAATACACTACAAATTGACCTTGACCCACCGATGCAGTCAACGATAAAAATCTCCTCCCAGAAGGAGAAATTAACACAATTCTCCAGGCCATAAGCTCATCGCAGGCTTCTGTTGAAAACTAAATAGGCGAGGTACGAGTTGACATGGCCCTCATACGGCAAGACCTCCGCAATGCCATGATCCGCATATCAGAAGCTGAATCCCGCCCCACAACAGTTGAAGACAATGTACACCAGGTAAAAGAACAAGTCAAGCTACTTTGATCCCACACGAAGGAGCTGCATAAGAGGACTGAAGACGCAGAAAACCGATCGAGGCTTAACAACCTCCGATTAGTGGGCTTTCCCTATGGTGCAGAACAGGGTCAAACAGTGATTATTATTGAGAACTGGACCAGGTCTTGGATACCAGAGGGTGCATTGTTGGCATGGTTCACGGTGTAGCGGGCCCATCGGTCATTGGCATCCAAGCCACTGTTGGTTGCCCCTCATCAGCCAATCAGTACTAGGATTCTCAATTTTAAGGATAGGGACACAATCCTTCAAGCTGCCCGGTCTCAGGCAGGCCTGACCTACCAAGAACATAATATAATGATTTTCCCAGACTACACCAGAGAAGTACAGTCCCAGAGTTGATCCTGCACAGCGGTCAAACAGATCTCCAATATAGACTTATTTTACCTGCTCGTCTTCGTGTCATTTTCCAGGACAAAACCTTCTTCTTTGAATCACCTGAACCTGGCTGACTGAGGAGCGCCCCCATGGGTCGCGACTGGCGGCCTCTCTTGCGGCGTACCCGCTCCTGCAAGGGGTCGAGGTGCCCAAGGGGGGTCCATCTGCCTCGCCCGCTACTGACAGCCATAACCTGGGGAAACTGCATGGACCGTAGCCACTGTCATCCCACAACGAGGCCGATCCGCTGAGAGACCAACTGCAGAGGGCAGTTCCCCCACGCTTCCAGGCGCTGGCTACACAGATACTGATCTGTCCAGAAGCCCAACAATCGGAAGACAAGCAGACAAGAATCCGAGCTGATCTGCCGAGAGATTAACTTACCTGGGAACCCGGTCAAACTTTCTAATTGAGCCGATGTATCCAGCTGGATTCAATTGATGAGATGAACATATCCTGATATATGGAGCGGCCCACCACGCAGCTTCCATACTAAGTTCTATAGTTTAGTTCTGTTAAAACCACTGTTACCAGGGTGACAAATGCTTCCTTTCTAGAAGCATAGTGTGGGGGGAGGGTTCTGGATGCTGTCCCAAGTTCTGTTTCACCTTCATTAAACAACCACAGTACTCAATCTCTCACTCCGAATAAGCGCATTCATGGCACTTGCGTCAGACGACCAGGCCCCTGCACTCTCCTACCTCCAGACCAGCAGCATCATGTACCCCCTTGAGTCTCCATAAGCTGAACATGATGACACACACACCTTATAAGGGGAGCCCCTCCGAATCCTGTCTTGGAACGTCAATGGCCTTCTGGACAGGGTAAAGCGCACAGCGTTCCTGAGATATGCCCATCAACATGCTTCCGATGCCCTTCTGCTCCAAGAGACATACCTTATGGGTAAGCACTGTCCTTCCTTTCGAGCCATGCATTCAACAGATTCTGGCACTGAGGTTTTGAACTGGGCTTGCGTGTGGTAGCAATCCTTCTTAGATGCACCCTCCCCTTCATACCTGCTAACATAACCAGAGACCCTCACGGCCGCTTTGTGGCTGCGACCGGGACACTGGGAGGAGCAGTCATCAACCTGGTGTCACTCTACTTGCCATCGGCTACCCTGACAACCACCCTGAAACCCATTAGCGATAAGATATCTCCTACCCCTGGGCTTGACAGTGATCTGGGGTGACTTCAATTCGGTTATGCAGGCAGACCTAGACCCACAGGCACACCGTCCTCAAACAGGACCCTATGTGCAAAGAGACTGTCTGAATTAGTGGCAACCCTGGGAATGTGACATCTGGAGGACATGGAACCACAGAACTTTCCAATATACACCCACCTCTGCAGCACACCGCACACACACAAGTATTGACCTGGTCTTCATGCCCACCCCTGAATGCCAAAATGTCTCTGACATTAGCATCCTCCCCCGGGGCATCTCGGATCACTCACTGCTTCTCCTCAGACTAGGAGACCCTGTGGGCACACTACATTCCACCTGGAGACTAAACGCCTGGTTCCAAGACAAATGCAAAAACAACAGTTGATGGGCAGAATGCAGAACAATGTCATACATTCACCCCAGTACAGAGATCTTGGCCTACATCCATCCTTTTTTTGCTCACCATGCCATTCCAGTTTGAAACCGGTCCCAGGATGCTTGTTTCCGGTCCAGGGAAGACATAGCTTGGCAGTTCGAGCTGGACTGTTCCCATGAGGCACAGGGTGAGACTGATTTGCATATGACCATATGGTTTAATGACCAGATGAAGGATTAAACCCAAATCATTTGACTGGGGGTGAGTGCTTGCATTGTTCAACACTCCGTCCATCATCCCCTTTGGTTTTGCTTGGTTCCTCCAAGACAGCAAGTTCCGGATGGTGATCAGAGATGAACTCCAACAACACTTCCTTACTAACCAAAACTCAGTCCCTTCCCCGGGTACTCTCTGGGTAGCCGGCAAGGCCACCATCTGTGGCTTCGCCAGGGGGCAGCTTGAGGCCAAGCGATTGGAGTAGGATAGACGACTCTCCCTCCTCGAAGCCCAAGCGACACGCTTGGAGCGGGCATCACCCGAAATCGCGGGCGAAAGTTAGAAGAGACAGCTTGCTCTATTGAGAGACAAACTCAAACAACTGTCGCTGGACTCAGCAAAATTGCTACAGAGGTCCTCAGTTTCCCGCGTATATGGTTGGGGAGACAACAATGGGAAGATACTCCACAGGCTGACATCAAACCCCTTGGCGAATTGTATAGTCCTGAGATCCAAGATCTACTAGGTATTACTCATCGTACTCCAATCTCCATCGCCCAAGCCTTAGCCGACTGATATTCCTGGCTTTATTCAGCAGCCCGGTCCGAAACCCCAGCTCCTACGTTGTCCGAGTTAGTGGTGATCCAACTCCCTCTACTATTCAAATCAGAAGCAGCCAGTCTCGACCTCCCCATCACACTGAAGGAAATAGGAGAGCCCATTTCCTTGGTTGCTGCCAGAAAAACGCCCGGGCCAGATGGCTTCACACAAGAGTATTACGCCTCATACTGAGACATACTAATACCCCACCTCCATGACCTCTATGCCGAAGTAGCAGAGACAGGAGCATTCCCATCCAAAACGGATGTAGCAATCATGGTCGTCATCTCAAAAACAGAACTCCCTTCACTCTCCTGTTCTGACTATTGCCCAATTTCTTTTCTAAATCCAGAAGTTGAAATTTATGCTAAGATCCTAGCCCAACGACTAAGACTAGTCTTCAGCAAACTTGTTCACCAAGATCAATGCAGCTTTTTTGCCTTTGCGCCGTACGAGACATTGCCTTCGACGTCTCCACCTAGCCTTGGCGCACCACCATCTACTCCTCCCTTACTTAGCGCTTCTGCTGATCGACTTCGAAAAAGCTTTTGATATCGATTGGCGATACCTGAAGGGCGTGCTAGGCACAGCAGGTCTGGGACAACACTTCCGTCACTTAGTGCAAGCCCTTTATTCCAGACCCATGGCACAGGTGCTCATCAACAGAGCCCTCTCTGGGATGGTTCGGATCAAAAGAGGGATGAGGCAAGGATGCTCCCTATCACCCCTCCTCTTTGCCCTGGCAATGGAGCCACTAGCATGCCTGATTTGAACAGCTGAAAAATTCCAGGGATGGAGATGGAAGGGTCGCACAAGTCCCAGATCGCTCTTTACGTGGACGATGTCCCGCTTTTCTTAGCTGACCGGGCATGGTCAGGACCTAGATGGCTCCAAATTCTCTGCACCTTTTAACAGGTGTCAGGTCTGCATCTGAACCCGTCAAATCAACTTTAGTGCCCCTTCACATATCAAGGGAGTGCATTGATTGGCAGTCAACCATCCCCATGCCACATCAGTCATTTACGTCCTTAGGTCCCGCTGCTCCCAGACTGGTGACTCAGGCGGTCCTGCTTGCCTGGTGCTCCACCTTGCACCATATACACTGGCACACCAAACTCACGCAGCAGACACCCCTGTGGCACAGTGCCAGGCTTAGGGAAGTGAGGACATTATTAGGCTTCAGAAAGTGGGACCTAATCTGTATATCACAGCTGGGAGCCGGCTGTAAGGGGGACCACTTACGTTCTTTCCAAGACTTCCAGACTATCTACTCCTTTCACCCGTCACAATTTTACAAGTACCTACAGCTTTGCCATGCTCTCACCTCGCATGTGCTCGCAGGCACTTCTCTTCCAGAAATCTGCCATCTAGAGACCCAAATCATGATGGGTAATCTGAGGAAGGGTGGGATATCTAGGATCTACCGTTCACTGATCAACTACAGCCCAATCACACTTGACTCTCTTAGACACCGATGGGTGGACTGGATGGGGCCGTTGGTGGACGAAGACTGGCTAGATGCCCTGATGGATCCTAAAACCATTTCCATTTCAGCCAGGCTCCGTATGGTCCAACTGTACCATCTCCATTGTGTGTATCTCACCCCAAGCTGCCTCAACCGGGCGAGGCTTCCGGCCACCTCATCCTGCATGTGCTGTGGGTCACAACCGGCAGACTTTTATCACATAGTATGGGTATGTCCCCAACTTACAGTGGTATCTGAACTGACTGACGTTCTGAGCTGGGAGGTACCACACAGCCCCTTCAATTTGCCCCAGAGAGGCATTGACGGCTAAGCTCTTTCTGGGTACTGCCAACATGGTGGCCAAACGAGACATTGAGGCTGCATGGAAAAACTCCACCTCACCCAGTGAAGTTAAATGGGGCAAAGGCGTAGACTGGTGTGCGGCACAAGAAAGGCAATTGTACAAAGCTAGGGGATGTCCAACCAAACATGGTCGGGTGTGGGGCAAATGGTTAGGTCATGTAGTGGGAAGTTGCCATTGTGTGAGATAATTTGGATTGGCCCAAGCCTCAGTTTGTATCGTATACAATTAAATGTGACTGCAAAGTTAATGTATCATGCTTGGAAAGAATTAAACAGTGCTGTATTTGTCCTGTCAACAACATTTATTAAAATTGGTTATCAGAAAAAATATAAATGGTCAAAATAATACCCTAATTCATGGAAGATACTGGCTGGACAGGGTATGTGGGGGTGCCTGACTTTGAACGACCTAGGATACTGCCTAGGTTGTCTTTGTAGATCGCTGAGAATTCCTCAAACAGATTATATTCCACTTCATGCTGGGTTACATGTGGTACTGAGAGATAGTCCAGTCTTGTTTGAGCGGTATCATGATAAATAATCTTTACTTTATTCTTAAACAATTTGGCAAGGCTTTCGCACTTCTAATGGGGTGGAGGAGTTGTTCGTGGGGTGGGGGGGTCCGATAATTGTTGAACAGTTTAAAACCGCCCCCTTGATAAGTTTGCTGCAGCTCTGTCCTTATCTGTAAAATATCTGGGACCAGATGTAGGAAGGCAAATACCGGTTGGTAACGGCCGATTTCGGCCGTTACTGACCGGTAGTTGGAGTTTGGGATGTAGGGGCATGTTAAAATACAGATTCGGTAATTTTACCGAATCGGTAATTTTACGGATTTGGTAAAATAACCGAATCTGTATTTTGACATGTAGGTAGCATTTTAATCAGTGCTACAGGGGTTTAAGAATTCATTATTTACCACCAACTAGAAGTTGGTGGTAAATAATGAAAACCCTTTAAAAAACATTTTTTTTGCTTTTAAAACAGTGCCATGTTGCAGACATACATGCCCTAACGGCATGTATGTCTGCAACATGTGCACCCATGCACAACTGAGGGGTGCAACAGGGTGTCAAAGTGAAACCCTGCCACCCTTCTATGTTTCCCCCAATTACCGATTCGGTATTTACCGATTCGGTAATTGACATTCATTCCTATGGGCCTCCAGGCCCATAGGAATGAATGGCAATTACCGAATCGGTAAATACAGATTCGGTAATTACCAAATCACACCGATTCGGAAATTAAATCGGTAAAATTACCTACATCCAGATAGCCAGTTCTTAAATACCGAATGGTATGATTCGGTATTTAAGAATCGGTAATCTGGGAATACCTTTCTTCGGGCCCCTGGTCTTTTCTGTAATTCTTAATAATTTGTACTCCTGTGTCAGTTCTTTGTATTTCCTTCTCCTGGCTGCGTTGTATTCTGACCTCCAGTTTCTCTCTTGGCATCGACATTTCTTTTTAAAATCTTTTTTTTATTTTTTTATTTTACAACAATTATTGTACACAGCCATTGGCTAAGGCCGGCAGCGTTAGGTTCTCCTCCAGGAGCACCCACTTTCTCTAGTTACACAGCCTTGGTTGGGCTGTTGGACTCCAACAATACTTCTAGGGCACTGCCTCAGAAGATATCTATACAGCTGTATATTCCCTGTATTATGTGAATCAACTTGAGTAAACAAACTCCCAACCCCCCCCACCCTTTCTTCTATGCACACTACCGTTTCTGTTCCTAGGGCCTCGAGACTTTGTATGCCTGCCAGGTTGTTATCTCTCACTCTTGCCTAAGTACCATTAGCTGAACCAGTAGTCATTCCAAGTGTGACTGACTGTGTGTCTCAGAACCCCGATATCCTGTCCGGGGAGGTCCCCAGAGGGGTATGTCATGTGTCTATATAGTGTCTTCTCGTGTCCCCCCCAACCTTTCCCATCTGCGTCCTGGTACTAGCTCCTATACCGCTTGTCAATCTATTATGTTCCTCTGCTTATTCCTCCTCTGTAGGTTCACGAATGTCTGGCATTGCGTCTACCTCACCCTCCACTCCAGTAGCGCCACTCCCGCCATCACCGGTTCGAAGGTGAGTTTGGTATAGAGCCATGAAGCTCTTCGGGCGACTCTTGGGGGGCAGCAATTCGCTGTAGTGTTCTGACTGCGTACAACAGTATAGCATATCATGCGCCCATCGCTTTGCTGTCGGCAGAGGGCCTTTCATCCAGCATAGAGCCACCACCCATCGTGCAATTAGCAATCCCATGTCTGCAAGTCGTCGTATCGCCTTTGGTAGTCCGCATGAATGACCTAGCAGCGCTAGTGCCGGATTGGGGGCCAGTTCAATCTCCAGTATTTCGCTTAGTTTCAAGAATATGTTGACCCAGAATCTCTGTACGTCCGGGCACAGCCACGCGAGGTGTATGCAGTCCGCTGTTGGCTCATGACAGCGATCACACTCAGCTGATTGTCGCAGACCGTATCGTAGTAGTCTCTCCGGAGTATAGTATACTCTCTGCCAATATTTAAAGTGTATCAATCTATGCCTCCCATTTAATGACAATTTCTTAGTGTTTGTGCAGCAGTAACGCCACATACGATCATCTATTGTTATCTGCAACTCCCTCTGCCAGGCTATTCTGGCAGCAGAGGAGTTTCTGCTGTCTGTCCGATATAGCTAACTTGTACAATATCGTGATCAATTTCCGTGTGGAGGTCGTTTAAAGCACCTGTGTGAGTTCTCTAATCTTAAGTGGCTCCGCCATTTCCGGACCAAGTAGCTCCAGTAGTGCACTGCGCACTCTATGGAATTGGAATCGGGTAAGTAGCGGGGTAGTATCTGGGTCTGTTGTCACCTTGTCCCAGGATTTCACTTTGCCCTCCTCAAACAGGTCACCAGCGCGGGCGATGCCCACCTTGTGTAATGCCTGCATGACTCCCCGTTCTTCAAGCGGTGACAGCCATATCATCCATTCAAGAGGCATGTTAGGGGAGAATAATAAATTACAATCCTGTGCGCGTAAGAGGTGGTGCCATGCATGGTTTGTTGCGGTGAGGGAGTCCAGGATGCCCGTCCTGTGATCCACAGGTCCGAAGACTATAGCTGGGAGTGGGAGAGGATCTGCAAAGAGGCGTTCCATGCGTATATGTGGTATCATTGCATCACCATGTATCCACGTATGCAGGTGGGCAGCTTGGGCCACTCTGTAGTACAACTCCAGATCAGGTGCACCCAGTCCACCCAGCTCGTAAGGAAGCGTAAGAGTGGCCCATTTCAATCTGGGTTGTTTGCCTCCCCATGCCAGTCTGAGTAGGAGTTGTGTTAGGGTTTTGAAGAAGGTTTTGGATAAGACCATCGGAATGGCACTAAACAAGAATAAGAACCTAGGCAGCACCACCATTTTCATGATGGCTATGCACCCCATGAGGGATAAAGGCAATTTACACCATTTCTCCACCTCGTACTCAAGCCTGCTGCAAGCCACTCCGTAGTTCTCCCTTAGGAGGATTTCGGGCTCTGTATGAAGCTGAAACCCCAAATACCTCACCGACTCTTGTGCCATTGTAGCGGGTATTCCATGTCGAACTGACATATCGCTGGAGTCAGAGGAAAGGCAACCGACTTCGCCCAATTGATTTTCAGGCCTGACAGCGCACCAAAGCGCACCACCTCTCTGAGTACTGATGTTAGATTAACCTATGGGTTACGCACATAGAGCAGAGTGTCGTCCGCATATGTTGATATTATGATCTTATACATGGGGAAGCTAATGCCCTCAGCGCTGTGGTATTCATGTAACGCCCACCCAGCGGTTCTGCTACAAGCGCCTAAAGCAGAGGCGAGAGCGGGCAACACTGTCTCGTTCCTCTACAGATCTGGAAGGGGTCAGATACTAAATTGTTCAGCCTGAGACGAGCCGTCGGCTGATGATATAAAGCGCCGATCATTTGTAGAAATGGTTCACCCAGACCATGAAGGGCCACTGCACTGAGTCGAAGGCCTTCTCCATGTCGAGAAATACCGCTATCGCTTTTGTGTCTTATCTCACATGTTGTATTGTGCCCAGTTCCGTTCGGATGTTATAAGTGAGATTTCTGCTGGGAATGAAGCCCGCCTGTTCCGGGGCTACCAGCTGTGGCACAAGTAACGCAAGGCGGGTTGCCAACACCTTCGCGTATAGTTTCGCATCAACATTAAGGAGCGACAATGGCCTGTATGATCCACATTCATTGCGGAGCTTGCCAGGTTTAAGTATGGTAACAATCAGCGCCTCCCTCATGGTTTGGAGCATACTTCCCTACACACAGACGTCATCGAAAAGTGCGGACAAGTGCGGGACCAATTTATCCTGGAAAGCTTTATAGAATCCCCCTGTGAGCACATCTGTTCCGGGAGCACTACCTGAGCGCATACTCGAAAGCGCTTCTATGAATTCATCTTTATGAATAGGTTGCATTAAGAATTTGCGGTCTGCGTTCGTGAGCATAGTGATTTTATATGCTCCAGATAGTCTGCTATTTCCTCTGCACAGCCTTCAGGACCCGCAGAATACAGATCCGAGTAATATCTCTTGAACTCTTGCGCAATCTCATCCTCAGCCGTGACCTTTTCGCCCATGACCGTTTGTATCTCGGGAATATGCGCTTCTCTCTAGGTCCCTTCAGTATCCTAGCTAGTAGTGAACTCGGTCGTTCTCCCTCACCATAAGTCCGAGCTGTCGCATATTTCCCCATGTGCTGTACTTCCCTGTCTGCCTCTTCGTTGTATTCTGACACCAGTCTCTTAATGTCCTCCTCTATTGCAGTGGCAGGACTAGCCCGTTGGCTCCTTTCGAGTTCGGCTAGCTGTTTTTCCAAGTGCTGCAATCTCTGTCGAATAGCTCTGAGGACGCTTGAGTGTTTAGACATAGCCCCACCTCTAATAAAGACCTTAGATGCATCCCAGACTGTTTGGAAACTGTCAACCGAGCCTAAGTTGGCCTCGAAGAAGATATCGATCTCCTCCGCGAGTTCCCCCCGAAAGCTTTCGTCCAGCAGAGAGTATGGAGGGAAGCGCCATGTAAATGGCGGGATTTTTTTTGATTGGTGTCTCTAGCACCAGTAGTAATGGTGAGTGGTCTGAGAGGGTATGCGGGGGCACTGAGCAAGCCTTGATACATCTCAAAATCGAGGTAGACGCAAGCCAGTAGTCTATTCTGGTGTGTATATTGTGGTATGCGGAGTAATTTGTGAACCCTCCCTGTTCTGCATATCTGTGTCTCCATACATCCTCCAAGCCTATAGTTAGGAGCTCTGTTTGTAGTGCTAGTGCCGCCGCTGACGGCTTGCGTGGTGGGCCCGCTGATCTATCTAACACCGGATTTAGCACCAGATTAAGGTCACCTCTCCAGATCATCTGTGTTGGGTACGTGCGGGCAATGTGAGCTAGGTTTCTATAAAAGGACGGTGAGTCAAAATTGGGGCCGTAAACATTAATACCAATCAGATCATGTCCCCTCCCGGTGCATCTGGATATCACAAAGCGGCCATCAGGATCTGCTAGGAGCAGCAATAGCATTAGTTTCGATCTAGGGTTAACCCACGTGAGGACCCCTCGGGAGTGTGTCGTAAACCCAGCTGCTGTGGTGTTACCCAATAGGTTCCTGCTGCGGCACATACCGCTCGTAAGTGGCAGATGTGTTTCCTGCAGTAGCGCCAAATCTACCTTTTGGCGCTGTAAGTAGCTGAAGACCTTCCTAAGTTTACGGTGGTCATTTAATCCCCGAACATTCCATGTGAGGGCCCTGAGTACCTCAGTCTCTGGTATAATTATTCCTTGGCTAGAGCTAGTCATATCTGCAAATTTTCAGTAGATCTTAAGGCAAGTCCCGTTTCAAGTCCCCCGCGAACAGTGTGTGCATGAAATACCCTAGAACCATATCCCCCGCTTCTGTGCAGGAAAACATCAATACAATTGAACAGCCCCTCCCCCCACCCACAGCAGACCTTCCCCAACCTGGCCTTGCAGCGCCCCATCCCTCCCCTCCCACCCATTCCCAGAACTTCCAACGTGGACAGTGTGAACTGCGGTGTGCGTTGTGCACTGGGGCCAAGGTCGCCTGGCAATACAGAAGTTGTGGATATAAACCAGACTGTCTGGCAAGCCCCCACCCCGCTTCCGCCGTTTCTCACTTAGTGCTGCATCAGAGCGACCATACCTTGAGTCATCAACATCACTGTTCCAAGTGCATAATCCCCAGCCCCAGCCCCCGAAACTCCTCCGTCAACATCTACTAATCGCTGAGTGGCTGGCTATGGTTAAACAAGCTTTCTAGTGAGGTGTCCTCTGTACCTGATCCATCCCAACCTCCCCCAAGTCCCTGCACCATGGCGCGGGCAGCAATGTAACAGCAAGCAAACTCAGTTCCTGCTAGTAGCAGTTCTGATCAAGTTTCTCAAAAAGGCAGTCCCTTACGTCGTCGACCAGTCGTTGCTGGCTATTCTTACCACACTGTGGTCAGTCCTGCTCCTCTAGGTGGCTGCTGCCTTTCCCATTGTCTTGTGTCCCATTGTCTCCGCCAGTCTGTTCCCTGGACCAGCGTTTCAGCGCCTGATGTAGAGCCTGCGGGTCAGTGAATATGTGCGAGTGGCCCTGTCGGTTCACCCTCAGTTTAGCCGGGTACAGCATTGCGTAGTCTAGCCCCAGTTCTCTGAGCTTTTGCTTGTGAGGGATAAAGTGTTTGCGCGCCTCCTGCACCCTGGCCGTGAAGTCTGGGTATAACGATATTGCCGGCCCTTCATATTGGAGCGACGTTTTGGCTCTGACAAGTTTGAGGGCAGTGTCTCTATCTCGATAGTTCAGTAGTTTGGCAATGATGGGGTGCGGCAGGGCTCCAGGGCGTGGTTTCAGGCCTAACGAGCGATGTGCCCGTTCCACTACAAACATCGTTGAAAACACACTGTCTCCCAGGAGCGTGGTGAGTAGCTTCTCAACAAAGATCTCCACAGTGCCTGTTTGCGTGGATTCCGGCAGGCCCGTGATACGTAGGTTGCAGCGGCACGAACGGGCTTCTAAATCATCTGTTTTGTCTCGCAGGGTTTGCATCATTTTCTCCAGTTTCTTGTGACCCGAGTCTAACTCCGTCTGGGCTTCCTCCACTTCTGTCATCCTCCTTTCCGCCATATCGTGCCTCTCAGCATGTTTATCCAGGCGTTCCGCCATGCGGTCCATCCTGTATGTGAGTGCATCTATCTTGGAGCCCAGCAAGGTAATGCTCATCTGCAGACCTTTTTCCATGGACGTCAGCATGGCCTTGATGTCCAGCCCCACTGCCTGGTCGTCTTCCGGCCCTGTAGGTGCCCTTTCCTCAATAGGAGTCCCCTTGGACTGCAATCTCCTCCGCGCAAACGGCAGTTTGCTTTGGGTTTTGTCGCCTTTGACCATCTTGGAAGTGCGTCTTCAGTCCAGGGCTATCATGCACTCCTACTAGGTGACACTCGAGGAAGACGCCAATCTGTGAAGGTGATGCCTCCTCCTTCCCAATCAGATACGTTGCGCCAGGCCAAGGCCAACCGATCGTTCCAGCCTCTAGGCGCGGTGAGTCTCCCTGCGTCCCTTCAGAAGATTAGCGATGTCTGGGTGACCATGCCGTGTCGCAAGGCGCACTCGGTGTCGATTAGGCCAGACTTCACCTTCGGTTGCTCCTCAGGTCTTGTGTACCGTCTTCCCTTTTACCGGATGGGCACCGCCGGGCCACGCTAACTCCACCACTTCCACTCCGTCAAAGAGGCGTTGAGCTGTGCGAAGATATGTAGTGCTAGGCCTTGAGCATTCAATAGTGCAGGGGGGACCACGTTCCGCAATCCGCTGGTATTGAGGTTCAGAGAGAGCCCTCTATTCGCGGGTAGGCCTCAGTTCCTCTGGCACCCTTCCCCCTCAGCCCCCCTCGCCGTTCGTACAGGGATCAGTCCACCGCCATCAGCCGCCGCTTCAGTGTTTCAGTCGATTAGGAGTATGGCCTCCTGCACTTCGCTTCCGGGCCCGCGTCGGGTAGCCTCTCCTCCCACGAGGCTCCCGCGATGTAAGGGCCAGGCCCGGGCAGACTGTAGACCAGGAGGGGTGGTGGGCTAGGCAGGAGAGGCAGCCCGCTTCGATGCCAGGTTCCCCCCTCACACCCAACAGTCCGGGTGCAATGTCCTCAGCGACGGCGCCAGGGCCTTCCACGGAGCACCGAGATGACTCCGCTCACTGCAGCCGCACGTCGCTGCACGTCCCTCGGCTCGCTGCTTCACTGTGGCTCGCTGCTTTCCGGCCCTCTGGCGAGCGGTCCGCTTCTTCGTTTCCCGCAGATCGTATCAGGCAGAACTCCGGTGATAGGTGCCGCGCCAGTCGCCCCAGGGCACTCCTGACTCAGGGGGGAGCAGGGGGCACGCAATCTGGACGCTCTAATGCAGGATAAATGCAGGATAGTAGTTATTCACGGCGGAGCTGTGGGCTCAGGCGGCCATCGAGGTTGCGGGCAAGCTCCGCCCCCCTTCTTTTTCAAATCTTTAGGTGAGGTAGGTGAGGTAGTGCACCAAGGAGCAAATTGGTCAATCCATCCAGTCGAGAGCCTGCGCTCTATTGCTATGGGCTAGGACTTGGGGACGATTGGGAGAGAACACTGGACCCTTGTGAATGCCAGCCCTTAAACCCAAATAAGGACAACTGTTGTGAGTATTTGGTGGATGCCAGTGGACTGGACACTTTCCCAGATACTGACTGGCTCCCTCCGCCTACCTTCACTATGGTGGAGGGAGACTCATTTCTAATTGGGGTGAGTAGGGCGGCTGAGGTCCTGAACTTTCAGTTTCCCTCCATGGCTGTCAAGACAAACTTCTTGACGGAGGGGCTTCATCTGGGAGTTACAGCTTCCAAACAACTTCTCCCTTTTAATAAAGGCCTCACAGATGTCCTGCTCAGGGCCTCTCCAATCCCTGCACAGGGGCTTCTGTGTGTAGGACAATTGCCTGCCACCATTGCCCCACCCCGAAGAGCTTGGTGATCCAATCCTCCACTGCCAAACTAAATCCCGGCGCATTCCCGATCACTCCACCAGACAGGGAATCCAAGAGGTTGGATACCTTAGGAAAGACGATGTTCTCTTCCGCTAGCGAGGCCTCCAGTTGGAGAACATGTGTACCTTTTGGGCCGATACTCATCCTGGGACTCGATTGTGAAGGTGCTCCCTATGGTCTTGAAGCTATCTCAAGGTATTGCTGATGGGAATAATGCAGTCAAATTCACCCTACGCTGTGGGCTGGATACGACTGACTCGTTAGACAGAGTGGTTTCTTCGTCTGTGGCCCTTAGGCGCTTTGCCTAGTTGAGAACCACTGACATTTCAGTGGATGTCCAGGTCTCACTCATGGGCATGCCCGTTATTGGCGCCCGTCTCTTCAGAGAAAAAGCGGACTCAACGCTAGAGTGCTTCAGGACAGCAGAGCTACACCCAGCTCCTTGGGTCTTCCATGGCCCTCACCAATCCCAGTCCACTTTTTACTCCTTTTGTTGCCATGAAAGGGGCTTCCAACCAAGTCTCCAACCGGTCAACCACTACGCTTCACAAGCTTCCCAGCCCCTGCTTGGCCAAGGATGTGGTAACCCACAGACCTCTTGGGTCAGGTAGTCAGAGGTCAGGCCAGTCCACCACTCCCCCAGCAAACACAGCCTCCAAATGTCTTTAGTTTGCCCTCGGATTATCATGGGCACCCAGTGGGAGGCAGAATACCCCATCACCTGCACCACTGGAGGTCAATAATATCCCACTGCTGGGTTCTACTAATTGTCCGAAGGGGCTCCTTCCTTCCCTTTGGGACTCCTCCTCCACCTATGCCACCCACTTGCGGCATGTTATTGGAGGGCTATATCTTCTTACTCCACCAAGAAGTGGTGGCTCTTTAAACCAAGGGAGCCATTGAGAGGTTGATGGCATCAGAAGTGTGTCATGGTTTCTGCTCTCTCTAATTTCTGGTCCCGAGAAGGATGTAGGCCTTCATCCTATCCTAGACCTGCACCCCCTCAGTTTTGACAGAAAAAGAAGGAATTCAAAATACTCATTCCTGCTCAAGTCCTTTCTGCCATGGACTGGGAGACTGGATGGTAGCACTGGACTTGCAAGATGCATACTTCCACATCCCTGTTATGCATGCTCACAGACGTTACCTGTGGTTTACAGAAGGCCACAAACACTTTCAGTTCACCTCTAGAACTCTATTATTTCTGCTAAGCGCCAGTATTCTCCATTTGGACTGACAGTCGCTCTTTACAAGTGCAATATTCATTCTACGAAAATAATTATCGAAGACCATGCAGGGGAACTGGAGCTTAATTGAGCACGTTTGCTTCTGCTTTATGTATTGTTAAAACAACTGTACAGTGTATTTGTGAATAAGAATGTCTTTATGATACCTATGCTAGGAAAATAATGTCATTCACCTATAGCATTTAAATATTTGTGACATAGTAAAGTCAAAGACTACCTACCTTCACTGATGGATATTGCAGCATGATGACATCTTTAATATGAAAATAATTCATTATTAAATTTCCTGTTGTTTAGATTGTATGTACTCTGAAGGAATTCAATGAATATCGACAGTACTTGACCAGCATCAAGTTGGATTTTGAGAAATGTTATTTGAAAGAGCAAGTAAGTGCAACATTGTAAATCGTACTTCTTTAAAAAGGCATACCTTCATGACCTGCCCTTTTCTCTGATTCATGACAAAGAATCATAATCCTTTCCTCTTGATCATTTGGTCGAGTTATAAGGCTCCTTCTCTTCAACCTGCGTTTTTCAGACACGTCAGGACTAAATTCTGTGGTTGGGGAATTATGTCTGCTATTTTCCTTGCACAGTGGACTGCGACCCTATGCATGTTGTAGGTCACTGACTTCTTGGTTTGCTGGAGCTAGACTCAACAGTTTTCATTAAGTGACCCAATTAATTTGTGTCCGATAAGCATTATATAATGAGATTTAACTAGCTTGTGTCTGGAAAGTGAATTTACAAAGGCGCTTCTCTTTCATGGGATATTTGTTAATATATATATATATATATATATATATATATATATATATATATATATAAGTGGTCTCTTTTGCATTACCATTGTCGCACTAACAATGCTAAAATCTTTTGGTGTTTAGTTAATAATATTAGCTTTAGATATACTTGAGCATACAATTCAAACATTAATGAGGAAATTTGTATTACCTATGCGGCCAATCTGTATGGTATTGGTTGTACAGCTCCAACTTTGGAACAGCACAACATTTGCATGACTAATGCAAGTAGTCTATTTTCACTATTATTTTTTTTTTCTCAAATTATCAAGTCAAAACAAGACGTTGCTCCTGGCCAAGGTTGTTTACCTGCTGCACTTTTCAAGAGGGATGTTGAATATTGACCTAAAGTCCTTACCTCATTGTTTAACGAGTGTCTTTTTATTCAACTCCATCCCAGACAGCACACACCTCTCTGGCAAGGCACGTGGTTAAGAGAGGTGGCAGCACTTACGGGGTTCAGTCAATGGGACCACATAGGTGTATCACTGTTGGACAATGTTTGGGTGGGAGACCACATTTTAGGACGTTCAAAGACCTACAAGAGCGCTACACCCTCCACACCTCACAATTGTATAAACATCTGCAGCTCCGTCATGCCCGCAGCGCACAAGTCTCAACAGGCATGTCACTCCCCAAATTCAGGCCACTAGAAGCTCAGGTCATGATGGGGAACTTGGGAGAGGAGGGGTGTCCCGAATATATCGTACCCTTGTCAGCAATGGCCCGGCAACACTCGATCTGCTCCGGACCCCGTGGGAGGGATGGTTGGGTCCCCTGGAAGAGGAGGATTGACGTGACGTCCTTATGGCTCCCAAAACCATCACAACCTCAGCCAGACTCCTCCTAATTTAATTATACTATTTGCATGCTGCCTACCTCACCCCAGCACACCTACACAGGGCAGGGTTGTGTCCCTCCCCGAACTGCATGCACTGCGGCCAAGAACCGGCGGATTTCTACCACATGATTTGGACATGCCCTAACCGTGCCCCATTATTGGTCAGCAATAGAGTTCAAACTCACACAGGTCCTGGGCTCAGAAGGCACAGAAGATGAATGCCCACCAGTGTTTTTTTTTTTTCTATTGTTTTTTTGTCCTCATCTCCACCATGGTTGTGATCTGCCGAACTACTGAACAAGGAAGAAAGGCTAGTAAGTGGTACTGACGTGCTGCCTCAGTCAAAGACTGGTAAGGGTAAAGAGATGAGTGGGACTACCATAACCCAACAGCTACGTCAAACACCGAACCAATCTTGACATCTTGTTGCTCGGTTGGCAGATGCTAACCATAAGCCAGATATTGCTTATATCCACCAATGTGCCAAAAAAAGAGGCGAAGTGGCTTAGCAGGGAGAATGTACCTTGGCTACATATTCATCGGACCTGGGGGAAAAAAAAACCCCCAGTACGACTAGTGGGGCCAGTCAAGTAAATGCCAGAAAGCTCTTTTATCTGGCTTCCCAGCCCTGGCGAGATCTAGTTTCGATATTTGGAGGATTGATGTACACCAGTCATGTAAAGTAGGAGGGGACGCCTCTTTCCATCGCTTACAAATTTCTCTGCGCGCCACCAGGATGGAATAGAACAAAAGGTTCTTGGCTGGGCTCCGACTCTGATCTGCTACACCGAAGATTACGAGGCGAAGGTCCATAACCACTGTAAAGCCCAGGGAAGATGTAAGTTTATTGCTGATTGAATCCCAAAAAGACGTCAAGTGAGGGCAATCGAAGAACATATGCACGTCAGAGGCCGCGGCTAGCCCACACCGGGCACAGGCCACCAGGGCACCGGTGGAGAATTTAGACAACCTCTGAGGAGAGTAGTAGGCCCTATGTAGGGTGAAAAGGTGGTTCCTACGGAGCCAGGCTGGTTTAACTAGATCCCATAAAACATTACTAGACGTTAGCCACAGATTGTTCAAGTTCAGGGTAGGCATCGAGAAACCCCACAGTAGGTCAGGGAGATGAAATTCCCCATCAATCTCTTCGAGGATTAAATTGTTCCATAAAGAAACTTTTTTCAATACAGATGATTTATCCAGCAGGAGAGATTCTAATTGACTGCCTCCCCCTAGAGGCATGATGTTGCGACGAGGGGTTTTAGCGGAAAAGGCTTGAGCCCAACTTGATATCTGCAGATATTTAAGTCTTGAGAGGTTAGGACCCACTTTGCTCACTAAATATTCCCATGGAAGCAGAGTCCCTTCCACAAACAGATCACCCCATGTTGATATTCCGGCATCCTTAAGTGGAATTGCTAGTATATCGCTCACCCAACCTAGAGCAACGTGGGAGATCTATTAGAATAGTACCCCAGTTTTATAGAAGACCTGAGATTAGACCAAGTTCTTGGTAGGCCCTGCAGCACCGTCAATTTAACCTTTTTAAAAAATTTGGGGTCGCCAAACTTAAAAAGAAAACCCGACTGCCCAACTCTGAGGTTCCGTGACAATTGTAAGTGGTGTTTTCGACTCGCACGAATATGGTAGAGTCTGGTATCTATGAACCGCAAATGACGAGTTTAGTGGGTGTACGCAGTTTCGCTGTGCTAACCTAAACCGTTCGTCTGTTACGTGGGCTTTTCTATCTGTACCCACGGGTTCCATCTTAGATACGGCATCCATTTTGTCTCTTGCCCTCAAGTAGCCAGCGAACGGACGTTGTCCGCTTCGCGACCCTGGGATTCCCAAGATATCTGCGGAAGACACATGTCCTTTGAAAGTGTCTTTATGACGAGGGGGATGATACTGTAAGGCAGATGGCCCCGCTCGAGGCTCATCTTGCCGTGCCGGTCTATTGTCTCAGCCGTGCATCTCATTAGGCACGTCCCTTTGATGCCTGTAGCTCGTGTTTCCCGATACCCCCCCTTTTACACCCTTTCCAATCTCCCCACTGTTTCCATCTTCCTCTGCACCTGTCCTTGTTCCTTCTTCGATCTGTTTTACTGCCGATTGGAATGTACTAATGGTGGGAAGATGGGTTTTTACAGTTGGGAACCGCCAAATGTTTCCGCACTTATGTTCCGGACCTTGAATGTATCAAAGTGACCAAAGCGATCCCTCTTGGGGATAATTATGGGAACCGAGTCGTAAACCTTTGTGTACCATGTAAACCTATGGGAGAATTGTGTATAAAAGGAGCGATCCACAGAACCAATTGGAAGCAGTCTCCACGAACTACACCCGTTGTACTTCCTGTGACTTCTGTGTTTCCCTGCAGTAAATAAACCTTGAATCTTTGACGCCGAAGGAAGTGTCCCGTGTCTCTGTCATTCGTACGCCGGAGCAGGTTACCCACGAAGGTTTCAGGTGTTGTCCCCTGGCACCACTGGGTCTTAAATAACCCAGTCCTTCAACTCCTTCACCCTTCAATAAGGCCGAGAACATCGTCCCTATACCCTGATCTGTTGGCATTTTTAGCAGCATTCGTGCGTGTGACAATAAATAAAGTGGAATGGTGTTAAAAAAAAGGACAACTTAGGTAGAATGGACATTTTCACCAGATTTGCACGACCCAGAACAGTCAGAGGGAGATGCCCCCAGGACTCCATTAACTTCTGGCACTCTTTAGCAACTATAGCAAAATTGGTTGCAGCGATCAGATTGATATCTTTAACAATTCTTAATCCAAGATATCTCAGATTTGTGCTTAGTTGCTCATTAAATCCTGTTTCATCGCTATTCCAAACCATTATTTCAGTTTTTGAGGCGTTTACCTCGTACCCTGAGATTTTCCCAAATTCCAGAGCTAAATTAATAACTGCTGTGAACGCGGTACTAATCTCTGACGTCATAATCATGACGTCATCAGCATAGAGGGACACCCTCCTTTCCCACTCTCTATATATAAAAGGCTTGATGGTATTGTCCTCTCGAATTTTTTGAGCAAACGGCTCTATATAGAGATCAAAGAGCAGCGAGGATAGAGGGCAGCTCTCCCGTGTTCCCCTTGTTATATCAAATGGTTCGGACAGACCTCCATTAACCAGGACGGATGCGGATGGCCTATGGTATAGGAGTTCCACCGCTCTGCGAAAAGCCTCACCCCCCCCGAATCTAGCCAAGGCCCCCGACAGGTACATACAATACCAAAGGGAGCTAAGAGGGAAAGTCGGGTACCAAAGGGATAGCCCTCCACTCAATGCAATTCAATAACAAAAAATCCCTGTACCCTAGACATTAGTTAGCATTTGTCTGTTAGGCATGAGAACATAATGTGCTGGAATAATCTATCATATAGTTCCAGACTCACCCCCTCTAAATTCTATGGTTGGGTGTGTATTCTCTAATGCCCTACTGTCCATACCAAACCACTGTTTGTAACTACTAGTAGGAAATTCCAGTGTGTATTCAACTCAACATATCCTATGATGTCTGCCCTACTAATACAGTCCATCCACCCACACTTAAATAGTCAAAACAAAAAATGTGTGGCGGAGAGGAAGGCACCTCACGGGCGAACACCCTCGGGGAACTTGACACATGTTACCAATACTATGCCCCTTTCTCATCATTGGTTGCAATTCCTTTTCCAGGAGAAAATGGTGTCAAAACACAAAAAGTGTAAAACAAGAAGTGTAAAACAAGAAGGTGCTAAACAAGGAGCTCAAGAGATAGCTCCCTGACGTGACAAGCAATGCAGAGTGAAAGTAAAATCAACAGACACACCAACTATACCACTTTATTACTGACTTAGGTGTGTACTGATGAGTTAAAAAGGCTGGTAGCTTACTGTTGCATACCACTACCTGTAACCAACATGTTTCACTGCCCAATAAATTTTATGGCAGATTCATAAGGGTTCACCACTCTGTCACCGCACCAGTGTTGGACATCTTTTAATAAGGAAACTGTCGAGTTGAAAAACACATTTAAAACCAATTAGAACCAATTCCGGACCAGACATCTCTCCACATTTATCAAATTATAAGACGGAAAATTAAGGGGAACATTACCCTCAACCAGCCATGTCCTCTCGTACCAGCTGGTCAGGCAATTATCCGCTCTACTGTAGATTGCAGTATCAATCTGCAAGTAATTCAAAAGTGGTTAGAGAGAAATTTACCCAACCAAACAGTACTGCTGTCATGCAGTGTACTGATGTTTAAAAACATGCATCAGATGGTCATTACAGATCTGTCCCTCATAAGTTTCATCCAAGTTTCTTATTTCGAAACCCCATGAGAGACGTAACGCACTTCCGGCACAGGTTTTCATGTTAAAAATCATACCGTTTTGTTTCAAGGTTTAGTTTCTAACCAGCTAAACTAGAAGCCCAGTTGCGCAAAGAAGTTTCAAATAATGCAGCACAGTTTATGACAAAACCAGTATCTACCAATGTTTGTTTGTACACCAAACACGGGTTCCCAACACTGCATTTCGGTGTTTGGCAGTAGCCTCTATTCAAAGCTATTCTCGAAGGTGCTTTTCTCGAAGGTGCTTTTATCAGCTAGTAACTTGCCACAAAGGTTAAGGCCATATATAACGTCCACTTGATAGTATTTCCTTCTACGCAAGTATAAATCTGTCTCGATGCCTCCCACTCCTTACCGTACAGTTATGGTAACGAGACCTTAAATCATCCCAGGAACGCCATAGAACACACGTCCGCGCCTTTTAAAGTTGCACCAATGTTATTCCTCACGGACGAGGCCGGTCACATGATCGGAAGGGCGCGATGCAATGGCAACGTACTGATAGAGCTCTCGACCTCCATGCAATAGTGCGGGCGCCATCTTAGAGTTGGGTTGTATTAAGAAACAGCCCACTATCTTATTATTCCAGATCTAGAGCCCCCATCTAAACATATATTCAGAACTGTTAAGATATTGAGTTTATGTTAACGATGGACATTATTTTTCTAGATGACTATTTTGTAAAAAACCACGCACCGTGCAAGAAATTATTAAAATTTTTTGTTTATTTATAGTGCGCTAATCTCACATCATCCTAGCAGGCAGAAACGATATAAGAGTGCCGGGTGGTGTAATACAGGGTGGAACATAGCCCTAAGGAGAGGATCCTCTGTTGACAATATCTACAATGTAAACCCTCCCATATTGACACCACGCCATGTGATTCCCTCAATCTATACAAGCCATTGGATTTCAATCGAAACAGTACCCTATGGCAACAGCATCCATCACTTAACGGGTTAGGCGTTATTCCATTATGTAAGAGTAGCCATTCTATCAAATATTTAGTGTATGGTATATAGCCATATACATTACACACAAGAACCTAAGAAATATTGGCGTATCTTCAATGCCATTTCAGATGTAAGGCCACAGGTGAGGTACACAATTGTGGGCCCTACAGCAGTTTAATCCAGGTGGGCAGCAAGGGCACCAATCAGAGAAATATTTATGGGAATGGAAAGACCAAACGGGGAGGTACTACTTAACTCTGTTCCATTCAATAATTTCATTCAGGCCCTGCCTGTCACTTCCCTCTCTAAAAATCCATCTGGCTTCTTTTGTGATTAACACAGACTCAATGTTGTTTGGGTTGCCCTTTACTGTCTTCAGGACAGTCCATGTGAAGCTATGTTTTTCTTGGTGACAATGTTGAACCAGTTTAGTAGTCAGAGTCCCGGCCTTTATTGTACTGAGATTTTCTTGTATGCGAACCTTTATTTTCCTCGTGGTAAGTCCAATATATAGAAGGCCGCAGCTGCATAGTAATCTGTAAACCACATTGGTGGTGTTGCAGTTGCTAAATTGGTTCAAAAACCATTCCTTTTTCTGTGGACAACATAACGCTACTGCATTTCTTGGTCAGTGGGCAAACTGAGCACATCCCACACGGATAGTGCCCATTAGGCACAGTTGTAGATTCATTTCTAGGGGGCACCCAGTCCCGGGTGTGGACAAGCCTGTCCTTAAGATTACCCGACCGTTTAAAGGCAAATCTAGGCGGGGGCATAGAAAAATCTTTGTTGCTTAATAGATTCCAATGCTTTCTGATTGACTGCCTGATCTTGGTGGCCATGGGGTCAAATGTCATCACTACTGGTAAGCAATCTTTTCGTTCTTTGGTAGTATGTTCACGGAGGGCACTGCGTGGGGTGTTAAGTGCCCTCTTCCTAGCGTTCTTGGCAACCTTTCGAGGGTAGTTTCGCTGCTCAAGTTTCTTGGTTAGGTCACCAGACTGCTCCACAAATGTATCTTTGGCTGAGCAATTTCTCCGGTATCTGAGAAATTGACCCACCGGAAGGTTAAACCGAAGGGCCCTCTGATGGTATGAATTGTATAAAAGGAGGGAGTTCATGTCAGTGAGTTTTTGATGGACCCGAGTGCTTAGACCTCCCTCTCCACCTGCCTCTATGTCAAGATCCAGATATGTAGCACTGGTACGGCTATAAGACCAGGTGAACTTAAGACTTTGATCCTGTGAATTTAGCCACGTTAAGAACTCCAGCAAAGACTCCTCCGAGCCTGACCATACGCAGAGCACATCATCTATATATCTCTTCCAGAGACAAATCTGACTCTGGAAGGGGTTGGTATCAGGATAGACGATGTGCTCCTCGAACTGGCCAACATATATACATGCCAGACTGGGGGCCATAGGGGCCCCCATAGAAGTTCCAGAGGCCTGGAGGTATAGTTGGTCTTTGTACATAAAGTAGTTACGGGTAGGGGCCAATTCAACACATTCCATGACAAAAGATTGTGGAACGTCATAGAACCATTCGAGATCCCCCAGGGCGTGCGCTGCCACCACCAGCATTGCGTCCTGGGGAATACTTGTGTACAGGGACTCGACGTCAATTGTTACCAGCCACTGTACTTCTGGGTTATATGGGACATTCTCCAAGATGTTCAAGACATCGGTGGTGTCCTTAACAAAGGACTGCTGGTTAACCACCGCTTCGCAGGGAAAATAATCCGCATATTGAGAGAGGGTCTACAGAATTGACTGTATCCCCGAAACTATAGGTCTGCCGGGTGGGGGACGGGTTGGTTTATGTATCTTTGGTAAGATATAAAACGCAGGAGTCCTGGGGGTATCATTTACAAGAAACTCCGCTTCTTTAACAGAAATCCATTTATTGGTCTTAGCTCTGCTCACCATTTCACGGATGGTCTTCAATAGATCCTCAACAGGATCCCTGTTGAGGGGTCTGTAATTTACACATACATTTAGTCGGCGTTGTACCTCTGCGTTATAGTCCTGGGTATTCAGGACCACGACCGCACCCCCTTTATCCGCTGACTTTATAGTCAGGGATCTGTTCTGCTCTAGTCCCTTGACTGCCTCCCAATCATCGGTGGTCATATTTGTGTATTTGCAATGTTCCTGGGATTTCTCAAAAATTTCAATATCATGGAGTACCTTCTCCTCAAACATCGCTTTTACTTTCACTCTGCATTGTTTGTCACGTCAGGGATCTATCTCTTGAGCTCCTTGTTTAGCATCTTCTTGTTTTAGACTTCTTGTTTTACACTTTTTGTGTTTTGACACCATTTTCTCCTGGAAAAGGAATGGCAACCAATGATGAGAAAGGGGCATAGTATTGGTAACATCTGCCAAGTTCCCCGAGGGTGTTCGCCCGTGAGGTGCCTTCCTCTCCGCCACACATTTTTTGTTTTGACTATTTATGTGTGGGTGGATGGACTGTATTAGTAGGGCAGACATCATAGGATATGTTGAGTTGAATACACACTGGAATTTCCTACTAGTAGTTACAAACAGTGGTTTGGTATGGACAGTAGGGCATTAGAGAATACACACCCAACCATAGAATTGAGAGGGTGAAGAAACCAAATTTCTGATAGTCCGGACTATACTTACCAATAGCCCGCATATAACATAAACGAACAATAAAGTAGTCGGCAATGGAGAAGGTCGAATCGTTTATTCAAATCAATGCAAACCCTGACAGGGGAGCCTCGGTCTACACGACCCTTCGGAGGTGCGCAGAGGAGACTGACTAATACAAGTGAATCAAAGCATATATATGTTTTCACACATTCAGGTTAACACCCTACAAGGAAAAACACAAGTTGTCAGTAAGCCAGCAGGAAGACCCATATAAGGCACCACTAATTGTTGGTAGCTAAGCTGAAGCTATTCCAGGGGTAGGTCAATGAGGTGCCTTCTTGTCTATCTGGAGCCCGGGGAGTACAGGAACGGGCTCTGCTGAAATGCACGCATCCCACGAGAAAGGCAGGTGCGACCTTGAATTTCCCTGAGCTACACACTAAAGATCAGAGAGGGAAACTATGCATGGCAACATGGTTTCGTAGCGAGGGCTAACTTACGTGACTTGAAGGAAACGGTACATGAACACGGGGAAACAAGAGAACTAGCCGTGGTTATATCAATAGGCCTGAATAGGCCTGCATGAATAATGCAACAAGCATGCGCATATCTACATGATATTATATGGTTATTCTTACGTATGCACAGTTATATGATACATAGTGGGCCAATCTTGTATATATCTAATTTTATAACCCAACAGACGGCCCTTTTGGCCTACTATGGCCAATATAACTGTTCTACTCTACAAACACCCCTTCATCAATCTGCATGAGGTCTGCTACCTCCTTCTGAATCATTTGTGTCTCTATCTTTTCCTGTCTGGAATTGGTTAGGGCTGAGGTTATTTTGGCGGCACAAAAGGTGCAACACGCTGTACCACATTGAAGACATATGCAACAGGTAAAAATAACCCCAAATGCTCCTGCTAAGATCATAAATATTTTCCAACCCCAGGTTGCAAGGAGGCCCCAGAACCATCCACTAAGCAGACCCCCCAGGATATAGCGGCATGGATTGGCAAATTTAGCGGCACAAAAATGAAAATTTAGTGGCACAAAAATGGAAATTTAGCGGCATTTAGCGGCATTTTATTTGGGGTTTTTTGCAACACCAAACACAGATATCTTACTGTTTGAGTTATTTGACAACATGGAGCTATGTACATTTTGTTTATTTACAATTCAACCCATTTGTTTTAGGTAAAAGGCATGTTAATCTTGGCCATGTACGTTCAGTTCTTCAGAGCACTCCAAGTCTAGACCAGTATTGTGTTGCTGGTTATAATGTAAAAACAATAATGCCCGGATCGATTGTTCTGAAAGGGACCGTCGTCTGGAAGAGAGAATAATTTTGTATATGCTGTTGCTCCTTTCAGCATCTGCAGAGCTTGTTACACAGTCTTTGTACACAGCTGCAAGTTGGGAAAGAGCTGGAATGCGGTCAGCCAGCCCACGCCAAAAGAGGTCGGTGTCAATAAGTCCAGAAACAGACGCCTGCACTGCTTCTGGCCCTACATTTTCAAAGTACAGGCGAAGCTCCTGATCGGGAACTTCGCTGAAACCAGGGATGGCTGAATAGGCAGTCTTGTCATTAGGCAGGATGCAGAGCCGCGCAGGGTTAAAAATGCGCACTTGTTTTAAGAATTGTATGCCTGGCTGGGCCTCCCCCATGTATTTGGCCACCTTTTCTAATGAATGTTCAAAAGCTTCATTAAGCTGGGCTGTTATTTTTTTTTTTCTGTGCCAGACTTAATTTTGCCCCTGCAGTGGTCCGTAGAAATGGCTCTAGTGACTCCACAGTGAGGACTGAATTGTTGGTTAGGTTCATGTGGAGGTCCTCCAAATAATCATATACCTTCATGGTCACTGGTGTCTGGCTCTGGAATAACTCCATCAGGTTTAAAATGCTTTGGCATTTTTCTGCCCCAATGTCCAATTGGACTTTTATGCACTCCCTTTGGTCGGTGTTAAAAATCTTCTGTAGGTTTTCAAGGGAGTCTGGGGGAGACTTGCTGAGTTGCATCTCTGACTCCACAAACCCAGCATAGGCCTCAAAGTGCTTGCAGTGGTACTGGACAGCGGCAAACCAGGAATTCCAGCGGGTACTGCAAGGATCAGGTGCCACCCGTGCCTTCATCCCATGGTTCTCTGCAAGATGGTGCAAGTACCTTCTCTTTCTGCTGCCGGCCATGTAAAAGATGCGGGAGAAGTACAGCAGGAAAGCATTTAGCTCCACAAAAGGCTTCCTAAATGACTCTCCAACAAGATTCATTATGTGTGCCAAGCAGGTGATGTGGATGGAGTTTGGGTACAGATTCCTCAACACTGTGTTGAATGCCTTGAGCATGTATGCCGCGTTGTCAGTGTTGAAGGAAACAACGTTCTGGAAGTCTATGCTGTACTCTGTGAGCACCTTTACAACAGCTTGCGCTACAGTCCCATGGTTGCACTGGGATAGGAAGACTGTGTCCACCAGGTAGGTATGGATCTGACGAGCACCCTGCGGAGAGACTGCTGCAACTAGCACATTCAAAACACACCGCCCTTCGACATCTGGTGTTTCGTCAAAGATAACGCTGATCTTCTGATCTTTCAAGAGCTCTTTCAGCTTGTTCTTGGCACTTGTATATCTCTCTGGGAGATACCGTTCTTGCAGCTGATGACTCCCAGGTATCGCTCCACCATTCCGTACTCGCTCGTGCAGGAACTTGCGCAACACAGGGTGGTCGGTTTTGCTGAGCGGAATGTTCAACGCGGTGCAGACGTTAACCCACTCAGTTATCATTTCGTGGTTTGCGACACCGGCAGCTGTACTCTTGGTGAATAGCGAGTTCACTATCATCTGCCGTGCACGTTTCGGCGAAGATTGAAGGTCAGGATCATCTGAACAGCGCTTCAAATGTTTTTGGGACCGCACATGCATATCCACAGTGTGCTTCCGGATGTGGTCCACCGCCACATTGCACACACTGCAAAACAGCACCCCACCATCAGCGTGCATCACATTGCTGTAGTCTCTGGCCCGGTCTGCTGCGGTTATCTGGGTGGGCAGATGTGATCTGTGCTTCACACCCTTTGCAAGCTGCACAAACTTATCCATTCTGCTTTTCTTGTGGTGGCTTGTGGCTCCCTTGTAAAACAGAAGATCTCCCGGTTGTGGCGCAGTCAACAGCAGACCCTTCCCAGTGATGCTCTGCAAAAGAAACCAAATAAAGAGTTAGGAAACTCATCAGGTGCCCACAACCCCAAACTTACCAGTGCGCTGCGGCAGCTGGGCAAATGAGTCTCGAAACCGCATGCCCCCTTCCCCACAGAGAAAACAGCAATTGCCCCAAACCAAAATAAACAAATAATAAATTCCCCTGAGGTGCCCACAACCCCAAACTTACCAGTGCGCTGCGGCAGCTGACCCAATTCTGGCTCTTTCAACAGCAGACCCTTCCCAGTGATGCTCTGCAAAATAAACCAAATAAAGAGTTAGGAAACTCATCAGGTGCCCACAACCCCAAACTTACCAGTGCGCTGCGGCAGCTGGGCAAATGAGTCTCGAAACCGCATGCCCCCTTCCCCACAGAGAAATCAGCAATTGCCCCAAACCAAAATAAACAAATAATAAATTCCCCTGAGGTGCCCACAACCCCAAACTTACCAGTGCGCTGCGGCAGCTGACCCAATTCTGGCTCTTTCAACAGCAGACCCTTCCCAGTGATGCTCTGCAAAAGAAACCAAATAAAGAGTTAGGAAACTCATCAGGTGCCCACAACCCCAAACTTACCAGTGCGCTGCGGCAGCTGGGCAAATGAGTCTCGAAACCGCATGCCCCCTTCCCCACAGAGAAAACAGCAATTGTCCCAAACCAAAATAAACAAATAATAAATTCCCCTGAGGTGCCCACAACCCCAAACTTACCAGTACGCTGAGTTGCGTCCTGAGTACACACGCTTTTAGTATGATGATCTACACAATCTTGTTTAAAGCAGTCGTGCTGAGCGCCACCGCACCTCTCCTTCTCCTCGGGAGACCGGACCCGTCCGCCAAGCTAGGAGCGATTGCCGCTGTTCAGCAAATGCCCCAATTGCTCCGCTACATGTGAGGACAAAGGTGGGATCAGAAGAAGGGCTAGAGCAGCCTAGATCCGGGTTCGTACATAAAGAATGCATCATGATAAAGAAACTGCTTTTAATAAAACTAACCAAATAGATGAGTATAGGCCAACAATGATAAATAGTGGATGAGACCTAGCTATCTTGCTTACAGAAGCCCCAACTGTTTGCTTTGTATTCACTTAGGCCCACCTTTATTAATGCAATTCATTTTTAACAGAGCAACTTGGGTTACTAGGACTTTTGGGGAAGATGTAGGGTGTTGTCCACTGGTGCTCATCCTTTGTGCGTCACTCAACTTAGGAAATATTGGTGTGCCACTGAAAACAAGTGTGATGTACGAAGCCTGGCATAAAACAAAGCTGGGCTCTGCTTCAGCTGTGGCCTTCAGCTCAGTGCAGATTATTCTGCTAGTTTCCACTATAAAAGGTTCAATCGCAAGCTGTGGGGTTCAGTATAGAAAGATAATTTGAATGATTCAAGTTCAAACTTAAAACAGGCTAGCATTGAAAGTGAACTGGTAAAGCAAACATTTCGCTAAAACAAGTTATTCAAAGGTTCATGGATGTTGGAGCTTCAAGAATGCTAGCATGGATCAACTACAACAAAATCCTAGAAAACTGTTTGTTTGGGTGACTGCAGGTTTTCTATAACAACTCTTACTTTCTAACAATTTGTTGCAGGTTCTGATCAATGACGTTTGTTAAGCAAATAAAAAGGTGAATGGCCTAATGGACTGTTACAGCACCCACTTTTTACCTGATAAATTCTCCGCACGAGTCCTCAAATGTTTAATGTTTCCCCTTGAAGGCTGGTACCTAGCATACTGGCACCCTTCCTCACATCTACAATCTAGCCATCCTGAATTATCTATGGTGAGCATTAAGTCGGGGAAGCAAACTAACCATGAATTGCATGTACAAGTTTAATAATCAAACACCAAAGTTTGTCTTCTGAAGACAAAAACTTAAAGTTGGCAACTAGATTGCAACAAACAAGTTGTCAAAAATAATGTGGGCCCTACACTGAGCAACAATTTCAGGACCTGATCTTGGATGTCAGGCTACAGCTTGTTTAACAGGAAATATTGAGGCCTAGCAATTTACCATCACAAGTCATACAATGGGGAAAATGGGACTCTAGGCTTTGTACGTCTGAGGCTTTCAGGGTCTCCTTTTCCTCAGGTTTAAAAGCATGTTATGGGGCAATTCTTGTGACAATTCAGGCACCGAGTGTGAAGCTGATCCAACACTTGCAGTCCCTTGCCTAATTAGGACTGGATATTTCTATAAACAAAATTTGTGGAAGAGCCACTGTTTGCGTTTGCTGGCAGGATTTTACAAACTGATCAATGAGGTCAAAAATAACGAAACAGTCTTTAAATAGCAGTGCTCAATTATTTGGGCATTTTTAATCCCAAGATTGTAGAGCATCCAAACCCTTACTGGTAAGTCACACCCGACAGTTTGTCTAATGACAAAGCCTACTTGGAAACTAAACTACCCCAAAAACAAACATGCATTGGTAAAGACACTTGTTTAAATGTGTATTTTGACCATTGGCCAAAAATAGCATAAACATTATGGTTTGCCGAAAACTGAACATTTTGCTGTGACTAAGAATTCTTATATGCAAGACATTTAGGATTAGAGCATGTTTTACAAATATATGGATTGCAGAATTATCTTAAGCAGGATGAACCCTTTCATTGGAAATCACTGCAAAGTGCAGATGGAGTCCGTAAGTAAGCCATGTAAGTGCAACAACCCCATACAGCAACCCGGGCAGCGCTGTCCCAAATACGCAGCCCAGGCCGGTGGGCCAGGTCCGCCACATCTCTACTGAGCCCCCCTCCAACCCGGACTCCGCTCTCCCCTATGTGCGCGGCGGGCCCCCACAGTGTAGGACGGACGTACCTGTCGTCTGTTTGCCGGCCGGCTTTCCTCCTGCTCCGAGCCCCGGTTCTCTTCGTGTCGCTGCTGCTTCGTGCTCTCTCCCCCTCTTGGTGTGGTGCAGGTCTTCTCCGCTTCTCCGCTGGTCTTCTCCCTTCGCTCGGCCGCCGTCCTCGCCGTCCACGACCTCCTGGCTCCTCCTGGCTCCTTCTCCGCAAATAAATCCTGGGGGGAATGGGAAAATGGGTGCCTCGCGCCTTCTTTTAAGGCGGAAACGGCGGACGGGCGCGGAAACTGCAAATTTCGCGGGCTTTATGGCAAATATCGCGGCATTTCCCGAGATCGGCCGATTTCGCGATTTGTTTGCAAATCGCGAAATCGCGATAAGCTGGAGGGACTGACTAAGGGACCAAGTACCGTTCTCTTCATGAAGTTCACTCGCTAATCGATGTCATTTCTTAATTGCAAGGTGTATGGTTGGGGCCGAATCAGGAATAAACACGCAACAAGAGCTGCCAATCACATGACAAACTCCACCCCTATCTGCCAGGATGACGTCTAAAACCATCCGATTTTGAAGAGAAACAAGACTTGTAGCCTGAAGTTCAACGGTAAGGTCGGTTAAAATTTCGGTCGTGGTCTGAACCACATTTTCTACTATTCTGGACAGGCGTCTTATGTTCCGACTATTAAAGATCGGACCCCAAAATGGAACCAGGCCCTTTGAGATATCTTCAAATTGCTACTGTGAAGTATCTGTTTGATCTGTACTGTCAGTATCATAACTTCTAATGGTTCTATTATATTCTACCATTCTTTTTACCAATCGATGGGTCTTGTGATAATCCGAACGGGCACTATAGACAGGGGGATAAAGAAAGACAGATAGCACCGCCCGGACCATCCTCGAGGGAGCCAGGTATAAGCATTTTCCCCACACACAAAATATACATTAGGAGGTGTGATCATTGGAGGAGTACTGTCAGTCTGCAATGTATAGGTGTAATTACAGGTACTACTCCCGACCTTAACGTGACCCCGCCCCCTAATACAGAACAAAGAGGTGGCATTGATTATGGGGATCGGGAATGCTTTGTCATTTGTAACATTTCGTTCCTGAAAATGCTGAAAATACAAAGTAGAATTGAAAAGTTCAAAATCCTGAATTTCATCCTGTAACCAGGTATCATTAGCATTATCGGTATATACATTCATACACGCATTTGGATCTAAGGAACCCTGACCTCCATCCCCTTCAGCATCAAATCCCTGGTGTCGCTCTATGTATTTCAGAATAGCTTCATAGTCTTTCTCGGAATATATTTTAGGATTTTCAACAGAGTGTGAATACATTAATGACAACAATTGCCACCAAGCTTCGCAACTGGCTAGATAAGACAAAGGAAGGGAGATAAATATCTCATGTTGATGCATGACTGACGGTAATAATCCACAAACCCAACAGTTCCTTTTGTTCGTAGTGCTGTGGGTTTGATGCAACATTTCTATGAAAACATTTTTCGAAAAAGTCTCCCTATGTCTAGCCTTATGTGGAGGCAAAGAATAAAAGAGATGTTCTTCTGGAGCAGGAGTAGTTTTCAAAAATTTCTGCACTGGATGCTGAAATTCTTAGTATATAAACACACTCATCATTATTACAGTAATTATAACAATACAAGCAACGAATGCCACCTTCACTCTAGTGGGCCATCCGGAAAACAATTGCATATCATGAATATGACGTCGAGGGGCAAGTGGTCTTTCATCTTCCATCACAAATCGATCAAAGGGAAACATGCTTGCTAAAAGTCCAAATCTATCTCGGTCCTTTGCTAAAAGTCCAAAAATCTAAACTTTGTATCCACAGAGCACGCACACCACCAGAGGGTCTCTTCTTCCCACAAAGGGATCTTCTTCCCTGTGTCCGTATTAGAGACTTGCAGGCAGACCCTTATCACTTCCAAGGAAAACAACAGACTTTCAGATTCCAGAAGTACGATTGCGGCCCTTAACTCAGTCTTTCTTTCTGAACACAGCCTATTACACAATGTTCCAAACTTTCTGCGAGTTCAGTCCAGTGTCTCGCTCAGCACCCCAATCACTCTACCCAACGTTTTTTATCACAAAGTCTTGGTCTAATTTCTTCCATGAGAGAGTGGGGTGCCGCACTGTTTTCGGGGCCGCAGATGGTATCGACAACGGCCAGGTTGCTCCTGGTCAGAAAACAATTCAGTGGCATGGGTAACAGACTCGGTCACCTCTCGTGCTGCCTCGGGACTGGCAATTGCTTCTGATTGAGCTATCTCACCTCCCCCTTCAGGCAACACTGTACTTGGTTGCCCTTTTTTTGAGCATCCGAAAAGGGCACAAAGCTTTGAATCAATTCTCCTTCCTGACTCGGCACTCCGTCTTTGTTTTTTCGGTCAGAGGGCAGGGGCAGCGGGAGGCGCTTGGCGTGGCTTGCATGTATCCAGTGTTTGTGGCCATGCACCTTCACCGCCGTCCTCGTCACCAAGATAATTTGATAGGGATCAGACCATCTGGGCTCCAAACTCGATGTTCGTTGATAATTCTTCACCAGTATCCACTGGCCAGGCTCCAATCGATGTCCAGGACCCTCCGGAAGTGGCTGCAATGTGTTCGATACCTGTTGGTGAATAGAACGCAGATCTTTAGTCAAAGCATAAAGGTAGTCTGTCATCAATGGATAATCAATATCTCTAAAAGATCTGGGCCTAGGGACTTCCCAAACATTGGCGGGACGGCCAAATATGACCTCATATGGGGACAGACCAGTCCTAGAATGAGGAGTCGTTCTAAGGGATAGCAAGGCTAATGGGAGGGCATCGGGCCACTTTAATCTAGTATCTGCACAGATTTTGGCCATTTTAAGCTTTAATATGCCATTATTTTTTTCGACCAGGCCCGCTGATTGTGGATGTCTAGCGGCATGGAATTTTTGTCTAATTCTTAGTCCATCACAAGCACTTTGTACAAGTGTGGCATTGAAGTGGGGCCCGTTGTCCGACCAGATAATTCGGGGCAAACAATATCTAGGGAAAAACTCCTCTATCAGAACTTTGGCAGTGGTAATTGCAGTGGCATCTTTGGTAGGGTAGGCCTCGACCCATTTACTAAAAGCAAATACCACCACCAATACATACTTCAAATTATTCACACGTTCCGTTTGTATGAAATCTATCTGTAGAACCTCAAAGGGCAAAGATGGCGGGGCAAAATTGCCACTCAAAACAGATTCCCTACCTCCAGGGGTATATCGTAAACACACCGGACAATATTTGACTATGTGGGCTGCTATTTTGGAAATGTTGGTGTTATTCCATACCGGGTCTAATACTGTGCTAATTCCTTTAGCACTGATATGGGCCGGGCCATGCACCATGGTGACTACTGCATACACCAGTGCATTAGGGAGCAACCATCGCTGCTTCTCAGATCGGTCTATCCAACATCCATTCTCATCTAGTTTCCCAATCTCCCGTTCCCACTTCTGCATTTCTTCGACAGTCGCTTCTTTCTGTAATTCTTTCACACTTTCAAGGGTATCATCAAAAAGAGATATTTCGGTGGGCCATCGGGCAGATGTACTGAGAAACATGGGACTTCCTTTATCCTGAGCCGTTTCTTTTGCTACTGAATCGGCAAAGGCATTCCCCTTTCCAGTAGAATCTACAACCTTCTTGTGTGCACTGCATTTAATAATGGCTAACTTCTTCTTTAAGGTTAGGGCAAATAACAATCGATCAATCAAGGGACCATGCTGAATTTTCTGGCCATGTGTAGTAAAGAAACCCCTCTCCCTCCACAGCCTCCCAAAGCTATGGGCAACGCCAAAGGCGTACTGGCTGTCTGTAAAAATATTCACCTTCCGCCCCTCACTCAATTCAAATGCTCTCATCAAAGCTATTAGTTCAGCTGCCTGAGCTGAGTGGTGTGAAATCCTCGCGGTTTCTACCACTGTCTTCAAAGCCGTAATGGCATATGCAGCTGTCGCAGTGCCATCTGGTAATTTAAAACAAGAACCGTCTACATACAATTCTGTCTCTGCTTCGAGTAAAGGGGTGTCAGTCAAATCCACACGTCCCTTTGTTTCCTCCTCTGTTCTAAATATACAATCATGCACATCATCTTTTTCGTCATTCTCAGGAAGAGGTAACAATGTAACTGGGTTCAAAGTAGCACATCTCTTGATAGTAATGTGTGGGGCAAACAGTGTCAGTTCATATCCTGTTAATCTAGCACTCGTCAGGTGTTGGGTTTTCGTCCTATTTAAGAGAATGTCCACAGCATGCGGTACCATAACTGTGAGATCAGTATTTAGGACTAGTCCTTCCGATTGTCGGATGGCCAATGCTACTGCAGCTGTGGCCCTCAAACAACTTGGGAGGGCTCGAGCAACAATATCTAAAACGGAAGAGAAAAATGCACAGGGTCTCTGTTTCCCACCAGAAGTCTGAGTTAATACTGATAACGAACAACCGTCCACCTCGTGCACATAAAGTGAAAAAGGCTTCCGGTAATCTGGAGTACCCAACACAGGTCCCGAACAAAGAGCAGATTTTAAATATTCAAAGGCTTCTTGGCATTCCTCCGTCCAGGGCAAGGGTTCATGCACATCTTTGGTTGTCAAATGCAACAAGGGTTTAGAGAGAAGTGAATAGTTAGGTATCCATTGGCGACAGTAAGAAGTTATGCCAAGAAAAGCACGAACATCACGCTGAGTACGAGGTACAGACATGATAGTTATAACAGATATTCGTTCAGGAGTTAGTCGCCTCCCCGCTTTCGACAGGAAATGGCCTAGACAGGTCACTTCCGGACGACAATATTGAAATTTAGAAAGCGACACTTTATTTCCCTTATCAGCCAAATGAAGTAATAATTTTACAGTAGCCTCTTTGCAATCCTCTTTTGTATCAGAGGCCACCAAAATGTCGTCAACATATTGAATAATCGTATTCCCAGCAGGTAAAATCAATTCATCCAGAACTCCCTTCAAGGCTTGACTATAAATACTGGGACTTTCAGTATAGCCTTGGGGGGCGCGTGTAAATCTAAAACTTTGGCCAGGCAATGAGAATCCGAAGATATGCCTACTATCGGGATGAATCGGGATGCTGAAAAAGGCATTCTTGAGATCAATTACAGAAAAGTACTGGGCCGTGGGAGGAATCATGGTCAAAATAGCAGTTATATCGGGTACCACCGGATACTGTGGGACCACTATTTTATTAACCTCTCGGAGCTCAATGACAAAACGATATGTATTCTTATAATCTGGAGCACCATCAACTGGTGCTTTCTTCAAAATCGGTAAAATTGGGCTGTTACACCTATTTGCTGCTGTTTCTTCTACCACCCCCTTTTGAATAAGGTCACGAATAATGTGCAACAGAGCTCGTTCACCTTCTGGTGAAATTTTATACTGAGGAATGCGAGGCAGCTGTGCATTAGGTTTCAAAGTAATGGACACTGGGGCTATTTTTAACAGGCCAAGATCAGTGTCTCCAGTAGCCCACAGGGTCTGAGGAATCGTAGAAAATTCGGGAGGAAGACGCTCAGATTTTGCAAAGTATTGTGCGTCTGACGGGGAAGGTTTCTGCCTGGTCAAATACACTCCATCTGGCGAACAATAAATTTGTGCATGTAACTTCTTTAAAATATTCAATCCCAAAAGGTTCTCACCACAGTTGGATGTCAACAGAAAAGGTGACTGTATATAAATAGGACCAACGGTAAAAGGCAAGGGCTTAGAAACGGGGCTTACCACAGGTATTCCAGAGAATCCCTCTGATACATTATTTTAGCCAGACAGAGCAGCCCCTGGGACCATGGTATGAGCAACAGAACTATTCATTGCTCCAGTATCCAATAGGAATTTTCCTGCTGCACCCAACAGTTCCCCTTGTACATAAGGTCCCTCTTGGTCAACTGGTACTGTAATGTGGCCCCCTCTCTGTCCTTGGCTGTCTCATGCATAATCGTGTCCATCATATCCGTTGTCACTATAATTCCCATTATAGTACTGCCTGTTCTGCGGATTATTGAAATAATTTTTCCGAGAATCCTCCTCCTCCCGTCTCATACTGTTACGATCCATATGTCCTCGACCCCGTCCTCGTCCCCTAGTGGGACCATTTCTTGCCAGTAACAATGGACAATCCGCTCTCCAATGTCCCTCTTGTTTACAATATGAACATTGATTAAAACCGATATTCGGGGGACCTCCTCTTCCTCTACCGCCTGTTAATCCCCTTTGGGAGAAACTACGCCCACCTCGTCCCGTATTTTGTCCTCTGCTAACCTGTTGCAACAGAACTCTGGTCTTTAAATCCTTCGTTTTCTTTTCAGTTTTTTCCTTACTCTCGTTCTCTCTGTGCTCATAGTATTGGGCCATACTGAGGATCAAGGACGGGGTGGCCGTAGTCCAAGTACTTTCTGCTGCTTGGAGGCGAGACATGATTTCCGGGAGCAGATTTGTAACGAATCTGTTCACGAACAATCGAATCCCTCCATCTGTGGACAAATCTTGTCCACTAAAATCTATGAACGTTTTCTCAAACCTGGTGAAAAAGTCTGATACACTTTCATCCTTTTTTTGTTTACAAGCCATTTTTTTAGGAGGGAGGAGGGTCTGCATAAATGTGATGATTTTATCCGGTACCGCTAAAATTTCATCTCGAGGTTTCTCACCAGGTTTTCGTTCCTTATCCCAATTCTTCAGCTGATCCCAGGTTCCCCCTAACTCGGGGGCATGATCTGTATCATGTATCTGCCTCCCGATATCAACCGGGATCAGACGACCAAAAAATAACTCAATGTCGGGGACCGTCATAATAGTGGAATGGGGAGCCTCTGTCAATTCCTCATAATAAGCTGTGGGATTCTTACGGGGATCAGGGAGCTGAGCTTTTAATGTGAGAACCTCACTTCGCTTCCAAGGGGTGTAAACCCATTGTTCCTGGAGCCTTGCGTCTACCCTTGCTCTAGTGACTGCGCCCCCAGCGTCTTTTATTTCTGGTAATTCGGGAAAGAAAAGAGGGTGTACCTCCCTCATAGGATTCTGTGTCCCCCAATCAGCACATTTCCGATGCATTCGTTCTCGATATTGTAACAGAACCGCTACATTCTGATACACTTCATCAGCCTGCAACTGAAACTTATGGGCTCGTTCTCTTATATCCTTCAATATTTGAGGAGCGATCCCTTCCTCAAAACACTGTTCCCAGAGCAAAATTAATCGAATCGCCATATTTTCTAAAGCCAGTTGCTGAGCAACCGGTTCGAAATCTTTCATAGTACTCCAAATATCCTCCATTGTATAAATGGCATTCCGCATCCACTGGGACGCCTGATTTACCATTGTCTTTCTTTCCTCCATTCCTAACGCGGATCTAGTAAAGATTCGTTGATCACTCGAATCAGATCCAAAGCGTTTAGGCGTAGTATCTACGGTAGCCAAAGCTCGGGGATCTAAAGAACTTCGGGCCGGGGGACAGAGAAATACCGGGCACAAAGGAGAGGAAATAACCTTATCTGGTTGTAATGAAATCAAAGGTGAGGTAGTTGGTCGGAGTGAGGGAGGGGACAATAGCGCACTTCGTATGGATCCATCAGATGGGGCCGTGGCTACTGTACCAACTGGAACCGTAATGGTTGCCGCGGCCCCTGGTCGGTCTACTCGGACCACCGGAACTGCTGGATATAAACCTTGTGGAGCATAAGGAGGAGGAGGACGGGCTTCTAATAAATCCTCCATCTCATCTCCAGTATTGGGTCTTGCCACATAACTTTTATCTGTTTCTAATCGGAACTGTCTATCCATCTGGGCAATATTTTCCTCCACCTTCCCTTTATCTTAAGCTATAGCTTTCTGAGTGACAGTCTGTCCTGATTTAATCTTTCCCAATTTCTCTTCTCTTATTCGTCGTCATTTTGCTTCCTTCAACCATAGGTTCAAAGAGTCAAACATCGACTGACGACTCTTTTTCATAAACATCTTATTCTGGAGATAATTAATCTTTTTCTCATCAAATGATCCTGTTAAAGGCCATTGCAAATCCGTATATCCCTAGTGTATTTGTGCCATAGGGTATTGAACAGGATCGGGGTAAGACCGTGATTTACATACATATCAAAGCTAGGGCTTCCCTCGGGAGGGGCGGGCTGTCTTTCTTCCAGCCGAGCCCCCTCGCCGACAGCAGCACCCAAAACATATTTTGCTGAAACAAGGCATTATAAAACAGTATTACAATTTTATGTTATAACTTTCAATCATTTCTTACACACGGGCGCGCTTCATTCACCATTCACTTTCTTACACTCTTTCTAGTTTTCAACCATATAAAATGCTGTAAAACAAAGAAGGGTTCAAAATGAGCTCAATACAAATTCTAATGCAAATGACATGTCTCCAAAACGAACAGAGCCCGTCGACTCCTGTTCGGGGAATCAATTCAAAGAGAATTTCAAAGCCAACCAGAATTCCACCACAAAAAATAGTCCGTAGACCGTTTCTAAGAATCACTTGGTAGGCGAACCACAAACTCACTCCTGGATCATCACCTGGTCCTGTTCTGGTTGGGCCGGACTTCGGGACCTACGGCCCCAGAGCCTTAGCTTACCCAGTTGCTCCCAGGATTCTCCAAGAGTGGGCTCAGCCAAGCAAGCACTCCGTGCTCTGCGAAGGCACCAAGCATTCCTATTCAAAATTCAAAACAAATCCATGAGGAGTCTACCCGTGCAGCCCCTGCGCCACAACTTCAAACTTCCCTGATTCCCTTGTGTACCAGCTTCCCTGGCCACCACTCCTAAAAGCAGACTGCTGTTGCCAAGCGAGCGCTTTTTCCAAGTGTCATTTCTAAATACAATCACAAAATTCACTCACTCAGGCCGATCACGAATTTTCCACTGCCGACTTCTAAACAGACCAACACAGTTGGTTCTTTTCTCGGGTTAAGCCCGTAGGACTCCGGCGTAGGGTCTTCAGCAGCTGGGAGGGATACTGGGCTCGAGGGCGGAACTTCCAAGTAACATACCGCAAAACGGGTGTTTTAAATCAAAATTCTGTTTGTCCACCCACTCGGCCCGAACTCCTCCCTGTCCTGTCTTCTCATGTTTACAGGAGAGGGACGACCCTAATGCGGAGTCCCGGCGGAGTCGCCAACTGAAGAAACCAAATTTCTGATAGTCCGGACTATACTTACCAATAGCCCGCATATAACATAAACGAACAATAAAGTAGTCGGCAATGGAGAAGGTCGAATCGTTTATTCAAATCAATGCAATCCCTGACAGGGGAACCTCGGTCTACACGACCCTTCGGAGGTGCGCAGAGGAGACTGACTAATACAAGTGATACAAAGCATATATACGTTTTCACACATTCAGGTTAACACCCTACAAAGAAAAACACAGGTTGTCAGTAAGCCAGCAGGAAGACCCATATAAGGCACCACAAATTGTTGTTAGCTAAGCTGAAGCTATTCCGGGGGTAGGTCAATGAGGTGCCTTCTTGTCTATCTGGAGCCCGGGGAGTACAGGAACGGGCTCTGCTGAAATGCACGCATTCCACGAGAAAGGCAGGTGCGACCTTGAGTTTCCCTGAGCTACACACTAAAGATCAGAGAGGGAAACGAAGCATGGCACATGGTTTCCTTTCGAGGGCTAACTCACGTGACTTGAAGGAAATGGTACATGAACACGGGTAAACAATAGAACAAGCCGTGGTTATATCAATAGGCCTGAATAGGCCTGCATGAATAATGCAACAAGCATGCGCATATCTACATGATATTATATGGTTATTCTTACGTATGCACAGTTATATGACACATAGTGGGCCTATCATGTATATATCTAATACGGGGGTCAGTCTGAAACTATAAGATAGATTATTCCAGCACATTATGTTCTCATGCCTAGATGAATGCTAACTAATGTCTAGGGTACAGGGATTTTTTGTTATTGAATTGCATTGAGTGGAGGGCTATCCCTTTGGTACCCGTCTTTCCCTCTTAGCTCCCTTTGGTATTGTATGTGTTGTACGGTGGCTCAGCCATGAGAGCTTTTTTAAAAAATACGTTGGGGGGTTCCCTTTTTAATGAGACCCCTTTTCTGGACCTTCTGGACCATTCTTTATACTCTCTACACTAGATGTGGTGTGATATTAAACAGTCTAAGTTCACCACTAGTTTGGCTATAAATTAATTTGCCTTCCGACAACAGGGTTGGGATATTTACTGTCCTAGTTTGTTATATAAAACAAAAAAGAGTGTTCCAGATGGATAACAATTGTCTGGCTTTCACTGATGACCAGATAGCAGCGATCTTGTCAGGCCCGTCATTGTTTCCAGGTGCCCCTCTTCGAGGGACTACCTCTGCTCTGGAGGAATGGAAAAAATGATCAACTTTAAAAAAGAAACAAGTAAGAATTGCGCTACATGGCGCATTGATGACTGAATACTATACAGCAGGAGTAGCGCCCCGGAGTTTGTTGGTTAGGATTGAGCCACGAATATTCCTGGATGACAGTAAGTTCCGCCTTGATTGGAGTTTCATCCCCAACAAGTGCACCAGGGATTGGCTCATTCTAATAATTAGCACTGCCCAACGACTGAGCGAGGATCTTCTTAAAGAGATCCTAGAGCTGGAAGAAAGTATAGCTAACAGTAAGGAGCACCTGCAGAGAATTCAGGACGATCTCACAGACTATAAGAATGATATGGTCAACCAAAATATAAAAGGGTTAACTAGAAATTTGGAAAGGTTCACACATGAGTGGGCATTTCCTTATGCGAAAGGGGAATACTATCAACAGGGATCAGAGCAGCCCAGTGCAGGAACCCGGCAGAGAGGCAGGGGAGGTAGACAACAGCCTAGACGTACACCTAATAACTGGACGTTTGAAAATACATCAAGCGAGGAAGAAGAAGAACCCCAGCAGGGCAATAGGGTGAGATTTAACTAACAGGACCGCCAGAACGAAGATCTGGGCGCTCTGTTACGTTCTTTTTTAGGACAGGGTCAGAGAACCAATCACAACAGGGGAAGGGGGGCCCCAGGAAGAGGCAGAGGGAGAGGCAATCTAACACCCCAATGGCAGACCTACTCACCCAGAGTGACCCGCAGCCGAGGCCGCACATTGAACTAAATGAGAGTATAGTTTTTAACCTGTCAGATCATACCTTAACATCTAGTGAGGAAAAAGTTCTTAACAAGGGATTGGGCTTTGTCCCGACGCCCAGACATGATGCATTAAAGTGTCGCATTGAGTTCCATGAAACGATGCAAAAGATTAAATTGAAGAAATTCTTTGCGAACAAAGAAAAAGACACTGATTCATTTCGAGGTACCAATCAGAAAAAACCTTCGACATTCTGTCCTCCTGCGGCCGCAGTAGGTCCAGAAGTGGCGGTGTTTGAGGAGAAGGTCCTCCATGATATTGAAATTTTTGAGAAATCCCAGGAACATTGCAAATACACAAATATGACCACCGATGATTGGGAGGTAGTCAAGGGACTAGAGCAGAACAGATCCCTGACTATAAAGTCGCGGATAAAGGGGGTGCGGTCGTGGTCCTGAATACCCAGGACTATGACGCAGAGGTACAACGCCTACTAAATGTACGTGTAAATTACAGACCCCTCAACAGGGATCCTGTTGAGGATCTATTGAAGACCATCCGTGAAATGGTGAGCAGAGCTAAGACCAATACATGGATTTCTGTTATAGAAGCGGAGTTTCTTGTAAATGATACCCCCAGGACTCCTGCATTTTATATCATACCAAAGATACATAAACCAACCCGTCCCCCACCCGGCAGACCTATAGTTTCGGGTAAACAGTCAGTTCTGGAGCCCCTCTCTCAATATGCAGATTATTTTCTCCGCGAAGCGGTGGTTAACCAGCAGTCCTTTGTTAAGGACACCACTGATGTCCTGAACATCTTGGAGAATGTCCCATATAACCCAGAAGTACAGTGGCTGGTAACAATTGGCGTCGAGTCCCTGTACATGAGTATTCCCCAGGACGCAACGCTGGTGGCGGCAGCGCGCGCCCTGGGGGATCTCGAATGGTTCTATGACGTTCCACAATCTTTTGTCATGGAATTTGTTGAATTGGCCCTTACCCGTAACTACTTTATGTACAAAGACCAACTATATACCTGCAGACCTCTGGAACTTCTATGGGGGCCACTATGGTCCCCAGTCTGGCATGTATATATGTTGGCCAGTTCGAGGAGCACATCGTCTATCCTGATACCAACCCCTTCCAGAGTCAGATTTGTCTCTGGAAGAGATATATAGACGATGTCCTCTGCGTATGGTCAGGCTCAGAGGAGTCTTTGCTGGAGTTCTTAACCTGGCTAAATTCACAGGATCAAAGTCTTAAGTTCACCTGGTCGTATAGCCGTACCAGTGCTACATATCTGGATCTTGACATAGAGGCAGGTGGAGAGGGAGGTCTAAGCACTCGGGTCCATCAAAAACTCACCGACAGGAACTCCCTCCTTTTGTACAATTCATACCATCCGAGGGCCCTTCGGGATAACCTTCCGGTGGGTCAATTTCTCAGATACCGGAGAAATTGCTCAGCCACAGATAAGTTTGTGGAGCAGTCTGGTGAACTTACCAAGAAACTTGAACAGCGAAACTACCCTCGAAAGGTTGTCAAGAACGCTAGGAAGAGGGCACTTAACACCCCACGCAGTGCCTTCCTTCAACATACTAGCAAAGAACGAAAAGATTGCTTACCAGTAGTGATGACATTTGACCCCATGGTCACCAAGATCAGGCAGTTAATCAGAAAGCATTGGAATCTATTAAGCAACAAAGATTTTCCTATGCCCCCACCTAGATTTGCCTTTAAACGGTCGGGTAATCTTAAGGACAGGCTTGTCCACACCCGGGACCGGGTGCCCCCTAGAAATGAATCTACAACCTTGCCTAATGGGCACTATCCGTGTGGGATGTGCTCAGTTTGCCCACTGACCAAGAAATGCAGTAGCGTTACGTTGTCCACAGGAAAGGAATGGTTTTTGAACCAATATAGCAACTGCAACACCACCAATGTGGTTTATAGATTACTATGCAGCTGCGGCCTTCAATATATTGTACTTACCACGAGGAAAATAAAGGTTCGCATACAACAACATCTCAGTACAATAATGGCCGGGAAACTGACTACTAAACTGGTTCAACATTGTCACCAAGAAAAACATAGCTTCACATGGACTGTCCTGGAGACAGTAAAGGGCAACCCGAACAACATTGAGTCTGTGTTAATAACAAAAGAAACCAGTTGGATTTTTAGAGAGGGAAGTGACAGGCAGGGCCTGAATGAAATTATTGAATGGAACAGAGTTAAGTAGTACCTCCCCGCTTGGTCTTTCCATTCCCATAAATATTTCTCTGACTTGTGCCCTTGCTGCCCACCTGGATTAAACTGCTGTAGGGCCCATAATTGTGTACCTCACCTGTGGCATTACATCTGAAATGGCATTGAAGATACGCCAATTTTTCTTAGGGTCTTGTGTGTAATGTATATGGTATATACCATACACTTCAACAAAAAAAGAGAGGTCAGGTCAGTCTTAGAACTGCCACAAAACTGGAGCAAAATTTAGAAGAGTAACACACTCACTCAAGATGAGTAGGAAGGCCCTCACACACCGACCTAGTCAGTGTCATGCTTCATCACTGGGCCCCACCAAAGAGGCCGAGTGCCTCTTTGGTGTGCTGCGACGCCAGAAAGACTGCGGAGCTGGTTGTGTAAAAAGGGCGTGACGTGAGAGTAACTACAATTAAAAGTGCCTAAGAGGGTATCGAATTTTTTTTTTTTAATGAGTGATCCCTAAGACACAGGTGAGTAGTATTTATGTGTCTGAATTTACATGCCAAGGTTTTAGGATTGGTTAAATTCAGCTAAATACAAAAAGTCAGTCAACATGTTTCTGCCATACGGGTGGTTTCAATTTACCAAGGCATTCATCAGGACTATACCCCGGCGGTATGGACTCTCTAATCGTCCACCCTAACCTGGGGGCGTGAAAGTGAAAATAAAAAGGTGAAAAAAGTGCTTAAAAAATTAGAAGAGCGAGTCGCTCATTCTAAAGAAAAAGAACTCCAAATTCAGGAGTGTCTCAGCACCTGTAGAGTGAAAATACACAGACAAACATACACAGACATACATATAATTAATATGCGCCATTGCAATTGATCATAGTGCTCCATAGATGGTGGCAAACAATGGTGTGCCCACAGTAAACGCTATTTTTAGCACCATCCAAGTAGCTCTGTGGGGATGATAGCGATTAACTCTGGGAAGTGAAGTGCTAGAGGTGTTTTGTTAAAACTACAACTGTAGATGTGGGGTTAAAAACACAATGTAAATTCTCCTTAAAGGAGGGATCAATGGACCAAGAGGTCTGTGACCCCCCTAAGATGGTAACTTGGGTGATATCTCACTTTAAAATAGGGCGCTACTTGCACCATGGGTCTCGGGAGGAGGGTTGGAGCGCACCTGGCACATCCTGAAAAGAAAGAGGATTGAATGTAATTGCTTCCAAAGCATTTGGTACTTAGCTCGTTACACCGGGATACCAGTCCTGTGTCCAAAGTACACTCACGCCCTCAGCGCTCACAGCCCGCTCTGAACCTTCGGATTGCCTCAAAACCGGACCCCGAGGATGGTGAACGGGGCCGGCGAGTGAGTATAAATGCGTTGTTGCTCTCAGGCGCGTTGTTCCGGGTGGGCGTGTCTCGCCCAAACGAGGCCTGAGACGCACACGCCCACGTTGGGGGGGCGCGGCCCGTTTCCAAAGCGAGGCTTGGAAGCGGGAGCCTATCTGGACTCGGCCAGGGTATTAGCCGGTAGGCTTCTGTAATTGTAAGGCTGTTTTCGTAGCGATGTATGGAAGACTACGGGGGCATTAATGAAAAAGATGGGGAATTGTCAAAGGTGTACCAAGGCAGTGGGTACTTGAGGCGGAATTACAGCACTGTGTGTGCTGAATTGTTGGTATGCTAACTCAGCAGGGATTACTCCTGCATATTAGCGCGGAGTGGGAAAGCAAGTGTATAAAGGCAATGGGTACTATTGTGCGAGTTTGCAGCACTGTGTGCGCTGAGTTACTGATGCACTGCCTCAACAGGATTACTCCTGCTTATTTGAGCTGAATGGGAAAACGAGAGGAAAATATTCCTGGGATAGAGTGTTCTTACTGATAGGTAAGGGAAAAAGAAAGAAAACGCACATGCATTCAGATGTTAAGCACATGTTACTAGAATTACTGAATTACTGACATTGATTCGAGGACCCCAGCTACTAGGTTCACGAAAGGACAGTGTTCCACGGGATGTCGTCATTGAGGCCATTGGTGTTAGTGCCTAAACGATACACCCAGCGTTGCTCTTTTTCGAACAGTCTGTTTGTTACATTTCTTGTGCCATCAATTGTTTCAATAATGGTCCACCTCATGTCATTAGTGGTGTGGTTATTGTCCAATAAATGACGGCTCAGTTTGGTTGTTGCCTTTTTACACCTCACATTGCTCCGGTGTTCGCAGATGCGCTGTTTAATCTTGCGTGTAGTCATGCCCACGTAGCGGAGCTGGCAAGGACAGGTGATTAGATAGACCACATTCATTGAGTTGCAGTTAGTATGTTCCCGCTGAGTCCACACTCTACCTGCTTCCAGTGACAGTGTTTTAGTTGCTTCTGTTAAATGGCAGACGCTGCAGTCAGAGCAGGGATAATGCCCGGTGATTTTTGGCAAACCCCATGCTGCAGTCACTGTGGGCATTGTGTTCGGTGGTTTTTCTTTTGGGCGAGTGTGGACCAATGCGTCTCGCAAACTGCGTCCTTTTTTGAAAGAAAATAGGGGTTTTTCCCAATTCTCTATACAAGATGTCAGAATGTTCCAATGTTTATTAATACTTTTTTTCATCGGATTAGAGAGGCTGCTATATGTGGTAACACGTGTAAGCGGTATTGGATCAGAATTGTTCGTCTTTTCTTCCAAGAGTGCCTCCCTTGGCTGGTTTCTTGCTCTTTTAAATCCCTTGCTCAGGATAGACGCTGGGTAGCCTCTGTTTTTTAGATTTTCTGTGAGGTTCGCGGACTGATCTTTGAAGTCTGAAGTAGTACTACAATTCCTCCTTAGTCTCAGATATTGCCCGTAAGGGAGGTTTTCCTTTAGAGGGCGAGGGTGAAAACTACTGAATTCAAGGAGGTTGTTTTTTGCAGTAGGTTTGTTATGGGTTTTGGTAGTGAGTCTAGTCCCATTCACAGAAATGACCACATCCAGGAAGACAATGTCTATTCTACTTATAGTGTTGGTAAACCTAAGATTGTGGTCTAAGGTATTGATCCATGCCAGAAAACTCTCAAGGTCACTGTTGTTGCCTGTCCAAATGAGCAAGACATCGTCTATATAGCGCTTCCATAGAAGCATTGATGATGAAAAAACTGCGTTAGGTGGCAAAATGTGTTTGGCCTCAAAGTCAGCTACATACAACCCGGCCACACTAGGGGCAAAAGTACTTCCCATAGATGTCCCTGAGCACTGGAGGAATAGCTTGTCTTTGAAAGAGAAAAAGTTTTGTTTTAACGCTATAGTGGCACATTCAATGATAAAGTTCTTCGGTGTCTGGTAATCTCATACGATAGAGTCTAGTACCTTAGTCAGGACTTCAATGGTATCATCCTGTGGGATACTTGTGTAGAGGCTTTCTACATCCAGGGTCACGAGAGTGATTGAGTTTTCTGGGAACGTGATCTCTGCTAGTAGTCGTAACAGGCTCTTGGTGTCTTTCAGGTAGGTAGGGGTTGACTGTACTAGAGGCTTTAAAAAGTAGTCACAAAACTGAGACAGAGGCTCCAAAAGAGAGCCAATCCCTGAGACGATAGGACGTCCGGGGGGCGGCAGTCTGTTTTTGTGCATTTTGGGCAAAGTGTAAAAGTAAGGTATGACACTGCTTGTGTTGTTCAAAAATTCCGCTTCGTTTTTTGACAGGTGGCCCTGTTCCTCTGCCTGTTTTACCAGAGTGGTTATCCTTTTAGTAAGGTCAGCAGTAGGGTCAGACATAAGTGGGGTATAGTTTCTGGGATCCCCAAGTAAGTTGTTACAAGTATTCTCGTAATCAGTTGTGTTTTGGATGACAATACCTCCGCCTTTGTCTGCAGGCTTTATAGTTATTGAGGTGTCATTCTGCAGTTGGTGTAGTGCTTGGAATTCAGCAGTACTGAAATTCCCAAATGTCTTTGGGTTCTGGCAGGTTTCCAGGTCTTTAAAAACAGCCTGCTCAAAGGCGGTGATGGCCGCAGGTATAGTGTGCGGAGGGGGGGTGAAAGTGGAACTCGGTCTAAGTCCCGTATCGCCTTTCCTGATTGCTTCCATTGGGTCTGTTTTGCCTTCGAAAAACGCTTTCAATTTCAGTTTGCGGAAAAAGGCGGCAAGTTCGCAGTGCAGCTTAAACTTGTCAGGTCTCGCTGTTGGTACAAAACCTAAGCCCTTTTCTAGTACTTGGGTTTCTATTTGGGTTAAAGTCCTTACAGACAAATTAGTCACTAAGCTCATGTTCCGCTCTATCCCGGCTGTTGGTTGCTCCGGGTGTGGTTCGCTACCGAGCCGTCCTCTTCCCAGGATACTCTGTTGTTGCCTCTCCTTTTGCCTCGGCCTCTCCGGCCGCTCTCTAAAAAAGGCTGTCTGTATTGATTCTGAAAGTTAGCCGGGGGTATAAAGCCCGGATTCCAGCCCATAAAGGGATATGGTGGCTGCTGGTAGGCATAAGGATGTGGGCCCATCCCGATTTGTGGTGGGTACCATTGTTGATGGTTACCTTGATTGCTTTGCCCCCCTCTGTTATTCCTATTGCCACGGTTCCCTCTTCTCTTTGTTTGTTTGAAGGAGCTGCTGCTTGATCCACTACTGTTAGAGGAGTCATCGTCTGAGTAATCAGACTTGTTGGCATTACGTGCCGGCCGGTGGAGTAAAGGTTGCAGCAGAATAGGGATACACCTTTTCAAACTCAAACTTCTTTTGATCCTTTTGAAGTTTGGTAGCTTTTGACTGCATCAAATTGTCTTTGTACTCATTCATTTCTTTATTTAGTTCGTCAAGCCGTTTTTTAAAACCAGTGATTGTTGCTTTAAAATGGGATTCAGTCTCTCTGATTCCTACCATTAGAGCTTCAGAGAGTCTAAGTGCTGTCTTTATTATTAGGACCATCCAGTTGCGCGTGCAATGCCACGCGATCATGGCCCAGTCCTTTCTGAAAGCAGCATCGTTGAGAAAGATGCGAGGGGCATTTGTGACCAACAAACCTTTAGGTGCTGTGTTGGAAACCAGATATCCTTAAGGATTGTGCCGTGGAGGATAGTGCGTATGTGGTCTTTCTTTTTCTCTGTTAAGTTTTCACATTCGGTGGTATTAGCTATTGCCTGTGATATGTGTGGATCTGCAAAAATGGTTACATCTGACATTAGTTCCTCAATTTCAGCTTCAGAGTATGTCAGACCCAGGTTAGCCATGGTGAGATATCAATGCAAGGAGATTGATAAAAACAAGCAATGATAAAAAGGTATTATCCTGCTTGGAATAAAAGACAGGCTCTCACAGCTGTGCGCTGCTATGATATATTACAACAAAGGGAGAGGTAGGGAGATTCAAGGACACTCTCTCAGTCCCCGGTTAAATGCACTTCAACAAAAAAAGAGAGGTCAGGTCAGTCTTAGAACTGCCACAAAACTGGAGCAAAATTTAGAAGAGTAACACACTCACTCAAGTTGAGTAGGAAGGCCCTCACACACTGACCTAGTCAGTGTCATGCTTCATCACTGGGCCCCACCAAAGAGGCCGAGTTCCTCTTTGGTGTGCTGCGACGCCAGAAAGACTGCGGAGCTGGTTGTGTGAAAAGGACGTGACGTGAGAGTAACTACAATTAAAAGTGCCTAAGAGGGTATCGAAATTTTTTTTTTTTAATGAGTGATCCCTAAGACACAGGTGAGTAGTATTTATGTGTCTGAATTTACATGCCAAGGTTTTAGGATTGGTTAAATTCAGCTAAATACAAAAAGTCAGTCAACATGTTTCTGCCATACGGGTGGTTTCAATTTACCAAGGCATTCATCAGGACTATCCCCCGGGAGTATTGACTCTCTAATCGTCCACCCTAACATGGGGGCGTGAAAGTGAAAATAAAAAGGTGAAAAAAGTGCTTAAAAAATTAGAAGAGCGAGTCGCTCATTCTAAAGAAAAAGAACTCCAAATTCAGGAGTGTCTCAGCACCTGTAGAGTAAAAATACACAGACAAACATACACAGACATACATATAATTAATATGCGCCATTGCAATTGATCATAGTGCTCCATAGATGGTGGCAAACAATGGTGTGCCCACAGTAAACGCTATTTTTAGCACCATCCAAGTAGCCCTGTGGGGATGATAGCGATTAACTCTGGGAAGTGAAGTGCTAGAGGTGTTTTGTTAAAACTACAACTGTAGATGTGGGGTTAAAAACACGATGTAAATTCTCCTTAAAGGAGGGATCAATGGACCAAGAGGTCTGTGACCCCCCTTTAAGATGGTAACTTGGGTGATATCTCACTTTAAAATAGGGCACTACTTGCACCATGGGTCTCGGGAGGAGGGTTGGAGCGCACCTGGCACATCCTGAAAAGAAAGAGGATTGAATGTAATTGCTTCCAAAGCATTTGGTACTTAGCTCGTTACACCGGGATACCAGTCCTGTGTCCAAAGTACACTCACGCCCTCAGCGCTCACAGCCCGCTCTGAACATTCGGATTGCCTCAAAACCGGACCCCGACGATGGTGAACGGGGCCGGCGAGTGAGTATAAATGCGTTGTTGCTCTCGGGCGCGTTGTTCCGGGTGGGCGTGTCTCGCCCAAACGAGGCCTGAGACGCACACGCCCACGTTGGGGGGGCGCGGCCCGTTTCCAAAGCGAGGCTTGGAAGCGGGAGCCTATCGGGACTCGGCCAGGGTATTAGCCGGTAGGCTTCTGTAATTGTAAGGCTGTTTTCGTAGCGATGTATGGAAGACTACGGGGGCATTAATGAAAAAGATGGGGAATTGTCAAAGGTGTACCAAGGCAGTGGGTACTTGAGGCGGAATTACAGCACTGTGTGTGCTGAATTGTTGGTATGCTAACTCAGCAGGGATTACTCCTGCATATTAGCGCGGAGTGGGAAAGCAAGTGTATAAAGGCAATGGGTACTATTGTGCGAGTTTGCAGCACTGTGTGCGCTGAGTTACTGATGCACTGCCTCAACAGGATTACTCCTGCTTATTTGCGCTGAATGGGAAAACGAGAGGAAAATATTCCTGGGATAGAGTGTTCTTACTGATAGGTAAGGGAAAAAGAAAGAAAACGCTCATGCATTCAGATGTTAAGCACATGTTACTAGAATTACTGAATTACTGACATTGATTCGAGGACCCCAGCTACTAGGTTCACGAAAGGACAGTGTTCCACGGGATGTCGTCGTTGAGGCCATTGGTGTTAGTGCCTAAACGATACACCCAGCGTTGCTCTTTTTCGAACAGTCTGTTTGTTACATTTCTTGTGCCATCAATTGTTTCAATAATGGTCCACCTCATGTCATTAGTGGTGTGGTTGCTGTCCAAGAAATGACGGCTCAGGTTGGTTGTTGCCTTTTTACACCTCACATTGCTCCGGTGTTCGCAGATGCGCTGTTTAATCTTGCGTGTAGTCATGCCCACGTAGCGGAGCTGGCAAGGACAGGTGATTAGATAGACCACATTCATTGAGTTGCAGTTAGTATGTTCCCGCTGAGTCCACACTCTACCTTCTTCCAGTGACAGTGTTTTAGTTGCTTCTGTTAAATGGCAGACGCTGCAGTCAGAGCAGGGATAATGCCCAGTGATTTTTGGCAAACCCCATGCTGCAGTCACTGTGGGCATTGTGTTCGGTGGTTTTTCTTTTGGGCGAGTGTGGACCAATGCGTCTCGCAAACTGCGTCCTTTTTTGAAAGAAAATAGGGTTTTTTCCCAATTCTCTATACAAGATGTCAGAATGTTCCAATGTTTATTAATACTTTTTTTCATCGGATTAGAGAGGCTGCTATATGTGGTAACACATGTAAGCGGTATTGGATCAGAATTGTTCGTCTTTTCTTCCAAGAGTGCCTCCTTTGGCTGGTTTCTTGCTCTTTTAAATCCCTTGCTCAGGATAGACGCTGGGTAGCCTCTGTTTTTTAGTTTTTCTGTGAGGTTCGCGGACTGATCTTTGAAGTCTGAAGTAGTACTACAATTCTTCCTTAGTCTCAGATATTGCCCGTAAGGGAGGTTTTCCTTTCGAGGGCGAGGGTGAAAACTACAGAATTCAAGGAGGTTGTTTTTTGCAGTAGGTTTGTTATGGGTTTTGGTAGTGAGTCTAGTCCCATTCACAGAAATGACCACATCCAGGAAGACAATGTCTGTTCTACTTATAGTGTTGGTAAACCTAAGATTGTGGTCTAAGGTATTGATCCATGCCAGAAAACTCTCAAGGTCACTGTTGTTGCCTGTCCAAATGAGCAAGAGATCGTCTATATAGCGCTTCCATAGAAGCATTGACGATGAAAAAACTGCGTTAGGTGGCAAAATGTGTTTGGCCTCAAAGTCAGCTACATACAACCCGGCCACACTAGGGGCAAAAGTACTGCCCATAGATGTCCCTGAGCACTGGAGGAATAGCTTGTCTTTGAAAGAGAAAAAGTTTTCTTTCAACGCTATAGTGGCACATTCAATGATAAAGTTCTTCGGTGTCTGGTAATCCCATACGATAGAGTCTAGTACCTTAGTCAGGACTTCAATGGTATCATCCTGTGGGATACTTGTGTAGAGGCTTTCTACATCCAGGGTCACGAGAGTGATTGAGTTTTCTGGGAACGTGATCTCTGCTAGTAGTCGTAACAGGCTCTTGGTGTCTTTCAGGTAGGTAGGGGTTGACTGTACTAGAGGCTTTAAAAAGTAGTCACAAAACTGAGACAGAGGCTCCAAAAGAGAGCCAATCCCTGAGACGATAGGACGTCCGGGGGGCGGCAGTCTGTTTTTGTGCATTTTGGGCAAAGTGTAAAAGTAAGGTATGACACTGCTTGTGTTGTTCAAAAATTCCGCTTCGTTTTTTGACAGGTGGCCCTGTTCCTCTGCCTGTTTTACCAGAGTCGTTATCCTTTTAGTAAGGTCAGCAGTAGGGTCAGACATAAGTGGGGTATAGTTTCTGGGATCCCCAAGTAAGTTGTTACAAGTATTCTCGTAATCAGTTGTGTTTTGGATGACAATACCTCCGCCTTTGTCTGCAGGCTTTATAGTTATTGAGGTGTCATTCTGCAGTTGGTGTAGTGCTTGGAATTCAGCAGTACTGAAATTCCCAAATGTCTTTGGGTTCTGGCAGGTTTCCAGGTCTTTAAAAACAGCCTGCTCAAAGGCGGTGATGGCCGCAGGTATAGTGTGCGGAGGGGGGGTGAAAGTGGAACTCGGTCTAAGTCCCGTATCGCCTTTCCTGATTGCTTCCATTGGGTCTGTTTTGCCTTCAAAAAACGCTTTAAATTTCAGTTTGCGAAAAAAGTATGTATGTAGCTGACTTTGAGGCCAAACACATTTTGCCACCTAACGCAGTTTTTTCATCGTCAATGCTTCTATGGAAGCGCTATATAGACGATGTCTTGCTCATTTGGACAGGCAACAACAGTGACCTTGAGAGTTTTCTGGCATGGATCAATACCTTAGACCACAATCTTAGGTTTACCAACACTATAAGTAGAACAGACATTGTCTTCCTGGATGTGGTCATTTCTGTGAATGGGACTAGACTCACTACCAAAACCCATAACAAACCTACTGCAAAAAACAACCTCCTTGAATTCAGTAGTTTTCACCCTCGCCCTCTAAAGGAAAACCTCCCTTACGGGCAATATCTGAGACTAAGGAGGAATTGTAGTACTACTTCAGACTTCAAAGATCAGTCCGCGAACCTCACAGAAAAACTAAAAAACAGAGGCTACCCAGAGTCTATCCTGAGCAAGGGATTTAAAAGAGCAAGAAACCATCCAAGTGAGGCACTCTTGGAAGAAAAGACGAACAATTCTGATCCAATACCGCTTACATGTGTTACCACATATAGCAGCCTCTCTAATCCGATGAAAAAAAGGATTAATAAACATTGGAACATTCTGACATCTTGTATAGAGAATTGGGAAAACCCCCTATTTTCTTTCAAAAAAGGACGCAGTTTGCGAGACGCATTGGTCCACACTCGCCCAAAAGAAAAACCACCGAACACAATGCCCACAGTGACTGCAGCATGGGGTTTGCCAAAAATCACAGGGCATTATCCCTGCTCTGACTGCAGCGTCTGCCATTTAACAGAAGCAACTAAAGCACTGTCACTGGAAGCAGGTAGAGTGTGGACTCAGCGGGAACATACTAACTGCAACTCAATGAATGTGGTCCATCTAATCACCTGTCCTTGCCAGCTCCGCTACGTGGGCATGACTACACGCAAGATTAAACAGCGCATCTGCGAACACCGGAGCAATGTGAGGTGTAAAAAGGCAACAACCAAACTGAGCCGTCATTTCTTGGACAATAACCACACCACTAATGACATGAGGTGGACCATTATTGAAACAATTGATGGCACAAGAAATGTAACAAACAGACTGTTCGAAAAAGAGCAACGCTGGGTGTATCGTTTAGGCACTAACACCAATGGCCTCAACGACGACATCCCGTGGAACACTGTCCTTTCGTGAACCTAGTAGCTGGGGTCCTCGAATCAATGTCAGTAATTCTAGTAACATGTGCTTAACATCTGAATGCATGTGCGTTTTCTTTCTTTTTCCCTTACCTATCAGTAAGAACACTCTATCCCAGGAATATTTTCCTCTCGTTTTCCCATTCAGCGCAAATAAGCAGGAGTAATCCTGTTGAGACAGTGCATCAGTAACTCAGCGCACACAGTGCTGCAAACTCGCACAATAGTACCCATTGCCTTTATACACTTGCTTTCCCACTCCGCGCTAATATGCAGGAGTAATCCCTGTTGAGTTAGCATACCAACAATTCAGCACACACAGTGCTGTAATTCCGCCTCAAGTACCCACTGCCTTGGTACACCTTTGACAATTCCCCATCTTTTTCATTAATGCCCCTGTAGTCTTCCATACATCGCTACGAAAACAGCCTTACAATTACAGAAGCCTACTGGCTAATACCCTGGCCTAGTCCCGATAGGCTCCCGCTTCCAAGCCTCGCTTTGGAAACGGGCCGCGCCCCCCCAACGTGGGCGTGTGCGTCTCAGGCCTCGTTTGGGCGAGACACGCCCACCCGGAACAACGCGCCCGAGAGCAACAACGCATTTATACTCACTCACCGGCCCCGTTCACCATCGTCGGGGTCCGGTTTTGAGGCAATCCGAAGGTTCAGAGCGGGCTGTGAGCGCTGAGGGCGTGAGTGTACTTTGGACACAGGACTGGTATCCCGGTGTAATGAGCTAAGTACCAAATGCTTTGGAAGCAATTACATTCAATCCTCTTTCTTTTCAGGATGTGCCAGGTGCGCTCCAACCCTCCTCCCGAGACCCATGGTGCAAGTAGCGCCCTATTTTAAAGTGAGATATCACCCAAGTTACCATCTTAGGGGGGTCACAGACCTCTTGGTCCATTGATCCCTCCTTTAAGGAGAATTTACATCGTGTTTTTAACCCCACATCTACAGTTGTAGTTTTAACAAAACACCTCTAGCACTTCACTTCCCAGAGTTAATCGCTATCATCCCCACAGGGCTACTTGGATGGTGCTAAAAATAGCGTTTACTGTGGGCACACCATTGTTTGCCACCATCTATGGAGCACTATGATCAATTGCAATGGCGCATATTAATTATATGTATGTCTGTGTATGTTTGTCTGTGTATTTTCACTCTACAGGTGCTGAGACACTCCTGAATTTGGAGTTTTTTTTCTTTAGAATGAGCGACTCGCTCTTCTAATTTTTTAAGCACTTTTTTCACCTTTTTATTTTCACTTTCACGCCCCCAGGTTAGGGTGGACGATTAGAGAGTCCATACCGCCGGGGTATAGTCCTGATGAATGCCTTGGTAAATTGAAACCACCCGTATGGCAGAAACATGTTGACTGACTTTTTGTATTTAGCTGAATTTAACCAATCCTAAAACCTTGGCATGTAAATTCAGACACATAAATACTACTCACCTGTGTCTTAGGGATCACTCATTAAAAAAAAAAATTTCGATACCCTCTTAGGCACTTTTAATTGTAGTTACTCTCACTTCACGCCCTTTTCACACAACCAGCTCCGCAGTCTTTCTGGCGTCGCAGCACACCAAAGAGGCACTCGGCCTCTTTGGTGGGGCCCAGTGATGAAGCATGACACTGACTAGGTCGGTGTGTGAGGGCCTTCCTACTCAACTTGAGTGAGTGTGTTACTCTTCTAAATTTTGCTCCAGTTTTGTGGCAGTTCTAAGACTGACCTGACCTCTCTTTTTTTGTTGAAGTGCATTTAACCGGGGACTGAGAGAGTGTCCTTGAATCTCCCTACCTTTCCCTTTGTTGTAATATATATACCATACACTAAATCTTTGATTGAATGGCTACTCTTACATAATGGAATAAACTCCTAACCCGTTAAGTGATGGGTGCTGTTGCCATAGGGTACTGATTTGATTGCAATCCAATGGCTTGTATAGATTGAGGGAATCACATGGCGTGTTGTCAATATGGGAGGGTTTACATTGTAGATATTGTCAACAGAGGATCCTCTCCTTAGGGCTATGTTCCGCCCTGTATTACACCACCCGGCACTCTTATATCGTTTCTGTCTGTTAGGATGATGTGAGATTAGCGCACTATAAATAAACAAAAAATTCAAATAATTTCTTGCACGGAGCATGGTTTTTACAAAATAGTCATCTAGAAAAATAATGTCCATTGTTAACATAAACTCGATATCTTAACAGTTCTGAATATATGTTTAGATGGGGCTCTAGATCTGGAATAATAAGATAGTGGACTGTCTCTTCATACAACTCCACTCTAAGATTGCGCCCGCACTATTGCATGGAGGTCGAGAGCTCTATCAGAACGTTGCCATTGCAACGCGCCCTTCCGATCACGTGACCGGCCGCGTCCGTGAGCAATAACATTGGTGCAACTTTAAAAGGCGCGGACGTGTGTTCTATGGCGTTCCTGGGATGATTTAAGGTCCCGTTACCATAACTGTACGGTAAGGAGTGGGGGGCGTCAAGAAGGATTTATACTTGCGTAGAAGGAAATACTATCGAGTGCACGTTATATATGGCCTTAACCTTTGTGGCAAGTTACTAGCTGATAAAAGCACCTTCGAGAAAAGCACCTTCGAGAATAGCTTTGAATAGAGGCTACTGCCAAACACCAAAATGCAGTGTTGTGAACGTGTGTTTGATGTACAAACAAACATTGGTAGATACTGGTTTTGTCATAAACTGTGCTGCATTATTTGAAACTTCTTTGCGCAACTGGGCTTCTAGTTTAGCTGGTTAGAAACTATACCTTGAAACAAAACGGTATGATTTTTAACATGAAAACCCGTGCCGGAAGTGCGTTACGTCTCTCATGGGGTTTCGAAATAAAAAACTTGGATGAAACTTATGATGGACAGATCTGTAATGACCATCTGATGCATGTTTTTAAACATCAGTACACTGCATGACAGCGGTACTGTTTGGTTGGGTAAATTTCTCTCTAACCACATTTGAATTACTTGCAGATTGATACTACAATCTACAGTAGGGCGGATAATTGCCTGACCGGCTGGTTTCGAGAGGACATGGCTGGTTGAGGGTAATGTTCCCCTTAATTTTCCGTCTTATGATTTGATAAATGTGGAGAGATGTCTGGTCCGGAATTGGTTTTAATTGGTTTTAAATGTGTTTTTCAACTTGACAGTTTCCTGATTAAAAGATGTCCAACACTGGTGCGGTGACAGAGTGGTGAACCCTGATGAATCTGCCATAAAATTTAGTGGGCAGTGAAACATGTTGGTTACAGGTAGTGGTATGCGACAGTAAGCTACCAGCCTTTTTAACTCCTCAGTACACACCTAAGTCAGTAATAAAGTGGTATAGTTGGTGTGTCTGTTGATTTTACTTTCACTCTGCATTGTTTTATCACGTCAGGGAGCTATCTCTTGAGCTCCTTGTTTAGCACTTGTTTTACACTTCTTGTTTTACACTTTTTGTGTTATGACACCATTTTCTCCTGGAAAAGGAATGGCAACCAATGATGAGAAAGGGGCATAGTATTGGTAACATCTGCCAAGTTCCCCGAGGGTGTTCGCCTGTGAGGTGCCTTCCTCTCCGCCACACATTTTTTGTTTTGATTTAAGTGTGGGTGGATGGACTGTATTACTAGGGCAGACATCATAGGATATGTCAAGTTGAATACACACTGGAATTTCCTACTAGTAGTTACAAACAGTGGTTTGGTATGGACAGTAGGGCATTAGAGAATACACACCCAACCATAGAATTGAGAGGGGGTGAGTCTGGAACTATATGATAGATTATTCCAGCACATTATGTTCTCATGCCTAACAGACGAATGCTAACTAATGTCTAGGGTACAGGGATTTTTTGTAATTGAACTCCGACAGGTACAACCAAGTGACCCTGTCGAAGGCCTTGGTAGCATCCAGCGTAGGGATAGCCAGTGGCATTGAGGACATGGTCGCCATATCTATTGCTCCTATAAGATCCCACGTCAATTCGAAGAGCTGGCGACCCTTCACAAAGCCCTTCTGATTGGGGTGTAAAACTGCAGGAGCAAACTGGCCCAACCTCTTAGCCAGGAGCGACACAAAGATTTTGTAGTCAGCGTTGAGGATTGATATGGGGCGGTATGAACCGCAATCAGAAGCAACCTTGCCTGGTTTCAGAATAAGTGTGATAGACGCGTTGTTCCAGGAAGTTGGGGGAAGTGCTCCATCCTGTAATATTTGATTGAATAGTACTGCAAGGAAGGGAGCTATTTCACCCACAAGATGCTTGTAAATCTCGGCTGGCAAACCATCAGGACCCGCAGCCTTATTCCCCTTACTACCTTGTATCGCCATCACCACCTCTTCTTCTGTAATCGCCTTATCTAGAGAAGCACTTTGTTCTAGCGATAGCGATGGTAATGAAATTCCGTTCAGCCACTCACCTATGCTATCAGGGGAGATGTTCTTGTCCTCCTGGTATATATTCTGAAAGAATTCTTTAAAGGCCAATCTGATTTCTATATCAGAAGACGCGGTACCTGCACTAGTTGTAATAAAATCAATGTTATTGCGTGCCTGATCGTTTCTAGACTTCCAGGCCAACAGTTTGCCTGCCCCTTCACCAAATTCGAAGTGGGCTAATTTACTTGCTTCCCATTTCTGGAGGATGCGCTGGTTTAGAACAGAAGCCAGTTGCCCTTTAAGTTCCAGCAGTTTCTCCTGCTTGGCCAATGAAGTAGGGTTGGAAACTTTACTGCAAGCATCCAGTTCAGTTTGCGTTGTTAATAGGTTAGTCTCTATAGATGTAACTTCTAGCATGTACTGCCTTCTGCGGAATACAGTCTTATTCTTAATGACCCCTCGCAGGGAACACTTAAAGGCGTCCCAAACCGTACTAGGACTTGCCGAGCCGATATTAATTCGCAAAAATTCCTGTGCTTCTGTTCTAATGTTTAAGACATCATCCAACGTTGACAGAAAGGACCGGTCAAAAGACCATGACCTAGTCGGGGATTGAATAACACCGACAAGATCTAAAGAAACTGACGAGTGGCCCGACAGGTGCGATGGTAAATAGCTAACATTTTTTACAAAATCAACCAAAGCTCGACTTATTAGGAAAAAATCTATCCTGGATTGGTGGTGATACTTAAGATTCCGAAACGAGAAACCAGGTTGCTGACCTGCCCTTACTCTCCAGATGTCTATGAAGCCGTATTGATGCATGCATTTAAGTAAAAAAAGCTCTAGATTTGGATAATATTTGTTGTAGACTAGATGGAGTCTTATCTAGAGAATAGTCGGGCATGATGTTAAAATCCCCTGCTATTATGATAGGTTCTGAGAAGTGCAAACGTGGGGAGAATAGGGATTCTAAAGCTGAGGGATCATCCCGATTAGGTCCATATTAACCAGCTATAGTTAACCGTGAACCACCTATTACCACAATGGCGATTGCCCACCTACCTGCCGAGTCTACCTTCTGCGTAATTAATCTTGCGGTAATGTTTTTTTTAAAAAGAATAGTCACACCCCTTGTATTAGACAATTGGAAGGTAGATACTGACAGATCTATCCATCTGTTCTTTTTAGCCAAGTCATGTAACTCAGCCTCAACTAGATGTGTCTCCTGAAGTATAATGACCTGCGCATCAGAATCCTGCAAATATTGTAAGATCCTGTTTGCTGCTCAGGCCATTAACATTCCAGGAGAGGATCTTAAGATTACTCATATCTAGTACCATGTCCTCTGTGTCTATATACATAAGGCATACAGCCCATAGCTATTACCAGTAATGCGATCCTTGCCCATACCACGTAAAAAAAATCAAGAACCAAATCGGAAATGAGGAACATTTTATGCTTTTGTACCCAACCCCCTCCCTTGAGGAACCCTTGTACTATCTAACCGGAACATGTCCGGTTGGTGGTACCCCTTACCCATTACGAGCCCCAACAGAGTGCTTTTTACTATACAGCTGAGAACTAGATTACTATTGCTTTATTCTTTACCTACTGAATTCCCCCCGATTGACAAAAAAAAAAAAAGAGAAAAAAAAATCAGTTTTAGTTGTAGGGATACAGCCTAACTTTTGTCTATTAAATTTCTTGCTTTTTTATTTCTTTTCCCCTTTTTTCCCTTTTCTTTCCCTTTCTTTCCTTTCCCCCTTTTCTCTTAATATATGTGCCTGCCCCCCGCTTTTTTTTTTCCTCTAACCTTATCACCATGTGTCCAAAAAAAAAAAAGAGAGAAAAGAAGAAAGAAAAAGACGGAGCAACAAGGAGAGTCAGGAAGTTATACGACCCGAATCTCCTACCTTAGGAACCCGCGCTCTCAGCCGGAACCCCCATCAGCCCCCTTGGCCCCACCAAGGGACATCAGTAGCTCGTCCGCCGCCTGAACTGAGCTGATGTTAAACATTTTATTGTTAAACATTATTTTCAGAGCAGCAGGGAAACTCAACTCCACTGTTGTACCTAACTTCCTAAAGGCCTCCATTCTCCTACCCAGTTCCCACTGTTTTTCCAGGGTAACCCTCGATAAGTCAGATCTTATCTGAAAATTAAAGCCTGCTCCCGATAAGGATTTTTGCTTGAGGGCTAGGTTAAGAATGTGGTCTTTTAATGAATAAGTATGAAAGTTCACTAGGATTTTTCTTGGCTTAGTCCTCTGTGGGCTTCGCCTGAAGGGGTCCCTGTGTATCCGCTGAATGTCATTTGCTAGCTCCTCTTCAGATTGGTCCAAGTTGAGAGACTTCTTTAGAAGCGGGATGATGTAGCGCTTGATGTCTGATCCTTCACTGCCTTCTGGTATATTCAAAATCCGAATATTGCTGCGCCTCGCAATATTTTCCAAGATCTCCATCCTGTCTGCCAAAGCGATGTCCTCTTTTTTTAGTTTCACAATTTCCTCTTTAGCATTGTCCAGTTCAACAGACATCCCCGCAACCAGGGCTTTAAGTGGGCCGGGTCTCAAGGGGTCTGAGCACCGGGAGTTTTTTAAAAGAGGCCTCGAAACGGGTCTCTATCGGGCTCTGTTTTGAGCCCTGGCACTGGCGGTCCGTTTTTTTTCCAGACTGCAGTGACAGCAGTTTACTGTCACTGCAGTCCGAAAAAAAGTGCCAGGGCACAAAACAGCCAGATAGAGACCCGTTTCGAGACAAGCACATGGATGTGCGCTACACACACTGCTCACTTCTTACTAATGGAGAAGTTACGGCATGACGTCATGCCAGGTGAGCTTTGTGGGAGAAGGGAAATCCTTTAGAGAGAGTCATTTTCTCTCTGGATTTCCCTTCACTTTCTGAAACGTAAGAGCAGCAACATTGTGGAAGGGTCACCAGGGCTTTAATTGGAAGCTTTTTCAATATTATATGTAACAAGATATAGTTGCAGCTTATTTATCTTATGCAACTAATAACCATTGACAAAGCCAATAGTCCTTACTTGTTGTAGGTATGATGTTACTTATTGTATCACATATCTGGATGCAATGATAGAAACAGCAAAATTCAAGTTGGGCTGCGCACTATACTAAACAAAGATTTTTAGCGCAAGTGTTTAAAAGCCACGCCCCTAATTAGTGGCCACGCCCCTTTGAGAGACCCCACAGTTTTTTCATCCCACTTAAAGCCTTGCCCGCAACTATCTCTTCCAACACTCCAGTCCTTGAGAAAAGACCATCAATCTTACTGTCTAAGGATTCACAGTAGGTTCTGATCTTTCTCTGGATTATCGCTGACTCTTCAAACCCCGTTTGATGTCAGCTGACAAGGTGGAGAACATAAGCTGTAAGGAAGAGACTGAGAGATCTGGAGGCATATTTGCGGTGGAGGTTGAAGGAACTGACGGGGTGCCGCAGATGGAAGATGTATTGAAAACAAATTGCTGTGAGATATTTAAATTTAGGTGCTCCTCCTGGCTTTGGCACCCAAGACGTCTGGTTCTAGATTCGTGCCTAGTTCATGGCATATGTCGTTGCTAGGCTCGTCAGAACTGCTGCAACCTCCTACTGTGACGGAACTACTTTAATGTGTTGGAATTTACTGCCCCATTCCCCGATTCGATCCTGGGCACCGTGGGTGCCGCTTCCAGGGGAGCACTGACAATGACATTGATATTGGCATTTGATTTTATTGGTGATTTTGTCAGTAGGGTTGGAGACAAGGCAAAGTTGTCCTTTATCGGGGGGGGGTGTCGGTTGAAGTTCCTTACAGACCTCCTCCATATTTACAATTGTTGCTGGAGCTAAAGCAGCAATAGGTGTACAGGCAGATAAAGAGACTAATCGAGAGGGTGACTCAAGAGCAGATGGTGTTAGAGGGTCAGCAAGGCCCAAAAGATCAGAATGAGCCGGGATTATAGGTAGAGCAGGTAGACCAAACACTTGAGGAGAGTGACTTTGAACTAGGTCTAACACCTGAGGGATGGCTTTGAAAAAGGAGCGCAGAGAAGGCGTTATCCTAGAGCTTGAATCAAGGACAGATTTGGCTGTGTTAGCTGACTTTTTAGTCTTTTTTGCACGCTTATCTTTCACTTCAGTAGAAAGATATGATGAGGTTTGAAAAAGGCGTTTTAGAAGGCGTTTTAGAAAACTCCTGACCCCCTTCGGCGCTGCCCTGGATCGCTACCCCAGAATCCAGCTTTGAAAGAGCCTGTACAGCCGATTCCGCAGTCCGCCCCCTCCTCCCCTCTTTCTTTTTAAAGAATATGCCCCCCTGCTTTTGCCTTTGCTGCCTTTACTGCGTGCCCCCTGACTAGATGTCAACAGCGATACCCCAGCAGCAGAGACAGATGGAAAAGGCTGCACGTTGGGGGGGGGGATTGAACTGGGTTTAGGCTAATCTTTAGGCTAATCTCTCTTTGTGCAGCAGCTTGTGTGGCAGCTCGTGTGGTGACTGATGTAGTGCGCCCCCCTGCTCCGTGCCCAGTCCTGGCCCTAAACCCAGTACCACCACTGCAGGAGACGGGACCAGCTCACACTCGACTGACCCCCTACTTACGGGCCGCCCCTTCACCTCCTTTAATATAGCTGCCGTCGAAGTTGCTACTTCGGCCCCTTCAGTCCCTTCCAGCGGCTCTCCGTGCCTCACAAACACGCTTGAACGAGGATCTCTCCAGAGACACCGCAAGCGTCTTCCTCGACGGAGCTCCAGGGCAGCCTGATGCCACGGCCTCAGACCCGTAGGCAGTGGATGCGTTAGAACGCCAGGAACACCGGGAACGCCAGGAGTCTCTGGACCAAACTGAAGCACACCCCTCTGGAAGCACATAGACACGGAGGAAAGACCGCAGTGCCGCGGCGTTCACAACCGAGAGTCAAGAAAAAGAAAGCTTCAAAAGCTTTTAAGAATAAGCTTTTTAGAATAAACACGATCAGACTAAGCATCAAGGTTTTCAGCAGAATGCCTGATTCTAGTTTCTCGTAGCGCTCACTGGCATGACACTCCGATAGGGCTCAGAGCAGAGTACCGCGGCAGCTAGCCTGCTGCCGCCATGGTCCTGTGGTGTTAAACAGGACTGCAAGTCCCAGAATGTTGAATGCCCACCAGTGTTGCAGTAGAGTTGATGGTGACCTTAGAGCCGCAGCTCTGAGAACCAGGCGATGCTGTGGAAGACCAGGAGCTGTTCATGAGCTGCCCCACGTCGGATGTTGAGAGTTGAGGGGTCGCAGACCTTCGAGAGCACCAACAAGCCTTGGCAACTGCAAACAACATGAAAAGCGAAGAATGTGCAGTGTCGGGAACCGCAGGCTCCAGTTGACTCACTGCAAGCAGGGGAGTCAGGGCAGACCCGAGCAATCAGGGAAGCCCACCGAATTTAAACTAGACTCTCAAGAGGACCCACAAGCCGGAGGCACTGGAGTCGTGAAGGGACCTCAAGCAGCTCACCAAAGATGCAAGCCCACAATGCAAGAAATGCAGTCAGGACAAAGATCTTGGTCACAGGAGATGCTTGAGGTTTAGGCTGCTTGGAGCCCGAAGATCTTGGTGGGAGTCAGCCAGCAAGCCTTTGCAACTGCAGGTTGACTCGATGCACAAGGGTTTTGTTCCTGTGGCTCCGCTGAGGGATACTACCTCAAACTTGGTAAGAGGACAAGGCAGGTCTCGAGGGACGTTAAGAACCACCACCTATGTTGCTAAGCCTTTCGGAGTCCTCGTGAGCCCAGAATCAGCAGACCGATAAGCTTAGTTGTGGTGCCTTCAGTTGCAGGGAAGTGACTCCTTCACTTCAAGGGAGATTCCTTCAGGTGTCTTGGATGTCCGCAGGCCTTGGAAGGTTCCTGTATGGAGCGTAGGCACAGATGTTGGAGCAGATGAGCAGGGTAACGAGACCTGGAGCAGCAGGAGTCTTACCAGTTGCAGTCTCTATACTCAGAGCCCAGTCCAGCAAAGTCAAGAGTGCCCAGACGGTAGAAGAAGTGGTGTCTTGATATGAATTTTGTATATAATATACGGTAGGTACCCCCGAAAATTGCAATGTAGGTCTGGGAGAAGGGGGAAAAAACAGAAAACTGAAACAAACGCTCAAGAGCACTCGCACTCGACCTGTATTTCTTCAATTCCGGCTAGGGAAGCACCTTGGGCAGTCCCTTTGCTTATGTCAATGCATCAGATACAACACTACTTTATACATATAATTATTGTTATTTATTTATAAAATTCATTTATTTTTTATTTTTCAGAGAATAAAAGATCATTTTCAAAATACACATACATTTCTTTTTGTTTTTTATACAAAGGAAAAAGGTTTTTCTGTTTAACCATGATTCAATAGTACAAAATGTAATACATGGTACATGGTAAAACCTATTTATAAGAAAGAAACCCTATACCATGGTTAGCCTCACACCACAACTAACTCACAAAACATCACAACCTAACTTACCACACTCACCCATTCATACGTCACACACCCATTTCACCCAGTTAGAAAGGCATACACTATTCATCACATGGAAAGGACATTTCATTTAGTAGCCATGGTTGCCTAATAGGTTAGGTCGACTTAAGTTTCAGTGGGTAAACTTTATTTGCAGCCACCTACTTCAGGACCTTGTGTTAAGGGTAAAATGTATACCGAAGAATAGAAGGGGTGAGTTAACTAGACTGCCTCTAAAAGAATGAGTAAGCCCTATGCCTGGAAAGGGCCTCTCTAAAATCACATTGTGTTCGAGACTGTGAAAACAGATTATTTACTTATGATACCCCTTCTATTCTTCGGTATAAACTGATAACCAACCCAAGAGCACATACACCTCCTGTTCAAAAGGGGGCAGGGGTGTTTTAGGTCTCCATGACCATGTTGTGGGCTGGGGGCATATACAAATGAGTCCCATTTGTCCCCTTTTTACCAGGAGGTGTATGTGCTCCTGGGTTGGTTGTCCATATGGATGGTTTGGTAGAGTATGAATGTGGATATGAAAGGTCAGTTTCATTGTGTGGTGAATAAATTGGGGACGTATGAAGAGAATTGTATCCTATGTGTAACTATGTACCCAACTTTTTGTCTACTTATGAAATGTACAAAAGAAAAAAATCTTCAATAACATATATGTTTTTTAACTCTTTCTTTGATACCACGAATATAAATAAGTTTAAATCTAAAAAAAAAAAAAATGTTTTTGATTAAATGATGATGTTGTATATATCATGTCTCAGAGTGTACATTGACAGCCCATTGGATCAGATTTAGCCCAAAAAAATCAAAAAAATAGAGGTCAAGTTGGAGGCTTTTTGATATACTTGGTGTGCTTGTCCCCTTTTCTCCCAGACCTAATTGAACTATTAGAGAAGAGGGTTCCCTTTTCTGGGAGTGGTAATGGCTGATGCACTTACGACCTGGGAGAATGGACTTTGAAGGTTGTAGGTGTATATTGCTCATGCAGGGGCACTCTCAAACTTAGCACTGAGCACCCTACTTTCAGGATTGAAAGGCCTGCTTTAGGGGTGACTTATAGATTTTAGTGCAGTGACCTTGGATATGGCGAAACCTATATCTGTTGTAAGTAGTGCTAGGACCAGCTTACACAGGCTGCTATGGCAGGCCTGTATTTACAGTTGGAATGGCCGTCCATGGATGACATAATACATGGTTACGCCCATGGGGGGACCCCAGGTGTCCACATGCCCTGGGTACCTCAGCACCATATACTGAGGACTTATAAGGGAACACCAGTAGCCATTCTTGGATCTACCTAAGTACTTACCATGACCAATTTAGGGGAGAAAGCACAAAGACTGGGGTCCTGATCAGCAGGATCCCAGACAGACTAGTCAGAAACAGCGTAGCACCAGGCAAAAAGTGGGGGTAACCATAAAAGCAGATCCTACTTTCCTACAGGGAGCTTGGTGTGATTATAGAGGTACCATTGCTGGCTGGCCCTGGATTTATCTTCCTGGGAACCCCTAATGATGTCAACGTCAACAGGGCTCAACTGCTCTCTGGCTCTTTAGGTCTGGTGGTTGCCCAGATAGATGAAGCTATGTGGTGGGGTGTAGAAGAGTTCCCCATGGTGCAGGAGTGAAGGAGGGGGATGGACCATATTTGGCCCCTGAACATACTACATACAATAGCAGGGGTTGACCCCTAAGGTTCAGTAAAATATGGGGTGCCTAGAGGTGTTACTACGGTCTAGACATGTTGGATGATATACACACATACCCATGTCATCAACCGCTGTATATGATGTTCTCTTCCAGGGGATACTCATTAATAGTCATAAGCACTGAATTATCTCCGCCCATGAGCGGGGACCCGGAACACATAAATGCAATAAACAGGCATGAGCCTAAAATGCATTTCATAACCATGAAAAACCTTTTATTTTCATCAAAGAACCTGTTGTAAACAGTTATTAGCCTAAAAAGGCTGCATATGAAAAAATGTCTGTGTACAGAAAATCAGACTGGCACCTTGCCTTTAAGGCCCCAGAGAATCTGCACACTTTGCCTTTAAGGCCTCCAGGAGAACTATGTTCCCATCATGCCCCACAGGTGACAGTTAGGTCAGTTCTTTTTTCCGGCTTGTTCTGTGAGGAACCTGGAACTTGAGCTCTGCTCATTTGTAGTATTTTCTGTCAGAAGTTGTTTTTTCTTGTCATTTTTTGACAAAGTATAGCTTTGGTGGTGGTTTGTTATCCTTTTCTGACTAAACTGTTGGTAAGAGTTCCAAAGGCTTGTTATCATCTGCTAAGCCATCTTCTCAGCCTAAAGTTCAGCGTCTCGACATTCGCCGTCGAAATCCGTTTCGACGTCGAGACAATTGGTGTCGATTGCAGTAAGGTCGACGTCAGGAGTGCAACGTTCGACGTCGAAGGATCGTGAGAGGTCGACGTCGAGGGAAGAGAGACGTCCGACGTCGAAGGATCGTGTGTCGATGTCGATGTCGAAGGGTAAAGTGTCGACGTCGAGAAAGAGTCATCGGTCGACGTCGAAGGATAGACCGAGGTCGAGAGAGAGACGTACGTCGTCGTCGAGGAAAAAGCCGACGTCGAGAGGAAGAATGGCGTCGAAGGATTCGACGTCGAGACCTAAAAAGGGATGGTCAAGGTCTCCATTGCGACGTAGGTCGACGTCGAAGCTTGCTTCGGGCTCGAAGCATGGAGTGTCTAGGTCTCCCCCACCTGAACATAGGTCGGCGTTGAGACTGTCAAGACCAGCCTCTCGGACCTCAATTAGGTCTTTGTCGAGGTCAGAAATAAGTCCTGAACCTATAGTGGAGACCTCCCCGCATTATCAGCAAGACGACAGATCTGCAGTGGGGCAAGAGAAAGTGCACCAGGACTCTTCTGGGGTGGCTCATTCGGGCTCAACCTCAGGGCAGGTGTCAGATGACAGACAATTGGTGCCCAGAACACGGACTCCGTCTGGTTCATTGGTCTCTGAACACAGTGCAGCTTCCAGAGCTTCCAAGTCTTCAGTAGGGCTGAATATTGTGCAGGTGTCACCTGAAGCTTCAGCTGAGCATACAGAACGGCCTGTTAACTTGTCACTGAGGTGGCTGGAAAGTTTAAGGCATTGGAAGATGCATCCGATAATGGGGGAGAGAGCTCCGGTCCCTCGGACGGAGATGCATAGAAGATCAGGCTCAAGATCCTTAGTGAGAGAGAAATCTCCTCAGAGAAGACGTAGAACCCCTACTCCATCTTCTACATCATCTTCTTCTTCTTCAAGGTCTTCATATGGAGACTATTCTCCAACTATATAATCTACTCCTCCTTCCAGAGTGTCTCCCGTGGACGATTTGAGCACATTTAATGATGTGTTATGTCGTGGAGCGAGTAAATTCAACATCAAGATGGAGGTTCCCCAAGTAGCACCTCAGTCATCTTCGAAACCCTGCATCACAAGACGACTGGCAGGCCTCTTCTGCCGTTAGTGCCCGGGTTGATTGAACCAGCAATGAGAACATTCCTAACTCTGGCCACGGTGGGTTCAGGTCCTTCTAGGATTGCGAAGAAGTACAAGGCTCCAGAAGAAGATCCAATGTTTTTGCGGTCTGACCCACCACCAGACTCTCTGATTGTAGCAGCAGTCAGAAAGGCGCATTCTGCAGCATCTACCTCTTCTGCTCCACCTGAAAAGGATAGTAAGAGTATGGATTCCTTGGGGCGAAGAATGTGCAATACCTCAGGGTCGGTCATGCGAGTGGCCAGTGCGGCAGCTCTATTGGGCCGCTCTGACCGTCTGCTCTGGGACTCAGTGACTTGTTTTGCAGATAAACTCTCTAAGAAGGATCAGAAAGACTTCCTGGAAATATTGGAAGAAGGAGGATTGTTGGCTAACCAGAGCATTAGCGCGGCTGCTGATGCGGCGGACTTGTCAGATCATGGTTATGCACACGGTGTTTGCGCAAGACGTACAGCTTGGCTTCGCCTTACGGGGCTAAAGCCGGAGGCTCAGAGGAAAATGGTAAATTTACCGTTTAATGGTTCGACTCTGTTTGGATCTCACGCAGACAACGAGATGTCTAAAATGAAGGTGGAGTTGGACACTCTTAAGGCCGTAGGCCTTGAGAAGAAAAAATAATTTAAACGTCGGGGTAATTTTCGTCCTATGACAAGAGATCTTCTCAGCAAAGGAGCCAACAGACGAATTGGTCTTCGCAAAATCAAGGCCAGAATCAGCAGAGGTCGCAATTCCAACAGCGACGGCCTGGACGAGGCAGAGGCAATGGGAATAGGCAGCAATCATCTGCTACCAAGCAGCCTCAGCAACAATGAACAGATGCTTCCTCTACAACCGTGTCCCACTCCGGAGGAAGTATTGTGCGTTATCTGGGCGAGTGGAAACAGATCACGAAGGACAGATGGGTGCTGATTATCATTCAGAGCGGGTACCTTTTGAGATTCTAGAAGCCACCCCCTGTCATGCGTCCTTTAAAGATGGTACAGTGGAATATAAAGCGCTTACAACAGGAAGCAAACGTCCTTCTGAAGAAGAAATCCATAGAACCAGTTCCTTTTCAGCAGAGAGTTCAAGGCCTGTACTATCGATTCTTTCTCGTAGAGAAAAAGGTCCAGTTACAGAGTTCAGACCCATTCTGGATTTGAGACGATTGAACAAATTCATTCGGAAGGAAAGGTTTTGAATGCTGGCTCTTCACCAGATCTTCCCTCAATTACACCAGAGGGATTGGATGTGCTCCATCGATCTGAAGGACGCTTATTTTCATATTTCGGTATCCAGAAAACATCGCAAATTTCTCAGGTTTCAAGTAGCGGCTCGTCATTATCAGTACGCAGTCCTCCCTTTTGGCCTGAGATCGGCTCCCAGAACATTTTCAAAATGTATGGCGGTAGTGGCGGCTTGTCTTCGAAAGAGGCGGATTTTCATATATCCGTACTTAGACGACTGGCTTCTGAAGAGTTCATCCCCATCACTTCTAGAAGAACATCTGTCGATATGCCTCCAACTCATGTACAAGTTGGGTCTGCAAGTCAACTACAAGAAGTCCATAATGAACCCCATCCAGAAGATCCACTATCTGGGTGCTCAGTTGGACACGGAAGAAGAAAACGTATGTCCTTTGGAGGAGAGGTGGTCATCCATCAAGGCGAAGTGTTTGCTTCTTCTTCAGTCTGCACGTCCGACAGTTCGGCAAGTGTCCTCTCTCCTGGGGTCCATGGCGTCGTGCATTTTCATCGTGCCAAACGCACATTTGCAGATGCGTCCTCTACAACAGTGTCTGGAAGATCAGTGGAAACAGAGGACGGGATGCTGGGAGGACCGAATTCATCTCCAACAGTCTGCAAGAGATTCCATCCGGTGGTGGATGAAGAAGGTGCATGTGATGAAGGGAGTTCCTTTTCATCAGGACCCACCAACGCAGACTCTGATAACAGATGCTTCTCTCCAAGGCTAGGGGCGCATATGGGCCCTCTTCAGGTACAAGGGCTATGGTCAGACTTCGAGAAAGGATATCACTTCAATCTACTCGAACTCAGAGCGCTCCATCTTGCTCTCAAGTCCTTGGCGCCATCGCTTCAGGCTCGGTCCCTCCTGGTGCAAACAGACAATACAACAACAATGTATTACTTAAACAAGCAGGGGGGTACCAGATCCAGGGCTCTTTCCATAGAAGCCCAGACCATCTGGCATTGGTTACTTGCATGAGACCTGTCCATAACAGCAATTCACCTACCGGGGAGTCTCAACTCACAGGCAGACGACCTCAGCAGAGACTTCGTCGAAGCGCACGACTGAGTTCTCAACGAAGACGTCGCGCACAGCATTTTCCAGGACTGGGGAACACCAGACATCGATCTGTTCCCAGACGCGGCAAACGCAAAATGCCCCGTCTTCGCGTCCAGGTTCTACCAGAAAGCGTCTCAAGGGAATGCCCTTTTGATAGACTCGTGTCAAAACTTGCTGTACGCTTTTCCACCAACACCGTTGATACCAGCAGTGATCAATCGGCTGTACAAGACTCACTCCAGAATGATACTAATTTGCCCAGAATGGCCACGCCAGTGATGGTTCCCAGATCTCCTCCAGTTGTCAATAACACCGCACAGGAGATTGCTGTGTCGCCCGGATCTTCTGTCCAAGCAGAAGGGGTGAGTTATTCATCCCAATCTGCCCTCCCTGCGCTTGGCAGCATGGCTCCTGAAGTCATCCAGTACGGGCACTTACAGCTGAATCCGGAGTGTATGAACATCCTTAAGGAGGCAAAGCGGCCTTCTACGAGACAATCCAACGATTTAAGTGGAAGCGCTTTTACCTTTGGTGTCAGAGTAAGGGTCTTGACCCTATTCATGGTCAAGAACAGGTGATCTTGCCTTATCTTCTTTACCTTGCTGAGTGTGGTTTGCCGTTTAATTCCTTCAAAGTCCATCTTGCTGCAATAACTGCTTATAGAAAATCGCCAACACAGATCTCTTTCTTCCGGATGCCTGTGGTGAAGGATTTTCTGGAAGGGTTAAGGAAGGTGTATCCTCCAGTCAGGTCTCCTTCTCCACCTTGGGAGCTTAATGTGGTGTTGATTAAGTTAATGGGTCCCCCATTTGAGCCCATACATAAAGCGTCTTTGCAACACCTGTCTTGGAAAGTAGCGTTCCTGGTGGCCATCACTTCTGCTCGTAGGGTGAGCAAAATCCAGGCTTTGTGTTGCAAAGAACCGTACACAGTTTTTCATGGAAACAGAGTGGTGCTCAGGACTCATCCTGCTTTCCTACCTAAGGTGGTGTCGGATTTTCATATTAACCAATCCATAACATTGCCTACTTTCTTTCCGAACCCTTCGAGTCCGGCAGAACGGACTTTACATTTTTTAGATCTAAAAAGGGTTTTGAAATTTTACTTAGATAAAACAAAGTCTTTGAGACACACGGACCATCTGTTTGTGAACTATGGTCCTACGAATACTGGTTTGGCAGCATCCAAGAGATCCATTTCTAGGTGGATAGTGTCATGTATCTTACTGGCTTATCAGCTAGCCCACAAGTCTTTATCAGGTAGACCTAGGGCTCATTCTACGAGGGGAAAAGCTTCTACCACAGCTCTCCTTAGGAATGTGGCTATGTCAGAGATTTGTGACGCAGCTACTTGGCGTTCAGTGCATACGTTTACACGCCATTACTGTTTGGATTCTGATGCGCAGACTGATGCACAAGTGGGACAAGCATCACTCAGAAATTTGTTTGCTAATTCTAGTTAAACACTGTGATTTTAAAGTGTGGCTATGCTTTTATCTGTTCGCCCGCTTCTGGTGGGTATGAACTTGCTACTCTATTCAGTGCTTATGACTATTAATGAGTATCCCCTGGAAGACAAGGATTAGTTACTTACCTGTAATCCTAGTTCTCTTTCAGGGGTATACTCATTAAAGTCATAAGCACCCTCCCGCCTCCCCGGGCGAGCAGTAGCATTGAGGTTATCGTTTCCAATATGTGTTATGAAGGTTCTCCAGAATTACATCTTTCATAGATTCACATGCTTGTATCTTCCCCGTCGTCATGGTGGGAGTCTCACGGTAACAGAATGACCAAGCAGTATCATAGAGAAGAAAAACTGCATAGAAAATCCCCATAGGGGCTGTATTATTTGGTAACCAGACCATTTCTTTGTTTGGTCCAAAGGCCAGCCAATCAGCATTGCTGCCCTGCCCTCACACTCCCCAGCAGAAGCTTCCTGCCTCAGATTTCCAACCGCCTTCGTGTGAGAAAGGAGTCTCCCTGAGCTCTGCTCAGTTTTCTGTTCCTGTGTGAACTTTTGACCCTTTGGAATCTTATTTTCTATCTGCTGGATTAAGGTATTGTGTGTACTTATTTTTCCTCATGATGGCTGAAAGCTCTAAAAAGAGGCTGTTCAGGCCTTGCAGGTCCTGTGGGAAGGCCAGACTTTTCTCTGAGGACCCACATGAGGACTGCCTTTACTGTCTCTATCCTAAACACTTGGTGAAAGACTGTAAACTCTGTAGAAAATTTTCTGACAAAACTAAAAGAGACAGAGAGGCTTGATTACTGTTATGGCTTCAGAAGAAGAAGGCCACATCAGGCTCAGACTCTGAGGAGGAATCTTCTCATTCAACTCCCAAGAAAAGAAAGGCCTCTGTTTCTGTGGAGAGAGTAGAGTCTAAAAGGAGTAAATCTAAGGAGAAATCAACCTCATCTCTTCCTATTACTCCTCTGGAAAAGCAGTCAAGTCTTAAAGGGCCTGGGTCTGCACCTTCGACCAGCTCCCTAGCTTCTGCTCCAAAACCTGTGGTGAAGACTTCAGCTCCGTCGACGACTTCACCGTCGACGACGACTTCGTCGACGACGACAGCTTCATCGACGATAGGATCTAAGGCTACGTCGACGGCTACGACGTCGACGACAACAACATCGACGAGTAAAATTTCACTGTCGACGAAAGGACCGTCGACGACGACGACGACGACTCCGTCGACGACAGGTTCGATGTCGAGGATGTCGACGGGGGCACCGTCGACGATGGTCGCGTCGACGAAGGCTCCGTCGACGAAGGTACCGTCGATGAAGGTCCCGTCGACGAAGGTCCCGTCGACGAAGGTCCCGTCGACGAAGGTCCCGTCGACGATGGTTCCGTCGACGATGGTTCCGTCGACGGCGCCGTCGACGAAAATTGTGCTATCATCTACAAAAGCATTCAAATCACCGCAGTCGAAGACCATGATCTCGATCCGGTCTTTTCAGTCGACCAGAGGTTCGGCTACTATCAGTAAATCTGCGGAGTTCACCTCATGGACAAAGATTTCTCCTTTGCCACCATCCTCATTGCTGGAGCAGGACTCAGATGGAGAGGAGTCCTCAGGTGCCGCCTACAGCCCTTCTCAGCTTCAGATAAAGAGTCAAGACATGGACGAGGAGGAGGTATATTCCTTCAGGGACAGACCCCAATCTTCCAGATATGAGTCATTTCAGGAATCTGGTGGTTATGATGAGGAGGAGGAGCAGCATGAGGACTCACGGGAGGAGGAACGTCAAGAGACGGTTTCAATACCTCTCACTCTTGTGTCCGACCTTCGGTTGATGTTAAACGACTACTACCGTCGTTTCCCAGAGGCGAATTCCTCGCAACCAGCTTCGCAGGCACCTTCCTCCCAGACGCCTAAGGCACCTGCTTCACAAGAGCAAGGGGTGAGATCACCGCAGGTGGTCACTATAAGGGATGACATAACTGAATCCGACGAAGATGAACAGCCTGAAGAAGGAGAGCTTGTTCACGATGCTTCTGGACGGGAATGGGACGAATACATTTTACCATCAGCTTCGTCACCTGTCCCACTACCATCTACATCTCCTCCTCAAGACATCGGAGGTTTCCATGATATCTTGGAAAGAGCGGCCAAGAGATTCAATCTGGATGTGGAAGTGCAAGAGACGGATTGTTTCTTGTACGATTTCAAAGATGATAACAAAAGATCGCTTCGCTCAATTCCGATTATCCCTCACATCTGGGAGGAGGGCCTAAAAATTCTGAAAACACCGGCGTCTATAGCGGTCTTAGTTCCCCGAATTGAAAAAAAGTACAGAGCTCCTGAGTCCACAGCAGCCTGCCTCATTGGGCACCCCAGGCCGGAATCAGTAGTGACGCAGGCGGCGCAAAGAAATTCAAAAAACCCGGTGGCTACTTCCCTAGTGCCACCAGACAAGGAAGGAAGGAGAATGGATGGGGCAGGTAAGAGGTTTGCGGTCATGGCAGCCTCTACCATTAAAGCGGCAAATGCTATGGCACTGCTTGGCCGTTACAACAGACAAATATGGTCCAATCTGGCATCCATACTTTCTGCACTTCCGGAAGATAGAAAGGAGGAAGCGGCAGCCCTCCTCAAAGAAGGAGCTAAATCTGCTGCCGAATCTATCGACATCGCCATGGATGTCTCGTCTATGGCCTTCAGGCAAATGGCTGGAGCGGTTTCGCTTTGCAGGCAGGGCTGGCTCAAGGCGACTTCTTTTCGTCCAGAGGTGCAGGCGAAAATTGTCGATATGCCTTTTGACGGTGAAAATTTATTTGGGAAGCATATCGATGAGGCGTTGCAAGGCATAAAGTCGGACACGGATACAGCTAGAGCGCTGGGATCTCTTCAGCAGGGAAGGTTTCAGTCCTTTCGAAAGAGGGGTGCAAGAGGTCAATTTAATCAAAGACCCTCTTTTCAGTCCAACCGATATCAACCGTATAATCAACAGGGATATCGACAGTATAATACTAACAACCAGTTCAGGTCCTCCAACTCCTCTTATCAACAACAGTCCAGAGGTAAACCAAACGCCAGGGGGAAAACTCAGCAGTCTAATAGACGTCAATGATTTCAGGCCGGCGCTCCCCACACAACAGATCCCGGAAAACGACCACTATCTGTCTCAATATTACACCAACTGGATGTCCATAACATCGGACAAATGGGTTCTAGACGTCATAAGCGGGGGCCACACTCTGGAATTTGTGGAAATACCACCGGATCACCCCCCAGTACTCAGGCTCAACCAACATCGCCAGGAAATGCAGAAAGAAGTACACTCGCTTCTGCGAAAGGGAGCCATAGAGGAAGTGCCGCAACATCTCAGAGGGAGAGGCTTCTATTCGCATTTCTTCCTCATCAAAAAGAAACAAACCCGGAAATGGAGACAGGTATTGGACTTCAGGGATCTCAATAAATACATAAAAAAGATACCCTTCAGAATGTTATCGTTGCAAGAGATCCTACTCATGATAAAGGAAAAAGACTACATGGCGTCCTTGGATCTCATGGATGCGTACTTCCATATTCCCATTCATCGGAAGCACAGGAAGTATTTAAGATTTGTTGTGGAGAGTCGCCACTTCCAGTTCAAAGTCCTGCCATTCGGACTCAAGTCAGCCCCGAGGGTATTCACCAAATGCATGGCCCCGGTGGCGGCCCACTTAAGACTGCAAGGGCATTACATTTACCCATATCTGGACGACTGGTTGGTGACAGGTCCATCTTTCAAGGACGCAGCAAGATCTCTTCAGAGCTGCATCCGGGTGTTTCAGCGCTTGGGCCTTAGGACCAACTTAGAGAAATCCTCGCTGACTCCGGCCCAAGGCATCCAGTTCCTGGGGGCATGGATATGCACCAGAGCAGGGAAAGCCTATCCTTCCGAAGACCGAATGAGAAAGATCATGGGGCTAACGGCATCACTTCAAGCAAAAAGGTCCACTTCCGTGAGGATATACAAGTCCATGTTGGGGATGATATCATCCTGCATCCCACTGGTACCAAACTGTCGTCTTCGAATGAGGCCTTTGCAGGAACAACTGGACGAGCAGTGGGTCCAGGCCAGAGGAACCTTCGAGGATCGCATTACCATCACGAACCATATGAAGGTGGCCATGTCATGGTGGAAGATTCAAAAGAACTTATAATAATAATAATAATACTGAGTTTTATAAAGCGCACAGCTACCTCCGTAGGAAGTGTCCAGGCGCTGGCGTGGGCAGTGAGAAACATAATGCAAGAGAGATGAGATTTATTGCGTGAAAAGCCATGTTTTCAGTAGGCTTCTGAAGCAAGGTTCGGAGGGTGCTTGTTGGATTTCCTGTGGCAAGGTGTTCCAAAGCCGTGCCGTACTTACAGAAAAAGTTCTTCCACCTAAGCGCGCCCTTTTCACACGAGGAACGTGGAGATGGACCTTATAGTTAGACCTTAGGAGTCTGACCTGAGAATATCTAGGCAGTCGTTTTTTTAAGTAATTTGGGCAGGTCCCATGAAGGGCTCTGTAGGCCAAGGTGAGCGCCTTGAATTTTATGCGACTTGCCACAGGCAGCCAGTGTAGCATGCGCAAGTGGGGAGAAATGTGATGTCTGAAAGGGACCTGCCTGAGTAATCTAGCCGCTGAATTCTGAACGATTTGCATCTTTTGCAATAAAAACTTCGGCAGGCCTAAATAGAGGCCATTGGCATAGTCAAGCCTTGAAGTGATTGTGGCGTGGATAATCGTTTTGCGGCAGCTCACTGGGAGCAGTCGGAGAAATCTGCGTAGGCTCCTCAGTTTACCAATGCATCCTCCAACGACCTTCTGTATCTGGGGAGCAAAGGAAAGGCCATTATCCCATGTAACCCCCAAATTCTTTGCCTTTATGCTCGGAGATGGCGCAGGACCCATCTCTTCCGGCCACCAAAGCTCAGCGGGGGGGTGGTCGCTTGTGCCAAAGAAGATCACCTCCGTTTTGCCTGCGTTTAATTTCAGTTTGTTGGTATTCATCCAACAGGCCACGTCGCGAAGGCAGCCCTTACAGTTGGAAAATGCTGCCTCCGAAACCTCAGAGAATGGGAAGACCAGCTGGGTGTCATCAGCGTAGGAAATTGCAGTGACTCCCCAGTTGGCAATCAGTGTGAACAGAGGGGCCAAGTAAATATTAAAAAGCAGCGGGCTCAGGGCAGAGCCCTGTGGGACCCCGCAGTTCAAACTCCTGGAATCAGAGGAGAAGGTGCCAAGAGCCACCTTCTGCGATCTGTTGGACAGATAGGAGTGGAGCCAGCCTAATGCCTGGGCGTGGAGGCCGATCCCAGCCAGGCGTTGTAATAGCCTGTCGTGATCCACCGTATCAAAGGCAGCCGATAGATCCAGGAGCACCAGCATTGCCGATGCTCCTGAATCCAGCAACCACCTAACTGACTCGGCCACCTCAATCAGGGCGGTCTCGGTGCTGAAACCGGCTCTAAAGCCTGATTGTGTTTCATGCAGAGCATTGCTGTCCTCCGTGAATTTGTTTAGCTGCCTCTGGATTAATTTCTCAGGCATTTTACCCGGCGCTGCCAGTAAGGAAATGGGACGAAGATTACTCAAATCTTCTGGGGCCCCGTTTGGCTTTTTTTTCAACAGGAGTAAGGTAGCATGTTTCCAGCACTCTGGGAACACTCCAGAAGAAATGGACACATTCCATATGTGCTGGAGAGTAGGTGCCACAAAATCCGCCATCAAACTCCAGAGTTTTGGTGGGCAGGGATCATCAGGAGATCCTGATTTGCAACTGTTAATTTCCTGTATAACAGCATCTCGTGTGATTGGTTGAAATTGGCCCAAAGTTAGTTGCGGCGCTCTATGCTCCCTAACATCAGATTTAACAGTGCTTACTGCAGGAGTAAAAGAGTCAGATACTTTCAGAATTTTGTTCTCAAAATATTCAGATATAGTATCGCAGAGTTTGTCAGACGGAGTCACATCCAGCTCAATACATCTGGGTTTAAAAAAAGACTGCACTATCTTGAACACTTCTTTGCTAGAGTGTTCTGCTTGCTGGATGGAGGTAAGGAAAAAAAGTTTCCTAGCAATTTTTATAGATTTGTGCAGCGCGCGGATGGCGGCCTTGTAACGTGCCTTCGCCAGGCTGCAGTAGTCCACCCTCCAAAGTCGCTCTAACTTTTTACAGGCGGACTTCTCCGCCCTCAGTTCCTCAGAAAACCAGGGAGCGGAGGGGGAGTCTCTGCGGGACATAGCCCGTTTAGCTGGCGCAATGGAATTCACCATATCGCCAATCCATTTTGACATAGCCACTGCATCCTTATTAACATCAGATGAGAGTATAGGAGGGTTGTGGGCCAGGACAGGGCCTATGTTTTCAGGGATCAAGCTTTTCCACTGCCTCTTCAAAAAGGAGCGTCTCCCTGTTTTGGGCCCTGACCCGGGTAGCCTGACCGAGAATGGGATTAAATCGTGGTCCGACCAAGTCAGCTCTATAGGTGAACCCACAACCAGATCATTCATATTGGAGAAAATTAGGTCAAGCATATGGCCTGCTTTGTGTGTGGGAGCTGTGCTGCATAGTGTCAAATTCGCGGCATTCAGTGTTGAAATAAGCCGTTCGGCAAGTGGACAAGCCGCCACATCAGCATGCACATTGAAATCCCCTTGGACCAAGGCTTGAGCTTTATTCCTCGAGATCACGACTTCGTGATGACAACGGACGCTTCGCTGAAAGGATGGGGTGCGCATCTTCAGGAGCTGGAAATTCAGGGCCTTTGGTCAGGTTGGGAAGCTCAGCTTCACATAAACATGTTGGAGCTCAAAGCGGTGTTCCTAGGGCTTCAAGCATTCCTTCCCAGAATACGCCAATCGTCAGTACTTGTCCAAACGGACAGCACCACGACCATGTTTTACCTGCTAAAACAGGGCGGAACGAGATCCAAACAGCTGTCGACATTGGCGCAAAGAATCTGGAAATGGCTCATAACCAACGGAATTTCAAATCAGGTTCAGCATATACAGGGAGTCCTCAACACTCGGGCGGACGCCCTGAGCCGCACTCCCAATGCGACGCACGAGTGGGAACTACACGACACTCAGATTCGCATCTTGTTTCAAAGGTGGGGCACTCCCACATTAGATTTGTTCGCAACACAAAACAACTCAAAGTGCGTTCAATTTGCGTCCAGGTACCGTCAACAGGGCTCCAAGGGAAATGCATTCCTCATGGACTGGACAGGAAGGTTTGCCTACGCGTTCCCTCCGTTCCCGTTGATACCGCAAATCCTGCGCAAGATGAGATTGGAACCGTGCCGGATCATATTGATAGCACCAGCCTGGCCGAGACAGGCGTGGTTTTCAGACCTACTTCAATTGTCGAGGGGCGACAACATCCAGCTCCCGACATTTCAAGACCTCATCTCCATGAAAGAAGGGCAGATTCTACATCCGGATCTGCAATCACTAAAATTGTCAGCATGGAACCTCATGAGCGGGAATTTCAAAATCTAGATATTTCGCAAGAATGCAGGCAGATTCTTTCACAAGCCAGAGCTATATCAACAAACAAAACATATGCAGCGAAATGGACCCGTTTCTGCCACTGGTGCAACAGACAAAACTTGCATCCGTTTGAGGTACAACCTGAAGGTATCCTTCCTAGCCTGCTGTCACTATCTAAGGCAGGTCTGTCGCATGCCTCGGTCAAAGTACACTTGGCAGCAATATCGCGCTTCCGGCGGAAGCCAAATGAACCATCTCTCTGGTCCTCCAGAATAATAAAGGAATTTATCAAAGGACTTTTTAGAGTTTTCCCACCCATCCGACGCCCACCTGTGCCGTGGCACCTCAATACAGTCCTATCGCAGCTTATGAGGCCACCTTTCGAGCCTATACACAAAACAGACTTACAGTTCCTGTCATGGAAAACAGCCCTCCTTCTCGCCTTAACATCAGCAAGGAGGGTTAGCGAGATCCAGGCCTTTTCAGTGGAGGAACCCTTCTTACAATTTCGTCAGGACAGGGTTATATTAAGAACAAATCCTACCTTTATTCCCAAGGTGGCAACGTCTTTTCACCTCAATGAACCCATTATCTTGCCTACTTTTTTCAGCAATCCTTCATCGGAAGCAGAAAGAGCCTTACACTCTCTAGACATTTCTAGATGCCTAAAGTTCTACATTGAACGGACAAAAACGTTCCGCAAGTCCAAGCAATTATTCATTGCATTCGAAGGACAAAGGAAAGGTCTTCCTTTGTCAAGACTGAGTATTGCCAGATGGATCTCCTCAGCTATCCTGAAATGCCATGAAAAAGCGGGGAAGCCGCTATGTTCTAAGGTGCATGCACATTCCACGAGGAAGATGGCAACTTCGATGGCCTTGTTCGCAGGAGTGGCGCTGCCAGACATCTGCAGAGCAGCAACGTGGAAGAGTGTGCATTCATTTACAAGACACTACTGTCTAGACACTGCGTGGAAGGAAGACACGGCAGTGGGACAAGCTGTTCTGAAACGTCTATTTCAGTAAGGTATGATCTACTGGCATGATGTATTTTCTATACAGTGCTTTGATTTATATTTAAACATGCATTTATCGTATTACTTATGTATTCAGATGTACTGTTATATCATTGCTTTGCGGCAGAGCTTCCTTATGAGTTCTGTCCTGGAAACGCTACAAATATTGTGAGCACTGCTTACTACTCTGATACAAGCATGTGAATCTATGAAAGATGTAATACTGGAGAAGGAATTAGTTACTTACCTCTACACTATAGTTCTCCAGTATTATCTTTCATAGATTCACATGCGCCTGCCCGCCTCCCCGTTTCTCAGACAGAACCTGTTTCTCGGTATTTATCCAGGTCTCTCACTCGGGGACGGAAATCTGAGGCAGGAAGCTTCTGCTGGGGAGTGTGAGGGCAGGGCAGCAATGCTGATTGGCTGGCTTTTGGACCAAACAAAGAAATGGTCTGGTTACCAAATAATACAGCCCCTATGGGGATTTTCTATGCAGTTTTTCTTCTCTATGATACTGCTTGGTCATTCTGTTACCGTGAGACTCCCACCATGACGACGGGGAAGATACAAGCATGTGAATCTATGAAAGATAATACTGGAGAACTATAGTGTACAGGTAAGTAACTAATTCCTTTTAAGTGCAGATTCCTGCTAAAGTTTACTGTACCGTACACAAGAACTGACCTAACTGTCACCTGTTGGGCATGATGGGAACAGAGTTCTCCTGGAGGCCTTAAAGGCAAAGTGTGCAGATTCTCTGGGGCCTTATAGGCAAGGTGCCAGTCTGATTTTCTGTTCACAGACAATTTTTCATATGCAGCCTTTTTAGGCTAATAACTGTTTACAACAGGTTCTTTGATGAAAATAAAAGGTTTTTCATGGTTATGAAATGCATTTTAGGCTCATGCCTGTTTATTGCATTTATATACAGCATATTTTCATGCTTCAGAACGTGTGTAAGGTTTGGTTTGATTAGCCTATGTATTAATTTTAGGCTGCATATTATGGTTATTATACATGTATATGTGTATAATTACTTAGTACTATGTACTTTTGGTTATATTTAAACATATATATGTATATTGTTTATGTGTTCCGGGTCCCCGGTCATGGGCGGAGATAATTCAGTGCTTATGACTTTAATGAGTATACCCCTGGAAGAGAACTAGGATTACAGGTAAGTAACTAATCCTTACCACCAAACACTGAAGTCATCACTGGATTAGAATCCATTATGTTGTCACTGCTCTTAAGCCAGGATATGGAACTGGGATTCACCAAATTTCTACAATATGTATTATCTCTAAATGAGTACATCTGTGTTGATGATACTCTCTCCTTGATGAATATACTTTACGCGACAGAAGTTAATGTTATGAAGACTGGGGGTCTGATTACAATGGCGGTCCGACTGCAACTGACAGCTCGTCAGTTGTGGTCCGACCTCCATCTGCTGCTGCGGTCTGACCGAAACACTTCCTTAATGACGGCAACTACGTAGTCGAGATTATGATGTTGGTTTCCAACAGCCATTCCATGTCTGCCTTTCTAACATGGAAAGGATGTCAGAAAGCGACATTAGGGACTATCCCTAGCAGGGCCCCCTTCACTCCTAGCCCTCCTCTCTAGGGCCCACCTATGGTTCCCCCTAAACATCCCTGCACCGTGTGGCAGACATTGTGAGGTGCCTGCCACATGGTGCAGGGATGTTTTAAAACATCAATTTTTCAATGCAAGCTTGTGCTGCGGGCCTTTTCTGCCCGCCGTGCAAGTTTCCATTGAAAAATGATTGTTTCAGACCGTCCTATGGGCGTTGCATCCAAATACTGCTGTCGGAACCACCTACCGAAGGTCGGGCGGTTCACAATCTGCAACTACATCGTAATAAACCCATTTTTTTTTTGTTTACATTTTTTTTATTGGGATTTTGCATTTCATTACATCAATGAACATCATTTCATTATAAAATACATTAACAGATATCTATAATCATCGCTTATTACATATTCCGACATTTCAGACATGGTACTGTAGAACATTCTAGATGTTATTTCCGTACCTAACAGCTGATTTTGTATTAGTATACTTACTAGCCTTCGGCTGAGTATATTATCCATGGTCGAGGATTACTATGTGTTCCTTTCGAGTTCTGTTTTTTGTGAATTCTTGCATGGCGTTTGGTGAATGCGTTCCCATTTAAAGGCCATCGGTTTCTGAACCATCGATGTAGGGGTAAAACTATTAACCTTGGGGGTGAACTGGGGAAGCTGTTGCGGACCTACCAACTTCCCACTGTTTATCCTTAAATACCCGGCCCGCTTCGTCTTCCCATGTCTGCCGTAGTGAGTCTAATGGGCAGAAGATCAATTCCCGAACGGCTTTGTATAGCCAGGTCACTAAATGCCTACCTGCCCCCATATGCAATATGATGTGTGTTAGAAATGGCGATTTCCGGTTGGCTAAGGCTTGTGCCAAAGCCAGCCAGAAACCACTATTCTACGTCAGGGCAAGGAAGTCACCCGCCAAAGATAACCCCTGCTCACCCCCTTGGTAGCTTGGCACAAGCAGTCAGGCTTATCCTGGAGGCGATATGTAAAGCGTTTGCGCGCACACCCAGCAACAACACCCAAGGCCCACCACAAAGGAAACTCCACACAAGGTTATATAAAAAAATAGCCTATGCATTATACCAAACACATTAGATAATAAACACACAATTTACACTGTGCCACTGGCACGGGCAGAATTTACAGGGGATTATATACATGGGACAGGGCCACATGGACCATGGTCAGGAATAAGCACTTTTAGAACTAGCACTTGGTAGAAATAGCACATTGTAGGAATAGCACTTGGAACATAAATAATTGTAGCACCAAATAGCAACTGTAGCACACAACCAGTAACCACTGGTAAAAGGTAAGTACATACTACGCAATCCTAACCACCTTTAGAAAATATCACACAGTGAATCATGAACTCACTAGCATAACCTATACTAGGAAAACAACCTCCTAAGAATAAACATACATTCAGAGTATAAGCATAAAGCATTACACATGATGCAGAAATCACATTAGGCAGGTAATCACAATTGCGCAAAAGATCACATGGGGCAAAAACATGTACCCCACGCAAGGGCCCAACACATAAACTGTCCCCCAGGCCAACTTGGCCTCTCAGGGGCTGAAACGCCCTGTGTCCAAAAATGTCTGGGCAGGCTGTGCAGGCAGCAAAAGGAGATGCGCAAGTGGCCTAAATGAAGCAGATGCCCACTAAGTGCTGTGCAGCTGGAACTGAGCCTGTCACCAGCGTGCCTCCTGGCTCTCTCCTGGGGGTCCCAAGAACCAATGGGGCCAAAACACAGTGGGAGCCTCGTGGGCTCGAGAAGAGATGCTCCCAAAAGCCTCTTGTGGGCTCAAAATAACAATGTGCCCGGGACAACGTGGGAGCGAAAACTAATGCCCTCGTGGAGCCTCGTGGAATCTAATTACGACAATGCCCCCAGAATCGTTGGAGTCCCGCTCTGGGGACTCGGAAAACGATGGTCCCTCTGAGCCTTGTGGGCTCGAAAGCAAAGTGTGCCACCAATGTTGGAGCGGCCCGCTGCCTTCCAGGGTCGCTCCACCCACGACTAAAATCCGCCCAAAGAATCCGTATCCCTGCCTCGAGCCGCCTGCACTCACCGGGACTCTGCGGGGGACTCCTTCTGGTCCCGGCGCTACTCCGGGGCGGGGGCTGCTCGGGGGGGATCCCTCTTCATTGGGCTCCTCGTGTATGGGACCCCAGGTGTCGTAGCCTCCAGCTACGACACCTGGAAGCTTCCCCGGCTCGAGATGCAGGCGGGAAGGGCAGCCAATCGCTGCGCGACCCTCTAGACGAGCCTCCCGGCTCAGGGGGTGCCTCAGCCAATGGCAGCGCGGCCCCGGAGGTGGGCGCGTTAGCCAATGGCAGCGCGCTCTTCCGAATGAAGCCCCCGGGGCGGCGGCGGTGATTCTGTTTTCAAAATACGGGGTAGGCTCCCGTTTAAATGCACAAGTCCCTGGCGGGGTGGGCACCCGTCAGGGGTTAGGAGAGTATAAATACGTGTGGTATGCTCCCGCTACCTCACTAAAAAGAAACACGGCAATGAGCCGTGCCGTTTCGTGCCGTGCCGATGATCAAAGGGGGATCCCCAAGCCTGGGAATCCCTCGGAGAGGCGAAAGCAGCTCCGGGCTGTAGTTAATATTAGGAGTGCTCCCAGCACTCAGGACATAACGCTCCCCTGGCACTTTTAGAGGCAGAGTCCAGCAAAAGTCTTTTAGGAAGGCAGGGGGAAGGCTGGGCCCAGGGGCCAGCTCGCAGGGCCCTCCAGGCAGGGAGGCAGTTCCCAGTGGCGGTCCTCCTGCCACCCAAAAGCAGCAGGTCCCCCTCAAGGTTAGGATCAGCAAGAGAACAACTTGTTATTGCCCCTTTTTATACACACATTTTCTTAGTCTGAGGGAGCAGGGTGGGGGGAAAACCAGTCGCAGCTGGTTTTAGAGCACTCTGTTATGCTCAGCCCCTCTCCCCATTCACTGTCCAGGCTAGGGACATCAGACACACCACAGGGGGCGGAGCCAGCATTGTGTAGGGAAAGCCCAGCCCTTTTCAGGTCCCAGGTGCACTCCTCCCACCCATCTGGCTGTCAATCTCCCTATTCACCACCGGGGCAGACCCATCCTGACTCTTGGAGCCAGGCCCACCAGCCAGTCCCAGCCAATCACAAGCCAGACAGCCAATTTACCTCTAGTACACAAACAGGCCATCTTCTAGAAGTGGCACTTCCACTCTAGACACATTAACGCCACACACATCATCTCGCAGCATTTAATCACACGAGTCCACACATACCAAACTCAACCCTGCACTCCACACGCTTCAGGAACTAACATGGACACATACATTCCCCATGCATTCCTATAGGAGGGCAGGCCAACCTCACACACGCACTCAGAGTGCGCGCACACTTTACACTGGGACACAGTGAAAGTGCGCAGAAGCCAAAAAATAACTAACACCAAGTCACATTGACAAGCAAAAAGTTTAAGGGTGACCCTGCCTGAAGGGCCAAGTCCAACAATGTGTATCACCGGGTGTGTCGGGGCGCCCCCTTGTTTAGATCCCAGTAGGGACTACTGCTGTCTAGTAGTTGCCTATGTAGTAGGAACTGGCCCGGGTGAAGGTCATAGTGAGCGGTCATTTGGGCATATGTCCTTAGCTGTCGGTCTTCAAACAGGGACTCCATCTCTGTGATTGAAATATCAGTCCATACCTGAAGGGCGCGGGCGGTATAATATTTATCATTGTGAGGAAACCCTACCAGTGGGAGTAGAGGTGAGTAAGGGGGTTTCTCCCTGGACATACAATGAATTTTCAGCATGCACGTACAGGCTATGGATACTTGCAAAGGGTAAGTGCGGAGGTGTTTGGTACCTGGCATCAGCAATCTCCGTATTGCTGGGAGGGGTATCCACACTTCTTCTGTGATTGTTTCTCCTATGTGACACTCCGCTGTCCAGTGCGTCAACCACTGGAGTTGAGCCGCCAGAAAGTATGCTTCAAATGACAGAGATTCCAGTCCTCTCTGATTTGTGGGCAAGTATAGGGTGGTTAAGGCCACCCTATGTCTACCTCCTAACCCATATCAATGTGGTTAGTAGCGTGTCTAATTCCCGAAAGAAAGGGCGTGGCGGTATCACAGGAAGGTTGGTGAAATGGTTGAGGAGCCTGAGGACCATGATAATTTTCGTAAGGGCTACTCGTCCAATGGGGCGAGAGGCAATGTCTTCCAGAAGCCCACCACCGTGTGTATTCCCACGGTGGTTCCCTCCGTACAAGTCTGCGGGTGAATGAATCAGTCTCACGCCCAGATATCTAGGTGCAGCAGTGCTCCAGGCGAGTGTGTGAGTTCTACAGATATGTCGAGCGGGCCAAGTGCGGGCTCAGTGGCCCAATTGACTTTGAGGCCGGACGGAAACCGCCGCAAAGTCACGCAACGTTGACATATTGGAGTGAGGTAACTTGTGACATCTTTGACATATATCTGGAGATCATCTGCGTATAATTAAACACAATGCACTGTATCTGCTATCAGAATACCCCAAGTGATGCCCTCCTGTTGTAGCCTTATTGCCAGTAGTTACACTGCCAGGGCGAATAAGCCAATCCACCTTGGTCTCGTGGCTCTTAGGGGATGATTACAACTGTGATCTGGACATCAGTCTCGATAGATCCCATCCCCCTCCGGTACACTCACCAGCACACAAGCAGATGGACCAATATCACCCCTGTCTAGTCTGTCTTTCGACAGGGAAGGGAGTGGAAATATATTTACCTATTCTCACCCGTAACGTTAGGCCTTTGTAGAGGAGTTGCGTGTACTTCATCAGGGTAGGTCCTACATTTATTCTACGAAGGACGGCAAATAAGTACTGCCATAGCAAGGTATCGAATGCTTTTTCGACATCTAGGATCAGACACGCCGTGTTAGGGAAGTGCGTTCTCTCCCTGTCTTGGACATGAAACAATCTGCGTAGGTTCTGTGAGGTGTTAGGCCTCAGAACGCATTTGAATTGGTTGGGGTGGACCAATGGCGTAAGAATCTGGGTATACGGGTCCGCTAGGAATTTGTCCTAATAATTCAAAATCTGCGTTTAGCAGCGTTATTGGTCTGTACAAGGCGGGGAGAGTTAGGTCCCTGTGGGGTTTTGGAAATGCAACCAGGATAGATTCTCTGAGCGAACCTGGGAGTTCGCCTCTGTCTAGCGCATGCCTGTACATGGCTACCACCCAGGGGATCAGGTGAGCTGAGAAGGTACTGTAATATTCGAGCGGGAAGCAGTCCATTCCTGGAGCTTTGTTTCGTGCTAGTGTTCTAATGGCGTGGGTGAAGTCTGGGGGTTTGATCTTTGTCTCTAATGCTTTTTTATTTGCGGGCAGTATGCGGGGAATAGGCAATGGGCGAAGGAACTGGGTGATTACGTGTTGATTTGCTTGTGCAGGGGCCTGATAAACACTTGAGGAATAGTCGTGGAAAATGTGCTGAATATCTATCTGCGAGTGTCGAGGGTTCCCGGTCTTGTCGAGTAGTTCCGTAATCGGTTTCACGTCTGTGTCGTGCTTGGCTAGCCAAGGCAGGAGTGTCCCCACTCTATTGCCCTATTTGTGTACTCTAGAGGCATAAGCCCGAAAATTTTATCTGCGTAAGTCCTTCATTGCTGCCGTGTGGGATGTTTTGGCCGCTGCTATTTGGTCGGGTGGCTCCAGCAGCATCTGTTTGTTTCTTGAGAGCGGCTAGCGCCATCCCCGCACTTTGTAGTGATCTTTCGAGTGTCCTACGTACCCCCACTATTAGTTGTATGCAATGCCCTCTGGCTGCGACTTTGTATGCATTCCATTCTATTAGTGTAGATGTCGCCGTACCAGAGTTGAGGATGAAATGCTCTTGAATGTGATCCCCATGTTCGTGGTGAAACACCTGGCCTGTGAGACAGTCATGTGGCAGTTTCCAGGTGGGCACGGGGGGGGGCGGATGCCTCCACCTGATGGTCATTATGTGTGCGTTGTGGTCCGATAGCACCTTAGTCTGTCTGTTGTACTCCCAGGAGCAATGTTGTGGAGCAAAGGAATCTGTTGAGTTGCACTCGTAGGTTGTGTGGGATGGAGTGGAAGGAGTAAATTCCAGTGTCCGGATTCCTCTCTCGCCACGGGTCCATCAATGCCCAGTGTTTCACCCATGTTTGATATTGGTCCATCTGCTTGTATGCTGGTGAGTGTACCGGAGGGGGATGGGACTTATCAAGACTGATGTCCAGATCACAGTTGTAATCACCCCCTAAGAGCCACGGAACCGAGGTGTAGTAGGTTAGTACTCTTGTGAGGCGCCTCCAAAACTGGTCCTGGTCTACATTGGGAGCGTATATGCTCCTCAACAGTCCTTCTATTACGGAATATCGACCTTCTTTATCTACTATACGTGACTGTTGCCTAAAGGGGATCCCCAGGCCAAATTCAGACTATGGCGCCCCTGGCGAATGCTGAGTATGTGGTGGCACCACATACCCACCATTTCTTATGCAGGTGATCCACTTCAATCGCGAACAGGTATGTCTCCTGTAGGAGAGCTATCTGTGTTTGCTGCTTTTTTATATATGCATAGACGGCGTAGCGCGTATTTGCTGTGTGCATGCCCCTAACGTTTATCTTAATAATTTTTATATTCGTTTTGGGGATCTTAGTTGTCATGTCGTTGTCTACGATCAGGTCATGCATTTGTGATGCCCATTCGCCCCCTCCTGGTCTCCCCCAACTAAATGTCAACTGCCCACTTGCATCTTACAATTCCACTAAGGGTATTTGGGAAACCTGAAACAAGGAGGAACTAAACCTAAACAACAGGGAGCATTCCCAAATGAGAGGACATGTCTTTGGGGACAATATGTCCAAAGTGTACTTCATGTACTGTCTTTAGTTTGTAACTTGTAGGGGGTGGCTGCACGGTACCTCCAGTCGCTGGCTTCTCAGACACCTTGTGACGCTGAATCAGAGTTGCCCAAAGATTCCCCCTCACCATTGTCTATTAACAGCGTTCCAGGCTGGCATGTCATGTTTTGCCGCTCTGGATATCTGGTTGCGGTGTCCTGTGCACTCGTAGCCATGTCCACTGTTTGGGAGATGATGTCATGAATAGTGTACCCTGTGGTCACTTCGCTGTCAGTTGAGCCCTATATCAGTGTATCCGCCGTTTGATGAGTTACTATTAGAGGTGTGACTGAGCCATCTCGGGAGGAGTGTGCATCGCTGACTTCTTCTGAGGTGAACAGATGGGGCCTTTCTCTCCATCCGAGCTGTCCCCTGTCGATCGCACTATCGCTGTCGCTTGCAATGCTCTCCTGCGCTCTGCTATCATTTTCTCCAGGTCAGGGGAGAGTTTTGTGAAGGAATCAGAATGCAGGCTTAGCTGCGTGAGAGTGATTCTTTTGTGTTGTCATCTTTGGCGGCCAGTAGGCCGATGGCTTTGTGTGCTTCTGTGATTGTCCGGTCCTGATAAGCGTTGCGCCACCCAGTCACTTGCCTCCGCTCGGTCAGTGAAGAAAATGTGCAGTTCCGTCATGCAAGATTTTCAAACGGGCAGGGAAAAGGAGAGCATAGTGTTCATTTGACTGCCAGAAAGGTGGCCCTTTGTTGCTGGCCGGCGCAGGAGCAATCTAGGAACAGCACTACTCGCTTATCTTCCACTCGAAGCTTCCCTTTCTGTCTAGCAGCTCTGAGAATAGTGTATCTGTCCTGGTAGTGGAGCAGTTTCAATAGGTACGGTCGGGCGGTGATCCCGGCGGTGGTCTACGGGCCGGTACTCGATGTGCCCTCTCTATGGCAAAATCGTGGTCAGGTATGTTGTTCGAGTGAATGTCTTGATCCACGTCTCGATGTATCGGAGAGGGTTGGATCCTTCTGACCCCTTCGGCAGATTCAGAATGTGGATATTACTTCTGCGAGAGCGGCCTTCCAAATCGTCCATCTTGCTTTCCAGGGACTTTACTCGTAATTGGAGGCCTTTTATGGCGTCTTGGTTCATCTGTACTTCCGGCTCTATGGTTTGGAGTGTCTTTTCGCCCTGTTTGACTTTGTCCGCAAGTTTCCTATGATCATCCCAAAGGATATTCAGGTCCGTGGCTAATTTGTTTTCCATGGTCACCCAGGAATTGTCGGACATGGACTCTGCTCGGGAGGGCTCCCCCTCTGAGTGGGTGATCGTGGGGTCTGGGGAGGTCTGCCTCTGATTCGCCGGCACCTTTGGTGTCCCTGTTATGCCTTGGCGTCCCATATTGTTAGGATATGTCCGGTTGCTGTTTGCGGGGAGTTCCGTGTGTCACGCTCGATCAGCATGTGGTTGACTAACAATGGATACCTATATGCCTTGTCTCCGGAATTTGTTGGTGTCCGTGTTGGTCGGTGGGGGTTCACGTGTCCGAGGTGATATTGCTGGTGTGGGGGCTCCGTAGTCCATCCAACGAGCACCCACCCTGGTTGACCTGCTATGTGCCTCGTGGCCTGGCGCCGTGTAGTTAGGGCCGGTCGGGGGGTTCATAGGGTATCCTGGAAGGTCAGCTTCTCTCTGTGTTACCATGCCTTGTGTACGTGTGGACGCCAGATCTTCTATAGTTGCCGAAGCAGTGCGGGATCGAGCCAATGAGTCCTGGTGTCTTAGGGTTATCCCCTTCTACTTAATCCTCTCGACCACCACACATCTCGGGGTCTGACGCCATATGGTCGGGCCCAGGGGCTCTGGGGGGAGAAGGCGAAGTTGCCAAATTCAAACGAGGCGGAAGGCCATGAGCATATGGCCAGCAGTTGACTTCCGATATTGGGTGAGAGTTAGATGTGACCCTGGGTTGCGGTGTGCAGCCAACTAATCTTTCTACATCTGCTGGGACAGGCCAGGGGGTCCCAAACTGTGAAACGTTCTATTGGGCTACCTTCCGTTGTCCCCGTCCCCCGGTCTCACGCCTCGAGTCCTAGTGCCATGAGGGGAGGAAAAGGGCCTCTACTTCCCGGGTGAGTCGGTCATGTTTTCCCAGTGGCCCCAGTCGTCGTGCACCTCGGGGCCTGGCGACGTGCAGACGGGGTCCCAGGGCCCAGAGAGAGATTCGGAGCCTGTTGGCTTCTGCCAAGGTAGTAGACCACCAGATGACCTTCGGCACACTAAGGAACTGTCCATCTTCAAAAAGCGCCTAAAAACTCATTGGTTTAAACAATCCATCTAGCCCTTGCTGCCTCCCAAGTTACCGTTTCCCCACGCGCCAGGACACTCTTGAGTAGCAGTGCGCGATATAAATCCCTTTATAACATAACCGCTGTCGAGAGGGTTCTTGGTGTCCTCCACAATGCCTACGGCCGCTGGTGCCGTCTCGGTGTTGGGAACGTGTTGGGCACCGGCCTGTGATTGCGGAGTTCTGGTGTGATCGGCTGCTCATTGTGCCCCCAGTGTGCTTGTGCCTCTCGCTGCACGCCTCGAGTCCTAGCGCCGAGCGGGGGGAGGTTACTGTGTTCAAGTGCTGTCGGGTGGCGGAAGTCAGCACCTCACGTTGGGGGGTCGGTAACCGGCTACCTGTCTCAGTTCGCGCTTCAGTCTGACCCTGGCTTTGGTTGCTGTGGCCTCCAGGGGCTGCGCTGTCCCTGGGTCGCGCTTTCACCTGTTGTCCCTGGGGCTGCAGGTGCACCTGGAGGGGCTCTCGTTATCGCTTTCCCCGCCGTCGGGCTAGGAAACACCGAGGGACCCTGCAGCGGGTCTCGTGATCCCTTCCGTCCTTACCACAGGCGTTCAGCGTTCGGTGGGTGACGTCATTTTGGTCTTACTGCTGGGTTGCCAGAGAGGCTGTGTACAGTTCAGGGAGAGCTGCTCAGTACCCAATTCTGAGGTCAGCTGGGGGCCAGGAGTGTGATGTCAGCTTTAGCATATGGTTCGGTGAGATTGGAGGGGGTTATGGCATTGATGATCGCGGATTGCGCGGGCCGCCGGACGGAGCATTAGAGAGGCACGTCTGCCATCTTAGCCGGCCAGGCTATGCCCCGTAATAAACCCCTGTATGTTTGTTATCTAAAACATCAAAATAATAATGAAAATATATATATATTTTTTTTAAAAGGTTGCATGCTTTAGAGACATTTCCATTTAATTACTTTCTTTTATACATAATAATCTTGTAAAGGTTTTTGGATTAGTAAAGCTGTTTTCTGATTTTACTCCCTTCCTGCCTCTGTAATGTGTTTTCCCTAAATATTGATAAGCTATGCACCATTTTGTCCAGCCGCTGAATTTAAAAGCAGAAGGATCATAGTTTGACCATGGTGGAGGCTACTTCTTCTTAGCTATATGGCCACCCACTTAATTAGGATAGCTGGACCTAGAGCCATATTTTAACTTTCCGTCACCGCCCGGCAAACCATAGCTGGAAGGGGTAGTATAAACAAAGAATGCCCATCTTGCCATGCCAGAACACTCCCATGGCAAGGGTTAAAAAAAAATATATATATTTTCAAAATCAAAAATACCACTTTGGGACTTTCTTATTGAGAATAAAATAGAAAACAGTTTGGTGTACTAAATTGTGAAAAGCATTGACAGGAACCACTGTGATTGCGATTCCTGCCAATGCTTTAGAAATTACCACCATTTTGTTGGTCATTTTATGATTTGGCATGCAGTGATGCAATAAAGGTGACGGAGTAAATTGCTCTGTCGCCCTGAATGCAAAACCTCAGTCAAACAAAATGTAATTCAGCCCTATCTTCTGCATTATACAGATCTTAATTATTTAAATTTTTTTATTGACATTTCAACAAAGAACAAAAACATAGTAGCCAGATATTTCTCGTCATAACGCACATCAGCTTTGTATGAGTAATGTCCACCTGTCTATACGTGAAAAAGAACATCTATTGGTCTGATATCTTAATAATAATAAAAAAAGCAATTCATACATTCTATATCTATATACTGGTAGGTAAATACTTTAGCAAAAGAAAAACTGTACTTGCATCTGATAATCGAGCAAGGGAAGTGGCCCATTCAAATCCACTGTGATGAACTCGGTTATGACACATACACAAGTGTTTAACATATTTATTCACTAGACATCCCCAGGCCCGGGTGTGTACGACTACTGATTAGCAGGTGATCCTGTGGTGTCTGTGGCGTCCTGTTGACGCGTGCAGGCCCACTCCAAGAAAGGACTGCATAGATCTCTTGGCCGGGAGGCCGATGGCATCAGCTCCCAGAAAGCGGAAAATTGTATTTGACTGAATGTAACATCTCAAATGCAGTCTTTCATAGAGGGGATTCCCTTCCTTCCGAAATGCATAGCAACCCTCTGCTTGGCTAACAGCAACAGCATAGCGTGTAACTTCCTGGTACCTTTAGGTGTGTTTTTGACGTATTCCAATAAACCCAATAGGGGATCAGGGTCTCTAGGTGTACCAATGATCTTGTATATGGTGTCAAAAATCGTAACCCAGAAAGTGACTAATTGAGGGCAGTCCCATGCCATGTGCAGAAATGTAGCTGGTGAGTAGCCACATCGCCAACAGCTGTTGTCTGCCCTAATCCCCATATGGTGAAGCTGAGAGGCAGTCCTATAGATTCTATGTAAACATTTAAATGAATTAAGCAAATTTTATATTTGGGGACAATGCCGTTAGTTGGTTGCAACAGAACCCCCAATGGTCTCCAGATAGCTGAGTGAGCAAGTCCGTGTTCCAAGCTTGAAGGGCTTTGGGTGTCAATATGGGTGCAGATTGCTGCATGTTGTTATAAATTCTCGTAATAAGTCTGTGGGGTGAGTCGTTCTTCAGCACATTTTCCAAGACCAGCAATGTAGGAGGTGAAGTAGGGAACAAGCCGTGAAGTGATCTGCACATGGCCCTGAGCTTGTGGTGGAAGACTAATTCAGAAAAGGACACTGAGAGCCACTCTGTAGGTTCGAGAGGAGCTCTGTGCACCCCTTCCGGGTATAGGTCACCAAAGGTACGTATACCCATTTTGAGTGCTATTGCTCTACTTACAACTTCTCCCATTGTGGGTAGCATTGGGTTGAGAGCGAAGGGGATGGATGGGGGATACAAAATCTTATGCCGTGCTCTGTCCAGCAGCCAGTCCCATGCCCAACTCAAGGTTTCCACTGTATCGATGTCACCACGAGAACGCTTGCAGGTTTGGTACAATGCCACTTGCAAAGGGACAAGCGACGCAACGTCCATCTCCACCACAGTATGCAGTTGGAAAGGAGTTGGGTGCACCCAAAAATGTAAGAACTGTGCTTGCGCACTAAAAGTATACAGCTGAATGTCCGGGGCACCTATGCCACCCTGGGATAGTGGTAGTGTTAACAGTTCCCACAAGACCCACGCTTGTCGCCCCGCCCAAATCATAGAGGTTAATAAGGAGCGAATGGTGCTGAAAAAAGTTGAGAGTTAAAGCGAAATATTGACAAAAAGATAAAGCAATTCCGGCAGTAGCACCATTTTTGCAATGGCTATTCTCCCAGCCAGAAATAGTTGTAGGCCGGCGAACATGGTGACCTTATCTTCTAACCACGAAACCTGTACGCCCAAAGTTCATCTCCCATATTTCTTGCGTTTCTCAGCTGATCCAAATCCCGAGATATTTCACCAGGCCATCTGCCTTTTCAGTGGGTAATCGAGGGGAAAAGCTGTAGTAGCGTCAGTTAGAGGAAAAATTGAAGATTTCGACCAAGTTATCAAAATTTCAGAGACCACTAAATTTGAACAATTCCCAGAGAATAGGAGCTGTGTTCGTCTCTGGGTCTCAGAGGTACAGGGTGACATCGTCAGCATATAATTAGATCAAGAGGCTTCTCGTGCTGAACCCCAGACCACTGGCTGTATGATGCTGCCTGATGCAGGCCGCCAATTGCTCCATCGCAAAAGTGAAAAGCAGGGGAGACAACGGGCACCCCTGTCTCGAGCCCCGCAAAAAAGTGAACGGGTCAGATAGCATTCCGTTTACTCTGATTCTGGCTGATGGCCTAGTGTAGAGCAGACGTACCAGACTTAAAAACAGGGCTAATACCCCTCCTTTCCAGGATTGCAAAAAGAAATGACCACTCCAGCAAATCAAATGCTTTTGTGGCGTCCCAAAAAATGGCAATGGTCTTCGAGTCCGGATTGAGATAATGCACAACAGAGAAAAAAGTACGCAGATTACGAGATGTAGAACGCCCAGGGATGAAACCGGATTGATCAGGGCATGCGATTAATGGGAGGAGAGGCTGCAGTCGATTGGCAAACAGTTTTGCCAGGATACTAACATCCACGTTAATCAGTGACAGTAGGCGGTTTGAATCCAGTTCGTCCTTGGCTTTCCCTGGCTTAAGCAAGGTAATTATAATGGCCTCTCGCATGGATCGCAGTAACATTTTCGAGGTTTGAGCCTCCTCGTAGAGCGTTATGAGGTGCGGGCCAGTTCCTCAGCATAAGCCTTGTAAAAAGCTGTGGTTAACCCGTCAGACCTAGGCGCCTATTCCGGTGGGAGGCTTTTGATTACTTGTTTTACATCCTCCACTGTAAACAGAACATCAAGATGCTCCCTGTGCCCCTGGCCCAACCACAGCAACTCAAGAGAGTCTAGATATGGCTGAAGGGTGTCCTGAACCGAGCTATGGGTGGATGTATATAATGAGTTATAAAATTATGTCAATTTGTGAAGTATGTCTAGTGGACCACTTGATACAGTTAGAGGGTCTTCCCTGATCTTCCTGATGTTGGCCATTGTGCGCGGAACGCAGAGCATTGTCGCATGGGTCCTCCCAGGTCTGTCGCCCTCCCCATACCTCCTGGCTTGTATATATTTGCCTAAAAACATAACTTTGCACTGGGACTCTACCTTAAAGTCCAGCAGTGTCTTCTTTATTTTTGCCACGAGAGTGGGGTCATTAGCAGTAAAAACAATTGTGTTTCAAGCTCCCTAAACTGCTTCTCCAAGGACTCAAGTGTGCCCCTCATGGCTTTCAGCACCCCCGCTTGTCGGGCTTTGCATTGTCCCATAATTACTACCTTCAATTCCTCCCATAAAGAAGCGTGGGTGGAAACTAGCCAGCATTATTATCAAAGTGGTCAGTAATGTCTCCTCTTATCTCCTCCTTAAATGTCTTGTCGAGCAGAGCAATAGGGGGAGTCTCCAACTGAACATTTTAGTGGGGGAATTTGGTAATGGAAGGCACAATAGACTTAGCGCATGGTCCGACAAGGACCATGGTAGATGAGATACTGTGCTTGTCCATGTTGCTATATCCTTTGACACCAACCAATAATCCAGTTGTGACCAAGCCTTGTGGAATTCGGAGATGCATGTACCCTCCCTTGCTAATCGGTGCTTATGGCGCCAAATGTCGATAAGATTGCTGTCAGATATTATGGCTTGCAGAGCAGCAGTTGTGTTGGGGTGTAGGGAACTAGACTGTCCTCTCCTGTCTAGTGCATCGTTCAGTATTGCGTTAAAGTCCCCCCATATAACCGTGTCTCATTCCGTTGCACTAATCCTGGCCCATATATCCTGAAAAAAGGTTGGCATGTCTGCATTCGGCCCATAGACGGCCTCTATGACCAACTGGGTTCCCCCCAAGCTCCCTGCAGTATGATGTACCTACGCTCAGGGTCCGAGAAGGAGCCTCCCTCCTTCCAGTCCAGTCTCCACCTTATCAGCACCGCTACTCCATGTGAGTAGTTAGATTATATAGAAGAAAAGATGTGCCCCCAGCATCTGTGCTGTAATTTAGTGGCTGGAGTGGTGTTAAGATGTGTCTCCTGTAGTAGGCACACATCGATGTGGTGTCGTGCTGATTAGGAGTGAACCAGCCATGCCTTCCTGTGATCGTTCAAACCACGAATGTTCCAGGTTAAGAAATTAAAGTTTAACATCACCAATGATTTAAACTCCAGTAAAGTGCCAGAGAATGGACCCCACGAGCGCACTTCTCTACAGAAACAATGCCTTATGGTGGAATGATAGTCGTGTAGAAGCCAACCTTTCAAATATACTATATGTAAAGCAAATAAAATATGTATTGTACAGGCAGTGCCCACAAGTCCAAGAAGCATTAATCTGGCTAAAAATGTTGCAACAACCCCCCTCCCCCCACCACCCACTCCAACCCCCCCAAACAGGTTGTGCATTATTCACCCCCGCCAACAACTTACAAATAAGAGGTGTATCCCAGAAAGGGTACATCATCAATGGGAGATTTCCCTGGGGGCACAGCGTAGCCGGCATACACCCCCGCAAATAATGCAGGGTGGCCAGGAGTAAGGTGGAGGGACAACATATTAGTATATAACACAGTATACATTCCCTCATATGACTCGCTGCTAACATTTCGCAGACCCACTGTACAATCATGACTTTTTGAACCCAGATATATACGGCAGGATTAAAAGAGAAAAAAACACTACAACAGTATTACATTGACCCGTCATGTACTAAACATTGTCACTTAGCCTGTCTCCTGCCGCCTCTTCAGAACCCGGACCCCGCATCTGCTTCTTTTTGCCCCGAACATGCTTAGCGAATTTGAGGGCTGAGTTGGCATCCGTGATAAAATGAGCTGTGCCCTTGTGGGACACCATGAGTTTTCGCAGGGTATAACAACGAGTACGGGATCTTGGCCTGAAGTAGGATTTTCTTTGCAGGGAGTAATTACCGACGTGCCGCCTGTACTGCAGGCATGAAATCCGGATAAAAGGATATAGAGTTCCCCTGATGGGTAATGGACCCCGCTCTCTGGCCAAAAGTAGGATAAGAGCACGGTCTTGATAGTTCAGGATCCGAGCCAATATTGGCCGAGGTGGTGCACCGACAGGAGACCTGGGACTCAAAGAGCGATGGGCTTGCTCAATCCCGAATACTGTCAAAAGGGTAGGATTGAATAGTTTGTGCAGTAGATCAGCCACATAGTTCTCCATTTTTGATATAGCCATTGTCTTCCCGTGATCCGTAGGTTGTTCTGATGGGAGTGGGCTTCCAAGTCCTCATTTGTAGATCTTATCAGACCTAGAACCTTGTCCATGTGCAAGAGCTGTTCTTAAGTTTCGACCTGGAATTCGTGGAAATCCTTTTTGCGATTCTCCAAAGCGTCTAGGCGCGTCTCGTGTGCACCCACCTATTTCTTAATTGCATCCAGTTGAGACATAAGCACATCTAACATTACGTCTATGGTGCCGGGTGTAGGAAGGTGGATATCTGACTATGGTTGCCCCCAACTTTTTGCCTGGTGTTTTGCTGGTTTTTCGACTTAGTTGACCTGGGGCCCTGCTATTCAGGATCCCAGGCCAGTGCTCTCTCTGTAAAACGGATTCCATGTACTCTAGGTACATCTCTAATTGGATACTGAGTCACCTGTACAGTGTACCATAGGTACCCAGGGCATAGGTGTACCCAGGGCCTACCAGGGGCTGAAGCATTTACTATGTCACCCCTGGCTGGCCATCCAAATCTGGCACAACTGGCTGCACGACAGCTGGGGCAAGGTGGTGTAATCACTCTTTGCTTTAGATATAGTATTCCTATATCTAACCCTAAAATGGACACATATATTCCTATCAGTCACTCCTATGGCAGGCCTTATCAATCCTGAAGGCAGAGTGCTTGGAATTATGTGAGATGGTGCTCTGGCATGAGCTGAGCCCGTTTGCAGCTTGCGGAACCAAGTCCTAATAGCTGTTCCATGATAACGCTATACCATATACTCTTAAGTGCATTATGAACCTCGCGGTCAAATTTAGACCGGACAAAGGAATTATCCTGAACAACTTCCCAAGAAGAAACTCTGGACTTCAACGTTCTGCTCCACAGAAGACTGAAGATATCTCCCTTGTGGGCAAGGAGTGTCCACCCTGCACCAGCAGGCACCATCAGCGTACAGTGGCTTCCCTTTGTCGTCTTCCTGCAAGGATCCAGACTTCAGAGCCCGACGAGACACGGATTCCCAGACCTCTCCGACCTCTACCCACATCTGCAGCACAGCTGAGACCCGTGGGTGCGATGGGACACGTGGGACCGGCCATCTTGGAAGAAGCGGCACTTCGCTCCAGCACGACGTCAGAGGCATCCTCGCCCAGTGCTTTGGGGACTGAGAAGCCCCGACCCCGAGCAGCTCCTGCATCGAAGATCAGCCCTCCAGCATCCACGAGATCTGCGTGGGGCCCTTCTGCCTGTTTGCTGCTCGACGCGTTGTCTGGTCACTTGCCGGCTGGCTTGTGACCTCCTAGACGACGAACTCCGACAACTTTGCTGCTGGTCTGGTTGCTCCAGCCTGGCCCTTGCTCCCTTCCAAAAGAGGAGCACCCGGACCCTCCTGGTCCACTCCAGATGCCGTTTCCACTCACCGCGTGGGTTGCCTTTGCCAAGGCCTGTTGAACCTGAATCCGGAGACGACACCGCCGACAGCGAGAGCCTGCGTGGGACAGCTCGTGCCTCCATCCTGGTCGTCGAAGACACCACCTGGTCCACGTGGCTGCAGAGACAAGCGTCCACCTTCACCTGATCGCGACGACGACATCTGGTTCCACTCCTGGTTCCACTCCAGTCACTGGCTAGTGACTTTGAACATTGTCCCCTCTGCTTTCAGGTTCTTCTCTTCCCTGATCCACCCTTGGATCACACGGGACATCTTCCTCCTGACCGCCTGCAGCATCTTTTCCTCCAGGCTCCATAGACTTCAACGCCGGAACCCGACACTACTTGGCACCTATGCACCCGCAGCCTGTGGGTGAGGTAACACAAGCATTTCGGTGCTCAAGGGTAGCTTGACTCTCCTAGTGTCCAGTTCCACAGTCGTTTTAGTCCTATCTAGTCAGGGACGTCCGTACTCACCTTTTCTTTAAACTGTACTGTCCATAAATGATTGTACGCATCTCGCGTGTGAGTTCACACTCTGCACACGCGTTCCATGGGCCTCCTATTACTTACCTCCAGTTAGTATAGTGTGGTCCCAACGATCCTACAGCCTCTGGACAGCTCCACTCCTTTGATTGACTTTCGCATTCCATTTATTTAGTATATGGTTTGTTGCGCCCCTCAGGCGTTCTTGTGAATACTGTGCAAACTCGTATTTCCTTTCAAGTATTGTCATGTGCTTAGCCCTCTGACCTCATAAAGAGTTCAGAGGTGTATGTTAGTTAATAAATATATGTTTATTTTCATAACAACCTGTGTGGTGTCCTTTCACTTGGTATTCAAGGGGTTATATGTGGTAAAACAGCTGGCTTCACATGCCATTCAGAGTTTAGCCTAAAGACTGCTTTTGTCCACGCTACTAGGATAGCTGGTCTATAAGGTTGACTTACAACCAATCACCATAAGGGTTGTTTGGACTGATACAAGGTGATCACTAGAACTAGTGAGCATCATATATCAGGCCAACCTCTCACATTGGTGTGCAGCGGTTGGGATTTGAGTTTGCTGTTGTTTTTACCAAATATAATCTTGAGATATCATTTGAAAGATCACACAAGGTACCATAGGTACATATAACAAAGCTTAGAAATACTCTGAGTTCTACTGAACCAGCTGTTGTAGTAGAAAGGGAGTAGCACACCCTGACTACAACTCTTAGCAAGGGATCAGTAGGTAAACCATAGTGTAGGTAAGTGCACCACTTACACCTCACTAGAAGCATGTCTACCCATGGAGAGTCTGCAGAGACTCCCCTTGTGGTTATTAACCCTCCACAGGTCACTTTCAGATATGCAGCTCTTAGCTTCCAGGAGATAAGACAATTGTGTACCTCCAGGAAACTAAAACAGGGTTCTAACCCTACCACTCCTTTTCTGATAGGTCTCTTAGAGACATATGATGCCAGAAGGGCTTCTAACACAGGCCCCTCTAATCCAGATGGGAGCATGCCCCCCTTAGAGGGAACCCTTGGTGATCCTGACCTTAACCTCCTTGGAGCAGAAAGGGAAGAGGAGGAAGAGGAAGAATTATCAGGGGACGAGACAGACAAAGATCCAGTAGTAGTCAGTAGGCTCACCAGGACCAACTTAAGCATCCATGAGAATGGACATGGGGGACCCCCCGGACCACTCTCAGGCAGGCTTAACATTGGGAATAGACGAGTTAGGTCTCACTCCAGAGGCTCTAACAGATCTATTCATACCCATGTCTCTCGGGCATCTTCTCAGAGAGGATTGACATCCCCTCAGAGAAGAGAGCATGAAGCTAAGATGAGGGAAGTCAATCTGAGGATTGAGAGGGAAGAACTTGCCCTTGGCAAAGAAAGACTTGCCTTTGCCAGAGAGCAGAAATTGAGTGGGGCAGACCCCACTGGTGGCAGAATTATCCCTAAGGATAAAGACAAGAGTTTTGATACTAGACACCTGAGTAAAATAGTGCCCCTCTTTAAACAAGGGGATGACATCCACAAATGGATGACTGCTTTGGAGAGGGCCTGCACTGTCCAGTGCATCCCCCAAAGTCAGTGGGCAGCTATACTGTGGCTCTCCTTTGAAGGTAAAGGTAGAGATAAGCTCCTCACTACTAGAGCTGAGGATGCTAACAATTACCAAGTCCTGAAGAATACACTGGTTGATGGGTTTGGCTTAACAACTGAACAGTACAGGTTGATGTTCAGAGAACTCAGTCTCAGGATTGGACTGACTTTGTTGATTGTGCCACTAAGTCTCTAGAAGGCTGGCTACTGGGTAGTAAAGTTACTGACTTCACAGGATTGTATAATCTTATTATGAGAGAGCAAGTCTTAAATAATTGTCTGAACCAGTTATTACACCAGCACCTGGTAGACTCTGATCTGACCTCTCCACAAGAATTGGGTAAGAGGGCAGACAAATGGGTCAGAACCAGGATTAGGCCTAAGAACCTGGGTGGTGACCAAAAGAAAGAATCAACCAAGCCTCAAGAGAAGGTTGGGAATAAATCTTCTGATCAAACCACATCAGGGCCCCAAAAATCCTCTGAAAAGGGTGGGTCCCAGAATCCTTCCAATACCCAAAAGAAACCTTATTGCCATACCTGCAAACAGGTAGGCCATTGGAAAACTGACAGCAGTTGCCCAAGGGCCAACAACAATAAGGAAACATACCCCCAAGTAACACTTCCCCGCCTCCTGTTACTACTAGTAGTAATTCCCCAGGTGGTGGGAGTGCCCCCAAGAATTTGGGTGCATTTACTTTGGGTGTTCCTGGGGACTCTGGCCTAACCAGGTCCCCTGACTTAGATACTCTTGTCTGTGCGACTGGCATGGGGTTTGCCAACTTCACAGCTTGTCCCAACACTTTGGACAAGTACAACCAGGAGCCCCTCATCAATGGTTCAAAAGCTGAGGCCTATAGAGATACAGGGGCTAGCATCACCATGGTGACTGAGAGCCTAGTCCCCTCAAGGCAACTTATACCTGGAGCCACATACCAGGTGACCAACATTGATGGAGTGCAGAGAGGTCATCCCATGGCAGTGGCAAATCTCAGCTGGGGAGGTGTCACTGGCCCCAAGAGAGTGGCAGTGTCATCAAATTTGCCTGTAGATTGCCTACTGGGGAATGATTTAGAGATCTCAGCCTGGGCTGAGGTAGAGCAAGAAACCCATTTTAAAATGGTAAACCGCCATGGTAAGGTTAGTGGGGCAGTGATAGCCACAGCCCCAGTCCAAGATGTCCTCCCTGAACAGGTCAGGAGGGCTGTGCCAGTCACAGCCCAAACTCAGACAGATTCCTTCCCTGAACAGGTTGGCAAGGCTGTGATGGTCACAGCCCATACCCAAACTGAGTCCCTTCATGAGAAGGTTGGTGGAGTTGGTGGAGTTGTGATGGCCACAGCTCAAACTCAGACAGATAATAGTGTTGTGAAGCCTGAAACTATGGATCACTCATTCCAAGCACTCTGCCTTCAGGATTGATAAGGCCTGCCATAGGAGTGACTGATAGGAATACATGTGTCCATTTTAGGGTTGGATATAGGGATACTATATCTAAAGCAAAGGGTGATTACACCACCTTGCCCCAGCTGTCGTGCAGCCAGTTGTGTCAGATTTGAATGGCCAGCCAGGGGTGGCATAATACATGCTGCAGCCCCTGGTAGGCCCTGGGTACACCTATGCCCTGGATACCTAAGGTATGCTGTACAGGGACTGATAAGGTGGCCCAGTACCAATTGGTAAATGCACCTAAGGTACATGTGTGTCAATTTAACAGAGAGAACATTGGACCTGTGGTCCTGAATAGCAGGGCCCCAGGTCAACTAAGTCGAAAAACCAGCAAAACACCAGGCAAAAAGTTGGGGGCAACCATAGTCAGATATCCACCTTCCTACATACCCCCCCCCCCCCAACGAAAGGAGATAAGGCTATCCTTGACCAAATAAGCCTATATTGCCTGAGTGGCCATATGAGGTGGTATATGCACTGGCATGGTTACCCCCTATATCATGGTCCACTAAGCAATCCCTCACCCTAAGGGTATCTTAGGGTCTCCACCATAGGGAATCTCTACCTGTGGAGTGTTTTGGTAAAGTGAAAGGCTGGTGTTTGGATGGAGTACTGAAGTGAGACTCCACTAATGTTGGGCTCAACTTCCTCCAATCACTATCCACCCTATGTGCCTTTCTTTCCAGGACTGAGTTGCTGTGAGCTCTCAGGGTCAACCTCTGGCTACCTAAAGCTGGAGGCTGAGTCCCTCTGTTTGGCTTACTGGAGGGACAGTTCAGGTTTGGGGCCCTTAGGTCCCAGGTTTGGCTGTGCCCAACAGTGTCCATCTGTGGGAGGTCCCTAACTAAGTTTAAGGGGGATCCCTCAGGAGTGGTTTTTATTTTCACTTGGCTAGGCCTGCTAGCTTCAGTGCCCTTAATCTGCTGATTGGGGAGTTCTTTTGGACAGGGGGCCCTTTGGGGTCCACCACTGGCCTCCCTGACCTCTACAGCCCTGGGCTGACTGAGGCAGGGTAGAGAGGGGCAGGTTACCTGCTCCAGACTGGGTCCCACCTTGAAAGGGTCCACTGACATCAGGGGTTCTGCCAGGCTAGGCCTGACTACCTCTGGGGCAGTTCCTCCAAAAGGGGTCAGATCAGTTCCCTGAGGAGGCTGATCCTTTCCTAAAGTCTGGTGGGAGGGAGATTTCTCTTCCTCCTCAATGCTCTCTGTCTGAGTGGAGTGATCCATAGTTTCAGGCTTCACGACACTATTATCTGTCTGAGTTTGAGCTGTGGCCATAACAACTCCACCAACCTTTTCAGGAAGGGACTCAGTTTGGGTATGGGCTGTGACCATCACAGCCTTGCCAACCTGTTCAGGGAAGGAATCTGTCTGAGATTGGACTGTGACTGGCACAGCCCTCCTGACCTGTTCAGGGAGGACATCTTGGACTGGGGCTGTGGCTATCACTGCCCCAATAACCTTACCATGGAGGTTTACCATTTTAAAATGGGTTTCTTGCTCTACCTCAGCCCAGGCTGAGATCTCTAAATCATTCCCCAGTAGGCAATCTACAGGCAAGTTTGATGACACTGTCACTCTCTTGGGGCCAGTGACACCTCCCCAGCTGAGATTTACCACTGCTATGGGATGATCTCTCTGCACTCCATCAATGTTGGTTACCTGGTATGTGGCTCCAGGTATAAGTTGCCTTGAGGGGACTAGGCTCTCAGTCACCATGGTGATGCTAGCCCCTGTATCTCTATAGGCCTCAACTTTTGAACCATTGATGAGGGGCTCCTGTCTGTACTTGTCCAAAGTGTTGGGACAAGCTGTGAAGTTGGCAAACCCCATGCCAGTCTCACAGACAAGAGTATCTAAGTCAGGGGACCTGGTTAGGCCAGAGTCCCCAGGAACTCCCAAAGTAAATGCACCCAAATTCTTGGGGGCACTCCCACCACCTGGGGGATTACTACTAGTAGTAACAGGAGGCTTGGAAGTGTTACTTGGGGGTATGTTCTCCTTATTGTTGTTGGCCCTTGGGCAACTGCTGTCAGTTTTCAAGTGGCCTACCTGTTTGCAGGTATGGCAATAAGGTTTCTTTTGGGTATTGGAAGGATTTTGGGACCCGCCATTTTCAGAGGATTTTTGGGGGCCTGTGGTTTGATCTGTAGATTTATTCCCACCCTTCTCTTGAGGCTTGGTTGATTCTTTCTTTTGGTCACCACCCTGGTTCTTAGGCCTAATCCTGGTTCTGACCCATTTGTCTGCCCTCTTACCCAATTCCTGTGGAGAGGTCAGATCAGAGTCTACCAGGTGCTGGTGTAATAACTGGTTCTGACAATTATTTAAGACTTGCTCTCTCATAATAAGATTATACAATCCTGTGAAGTCAGTAACTTTACTACCCAATAGCCAGCCTTCTAGAGCCTTAGTGGCACAATCAACAAAGTCAGTCCAATCCTGAGACTGAGTTTTCTGGGTGTCTCTGAACATCAACCTGTACTGTTCAGTTGTTAAGCCAAACCCATCAAACAGTGTATTTTTCAGGACTTGGTAATTGTTAGCATCCTCAGCTCTAGTAGTGAGGAGCTTATCTCTACCTTTGCCTTCAAAGGAGAGCCACAATATAGCTGCCCACTGACTCTGGGGGAAGCACTGGACAGTGCAGGCCCTCTCCAAAGCAGTCATCCATTTGTGGATGTCATCCCCTTGTTTAAAGGGGGGTACTATTTTACTCAGGTGTCTAGTGTCTAAACTCCTGTCTTTATCTCTAGGGATAATGCTGCCACCAGTGGGGTCTGCCCCACTCAATTTCTGCTCTCTGGCAAAGGCAAGTCTCTCTTTGGCAAGGGCAAGTTCTTCCCTCTCAATCCTCAGATTGACTTCCCTCATCTTAGCTTCATGCTCTCTTCTCTGAGGGGATGTCATCCCTCTGTGAGAAGATGCCTGAGAGCCATTGGTACGAATGGATCTGTTAGAGCCTCTGGAGAGAGACCTAACTCGTCCATTCCCAATGTTAAGTCTGCCTGAGAGTGGGCCTGGGGGTCCCCCAGTTCCATTCTCATGCATGCTTAAGTTGGTCCTGGTGAGCCTTCTGACTACTACCTGACCTTTGTCTGCCTCATCCCCTGACAACTCCTGATCCTCTTCCTCTCCTTCACTTCCTGTTCCATTGAGGTTGAGGTCAGGGTCCCCAAGGGTTCCCTCTAAGGGGGGCATGCTCCCATCTGGATTAGCAGGGCCTGTGTTAGAAGCCCTCCTGGCATCATAAGTCTCTAAGAGACCTATCAGAAAAGGAGTGGTAGGGTTAGAACCCTGTTTTAGTTTCCTGGAGGTACACAATTGTCTCATCTCCTGGAAGCTAAGGGCTGCATATCTGGACATGACCTGTGGAGGGTCAATGACCACTAGGGGAGTCTGTGAAGATTCTCCTTGGTCAGACATGCTTTCTAGTGAGGTGTAAGTGGTGCACTTACCTACACTATTTGTTTGCCTACTGATCCCTTGCTAAGAGTTGTAGTCAGGGTGTGCTAAGCCCTGTTACACTACAACAGCTGGTTCAGTAGAACTCAGAGTATTCTAAGCTAAGTTATATGTACCTTGGTCCTGTTTTCTACAGAAGCGGTCGCTCCCCTCACCTCCCCACCTCCGGTATCGTGAATATTGTAACTGCCTGCCTGATTATTAACCTTTGCGATTGTCTGCTTAATTACTGCATTTTCAACCCTGTGCATTAGAGTTTGTGAAGCGCTTTGAAGCGACTGCCTGCCTGATTGTTATCTTTGCGATTGTCTGCTCAATTACTGCATTTTCAACCCTGTGCATTTGAGATTGTGAAGCGCTTTGAAGCGCTCGACACTGCTGGGCATTACTCTGCTTTTGTGCAGTTTTACTGTGTGTGCAACTTTGCTTGCCTACCGCCGATCGCATTGCGCTTACCCATTGCTGCCTTGAGAAGCATCTGAAACACAACGCTCCATTGACAAATTAGTTGCTGTAGCCTCTCAGTATTTGTTATTGTTAGCGCCATTTTGCTCTGCTTGTTGACCCGTCCCACACCCTCCCTCCTCCTCGCTCCCGCCTCCCAGCTGACCCTCCCACCCACAGAGACTAGGAGCTGCCCTCGCCCTCGTGGAAGCTGTGACCGTCCTGTTTTCTACAGAAGCGGTCGCTCCCCTCACCTCCCCACCTCTGGTATCGTGAATATTGTAACTGCCTGCCTGATTATTAACCTTTGCGATTGTCTGCTTAATCACTGCATTTTCAACCCTGAGCATTAGAGTTTGTGAAGCGCTTTGAAGCGACTGCCTGCCTGATTGTTATCTTTGCGATTGTCTGCTCAATTACTGCATTTTCAACCCTATGCATTTGAGATTGTGAAGTGCTTTGAAGCGCTCGACACTGCTGGGCATTACTCTGCTTTTGTGCAGTTTTACTGTGTGTGCAACTTTGCTTGCCTTCCGCCGATCGCATTGCGCTTACCCATTGCTGCCTTGAGAAGCATCTGTAACACAGCGCTCCATTGACAAATTAGTTGCTGTACCCTCTCAGTATTTGTTATTGTTAGCGCCATTTTGCTCTGCTTGTTGACCCGTCCCAAACCCTCCCTCCTCCTCGCTCCCGCCTCCCAGCTGACCCTCCCACCCACAGAAACTAGGAGCTGCCCTCGCCCTCGTGGAAGCTGTGACCGTCCTGTTTTCTACAGAAGCGGTCGCTCTCCACCTCCCCACCTCCGGTATCGTGAATATTGTAACTGCCTGCCTGATTATTAACCTTTGCGATTGTCTGCTTAATTACTGCATTTTCAACCCTGTGCATTAGAGTTTGTGAAGCGCTTTGAAGCGACTGCCTGCCTGATTGTTATCTTTGCGATTGTCTGCTCAATTACTGCATTTTCAACCCTGTGCATTTGAGATTGTGAAGCGCTTTGAGGCGCTCGACACTGCTGGGCATTACTCTGCTTTTGTGCAGTTTTACTGTGTGTGCAACTTTGCTTGCCTACCGCCGATCGCATTGCGCTTACCCATTGCTGCCTTGAGAAGCATCTGTAACACAGCGCTCCATTGACAAATTAGTTGCTGTACCCTCTCAGTATTTGTTATTGTTAGCGCCATTTTGCTCTGCTTGTTGACCCGTCCCAGACCCTCCCTCCTCCTCGCTCCCGCCTCCCAGCTGACCCTCCCACGCCCCGCCCCCCTCCCCTCTCCATTTATGTCCAATGGACCTACGTGCAGCGTCCACGCGCTACGGCCGCGCCGAAGGTGCGCCAAAGGTAAGCCCGTCTACGCCCGTCCGCGCCAAGCCTGCGCCCAGCGCCAGACCCCCTGGCCCCGGTACCACCCACCCCACCGGCATTACATACAACGCCTCTACCCTCTTAGCCCTCAACCCCGGTCGACTCTCCAACTGCGCCCAAGCCATTCCTGGACACACCCATGGACCCTTCACATGCAACTCCTGCAAGTATGACGGCGCCAAGACCAACTCCTCATCCACTAACACCAAACAGAGATCCGACACCAACCACCTAAAATGCATCCTGCTCAACACCCGCTCGGTCCACAGACACGCCATCGACCTTTGGAATCTACTAGACACCATCTCTCCGGACGTCGCCTTCCTAACAGAAACATGGATGAACGCCTCCTCAGCCCCAGACATCACCATTGCCATCCCGGAAGGCTACAAGATCATCTGAAAAGACCGCACCAAGCAAACAGGAGGAGGCATCGCTATCGTCCATAAGAATTCCATCCGCATCTCAACCAGCTCAGACGTCAACTTCGCTAGCGCCGAACACCTTCACTTCCAGATCCACACCGACCCCATGACCACACTCAGAGGCACCCTCCTCTACAGACCACCAGGACCCCGTGCACAATTCACTGAAGACATCACTGACTTTATCACCCCACACGCCCTCCCCTCCGAGGACTACATTCTACTGGGAGACCTCAATTTTCACCTGGAAAAAAGCAACGACAGCAACACCACCACCCTTCTGGACAATCTCGCCAACCTCGGACTCAAACAACTTGTTAATACCCCCACTCACTACGCAGGTCACACACTCGACCCTATCTTCACCTCCAGCAAACATATCTCCTTCAGTCACACCACAGTTCCCCATTGGACGGACCACAGCTGCGTTCACTTTACCTACAAAAAGACCATGACCCACAACCATCCTCAACCTACTCTGCAAAGAAACTGGAACAAAATCACCATCGACCAGATCTCCTCATCGCTTCTTCAAAACCCCCCTGCCCACTCTTCAAACCCTAACCAAGCAGCCATTAACCTCACCCAATGGCTAACCAACAGCGCCGACAACCTAGCACCTTTGAAAAAACCGCCAAATCAAACTAGGCAGCAAAAATACCCCCTGGTTCAACGATGACCTTAAGAAATCTAAGAAACTCTGTCGCTCCCTTGAGAAGGCCTGGAAAAAAGATCCAAACACCGGCACCAGGGACGCCTTCAAAAACGCCACCCGCATACACCACCAAATGATCCGGACTGCCAAGAAAGCCGCATTCAAAGACCGACTAGACAACAATGCCCACAACAGCAAGGAATTATTCAACATCGTCAAAGAGTTTACCAACCCCACTGCCAACTCCAACGACATCACTCCCTCTCAAACCCTTTGCAATTCCCTAGCTTCGTTCTTCCACGACAAAATCGCAGACATCCACAACAGCTTCGACAACCAACCCGGAGACCAACCCATCTAACCTTCTGCCGTACCTTCACCCCCCTTGAACATCCTTAATGACTGGAACCCAGTCTCCACTGAGGACACCATCCGCCTGATGAACTCCATCCACTCTGGATCCCCCACAGACCCATGCCCTCACCACATCTTCAACAAAGCAGATTCCATCATAGCACCACACCTCCGAGACGTCATCAACTGCTCCCTCAACTCCGCCACCTTCCCGGAAAGCTGGAAACACGCCGAACTCAGCGCCCTTCTGAAAAAACCCACAGCTGACCCCACCGAACTCAAAAACTACCGCCCCATCTCGCTCCTTCCATTCCCGGCCAAAGTCATCGAGAAAGCTGTCAACAACCAGCTCGCCGCCTTCCTCGAAACCTACAAATCCCGCGACTCCTCACAGTCCAGCTTCCGAGCCAAACTCAGCACTGAGACCGCACTCATCACAGCAACAGACGACATTCGAACTCTACTGGACAATGGAGACACAGTCGCCCTCATCCTGCTCGACCTCTCCGCAGCCTTCGACACAGTCTGTCATAGCACCCTGTTACAACGCCTCAGAAACATCGGAATCCAAGGAAAAGCACTGGAATGGATCACCTCATTCCTTGCCGGAAGAACCCAGAGAGTCCCCCTCCCACCATTCAAGTCAGAGGCCACTGAAGTCATTTGCGGCGTGCCACAAGGATCTTCACTCAGCCCCACCCTCTCCACCGTATACATGAGCCCCCTCGCGGCCATCACACGCCAACACAACCTCAACATCATCTCCTACGCTGATGACACTCAACTGATCCTCTCACTCACCAAAGACCCTAACACCGCCAAAACCAACCTACATGAAGGAATGAAAGAAGTAGCCGAGTGGATGAAGCACAGCCGTCTGAAACTGAATTCAGACAAAACAGAAGTCCTTATCTTAGGTACCTCCCCCTCCGCCTGGGACGACTCTTGGTGGCCAGAGGCCCTTGGAAAAGCACCCATCCCGACGGACCATGCACGGAACCTTGGCGTCATCCTGGACTCCTCACTCTCGATGACCAGACAAGTCAACGCCGTTTCATCATCCTGCTTCAACATTCTTCGCATGCTCAAAAAAACATTTCGCTGGATCCCCACCGAAACTAGAAAAACGGTCACCCACGCACTGGTTACAAGCCGCCTGGACTACGGAAACACCCTCTACGCCGGTACCACCGCAAAGCTTCAGCCAGACTCATACTAGACATCCCACGTAAAGACCACATTTCTGGTCACCTGAAAAACCTCCACTGGCTCCCCGTCAATAAGAGGATAACATTCCGCCTCCTAACCCACGCACACAAAGCACTCTACGAACTTGGACCCGAATGCCTCAACACACAACTTTCCTTCTACAGCCCCTCCCGCCAGCTACGCTCTTCCAACTAAGCCCTTGCTGCTGTACCTCGCATCAACAAAACCACCATGGGAGGAAGATCCTTCTCCTACCTGGCGGCTAAAACCTGGAACTCACTTCCCACTCACCTTCGCCTCACTCAGAACCACCTAGCCTTCAGAAAGCAACTTAAAACCTGGCTATTCGACAAGTAATTCCCCACCCTTCTTCAAGCGCCTTGAGACCCTCTGGGTATGTAGCGCGCTATATAAATTAATTGAATTGAATTGAATTGAATTTCAAATGATATTCTTAGGATACGTGTGGTAAAACAACAGCAGGCTCAAATCCCAACCGCTGCCCACCAATGTGAGAAGTTGGCCTGATATATAGTGCTCACTATTCTAGTGATCACTGTGTATCATACCAAACGACCCTTATTGATGATTGGTTGTAAGTCAACCTTATAGACCAGCTATCCTAGTAGCATGGACAAGAGCAGTCTTTAGGCTAAACTCTAGAGGGCGTGTTAAGCCAGCTGTTATACCATCGCATATGCCCCTTGAACACCATGTGAAAGGACACCACACAAGTTGTTATGAAAATAAAAGGATATTTATTTATAACAAGTCTACCCAGATCTCTTTATGAGTCAGGGAGCTAAGCACAATACAAAACTCTTAAGAAAATACTTTAAGTCGCACAATTTACACAAATGCCCGAGGGGCACGAAAAACCATATACACTAAAAGTGGAATGCGAAATACTAGTAGGTAAGTAACAAGATCCAGAGGCTTCAGGATCGCTAGGACTACACTACTGAACCATAAGGTTAGGAGCAGGAGACCTAGGTAGATCGGGTTCAGAGTGTGCACTCTCACGCGGGATGCGGGACAAAGTCTATGGAGGCTAGTACTTCTAAAGTCACTGTTTCCGGACGAATCCGACTAGGTAGACTAAAAACAAAAAAAGATCTGGACACTTGGATAGTGAACCTGCGTTGGAGCACCAAAATGCTCAGGTTACCTAGCCCAGGGGCTGCGGCTGCATAGGGTTCAAAAGACGTCAGGAATCCTCGTTGTAGTCTATGGAGCCTGAAAGAAGAAGTTGCTGGCAGGCGACCAGTGAAGAAGTTCGGTGTGATCCAAGCCTGGATCGGTGATGGAGATGACCTGAAAGCAGAGGGGACTCAGTTCTTAATCCCTAGCCAGTGATTGTGTGGGCACCAGGATGGCACCGGGTGAAGTCACCTCGACCAGGTGAGTGGGCAACGCTGGACTCTGCAGTCACACGGGCCAGGAGGCGTTGTCGGCTAGCAGGCTGGAGGTGCGAGCTGTCCCACGAGGATCTCTGCTGTTGGCGATGCTGGAACCAGGATTGGAGCAACAAGCCTTGGCAAAGGCAAGCCCACGCGGTGGAGTCAAGATGGCGTCTGGAGGGGACCAGGAGGGTCCGGAGTGCTCCTCTTTTGGGAGGGAGCAAGGGCCAGTCTAGATCAATCAGACCAGCGATGAAATCGTCATGGTACGTCGTCAGGAGGGCCAGTAGCCAGCAGGCAAGTGACCGGACAACACGGTGAGCAGCAAAGAGCAGAAGGGCCCCACGCAGATCTCGTGGATGCTGGGGGGCTGGACTTTGGTGCTGGAGCTGCTCAGGGTTGGGGCTTCTCAAACCCCAAAGCACTCACTCGAGGATCCCTCGGGGGTCGTGCTGGTTAAGCGTCGTGCAGTTTTGAAGATGGCCGGTCCCTCAGGTCTCGTCACACCCACAAATCTCAGCTGGGCTGATGATGCAGGTAGAGGTCAGAGATGCCAGGGAATCCGGGTCTCGTCGAGCTGGGCAGTCTTGATCCGGAGGATGGACTTACAGCAAACCGCGATGCTTAGATGGTGCCTGCGGGTGCAGGGTGGCTACTCCTTAGCCACAAGGGAGAGTCTTCAGAAAAAGTCAAGAGTTCCTTTCGTGGAAAGAAGTTCAAGGTTCAGAAATATCTAATCTGGGAAGGGGGCCCGCTCCTACCTTTATTCTAAGAAAAGGGGCTGGCTCGCGACTAGGTCCTGCCCATGGGTGGAACCAGGAGGGGGTTGGTTACACCCCTCTCCTTTGTCCGGTCTCTCCCCAGCCCAGGGGCTGGGGTGCCCCTGGAACTGGTTTGAGCCGGCATATGCACAGTGAGCACCGGGGTGCCACTTGAAGTCACCTTCCTCTCAGCCCTGCCTACCTGGGATACACAAAACCCTGTCTGGGATAGTGCTAGCACCGCCCCTGACAGGAAACCCTTTGTCCAAGCTCTCCTCGTTGGAAGGACTCCCAGCAGCAGGAGGCCAGACTTGTGTCTGTGGTGGCAGCATCCATTTTGTGATGCTGAGGCTCGAATTAACTTTAACCGGGGTTCTCAGTTACATACATGTTGTGTCCCTCTAGAAGGGTGGAATGCTAACCCCGTCGCCAGAATTGGCGAGGGGTTAGTTTTCCAATTTGTATGACACCTTACTCGACATGTTTTGATAAAGCGATACCAAAGTTAGCAAATAACCGCGAGGATTATAATGTACTTAAGAGTATATGGTGCGTTATCATGGAACAGCTATTTGGACTTGGTTCTGCAAGCTGCAAACAGGATCAGCTCATGCCAGAGCACCATCTCACATAATTCCAAGCACTCTGCCTTCAGGATTGATAAGGCCTACCATAGGAGTGACTGATAGGAATACATGTGTCCATTTTAGGGTTAGATATAGGCATACTATATCTAAAGCAAAGGGTGATTACACCACCTTGCCCCAGCTGTCGTGCAGCCAGTTGTGTCAGATTTGAATGGGGGTGGCATAATACATGCTGCAGCCCCTGGTAGGCCCTGGGTACACCAATGCCCTGGATACCTAAGGTATGCTGTACAGGGACTGATAAGGGGGCCCAGTACCAATTGGTAAATGCACCTAAGGTACAATTGTGTCAATTTTACAGAGAGAGCAGTGGGCCTGGGGTCCTGAATAGCAGGGCCCCAGGTCAACTAAGTCGAAAAACCAGCAAAACACCAGGCAAAAAGTTGGGGGCAACCATAGTCAGATATCCACCATCCTACACCTTCTGCCTGTTTGCTGCTCGACGCGTTGTCTGGTCACTTGCCGGCTGGCTTGTGACCTCCTAGACGAAGAACTCCGACAACTTTGCTGCTGGTCTGGTTGCTTCAGCCTGGCCCTTGCTCCCTTCCAAAAGAGGAGCACCCCGGACCCTCCTGGTCCACTCCAGACGCCGTTTCCACTCACCGCGTGGGTTGCCTTTGCCGAGGCCTGTTGAACCCGAATCCGGAGACGACACCGCCGACAGCGAGAGCCTGCGTGGAGCAGCTCGTGCCTCCATCCTGGTCGTCGAAGACACCACCTGGTCCACGTGGCTGCAGAGACAAGCGTCCACCTTCACCTGATCGCGACTATAACATCTGGTTCCACTCCTGGTTCCACTCCAGTCACTGGCTAGTGACTTTGAACTTTGTCCCCTCTGCTTTCAGGTTCTTCTCTTCCCTGATCCACCCTTGGATCACACCGGACATCTTCCTCCTGACCGCCTGCAGCATCTTTTCCTCCAGGCTCCATAGACTTCAACGCCGGAAACCGACACGACTTGGCACCTATGCACCCGCAGCCTGTGGGTGAGGTAACACAAGCATTTTGGTGCTCAAGGGTAGCTTGACTCTCCTAGTGTCCAGTTCCACAGTCGTTTTAGTCCTATCTAGTCAGGGACGTCCGTACTCACCTTTTTTTTAAACTGTACTGTCCATAGACGATTGTACGCATTTCGCGTGTGAGTTCACACTCTGCACACGCGTTCCGTGGGCCTCCTATTACTTACCTCCAGTTAGTATAGTGTGGTCCCAACGATCCTACAGCCTCTGGACAGCTCCACTCCTTTGATTGACTTTCGCATTCCATTTATTTAGTATATGGTTTGTTGCGCCCCTCAGGCGTTCTTGTAAATACTGTGCGAACTCGTATTTCCTTTCAAGTATTGTCATGTGCTTAGCCCTCTGACCTCATAAAGAGTTCAGAGGTGTATGTTAGTTAATAAATATATGTTTATTTTCATAACAACCTGTGTGGTGTCCTTTCACTTGGTATTCAAGGGGTTATATGTGGTAAAACAGCTGGCTTCACATGCCATTCAGAGTTTAGCCTAAAGACTGCTTTTGTCCACGCTACTAGGATAGCTGGTCTATAAGGTTGACTTACAACCAATCACCATAAGGGTTGTTTGGACTGATACAAGGTGATCACTAGAACTAGTGAGCATCATATATCAGGCCAACTTCTCACACCGGGGCTGGAATGCATTTCCAGCATCAGTGTGCGAAGGTCTTCACCATGATCCTCGGTTTGCGAATCAGACTGCCATTCCGCGCTCCCCTCCCTCAATAGACCTACAGGAACGGGAGGCGGCATTGCGATTATCTATCGCGACAACCTCACATGTCAATTCAAAGACAGCCCCATTCTCGACAGTGAAAATATTCTCTTTTCTTTACATCTGCCACCTTCCACCACTCTTACGGGGGTGTTAATCTACCGCCCGCCAGGACAGGTAGGACGTTTCATAAACTCACTCATTGATGTCATCTCCTCCCTGGCCTGTCGAACCCCAAACTTCACCATCCTCGGGGACTTAAATCTCCACTTCGATGACCAAAACAATAAACTCGCCACAGACCTAAAAACTGAACTAAATTTTCTGAATCTTCGACTACTCAGTAGCGACCCCACTCACTCTAAAGGGCATCTACTGGACCCCATCTTCTCGAACCTCTCCCAACTCTCTGCTCATATTCCTCTCCCTCTCCCCTGGTCTGATCATTTTTTGGTCCCTTTCAAATTCCAACTTCCAGGGAAGATCACGGATATCCCTCTCCCACGGGCCCCGTCACGCCCATGGAAAAAACTGGACGCTAACCTATGGGAACGCTCTCTGTCCTCCACTCTACCCACAGTTGACCCCGACCCCTCCAAAGCCGAAACTCAACTACACAACTGGATTAGCGACTCTCTCAATATAGTCCTACCGTTAAAAATCCTCCCTCCCATTAGGAGATCCTCCACACTACCGTGGTTCACCGAGGAACTGCGCGAATTAAGACGGAAAGGCAAAAGGCGTGAACGCCAATGGAGAAAGAACTGGAACACAGACGATAGAAGTGGATACAAGGCCCACATTAGGCTCTACAAAAACGCCTTAAAAACGGCACAGGCCGTCTACTTTGAGGACCAAACTGCAGCGGCAACCAACTCCGCAAAAGAGACCTATCGGATAGTCAAAGGCCTCTCCAAAATCCAGGAACCCCCCTCACCGCCCGACCTGGATGGCTCAAAATGCAACCAGATGGCCGAATTTTTTTCGAATAAAATCGAAAAAATTCTCAACTCCCTTCCGGCGGTGAGTACCACTCTAAAAAGTCCTCACCACTCGATCTCCCAAAACACCCCGAGGTTGCTCTCCTTCCCCCACATCACCACTGAAATGTTTCTCAACGTCCTTCACAAAGTCAAAAGCGGCGCCCCTTCAGACCCAGATCCTATCAGTAAACTGAAACAAGTTTCTTCCACTATAGCCCCTCCTCTCACCAACTTGATCAACACCTCCTTTGAACTTGGCACAGTCCCAGCAAACTGGAAAAAAGCCACGGTTAAAGCCCTTTTAAAAAAACCACATCTTGATCCAGCAGATCCATCAAACTTCAGACCTATCTCATTGCTGCCTGCAATGAGCAAAGTCGCAGAGAGAATAGCGAACCATCATCTTTCTGAGTTCCTAGAGACCAACCACCTCCTCCGCCAAACCCAGACGGGTTTCAGACCTGGACAAGGGACGGATACCGCATTGTTAGCCGTGGTCGAAGAAGCTAGGGGCATACTTGACGTAGGAGGATCAGTGGCAGTGATCCTCCTCGATCTAAGTGCCGCCTTCGACACGGTTGACCACGCAACCCTTGTTCACCGTCTTGAACTAACCGGAGTGGCGGGCTCCGCCCTAGCCTGGATCTCATCTTTTCTTGTGAACAGGTCTTTTCAAGTAACTGATGGGCATTCCTTCTCCAAAGCTCAGGCACTCAAGTGTGGGGTGCCTCAGGGGTCCTCCCTTAGCCCCACACTTTTTAACGTGTACATGGCACCCCTTGAGGATGTTGTCAAACCCTTCGGGATTAAATCAATAATGTACGCTGATGACACCCAGCTCGTCGTTTCCCTAAACCAACCAGACAACGCCCTCACCAACTTATGTAGCTGTCTGGAAAAAGTGCACCAGTGGATGTGCGAGTCTCGGTTGAAACTGAACGGGGAAAAATCGGAAATACTCCTCTTAGGAAACCCAAATAAAATCCCCACTCCTCTTCCCTGGCCACCATGCATGGGATCCCCACCACCCCCAAAATCTGAAGTAAAAAGCCTAGGGATATGGCTAGACCAGGAGCTCAGTTTCAAAACACAAGCGAGAAAAACTGCGGGAACGTGCTTCGGCCTCATAAAGATGGCATGAAAGATTCTCCATCTTCTCCCCCCTCAATCCAGGAAGCTCCTGATGCAGGGGCTGGTGAACTCCAGATTGGACTATGGCAATGTCCTATATCTGGGGGCCCCAGTCTCGGTAGTCCACAGACTCCAATGTGCACAAAATGCTGCGGCCAGAATACTTACTGGAACCGCTGCAAGGAATTCCGCTAAGCCAGCTCTCAAAAGTCTGCACTGGCTACCAGTCAAGGAAAGGGTCGACTTCAAGACCCTGTGCATTACCCACCGAATACTGCACAATGAAGGCCCTCCCATACTTAGGCCACTGGTGTCCCACCAAACATCTAGCAGACATCTCAGATCTAACTCCCTCTCCCTGGCAAAAATCCCCAGAATTTCGAAGGCCAGAACAGGTGGTCGCCAGTTCTCGTACAATGCCCCCAGGCTATGGAACGCCCTCCCACTCTCCCTTAGGCAGGAACATAACCATCTCAGATTTAGGAAAAGACTGAAGACCCTACTTTTCCCTTGAGCGCTCCCCCACTCGACTTCCCACCTTCCAGGATGTGTTCACCAGCGCCGGGATGCCTAAGGGTAGCTGAGCGCTCTACAAAACCCAAAATCAAATCAATCAAATCAAATCAGATCCTGCTCCGTCATTCTGGTGGTAAGTCTTTGTTCAAAGGTTAACTTAGATTGCTTTTCATCCTGTTTGCCCATTATTGTGATGTTGGTGACACCACGCAGCTGTGGGCAACGATCTCCAACTGAGCGCTTCGCAATCCACCTCCTGGCAAAAACACACTGCAAATGTTCCCAGATATCAATGCTACAGTCACCAGCCCACAGAGTTGACCGGCAACCGGGCCACCGGTGAAGCCGCACCCGGTCAGATCAGAGCAGTCTTCAGTCCATAAGGCCACTGCGCGTTAGTGTCAGAATGGGTGCAGTGTGGCTCCAATTGTTTGGTGGAGTTCTGTGCCTGCAGAGAGGAATGTCCCTGTCTGAGGAATAGTGGGCCCAGTTGCACTGGCGTCACTGTTAAGCATGATCGGCAAGGCCTCACTGGTAATGCCAACAAGGCAGGCCACCAGAGCTGCAGCCATCCAATGAGGCGAGGATCCCCTCCCCCTGGTGCTGGTCGTGGGAAGACACTGGCGAATGCCGCTGCACGGGACCTCCCTCCTCGCCGAATGCGGCAGCGGTCTTGCCTCCACAAGGGGCCCAAATCGGTCTTCGCCACCGTCCGGAGTATCGCCAACGACGGCCGGCCACCGGGGCACCAGGAAACAACAAGAGTGGGCAGAGGCCCTGACAGGCCTGGACCGCGGGAGATTACAGAAGGGAGCCGCAGCACGGGGTCACCGGACCTCTCCCAGGCGATGCAGGCCCGACTTTCACACGTAGGCCACCTCGGGTCCGGGTTCCAATCCTGGCGCCGATGCCCACAACGGCTCCAGCGACAGGCTATTTCGGCAGCCCCCGCAGCATGCGAGTCGCAGGGGCTCGTTTGCACCTAAGATGACCCTCCATTGCAGCAGATAATTACATGATTACTTCCTCCACCGGCAGAGCTCGCTCAGAAAGCGGCCATCTTGCTGCATAGCCAGACCACGCCCCTATACAGATCTTCATTGATGTCATAAATGACTCACTCGCTTCCCCGCTTCCTTCTGATTAGGTGGCTATAGGTTTTAGAGGATGTGGATGCTAGAGACTCTTCTGAGAAACAGTTTCTTTGGTAACTGCCAGTTGACTGCATAGTTTTAGTTTGGCACTGCTTACTACCTAGTAGGATCTATGTTGTGCATTAGTTATCCCCCGGGTTTACCTAGATTATTCTTTTTGCAGACGTTTTAAGGTCCTTGTACTACAAGGTTCTTTTACGTATGGTACTATTTCAGTTGACAAAGCATAGGCTATCTTGAGTTACAAATAGCAAAATTCACCTTAGCATACTTCTATTTATAATCAACGTATAAATTAAAAGTGTTCCAGATCTGCATACGCTAGTAGGTATTATTTAGTGCTTATGGTGTCAGTTAAAATACCTATGACGCAGAACTAGGATTACAAGGCAGTTTCATTTTCTAATTTACTACAATAATCAGCTACCACGAACTCCTAACAGAGTTATAGCCTGGGCTTGTGGGCTGTAGCCACCCATGTTAGGAGTACCACTTTTTGGTGTACTACTATTGAGCAACAGACACTAGCTATCTGTTGTTGCGCAACAGACAAAAGTGTGTAAAGCATTTGCCAGGACACTTGTGAAATGGATCTGGTGCACAAGAAAACACACCGGTTTAGCCAAAATCTGAAAATTAGGAGCCGGTTGTTACTTGTAGAATGCACCAAGAAGTGCCTCTCCTATGCAAGAAGGAACAGAAAGAATAAGGCATGCAAAGCTTTCCCTTGTTATCCAATATGCACATGCACTGCGAAGCACAACAAAAAGAAATGATTTTCTTTATATGCTTAAGCCAATTTTACTGCATCACATCACTGACACTAGATTTTTTGGTCAGTTTTTTTTACACATTGCAAGTATGTAACTGTTATCCAGTATTATGGGTGTCTTTCATAGATTCACATGTCTGAATCATTCCCCGTCGTCGAGACGGGAGTCTCCGGTACATAGAAAAGTAATGTCCTATAGACATATATAGAGAGAAGTAGGCCTAAGGACCTCACCTTAGTAGCCTATCTATGTCCTTTTGTAAAAAGGACCAAACTCTAGAAGAGAGCCAATCAGCTAACACCTCCCTCTAGAACCTTCCTGTCAGGAGCCTCAGTCTCTCAGATTTTCTACCGCACGTTGTGCTAAGAGAGTCTCCACCTGAGTTCTCCTCAGGTTTCCTTACTATAGCTTATTTCTTCACAGATTTGCATTTCTCACTGATTATGGCTGATACTCAGAAGAAGAAGGGTCTCTTCAGAGCATGTACTTCTTGTGGAAAAAAGAAGTTACATGTTGAAGACCAGCACAAGACATGCTTGTATTGCCTGTATCCGGACCATTCAGCAAAAGACTGCAAAATTTGTAGAACTTTTTCTACAAAAACGCTGAAAGACAGAGAAGGACGTCTTTTACTCTGGCTGAACAGGTTCAAGACCAGAGACAATCTGGAATCTTCGGAGGAGGATGAGTACTCTTCGGTCTCCTCACAGCTGTCTTTAAAAATGCCACGGGTGGCTTCCCCTAGAACTACAGACACTCCTCCAAAGAAGACTGCAAAAAAGTCTTCAGAGGTCAAGTCATCAGCGTCTGAGAAGGAGGTTCACACCTTCAAAAAGCCTTGAAAACTGGGATACTGACAGTCTCAGGGCGCTCCTCACTAAATATCAGGGATAATATGTACTCTGTACTCAATCTAAGTATGGTGCATCTAGAGGAGGGGCGTGTACCCAACACCCCAAATTTTCCGTTATACACAGAAATGAACAGTTTAATATACCTCTGAGCACTCAACGCTATATACTTTGGTCTAGTGTACCGAAAAGCTATTCATGTGCTCTAAGTTACTCAGAAGTCCACAAAATTCAAAACAGTTGCAAATCCAATTTAACAAAGTAAATGTCTCTTGTTCGTCTTCAAAGATTTATTCCAAAGTTCCACGCAAATTCCAAAATTCCAGTTATATATCTTCAATACATCAATTCCAGTGAGGATAATACTGCTGCCATACACTTGCCAACATGTGTTTCGTCGTGTGTAAATCTAACACATAGACTTCCTCAGGGCTGAAAATGGTAATCCTCTCCTGTAAGTATGACCTCCTCTTACTGTTAACTTGGCAAATGTCCATGTATTGTATCAATATTTCAATGTCCCCAGTCGGTTCCGTTCCAAATACTAAACGTCACTATTTCGAATTGTAGTCGCAATAATAACAGAGAACCGTAAGGTAATCGAATTCAGTTGTATCCAACTCTCGTAACGTTCCTCCCGTGTAACAGCCGCAAGTGTCCTCGCTGTCCGTCGGCGTTCTGCAGAACGCCGACGGACAGCGAGGACACTTGCCGCTGTTACATGGGAGGAACGTTACGAGAGTTGGATACAACTGAAATTGAAATATTGATACAATACATGGACATTTGCCAAGTTAACAGTAAGAGGAGGTCATACTTACAGGAGAGGATTACCATTTTCAGCCCTGAGGAAGTCTATGTGTTAGATTTACACACAACGAAACACGTGTTGGCAAGTGTATGGCAGCAGTATTATCCTCACTGGAATTGATGTATTGAAGATATATAACTGGAATTTTGGAATTTGCGTGGAACTTTGGAATAAATCTTTGAAGACGAACAAGAGACATTTACTTTGTTAAATTGGATTTGCAACTGTTTTGAATTTTGTGGACTTCTGAGTAATTCAGAGCACATGAATAGCTTTTCGGTACACTAGACCATAGTATATAGCGTTGAGTGCTCAGAGGTATATTAAACCTTCAAAAAGCCTGCGCTGTCGTCGACAACGACATCGCCGACGCCCTCATCTGTGCAGAAGAAGACTGTGTCTCACGTCTATGTCTCGGCATCGACAAGGACAGTATCGACAACGTCAGCATCGTCGACGTTTTCATCATCGACGACGACTATACCTTCATTGATGGCGGGTAAGCCTTTGTCGTCGATTATTATCATCGAAAAATCGTCATCGTCAACGACATCGTCGTCGTCAGTGTCAACGATGAGACCAGCGCCGTCGACGTCTGTACCGTCGACGAAGCCTTCATCGTCGACGAGTGTGCCGTCGACGAAATCATTGTCGTCGACGAGTGTACCGTCAACGAAATCCTTGCCGTCGACGAAAGAATTGACAACGAGAAAAATACCGTTGACAGTGCCATAGTCGACGAGAGTATCGTTGACAAAGTCATCGTCGACGACAACATCGACAACGAAAGGAACGAAGGCAATGGGCATACCGTCGTCAGCTACACCGTCGACGAGGACATCGTCGACGCCACAATGAAAGCAGTCACCGACAATTCCACCGTCGATGAGACAGACACAAGACCTACACTCCGTAGAAGATAAATCGTCTAGAATCCTGTCGTCGACGAGTTCTTCAATGGAAATTACAACTGAGTTAACGTCCTTGAGTAGGGTGCAAAGATTGCCTCCGGCTCGTCTCCTACAAGATGAGGAGTCGGATGAGGAGGATAGCACGCAGGCTACCAGTCCGTCTCATCTAGTGGTCAAATGCCAAAGTACGGATGAGGATGACAATGATGCTGAAATTACCCAAGTGCATAATGTTCAGGCACAGGTTCGGACTCAAATTACGCCCATGGTATGTTTACCAGCATCTATAGTGTCTGATATACAGGACTATAAACAACGATTCCCTGAGTCCTCGGCTCCAGCGGATAGGCAGGCTCCTCCAGCGGCGAGGGCAGCTACGTCTCCACGGTCCAGACCACCACCATTAGTGCTTCATCAGGAAAGGGAACAAGTACAAGATCCTCCATCATCTGAAGATGAGGAAGAACCACATGAAGAGGGGGAGATCCAAGATGACCTTTCCAATCATGATGATGGAGATGATTACATAATTTCTTCTCCAGCGTCCCCGGAGCCCGCAACATCAGGTTCACCACCGGCGGACATAGGAGGGTTCCTCAATCTGATGGAGAGAGCAGCCAAAAGGTTCCACATAACGATGGAGGCTCAGGAAACTGATTGTTTCCTTTATGATTTTAACCCCTCCCCTGCTGATGACGGAACCGCTCCGTCATCAGCTACGGTTGGGCTGTGCTGATGACGGAGCGGTACCGTCATAGCTCGGCCGCCGCGCCTACGCGGCGCTGATTTTGCGCCTGCGTGGCGCGTTCTATTAGGTGGGCGGGGCCATGACGGAACCGCTCCGTCAGGAGCACAGCTCAACCGCGGCTGGTGACGGAGCGGTTCTGTCACCAGCATGCGGCCGCCGCGCGGCTGCCCCGCCCCGTTAGCGCTACGGCGGAATAGCCGCCGCAGCGAAAGGGTTAAGGAGCCACTTAGGAAGACAACCAGATAAATTCCCATCATTGAATACATATGGAAAGAGGGTCTACAGTTGATGCAGACACCAGCCTCAGTTTCAGCGCTGGTTCCAAGACTGGACAAAAAATGCAAGGCCTCAGCATCGGCGCCAGCCTGTCTTACAGGGCACCCCAAACTAGACTCTGTGGTTACACAGGTGGCGCAGAATAATTTCCAGGAATGCCTCCTCACCGTTAACAGCCCCACCAGATAAGGAGGGCATGAAGCTGGACAATATCGGAAAACGATTCTCAACCACATCGGCAATGACAATAAAGGCGGCAAATTCAATTGCGCTGCTAGGGAGATATAATAGACAATTATGGGCAGACATTGCTCCGTACTTAGCTGAACTGCCGGACGACACGAAAGAGGAGGTTCAATCTCTGCTTCTAGAAGGTCAGTCTTCGGCCTCTGAATTAATAGACTGTGCTCTGGAGTTGCAATCACTGGTTTCAGACAACTAGCAGGAGCAGCTGTATTGCGAAGGCAGGGATGGCTCAAGTCTACCTCATTCAGACAGGAGGTACAGTCTAAGGTCCTGGACATGCCATACGATGGTCAACAACTGTTTGGCGCCAAGATTGATGAAGCGCTACAAACAATAAAGAAGGACACAGATACAGCGAGAGCACTCGGCACACTGCAATTTAAAAAACAGTCCTTTCGAGGGATCAAGGGCAGAGGACAATCCTCTTACAGAGGCAATTATCAAAATAGATCCTCATATTCTTATGGCCAGGGCAAGTCACAATACCAGCCGCGCCAACAACAACAGGGCAGGCAGTCCTCTTTTGGAAAGTCCAACTTTAGGGGAAAGACCCAACGAAAGCCCGCTGGCGGACACCAATGACCTATTACTACAGCCAGTCCATCCCTCATCTCCTTCTTTGAAAATTGGAGGAAAACGGGCCCATTTCCTCAACAACTGGAGGAGAATAACAACGGACCGGTGGGTCCTCCCGTTAATTCAATTTGGACATTCTCTAGAATTCGAAATTATCCCTCCAACAACCCCTCCTCGCCCTATGCCCCACAAAAACCTGCGATTGCTTCTTCAAGAAATCTCAATCATGCTTCGAAAAGGGGTAATAGAGCGAGTACCGTCAGCTCACAAGGGGAGAGGATTTTACTCCCGCTTCTTCCTCATTCAAAGGAAAGAAAAGAAATAGAGGCCCATTCTAGACCTCAGGGCGCTCAACACATTCCTAAAGAAGCAATCGTTCCGCATGGTCACGATTCAAGAGATCTTGGGCCTACTGGAGGAGGGAGATTTCCTGACGTCTTTGGACCTGCAGGACGCATACTTTCATGTCCCACTCCACAAGAATCACAGGAAATTCCTAAGATTTGCAGTGGCGGGCCAACACTATCAGTTCTGTGTCCTCCCTTTTGGCCTCAAGTCTGCGCCCCGGATCTCCACCAAGTGTCTTTCCCCAGTGGCAGCTGTGAGAAGTTGGCCCGATATGCAGTGTTCACTATTCTAGTGACCACTATGCATCGGTCCAAACGACCCTTATGGTGATTGGTTGTAAGTCAACCTTAGACCAGCTATCCTAGTAGCGTGGATACGAGCAGTCTTCGGGCTAAACTCTAGAGGGCGTGTTAAGCCAGCTGTTATACCATCACATACCCCTTGAACACCAAGTGAAAGGACACCACACAAGTGTTATGAAAATAAACCGTATATTTATTAGAATCACAACAGCCCTGTACTCTTTATGAGGACAGGATACTAAGCACAGAACAAAACTCTTAGGAAAATACTGCAAGTGCACAATCAATACAAGTGCCCGAGGGCACGGAAAGTTTAGTGGTCTCGGGCGGACCCGATAAGGCAAGTCGGAAGCGAGGGACTCAGGACCCTTAAGTAAGGAAGCTATGCGGGCACCGAAATGCCGGAGTTACCTAGCCACAAGGGCTGCGGCTGCACAAGTCTTACAGGCGTCGGGGGTCTTCGCTGACGGGCCAGGAGCCGGAAGGAAGGAGTTGCTGGCCGGCGACCAGTGAAGAATAGTTCGTAGAGATCCAAGCCTGGATCAGAGATCGATGATACCTGAAAGCAAAGGGGACCAAGTTCGTACTACTAGCCAGTAGTCAGAGGGTACCAGGAAGGCACCGGATGGCCGTCACCTCGACTAGGTGAGTGGGCGACGCTAGGCTCTGCAGTCTCACGGACCAAGAGGCGTTGTCGGCGACCAGGATGGAGGTGCGAGCTGTCCCACGAAGGTTGATGCTGTCGGTGTCGCTGGGCCCAGGATTGGGGCAACACGCCTTGGCAGATTTCAGGTCCACGTGGTGGGCCTAAAATGGCGTCGTGAGTGGACCAGGAGGGTCCGGGGTGCTCCTCTCATAAAAGGGAGCAAAGGCCGGTCTGGAGCAACCAGACCAGCAGCGTTGGTTGTCGGATGTCGTCAAGGAGATCACAAGCCAGCGGCTAGTGATCGGACAACGGGCTGAGCGGCGAGCAGAAGGGCCCCACGCAGATCGTGGAGATGCTGGGAGGCTGCACTTCGGTGCTGGAGCTGCTCAGGGTAGGGGCTTCTTGGACCCCAGAGCACTCACCAGAGGATTCCTTCGGTGGTCGTGCTGGATTAAGAAAGCGTGCAGGTTTTGATGATGGCCGGTCCCTCGAGGTCTCGTCGCACCCACAGATCTCAGCTGAGCTGACAATGTGGGTAGAGGTCAGAGGTGCCAGGGAAGCCGGTTCTCGTCGAGCTGGGTCGTCGGATTCCTGAGGAAGGACTTGCAGCAAACCGCAGAGTTCTTATATGGTGCCTGCGGATGCAGGGTGACTACTCCTTAGCCACAAGGGAGAAATCTTGAGAAGAGTCTTGAATGTCCTTTCGTAGAAAGTAGTTCTTGATTCAAAGATGATCTACCTGAACAGGGGGCCCGCTCCTATCTTTATACTGAGAAAAGGGACTGACCCGGTGACTAGGTCCTGCCTATGGGTGGGACTAGGAGGGGGGCGGTTACACCCCTCTCCCATGCCGAACTTTCCCCAGGCCAGGGGCTGGTGTGCCCCTGGAACTGGTTCTGACCGGCCTATGCGTAGTGAGCACTGGGGTGCCACTCAGCAGTCACCTTCCTGTAAAGCCCTGCCTACCCAGGATACACAAAACCCTGTCTGGGACGGTGCTAGCACCGCCCTTGACAGGAAACCCTTTGTCCAGGCTCCCCTCGCTGGAAGGACTCCCAGCTGCAGGGGGTCAGACTCGTGTCTGTGGTGGCAGCATCCATTTTGTGGAGCTGAGGCTTCGTTTAACTTTAACCGGGGTTCACAGTTACATACATGTCGTGTCCCTCTAGAAGGGTGGAATGCTAACCCCGTCGCCAGAATTGGCAAAGGGTTAGTATTCCAATTCGTATGACACCTTACTCGACATGTTTTGATAAAGCAATACCAAAGATAGCATTTAACCGCGAGGATTATAATGCACTATATATATGGTATGTATATGGTATGCGTTATCATGGAACAGCTATTAGGACTTGGTTCCGTAAGCTGCAGACAAGCTCAGCTCATGCCAGAGCACCATCTCACACGATTCCAAGCACTCTGCCTTCAGGATTGTCAAGGCCTGCCATAGGAGTGACTGATAGGAATCTGTGTGTCCATTTTTCGGGTTAGATATAGGTATACTATATCTACAGCAAAGGGTGATTACACAACTTTGCCCCAGCTGTCATGCAGCCAGTTGTGTCAAATTTAGGAGGCCAGCCAGGGGTGGCATAATACATGCTTCAGCCCCTGGTAGGCCCTGGGTACACCTATGCCCTGAGTTACAGGGTCTGATAAGGTAGCCCAGTACCAATTGGAAATGTACCTAAGGTACATGGAATCCATTTTACAGAGAGAGCAGTAGGCCTGGGGTCCTGATTGGCAGGGTCCCAGGTCGACTTTGTCAAAAACCAGCTAAAACACAGGGCAAAAAGTTGGGGGCAACCATAGTCAGGAGGTACCTTCCTACAGCAGCATTCCTCAGACAGCAGGGGCATCCAGTCTTCCCGTATTTGGACGACTGGCTGGTGAAGGCACCATCCTTGTCAGGCGCGACCAAATCCTCCAACGCCTGTCTCAATCTCTTCAAGCACTTGGGTCTTACACTCAATAAAGAAAATCCACCTTACATCCCTCTCGAGTCATTACCTTCCTCAGAGCAACACTAGATACAAAAGTTGCGAAGGCTTTCCGGTCTCGGGAGAGAAAACGCAAGCTTGTCTCTCTAGCCGTATCAGTGGCTTCGAAGAAGACTTTAACAGTCCGGACCTTCAAATCCCTCTTGGGAATGATGTCCTCGTGTATCCTACTCATACCGCACTGTCGGCTATGGATGCGTCCTCTCCAAGAAGCTTTTTCCAAGCAGTGGACGCACTGTATGGGATTGTTCGACGACTGGATAAAGATCACGAGGCAGATCGTCAACGTATTGTAGTGGTGGAGGTCGCTCAAGAACCTCTCGCAAGGGTTGCCGTTCCTGCTTCCTGCAGCTCCCCATGTCATCACAACGGACGCCTCACTGGAGGGTTGGGGAGCAGTCCTGCAGGAATTACGGATCAGTGGCAGATGGTCAGAACGGGAGACACAGCTCCATATCAACTTGCTGGAGCTGAGGGCAGGCTTCCTAGCCTTGCAGTCCCTCTTGCCGAGGATCAAGAACTCCCTAGTGCTCGTCAGGACCGACAACACTACGACAATGCACTACCTGAACAAACATGGAGGGACACGTTCGCTAACACTCTCTTGCGAATCGCAGAAGATCTGGAATTGGCTCATTCTCCACAACATATCGTTGAGGGTGGAGTACGTCCCAGGTAAGGACAATGTCATCGCAGACGCCCTAAGCAGACAGAGGTCTTCATCACACAAATGGGGGCGAGACAAGGCGACCACCGCTCAAGTCTTCTCAAGGTGGGGAACGCCGCAAATCATCCTATCTGCGACCAGGGAGAACACCAAATGCTAAAGCTTTGCAAGTTTGCATCCCCAACCAGGATCTCTCGGAAATGCATTTTCCATCGCATGGCGCAACGTCTTTGCGTACGCATTTCCGCCATTTCCGATGATTCCCAGAGCCCTCCGAAAGATGAAGGCCGAGCCTTGCACTTTAATTCTGGCCGAGGCAACATTGGTTCACAGACCTTCATCGCCTCTCACTGCAGCCGCCGGTCCATCTACGTCAGCATCCATCTCTGCTCACGATGAGCAACAAGCAGGTTCAACATCCGGATCTGAAATCTCTCAGGTTATCGGCTTGGCTCCTGAGTACCAAGAATTCATCAAAATAAACATCCCGCAGGATTGTAAAGATATCTTAGCCAGGGCACGATCTGACAGCACTAACAAGACTTATTCCCTGAAGTGGAAACGTTTCTGCATCTGGTGTGCGGACAAAGGTCTACGTCCCTTCGCCACCTCTCCAGAACAAATATTACCCTACTTGCTCCATCTGGCGCAGTCGGGCCTGGCCCACTCCTCCATAAAAATACATTTGGCGGCGATATCACGGTTTAAAAGGACACCTAAAGAGCCCTCTCTCTGGTCTAGTAGACTGATAAAGCAATTCATTAAAGGTCTCTATAGATCTTTTCCTCGACCATGGATGGTCCTTCCAACATGGCATCTAAATGTGGTTCTTAACCAACTGATGAAACACCTGTTTGAACCCATTCACAGGGCAGACTTGAAATACATTTTGTGGAAGACGGCTCTCCTCCTGGCGCTTACAGCAGCAAGGAGGGTCAGTGAACTGCAGGCTCGTTCCATCCAAGACCCCTTCCTGCAGTTTAGGGATGACAGAGTAATTTTAAGGACCAATCCTAGGTTTATTCCTAAGGTCCCGTCGGACTTCCACTTAAATGAGCCTGTGATTCTCAGATCATTCTTTCCAAATCCCAGCACCGCTGCTGAGAGATCGCTGCACTCATTGGACCTTAAGAGATGTCTAAAATTTTATATTGATAAAACCAAACATTTCAGAAAATCTAACCAACTCTTCATAGCCTTCAGTAGGCCTAGGAAGGGTCTACCGCTTACCAAACAAAGCATCTCCAGATGGATCTCTTCGGCAATTACCTTCTGCCACGACAGAAACGGGCAGACATTGCACTCTAAAATCAGGGCGCACTCTACAAGAGCCATGTCGACTTCTATGGCGCTATTTTCAGGAGTGCCAGTTATTGACATCTGCAGGACGGCAACATGGAAGTCGCCGCATACCTTCACCAGGCACTACTGCCTGGATAAAGAGCTGATGAAGGATGCAGCAGTGGGACAAGCAGTGCTACGCCATCTATTCCAGTAAGGTGAGCCTTCCTCCATCCCTCCATCGTTTTCTGGTATGCACATTTCTCTGTTACTGCTTCTTGTTGATGTCTATTGATGGTTCATAGTTGCATGATATGTATTGTCTATGACTTGTGTATGATGCTCCATCAGAAATGTGCACAAGGTATTGCTTGCTACTCTGATTCAGGCATGTGAATCTATGAAAGATACCCTTAAGACTGGATAAGAAATGTGTTACTTACCTGTAACTGCAGTTATCAGGTATTGGTGTCTTTCATATTTAATTTAAAGGAGTTTGTAGAGCGCCTGGTGACGCCTCCCGGCGTGTCCCCGCGCTGTGGAGAGAGTGTGAGAAGGAGTAGAGGAAAACCCATCACCAAGTAAAGAGGCAGGTTTTCAATTTCTTCCTAAACAGGATTTCATTATTCTCCATCCTGATATCCACAGGAAGAAGGTTCCATTTCCTGGCCGCTAAAGTCCGGAAAGATCTGCCTCCCATTCTGGCTTTTTTGGGGCATGTGGTTCTGAGCAGGCCCATACCTTTAGATCTAAGCGACCTGCTAGGTACATAGACAGAAGCCAGATCCGACATGTAGGCCGGTGCTCTGTGATGAATTATTTTATGGCACCAAAGCATAGCTTTAAAATCAATCCTCTTCCTGATGGGCAGCCAGTGGAGGGCTACGAGAGAGGGGCGTGATGGTGCTCGGCGAGGGAGCCTTAGAACCAGGCGAGCTGCCGAATTCTGTAACACCTGAAGCTTTTTAATATTTTTCTCAGATGTACCCATGAGCAGCACGTTTCCGTAATCAATACGGGACGTTATCAGTGCTTGCGTCATGGTACGCCTGGAATTAATAGGTAACAGGTCAAGGGTGCGGTTCAGAGTTTTCATTACCCCAAAACATTTGCCCACCGTTTTTCTTATGTGGCTATCAAAGGACAATTTATTGTCCACCCACACACCCAAATTCTTCGCCTCTCGAGAAGGGGAGGGCAAAGGACCAAGGCAGCTGGGCCACCACTCAGTCGTCCATTTAGCCTCATTGCCTCCCATGATGAGGACCTCTGTCTTAGTCCCGTTAAGTTTCAGACAGTGGCCGTTCATCCATGTGGCAAGTTTAGTCATGCAGGCATTGAAGTTATCAGCTTCCTTGGAAGGGGCTTGGGTCAGAGATATGAGAAGTTGCGTGTCGTCGGCGTAGGAGACAAGCTCCACGCCGAACGACTGCACTACCTCTGCCAGTGGGGCCATATATAGATTAAACAGGGTGGGGCTCAGGGCAGAGCCCTGAGGCACCCCCTGCTCAAGCCTCACCCTATCGGAGAGAAAGCTCCCCCTTTGGACTTGAAAGCTTCTGTTAAGCAAAAATGCCTTCAGCCATCCCAGTGCCTTATTGGTGACTCCCGCTTTATTTAGACACTGTAGCAAGATGGAATGTGCTACAGTGTCAAAAGCGGCACTGAGATCAAGCATGATGAGGGCCATTGTCTTTCCCTCATCTGCTCCCTCACGTAGGGTTTCTGTGGCCCTCAGGAGAGCTGTCTCCGTTGAGAAACCTGATCTAAAACCCGACTGGGATTTATGGAAAACATTATGGGTCTCAAGATGTTCCATCAGTTGGGTGTTAGCGATTTTCTCCGCCAACTTGGCCACATACGGTAGCAGGGATATGGGTCGTAAATTATCCATTACGTCCACGCTGATGTTGGGCTTTTTCTTAATAGGTAGCACTATTGCCTGTTTCCATTCCTCCGGAAGACAAGGGGTTGAAAAAGAAGTTAGTAACAGGTGCCTCAGGTGAGGTTCCAGTACTGAAAAAGCTTCAGCTAAAATTTTTGGAGGAGCCGGGTCTCGGGGCGATCCTGATTTGATCTTGTTACACATCTTGGACAGCATCTCATAGGAAGGAACTTCAAAAGATTTGAGACAGACCGGCGTGTTTACAATTTTCTCATTTTCAGTAAAATCTGCGGCCGGGGCTCCCTGTTTAGAGAAACTGGTATAGATTTTACTAATTTTACCAGCAAAATACTGAGCAATGTTGTTGCATGATTCCACTGAGTCATTTTGGATGGAGGAGGACATCTCCACTATGGATATCTCCTTATATATTTGAAACAATTCCCTAGAGGAGTTGCCTGCTTCCGTGATACGAATATGATAATGCTCAGCTTTTGCCAGGCGAACGGCTTTGTTATATTCTTTCTGTGCTGTTTTATACTGTATTTTTATATCTGCACAGAAGTTATAACGCCAGGCTCTCTCAAGTTTCTTGCAGGCCGTTTTCATGGTCTGTAGTTCTTGTCCGAACCAAGGAGCACTTTTCTTAGACCTCCTAGCATTGGACATGGTGCGACTAGGGGCTGTGATGTCCAGAGCCTTAGTGACAATATTGTTTAAGTTTTCATTGGCAGCCTCACAGTCAGCTCCTTTCGGAGGACCTTCATCTTGGACAATTTGAATGAAGGAGTCTAAGGAAAAATTCTTCCATTTCCTGCGTTTGTAACGCAGAGAATGCTGACGAAAAAGCTCAGTTTTTTCAAGTTGGACTGAGATGGGGATGATATAGTGATCCGACCAGGGTATGGGTATAGGATCTGTAGTATGCACTCCCAGCCAGTTACCAAAGACGGGGTCTAACAGATGCCCTAGTTGGTGTGAGGGTTCTTTATTTTTGAGGTCAAATTGAACCGATTGCAGTTCCATACGTATGTCATCTGCATCTTTATCTAAAAGATCATCAAAGTGAGCATTAAGGTCACCCAGAACTAACAGTTTAGATTTCCTTAATGCAAGATGGGTGACCGCCTTCATGAGGGTGGAAGTAAAGTCATATAATCTACCCGGTGGTCGATATATCAAAATACCAGAGATCATAGATTCACATGCCACCCTCCCGCCTCCCTTGGAAGGACTCACCTATCTCTCTACCAGTGCTACGCCTACTTAGCTTGGTGCATACAAAAATCTGAGAGACTGAGGCTCCTGACAGGAAGGTTCTAGAGGGAGGTGTTAGCTTATTGGCTCTATTCTAGAGTTTGGTCCTTTTTACAAAAGGACATAGATAGGCTACTAAGGTGAGGCCCTTAGGCCTACTTCTCTCTATATATGTCTATAGGATATTACTTTTCTATGTACCGGAGACTCCCGTCTCGACAACGGGGAATGATTCAGACATGTGAATCTATGAAAGACACCAATACTGGATAACTGCAGTTACAGGTAATTAACGCATTTCTTCCTTGCATACAAGTATATGGAAATCTGAGCCAGCGTAGATTACTTGTCTCATGACTGTAGTTGTGTTTTTGAACTGAGGAAAGAGGTAAGTGGATAGTTTTAAAGTTCCACAGTTGGCCTGAAAAGGGGACATATTCTGATGAATTTTAGATTGATCAATATTATATGGTAAGCAGCTTTGTTTTGAAATATTTGCAATTGGCGGACACTGAATATTGTTTACTGGGGGCGCTCTCTTCCACCGTCAGATTGGAAGTTCAAACAGTGCTTACACCATTAGTTTCAGAACAAGGTAACTTGCTCCTTGGCTTAATTCATTTGACCCCCATTGTTTAAGTAATTCATCTGGTATGGAACACCGATGTATCGTCATGTATAAAGTCATCTCTTAAAAAGCCACATACATTATTTTGTAATTGTAAACAATTTAACTTTTTAGAGATTGATTGAAGAGCAAGTTGCAAAGCTTCACGGAAAAAATCTAGTACCACAAGACCCCATCATGCAGTTGAAGGAAGACCTCCTAGAAGAAGGGAAAATCCATTTTCAAAAGAAAGTGACGAGAGGAAAGAACAGGTATGAAATATAGATTAGGACTGACTACAATTCTGCACTGTTGAACTTGTTGCTTGTATATTATCAAGTAATGCTTAATGCAAATTTAAGTTATGAAAATGCTAACGCTTAACTTATCTTCAAAGATATCTGGATATGTTAAACAGAGAATTGGAAAAACTGGAATTCATAGCAGAGGAACAACGCAACTTGCGTCTTACAAAAGAAGAAAAAAGAGAACACGACCAGTACAAGAAGAAAAAAATTCTTCGGAAAAAGTTGGAAGAGGTCAGAAATTGTGTTAATAATCAATATAAAAATAATGATTTGGTGATAATGAAGTTGCATAATATCCAGAAAGACTTCTGCAGCAAGCAACCTTGTATAGATTCTGTATCTTGTGTTAGACTCTTCCAAAAGGGTTACAACTGTTACATTTTGTATGTTCATCCTTAAGGGTATACATTGCTTCTAGGTCTGGCCAAAATTTTAATTATGGCAGCAAAGTTTTGGGAATTCCTGATTCTCCAGTATTAGGGGTGTCTTTCATAGATTCACATGCTTGAATATTCCCCGTCTTCGAAGTGGGAGTCCCACGGTACATAAATAGCAGTAATATATATGCATGTATACATGAGAAATATCATAAATAAAAAATACATACATATAATGCAATAGAAATGTAAACCTGAAAAAGTACATAGAACAGAATAGGCCCATTGAAAAGCCCAAGGGAGAATTCACTTTAGTAACATATTAGAGTCATTATGTGTTGGTCCACATTCCAGCCAATCAGGCTGTAGCCTCCTCTAGAACCTTCTCCTCAGAAGCCCAAGTCCTCAGATTTTCTACCGCACGTCGTGTGAAGGGAGTCTCCCTGAGCTCTGCTCAGTTTTTTCCAGTTTCTACCTATTTTCTTCAGAAATGTCTTCTTCAAAGAAAACTTTGTTCAAGGCTTGTCCATCCTGTGGTAAATTGCGCCTTTTTCATGAGGATCCACACAGTAACTGTATTTACTGTCTTTATCCGGACCACATTGCCTCTACCTGCAAGTTCTGTCGCACTTTTCCCCCTAAGACATTGAGGGACAGAGAGGCCCGTCTCCTTCTGTGGCTACAGAAGTTGAAAACATCTGAGAATGTGGTTTCCGATGCTGAGAGTATGTCATCTGGTTTTTCAAGATCCTCTCAGAAGCGTGGGTCTGAGACTGAAGTTCCCTCTCCTTTTCTTAAAAAGAGTAAAAAGTTGGGTTCTTTCAAGGATGTCTCCCCACAAGACTTGCTTCAGGGCGCGCCTACAGGACCTGGCTCTCTGGCGTCTCGACCCAAGACTATGCCCTTGAGGAAATATGAATTTTTATGATCTATTGTGTCCCCTATCTTAGACCCCAACGTCTCCATGTACGTGCTACAAGTACATGTATGTTCCCTCCACTTCCAGCTATGAAGACGCAAATACATTTGCGTCCAACGTTAACATGTCCTCTTTCAGATCCACCATGAATGGGTCAGATATTCTGCTCCTAAGTGTACCTTGCCAACGTCTTTATGTGGTGCACTTTCATGTATTTCTAGCTCTGGCGAGTTAGGCCCTGAATTCTGCCATCGAGCCTTTTCCTGCCTTCTGCCTCTGAATGCTCCAAGCCTGGCCCTGCATCTGTATCCATGACCTTTGTCTTACTCCCTGCGCGGCTAACGGTGCTTGGCTCGGCCTGTTGCCTGCCAAGACTGTATTCAGCCTTCAAGTTATCTGCTCCGCTCCTCGAAAAATACATTCCTGTCTAATAGTTTAGGTAAACATCCTTCCAGCTGCAGAGCAAAGGGCCCGGCCTCACTGTCTCCGTACAAGTAATTCATAGCTCCTGTTACCATGGTAGGCCCATGCCCCCTCGCATCTCATGCAGACACGTAGGCGCATATGCACGCACTAGCAGTCAGTATAGAATAGCCTCTGCCCGAGAGACCGTTCCTTCCAGATAATACAGTTCCTTAAACACAAGATATTAGATACGATTTGGGATTAGGTTGATCTGACATCCCAGACTTCTGTCTCCTCATGTAGGGCTAAATGTCAAGTCCCCTTCACCCTCCAGTCACACGTCAATCACACGTCATGCTGCTGCGCGCGCATCTCTGCCATATATTTCTGCTGACACTGCAGGATTCTCTTATGGATCCACCCACCTGTGACATCCTCATAATGACGTTTCTAGTACATGCCCTCATGCACGCCTATTGTAACGCCTTCTTCATTACGTATGTGTACTCTTATCTCTCCTCTCAGCTGTTACGCCTCCTGCATATGCCTTAATGTAATGCATTGACTATATATATGATAACCTGTCAATAAAGTATTGTCTATCCCTTCCCGAACCTTCGTGGTGACGGAATGCGATCTGCCTGGTTCGAACCAATTCCTTTTTAAGGAATAAAACCCCTTTTAAACCCTCACATACCACGGATTCTGCCTCTTATTTTTGACTGAGTTATTCCTATTGAACTTTACCGCATAAATTAAGTATAGGTAATTTAAATTTACCACATAATTGGTGCCCGAATAGGGACCCCTCCCCCACCCCACGCGCCGGAGGTGCGTTGCAGGCCCGGTCCCCTGCCACAGCCGGACGGACAACTACGCGTACCCGCAGGATTTCCTGTATCTCCCTCAGGCCAACGGAGGTGACTGAGGCTGCGATCAACACCCAGACAAGGCGGTGAGGAGTGCGGAGGATCCCGACCAGAGCCTAGCTGAGAGAGCAAGATCCGAGGTATACGGAGGCCCACCAGGTTCCGAAGTTCCGAAGTATCTACGTCACGAGTTGAGTCGAGTCCAGTCCGGTCCAGTCCAGTCCAGAGTTTCCGAGGCCTTCCGTTTCCGTGCTTCCCGGTGAGTACCGTTGCTGGGGACGCATCTAGACGTGCGCATTAATTTGTGCCGGTCAAGACGGGTTTGGGTACACAGACCCGGTCTGCACTGTTTTAGCGGTGTATCTGTACTGTTTAGCAGTACATCCGGTCTGCACTGTTTTAGCGGTGTATCTGTACTGTTTAGCAGTACATCTAGTATTATGCAGTTAGTTAGTTTTATTTTAATTATTATTGTTCGTTCTTAAATGTGTCAAACATGTTTTAATGTTGTGGTATGAATGATTGTTCGATCTGCATTATCGTGGTCATTATATTAATTGTGTTTAAATCCAAGTAAAGTATCGAGTAGTAAGGTTCAAGATGCCGTTATTCTCTAAACTAAGACAGATAAAAACTAGAAAAGGGGTTCTAGAGGAAGCTGTTCCTATTCCACCTAGGGACACTCCAGGGTACTTTATGTACCACAAACATGGCCTAGATGCCGTATTATTCCTTGATTTATGGGTGGACTACACCAAGGATTTAGCAGAGAATCAGAGATGGCCCGCTGCTGGGACATGGGATGCAGATTGCATCATGAGAGTAGAGGAAGCATTATGGAAAAAGAAAGCCAGACAGTCACAGAAAGATGCCATTGAATTATGGCGTAAAGAATCGCATAGACGCACAGAAAAAGCACTCAGGAAAGAAGAGAAAAGTAGAGAGGATTCAGACAAAGTCCGAGAAAACGTATTAGTTGGGGAAGGTATACGAGTAAAAGCAGAACAAGTAGACAGACAACGAAACACTCTTATGAATGGTATGTATCCTCTTCTGGCCGAGGGTTTACCTAAGGCCACCCCGGAAGTACCAAAAGATCTGCCACCTCCATTGCTCCCGACCAAAATGCACCACAAGACCGCAAAGGACATTTTCCTTTCTTCCTATCTAGACGATGCAGCCCCCGAATATGTTAATGTTCCACCGCCACGCACTCCACCTGCTGGCGGCGCTAGACCCCGAGATAATCCGCCCCCACCTCTGCAGCAACATACTCCTCCTCCCGCTCCACACCCGCCACCTGTTCCCCCACCTCTTCCTGCACCTACTCTCCCTGCACCTATTCTTCCTGGCTATAACCCACTAAACCCTTTTTTACCTGGCACCTCAGGAGGTGCAACAGGTTTCCAAACGCCACCACAAGCACATCGATTGACTTATAGGGATTTAGCACTACAACGTACACCCCAATCAGAGAATTACAACATACTCAATGAGCCTCTTACAGACTGTAGATACGATCCGGTACCCGGCAAACAGGATGACGACAGAATGATGCTATCATCAGTACGACTAAGACGAGTTGCAAACCACTTAATGTTACTACCAGAGATGGTTGATCATCTAGACAAGATATACCACTTCATCCAAACAGGAGAAGGTCCCGAAAGTATTGGCAACGCCATGGCATACCAGAAAGTTGATACTCAAAAGATGATATTACGTTTTTTCATAAACTGCCTAATAAGAAACCAAGATAGGCCTGGTGCAGACCCGGAAGAAATGAAAGCACTTAACAAATGGGGTCAGAATATAGCGGACGGAAAACATGATAAACAAAGTAGTATAGACAACATGTACCGAAGGATCAGAAAACTAGTAGAACAAATACATGAAAGAAGACAGCCGGAACCAGAAATAGATTCAGACAAGATTGAATCCTCAGAGGAGGAGGAACTACCAGAAACGACAACAGGACAATTGCAATTACCGGCTAGAGAAATGATAGCTTATGTAGGTAAGGGAAGACCCTTTAATAATTCAATGCGTCCAGTACGTCCAGAAAGTAAGATAATTTTTCAAGCAGCCATGTCAAATCCAAAGACCCCTGAACACTTATTTCAGGCCACTGATAAAATACTTCAAGAACGAATGGGGTACCATGTACTCGATTCTATGGACGAACAAGAATTAGCCAGGTCAGCAGTACAGTGGGCTGACAGTTCTGATAAATACAGTGATGACGCGCTAGCACACACGTTTTTAAATCTTACACCAGACGAACAGCGTTTAGCTGGTATGTACATGATACAACACCTCCTTATATTGTATAAAAGCCAACACTCCGATCCTGGTCCCCTGCCTGATATATTGATAGAACTAATCATGAGGAAATGGAGAGGTCTAGGTACCGATCTAATTAAAATAATTCTAGAACATCGGCACAGATATAGTGCCTTCTTGTGTCCACAGCTTGATCCAGCTCCATCCATGGAAAGAAAAATGTATTACATAGACAGACAGAATCCCTTACGAGAAGTGCACCCAGTTAAAAATGATGATAATACTTTTAGACGCGTGTTTGTGTACACACCCATAACTAAATTAGAACTATTGGAAATGAAAAAATTAGTGCCCAGTCATGACAAAGATCCAGCAGGTTTTCACCGTGAAATAAAGGACATGTTACTCATGGGTGATTATACCTATCCTGACATTATGAAAATATTAAAAGTATTATTGCCTGCCGGTATTTACGAGAAACTCAAAGAAAAAGAATGGGAGGTGGGAGAGCAAAAGATTGATTGGGCTGCCTTAGAAAATGAAGAAAATACCCGAACTCCAGGCCTAGGGCTTGGGGACAAAGTTAAAGCATTACCAGGATTGTTAGTACAAGTATTGCCACGTTTATTAACTACGAAAAAGGAAGACTGGGGTGCAATCTCAGCCTGCAAACAGAAACCCGATGAAGACACTAGTGATTTTTATTCCCGATTCGAAAAATGTTTTGGTATTAATAGCGGCCTGAAAGCAAGTAGCGAATCGTATCCACATCTTTTTGTAACAAAATTAGTCGAGAATTCCCTGCCCCAGGTTAAGAACAGAGTACTAAAAGTCGAGAGCACTTGGCAAGCTAATACCCCTTCACAAATGTTACAAATGTTACAGTACCACCAGAATAGAATTAGAGAAGAACAAGAACACGAACAAAGACGTATGAAGGACACGAAAATGAAAATGTTAGTTGCTCAGTCAGTTCCAGCTGACAGTCATAAAAAGGGTGCGACACAGCCCAGTAATTCGACGGCTCCTGTTAAAGGGACATGCAACTATTGTAAACAGCCAGGTCATTATATAAACGATTGTGCAGTCCTGAAACACAATATCTCCACGGGTAAAACCAAAGAGAGACCGCGTCCGCCCAGACAAGATCAGGTCCAACAACAAGTACCCCAGAATGTACAGCCTATGCAAGCCTCACAACAGTCGGTACAGACCGTAGCGGTACCACAGCCACAGCCTATTGCCGCAACACAAAACACGACACAACAGATGTACCAGTATGCACAAAATGACTACCCCGATTATCAACGTTACACATGAAACAGCCTAGAGAGGGAGGTTGGCTTGCCTCTTATTGAGGTTCCTGTAGATCAAGAGGGTCCTTATGTACATAGTCAAGTATTAGGGAAAGACAGAAAGTTTTTAATTGATACAGGGGCAAGCAGAACAACTATAGTTCAAAGTTCAAAGTTTTTTATTTTTGTTACGGTACTCTTACGAGGACCACAAATAAAATATACATTTATACATTCCATATTAATGCATTTTCAATGAGATTTTCAAAAACTTAAAAATTCTGTAACAAACAAATTCATTAGGGGGGCTTTTACATAGTGATAAAAAGTCTTGTGAGCTAGTGATCCTGCAGGACCGGTAGATGGGCTTAAGACATGTTGACCTTGCATTTACAATTTCTGCATTAGGGCATATAAAAAATAAGTGTTCCAAATTTTGGTTGCCTCCTTGACAAAGGGTACAAAGGGCAGAGCTGTCGGGCCTCCAAGAGGAAGTAAAAGTTTGTACAGGAAGTGTTCCAAGGCGCAACATCATAATTGCACGCCTTGCGCCATGTTGAAGAGTATACTCTAGGTAAGGCTGACGTTGTTTGTATTCCTGCGAGGCTACATAAAATTTATATGATGATAATCTATTACAATGAGAGTGATCAATCTCGTAGCTCAATTTGGGAGTGAAGTTTTTTAGAAAAAGTTTGAGTTGAGCTGGTGACCACGTAGACAAAATTTCCACATTGACTTTTGCAAGCTGTAGAGCCTCTCGCATATTTTTAGTAAAGGTAGTATGAGTAGTGCTACTCTCGAATGTCTCTACTTTTAGCAATCTTCTTAAAGTACCTTCTTTTGAAAGAAGAAGATTATGGGCCCACCTTATGATGCTCGCTATAGCTGTAGCATATGCGCTCGTGATGGTACATTCCAGTCTCAATGCCTGTACTGGGGTAGATGTTGAAATCTTCAGTAGTTTTTTCAATATTCTTCCTTCTGTTAAATCCATATATGACCATTGATTTAGAGGAATATATTCCGATGCATAGGACAGGACCGGTGTGATTTTAGCTCGATAGACTTGAATCAGTGCAGAGAAATGTCTATGTCCAGTGGCCGAATATAAGCGTGACAAGGCCCCAGCATGCAGATCACTTTTCCTTTTCAGGTGGTTGATTTGATTGATGTTGCTCATGTTTTGTGAGAAAATTCTACCCAGATATGTATACTCCTTTACTTGTTCTAGTTTCTCACCTCCCAGCTTCCATTCGTACCGGACCCTTTTCTTCTGATATGAAAAGGCAACCACTTTTGTTTTGTTCGTATTTGGGATTAGGTAATTTTTCCTTGAGTACTTATATAAAATATCTAAAAGATTTTGTAGTCCGAAAGGTGTTAGGTCAAACATGACTATATCGTCTGCATACAGCAGGGAATGGATATATTCAGTGGCTATCTTAGGAGGAGTACATATCCCTTGCTGCAGTTGGGAAGGTAGGTCACTTAAATACAGTGAGAATAAAATTGGAGCCAAGAGGCACCCTTGTTTCAGGCCATTTGATGTTCGTATTACCTTCGATAGGCCCTTGTCACTTCCCATTTGGACGCGGCACCAGGTGTCACTGTGTAGATTCACTATCAGATGTAATAGCTGCTCCGGGATCCCCATTATTCTCAATTTTGACCACAGGGTCGGTCTATCCACTCGATCAAAGGCTGTCGAGTAATCAATGAACGCTGCGTAAATAGTTTGTTTTTTCCCTGTTGCGTACTTATCTAAAATAGTTTGGAAGATTGCTACATTGTCAGTGACAGAATGGTGTGGGCGAAATCCAGACTGAAATTTAGGAATTAGACCTAATGAGAAAGCCCAATTTTTCAGCCTGTCCAGGATTTCTGCTGCAAAAATCTTCCCAGCAGCGTCCATGAGGGCAATTTGCCTATAATTTCCCGGTGTGTTTCTTTTTCCTTTTTTGAAAATCGGGATTATGATACTTCCTTTCCAGGAATTTGGCATTTGACCACTGTCGAATACATAGTTAAATAGCGGCGAGAGCACCGTTCCCCACTCTTTATGGTCAATTTGGTAGACTTTGACAGGTATCTGATCGGGGCCAGATGCACCTGTGCTCCTTGCCTTCCTGATATTCATAGAGACTGACACTGCCGACGTTTTATTAATCTTAATATCTTTAGTTTCCACGTTTTCTCCTCCTACTTCTTCATTTTTAATATATTGATTCTGTTTGTATAGCTCACGTAGGTATATGTCCCAGTTTTCTTCTGATACAGGTGTAGCCTCCAGCTTTTTTTTGGATCCTGTCATTGTTGCGATCAGTGACCAATATTTACGTTGATTATTATGTTTAGCTGCTAGCTGGATTTCAGTCCAATTAAAGTCCTGCTTCAGTTTTTTCTGTTTAGTTTTTTCTCGTCGTATTTGATTCTTTAATCTATTGATTTCCTTTTTGTTTATTGACGAGAATTCCAGATACTGGGCGCGTATCAGTCTATTGATTTGTTTTACGACTGGTTGATTCCAGTTTTTATTCTTGTTTTTCCATTTTCTTTTTGCTGGTCTATGGTATTCTAGCTTACTTTGCAGAGCTTGTTTGAGATTATTCGTTAGATGTTCAAAGTTCTTTACAGGGTCATCTGAATATATGTTGGTCAATATATTGGTTTCAGTAATTAGTTGCCGCAGATATTCCAGATTTTCTGTCCCCCAGTAAATGCGACGCCTAGCTGTGTTTACTTCCGTTTTTTCTGTAAGAAATAGTGGCTGGTTATAAAAAGAGGACGGTGCAATCCAGTGGGTTGAAAGGTTTAAAAGAGCGTGATCACTTTCTGCAGTGAATATTATCGAAAGTTGACTCATTTGTTCTTTTCCTTCGATCCCGCATATAAAGTAATCAATAGTTGAAGGAGATCCATTTCCTTGCCGTGTGTATGTTGCTGGTATATCACCATTGATGTTACCGTTTAATATAATCCCATTAATGCCAGAGAGAAAAGCTAGTAGTGCGCGTCCCCTCTTATCCGATTTAGTTCCTTTTGGGAATTCAGGGAGTGATGATTCCAGAGATTCCTCTTTGAGGAGACGAGCCCATTTCTTTATCTCGCAGTTAGAAATTTTAGCATTCAAGTCCCCCATTATGAGGTATGGCAAGTGAGATTGTTCATCAATTATATGAGTGATAATTTCCATTAGGCGGTCAAACAGCAAATCATTATTATTACTGCTTGGAGGTGCGTAAATATTGAAAAGTAATATTTTTTCTAGTTTGGCTGAGGCATGGGTTCTAAGGGATACTTTTAAACATTGTAGATTGTCTGTGTTTGTGTTAATTATTTCCTGTGACCAAGAGTGATCTTCTTTTAATAATATTGCCAGACCACCCTTGGCATGTCCCCTTCTTGATCTTTTTGCCAATGTTTCGTATACATAGTATCCTCTTTGAGTAAAGGTATTGATTAACCATGTTTCCTGGAGGGCGATGATATCAGGGGAATTTTTAATTGCATGTTTCATTTTTATATCAGTTTTCCCTGCCAGGTTCCAGGACAATAACGTCACACCTTTGCTAAACTTCGCGTTGTTGTGAATTTACCATTTTTTTGCTGTTTAAGGTTTCTGATAACCATGCCCATGATTTTATTGAGTTCTCAGTGTTGCTAAAGGTGGGATTCCGAGACCAGACTGACCTCTCTCCTTGAATTACTTGTATTTTAAGTAGATCTTTCCTCATAGTACTTGATGCTAGGTCTCCCCAATTAGAACTGTTGTTTTCTTTTCTTCTGTGGGTTTGTCCTATTATACCATTATTTGAGTTGTTGGTTTTGAAATCTTCCACCGAGATTACATCATAGCCATTTTTGTGAAGAATTTCCTTCTCTCTGATTATTATTCCAGGCAAAACCGGTGAATAAAAGGATACCTGTACTAGTTTGTTATTTTCTTTTATTGGAAACAGAACTAAGTCAATTTCTTTGCTGGTCAGAGAATTCAAGGATGGAATTTCTTGTAATAGATTGATGATTTTACCGCGATTAAACGGCTCCTTATCTGAAGGAAATAGCTCTTCAATAGTTATGTGTTTTGATGGATTTATTTCCCATGGTTGGAAATTATTGTCATATGGTTCTTTTATGTCCATGTTATTTTGCGATGTAGGTCTATTTTCTATCGGAGGACAAAAATCATCTGCTTCAGGATTTAAGGGTTTTTCTGATGATGTTTTTTGAATTACTGGAGTGTTCACCAGGTTTACAGGATTAAATTTTTGGAATTTGAGCTTATTCCCTTTTTTCCTCTGTATTCTCCTCATAGGTTTTCTCTTCTTCTTCCCCTTTACTTTTTCCCTAGTATTACTTTTTTCAGACTGTTCTCTTTGGTTGAAATCCTGTTCAACAGTAACTCCTGATAGCTCAGTTTTATTTTTTCCGATAATCTGATCGCGATTGTTATCGGATACTTTATTCGAAAAAATCGGATAGTGTTTGGTATTGTTCTCTGCTTTGATTTCCAGTTCTTCTTTGAACAGTTTTTTAAGTGAATATATGATAGGAGGTTTTTCTTTGTTTTTTGATCCGTTAGTGTTATTGTTGATTATTAGTACGTCGTTCGTTTGTGTGCTTGCTTCCTGTTGTTTTGGGGTGGCACTTCCATTTTTATGAAATTCATCTGTTTGTTGTGATTCGACTTCTCCGGTTTGTTTTGATGAGACTTTAGTTAGATCTTTTTTCTTTTTTTCTTCAACCAGGAATTTAAGTATTCCTATTTGTACGTCTAAAGTATCGTCTGAGTTAGCTAAAATGTGTCCAAGATGTGTTAGTACTGAATCCAGAATTTCTTGCAGTGAGAAGAGTGCTTTTGATATGGGAGAGGCAGTATTTCCAGAGTTTAGGTTTATAAAATTTGGGTCTGATAGATTGTTCAGATTAGAAAAAAGGTTAGGTGATTTTTCTGGCGAACTGGTTTGGGGATGTCTTTGACTTAGCAATATTTCTTTATTTTCTTCTTCGATCTTTGAGTTATGATTTGCGGATACGTCGAAAAATAAGTCGTTGTCCTGATTTTTTATAGGTGTTATAGTTGTTATTTGAGATACAACTAGACAAGATTTTTGACATTCTTCCGAAGGATAGTAATTTGCCAAATTACTCTCTATTGTTATTTGACCTTGTTTGTTGGATTTCTGGTCAGAAAAATGTAACGGATCAGGTTCAACCAACTTATTTTGATCATCATTAGAGTTTGGGGAAAGAAACTTTTTCTTGGAGAGGGTAGAGAAGTATTCACTTATAGCAGGAGTGCTTGATATTTGTCCTGGTTTTAGTGACTTGTCTACAGATTTTCTTACAGCTGCGTCCGTCCCCATTCGCCTCATGTATATTGTCCGTGAGCGTAGTTTTTTTAGCGCCCTCATACTTGGGGACAGAAATCTGTTTTATAGATGTAATGTATAGTATTAATAATATGCTGTGGCTTGTCTTAATCACACTATCTCAGTTGATCAGTAAAGGAATGAGGGTTTTTTTACACGTATGAATCAATAGTTAAGTTGAAGAGTTTCCTCTTGTAGTGAGCGTTAGTGGGGTGGCCCGTCCCGTCCTCGGTCGTCCCCGGACGGCCACAGACGGCCCGCCCTTTTGCCCGGGCTTATCCCCGCGCTTAGTCCCGCGCGCGTCCCGCGTCGCGGGATGCGAGATGTTATCTATATACGTTTCGTTGGGGGCGTGTCCGTGGGCGGTTCGCCTGGGGGAAGAGGAACCAGGTGATCTCCGCTAAGGATTCTGGTCCTCGCAGTCCCCCAGGCTAGGTGCTCTCGCTGTTTGCACCCTGGCCTCAACCCCTCTGACTCCAGCTGGGAGCGACAGGCAGAGCGTGCCGAGTGCAGCTCACGCTCACACCAGCGAGTCAGGGGGAGGCAGCGCCACGACACAGTGAGGAATCAGCATCAGCTTCAGACAGCCAGCACAGGCTGCAGACGGTAAAACGAGTTCTCTTGCTCAGCAGAAGTAGAAACAGTAGATCAGCAGCAGTTTTGAGCTCCTGTGAGTGGCGCCCGCGAAGCGGGTGTCACGAATCTTTATCCAGGTCGTTGGGGGCGTGTCCGTGGGCGGTTCGCCTGGGGGAAGAGGAACCAGGTGATCTCCGCTAAGGATTCTGGTCCTCGCAGTCCCCCAGGCTAGGTGCTCTCGCAGTTTGCACCCTGGCCTCAACCCCTCTGACTCCAGCTGGGAGCGACAGGCAGAGCGTGCCGAGTGCAGCTCACGCTCACACCAGCGAGTCAGGGGGAGGCAGCGCCACGACACAGTGAGGAATCAGCGTCAGCTTCAGACAGCCAGCACAGGCTGCAGACGGTAAAACGAGTTCTCTTGCTCAGCAGAAGTAGAAACAGTAGATCAGCAGCAGTTTTGAGCTCCTGTGAGTGACGATGAGGTTCCAGGGGCACCCCTCTCAGGCTCACAGAATGTTTCCCTTGGATTTTCAGGAAAGCCTATTATTAACGAAGTATCACAACCGCTTCCTCTTGCAGTTGGTCCATTGACACGTACTACAGATTTATTGCTTACAAAATCATGTCCAGAAAACCTGTTAGGTATAAAGACACTGAAAGCTCTAGGAGCTGTAATATGTTGTTCTCCGGAAGGAGTACGACTATTTTTGCGAGGCTTTAAAGGTCACTATATATTAAGAGACATGGATCACCAGTTACAGAATGTCCCTGCACATTTATGGGCACAAGGCCCCACTGATGTAGGTTGTATGCACATTACACCATATCGAGTCACACTCAAAGCAGGAGTGGTATTACCACGAATTCGACAATACAAGTTACCCCCGGATGCTGTAGTGGCTTTACTGCAAATCATTGACGAGCTCATTGCACAAGGAGTGGTCGTGGAAACCGACTCCAATGTATGTAATTCTCCTATCATTCCGATTCTTAAACGTACTGATCCAAAGGCACCACCAGTTTATCGATTAGTTATTGATCTGCGCGAATTAAATAAATGCATTGTGCCACAGTATCCCGTGGTTCCAGATATCTCTTCATTGTTGACAGCTATTGATTCAGAAGCAACGTTCTTTACTGTAATTGACCTCAAGAACGCCTTCTTTAGCGTCCCAATCGATCCGGAAAGCCAGTACCTTTTCGGATTCTGTTTAAATGGACGAAGCTTCAAATTTGCACGCGCACCTCAAGGATTCACAGAAAGCCCCAGCATCTATAGCCAAGCACTGAAAAGACAACTTGACAGTATTCACATGCCTGATAACACTGCCCTGCTTCAGTATGTCGATGATCTGTTGATCACCGCCCAAAGCGAACCCGAATGTGAAAAAGCATCACTGGCGGTTTTACATTTTCTGGCCGACAAGGGGCACAAGGTGTCCCCTTCGAAGCTGCAATTCTGTGTTCAGCAAGTTGTTTACCTAGGCCACTTGCTGTCCAAAGGGGGGAGACAGCTCACACCTGACCGCATCCAGTTAATTGTAAATATGTCACGACCCAAGACACAAAAGGAGGTGCGGGCCTTCATAGGCCTCACTTCGTACTGCAGACAATGGATTCCCCAATATGCATTTCTAGCGAAGCCACTCATTCAGTTGACAACCCAGGAGGCAGCGTCTTCGACTGTCCTTCCTTGGACTCAGGAACATACACAAGCTTTTGAAGACTTAAAGAAAGCCTTATGTCAAGCACCAGTTCTAGCAACACCATGTTACAGTAAGCCTTTTACACTTTTTGTCACAGAACGCGAAGGTACTGCCTTGTCAGTACTCACTCAGGAACAAGCAGGTTCACACAAACCGTGTGCTTACTTTTCTAGCACATTAGATCCAGTAGCCCAGGCTCTGCCTGCGTGCTTGAAATCAGTTGCAGCGACAGCTTTAGCAATCAGACAAAGTGATTCTATAGTGTTAGGACATCAATTGACAGTACAAGTTCCACACTCCGTGGAAGTTCTTTTAAACCGTACACAGACCCAGCACTTGACTATAGCACGATTGACAGGTTATGAATTGACATTGTTTCAGCCACACATAGAAATCAGACGCTGTAGCACATTAAATCCTGCCACACTTTTGCCATTAAGTGGAACAGACCCATTGGCACATGATTGTATTGAAGTCATTACTATTACGACGAAACCCAGACAAGACTTGACAGACATTCCATTACCAGATTCAGACCTGACACTTTATGTGGATGGTTCATGCATGAGAACAAGTACAGGAGAATTAGTGGCCGCCTACGCAGTCACGACAGACACCGAAGTTATTGAAACAAATTGTATCGACACCTTATCAGCTCAAGCAGCAGAGCTCATCGCTCTGACACAAGCCTGTATTCAAGCCAAAAATAAGAGAGTTAACATATACACAGATTCACGTTATGCATTCGGAGTCGTTCATGACTTCGGAGTTCTCTGGCGAGAGAGAGGTTATTTAACTTCTCACGGTGCCAACATCCAACACGGTCCCCTCATTCAAGCTCTGTTAGATGCAATACATCTGCCTACTGCGATATCTATCATGAAGTGTAAGGCACATACAAAGGTCACCGATGTCATCTCCCAGGGTAACGACCTGGCAGACCGAACAGCCAAGCATACAGCTCAGACACATGCAACTGACTTGACAAAGACAATAGTTCCGACATCGACACATTGCATGACAGTCAGGGATCCCGCCCATGATGTAATTGACATACAGACACATGCTACACCAGATGAAATCAAGAAATGGACTGAACTAGGAGGGATCCAAACAGATCAGGGATGGAAGACGAAGGGAAAATCTACATGGTTTCTCCCCGACTCTATGGTTGAAGTTATCATTAACATAGTACATAGTCCAGCGCACCTAGGAGAAAAAGCTATGTTAGACAGTATACAAAACATATGGTTCAATAAACACTTACGAGCAGCAGCCAAACAGAAAGTGCGTACTTGCATGATTTGTTGTCAGTTCAACCCAGGTAAAAGCATTCCTGTAGAGCAAGGTGGATTTCAACCTCCCGATCACCCTTTTGAAGTCCTCCAGATGGATTATATTCAGATGGAACGCTGTCGAGGATTCAAATACGTCCTCGTAGTTGTATGCGCACTTTCCCGGTGGACAGAAGCATATCCAGTCCCAGATTACACTGCTCCGACCACTGCCAAGCAGCTGGTTCGCGAATTCTTCCCACGGTATGGTTTGCCCCGTATCGTGTACTCAGATAACGGTCAACCGTTCTCATCCGAGCTTGTGAAACACATTACACTCCTGTTAGGCTATCAGTGGAAATTCCACTGTGTCCGGCATCCCGAGGCAGCAGGTCTCGTGGAGCACCATAATCAGACTCTGAAAATTCGACTTTCTAAAATCTGCAGAGAGAAAGGCGTCGACTGGATAGTAGCTTTGCCAGTTGCGCTCTTCTACATGAGGATGATAGCGCATTCTCGAACAGGGCTATCCCCGTATGAGGTGGTCTTCGGTAGGCCACCAAATATGTGGGGGACGCCTATACCTCGTAAAATAACTGATGTTGACTGTATTATGCTGACAGATTACCTTGCCTCCTTGATGTCTGCACTACAATCTTGTCGTTCACAGGTAGCTTCAGCCTTTCCTGACAACACCGAGGTGAAGCCCCATGAAGTGGTCCCCGGGGATTATGTATTTGTGAGAAATTTCGACCGAAGAAGCCCGCTGGAGCCCCGCTGGCAAACACCGAAATTGGTGCTTCTGACGACGAGGACAGCCGTGAAGATTGAGGGCCGAAAAGGGTGGCTGCACTCGAGCCACATCAAGAAATTTCATGGACTGCCTTCCGATTTGAACTCTCAGCCCTGCCCTCCTCCACAAACTGACTCAAAACTCCCCCTTGTTGAGAAAACCGCTTCCCAAGAATACAAACTGAAACTCAGGTCTAGCAAGTCAGACAGCTTAATTGTTTAAGTCCTCCCCTAGGTGAATCGGTTAAATTAGTTTCTGACATGTATCCCCTAGACCGAAATAGAGAGAGAGATAGACAGAAACAGCTCAAGAAACGTGCATATTGTAAATCCCTTCGTAGTCACTGTATAGTGACATTATTGATTATGTTTTTTCTAAGTCTACTGATTATTGCTGCAAGTATATTATTGCACATCTACAACCCTATTTTCAAGCATGTACATTCTGCTTTCAACGTCACTGCCGAACACTCTTTTAGCGAATTACCTCCGCATGAGTTGTCCTACAGACTTGCGCTGCGCAACAATACATTCATTAGTATGTTACATCACTCCCATCAGACCAACAACGCTACAAATTGTTGGATATGTGGCCGACTCCCTCCCTACCAGAAATACATGGGAGTTCTGCCCCTCTTTCCGTATCCGTTCACACACAATGGTTCCTGTGGCGCATGGTTTAGTTTGATTAATTCTTTAGATTCAGATACCGTAGTTTACCAGGGCAACTGGGTATGGGGAAACCTGAACACAGTTCTGCATAAAATATGTTTCCCTGACAAGGAGGGTTTACCAAAAAGGACAGGAACTGATCTAGAAAATGAAGTATATGGATTAGGTAACTTCACACTTAACCTCATGATTCTGAATGTTGAATCCGAAGCTGCACCAGTCTTGCCTGCTATGTCAGTATTACCAGTCAAAGGTGAATTATGTGTAAGGAAGAATGGTTCAGTACACTTGGGTCATAGTAAATGTACTACTGTGGTCGAATTCAGTGATCAAGGCAAGTCTACATTTAGAGCTTCCCGTCATTCCTACTTCATTTGTGGTCATACCGCATATATACGCTTACCTCTAGATTGGGATGGTACCTGTTACATTGCATTCCTTCTGCCACCTGTTTTCCTAGCCCCTCCTGATTACCATAGGAAAACCCATCTAGTAACAAATAGACTCCGGAGAGATCTCCCGATTGTCGACTACACTGAAACGGCATGGGAGCAATACACAGACTTCAATAAAGGTTTCTTTCCCTACTTAGGTGCTGTCTTTAATAGTAAACTGATACGCAAATTAACTAGAACCCTCGAGGCTGTAGTGAATGAAACTACTTCTGCCCTAGGCAACTTAACAGAGGAGCAGTCTGCTATGCGGATTGTTGTTCTTCAAAACCGTCTTGTCCTTGACGTCATCCTGGCCGATAGGGGCGGAGCCTGTAGAGTCATCGGATCGAGCTGCTGTGTTTTCATTCCAGAAAACGCGCCATCAGTATATAGAGCCATAACCCGTCTTCATAAGATTGCAAGTTTGATACACCAGAATCCAGGCACCTGGACTTGGTCCGGTTGGTTCTGGACCACGTTGACAGCCTGGGGATGGAAGGTCCTATCCTTCCTAGGTATTGCCCTTCTCATAGTATTCAGTTGCTGCCTATGTTTACAATGTGGGCCAGCGATATGTGGCTTGTGCGCTACATCATGTATTCCTCATTCGAGTTCTCATTCAAAACACCATAAGAAGAAAGAAGAGCAAATGATGTTACGTGAACAGATCGATAGATTCATGAGGATCGATATATCATGAAGGGTCCGTAGGGGACAAGGAGGGAATGAGGAAATATGAATTTTTATGATCAATTGTGTCCCCTATCTTAGACCCCAACGTCTCCATGTACGTGCTACAAGTACATGTATGTTCCCTCCACTTCCAGCTATGAAGACGCAAATACATTTGCGTCCAACGTTAACATGTCCTCTTTCAGATCCACCATGAATGGGTCAGATATTCTGCTCCTAAGTGTACCTTGCCAACGTCTTTATGTGGTGCACTTTCATGTATTTCTAGCTCTGGCGAGTTAGGCCCTGAATTCTGCCATCGAGCCTTTTCCTGCCTTCTGCCTCTGAATGCTCCAAGCCTGGCCCTGCATCTGTATCCATGACCTTTGTCTTACTCCCTGCGCGGCTAACGGTGCTTGGCTCGGCCTGTTGCCTGCGAAGACTGTATTCAGCCTTCAAGTTATCTGCTCCGCTCCTCGAAAAATACATTCCTGTCTAATAGTTTAGGTAAACATCCTTCCAGCTGCAGAGCAAAGGGCCCGGCCTCACTGTCTCCGTACAAGTAATTCATAGCTCCTGTTACCATGGTAGGCCCATGCCCCCTCGCATCTCATGCAGACATGTAGGCGCATATGCACGCACTAGCAGTCAGTATAGAATAGCCTCTGCCCGAGAGACCTTTCCTTCCAGATAATACAGTTCCTTAAACACAAGATATTAGATACGATTTGGGATTAGGTTGATCTGACATCCCAGACTTCTGTCTCCTCATGTAGGGCTAAATGTCAAGTCCCCTTCACCCTCCAGTCACACGTCAATCACACGTCATGCTGCTGCGCGCGCATCTCTGCCATATATTTCTGCTGACACTGTAGGATTCTCTTATGGATCCACCCACCTGTGACATCCTCATAATGACAATTCTAGTACATGCCCTCATGCACGCCTATTGTAACGCCTTCTTCATTACGTATGTGTACTCTTATCTCTCCTCTCAGCTGTTACGCCTCCTGCATATGCCTTAATGTAATGCATTGACTATATATATGATAACCTGTCAATAAAGTATTGTCTATCCCTTCCCGAACCTTCGTGGTGACGGAATGCGATCTGCCTGGTTCGAACCAATTCCTTTTTAAGGAATAAAACCCCTTTTAAACCCTCACATACCACGGATTCTGCCTCTTATTTTTGACTGAGTTATTCCTATTGAACTTTACCGCATAAATTAAGTATAGGTAATTTAAATTTACCACACCCTCCTCTTCAAAAACGGGCATTGGCTCGTCGACGGGCTCGTCGACGCGTCCGTCGACGTCTTCAGCGTCTACAAAGTCCGTTTTGGCAGTTTCGATGTCGACGACTACTTCTTCCATGTCGACCAGCTCTGCAACGACGACGACCATCTCGTCGACGAGCAGCATAGAGGTGAGACCCATCTCGTCCATTATTATGATCTCGTCGATCAAACCGTCGACGAAGAAATCATCGTCGACGCGCCCACCGTCGACGGTCCCTCCGTCTACAAAGAGCAAGCCATCGTCGTCGACGCCTGTTCCGACGACCGGATCTTCCTCGTCGACGACTGTTCCGTCGACGATTACATCTCCGTCGACAGTGAACCCCCCGGCGACGGCTACTATCTCGTTGTCGACAGCCTCATCGTCGACGGCGAAAAATGCAACCTCGTCGACGACCAAAAAATCTTCGTCGACCAAGACTAAGCTGTTACTTCCTACGCCGGATTCTGCGGCGACAACGAAAAAACAACCAGGGGGTGCTAAGGCTTTAGAACTTTCGTCGACGGGCTCGTTGACGACGCACCAACCCCTACAGACTACTACCACCTTCAAAGTGGTTACTGCCTCGTCTCTCAAGATTGTACCACTAATACAGTTAAGTACAATTAGGAGTGGATCTCAGCCTCCGGAAAAATTGTTTCAGTCTGGAGAAGAGGAGTCCGGAAATGATTCTGAAATGGATCAAACTTATCAACCAGCATCCAGTCCTTCTGAGTTACACATTAAATGTCAAGACTACAGTGACGAGGATGAGGATGTGGATAATACCGTCGAAGATGGGAATGTACTTTTTCCAATAGATAGATCACAACCACCAACTTACGAACAGTTTACGCAAATTCCTCTGTCTATGGTGAAAAACCTGCAACATATTCTGGATGACTACAATCGTAGGTTTCCACCATCGTTGCCTCCTTCCCCAGCACCTCAGGTACACCGGTCTCAGTCTCCAGCTCCTCGCCCTCCGTCTCCAGCACCTCGACCACAGTCTCCAGCACCTAGGCCTCAAGCTCCTTCGCCTGTAGCACCTACGTCTCCTTTGGGTGCTGCTCATGATACAGATAATGAGACTCAAACTCCTCATAACACTGGGGATAATGACACTGATGATGAAATGCAGGAATGGGACAATTATAGGGCACAGACACCCTCTACTCCACCAGCATCACCAAGAACTTCGCCACCAGTGGATATTGCGAGTTTCCATAACCTTATGGTTCACGCAGCGAAGAGGTTCCACTTAACAATCGAGGCACAACAAACGGAATGCTTTTTGTATGATTTTAAGGACTTACCGCAACGGCAAACTCATACCATCCCTATCATAGACCACATATGGGAAGAGGGTCTAAAGTTAATGGAACGTCCTAATTCCATGCCGGCCGTTCTACCTAGATTGGACAAAAAATATAAAGCGCCACCTACTTCTCCGGCCTGTTTGGTTTGAGGTAATAGAAATTTTCAGGTATCCAATGTGTCCCCCACTCGCACCCTATTCATGCACCCATGTTCCTTGTATGTCGTGTAACTTCCTTCCCGTACATGCTAGAAAGACGCATATGCATTTGCGTCCAATCTTAACATGTTAGCTATCCAGTCCTGCAAGAAAATCCTGTTAATTAGGCTTCTAAGCCTATGGTGCCAACGTCTTTACATGGTGCACTTTTGAATCTTGCACACGTTTTTCTCCATGTTTCCTGGCTCACTCGAGCTAGGCCCTTAATTGAGGCTCCGAGTCTTTTCTGTCTTCTGTCTCTGAAAGCTGTATGCATCCCTGACCTCTGCCTTACTTCCTACCCAGCGAAGCGGTGCCCGGCTCAGCCTGGACTGCCTGCCAAATTCGTATTTTGCCTACAGTTATCTGCTCAGCCTCCTCGAAAACACATTCCAGTCTAGTGAAATAGGTAAACATATTCCCGGCTGCAGAGCAAAGGGCCCGGCCTTCCTGTCCTCCTTGCAAGTGATTTACAGATCCCGTTACCATGGTAGGCCCATGGCCCCGCGCCTCGCACCAAGACACGTATGCACGCACTAGCATTCAGTATTGAACGGCCTCTACCCGAGAGACCTTTTACTTCAGACACTACATCCTCCAAACATGAGATACCAGATATACTATAGGTACAGGTTGCCCTGACATCCCAGACACCAGTCTCCTCTACTAGTGCTAAAGTCAAAGCCCCAGTTCTCCCCAGCTACACGTCATGTTTAGTTGCGCGCGGATCCAGGTCATAAGTTTCTGCTGATTCTGCAAACTTTCTCTATGCAACCACCCACTTGTGACGATTCTTGTGACGTTTCTCTGACATGTCCAGTTCACGCCCATGTGTACGCCTTTTTACACGCCTCCTGTTACGCACATGTGTTCTTATCTCTTTCTTTTCACCTGATACACCTACTGCATTCATTTCAATTATACTGTTTTACTATATATAATGTATGATGCTAATAAAACGTTGAATGTCCCTTCCTGAACCTTAGTGGTGATGGAACATGATATCCTGCTACTCGATAAGCATAATTAAAGCCCATATGACTCAGATACCACGGACTCTGCCTCTCATTTGATTGAGCTGTCTTTTATTGATATTTAATGTATAGAAAAATAGTCCGGTAAATTTATTTACCACATAATCTGGCGCCCGAATAGGAACTCCCCCCCTTCCCCACTCGCCGGCGATGTTACGCAGGCCTTGACCCTTCTACAGCCGCGACGGACTTCGTGCACACCTGCGGGTTTTCCTGCTATCTCCCTCGGGCCCACGGAGGAGACGGAGACTGCGGTCCGGCATCCAGACGAGGCGGTGAGGAATGCGGAGGATCCAGACCAGAGCCCAAGTCGAGAGAGCAAGGTCCGAGGTATCCGGAGGCCCACCTGTTCCGAAGCGCATGCGTAGTAACAGCCAGATGTCGTAGCAGTCCAGTCCAGTCCAGTCCAGTTTCCGAGGCCTTCAGTTCTTGCTTCCCGGTGAGTACCGTTGTTGGGAACGCATCTAGACGGGTTCATTAATTTGTGCCCGGTCAAGACAGGTCTGGGTACACAGACCTGGTCCAGACGTGTTCACTTAGGTGAATGCGGTATGACGTGTCTCTTTATGGGACCGGTATTGTCTGTACTGTTTTAGCAGTGCATCTAGTAATCCAGTATTCTAGTATTGCATCTCGAGATTGTCAGAATTTGTGTTTTCTATGTACCTGGTAATATCAGTCTGAAATGTTTCAATGTGTTTTAATGTCGTGGTATGAATGATTGTTTGCTATTCATTACTGTGTTTACTGTGTTCACGTTCAAGTCAGTCCGAAAATGCCACTGTTCTCGAAATTACGTCAGATAGGAACTAGGAAAGGGATACTCGAAGAAGCAGTTCCCGTCCCGCCTAGGGACACTCCCGGATATTTTATGTACCACAAACACGGCTTAGATGCCATACTGTACCTAGATTTGTGGGTGGATTACACCAGGGATCTGGAAGAGAAGTATAGATGGCCTGTCTCAGGGACATGGGATGCTGACTGCATCATGAGAGTAGAAGAAGCATTATGGAAAAAGAAAGCCAGACAATCCCAGAAAGATGCCATAGAATTGTGGCGTAAAGAATCGCATAGAAGAACCGAGAAAGCAATCAGAAAAGCAGAGAAAAGTAGAGAGGAATCTGAAAAAGCCAGAGAAAAAGAGTTACTAGGAGAAGGAGAACGAGTTAGAGTAGAACAAATAGACCGTCAACGAAATGCACTCATTACAGGCATGTATCCTGTTCTTGCCGAGGGCCTGCCCAAGGCGACCCCGGAAGTACCCCGTAACTTGCCACCACCATTAGTCCCGTCTAAAATCCATCACAAACAGACCGCAGCAGACATTTTCCTTTCTTCCTATTTAGATGATGTAGCTCCAGCATATACCAATGTACGCGTACCACCAGTTAATAATGTACAGCAATCTATCCCGCCTGCTCAAAACATACAGCAACCTACTCAGCCGGTTCAGTCTGTTCAAGACGCGTTACCTCCACCCCCTCAAGACTCGATTTCCACACCCGTTGTCACTTCCCATCCTGTCACTACTGTTCCTGTCACAACTATTCCTGTTACTACCACTACTACTGTTCCTCCTACTATCGGTCCTTACAATCCTTTCGCTATACCGACAACTCAGAGTCAGCCTACATTACCTGCACCTGTTTTTCAGATTATGACACCAGCAGCATCAACACATCTAGTTGATGGTTATGCTTCCGCTTCAGGAGGCGCCGCAGGAGGTCAGCCTGTCACCCCGCCTCAAGTAAAACGTATGACACTCAGAGAAATAGCATTACAGCGTACGCCCAAAGCAGCGACTTTCCAAGCCCTTAGACAGTACATTACAGATTGTAGATATGATTCAGTACCTGGCGAGGAAGACATGATGTTATATTCGTTACGTCTACGACGTGTTACGAATTATTTACTTCTTTTACCAGAAATGACTAACCATCTAGACAATATATATCATTTTATTAGAACAGGGGAGAGACCAGAATGTATTCGCGAGGCCATGGCACATGAAAAGGCTGAAACACAAAGAATGATCTTACGATTTCTGATTAATTGTTTGATAAGGGAACGAGATCGGCCAGGTACAAGCAAAGAAGAGATGAACGTACTGATAAATTGGAGTAACAATATAGCTGATGGTAAACATGATAAACAGAATTGCATAGAAGCCATGTACAGAAAGATCCGTAAAGAAATCGTGTTAATACACACAAAAGAAGATGCGGCTAGAGGAGCCGATACAGACAAGAATGAAAGTTCAGAGGAGGAAGAAATAGATAATCCTGTAGAAAACCAAGGCAGAATAGCGTACGTAGGAAAAGCGAGACTTCCTAAACAGTATTCTTTTGACAGACCTTTTGACAGACCCATTCGTCTAGAAAACAAGAAACGTTTCCTTTCTCCCATACCAGAACAATGTTCTCTTGAACATGTATTCCAAGCCACCGATAAGATACTACAGGAAAGAATAGGTTACAGTGAACTTAGTACAATGCGTGATCAGGAACTAGCACGGTCAGCAGTCCAATGGGCTGGTAATGATGGTATATATAAAGATGATTTAGTAGCGCAGACATTTTTGAGTCTTACCCCAGACGAACAGCGATTAGTTGGTATGTACATGATCCAACATCTCATTACGCTATATGAAAGTCAGCATTCTGATCCAGGTCCCCTATATAATATATTGGAAGAATTACTCTTAAAAAGATGGAGAGGCCTAGGTACCGATTTAATTAATATCATTCTAGAACAACGACACAAATACAGAACTTTCCTGACTCCACATTTCGTTCCTGTTCCACCCCCAGTAAGACAACCATTTTACATAGACAGACAGAATCCCTTACAAGAAGTTCATCCCGTCCAGACCACGGGGGGTGCACTCCAACGAGTATTTGTATACACTCCCCTGACTAAAATGGAATTAATGGAAATGAAGAAAATAGTGCCCAGTCATGATAAAGATCCAGCAGGTTTTCACCGTGAATTAAAAGACATGTTACTCATGGGAGACTATACATATCCCGACATTCTTAAAATGTTAAAGGTATTGTTACCAGCTGGCATTTACGAGAAACTGAAAGAGAAAGAATGGGAGGTGGGAGATAAAAAGATTATTTGGACTGAATTAGAAGACGAAGAAAAAGGGCGAACCCCAGGTATAGGTCTTGGGGACAAAGCCAAAGCATTACCAGGATTATTAGTACAAGTCTTGCCCAGATTATTGACAATTAAAAAGGAAGACTGGGATGCAATCTCAGCCTGCAAACAGAAACAAGACGAAGACACTAGTGATTTTTATTCCAGATTCGAGAAATGTTTTATTATTAATAGTGGCCTGAAAACAAGTAGTGAATCATATCCACATCTCTTTGTGACCAAACTAGTCGAGAATTCCTTACCACAAGTTAAAAATAGAGTACTAAAAGTCGAAAGCACCTGGCAAGCAAATACTCCTTCCCAAATGTTACAAATGTTACAGTACCACCAGAACCGAATTAGAGAGGAACACGACCATGAACAGAGACGTATGAAAGACACGAAAATGAAAGTACTAGTGGCCCAGTCCGTCCCAGCTGATGGTCAGAAGAGGGGTAACACACAGACTAGTCATCTTGCAGCTCCTGTTAAAGGGAATTGCAACTATTGTAAACAACCAGGTCACTACATAAATGAATGTGCCGTTCTAAGACACAATATTGCTACAGGCAAAACGAAAGAAAGACCGCGTCCACCTAGACCAGAACATGTTCCACAGAATATTCCACAGAATACGCAATCTCCCCAGAATGCACAACAACAGACAGTAGCTGTACCCCAGCCCCAACCTATTGCTGCAACGCAACATGTCACACAGCAAATGTACCAGTATGCACAGTCAGATTATCCCGATTATCAGCAGTATACATGAAACAGCCTAGAGAGGGAGGTTGGCTTGCCCCTAATCGAGGTTCCTGTAGATCAAGATGGTCCCTATGTACATAGTCAGGTATTAGGGAGAGACAGAAAATTTTTGATTGACACAGGGGCGAGCAGAACTACCATTAGTCATGACGAGGTTCCAGGGGCACCCCTCTCAGGCTCACAGAATGTTTCCCTTGGATTTTCAGGAAAGCCTATTGTTAACGAAGTGTCAAAGCCAGTTCCCCTTGCAGTTGGTCCATTGTCTCGTACTACAGACTTGTTACTTACTAAATCATGTCCTGAAAACTTGCTTGGTATCAAAACGTTGAAAGCTCTAGGAGCAGTGATATGTTGTTCTCCAGAAGGAGTGAGATTGTTTTTACGTGACTTTAAAGGTCATTATGTGTTGAGAGATTTTGATCCAAGATTGCAAAATGTACCACAGCATTTATGGGCGCAAGGTCCAACTGATGTAGGATGTATGCACATTACTCCCTATCGTGTCACACTCAAGCAAGGTGTTGTACTGCCCCGAATCCGACAATACAAATTGCCCCCCGAGGCTGTAACAGCCTTACTGAAAATTATTGACAAACTCATTGCCCAAGGAGTAGTCGTAGAAACTGACTCCAATGTATGTAATTCTCCAATCATTCCGATTCTTAAACGAACAGACCCAAATGCACCTCCAGTCTACAGACTGGTGATTGACCTTCGCGAACTAAATAAATGTATAATACCACAGTACCCAGTGGTCCCAGATATTTCATCATTATTGACTGCCATTGATTCCGAAGCCGCGTTTTTCACTGTGATAGATCTTAAAAACGCCTTCTTTAGTGTCCCCATTCATCCCGACAGCCAGTACCTTTTCGGGTTCTGTTTAAATTACCGAAGCTTCAAATTTGCACGTGCACCTCAAGGGTTCACAGAAAGTCCTAGTATTTACAGTCAAGCACTGAAACGACAACTAGACAGTATTCGCATGCCTACTGACACTGCTCTGCTGCAATACGTTGATGATCTGTTAATTACAGCACGGACCGAACGTGATTGCGAACGCGCATCACTGACAGTCTTGTATTTTCTGGCCGAAAAGGGGCATAAAGTGTCCCCTTCGAAGCTACAATTCTCTGCCCAGCAAGTGGTATACCTTGGACACTTGCTGTCCAAGAGGGGTAGACAGTTGACACCAGATCGTATCCAGTTAATTGCACATCTGCCACAACCCAAGACACAAAAGGAGGTACGGGCCTTCATTGGCCTCACTTCTTACTGCAGACAATGGATCCCTCAGTATGCATATCTAGCCAAATCACTCATACAGTTGACAACACAGGAGGCAGCGACTTCGACTGTCCTCCCTTGGACTCAGGAACATACACAAGCTTTTAATGACTTGAAGAAAGCTTTATGTCAAGCACCTGTTTTAGCGACACCATGTTACAGCAAACCTTTTACGCTTTTTGTCACTGAACGCGATGGCACAGCGTTATCTGTTCTCACACAAGATCAAGCAGGACACCATAAGCCTTGCGCTTATTTTTCTAGTACATTGGATCCAGTAGCCCAGGCTCTGCCTGCGTGCCTGAAATCAGTTGCAGCAACAGCTCTAGCTATCAGACAAATCGACTCAATAGTATTAGGACATCCTTTGACAGTACAGGTTCCACACTCTGTGGAAGTTCTTCTAAACCGAACCCAGACTCAACACTTGACCATAGCACGACTGACAGGTTATGAATTGACACTGTTCCAGCCACACATAGAAATCAGACGTTGCAACATACTTAACCCTGCCACATTGTTACCCTCGAGTACAACTGATCCAGCACCACATGACTGCGTAGAAGTTATTAATACCGTGACAAAGCCCCGACAAGACTTGACTGACATTGCATTATCCGACCCAGACCTGACACTTTACGTGGATGGTTCATGTATGAGAACAAGCACAGGAGAGTTAGTGGCCGCCTATGCCGTGACCACTGAAACTGAAGTCATAGAAACACATCGTATTGACACATTATCTGCCCAAGCAGCAGAGCTCATCGCTCTGACCCAAGCCTGTATACTAGCCAAGAACAAGAAAGTAAACATATACACAGATTCACAGTATGCATTCGGAGTCGTTCACGACTTCGGTGTTCTTTGGGAAGAAAGAGGTTTTTTAACTTCACACGGTGCCAAAATACAACACGGTCCTCTCATTCAAGCCCTGTTAGAAGCAATACATTTGCCTACAGCCATATCCATCATGAAGTGCAAAGCACATACTAAAGTCACTGATACTATTTCCCAGGGTAACGACCTAGCAGATCGAACAGCTAAACTCACAGCTCAGACTCAGACAGACATACCGACTAACATGACAAAGACTGAAGTAACTTCACTGACACATTGTATGACAGTTAAGGATCCCACACTAGATGTACTCGACATACAGACACATGCAACACCAGATGAAATCAAGAAATGGACTGAACAAGGAGGGATCCAGACAGATCAGGGATGGATGACGAAGGGAAGAGCCACATGGTTCCTCCCCGACTCTATGGTTCAAGTTATCGTTAACACAGCACATAGTCCAGCACACTTAGGTGAGAAAGCCATGTTAGACAGCATACAGAATCTTTGGTTCAATAAACACTTACGAGCAGCAGCAAAACAGAAAGTGCGTACTTGCATGATCTGTTGTCAGTTCAATCCAAGAAAAGGTGTTCCCGTGGAACAAGGTGGATTTCATCCTCCTGACCATCCTTTTGAAGTCCTCCAGATGGATTATATCCAGATGGACAGATGCCGAGGATTCAAGTATGTCCTCGTAGTTGTATGTGCTCTTTCCCGATGGACAGAAGCATATCCAGTCCCCGATTACACTGCTGTAACCACTGCCAAACAGCTGGTCCGTGAATTTTTCCCGCGATATGGTTTGCCCCGTGTCGTGTACTCTGATAACGGACAGCCATTCTCGTCCGAGCTTATGAAACAGGTATCACTCCTGTTAGGTTACCAGTGGAAATTCCACTGCGTACGACATCCTGAAGCAGCTGGTCTCGTTGAGAGACATAATCAAACCCTGAAACACGCCTAGCGAAGGTCTGCGCAGAAAAAGGTGTAGATTGGATAGTAGCCCTGCCAGTTGCCCTCTTTTACATGCGAATGGTAGCTCCTTCTAGAACTGGATTGTCCCCGTATGAGATCATTTTTGGACGTCCCCCGAATATGTGGGGTACGCCGATGCCCAGGAAATTAACCGATGTTGACAGTAATATGCTGACCGATTACTTGGCTTCCTTGATGTCTGCACTACAATCTTGTCGTTCACAGGTCGCGGCTGCCTTCCCGGACAACACCCAAGTAAAACCGCATGAAGTCGTTCCGGGAGAATTCGTATATGTCAGAAATTTCGACAGAGCAAGTCCGCTGGAACCATGATGGAAGCAGCCAAAGTTGGTGTTGATGACAACGAGGACCGCTGTAAAGCTGGAAGGTCGCAAGGGATGGCTCCACTCCAGTCATATTAAATAAGTTCACGGACTGTGTCCAGAGACTTCGATTAAGGACTGCCCCCTTTCAGACACTGACTCTAAACTCCCCCTGTTAGAGAAAACTCCTCAGCAGGAGTACCGTACCAAGTTGAGGTCTAGTAAGTCAGACAGCGTTTAATTGTTTAAGTCCCCCTCGGGTGAAGCGGTTAGACAGGTTTCTGACATGTATAAGATAGACCCAAGTAGTCAGAGAGATAGGCGAACTGAAAAGAGAAAACAGTATTGTAAAAATTTGCACAGCCGATGCATTCTCGCATTGATTTTCATGTTTCTTCTGAGTCTTACGATCATATGCATAAGTTTAATGCTACATGTTTTCTTTCCACTTGATTCTCATGTACATGCTTCCTCTAATGACACTGTAGAGCACACTTCCAGCGACCTGCCTCCCCACGAATTATCCTATCGATTAGCAATGCGCAACAATACATTCATCCGTATGTTACACCATTCTCACCAGACCAGCAATGCCACCAATTGCTGGGTATGTGGCCGACTCCCTCCCTACCAGAAATACAAGGGAGCTCTGCCCCTCTTTCCTTATCCGTTCACACATAATGTTTCGTGTGGTGCATGGTTTACTTTAATGTCTTCCCTAGATAGTAAGACCACAGTTTCCCAAGGCGATTGGATATGGGGGAACCTGAATACAGTTATGAATAAAATATGTTTCCCGGACAAGGAAGGTCTTCCCCAACGGACAGGGACCGATCTAGAAAACGAAGTGTATGGATTAGGTAATTTTACATTTAACCTCATGATTCTGAATGTACAGTCTGAGACTAATTCAAACTTGCCGTTTATTACAGTTTTACTTGTGAAAGGTGAATTATGCGTCAGAAAGATTGGTTCAGTACATCTAGGACACAGTGATTGTAATACTGTGGTCGAATATAGTGATAAAGGAAAGTCTACTTTCAAAGCTTCCCGCCATTCTTATTTTATATGTGGTCAGACAGCCTATGTACGTCTGCCATTAGATTGGGATGGGACGTGTTATATTGCGTTCCTATTGCCACCTGTTTTCCTAGCCCCGCCTGTTTATCATCGAAATCCACATCTTGTGCATGTAAGACATAGAAGGGAGATCAAGACCCCGATTGTCGACCAGACTGAAACAACATGGGAGCAATATACAGATTTCAATAAAGGATTCTTTTTCTTTATAGGTCCTGTTCAGAATAGTAAATTAATTCGAAGATTGACCAGAACTTTGGAAGCAGTAGTGAATGAGACTACTTCTGCTTTAGGTAACCTGACCGAGGAGCAGTCTGCTATGAGACTTGTTGTTCTTCAAAATCGCCTTGTCCTTGACGTCATCCTGGCCGATAGGGGCGGGGCTTGTAGAGTCATCGGATCCAGTTGTTGCGTGTTTATTCCTAATAACGCGCCATCCGTGTATAAGGCCATAACAAGGCTTCATGAAATTGCTCACCTGATACACCAGAATCCAGGCTCCTGGACTTGGTCCGGTTGGCTCTGGAGTGTGATATCCGCCTGGGGATGGAAATTGTTGTCATTTCTAGGAATAATATTGGTCATAGTATTCAGTTGTTGTCTCTGTCTGCAATGTGGGCCAGCGATTTGCGGCTTGTGCGCCACAGCTTGTATTCCCCGTCCAAGTTCACGTTCCCGTTCCAGAATAAGGAAAGAAGAACAAATGATGCTTTATGAACAGATAGATGGTCTCATGAATATAGATATATCTTAGTAGGTGTAGTAGGGGCCAAGGAGGGAATGAGGTAATAGAAATTTTCAGGTATCCAATGTGTCCCCCACTCGTACCCTATTCATGCACCCATGTTCCTTGTATGTCGTGTAACTTCCTTCCCGTACATGCTAGAAAGACGCATATGCATTTGCGTCCAATCTTAACATGTTAGCTATCCAGTCCTGCAAGAAAATCCCGTTAATTAGGCTTCTAAGCCTATGGTGCCAACGTCTTTACATGGTGCACTTTTGAATCTTGCACACGTTTTTCTCCATGTTTCCTGGCTCACTCGAGCTAGGCCCTTAATTGAGGCTCCGAGTCTTTTCTGTCTTCTGTCTCTGAAAGCTGTATGCATCCCTGACCTCTGCCTTACTTCCTACCCAGCGAAGCGGTGCCCGGCTCAGCCTGGACTGCCTGCCAAATTCGTATTTTGCCTACAGTTATCTGCTCAGCCTCCTCGAAAACACATTCCAGTCTAGTGAAATAGGTAAACATATTCCCGGCTGCAGAGCAAAGGGCCCGGCCTTCCTGTCCTCCTTGCAAGTGATTTACAGATCCATTTACCATGGTAGGCCCATGGCCCCGCGCCTCGCACCAAGACACGTATGCACGCACTAGCATTCAGTATTGAACGGCCTCTACCCGAGAGACCTTTTACTTCAGACACTACATCCTCCAAACATGAGATACCAGATATACTATAGGTACAGGTTGCCCTGACATCCCAGACACCAGTCTCCTCTACTAGTGCTAAAGTCAAAGCCCCAGTTCTCCCCAGCTACATGTCATGTTTAGTTGCGCGTGCATCCAGGTCATAAGTTTCTGCTGATTCTGCAAACTTTCTCTATGCAACCACCCACTTGTGACGATTCTTGTGACGTTTCTCTGACATGTCCAGTTCACGCCAATGTGTACGCCTTTTTACACGCCTCCTGTTATGCACATGTGTTCTTATCTCTTTCTTTTCACCTGTAACGCCTACTGCATTCATTTCAATTATACTGTTTTACTATATATAATGTATGATGCTAATAAAACGTTGAATGTCCCTTCCTGAACCTTAGTGGTGATGGAACATGATATCCTGCTACTCGAGAAGCATAATTAAAGCCCATATGACTCAGATACCACAGACTCTGCCTCCCATTTGATTGAGCTGTCTTTTATTGATATTTAATGTATAGAAAAATAGTCCGGTAAATTTATTTACCACAGGTTTCACAACCTAAGGCAGATTCTGTTATCACTCAGGCGGCACAAAAAAGGTCTCGGAATCCAGCCATACCCCTGACATCTCCGCCTGATCAGGATGGCCATAAATTGGACTCAATTGGAAAGAAATTTACCACTATGGCAGCGACAACGGTGAGAGCATCCAACGCCTTAGCCATTCTAGGTCGCTACGACCGTCAAATGTGGTCTGAGATCGCTGGTCTAATCCCTCAAATGCCCGACTCCATCCGGGATGAAGCGCAGGCCATCATTCTCGAAGGAGAAAAAATTTCAGCGGAAATAATCGACTGTGCCGTCGATATATCCTCTACTGGTTTCCGACAACTAGCGGGTGCTGCAGTCTTGCGCCGTCAAGGCTGGCTGAAATCAACCACCTTCCGTCCAGAAGTTCAATCCAGAGTGTTAGATTTACCTTACGACAGTGAGTCTCTGTTCGGTAAGCACATTGATGATGCTTTGGAACTTATAAAAAAGGACACAGATACAGCAAAGTCCTTAACAACTCTTCAATATCGGAAAAGGCCATTTCGTGGGGCACGCGGTAGAGGAGGAGGAACCTCTACTTTTCGTGGAACAGGCCAATATAGAGGATACAATTACAACGAAAACAGACAAAGAGGATCCTATCAGTCCCAAAATCGTTCATCCACCTCCAGACCTTACCAACGTAAGTCCTACTACAGAGGTGGTGCGAACACCAGCAAAAAACAGTGAGATGACTGTGCATCTTGGAGGTCGAATCTCGAAATTCTTTTGCAATTGGTCGCACATTACCAACGACCAATGGGTCTTGGACGTTGTTTTAAAAGGACACACCCTGGAATTTACGAAATTTCCCCCCGCTCGCCCGCCTTCGGGTCCACCTTCCCCCCATTTCGAAGAACTGTTGGCCCAGGTGCAGCTTATGATCAGGAAAGGAGCCATAGAATTGGTACCGCAATGTCAACGCGGCAGGGGGTTTTACTCCTGTTTCTTTCTAGTGAAGAAAAAATCAGGAGAGTGGCGCCCCATCTTAGATTTGAGAGCTCTAAACAAGTTCATTGCATCAAAGACTTTTCAGATGCTTACCCTGCTTCAAATCTTGAATTTCCTCATTCCAGGAGAGTACTTTTCAACAATAGACCTTCAAGATGCATATTTCCATGTGCCTATTCATCCCAGGCACAGGAAATACCTCCGTTTTACAGTCGGCCAATTTCATTATCAATTCAAGGTCCTACCATTCGGCCTTCGATCGGCACCGAGGGTATTTACCAAAATCCTAGCCCCGGTGGCCGCCTACCTGCGTTTACAGGGCATCCAGTTTTATCCGTATCTGGACGACTGCCTGATAAAGGCCAGGACTTTCCAACTAACGAAACAGCACACACAAGTCTGCATATCCCTGTTCGAAACGTTAGGCTTCTCCATCAATTGTCTAAAGTCACACTTTCACCCTTCTCAACAGCGAGATTTTCTAGGAGCCCCACTTGATTCTCGGCTAGGGCAAGTGTTCGTTTCACAGGAGCGACAGAGCCGAATGTTACAGAAAGTTCAGTTCCTGCAGTCAAGGCAGTACGTTTCTGTCCGGATGTACAAATCATTCCTCGGCACGGCTTCTTCGTGCATTCAACTGATTCCCAACTGCAGACTGCACATGAGAGTCCTTCAAGAAGAACTGGACAGCCAGTGGAAGCAGGTATCGGGGTCGTTCGAAGACAAAATCCATCTAACGCCCACATTCAAAAAGCTTTGGAGTGGTGGGCTCATCCTCCAAACATAGCGACAGGTCGCTCATTCAAGGACGAACCACCAACACTTACACTGACGACAGACGCTTCCCTGGAAGGTTGGGGAGCTCATCTCGACGGGATGTCCGTGAAGGGAAAATGGACGGCGTCTCAGCGCACTTGGCACATAAATCGCTTAGAACTACTGGCGATTTTCTTGGCCTTGAAGTCCTTTCAGAGAGTAGTGCAGGGACAGACATTGCTGGTGAGGACGGACAATACCACCAGCATGCACTACATCAACAAACAGGGTGGCACAAGATCTCTTGTGCTGTCACAACTGGCACAGGAAATATGGGATTGGGCTCTCCAACACCAAATACATCGCCAAGCTATCCATGTCCCAGGTGTGGCCAATGTGCTGGCGGACTCGCTCAGCAGAGCCCTCTTGGACAACCACGAATGGGAACTCAACCAACCAACGTTGGATTTCATCTTCCGACAATGGGGCCGACCACAGTTGGATCTCTTTGCAACTGTTTGTGGGAAGGTGGCCTGATATGCAGTGCTCACTATTCTAGTGAACACTATGTATCAGTCCAGCAACCCTTATTGATGATTGGTTGTAAGTCAACCTTATAGACCAGCTATCCTAGTAGCGTGGATACGAGCAGTCTAAGGCTAAAGACTCGAGAGGGCGTGTTAAGCCAGCTGTTTACCACACATATACCCCTTGAATACCAAGTGAAAGGACACCACACAAGTGTTATGAAAATAAACAGTTATTTATTTAAAGATCACAACAGCCCTGTACTCTTTATGAGGACAGGGTACTAAGCACAAACCAAAACTCTTACAAAAATACTTAAGTTAGCACAGTATATACAAATGCCCGAGGGGCACGGAAAACCATATACTCTGAAAGTGGAATGCGAAATTCCTAGCAGGTAAGTACAGTACTAATAGCTTTTGGAATCGCTAGGACTTGACTAGGGAATCGTTAGATTACTTCTAGGAGGCCTAGGGGACTCGGGTGCAGTGTGTGCACTCTCACGCGAGATGCGGGACAAAAGTCTATGGTAGCTAGGAAATAGAAAGTTAGTGTTCTCGGGCGAACCCGACCTGGTAGGGAGAAAACGAAAGTAGATTCTGACCCTTGGATAGTGAGGCTATGCTGGGGCACCGAAATGCCGAAGTTACCTAGCCCAGGGGCTGCAGCTGCATAGGTCTGAAAAGACGTCGGGAATCCTCGTAGACGGACCAGGAGCCGGAAGAAAAGATGCTGGCCGGTGACCAGTGAAGAAAGTTCAGTTGGATCCAAGCCTGGATCTCGAAGATAGATGACACCTGAAAGCAGAGGGGACCAAGTTCGAGACTACTAGCCAGTAGTCAGTGGGCACCAGGAGGGCACCGGATGGTAGCCACCTCGACAAGGTGAGTGGGTGACGCTTGACTCGAAGATCTCACGGACCAGGAGGCGTTGTCGGCGACCAGGATGGAGGATCGAGCTGTCCCACGAAGATAGAAGCTGTCGGCGTCGCTGGACCCAGGATTGGGCAACAAAGCCTTGGCAAATTCAAGCCCACGCGGTGGACCTAAAATGGCGTCTGGAGTGGACCAGGAGGGTCCGGGGTGCCTCTCTTGAAGAAGGAAGCAAGGGCCAGCCTGGAGCAACCAGACCAGCAGAAGAGTTGTCGTCGGGCGTCGTTCAGAAGGCCACAAGCCAGCCGGCTAGTAGCCAAACAACGCGGTGCACAGCAAACAGCAGAAGGGCCCCACGCCGATCGTGGAGATGCAGGGAGGCTGATCTTGGGTGCTGGAGCTGCGCAGGGTTGGGGCTTCTCGGACCCCAAAGCACTCACCAGTGGAAGACTCGGTGGGCTTGCAATAAAGATGTCGTGCAGTCTTGGCGATCGTCGGTCCCTTGAGGTCTCGTCGCACTCACGGTTCTCAGCTTGGCTGTAGAGGTGAGTAGAGGTCAGAGGTGCCAGGGAAGCCGGGTCTCGTCGAGCTGGGTCGTCGGATTCGTGGTGAAGGACTTGCAGCAGACCGCAGTGTTCTTTAGGATGGTGCCTGCGGATGCAGGGTGACTACTCCTTAGCCACAAGGGAGAATCTTGAAGAAGAAATCGTGAAGTCCTTTCGAAGAAAGTGGTATCTTGATTCCAAAGATGATCTAATTTTAACAGGGGGCCCGCTCCCATCTTTATACTAAAAAAGGGGGCTGACCCGGTGACTAGGTCCTGCCTATGGGTGGGACTAGGTGGGGGGTGGTTACACCCCTCAGCCATGCCGGACTTCCCCAGGCCAGGGGCTGGTGTGCCCCTGGAACTGGTTCAGACCGGCCTATGCGTAGTGAGCACCGGGGTGCCACTCAGCAGTCACCTTCCTGTAAAGCCCTGCCTACCCAGGATACACAAAACCATGTCTGGGACGGTGCTAGCACCGCCCCTGACAGGAAACCCTTTGTCCAGGCTCCCCTCGCTGGAAGGACTCCCAGCTGTAGGGGGTCAGACTCGTGTCTGTGGTGGCAGCATCCATTTTGTGGAGCTGAGGCTTCAGTTAACTTTAACCGGGGTTCACAGTTACATACATGTCGTGTCCCTCTAGAAGGGTGGAATGCTAACCCCGTCGCCAGAATTGGCGAGGGGTTAGTATTCCAATTCGTATGACACCTTACTCGACATGTTTTGATAAAGCAATACCAAAGATAGCATTTAACCGCGAGGATTATAATGCACTTAAGAGTATATGGTATGCGATATCATGGAACAGCTATTAGGACTTGATTCCGCAAGCTGCAGACAGGCTCAGCTCATGCCAGAGCACCATCTCACACGATTCCAAGCACTCTGCCTTCAGGATTGTCAAGGCCTGCCATAGGAGTGACTGATAGGAATCTGTGTGTCCATTTTAGGGTTAGGTATAGGTATACTACACCTACAGCAAAGGGTGATTACACGACTTTGCCCCAGCTGTCATGCAGCCAGTTGTGTCAAATTTAGGAGGCCAGCCAGGGGTGGCACAATACGTGCTGCAGCCCCTGGCAGCCCTGGGTACACCTATGCCCTGAGTTACAGGGTCTGATAAGGTGGCCCAGTACCAATTGGTAGATGCACCTAGGGTACATGAGGTAATTTAGAAAGAGAACAGCCAGGCTGTGGGTCTGATTGGCAGGCCCACAGCCAGAGAAAGTCGTAAACCAGTGAAACAAAAGCAAAAAATCTGGGTGATCATAGGATTGCAGACCCTACTCTCCTACACGACCCCCCCCCAAACTTTGGGACAATAAGCTAACCTTGACCAGGTGAGTCTTCTTGTTCTAAGTGGAAATATCTGGAGAGCCCATCGGCATTGCCATGATCAGTACCAGGTCTATGTTCCACTGTGAAGTCCATCCCCTGTAGGGAAATGGACCACCTAAGCAGTTTGGGGTTTTCACCCTTCATCTGATTTAGCCACAAGAGGGGCTTATGGTCGGTCTGAATCTTGAAGTGAGTGCCAAACAAGTATGGCCTCAGCTTCTTCAGGGCCCAAACCACAGCAAAGGCCTCCCTCTCAATAGCTGACCAATTCTTCTCTCTGGGGGTCAGCCTTCTGCTTATAAAAGCAATGGGCTGATCCTGACCATCAAAATTCAGTTGAGAAAGAACAGCTCCCACACCCAACTCAGAAGCATCTGTTTGGACAATGAATGGTTTGGAGTAGTCTGGACTCTTAAGGATAGGTGCTGTGCACATGGCCTGCTTTAGGTCATCGAATGCTTTTTGACAGCCTGCTGTCCACTGAACCTTTTTTGGCATTTTCTTACTTGTCAGTTCATTTAATGGTGTCACAATGGAACCATAGTTCCTGACAAATTTTCTGTAGTATCCAGTCAGGCCCAAGAAAGCTCGAACCTGAGTCTGGGTGGTTGGAGGAGCCCAGTCCCTGATTGACTGTATTTTGCTCTCCAGTGGCTGAACCTGGCCTCCACCTACAAGGTGGCCCAGGTATACAACCTGTGTCTGCCCTATCTGGCACTTGGTGGCCTTGATAGTGAGGCCTGCTGCTTGCAGAGCCTCTAACACTTTCCTCAGGTGGACCAGGTGATCCTCCCAGGTGGAGCTAAAGACAGCAATATCATCTAGATATGCTGCACAGAAGTCATCCAGCCCAGTAAGGACTTGATTCACCAACCTTTGGAAGGTGGCAGGTGCATTTTTCAGACCAAAGGGCATTACCACAAATTGATAATGCCCACCAGGGGTTGAAAATGCTGTTTTGGGCTTGGCATCCTCAGCTAACCTGATTTGCCAATACCCAGCTGTTAAGTCAAATGTACTTAAGTAGTTGGCAGAAGCCAATCTATCTATAAGTTCATCTGCCCTTGGTATTGGATGGGCATCAGTCTTAGTGACTGCATTGAGACCCCTGTAGTCTACGCAAAACCTCATCTCTCTCTTACCATCTTGGGTGTGAGGCTTTGGCACTAGAACTACTGGACTAGCCCAAGGGCTATCTGAGGGTTCAATGACTCCCAATTCCAACATTTTCTGCACTTCAGTTTTTATGCAGTCTCTAACATGATCAGGCTGCCTGTAGATTTTACTCTTGACTGGCAGGCTGTCACCAGTGTCAACCTCATGGGTGCACCAATTGGTCTGACTGGGTGTCAGAGAGAACATACGTCTGAAAGACTGAAGAACCTGTTTACAGTCTTTCTGCTGATGTTCAGAGAGGCTGCCACAAAAGACAACACCATCTACTGACCCATCATCAGGATTCTGAGTGAGCAGGTCTGGGAGAGGGTCACTCTCTTCCTCCTGTCCCTCATCTATGGCCATGAGCAAGCTCATGTCCTTCCTGTCGACATATGCTTTGAGCCTGTTGACATGGAGTACCCTGTGGGGACTCCTGGGAGTTCCAAGGTCCACCAGGTAGGTGACCTCTCCCTTTTGCTCAAGGATTGTGTGGGGCCCAGACCATTTGTCTTTGAGTGCTGCTGGGGCCACTGGCTCCAACACCCACACCTTCTGTCCAGGCTGATAAACAGTCAGGACAGCCTTTTGGTCATGCCAAGCTTTTTGAAGTTCTTGACTGGCCTTAAGGTTTTCTGATGCCTTCTCCATATACTCAGCCATCCTGGAGCGGAGACCAAGTACATAGTCCATTATGTTGGTTGCAGGCTTTTTGAGAGGTCTCTCCCATCCTTCCTTCACCAAACACAAGGGGCCTCTCACAGGATGCCCATACAAAAGTTCAAAAGGGCTGAAGCCAACCCCCTTTTGTGGGACCTCTCTGTAAGCAAACAGAAGGCAGGGCATCAGGACATCCCATCTACGCCTGAGTGTTTCAGGTAGTCCATGAATCATCCCTTTTAGGGTCCTGTTGAACCTTTCAACAAGCCCATTGCATTGTGGATGATAGGGTGTAGTGAATTTGTAATTGACACCACACTCCTTCCACATAGCAGTTAAATAGCTTGACATGAAGTTTGCACCTCTGTCAGAGACAACCTCCTTAGGGAAGCCCACTCTGGAGAACACTCCAACTAGGGCCCTTGCCACCACAGGTGCTGTGGTGGTCCTAAGTGGAATAGCTTCAGGATACCTGGTGGCATGATCCACTACCACCAGTATAAACTTGTGCCCTGATGCTGTCTGGGGTTCCATTGGACCAACAATGTCAATCCCCACTCTTTCAAAGGGCACCCCCACCACAGGCATTGGTATAAGGGGGGCCTTTGTTGTGCCACCTGACTTACCACTGGCTTGGCAAGTGACACAGGAGCGACAAAACTCCTTGGTATCCTCATTCATGTGAGGCCAGTGAAAGTGTGAGACAAGCCTGTCCCAAGTCTTTGTCTGGCCTAAGTGTCCTGCTAAGGGAATCTCATGGGCCAAGGTAAGTAGGAAACCTCTCTGAGACAAGGGTACAACCAGCCTCCTGGTCATGCCAGGCTTGGGGTCTCTTGACTCAGTGTACAGGAGTCCATCTTCCCAGTATACCTTGTGGGTACCTGTGGCGTTCCCAGCAGCCTCAGCAGCAGCCTGCTGTCTGAGGGGTTCAAGAGAAGGGCAGTCTAACTGGTCCTTCCCCAGGTCTTCCCTTGAGGGTCCCCCTGAACCCAAGAATTCAACTTGATCAAGTTCAAACTCTCTAGGCTCAGTTTCCCTCAATTCCTGCAGGTCAGCCTCCTCTGAGACTTGATCCACAACCTGGGGCAAGGGGGAAGGCACAGCCTTAACCCTACTGCTCTTTTTCTTGGAAGGTGTCTGGTCCATTGTTCCAGGATCCAGCACCTGTTCAGTGGGGCATCTTCTGGCCTGTGACCTAGTCACAGCAAACACATGTGCTGGCAAACCTAACATTTCCAGATGAGTCCTCTGCTCCACTTCTGACCATTGTGATGACTCCAAATCATTGCCCAACAAACAATCCACTGGGAGGTCTGAACTAACTACAACCTTCTTTTGGCCAGTTACCCCTCCCCAGGAGAAAGCTACAATTGCCATACTATGATTGGTAGTGACATTGCTTGCATTGGTCACCAGGAATTCTGTACCTGGCATGATCTGTCCAGGGTCCACAAAGCTAGGTGTCACCATTGTGACACTGGCACAAGTGTCCCTATAGGCCTGAGCCATTTTTCCATTAATAAAAGGTGTCTGTCTGTATTTGCCCAAAGTATTGGGACTTATGTCAGGGGACATATCCATATCCCCTGTACTGACAAGGACAGCCTGAGTGAGGGTGCCAACTAAGTTGTCACTCCCCTCAGAACCCAGGGTTAACCCTACTAAACCCTTGGGAGGTGCACTACCACTGCTGGCTGTACTAGGGGGCACAGGTGCCTTAGGGGCTGCAGTGGCAGGAGTCTGCCCTCCTCCTTTCTTGGTGCACTCACTAAACCAGTGAGTTTTACTTTTGCAGTATTGGCACCACCTTTTAGATTGGCCTTCTTTCTTCTTTTGGGGAGCCTGACCCCCACCCTCTTTGGGTTGTTGGGGACCTGTCGAAGACTTCTGGTCATTTTGTTCCCCTTTTGAATCTTTACCCTTCTGGTCTGCTTTCTTCTGACCACCTTGATTCTGGCCCTGGTTCTGTTTAACTCTTGTTCTAACCCATCTGTCTGCCTTCTTTCCCAATTCTTGGGGAGAGGTCAGATCTGAGTCAACAAGATGCTGATGCAACAACTGGTTCTGACAATTGTTTAAAATTTGCTCTCTCATCATCAAATTGTACAATCCTTTATAATCAGTAACCTTACTGCCCAGCAACCAGCCCTCAAAAGCCTTAGTGGCACAATCTACAAAGTCAGCCCAATCTTGAGACTGAGTTTTCTGGGTATCCCTGAACAGCACCCTGTACTGCTCAGTGGTTAGGCCAAACCCATCAACCAGTGCACTTTTCAAGACTTGGTAATCATTAGCATCCTCCACCCTTGTGGTGAGGAGCTTGTCTCTTCCTTTACCCTCAAAGGAGAGCCACAAGATAGCTGCCCACTGACTTGGGGGAACACCTTGCACAGTGCAGGCCCTCTCCAAAGCAGTAATCCATTTGTGGATGTCATCCCCTTGTTTAAAGGGGGGCACTATCTTACCCAGGTGTTTTGTATCAAAACTCCTTTCCCTATTGCTAGGTACAATGCTGCCACCAGTGGGGACTGTCCCACTCAATTGTTGCTCTCTAGCAAAGGCAAGCCTCTCTTTGGCCAGGGCAAGTTCTTCCCTTTCAATCCTCAGATTGGCTGCCTTTTCCTTAGCTTCATACATTCTCCTCTGGGGAGATGTCATTCCCCTTTGAGAGGAACGTTGAGAGCCATTGGTATGAAGGGATCTGATAGAGCCTCTTGATAGAGATCTATCTCGTCCATTCCCAATGTTAAGCTGACCTGAGAGTGGCCCCAGGGGTCCCCTAGTGCCCATCTCATGTCTGCTTAAGTTGGACCTGGTTAGTCTGCTGACTTCTACCTGTTCCTTTTCTGCCTCATCCCCTGATACCAAATCATCATCCTCATCATCAGCATCATCTGCTTCCTGAAGAGGATGGTCCTGGGCATCAAAGGGACCCTGTAAGGAGGGCATGTTGCCATCTGAAGTAGAAGGGTCTGGGTTACCAGCCCTCCTTGCATCATGAGTCTCTAAGAGACCAATCAGAAAGGCAGTTGTGGGGTTAGACCCCTGCTTAATCTTCCTAGAGGTACACACTTGTCGTAACTCATGGAAGCTAAGCGCAGTATATCTTGAAGGGATGACCTGTGGAGGGTCAACTGACACAAGGGGAACCTCAGTGTTTCCTCCTTTGTCCGACATACTGTTTCTAGTGTGGTGTAAGTGATGCACCTACCTACACTATGTGTTTACCTACTGATCCCTTGCTAAGAGTTGCAGCCAAGGTGTGCTAAGCCTTGAGGAGCTACAACAGCTGGTTCGGTAGAACTCAGAGTATTCTAAGCTTTAGTTATATGTACCTAACAGTACTTATGTGATCTTTCAACAAGATATTCTTAGGATACGTGTGGTAAAACAACAGCAAGCTCAAATCCCAACCGCTGCTCACCAATGTGGGAAGGTGGCCTGATATGCAGTGCTCACTATTCTAGTGAACACTATGTATCAGTCCAGCAACCCTTATTGATGATTGGTTGTAAGTCAACCTTATAGACCAGCTATCCTAGTAGCGTGGATACGAGCAGTCTAAGGCTAAAGACTCGAGAGGGCGTGTTAAGCCAGCTGTTTACCACACATATACCCCTTGAATACCAAGTGAAAGGACACCACACAAGTGTTATGAAAATAAACAGTTATTTATTTAAAGATCACAACAGCCCTGTACTCTTTATGAGGACAGGGTACTAAGCACAAACCAAAACTCTTACAAAAATACTTAAGTTAGCACAGTATATACAAATGCCCGAGGGGCACGGAAAACCATATACTCTGAAAGTGGAATGCGAAATTCCTAGCAGGTAAGTACAGTACTAATAGCTTTTGGAATCGCTAGGACTTGACTAGGGAATCGTTAGATTACTTCTAGGAGGCCTAGGGGACTCGGGTGCAGTGTGTGCACTCTCACGCGAGATGCGGGACAAAAGTCTATGGTAGCTAGGAAATAGAAAGTTAGTGTTCTCGGGCGAACCCGACCTGGTAGGGAGAAAACGAAAGTAGATTCTGACCCTTGGATAGTGAGGCTATGCTGGGGCACCGAAATGCCGAAGTTACCTAGCCCAGGGGCTGCAGCTGCATAGGTCTGAAAAGACGTCGGGAATCCTCGTAGACGGACCAGGAGCCGGAAGAAAAGATGCTGGCCGGTGACCAGTGAAGAAAGTTCAGTTGGATCCAAGCCTGGATCTCGAAGATAGATGACACCTGAAAGCAGAGGGGACCAAGTTCGAGACTACTAGCCAGTAGTCAGTGGGCACCAGGAGGGCACCGGATGGTAGCCACCTCGACAAGGTGAGTGGGTGACGCTTGACTCGAAGATCTCACGGACCAGGAGGCGTTGTCGGCGACCAGGATGGAGGATCGAGCTGTCCCACGAAGATAGAAGCTGTCGGCGTCGCTGGACCCAGGATTGGGCAACAAAGCCTTGGCAAATTCAAGCCCACGCGGTGGACCTAAAATGGCGTCTGGAGTGGACCAGGAGGGTCCGGGGTGCCTCTCTTGAAGAAGGAAGCAAGGGCCAGCCTGGAGCAACCAGACCAGCAGAAGAGTTGTCGTCGGGCGTCGTTCAGAAGGCCACAAGCCAGCCGGCTAGTAGCCAAACAACGCGGTGCACAGCAAACAGCAGAAGGGCCCCACGCCGATCGTGGAGATGCAGGGAGGCTGATCTTGGGTGCTGGAGCTGCGCAGGGTTGGGGCTTCTCGGACCCCAAAGCACTCACCAGTGGAAGACTCGGTGGGCTTGCAATAAAGATGTCGTGCAGTCTTGGCGATCGTCGGTCCCTTGAGGTCTCGTCGCACTCACGGTTCTCAGCTTGGCTGTAGAGGTGAGTAGAGGTCAGAGGTGCCAGGGAAGCCGGGTCTCGTCGAGCTGGGTCGTCGGATTCGTGGTGAAGGACTTGCAGCAGACCGCAGTGTTCTTTAGGATGGTGCCTGCGGATGCAGGGTGACTACTCCTTAGCCACAAGGGAGAATCTTGAAGAAGAAATCGTGAAGTCCTTTCGAAGAAAGTGGTATCTTGATTCCAAAGATGATCTAATTTTAACAGGGGGCCCGCTCCCATCTTTATACTAAAAAAGGGGGCTGACCCGGTGACTAGGTCCTGCCTATGGGTGGGACTAGGTGGGGGGTGGTTACACCCCTCAGCCATGCCGGACTTCCCCAGGCCAGGGGCTGGTGTGCCCCTGGAACTGGTTCAGACCGGCCTATGCGTAGTGAGCACCGGGGTGCCACTCAGCAGTCACCTTCCTGTAAAGCCCTGCCTACCCAGGATACACAAAACCATGTCTGGGACGGTGCTAGCACCGCCCCTGACAGGAAACCCTTTGTCCAGGCTCCCCTCGCTGGAAGGACTCCCAGCTGTAGGGGGTCAGACTCGTGTCTGTGGTGGCAGCATCCATTTTGTGGAGCTGAGGCTTCAGTTAACTTTAACCGGGGTTCACAGTTACATACATGTCGTGTCCCTCTAGAAGGGTGGAATGCTAACCCCGTCGCCAGAATTGGCGAGGGGTTAGTATTCCAATTCGTATGACACCTTACTCGACATGTTTTGATAAAGCAATACCAAAGATAGCATTTAACCGCGAGGATTATAATGCACTTAAGAGTATATGGTATGCGATATCATGGAACAGCTATTAGGACTTGATTCCGCAAGCTGCAGACAGGCTCAGCTCATGCCAGAGCACCATCTCACACGATTCCAAGCACTCTGCCTTCAGGATTGTCAAGGCCTGCCATAGGAGTGACTGATAGGAATCTGTGTGTCCATTTTAGGGTTAGGTATAGGTATACTACACCTACAGCAAAGGGTGATTACACGACTTTGCCCCAGCTGTCATGCAGCCAGTTGTGTCAAATTTAGGAGGCCAGCCAGGGGTGGCACAATACGTGCTGCAGCCCCTGGCAGCCCTGGGTACACCTATGCCCTGAGTTACAGGGTCTGATAAGGTGGCCCAGTACCAATTGGTAGATGCACCTAGGGTACATGAGGTAATTTAGAAAGAGAACAGCCAGGCTGTGGGTCTGATTGGCAGGCCCACAGCCAGAGAAAGTCGTAAACCAGTGAAACAAAAGCAAAAAATCTGGGTGATCATAGGATTGCAGACCCTACTCTCCTACACTGTTCTCAACAGGAAGTGTCAACGGTTTGCGAGCCGGCATCCACACAAGGAGTCGAGCGGGAATGCCTTTTCAATAGACTGGTCGAACGACTTCATCTATGCATTCCCTCCACTGCCGCTCATTCCTCGTCTGTTACACAGAATGAGATTCCAACCATGTCGGATAATCCTGATCGCACCCAAATGGCCGAGACGTCCTTGGTTCTCAGATCTTCTTCTGTTCTCTCTGACACACCCGATACAATTGCATCCTCTGCCACATCTTCTCACAATGCAACAAGGTCAAATATGCAATCCGGATCCAGCATACCTCCAACTTCATGCCTGGAACCTGAGTACAATGAATTTACACACATGAATATCGACAAAGATTGTAGGGCAGTGCTAGCAAGTGCTCGCGCCCAGTCTACCATCAAAACTTACCAGTTGAAGTGGAAGCGTTTCTGTGCTTGGTGCTCCACTAAAACAATAGATCCCATGTGTGTAGAGCCAGAACAAATCTTGCCATTCTTTTTGTCACTAGCAAAATCAGGACTATCACACTCCACTCTAAAGGTTTTTCTAGCTGCAATCTCTCGTTTTCGCCATGATGGCGTAACATCTTTGTACTCCTCCAGGATAATAAGACAATTCTTCAAGGGCCTTTTTCGGATGTTCCCACCAATCCGTCTGCCCCCACCTTCTTGGCGACTCAACCTAGTTTTGTCTCAGCTGCTTTTGCCCCCATTCGAGCCCATCCATTCTTCCAATCTAAAATTCCTCACTTGGAAAGTGGCTCTGTTGCTTGCTCTGACCTCATCCAGGCGCGTCAGCGACATTCAAGCCTTTACTATACAGCCACCGTTTCTACAATTCTCCAACGAGGCTGTTACCTTGAGAACAAATCCCAGTTTTATTCCTAAGGTTCCCAGTGACTTCCATCTCAATGAACCTATTGTCCTTAAGACTTTCTTCCCTGCACCTCAATCTGCAGCGGAACGCAATTTGCACACTCTGGATGTGAAACGCTGCCTTAAATTTTACATTCAACGCACAGCTACTTTTAGGAAGACTGATCAATTGTTTGTAGCATATGGCCCAGTGTGCAAAGGACAACCTGTAACTAAACAGACTATCACCAGATGGATATCGTCTGCCATATCCTACTGTCATCAACGGGCTGGCAAGCCCCTTCCTGCACCGGCTCGAGTGCATTCCACGAGAGCTGTGTCGACTTCTGCTGCCCTCTTTGCGGGGGTACCTCTGAGACACATCTGCAGAGCTGCTACTTGGTCTAGCAGCCATACTTTTACGAAGCACTACTGCCTGCAATCAACAGATGCAGCGGATGCGGCAGTAGGTCAAGCGGTTCTGCGGAATCTTTTCCGATAAAGGTGAGCCTCTGTTGCTACCCGCCTCCAGTCATAAAGGTTTTGTCATGTTTTGTTTTTTTATTGCTTATTAAGTGATATGTTTTGCCAAGACTTAATTTGTATATTCCTTTATGACTAATGTACGATTTACTGCTTTCTATTCTTATTCAAGCATGTGAATCTATGAAAGACACCCCTAATACTGGAGAAGAACAAAAGTTACTTACCTGTAAACTGTGGTTCTCCAGTATTGGTGTCTTTCATAGATTCACATGCGACCCTCCCATCCTCCCCTCAGAGGCTCTCTTCTCCTCAAGCATTTATACTTACTTGTGCTACGAAAATCTGAGGACTTGGGCTTCTGAGGAGAAGGTTCTAGAGGAGGCTACAGCCTGATTGGCTGGAATGTGGACCAACACATAATGACTCTAATATGTTACTAAAGTGAATTCTCCCTTGGGCTTTTCAATGGGCCTATTCTGTTCTATGGTACTTTTTCAGGTTTACATTTCTATTGCATTATATGTATGTATTTTTATTTTATGATATTTCTCATGTATACATGCATATATATTACTGCTATTTATGTACCGTGGGACTCCCACTTCGACGACGGGGAATATTCAAGCATGTGAATCTATGAAAGACACCAATACTGGAGAACCACAGTTTACAGGTAAGTAACTTTTGTTCATATTGCTTCTCACGACATTTGCAAAATTTCAAATTACAGAATTGTGGTTAATTATTTTTTAAAACACGTGCACCTCGTGCATAAAAGTCTTTCAAGATACCAAGTGGAGACTGGTTTGCACAGAAAATGTCTTGCCGAGAGACATTTTTCTGGTTCAACCTTTTTCTTGCCGGTATCTTGAGACTTTTTTACTCAACAATACTGCATGCTTAAAAAAATTAAGATAAATACCGGTCAACCACATTTTGCCATTTTGCTCTGAAAGTGTGACATTGTGAAATTTCCTGGAGTTTCACAATTTCCATTTGTTTTTAAAACTATGCAGTTTTGCTGACTTTCCAGCATTGGCTCTTTTGTAGATTAATATGCATTGTTCACTGTCTTAAAGGTGTAAAGTTTCACAAGAGGTATTATATATATATATATATATTTATATTTATATACATATATATATATATATATATATATATATATATATATATATATATATATATATATATATATATATATATATACATATATTTGTTTGTGATATGTGCAGCCTACCCACCTTTTTCGTTTGATCTGCTATGCAATCAGGGAGGTAGAGAGACTTGTACTCCACCCAATGAAGGTCATTGTCATATTTTCCTCTGCCCATCATGGGAAACAAATTCTCGAACCAAACTGTGCACTTTTCACAATTTATTGCATCTGCTATCGTATCTTAACAGCGATCCTGATATAGCTTTCTGCTTAGGATCCAAGTAAACGCCTCCCTGTACACCTTCTAGAATGCTTGACAGCGAGATGCATTTCCCATTGATGCATTCACTACACTTCAATCTTGTCAACTTGGCTTTAAATACTGCCTTGAAATAGGTGTAGCCTAATGAAAGTATATTTCTGATTTTTATCAACATTATTGTCCCAGTTACTAGTTGCAAGTATTGGAGCGGATTTTCAGCAAAGTAAATGTGCATGCAAATTTGCTGTTACCATGACGTAAACCCTCCTAGAACATACCAATAACAAGTTAATCGCCTTGGAATGTGCAGTTTGTTTGGTGGACCAGGTTTACCTACAATACAACCAAATAAAGTTCCCAAACCAGTGAGGTTTAACATATACATTTACCACTGACTCGGAGCCGGTGATAAATGTATGCGGAGGGCTGTGTGCATAGTAGGAGATGAAGACTAGAGGTTAGGGGGGTGGGGTTGAGGGAGTAGAGGAGGGAAAAGGAAGCCTTTTTATAGCAGGGAAAGCAATAGCTGCTTCAGGGTGTTAGAAAAAAAAATACACTCCTGCAACCAAGGTTTTGTGGGATTTTTCTGACCAGTTTTAATGGTTGCGAAAATCTCGTCTGGTTCTTCCAACCTGGAAGAAACAGTTGTGGAAAAACTCATAATAATCAGGCCAAACAAAATGAAAGCATGAAAAGATGTGTTAATGTCATTCTGTCTGACTCATAATCGGGCCCTAAGACCCAGAGACAAAGAGTGTTCCTTTTCTTTATACTGGAGCAGCCCAGTTATCTGGCGGTTGCTGCCCCATAAGTGCCCCTCAGCTTCTCTGGCTAGAAAGAGATTTAAGAGAAAATGTGCCAATCCATTCATGTGGGGATAGAATGGTGGAAGTCTGCCACCTGACCCAACCTCCTATTTTGAATTTTTGCCTTTCCGAAAATGTATTCCACCTCTTCGATGTGTCAGATGTTGACTAAAGTGATATAAAACCTCCTTTTGTTCTGAAAAAGCCAGTTCACATGCTTCAATCATCCCCTTCGTTGAGCTGGGACTTCCACAGTAGACAAAGAAAGTACAGATTTAAACATATAGATCGCGCCACCATAGTTCAGATTTCTACCTCAAGTTATGTGAGATTGGAGTCGCTTTTGAGCTCTACACTTTCAGTGAGATAAATGACAATGTCTTTGTTTTTTGCCCGGCGTGGCGATGACGTTCGCCGATGTACGATGGCGATGATCTGGGTCTCTCTTTTGTTCTTCATAAATAACAATAGAAAAATTAGGATGAATTTAACTATTTATTAAGCTATAGATAAATCAGACCATATATTTAGCTTGAAATAAATACTTTTTATATGGAACATGTAGAACTGGGATTTTTGCATTTGTCACCTCGAGTGGGATGGGTATGCTCAGACGTGAGTCCCATGCTCTCCACACCACTGGATTCAAGCAAGCCGGGCTGAAGACGGCTGGAATGCCAGAAACCGGTCCTCGAAAGATTGTTTCCGATCCAGGGAAGGCATGGCTTGGCAGTTCGGGCTGGACTGTTCCCATGAGGCACAGGGTCAGACTGATTTGCATATGGCCATGTCTGAACTGGGGTGGTGTGGAGTGCAAAAAAACGATAGATTTAGGCCCAGATCTCTGTACTGGGGTGAATGTATGACATTGTTCTGCATTCTGTCCATCAACTGTGGTTTTTGCATTTGTCACCCCGAGTGGAATGGGTATGCTCAGACGTGAGTCCTATGCTCTCCACACCACTGGATTCAAGCAAGCCGGGCTGAAGACGGCTGGAATGCCAGAAACCGGTCCTCGGAAGCTTGTTTCTCCAGTATTAGGGGTGTCTTTCATAGATTCACATGTCTGAATCATTCCCCGTCGTCGGAGTGGGAGTCCCACGGTACATAAAAAAGCAATAATATGCCATAAATATGTAGTAAATACTAATAAAAATAAACCAGGAAGTAAAGTAGCCAATGCTACAGTAGGAAAAACGTCCACATCTATGACTATCCTAGTCATTTTGTATAGTCCAAACTACAGCCAATCAGGCGCCAGCACCCACCAGAATGTTCTCCCCAGAGGCTCAGGCTCTCAGATTTTCTACCGCACGTCGTGTGAAGGGAGTCTCCCTGAGCTCTGCTCAGTTCTTCCAACTTTTCTTCCTTTTGGATCATTTCTTCAAGTATGTCTTCAAAGAAGTCTCTGTTCAGAGCCTGTGAATCTTGTGGTAAGCTCTGGCTTTTTAAAGAGGACCCACACAAGAAACGTATTTATTGCCTCTACCCAGATCATCAAGTCAAGTTCTGTAAGATCTGCAGAACCTTTCCTCAAAAGACTCTGAGACAGAGAGGGTCGGTTGCTTTTGTGGCTACAAAGGCTTAAGGATTCTGATAATCCTGTGTCTGAGGTTGGCAGTATTGCCTCGGGTTCCACTTCAGTGTCAAAAAAGAGGCCTGCGTCTGAGGTTTTGCCATCTCCTGGGGCTAAGGTTGCTAAGAAGCATCAATCTTCTAAAGGTTCTGACAGGCCTTCCTCTTCCAAGGTTGCCCCCTCAGGCAAGGATTTAGAGGTTTCTTCCATACCTCAAAAACGGTCCACCAAGAGTTTGCCTCAGAAAGCTGACAAGATTTCACCTCAGGAATATTCTTTCTTGTCGACGACGCCTTCTTCTGTTTTTTCATCGATTAAGTCCTCCGTCGACGCATCATCCCCGTCCACTGACCTTCTCATCTCCTAAACCTTCGATGATTATGACGACGGCAGCTTCTTCCCCTACCATGGTCTATGTAACGGTAAGACCAATTTCGTCGACGACGACCATCGTCGACACCTCGTCGTCGTCTACTCTGAAGGCTCTGCCGTCGACGAAGAAGATGTCATCAACCGCTTCATCGGCGAGCTCGATCCCGCTGACGAAGTTGCCACCGTCGACGAAGGCGTCGACGAAGGTAGTACCGTCGACGACGATCATCCCGTCGACAAAGCCCGATCCGTCGGCGAAGTCCATTCCGTCGACGAAGTCCATTCCGTCGACGAAGACCATCCCGTCGACGAAGACCATCCCGTCGACGAAGCCCGATCCGTCGGCGAAGTCCATTCCGTCGACGAAGTCCATTCCGTCGACTAAGACCATCCCGTCGACGAAGAGCATCCCGTCGACGAAGTCTATCACGTCGACGAAGTCCGTTCCGTCGACGACGTCCGTTCCGTCGACGAAGTCCGTTCCGTCGACGAAATCTGCCCCGTCGACGACAATGTCGGCGGAGCCTTTGATATCTGCTACTGAAGCAGTGGAAAACACACCGTTGAGGCCGCAATTCTCATCTTGCACTGCGTTGCAGGTATGGTCACCGTCTACGGTGTTCTTTACACCAAAGCCATCATCACAGGTGCCTGACCGGCTTTAAGACTCGGATAGCGAGGATGATGTGGTTCATACATTCGGAGCGGCCACTAGTCCTTCTGAGCTGAATATCAAGTTGCAGGAGGACGAACAGGAGGATGAACAACCACCCGTACAGATGGCGCCCCAGGTGGACAGTTTACCTGTCGCACAAGTACCTGTAGCTTTACTGACCAACCTTCAATACATGTTGGACGATTACTATAGGTTTCTGCCTTCCGAAACTACGGGCTCAGTGCCTGCTACTCCGGCCACTGTAGTACCGGTGCCAGTATTGCAACCAACAAATCCGGCTTCACCTACTTCACAGTCTCAGGTGGAGGAAGTAGATCCTCAGTCTTCTGATGAGGAGTAGCAAAGAGAGGAAGGAGAGGTACAGGATGAGTCGGAGTGGGATGAATATCAGGATCAATGGATGTGGTTAGCTTCCACCTTTTAATGGAATGTGCTACTAAACGTTTTCATATCAACATGGAGCATAAGGAGCAAGACTGTTTCCTTTATGACTTTAAAGATCATCCCAGGAAACAGATTAAATCTATACCCATCATTGATTTTATTTGGCAGGAGGGTATAAAGGTCATGGCAACCCCGGCATCCATTCCTCCAGTCCTGCCACGTTTGGAGAAGAAATACAGAGCACCGGACAAATCTCCTGCGTGCCTTATCGGACAGCCGAATTTTGACTCTGTGATAGTCCAGGCAGCACAAAAGAGGGCTCGGAATCCCTCTTTTCCGCTTACGGCCCCGCCAGACAGAGATGGCAAACGCCTTGATTCGATAGGTAAACATGTCTCCACTATGGCGGCTACGACAGTTCGAGCGGCAAATTCATTGGCCATCTTAGGAAGGTATGACCGACAGATGTGGTCGGACATTGCACCATTTCTCGATCTCCTACCTGAACCTTCTAAGGCTGAAGCGCTCAAGATACTTCAGGAAGGTCAAAGAATCTCAGAAGAGATTATTGACTCAGCAGTGGATGTTGCCTCAACGGGGTTTCTTCAGCTAGCGGGAGCTGCGGTTCTTCGCAGACAGGGTTGGCTACGGTCTACTTCCTTTAGACAAGAAGTCCAAAATAAGGTGCTGGACTTACCATATGATGGTGAATATCTGTTTGGCCCTCAGGTGGATGACGCCTTACAAACAATAAAGAAGGATTCTGAAACTGCAAAATACTTAGGTTCCCTTCAATTCCGCAAACCGCCCTTTCGAGGAGCGAGAGGACGAGGAGCGTCCTCTACCAGAGGTGGATATAACCAACAATCCTCTTACAGACAAAACAATCAACGATACCATACTCAACGCTATCAATCTTACGGCCAAAGAAAGCCAGCTTGTGCCCAAAACAGGGGAAAGGCAAATTACCGCGGAAAAGATAAGCGCCAATGAGATTTTTCACCGGCCACCACCGCTGCCCTGCTCACAAGAAAGAATTGGAGGACGAATATCCAAATTTTACCCAAGTTGGCAGTCAATAACATCAGACAAATGGGTCCTGGACATTTTGGCCATGGGTCATGCCCTAGAATTCGAGAAATTTCCTTCAAATGTTTCCCTGAAAGGACAACCCCCAGCTCACCTGAAGGAGCTATTTGCCCAAATCAGATTGATGATGCAAAAAGGAGCGATCGAGAGCGTACCTCAGAAAATGAGAGGAATGGCATTTTGCTCCAGATTTTTTCTATTAAGGAAAAAAACGGAGAGTGGCACCCAATTCTATATCTTCGCGCTCTAAACAAGTACTTAAGAAAATTAACTTTCAGGATGCTATCGCTTCAGGAAATATTGCATCTGTTGGCAGCGGAAGATTACATGGTCACCTTAGATCTCCAAGATGCATATTTCCATATTCCCATTCTACCTCGCCACAGAAAATTCCTGCGCTTCAGGGTGGCTGGCAGGGATTACCAATTCAAAGTTCTTCCTTTCGGACTACGGTCAGCGCCAAGGGTTTTTACCAAGGTTCTAGCTCCAGTAGCGGCACACCTCCGGCTGGAGGGAATCCAAATTTTCCCATACTTAGACGACTGCCTTATAAAGGCGAATTCTCGAGAAGTCGTGCAATCCCATCTACAACAGTGTCTACACCTGTTCCAATCTCTGGGCCTTTCCATTAATCTCGAAAAATCCCAATTGAGACCTTCTCAAAGACAAGCTTTCTTGGGAGCAACATTGGACACCCAGAAGCTCCAAGCCTTTGTCTCGGAAGACAGACAAATAAAGATAAAAAACATGGCGCAGAATCTGTTATCAAAAAAGTCAGTTTCAGTTCGGATATACAAGTCCTTTCTGGGGATGGTATCTTCATGCATCCCATTGCTGCCGAATTGTCGCCTCAGAATGAGACCCCTCCAAGAAGAGCTAACCGGGCAGTGGTTACAGGTCTCCGGAACGTTCGAGGATCTTATCAGGATAACACCGCTAATGCAAAACTCACTACGCTGGTGGACACAAAAACGACATCTCCAGCAGGGGTGTGCATTTCTTCAAGAGTCACCGAGTTTCACCATCACGATGGATGCGTCTCTCGAGGGCTGGGGAGCGCACCTTCAAGGCCTCACAATTAGGCCTTGGCGAAGCACTACGCTACGCTCGCGGAGTTTGCGAAGTTTGCGCAACTTCGCACTACGCGAGCTGCACGTTGCACCTTGTGAACACGCGTAGTGCAGCGTATCGTAGTGCAGAGCTCATTTTTTGCTTGTTCATGGTCCTGAACGTCATGTTTGCGACCGCGAGCAAGCAAAATGACATCCCGGCGGGATTCTCAATGCGGGGAGGTAAGGTTTCTCATTGTGAGTGGTTGCGCATGCTCGCGACCGCTCTCAATGAGAAACTACCAGTTTGCGTTGAGAAAGCTGCAGCTCGAGTAATAATCTACTCGAGCAGCAGAAAACTACAGCTCGCACTGTGCAAGATGCCGTTTTCAATGATTGCACAGTGCCGGATGCTTGTCCGCACTGTGCAATCATTGAAAACACTTCTTGCACAGTGCGAACATGCTACTACGCAGCTCGCGTAGTGCTACGTGAAGTTCGCGTAGTGCGAAGTGCACTTCGCGTAGCTTTGCATAGCGCTACTTAGCGAACTACGCCCACCCTTACTCACAATCAGCGGCAAGTGGACTGCTCCACAACAAAGATGGCACATCAACCGTCTGGAGCTGAGAGCCATTTTTCTTGCACTCAAGGCGTTTCATGCAATCATTCAAGATTCCAATGTGTTGATAAGAACAGACAACACAACAAGCATGCATTACGTCAACAAGCAAGGAGGAACTCGATCTCTTCTCCTCTCCCAGGAAGCCCAAGAATTATGGGCATGGGCCTTAAAGCACAATGTAAATCTTCAAGCAGTGCATGTTCCGGGAATAGAGAATGTCTTGGCAGACACACTCAGCAGGACGACGGTCTCCACTCACGAGTGGGAACTACATCAGCAGACAGTGGAACGCATCTTTCGCCTGTGGGGTCGTCCAGACCTAGATCTATTTGTGACAAAAGCCAACAGCAAATGCCAATTCTTTGCAAGCTGGCATCCCCACAAGGACTCTCAGGGGAATACGTTTTCGATAGACTGGTCTCTGACATATGCATACGCTTTTCTGCCGATTCCACTTGTCCCCAGGGTTCTGCGGAAAATGAAAAAGGAACTGAGCAGACTGATCCTGATTGCCCCCAGATGGCCGCACCAGTATTGGTTTACAGAACTTCTGCTGTCAGAGTGCAAACCGATTCAGTTGAATCCATTCTCGAAATTACTCAGCATGCAGAACGGTCAGTTCTATCATCCAGATCCAACTTCACTGAGATTAGCGGCTTGGCGCCTGAGTACCGTGAGTTCACCCACCTAAACATCCCAGAGGAATGCAATGAGGTACTGGCCAAGGCAAGGGCACCGGGTCCATAAAGACATACAGTCTAAAATGGAAGCGTTGCTGCATCTGGTGTCATGCTAACGGGGTTTACCCGTTTTCAGCAACGCCGGAAGTGATTCTACCTTTCTTCCTACATTTAGCAAAATCAGGCCTGTCTCACGCAACTCTGAAAGTTTTCCTGGCAGCGATTTCTAGATATCGGCAGGATGGTACTAATTCCTTATACTCTGCGAGGATTGTACAAAAATTCTTTAAAGGACTCTTTAGGATGTTCCCTCCAGTACGACGACCACCTCCGGTGTGGCATCTTAACGTTGTCCTGGCACAACTTATGAGTCATCCTTTCAAACCCATCCACAAGGCCGGCCTCAAATATCTTTCGTGGAAGGTAGCACTGTTGCTGACGTTGACATCCTCCAGAAGAGTCAGTGATCTTCAGGCCTTTACGGTTCACCATCCTTTCCTGCAATTTACAAGTGACTTTGTAATACTCCGCACTAATCCGAAGTACATTCCCAAGGTACCTTCGGACTTTCACCTTAACGAACCTATAATTCGGAAGTCAAATTTTCCTAACCCGCAAACACCGGCGGAAAAGCCGTTGCATACGCTGGATGTTAAAAGATGTCTTAAATTCTATCTACAGAGGACATCCGCCTTACGCTCTTCTGACCAACTGTTTATCACCTACGGTGCTATTCATAAGGGGCAGGCAGTTTCAAAACAAACTATTGCAAGATGGATATCTTCTGCCATTGCCTTTTGCCATATGCAAGCAGGACGACTGTTGCAAGCAGCTCCTAGAGCTCATTCAACAAGAGCAATGTCGTCGTCTACGGCCTTATTTGCTGGGGTTCCTCTTCAGCAGATCTGCAGAGCGGCTACTTGGGCTAGTCGCCATACATTTACCAAGCATTACTGTCTGGAGACAGCCAGCGAAGCTGAGACTTCTGTGGGTCGTGCAGTTCTACGAAATTTTTTCAAATAAGGTGAGACTCTGCTTCCCACCTCCTTTACTGCTGTCAGACGCTTTATATGTTATGTTTTTACACATGCTTACATGATTGCATTTTCCTATGCTTAAATAATATGTGTATTTTCAGTTTACACTGTCTTATGACTTATATGCTGACAAACTTTACAACCATTGGCGTCTGCCTAGCAAGGATATGTACTGCTAGCTACTCTGATTCAGGCATGTGAATCTATGAAAGACACCCCTAATACTGGAGAAGAACAATAGTTACTTACCTGTAATCTGTGGTTCTCCAGTATTGGTGTCTTTCATAGATTCACATGCAACCCGCCCACCTCCCCTCAGAGGCTTTTTAGGCTATTTTGGTTTACCTTCACTCCTTGCGAAAAAATCTGAGAGCCTAAGCCTCTGGGGAGAACATTCTGGTGGGTGCTGGCGCCTGATTGGCTGTAGTTTGGACTATACAAAATGACTAGGATAGTCATAGATGTGGAAGTTTTTCCTACTGTAGCATTGGCTACTTTACTTCCTGGTCTATTTTTATTAGTATTTACTACATATTTATGGCATATGCTTTTTTATGTACCGTGGGACTCCAACTCCGACGACGGGGAATGATTCAGGCATGTGAATCTATGAAAGACACCAATACTGGAGAACCAAAGATTTCAGGTAAGTAACTATTGTTCTTGTGGTCCAGGGAAGGCATGGCTTGGCAGTTCGGGCTGGACTGTTCCCATGAGGCACAGGGTCAGACTGATTTGCATATGGCCATGTCTGAACTGGGGTGGTGTGGAGTGCAAAAAAACGATGGATTTAGGCTCAGATCTCTGTACTGGGGTGAACTCAGATGAGAAATGACACTTTAAACCAGCAGACAGTTCTACTTAATTAAAGGTGAATTACCGGGATCCAGAAGAAGAGGATGATGACTATGTAGAAACTGAATTCCCATCAGATCAAAGACAAACTTGTCAGTCTTTTCTGAAACATCAAGATGATGATGAAGGTGAATAGCAATATAGTTTGGGCACTTCTGAACACACATTTCAAATGGCTGTAGCCTTGGCCATAGTCTTGCATCTCATTCTGTTATACAAGTATAGGCGCTTTCCTCAAAGACAACTTTCGAAACCTATAACACAGAGAGGTTCCAGACCACAAACAAGACCAATTACACCACACACCCCAGTACATTTTCCACCTCCATCAGAGCACCATTCACACATTTGCTGATCTGCAGGTAAGAGCAGGGGGGGCGGGGTGGGGGAAGTAGCCGACAGACAACGAGGGAGAAAAGAAAAAAAATGAAAACCACTTATCTTGCTCTTGCGGCATCGCCACCGCAATGATACAGCAAGCGCAAAGTAAGTGGTTTTCTTTCTTTTTTCCTTGTCATCATCTGTGGACTCTGCACCCCAACGCTCTTACCTGCACCAGCCACAACTGTATTCACCCCTTCCGCCACAGTCCCTTATTGCAATAGCACCAGATACAGATGGCGACCATGTAGGCAGACAGTTAGCACACACCAATAATCACTCACATTTGGGCATAGGGTCTACAAATGAGGACAGCACCAGCCACATTTGCAGCAGTGATTCAACACCTGGACAAAAAATACAAAGCACCAGGGAACACTCCTGTATGTCTAATTGACCTTTCCTGAGCAGATTTCATTGTCATGCAAGGTTTCAAGGTGTTCGAAAGTGATCTAGAAACCTTATATCACCATGTGTAGTACCACCAAATAGAGAGAGCAAGAGACTTGGTGACACTAGCAAACATATCTTATAGTGACATCTAGCTGCAGATTCCTTACCTTTGAACTTTCCAGGCATCAGACAGGATCTGGAAGATTTTTCTTGAGCATTTCCTCTGTGCGCCAAAAGGTGGCATTGGTCGAGTCTGCATGAAGTTGTCAGCTTCGTCATCGTGACATTGATGTTGTCAATATAGGAACTACCTCGGCGCACTGACGTAAGTTAATTTCTTTCTGTGCCAGCTAGCTCAGATCTGTTGAAGAGAGCTATAGCCTGTCATTTTTCAACAGACTTTTTTTCGACTTTTGTCGACAATTTTTCTGTGTAGAATTCCATCATGTATAAGAAACCTTCAGGATTCAAACCGTGCGGCACCTGTCACCGCCCCATATCGGCCAAGGGATCCCGACCTCAAAGTCGTGCTCCAACTGCCGGACCATAGCTCCTAAAGCTTTGAGGGAGCGTTCCCTAAAGCTGCTTGCGGACCATCCTCAGGCACCTCGGAGATATCCTCGGAGGTCTCGTTCATGCTCCCAGTCTCGGGTGAGAGAAAGGTCCAAGCACCGCTCCGGGGGCTCCAAGTCTCGCCCCAGTATTGGAACTTTCATAGATTCCCATGCTTTGTTTCATTCCCTGTCGTCGGAGTGGGAGCCTCAGTAAATAGAAAATACCATAGCAGTAGGTACAAAAGAGAAAACTAGGCCTAGGCCTCATCTCATTTTGTAGCCTATCCACCTCTTTTTGTAAAAGAGACCAAAAAAGTTGCAACAACCAATCAGAATAGCCTCACCCCATAGAACCCTCCTGAGAGAGCCTCAGAGCCTCAGATTTTCTACCGCACGTTGTGCTAAGGGAGTCTCCTCTGAGCTCTGCTCAATTTTTCATTCTACAACTTGGAAAATCAACCTTTTACTCAAGATGTCAGATAAAGAGAAGAAAGCTTTGTTCAAGGCTTGTAGTACCTGTTCAAAGAAAAGACTTTATGTAGAAGACAAGTATAAAGATTGTATATACTGCTTGTACCCGGACCACAAGTCTACAGAGTGTAAGATCTGCAGGGCCTTCTCTACTAAAACATTGAGGGACAGAGAAGGAAGACTTCTGACCTGGCTGCAAAAGATGAAATCTAGAAAGGAGGTCATTTCCAGTGACAGCGAAGATTCATCTTCAGCATCCTCATCAAGAAGATCTCAGAAAAGAGGGGTAGGTCTTCCCCTTCAACTTCTGCTAAGCCTCCTTCTAAGACCTCTCAAAAGACCTCTGATAGGTCTAGTAGGTCTAGTCCCCGTAAATCTCTGGTTTCCTCACAGAAGGGATCTTCTGTTGTCTCTACACCACCTGGGAAAACAAAAGGTTTTAAGAAACCTGCTTCCCTACCTCAGGAACATAAATCTGACAAGAAGGCCCGCACGTCGACAGTGACATCTGCAGGTACGTTGACGACGACAACGAAAATCCAGAAAACTGTTGTTTCTGCCTCGTCAACGGCAGCGACGACGGTGACAATGTTGACGATGGCAGCCTCGACAACGGATGCGTCAACGGCTGGGACTTCATTCTCTTTTTCGTCTACGACACTGATTACCTCAACGTCGACGAGGATGTCACCAACAGTGGTGTCGACGTCCACGAATAAGACGTCGGCGACGACGATGGCAATGACGACGACTGCTTTAATACTGACGACGAGCTCGTCAACGAGGCTGTCGACGATATCCCCTCCGTCGACGATGGTTCTTTCTCCATCGACAGTGCTCTCGTCGACGACGACTACGTCTCTAGTGATGTCAACGACGATCCCGTCGACGGTGGTCCCATCGACGGTCAAAAAGTCAAAATTTCCATAAGAAGATGCCAAATCACACCTGAAATGACATCCCCATGCAGAGTAACGCCTTTACCTTCACCTTTAGAGGAGGACTATTCAGATGAGGAGGATGATGATGGTCCATATGGGGAAGCTTATAGCCGGTCTCAGCTCCAGGTAAAATACTAGGATTCTGATTCTGATGGCTACTATGAGGAAGAACAACGGCCTCCTTCTAGGGAGAGAATACAGAATCTATTGCTGAAGGGTATGGTTTCTATGCTTTCTTCCTTGATAAGTGACCTGCAGATGATGTTAACGGATTACAGGAGAAGATTTCCTTCCCAAGTCTCTGAATCCATTCAGACACCTCCTCCACCACCACCACCACCACCACCTCCTCCGTCTGTGGAGGTTCAACCAAGGGAACAGGTTCCTGCGGAGGGGAGACAGGGTGTCCCCTCAGGACATGTTTGTGGTGACAATGATGACGATTCCACTGATGATGGAAGGGATGTAACGGTGGTTCAAGATCCGAATGGAGAGTGGGATGAATATGTTATTCTAGATCCACCGTCTCCTTCACCCGATCTGGTCGACTCACCTCCAGCTGACATTGGAGGTTTTCATAACCTCATGGAAAGAGCTTCAAAACGGTTTGGACTTAAAATTCCAGTGATTCCTACATTGACAAAAAAGCCATCTCACAAACCTACCGCAAGCTGGTTAATATTCAACCAGACCCTACGCTGGCAGTGCGGGACAAATGGCAAATAGACCTGGCAAAATGAATGCTAGTTAACAAAAATGTTAACTCAGACTTAGGTGTGCACTAGTACGTAGACCATAAACAAAGTCTGTATAGTTTCAACACAATTTCAACGTAATTGTCATTCATAATTTATTCACAAATGTTTTTTTAGAAATCAAATAGACACAATTAATGCATTACATTTGCATTTTTGAAATACATAAACTTAATTTCATTATTATAGCTTCACTTGATATACAAAAAATTCCTCAACAAAAGATGTTCATAGCCCAACGCATTTCAGGACACAGTAGCAGTCCCTTCGTCATTTTCTTAAATTTTGAGTAATGAATCAGGTATACTCAAATTAGGTGTAGCACACTGATCAAAATAGATTATAATAGTATATAAAAACAAAAATAGGAGTGCTCAGCTCATATTATTCTTTCTTATCAAATAGACCTGGGAGACATAGAGGATTCCGATTGGATGGTCGCACTGGCGTCGGCCCGGGAAGCAGCGATCCTATTGCGGCTAAAGCTGATACAACTCAAAGTGCTGCATCGCATATATTAGCCCCGCACCACACTGCAGAAACTCGGGCACGCACCAGACCCATTTAGCCTTTGAGGTTGTGGACATGTTGGAACATTTTATCATAAAATGTGGGAATGCCCAAAAATCCAATCATATTGGGACCAGGTACTGACCGAGATCTCGGAGGTGGGGGGGGCAGAGGTCCAGCGAGACCCCCGATGCTGCCTCCTAAACATCTGGCAACCTACTGACCTCAACTTAGCATTACAAAACTGGGCGGCGCTGGGGATGACAATTGCTAAACGGAATATAGCCAGGAACTGGGGCTCTGGGACGCCACCTACACAGCAACAATGAGGCAATGACATGGACATCGCCATGGTGGCGGAGAGAGCAGTCTACACACAAAGGGGATGTCCCAAAAAGTGGCCCAGAATATGGGGGACGTGGAATGAGTCCCGGGGGAATATCTGCGATTCAGCCACACACAACATCAACCCCAGAGGACAGCCCATGAGCGGTGACAGGACCAAATAGACTGTGTTATAGCTATGTCCTGCAGTTGCAAATACGGGAGGGGTACGCGGAAACGACGTTACCTATAGTAATGTAATGACGATGTGCCGGGAAAGGGCTGATCTCTATGTAGTGCAATATGGTGTGTTTTAATTAACTACAGATGGAGATGATTAATGGTTAAAGATGTTTCTGATGTTTATGATTGTGTGAATACGAAATGAAAATAAAAAATGAAAATAAAAAAATTCCAGTGATTCAGTCTGTCTGCTTTCTCTATGATTTCAAAGAGCTATGCCAGAAATCTGTCCGCTCTATTCCCATCGTAGAGCATGTTTGGACTGAGGGTCATGCAGTCTCCAGCAACCGTTGTTCCGGTCCTACCGCGGCTGGAGAAGAAGTATAAGGCCCCTGAGGGAAGTCCTGCGTGTCTGGTTGGCCAACCTAGCCCAGACTCTGTGATCTCCCAGGCGGCGCAAAGAAAGTCAAAGAACCCATTGGCCCCTCTGGCTTCTCCATCTGATAAAGAGGATAGACGTCTTGACAACGTGGGCAAAAGGTTCTCCTCAATGTCAAGTCTACTGGTTCGTTCCACCAACGTGCTTGCAATTTTAGGACAATGTGATCGCCAAATGTGGTGCGATATGTCTCCGTTGGTTGATCAGTTACCAGACACGGCTAAAGCTGAGGCGAGAAAGATTTTAGAGGTAGGAGAACGCTCTTCCTCTGAGATAATTGACTGCGCCATGGACATAGCCACAACTGCTTTTCGTGCCTTGGCAGGTTTGGCTGTTCTCAGGAGACAGGGCTGGCTTCGATCTACCTGGTTTCGCCCTGAGGTGCAGAATAACATTTTGGATTTGCCTTTTTATGGTGATATGCTTTTTCGAAAGCATATAGATGATGCCTTACAGGATATCAAAAAGGACACTGAAACAGCCAAGTCCTTAGGTACTCTTCAATACCGTAAGTTACCATCCCGTGGAGCAAAAGGCAAGAGTTTTTCCGAGTATAGAGGAGGATACCTGTAGGAAGGTGGATACCTGACTATGGTTGCCCCCAACTTTTTGCCTGGTGTTTTGCTGGTTTTCCGACTTAGTTGACCTGGGGCCCTGCCAATCAGGACCCCAGGCCTACTGCTCTCTCTCTAAAATGGATTCCATGTACCTTAGGTACATTTCCAATTGGTACTGGGCCACCTTATCAGACCCTGTAACTCAGGGCATAGGTGTACCCAGGGCCCACCAGGGGCTGAAGCATGTATTATGCCACCCCTGGATGGCCATCTCAATCTGACACAACTGGCTGCACGACAGCTGGGGCAAGGTGGTGTAATCACCCTTTGCTTTAGATATAGTATACCTATATCTAACCCTAAAAATGGACACACAGATTCCTATCAGTCACTCCTATGGCAGGGCTTGACAATCCTGAAGGCAGAGTGCTTGGAATCGTGTGAAATGGTGCTCTGGCATGAGCTGAGCCCGTTTGCAGCTTGCGGAACCAAATCCTAATAGCTGTTCCATGATAACGCATACCATATACTCTTAAGTACATTATAATCCTCGCGGTTAAATGCTATCTCTGTTATTGCTTTATCAAAACATGTCGAGTAAGGTGTCATACGAATTGGAATACTAACCCCTCGCCAATTCTGGCGACGGGGTTAGCATTCCACCCTTCTAGAGGGACACGACATGTATGTAACTGTGAACCCCGGTTAAAGTTAACTGAAGCCTCAGCTCCACAAAATGGATGCTGCCACCACAGACACGAGTCTGACCTACTGCTGCTGGGAGTCCTTCCAGCGAGGAGAGATTGGACAAAGGGTTTCCTGTCAGGGGCGGTGCTAGCACCATCCCAGACAGGGTTTTGTGTATCCTGGGTAGGCAGGGCTTTACAGGAAGGTGACTGCAAGTGGCACCCCGGTGCTCACTACGCATCTGCCGGCTAGAACCAGTTCCAGGGGCACACCAGCCCCTGGCCAGGGGAAAGTCCGGCATGGGAGAGGGGTGTAACCACCCCCCTTCCTGGTCCCACCCCTAGGGCAGGGCCTAGTCGCGTACCCACCCCTTCCAAATTAGATCATCTTTGAATCAAGAAACTACTTTCTACGAAAGGAACTCTCGACTCTTCTCAAGATTTCTCCCTTGTGGCTAAGGAGTAGTCACCCTGCATCCGCAGGCACCATCTAAGAACTCTGTGGTTTGCTGCACGTCCTTCCTCAGGAATCCGTCTGCCCTGCTCGACGAGAACCGGCTTCCCTGGCACCTCTGACCTCTACCCACATCGTCAGGCCAGCTGAGATCCGTGGGTGCGACGAGACCTCGAGGGACCGGCCATCATCAGAACTGCACGACTTCTAACCAGCACGACCGCCGAGGGATCCTCTGGTGAGTGCTTTGGGGTCCGAGAAGCCCCGACCCTGAGCAGCTCCAGCACCGAAGTTCAGCCTCCCAGCACCTCCACGATCTGCAGGGGCCCTTCTGCTTTTTGCTGCTCATCCCGTTGTCTGGCTACTAGCCCGCTGGCTTGTGGCCTTCTCGACGAAGCCCGACAACAACGCTGCTGGTCTGGTTGCTCCAGACTGGCCTTTGCTCCCTTCTGAAAGAGGAGCACCCCGGACCCTCCTGGTCCACTCAAGACGCCATTTTAGGTCCACCACGTGGCCCTGAACTTGCCAAGGCTTGTTGCCCCAATCCTGGGCCCAGCGACGCCGACAGCATCAATCATCGTGGGACAGCTCGTACCTCCATCCTGGTCGCCGACAACGCCTCCTGGTCCGTGAGACTGCAGAGCCCAGCGTCGCCCACTCACCTAGTCGAGGTGACGATCATTCGGTGCCCTCCTGGTACCCTCTGACTACTGGCTAGTAGTTACGAACTTGGTCCCCTCTGCTTTCAGGTGTCATCCATCTTTGATCCAGGCTTGGATCTCTTCGAACTTTCTTCACTGGTCGCCTGCCAGAAACTCCTTCCTTCAGGCTCCTGGTTCGTCAGCAAGGATTCCCGACGTCTGTAAAGACCGATGCAGCCGCAGCCCCTGGGCTAGGTAACTTCGGCATTTCGGTGCCCCAGCATAGCCTCATTATTTAAGGGTCCAGAGTCACTGTCGCTTCCGACTTACCTTATCGGGTTCGCCCGAGAACACTAAACTTTCCGTGCCCTCGGGCATTTGGGTAGATTGTGCACTTGAAGTATTTTCCTAAGAGTTTTGTTGTGTGCTTAGTACCCTGTCCTCATAAAGAGTACAGGGCTGTTGTGACTTAAAATAAATACACTGTTTATTTTCATAACACTTGTGTGGTGTCCTTTCACTTGGTGTTCAAGGGGTATATGTGATGGTATAACAGCTGGCTTAACACGTCCTCTAGAGTTTAGCCCGAAGACTGCTCGTATCCACGCTACTAGGACAGCTGGTCTAAGGTTGACTTACAACCAATCACCATAAGGGTTGTTTGGACTGATGCATAGTGATCATTAGAATAGTGAGCACTGCATATCAGGCCAACTTCTCACAATACCAACAACAATATTCCTCTTATTCCCAATCTTTACAATCTTACAAGTCACCATATTCACAGAGGCAGGGCCAATCGGCATCTTTCTCTCTGCAACCATCAAGAGGCCGTCAAGGTCGGCAGGGAAAGGATTCATTGAAACGACAATAGCGGCCTCCTGGCTCTGTCTACTGTCCCTCCCCCTCCGGTAACATCAGTAGGGGGCAGAATTTCACATTGTCTACGCAGCTGGATGCTCATTACATCAGACCGGTGGGTCTTGAATATCATTCGATTTGGCCACACATTGGAATTTCAACAATTGCCCCCTTCAAGAGCTCCTCGCGCCACCGAGTCAAAACATCTGCGACTTCTCCGTCTCGAAGCCCATCAACTAGTCATCACTGGGGCAATAGAACGGGTACCTCACTCTCAAAGAGGAGAGGTTTTTTAATCCAGATTTCTCCTGGATCGGAAGACCGTAGAAAGGTGGCGTCCAATATTACATCTAAGGGAGCTCAACACCTATCTCATAAAGTTGTCATTTAGAATGGTTTCTTCAAGACATCCTAGGTCTTCTCAATCCAGGGGACTACATGGCAACTCTGGATTTAGAGGATGCATATTTCCATGTGCCGATTCACCCAGCTCACAGACAATATCTACGCTTCACAGTAGCCAAGAGCCATTTTCAATTCAAGGTGCTTCTATTTGGTCCTAGGTCCGCACCACGGATATTCACAAAGGTGTTGGCCCCAGTGGCGGTGTTTCCCAGGAAGCAATTTCTGGAGGTTTTTCCCTACCTGGACGATTGGTTGATAAAGGCTCCATCCTTTCAAGCGGCGTCCAGGGAGGTTGACTGCTGTATTCAACTGTTCAACCGGTTGAGTCTTCAACTCAACAAATTCAAATCAGTCCTTCACCCATCCAGGGTGGCCAGATTTTTGGGATCCATTCTGGATACGAATCAATGCAAAGCTTTCCCTTTGAAAGAAAGACAAAAAAGACTAATTCTCTCAGCTTGTCTCTTACAAAGGAAGAAAACTATGTTGGTCCGTCTTTACAAATCACTTCTAGGATCGATCTCATCTTGCATACCATTAGTTCCTCACTGCAGGCTACGAATGCGTCCTCTGCAAGAGCAGCTAGACAGTCAGTGGTGCCAAGCAGAAGGTTCTTTCAAAGACAAAATAACAGTTACACCATAAATGAAAGAGGCAAGCAGCTGGTGGACAATGAAGGAAAATATTTCAAAAGGTCTCGCTTTCAGGATCTCCCCGTGTCCCATGGTTCTCACCACGGACGCTTCGCTAGAAGGCTGGGAAGCAGTGTTTCAGGATTTACAAGTGAGCTGTCATTGAACGCCCGAGCAGTGCAAGTCCCACATCAATCTGCTGGAACTCAGAGCCATTCATTTAGCATTGCATGCCTTCCTTCCAAGAATACAGAATGGATTTGTGCTGGTTCGTACGGACAATATGACGGCCATGCACTATATAAACAAACAGGGCGGGACAAGATATCGAGTTCTTTCAAGGAAGGCCCAAGAAATATGGAACTGGGCAATTCTCCACAGGATTTCTCTCACGGCGGAACATCTTCCAGGTACACTCAATTCAACGGCGGATGCACTCAGTCGTCTGAAATCAATCAGTCAGGAGTGGGAACTGGATCAGGACACTCTCAATCAGATCTTCTCAAGTTGGGGCACTCCAACCATAGACCTGTTTGCGACCCCAGAAAACAAAAATTGCCAATACTACGCATGCAGGGATCACCATCGAGGATCACGGGGTAATGCTCTTTCGATAGCCTGGTCCAGCGCATTTGTTTCCACCTTTCCGCCAATACCCCTACTTCCGAGGCTGCTCAGGAAACTCAAGACAGAACCTTGCAGAATGATTTTGATTGCACCAACGTGGCCCCGGCAGTTCTGGTTCACAGAACTCCTCCTACTCTCTCAAGACCAGCCGATACACCTACCGTCCATTCCGTCCCTATTGACAATGTCTCAGGGTCGGTGCTGCATCCGAATCCGAGCTCACTCCATTTGACAGAGAATTCCAGAATTTAAACCCATCTACGGAATGTAGGGAGATACTATCTCAAGCCCGTGCACCAAGTACAAATAAGACTTACCATGCAAAATGGAAACGTTTCTGTCTATGGTGTCAGCGGCAGAGCCTCCATCCGTATACTTCGTCTCCTCACCAGATTTTGCCTTACATTCTTTCTTTAGCTAAGTCGGGTCTGGCACATTCTTCGATCAAAGTGCACTTAGCTGCTATCTCTAGATGTAGAAGGACATCCACTGGTCCTTCTCTTTGGTCTGCGAGAATTATCAAGCAATTCCTGAAGGGCCTTTTCAGGGTTGTTCCTCCAGTCCGACCTCCACCTCCTGTATGGCAACTTAACTTAGTTCTCTTCCAGGGGATCCTCATCAATAGTCATAAGCATTAGAATATTCCCGCCCATGCGCGGGACCCCGGAAACAATATATTATATGTGCCCCACATATACATATACATATATATATATAAATATATATATATAAAAATAAGCAATTGCAGCCAAATAAAACAGTAGAGCTGGAATATGCTGTGAAGAATTTCCACCATACATGTGTATTAGCATTAGAAACATGATAAACAACACCAATGCTTGTTTAGAAACTGTTTTAATGCTTAGAAAACAGCAGAAATTCTTATAAGACACTGTAAGCATATACAGCTCCCAGGCTGCATTGCAAATACCCAGTCTAAAAAGACTGAAAAGCTAACCCTGTGGCTGCATGTACCAAAACTGACGCTGTGCCTTTAAGGCACCTCTGCCCCTAGCTTCCCATCATGCCTCAGGGGTTACAGTTAGGTCAGTTGTTCTTTCCGGCTCCTTCAGGAAGGACCCTGGATACACAGCTCCACAGTTTTTTCTGCCTTTTCAGTCAGAAAAGCTTCTAAAGAACATTTTTTTGATTTACTTTGACTTTTTACATCAGGGTCAAGTAAATAGCTGCTTAGCAGTCGAATTTTTGGGAGGTTTTCCTGTCAGGATGCCTTCATTATTCGATGATTGCCCTTCTTGTGGCCACAAGAAGGCAAAAACGGACTCTCATGAGGTCTGTATTTTATGCTTGCCAGAAGATCACGATCCAAAGGACTGTTCTCATTGTCAAAACCTGTCTGACAGAACTTTAAAAGACAGGGAGAGGAACAGGCTCTATGGTTTGGCCCAAAGATCCATGAGGGGAAGATCTACAGAGAGGAAGAGTTCAAAGAGACCCAGAACTCCCTCCAAAGGCAAGTCAGAGCGTCCATCGACCTCAGCGCCGGGCTCGGCGCTGAAAAAACAACATCTGATGGAAAAATCGAAAGATAAAGCTCCGTCGACGTCGGGACCGGCGTCGACGAGGAAATCGTCGTCGAAAAGAAAATCACCGACGACGAAGAAAGCTCCGCCGTCGTCAACTAGGCGACGATCGGCGTCGAGAGAAGCCACGAGATCTCCGTCGACGAGAAGATCGACGTCAAGACGTAAGTCAACTCCGCCGCCGTCAACCAGGCGACGGTCGGCGTCGAGAGACAGAATACACTCGCCGTCGTCTCAACGTCGACAGGCTTCGAAGAGTGTGACACCTCCGCCGAAGTCTCCACGGAGGCGCTCGGCGTCGAGGAGCAAGAGCCCCCTCGGACGATCGTCGTCGAGGAAGGGATCATCGTCGAAGACGTGTCGGCGCTCGACGTCGAGGATATCCGATCCTCCGCCGTCGCCACATGCCAGGTCGCCATCTCCGTCGCCGACAGACCAACGTCGGTCGACGTCGAGACCTCCGTCGACGGCAGGGCAACGCCGTTCGACGTCAAGACCTCCGTCGACGGCAGGGCAACGCCGCTCGACGTCGAGACCACCGTCGACGGCAGGGCAACGCCGTTCGACGTCGAGACCTCCGTCGAAGGCGGGACGACGCCGTTCGACGTCGAGGGAGAAGACACCGTCAGCGGCTCGACATCACAGGTCGACGTCGAGAGAACACGGGTCATCATCGAGGCGTTCGACGTCGAAGATTATCACTCCGTCGACGCCGCAGAGGCGTCCAACGTCAAGGGAAAGGCTTCTAAGACGTCCGCCAACACCGGTGAGACGAAAATCCCCTTCAGTGCCTTCGACTATTTTGGTGACCCAATCGGCTTCTCACCATTCCTCCTCAAGGGCCTCTAGCTCATCGAGGTCCACTTCCAGGAGTAGAAGTCCGTTGCCCCAGCGAAAGATAACACTCTCGCCAAGATGGTATGCTCCTTTGCACACGTGGAAGGATTCTGGAGCAACGGAGAGGCTGCACAGATATGTAAGCCCACACCACAGGTCACCTCTTCAGAGACTGATAGAAGAGGCAGACAGACAGAGTCCTATCAGGCACCAATCACGCTCTCGGGAGAGGAGAGCGGAAAGGTCGCATACCCCCAGGGTCTCCCGATCACCACGGAGAGAGCATCCCAGATCTCCAACGCCGAGAAGGGAGAAACGAACTGAGAGGTCGAGATCTCCACGAAGGGAGCGTCGGAGAGAATCACGTTCTCCTCGAAGGGAAGACCGACCGAGAAGATCGCCAGTGAGGAAGGAAAAATCTCACCACAGAAGAAGGAGAACACCATCAACCTCCTCCTCATCTTCTTTAAGATCTTCTAAAAGGGACTACTCCCCAACGCTGGCAGACAGCCCTCACTCCAGAGCTTCCCCGCTTGACGACGTCAACACATACCTGGACGTTCTTCAAAGGGGCGCTCAAAAACTTCAAATAGAAATGACTGTACCAGAAGTCTCCACTACCGTAATTTTTGAGACCCTTCGGCACAAATCATATTCACGGCCTTTGCTCCCATTGGTTCCAGGGATAATGGACCCAATCAAGGAGGTCTTCCTCACGCCAGCGACAATCAGGGCGGTTCCGGCACGTATCCAGAAAAAGTATAGGCCGGCCGACTCGGATCCAATCTTTGTTAAAGGGGAGCCTGCGGCGGACTCTGTTATCGTAGCCTCAGCTAGGAAGAATCACGCAGTCGCACCCTCTTCTTCAGTTCCTCCTGACAAGGACAGCAAGACCCAAGATTCTTGGGGACGCAAAGTGTGCAGCACAGCAGCTTCATCACTAAAGGTCTCTAGTGCCTCAGCGCTTCTCGGCAGATATGATAGAGCACTGTGGGACTCCATGGAACGATTCAAAGAGAAATTGCCCAAGGAGGACCAGAAGGACTTTGAGGAAACAGTGACGGAGGGCTGTTTGGTGGCAAACCAAATGATCAGTTCATCCGCAGATAACGCACTCCTAGCAGGACATACCTACTCGCATGGGGTTTGCGCGAGAAGATCTTCTTGGTTGCGGTTGACGGGTCTCAAACCAGATGCCCAACAACGCATCCTCAATCTGCCCTTCTCAGGATCTTCACTCTTTGGGGAGCATGCCGATCAGGAAATGACCCGCATGAAAACCGAATTGGACACGGTGAAGGCGGTTGGTCTGGAAAAGAAGAAAGAGCCGTTCAAGCGACGCTTCAAGACCAACAAGTACCGGGGAGGCCAACAGAGGGTTCAAACCCCTCAATGGTCTCAGAACAAGCCACAAGGGAAGACACAATACAGAGGAGGAAAATCTGGCAGAGGCAGAGGCGGACATCATCAGTCCTCGGCCACGCCCAGAGGAGGCAAGGCCTGAGCAGTGGCTTCCTCTGGCGCCGTTACCCACTCCAGTGGGAGGAAGTGCTTCGCAACACCTGGAAGAGTGGGTCAGCATCACAAAAGATCAGTGGGTGCTGAATATACTGCGCAATGGATATGCGCTACGTTTCCGGAAGAGACCACAACCGATTCCTCCAAAAAAGACTCGCTCGTACCATCTAAACCTCCTCAAAAGGGAGGTGAGCGTCCTCTTACAGAAAAACGCAATCGAAGAGGTACCCCCATCCCAAAGGGGGAGAGGAGTGTACTCAAGGTATTTTCTAGTCCCCAAAAGAGACCAAGAGGACAAGTTCAGACCGATTCTAGATCTTCGGACCCTCAACAAAGTGGTGGTCAAAGAGAAGTTTCGCATGCTGGCACTTCATCAGATATGTCCTCATCTACGAAGTGGAGATTGGATGTGTTCGGTGGATTTACAGGACGCGTACTTCCACATTCCTATCACACCAGGTCATCGGAAGTACTTGAGGTTTCTGGTAGGGAACAAGCATTATCAGTACAAAGTACTTCCGTTCGGTCTGAAATCCGCACCAAGGGTGTTCACCAAATGCATGGCAGTGGTAGCGGCATGTCTACACAAAAAAGGTCTTTTTGTGTACCCATATCTAGACGACTGGCTCCTGAAGAGCCAGTCCCCTCATCAAGCCACCAAAGACTGTCGTCTGTGTCTTCAACAACTACACAGGCTGGGGCTCCACGTGAACACAGAAAAGTCAGTCCTGCATCCCACGCAAACCATCCACTATCTGGGAGCAGTCCTAGACACAAATTTAGGAAGAGCGTTTCCTTCGCAGGAGAGACTATCTTCCATGGAGCAGAAATGCAGAAAGTTACTTCAGTTTCCTCGTCCAAAGGTACGAGAAGTAGCGTCTCTACTGGGCTCCATGGCGTCCTGCATCTTCCTAATTCCAAACGCCAGGTTGAGGATGCGTCCTCTTCAAGAGTCCGTGGAAGACCAGTGGGACCAAGCGACTGGAGATTGGGAGGATCGAATCATCCTATCTCAAGCAGCACTGTCCTCAATACAATGGTGGACTCGCCCTCGGAATGTCTTGCAGGGAGTCCCTTTTCAGCAGCCTCTTCCTTCGATGTCTGTGGTAACGGACGCATCTCTGGAAGGTTGGGGTGCTCACATGGGTCGTCTTCAGATTCAGGGTCGCTGGTCGACCAACCTTCAGACATACCATATCAACATGCTGGAACTTCGAGCAGTTCATCTGGCGCTCAAAGCGTTCCTTCCAGCAATCACAACAGACAAGATCTTGGTTCAGACGGACAACACTACAACAATGTTCTATCTGAACAAGCAGGGAGGAACACGGTCTCGCCCTCTGTCTCAGGAGGCCCAAGCCATATGGCACTGGCTTCTGGCTCGGGGACTGTCGGTGGTGGCATTACACCTTCCAGGCGAGCTAAACACAAAGGCGGACGCACTCAGCAGGCACTTCGAAGATCAGCCAGACTGGGTGCTAAACGACGAAGTAGTCGAAGAACTCTTCCGTTGCTGGGGCCGTCCAGACATAGATTTATTCGCGGACGACGAAAACGCCAAATGCCACGCCTTCGCGTCCAGGTTCCACCGACCAGGGACACAAGGGAACGCTCTCCTGCTGGAGTGGACAGGAATGTTCGCCTATGCGTTTCCTCCTCTGGCTCTGATTCCGAAGGTGGTGGCCAAGCTCATCAGATCGAGCATGGACATGATCCTAGTTGCTCCGGATTGGCCGCGGCAATGGTGGTATCCAGACCTATTACATCTGTCGCTGTGTCCACACAGACGTCTGCCATGCAGACCAGACCTGTTGAGCAAAATGAACGGGAGGATCCTGCATCCCAACCTCCCGTCACTGAACCTGACTGCATGGCTCCTGAGGTCTTGCAATACGGACACTTAAATCTGCCTCCGGAATGTATGAATATTTTAAAAGAGGCAAAGAGGCCTTCCACTAGGGCGTCTTATGCATTCAAGTGGAAGAGATTTTTCATTTGGTGTAGGGACCATGGCTTTGATCCCACCACAGGACAAGAAGAGGTAGTCCTCCCTTACCTACTTTACTTAGCGACATCAGGGTTGAAATACGCTTCTATCAGGGTTCACCTATCTGCCATAGTAGCGTACAGAAAATCACCTACACAAACATCGTTTTTTCAGGTCCCAGTGGTTAAGGATTTCCTTCAGGGATTGAAGAAGGTCTATCCCCCTGTGAGAAATCCTTCTCCTCCCTGGGAGTTGAACCTGGTTCTCTCCAGGCTGATGTCTGCACCGTTTGAACCTATACACAAGGCCTCCTTGCAGCATCTCACTTGGAAGGCGGCCTTCTTGGTGGCAATAACCTCTGCTCGCAGGGTTAGCGAGATTCAAGCACTCTGCACCAAGGAACCCTACACTGTGTTTCACCACAACAGAGTGGTAATGAGGGCTCACCCTTCTTTCCTTCCAAAAGTGGTATCGGATTTTCATATAAACCAGACGATTACCCTTCCTTCGTTCTTTCCCAACCCATCGACCCCAGCTGAGAGGTCGTTGCACTCGTTAGATCTTAAACGGGTGCTAAAGTTTTACCTAGAAAGAACAAAAGGCACCAGGAAGACAGACCAACTCTTTGTCAATTATGGGTCAATGAGGACCGGGTTTGCAGCAGCCAAGAGGTCCATCTCCAGATGGATTGTCTCATGTATCAAACTAGCATACCAGCTGGCTGGCAAACCTTTGTTACAATCACCCAAAGCTCATTCCACTAGAGGGAAGGCAGCCACAACAGCGTTTTTACATGACATTCCCATGTCAGAAATTTGCAAGGCTGCGACATGGAAATCAGTCCATACCTTTACAAGGCATTATTGCCTAGAGTCTGATTCCAGAGCGGATTCTCAAGTAGGGCAAGCCTCCTTGAGAAACCTATTTGGGTAGAATAAGGCCTATTTTTGGGGCCTACGAATGTGAATGTTACCTGTTGATTCCTTTGCCCGCAGGGATGAGGTGAGGCTCGCTACTCTATTCTAATGCTTATGACTATTGATGAGGATCCCCTGGAAGAGAAGGATTAGTTACTTACCTGTAATCCTAGTTCTCTTCCAGGGGTATCCTCATCAAAGTCATAAGCAACCCTCCCGCCTCCCCGGGCAAAGGACTTTGTTTATTAAGTAGGAGATGTTTTAACCTGTTATTACCATGGTTTTGTTTTCAGTCTCCGAAAAGAACAACTGACCTAACTGTAACCCCTGAGGCATGATGGGAAGCTAGGGGCAGAGGTGCCTTAAAGGCACAGCGTCAGTTTTGGTACATGCAGCCACAGGGTTAGCTTTTCAGTCTTTTTAGACTGGGTATTTGCAATGCAGCCTGGGAGCTGTATATGCTTACAGTGTCTTATAAGAATTTCTGCTGTTTTCTAAGCATTAAAACAGTTTCTAAACAAGCATTGGTGTTGTTTATCATGTTTCTAATGCTAATACACATGTATGGTGGAAATTCTTCACAGCATATTCCAGCTCTACTGTTTTATTTGGCTGCAATTGCTTAATTTTATATATATATATTTATATATATATGTATATGTATATGTGGGGCACATATAATATATTGTTTCCGGGGTCCCGCGCATGGGCGGGAATATTCTAATGCTTATGACTTTGATGAGGATACCCCTGGAAGAGAACTAGGATTACAGGTAAGTAACTGGAACTGTGCTGGAACTCAGAGCCATTCATTTAGCATTGCATGCCTTCCTTCCAAGAATACAGAATGGATTTGTGCTGGTTCGTACGGACAATAAGACGGCCATGCACTATATAAACAAACAGGGCGGGACAAGATATCGAGTTCTTTCAAGGAAGGCCCAAGAAATATGGAACTGGGCAATTCTCCACAGGATTTCTCTCACGGCGGAACATCTTCCAGGTACACTCAATTCAACGGCGGATGCACTCAGTCGTCTGAAATCAATCAGTCAGGAGTGGGAACTGGATCAGGACACTCTCAATCAGATCTTCTCAAGTTGGGGCACTCCAACCATAGACCTGTTTGCGACCCCAGAAAACAAAAATTGCCAATACTACGCATGCAGGGATCACCATCGAGGATCACGGGGTAATGCTCTTTCGATAGCCTGGTCCAGCGCATTTGTTTCCACCTTTCCGCCAATACCCCTACTTCCGAGGCTGCTCAGGAAACTCAAGACAGAACCTTGCAGAATGATTTTGATTGCACCAACGTGGCCCCGGCAGTTCTGGTTCACAGAACTCCTCCTACTCTCTCAAGACCAGCCGATACACCTACCGTCCATTCCGTCCCTATTGACAATGTCTCAGGGTCGGTGCTGCATCCGAATCCGAGCTCACTCCATTTGACAGAGAATTCCAGAATTTAAACCCATCTACGGAATGTAGGGAGATACTATCTCAAGCCCGTGCACCAAGTACAAATAAGACTTACCATGCAAAATGGAAACGTTTCTGTCTATGGTGTCAGCGGCAGAGCCTCCATCCGTATACTTCGTCTCCTCACCAGATTTTGCCTTACATTCTTTCTTTAGCTAAGTCGGGTCTGGCACATTCTTCGATCAAAGTGCACTTAGCTGCTATCTCTAGATGTAGAAGGACATCCACTGGTCCTTCTCTTTGGTCTGCGAGAATTATCAAGCAATTCCTGAAGGGCCTTTTCAGGGTTGTTCCTCCAGTCCGACCTCCACCTCCTGTATGGCAACTTAACTTAGTTCTGGCTCATCTCATGAGAACCCCATTTGAGCCGATTCACAGAGCGGATCTTACATTTCTTTCATTGAAGCTGGCTCTTCTTTTAGCCTTAACATCGGCTAGGAGGATAGGTGAGCTCCAAGCACTCACGATTGTGGAACCTTTTATGCAGTTCAAGAAAGACATTCTAATCCTTAGAACAAATCCAAAGTTCATTCCAAAGGTCCCGACGATTTCCATTTGAATGAGCCGGTGGTTCTAAAGTCTTTTTTCCCTCGACCAACTTCTCCAGCAGAAATGTCTTTACATTCCTTGGATGTCCAGAGATGTTTGAAATTTTATCTGGAACGCACAAAGAGTTTCAGGAAATCATCCCAACTCTTTATTTACTACAGTGCTCCGGGGAAGGGGTTTCCGCTTTCAAAACAAGGCATATCTTGTTGGATTTCCAATGCAATTCACTTTTGTCACCAAGAAGCGGGCAAACCGCTGGAAAGACGTGTTTGGGCTCAATCGACAAGATCAGTCTCATCATCTGTGGCCCTTTTGGCAGGAGTCCCGATCAGAGACATTTGTAGAACATCTACGTGGAGAAGCACCCACACGTTCACAAAGCATTACTGCTTGGACTCTTCAATGGGAAGCGAAGCTGCAGTTGGACTAACAGTCCTGAGAAATCTTTTTCAATGAGAGGTGAGCTTTTCCTACAATTCCTCCTTCATGTATTGCACATTTTATATCACATACTGTATTCCTTTTTATGGTAGCAGATTATTTTTGTTTCCTATGATAACAAGTGTGATAGGATGTATTGATACTCATGTAACAAAATGTGATTTATTGCTTACTGCTAGCTACTCTGATACAAAGCATGGGAATGTATGAAAGTTTCAATACTGGGACAAGAAAACAAGTTACTTACCTGTAACTTTGGTTCCCCAGTATTGGTAACTTTCATAGACTCCCATGCGCCCACCCTCCTCCTCTGTGAAAAGCTTAGCCTTTTACAGATGTAGTTACTGTAGGAGAGTAGGGTCTGCAATCCTATGATCACCCAGATTTTTTGCTTTTGTTTCACTGGTTTACGACTTTCTCTGGCTGTGGGCCTGCCAATCAGACCCACAGCCTGGCTGTTCTTTCTCTAAATTACCGCATGTACCCTAGGTGCATTCACCAATTGGTACTGGGCCACCTTATCAGACCCTGTAACTCAGGGCATAGGTGTACCCAGGGCCTACCAGGGGCTGAAGCATGTATTATGCCACCCCTGGCTGGCCTCCTAAATTTGACACAACTGGCTGCATGACAGCTGGGGCAAAGTCGTGTAATCACCCTTTGCTGTAGATATAGTATACCTATATCTAACCCTAACAAGCATTGGAAATGCAATAGGTCTCGCAGCATTAGAGTTAGTGCTTTTAGAATTGTTTATGGGTTTTTTGTTGTAAATCTTTAGCATTTTTGTTTCCTGTAGCCAATGCTAAAGAATTACAAATAAAAAAAGCCATAAACAATTCTAAAAGCTCTAACTAAAAATCCTCCGAGACCTATTGCACTGTGTGAGGGTGAGGGGTTGAGGGTGAGTGAGGGTGAGGGTGAGTGAGGGTGAGGGTGAGTGAGGGTGAGTGAGGGTGAGTGAGGGTGAGTGAGGGGTTGAGGGTGAGTGAGGGGTTGAGGGTGAGTGAGGGGGTGAGGGTGAGTGAGGGTGAGTGAGGGTGAGGGTGAGTGAGGGTGAATGTGAGTTAGGGTGAGGGTGAGTGAGGATGAGTGAGGATGAGTGAGGGTGAGTGAGGGTGGGTGAGTGAGGGTGAGTGAGGGTGGGTGAGTGAGGGTGAGTGAGGGTGAGTGAGGGTGAGTGAGGGTGAGTGAGGGTGAGTGAGGGTGAGTGAGGGTGGGTGAGTGAGGGTGAGTGAGGGTGAGTGAGGGGTTGAGGGTGAGGTGTTTCGCTTATATTAAAAAGACTAATCTCGTAGAAAAGGGCAAAAACTAAAATAAAAGACTTGACATGCATATTGTTATATTCCCTATCAACAAATGCTTAGCCTTACAACCTTTAAGTTTAGAGATTTTAAGCAATCAGTATTTGTTAATTAAAGTTTGTATTCTGCATTGCGATGCTGTATATATGAAGCGATTAAGAGGCAAACAAATGGAAAATGCAAACATTCCCAGGATAATCCCTAGTGTGTCTTTTGAGCCAGCTACGGTGCTAGGGTGCCTTTTCTTCCATTGATTTCTGTTGATTTTACTGCCTCCCTCGTGAACGTGCAGTCACGGATGCACGTTATAATGCCTAGCCACAGTTTAGGCTTTAGCACATGGTAATTAACCAAATTTACTTGGTGGAAGAGGTTATCTTGAATCTGATTAATTCTTGACAATAATCCAGGAACTTGACTAGCTGAACGATTGACACTGTTTTTAAGGTCTGGCCTGGAGACAACCTTAGCTCTCTTTTTATCCTCATATAGTACAAAATCATACACAAATAGTAAATACATGTATACAACAAGCAACACGAGGGAGAAATGTTGGTGGTAGTTAAAGCAGGGCAGAGGGTGGGATGGTGTGGCAGGGAGTAGGAAAGCAAGCAGATACAGCTGGGAGGAAGCGAGATGTGAGGGAGGAGGGAAGGCAACACAAGCAACGGCAGGAGTGAATTAGGGACTATGCTTGGTTGCTGAAAGGTAAAGCAGGAGAGAGGGGCTAGAGGGGCTGGAGGAGAGGGACGAGGATCAGCTTGTGTTTTAAGCCGATCCTAGTTAGTTTGCAGGCAATAAACAAGGATCAGCTGAAATTACAAGCGCTACTGAAACACACACTCTCCCCTACCCAGTCAACAGTCATTTTACTGGGGACTGATACCCTTTACCTGTCAACAGTGTAAGGACACTGACCTGCAAAAACAGCAGCAGAATTTCGAAAATACGTCCAGTCTTTGAAAAGTTTGTAGCGCACATCAGGGATGTAAACGTGGTAACGAGCAGGAGACAGTGTGCTATGAAGCTCGCAAACCCGCTCTCACTGATATGGCGCAACTGCTTCCCAGTAAGCAACCTCATGTCTGACTATTTAAATATCTGAAATATAGTGATAACAATGCGTATTTGGGAGGCTGCACACAGGCTGTGCGCCGAGTGGGAGAAAAGGGCTGTGGGAGGGAAACAGAGAGCAGGGGCAGGCGAGAACTCAGAGAAGGTAAGAAAAGAAGCAAAAAAAGACAAAAATCGAAAAATACCTTCTCTCTCCTATGCAGCACTGATATCAGGAGCGTTAACCATAAAGCGTGCGAGGCGCAGGAGGCAGGAAACTAATATGAATTTTAAACAAGGAGGGGGCAAGCTGCGAGGAGGCGGTAGTGGGGTGAGGGTTGTCAGACAGGAGCATGATGGGGCCCCGTGAGTGATTGTAAGGGAGGGGTAGGGGGATGGAGAGTAGAGAGTGGGGAGTAGGAGCCGGATAATTACACAACATAGAAAGTGAAACCAGAGCAGCGCGAAAAAGAATGCTTTGTACACCACGAAATGAAAACAAGCAGAATGGGTGCAAGAGCAAATTGGGTGCTGTGCTGAAACATAAAGCACATGCCAAGGATATAGCTGTGTTACTGGTAGCAGGAAAAATTAAGAGGCAGATGGAGTAGACATCCGCGACAGCGATGGGCGGAAAGCAACTATGGGACAATGTAAGAGGCGACAAAAGACTGTAAGGCACTCCAGGGGGTTGTAAGAGGCCACAGAAGGTTGGAAAAGATTGAGAGACCATGAAACACTGGAAGTCGCAAAAAGAGACTGTGAAAGAGTGGCAGAGCGGGTGGGAGAGATACGCTTAATGAGGGCGGGTGAAGGGGGTGGAACTGGGCGAGCAAGTAACACGGCGGGCAGGGGAGGGGGCGGAGTCCTTGGCCCCGTGGTGTTCTAGGGTACAGGTTAAGAAACACTGACTGAATCCATAAAAACAAAAGCATCTTTAAGTATTATCCAAGTTTCCGTCCTTTTAAGCACATTTCTGCGATAATAATGTCAAATACCATCTGATCGCTAGTTTATTTTACTTACAGACAGAAGGCATAGTAAGCCTGCGTACAAGAATGTAAACGAACAGTGAAAAAGTACGCAATTTAAATAAAAGATAATATCAGTGCAGCTTCACTTAAAAGCAAACCCAGAGCCTTAATGGACTTTCAAACTTAACATCGAGGAGTGTGAACAAATACGAGGCCGACTATCCGGTTTTTCAGGTGCATACAATTTGTGCATAGGGCAACTCTTAAAACAAGAGGGTCGTTCCGAGGAGGCAGATTGTTTGCAACCATCTGACCAAAGACACTATGTTGAATTCATTGTGTGGTAGGTAAGAAGAAAAAGTCGCAGAATTTTTTTTGCAAAGTTCAGTGCTGGAGCTTTTTTAATATTATCTGTACATATCAGTGTTCATCCCTTAATCAGATATAGGAGATTACGAAGATACATGCTGTATCCTTTTTAAAGATAATAACTGGCAGACTTCAGCGACTTCTGCATTTTTTTCTTTACAAAACACGACAAAATTAACGAGCAGTTTGCACAAATGTATCATACCAAGATGCAATTGGTCTTTGTAGTATTCTCATGTTCTGTATTCTCTTGTTTGGGGGGGGGGGGAAGGAGTTGCAAAATAAGAAGGCAGATTGTGATGAAGTGCAGCAGAGGGACGGGAAGCTTGCTTCGAAAACAGGAAGACGGAAGGAAGAGAGGGGAGGGGGAGGAGAAATGCGACACGGCGGGAGGGGGCGGGCAGGGGCGGGCAGGGGAGGGGGCGGAGAGGGGAGAGGTGCGACGCGGCAGGAAGACGGAAGGAAGAGAGGGGAGGGGGAGGAGAAATGCGACACGGCGGGAGGGGGCGGAGGGGTAAACAAAGACGGACGTGCACGCGCACGCACTTTTAAGGTCAATGCGCATGCGCATAAGCTCAATGCGCATGCGCATTGACCTTAAAAGTCACGGGCACTGCAAGGAATCGCCACGATTCCTTGCAGTGCGGATAAAGAGTAGATGAGCCCCTATAGTCTCGCTTGCTCGATGCGCATGCGCATCGACAGGCGAGACCTAAAAATGGACACACAGATTCCTATCAGTCACTCCTATGGCAGGCCTTGACAATCCGGAAGGCAGAGTGCTTGGAATCATGTGAGATGGTGCTCTGGCATGAGCTGAGCCTGTCTGCAGCTTGCGGAACCAAGTCCTAATAGCTGTTCCATGATATCGCATACCATATACTCTTAAGTGCATTATAATCCTCGCGGTTAAATGCTATCTTTGGTATTGCTTTATCAAAACATGTCGAGTAAGGTGTCATACGAATTGGAATACTAACCCCTCGCCAATTCTGGCGACGGGGTTAGCATTCCACCCTTCTAGAGGGACACGACATGTATGTAACTGTGAACCCCGGTTAAAGTTAAACGAAGCCTCAGCTCCACAAAATGGATGCTGCCACCACAGACACGAGTCTGACCCCCTGCAGCTGGGAGTCCTTCCAGCGAGGGGAGCCTGGACAAAGGGTTTCCTGTTGAGGGCGGTGCTAGCACCATCCCAGACAGGGTTTTGTGTATCCTGGGTAGGCAGGGCTTTACAGGAAGGTGACTGCTGAGTGGCACCCCGGTGCTCACTACGCGTAGGCCGGTCAGAACCAGTTCCAGGGGCACACCAGCCCCTGGCCTGGGGGAAGTCCGGCATGGGAGAGGGGTGTAACCACCCCCCTCCTAGTCCCACCCATAGGCAGGACCTAGTCACCGGGTCAGCCTCTTTTCTTAGTATAAAGATAGGAGCGGGCCCCCTGTTCAAATTAGATCATCTTTGGAATCAAGACACGACTTTCTACGAAAGGACATCAAGATTTCTTCTTCAAGATTCTCCCTTGTGGCTAAGGAGTAGTCACCCTGCATCAAGCGGGCACCATCCTAAGAACACTGCGGTCTGCTGCAAGTCCTTCCTCCGGAATCCGACTGCCCAGCTCGACGAGACCCGGCTTCCCTGGCACCTCTGACCTCTACTCACCTCTACAGCCAAGCTGAGAACTGTGAGTTCGACGAGACCTCGAGGGACCGACGATCGCCAAGACTGCACGACTTCTTTGCAACAAGCCCACCGTGTGCTCCACTGGTGAGTGCTTTAGGGTCCGAGAAGCCCCCACCCTGAGCAGCTCCAGCACCGAAGATCAGCCCTCCAGCATCTCCACGATCTGCGTGGGGCCCTTCTGCTTTTGCCTGCTCACCGCGCTGTGTGGCTACTAGCCGGCTGGCTTGTGGCCTTCTTCACGACGCCCGACGACATCACTGCTGCTGGTCTGGTTGCTCCAGACTGGCCTTGCTTCCTTCTTCAAGAGAGGCACCCCGGACCCTCCTGGTCCACTCCAGATGCCATTTTGAGTCCACCGCGTGGGCTTGAATTTGCCAAGGCTTTGTTGCCCAATCCTGGGTCCAGCGACGCCGACAGCTTCATCCATCGTGGGACAGCTCGCTCCTCCATCCTGGTCGCCGACAACGCCTCCTGGTCCGTGAGATCTGCGAGCACAGCGTCACCCACTCACCTAGTCGAGGTGGCTACCATCCGGTGCCCTCCTGGTGCCCACTGACTACTGGCTAGTAGTCTCGAACTTGGTCCCCTCTGCTTTCAGGTGTCATCTGTCTTCAAGATCCAGGCTTGGATCACTTCGAACTCTCTTCACTGGTCGCCTGCCAGCATCTTTCTTCCAGGCTCCTGGTCCGTCTACGAGGATTACCGACGTCTTTTGAGACCTATGCAGCTGCAGCCCCTAGGCTAGATAACTTCGGCATTTCGGTGCCCCAGCATAGCCTCACTATCCAAGGGTCCGAATCCACTTTCATTTTCCTCCTACCAGGTCGGGTTCGCCTGAGAACACTGACTTTGTCATTACTAGCTACCATAGACTTTGTCCCGCATCACGCGTGAGAGTGCACACTCTGCACCCGAGTCCCCTAGGCCTACTGTAAGTAATCTGAAGGTTCTATAGTCAAGTCCTAGCGATCCCAAAGCCTATTAGTACTGTACTTACCTGCTAGTAATTTCGCATTCCACTTTCAGAGTATATGGTTTTCCGTGCCCCTCGGGCATTTGTATATACTGTGCTAACTTAAGTATTTTCGAAAGAGTGCCCATTGACTACTGGCTAGTAGTCTCAAACTTGGTCCCCTCTGCTTTCAGGTGTCATCTGTCTTCAAGATCCAGGCTTGGATCACTTCGAACTCTCTTCACTGGTCGCCTGCCAGCATCTTTCTTCCAGGCTCCTGGTCCGTCTACGAGGATTCCCGACGTCTTTTGAGACCTATGCAGCTGCAGCCCCTGGGCTAGGTAACTTCGGCATTTCGGTGCCCCAGCATAGCCTCACTATCCAAGGGTCCGAATCCACTTTCGTTTTCCTCCTACCAGGTCGGGTTCGCCCGAGAACACTAACTTTGTCATTACTAGCTACCATAGACTTTGTCCCGCATCACGCGTGAGAGTGCACACTCTGCACCCGAGTCCCCTAGGCCTACTGTAAGTAATCTGAATGTTCTATAGTCAAGTCCTAGCGATCCCAAAGCCTATTAGTACTGTACTTACCTGCTAGTAATTTCGCATTCCACTTTCAGAGTATATGGTTTTCCGTGCCCCTCGGGCATTTGTATATACTGTGCTAACTTAAGTATTTTCGAAAGAGTTTTGTTTTGTGCTTAGTACCCTGTCCTCATAAAGAGTACAGGGCTGTTAAGATTCTTAATAAATATCGTGTTTATTTTCATAACACTTGTGTGGTGTCCTTTCACTTGGTATTCAAGGGGTATATGTGTGGTAAACAGCTGGCTTAACACGCCCTCTCGAGTCTTTAGCCTTAGACTGCTCGTATCCATGCTACTAGGATAGCTGGTCTATAAGGTTGACTTACAACCAATCATCAATAAGGGTTGCTGGACTGATACATAGTGTTCACTAGAATAGTGAGCACTGCATATCAGGCCACCTTCTCACATTGGTGAGCAGCGGGTGGGATTTGAGCTTGCTGTTGTTTTACCACACGTATCCTAAGAATATCTTATTGAAAGATCACATACGTACTGTTAGGTACATATAACTTAGCTTAGAATACTCTGAGTTCTACTGAACCAGCTGTTGCAGCTCCTCAAGGCTTAGCACACCTTGGCTGCAACTCTTAGCAAGGGATCAGTAGGCAAACACATAGTGTAGGTAGGTGCATCACTTACACCACACTAGAAGCATGTCTAACCACGGAGAGTCTACTGAGACCCCTCAGGTGGTTGAGGACCCTCCACAGGCCTCTTCTAGATATGCAGCCCTTAGCTTCCAGGAGATGAGACAACTCTGTACATCCAGGAAGATAAGACAGGGGTCTAACCCCACACTCCCATTCCTGATTGGTCTCTTAGAGACTTATGATGCAAGGAGGGCTGGTAACCCAGACCCTTCTAATCCAGGTGGGAGTATGCCCCCCTTACAGGGTCCCTTTGATAACCATGACCATCCTCTCCAGGAGGCAGATGATGCTGAGGATGAGGATGAGGATGAGGATGAGTTATCAGGGGAGGAGGCAGACAAGGGACAGGTAGAAGTCAGCAGACTAACCAGGTCCAACTTAAGCAGGCATGAGCATGGTAGTAGGGGACCCCTGGGACCTCTCTCAGGCCAGCTTAACATTGGGAATGGACGAGTTAGGTCTCTATCAAGAGGCTCTGGCAGATCCATTCAAACCAATGGCTCTCAGAACTCTGCTGTGAGGAGGATGACTTCCCCTCAGAGGAGAATGTATGAAGCTAAAGAAAGGGCAGCCAATCTGAGGATTGAAAGGGAAGAACTTGCCCTGGCCAAAGAGAGGCTTGCCTTTGCTAGAGAGCAACAGTTAAGTGGGGTAGTCCCCACTGGTGGCAGCAATATACCTAGCAATAGGGAAATGAGTTTTGATACAAAACACCTGAATAAGATAGTGCCCCCCTTTAAACAAGGGGATGACATCCACAAATGGATTACTGCTTTGGAGAGGGCCTGCACTGTGCAGGGTGTTCCCCAAAGTCAGTGGGCAGCTATCTTGTGGCTCTCCTTTGAAGGTAAAGGTAGAGATAAGCTCCTCACTACTAGAGTGGAGGATGCTAACAATTACCAGATCTTGAAAAACACACTGGTTGATGGGTTTGGCCTAACCACTGAGCAGTACAGGGTGCTGTTCAGGGATACCCAGAAAACTCAGTCTCAAGATTGGTCTGACTTTGTAGATTGTGCCACTAAGGCTTTTGAGGGCTGGTTGCTGGGCAGTAAGGTTACTGATTATACAGGATTGTACAATTTGATGATGAGAGAACAAATTTTAAACAATTGTCAGAACCAGTTGTTGCATCAGCATCTTGTTGACTCAGATCTGACCTCTCCCCAAGAATTGGGAAAGAAGGCAGACAGATGGGTTAGAACAAGAGTTAAACAGAACCAGGGCCAGAATCAAGGTGGTCAGAAGAAAGCAGACCAGAAGGGTAAAGATTCTAAGGGGGAACAAAATGACCAGAAGTCTTCAACAGGTCCCCAACAACCCAAAGAGGGTGGGGGTCAGGCTCCCCAGAAAAAGAAAAATCAAGAAGGCCAATCTAAAAGGTGGTGCCAATACTGCAAAAGTAAAACTCACTGGTTTAGTGAGTGCACCAAGAAAGGAGGAGGGCAGACTCCTGCCACTGCAGCCCCTAAGGCACCTGTGCCCCCTAGTACAGTCAGCAGTGGTAGTGCACCTCCCAAGGGCTTAGTTGGGTTAACCTTGGGTTCTGAGGGGTATGACAACTTAGTTGGCACACTCACTCAGGCTGTCCTTGTCTGTACAGGGGATGTGGATATGTCCCCTGATATAAGTCCCAATACTTTGGGCAAATACAGACAGACACCTTTCATTAATGGAAAAATGCCTCAGGCCTATAGGGACACTTGTGCCAGTGTCACAATAGTGACACCTAACTTTGTGGACCCTGGACAGATCATGCCAGGTACAGATTTCCTGGTGACCAATGCAAGCAATGTCACTACCAGTCACAGTATGGCAATTGTAGCTTTCTCCTGGGGAGGGGTAACTGGCCAAAAGAAGGTTGTAGTTAGCTCAGACCTCCCAGTGGATTGTTTGTTGGGCAATGATTTGGAGTCATCACTGTAGGAGAGTAGGGTCTGCAATCCCATGATCACCCAGATTTTTTGCTTTTGTTTCACTGGTTTACGACTTTCTCTGGCTGTGGGCCTGCTAATCAGACCCACAGCCTGGCTGTTCTCTTTCTAAATTACGACATGTACCCTAGGTGCATTTACCAATTGGTACTGGGCCAACTTATCAGACCCCGTAACGCAGGGCATAGGTGTACCCAGGGCCGCCAGGGGCTGCAGCATGTATTATGCCACCCCTAGCTGGCCTCCTAAATTTGACACAACTGGCTGCATGACAGCTGGGGGCAAAGTCGTGTACTCACCCTTTGCTTTAGGTATAGTAGCCCTATATCTAACCATACAATGGACACCCGAGTTCCTATCAGTCACTCCTATGGCAGGCCTTGACAATCCTGAAGGCAGAGTGCGTGGGCTCGTGTGAACTAGGTTCTGGCCCGAGCCGAGCCCGGTTGCAGCTTGCGGAATCAAGACCCAATGGCTGTTCCATGATAACGCGTACCACATCGGTAACTTCGGTGTCGCGTTATCAAGACATGTCGAGTAAGGTGTCATACGAATCGGGATGCTGCCCCCTCACCAATTCTGGCGACGAGGTTAGCATTCCGCCCTTCTAGAGGGACACGACATGTACGTAACTGTGAACCCCGGTTAAAGTTAACTAAAGCCTCAGCTCCACAAAATGGATGCTGCCACCACAGACACGAGTCTGACCTCCTGCTGCTGGGAGTCCTTCCAGCGAGGAGCGCTTGGACAAAGGGTTTTCCTGTCGAGGGCGGTGTTCGCACCGTCCCAGACAGGGTTTGTGTATTCTGGGTAGGTAGGGCTTTTGCGAGAAGGTGACTGCGGAGTGGCACCCCGGTGCTCACTACGCATCTGCCGGTCAGAACCAGTTCCAGGGGCGCCAGCCCTGGCCTGGGGAAGTCCGGCAGGGGAGAGGGGTGTAACTACCCCCCTTCCTGGTCCCACCCTTAGGGCAGGACCTAGTCATGTACCCACCCCTTTCTTTAGGATAAAGGCCGGAGCGGGGACCCTTCCAATTTAGATCATCTTTGAATCAAGAACTACTTTCTACGAAAGGACTTCGAGACTCTTCTCAAGATTTCTCCCTTGTGACTAAGGAGTAGTCACCCTGCATCAGCGGGCACCACCTAAGAACTCTGCGGTTTGCTGCAAGTCCTTCCTCAAGGAATCCGACGGCCCAGCTCGACGAGAACCGGCTTCCCTGGCACCTCTGACCTCTACCCACGTCATCAGCTCAGCTGTGATCTGTGGGTGCGACGAGACCTCGAGGGACCGGCCATCATCAAAACCTGCACGCTCTTAACCAGCACGACCATCGAAGTAATTCCCTGGTGAGTGCTCTGGGGTCCGAGAAGCCCCGACCCTGAGCCGCTCCAGCACCAAAGTGCAGTCTCCCAGCATTTCCACGATCTGCGTGGGGCCCTTCTGCTCGCTGCTCAAAACGTTGTCCGGTCACTAGCCGCTGGCTTGTGCCCTTCTGGGACGACATCCGACAATCAACGCTGCTGGTCTGGTTGCTCCAGACTGGCCTTTGCTTCTATCTTTGAGAGAAGCACCCCGGACCCTCCTAGTCCCCTCAAGATGCCATTTTAGGCCCACCACGTGGCCCTGAAATTTGCCAAGGCTGTTGCCCCAATCCTGGGCCCAGCGACGCCGACAGCATCAACCTTCGTGGGACAGCTCGCACCTCCATCCTGGTCGCCGACAACGCCTCCTGGTCCGTGAGACTGCAGAGCCTAGCGTCGCCCACTCACCTAGTCGAGGTGACGGCCAACCGGTGCCCTCCGGGTACCCTCTGACTACTGGCTAGTAGTACGAACTTGGTCCCCTCTGCTTTCAGGTGTCAACGATCTCTGATCCAGGCTTGGATCTCTACGAACTATTCATCACTGGTCGCCGGCCAGCAACTCCTTTTCTTCCGGCTCCTGGCTCGTCAGCGAAGACCCCGACGCCTGTAAGACTTGTGCAGCCGCAGCCCTCGTGGCTAGGTAACTCGGCATTTCGGTGCCTGCATAGCCTCCTTACTCTAGGGTCCCGAGTCCCTCGCTTCCGACTTGCCTTATCGGGTCCACCCGAGACCTCTAAACTTTCCGTGTCCTCGGACACTTGTTTTAACTGTGCACTTGAAGTATTTTCCTAAGAGATTTAGTGTGTGCTTAGTACCCTGTCCTCATAAAGAGTACAGGGCTGTTGTGAATCTTAATAAATATCCTGTTTATTTTCATAACACTTGTGTGGTGTCCTTTCACTTGGTGTTCAAGGGGTACATGTGTGGTAAACAGCTGGCTTAACACGCCCTCTCGAGTCTTTAGCCTTAGACTGCTCGTATCCACGCTACTAGGATAGCTGGTCTATAGGTTGACTTACAACCAATCATCATAAGGGTCGTTTGGAACGATACATAGCAGTCGCTAGAATAGCGAACGCTGCATATCGGGCCAACTTCTCACACTGGTGAGCAGCGGTTGGGATTTGAGCTTGCTGTTGTTTTACCACACGTATCCTAAGAATATCTTGTTGAAAGATCGCATAAGTACTGTTAGTACATATAACTAAAGCTTAGAATACTCTGAGTTCTACTGAACCAGCTGTTTCAGCTCCTCAAGGCTTAGCACACCTTGGCTGCAACTCTTAGCAAGGGATCAGTAGGTAAACACATAGTGTAGGTAGGTGCATCACTTACACCACACTAGAAACAGTATGTCGGACAAAGGAGGAAACTCTGAGTCTCCCCTTGTGTCAGTTGACCCTCCACAGGTCATCCCTTCAAGATATACTGTGCTGAGCTTCAAGGAGTTAAGACAAGTGTGTCACTCCAGGAAGATCAAGCAGGGGTCTAACCCCACAACGTCCTTTCTGATTGGTCTCTTGGAGACTTATGATGCCAGAAAAGCTGAGACCCTTCCCAGCTCTTCTAATCCAGATGGTGACATGCCTCCCCTCGAGGGAACCAGAGGCGATCCTGACCTCATCCACCTCTCAACTGAGAATGAAGATGTAGAGGAGGATGAGGATGAGGATCTCTCTGGGGATGAGGCAGATAAGGGACAGGTAGAAGTCGTAAGACTAAGCAGGTCCAACTTAAGCAAACATGACAGTGGTACTGGGGGACTCCTGGGGCCACTATCAGGTCAGCTTAACATTGGGAATGGACGAGCTAGGTCTCTATCAAGAGGCTCTAACAGATCCCTTCAAACCAATGGCTCTCACAACTCTTCTCAAAGGGGGATGACGTCCCCTCAGCGGAGAGTGTACGAAGCTAAGGAAAGGGCAGCTAATCTGAGGATCGAAAGGGAAGAACTTGCCCTGGCCAAAGAAAGGCTTGCCTTTGCTAGAGAGCAACAGTTAAGTGGGGTAGTCCCCACTGGTGGCAGCATTGTACCTAGTAATAGGGAAAGGAGTTTTGATACGAAACACCTTGGTAAGATTGTGCCCCCCTTTAAACAAGGGGACGACATCCACAAATGGATTACTGCTTTGGAGAGGGCCTGCACTGTGCAGGGTGTTCCCCAGAGTCAGTGGGCAGCTATCTTGTGGCTCTCCTTTGAAGGTAAAGGAAGAGACAAGCTCCTCACCACAAGGGTAGAGGACGCTAATAATTACCACGTCTTGAAGAACACACTGGTTGAAGGGTTTGGCCTAACCACTGAGCAGTACAGGGTGCTGTTCAGGGATACCCAGAAAACGCAGTCTCAAGATTGGTCTGACTTTGTCGATTGTGCCACTAAGGCTTTGGAGGGCTGGTTGCTGGGCAGTAAGGTTACTGATTACCAAGGATTGTATAATTTGATGATGAGAGAACAAATTTTAAACAATTGTCAGAACCAGTTGTTGCATCAGCATCTTGTCGACTCGGATCTGACCTCTCCCCAAGAATTGGGAAAGAAGGCAGACAGATGGGTTCGTACAAGAGTTAAACAGAACCAGGGCCAGAATCAAGGTGGTCAGAAGAAAGCAGACCAGAAGGGTAAAGATTCTAAGGGGGAACAAAATGACCAGAAGTCTTCGACAGGTCCCAAACAACCCAAAGAGGGTGGGGGTCAGGCTCCCCAAAAGAAGAAAGAAGGCCAATCCAAAAGATGGTGCCAGTACTGCAAAAGTAAATCTCACTGGTTTAGTGAGTGCACCAAGAAAGGAGGAGGGCAGACTCCTGCCACTGCAGCCCCTAAGGCACCTGTGCCCCCTAGTACAGCCAGCAGTGGTAGTGCACCTCCCAAGGGTTTAGTAGGGTTAACTCTGGGTTCTGAGGGGCGTGACAACTTAGTTGGTACGCTCACTCAGGCTGTCCTTGTCAGTACAGGGGATGTGGATATATCCCCTGACGTAAGTCCCAATACTTTGGGCAAATACCGACAGACACCTTTCATAAATGGAAAAATGGCTCAGGCCTATAGGGACACTTGTGCCAGTGTCACCATGGTGACACCTAACTTTGTGGACCCTGGACAGATCATGCCAGGTACAGAATTCCTGGTGACCAATGCAAGCAATGTCATTACCAATCACAGTATGGCAATTGTAGCTTTCTCCTGGGGAGGGGTAACTGGCCAAAAGAAGGTTGTAGTTAGTTCAGACCTCCCAGTGGATTGTTTGTTGGGCAATGATTTGGAGTCATCACAATGGTCAGAAGTGGAGCACCGGACTCACATGGAAATGTTAGGCTTGCCCGCACATGTGTTCGCTGTGACCAGGTCACAGGTCAGAAAATGCCCCACTGAACAGGTGCTGGATCCTGGAACAACGGACCAGACACCTCCCAAGAAAAAGAGCAGTAGGGTTAAGGCTGCGCCTCCCCCTTGCCCCAGGTCGTGGATCAAGTCTCAGAGGAGGCTGACCTACAGGAATTGAGGGAAACTGAGCCGAGAGAGTTCGAACTTGATCAAGTTGAATTCTTGGGTTCAGGGGGACCCTCAAGGGAAGACCTGGGGAAGGACCAGTTAGACTGCCCTTCTCTTGAACCCCTCAGACAGCAGGCTGCTGCTGAGGCTGCTGGGAACGCCACAGGTACCCACAAGGTATACTGGGAAGATGGACTCCTGTACACTGAGTCAAGAGACCCCAAGCCTGGCATGACCAGGAGGCTGGTTGTACCCTTGTCTCAGCGTGGTTTCCTACTTACCTTGGCCCACGAGATTCCCTTAGCAGGTCACTTAGGCCAGACGAAGACGTGGGACAGGCTTGTCTCGCACTTTCACTGGCCTCATATGAACGAAGATACCAAGGAGTTTTGCCGCTCCTGTGTCACTTGCCAAGCCAGTGGTAAGTCAGGTGGCACGACAAAGGCCCCCCTTATACCAATGCCTGTGGTGGGGGTGCCCTTTGAACGGGTGGGGATCGACATCGTCGGTCCCATGGAACCACCAACAGCATCAGGGCACAAGTTTATACTGGTGGTAGTGGATCATGCCACCAGGTATCCTGAAGCTATTCCCCTTAGGACCACTACAGCACCTGTTGTGGCAAGAGCCCTAGTTGGAGTATTCTCCAGAGTGGGCTTCCCTAAGGAGGTCGTCTCCGACAGAGGTGCAAACTTTATGTCGAGCTACTTAACTGCTATGTCGAAGGAATGTGGTGTCAACTACAAATTCACTACACCCTATCATCCACAATGCAATGGGCTTGTTGAGAGATTCAACAGGACCCTAAAAGGGATGATTCATGGACTACCTGAAAAGCTTCGGCGTAGATGGGACGTCCTGATCCCCTGCCTTTTATTCGCTTACAGAGAAGTCCCACAGAAGGGGGTTGGTTACAGCCCTTTTGAACTTTTGTACGGGCATCCTGTAAGAGGACCCCTGTGTTTGGTGAAGGAAGGATGGGAGAGACCTCTCAAAAAGCCGGCAACCAACATAGTGGACTATGTGCTTGGCCTCCGCTCGCGGATGGCTGAATACATGGAGAAGGCATCCGAAAACCTTAAGGCCAGCCAAGAACTCCAAAAAGCTTGGCATGACCAAAAGGCTGTCTTGACTGTTTACCAGCCCGGACAGAAGGTGTGGGTGTTGGAGCCAGTGGCCCCAGCAGCACTCAAAGACAAATGGTCTGGGCCCCACACAATTCTTGAGCAAAAGGGAGAGGTCACCTACCTGGTGGACCTTGGAACTCCCCGGAGCCCCCACAGGGTGCTCCATGTCAACAGGCTCAAAGCATATGTCGACAGGAAGGACATGAGTTTGCTCATGGCCATAGATGAGGGACAGGAGGAAGAGAGTGACCCTCTCCCAGACCTGCTCACTCAGAATCCTGATGATGGGTCAGTAGATGGTGTTGTCTTTTGTGGCAGCCTCTCTGAGCATCAACAGAAAGACTGTAAACAGGTTCTTCAGTCTTTCAGACATATGTTTTCTCTGACACCCAGTCAGACCGATTGGTGTACCCATGAGGTTGACACTGGTGACAGTCTGCCAGTTAAGAGTAAAATCTACCGGCAGCCTGATCATGTTAGAGACTGCATAAAAACTGAAGTGCAGAAAATGTTGGAGTTGGGAGTCATTGAACCCTCGGATAGCCCTTGGGCTAGTCCCGTAGTTCTAGTGCCAAAGCCTCACACCCAGGGTGGTAAGAGAGAGATGAGGTTTTGCGTAGACTACAGGGGTCTCAATGCAGTCACTAAGACTGATGCCCATCCAATACCAAGGGCAGATGAGCTGATAGATAGATTGGCTTCTGCCAACTACTTAAGCACATTTGACTTAACAGCTGGGTATTGGCAAATCAGGTTAGCTGAGGATGCCAAGCCCAAAACAGCATTTTCAACCCCTGGTGGGCATTATCAATTTGTGGTAATGCCCTTCGGTCTGAAAAATGCACCTGCCACCTTCCAAAGGTTGGTGAATCAAGTCCTTACTGGGCTGGATGACTTCTGTGCAGCGTATCTCGATGATATTGCTGTCTTTAGCTCCACCTGGGAGGATCACCTGGTCCACCTGCGGAAAGCGTTAGAGGCTCTGCAAGCAGCAGGCCTCACTATCAAGGCCACCAAGTGCCAGATAGGGCAGACACAGGTTGTATACCTGGGCCACCTTGTAGGTGGAGGCCAGGTTCAGCCACTGGAGAGCAAAATACAGTCAATCAGGGACTGGGCTCCTCCAACCACCCAGACTCAGGTTCGAGCTTTCTTGGGCCTGACTGGTTACTACCGAAAGTTTGTCAGGAACTATGGTTCCATTGTGACACCATTAAATGAACTGACAAGCAAGAAAATGCCAAAAAAGGTTCAGTGGACAGCAGGCTGTCAAAATGCATTCGATGACCTAAAGCAGGCCATGTGCACAGTGCCTATCCTTAAGAGTCCGGACTACTCCAAACCATTCATTGTCCAAACAGATGCTTCTGAGTTGGGTGTGGGAGCTGTTCTTTCTCAGCTGAATTTTGATGGTCAAGACCAGCCCATTGCTTTTATAAGCAGAAGGCTGACCCCCAGAGAGAAGAATTGGTCAGCTATTGAGAGGGAGGCCTTTGCTGTGGTTTGGGCCCTGAAGAAGCTGAGGCCATACTTGTTTGGCACTCACTTCAAGATTCAGACCGACCATAAGCCCCTCTTGTGGCTAAATCAGATGAAGGGTGAAAACCCCAAACTACTTAGGTGGTCCATTTCCCTACAGGGGATGGACTTTACAGTGGAACATAGACCTGGCACTGATCATGGCAATGCCGATGGGCTCTCCAGATATTTCCACTTAGAACAAGAAGACTCACCTGGTCAAGGTTAGCTTATTGTCCCAACGTTTGGGGGGGGGGGTCATGTAGGAGAGTAGGGTCTGCAATCCCATGATCACCCAGATTTTTTGCTTTTGTTTCACTGGTTTACGACTTTCTCTGGCTGTGGGCCTGCTAATCAGACCCACAGCCTGGCTGTTCTCTTTCTAAATTACGACATGTACCCTAGGTGCATTTACCAATTGGTACTGGGCCACCTTATCAGACCCCGTAACGCAGGGCATAGGTGTACCCAGGGCCGCCAGGGGCTGCAGCATGTATTATGCCACCCCTAGCTGGCCTCCTAAATTTGACACAACTGGCTGCATGACAGCTGGGGGCAAAGTCGTGTACTCACCCTTTGCTTTAGGTATAGTAGCCCTATATCTAACCATACAATGGACACCCGAGTTCCTATCAGTCACTCCTATGGCAGGCCTTGACAATCCTGAAGGCAGAGTGCGTGGGCTCGTGTGAACTAGGTTCTGGCCCGAGCCGAGCCCGGTTGCAGCTTGCGGAATCAAGACCCAATGGCTGTTCCATGATAACGCGTACCACATCGGTAACTTCGGTGTCGCGTTATCAAGACATGTCGAGTAAGGTGTCATACGAATCGGGATGCTGCCCCCTCACCAATTCTGGCGACGAGGTTAGCATTCCGCCCTTCTAGAGGGACACGACATGTACGTAACTGTGAACCCCGGTTAAAGTTAACTAAAGCCTCAGCTCCACAAAATGGATGCTGCCACCACAGACACGAGTCTGACCTCCTGCTGCTGGGAGTCCTTCCAGCGAGGAGCGCTTGGACAAAGGGTTTTCCTGTCGAGGGCGGTGTTCGCACCGTCCCAGACAGGGTTTGTGTATTCTGGGTAGGTAGGGCTTTTGCGAGAAGGTGACTGCGGAGTGGCACCCCGGTGCTCACTACGCATCTGCCGGTCAGAACCAGTTCCAGGGGCGCCAGCCCTGGCCTGGGGAAGTCCGGCAGGGGAGAGGGGTGTAACTACCCCCCTTCCTGGTCCCACCCTTAGGGCAGGACCTAGTCATGTACCCACCCCTTTCTTTAGGATAAAGGCCGGAGCGGGGACCCTTCCAATTTAGATCATCTTTGAATCAAGAACTACTTTCTACGAAAGGACTTCGAGACTCTTCTCAAGATTTCTCCCTTGTGACTAAGGAGTAGTCACCCTGCATCAGCGGGCACCACCTAAGAACTCTGCGGTTTGCTGCAAGTCCTTCCTCAAGGAATCCGACGGCCCAGCTCGACGAGAACCGGCTTCCCTGGCACCTCTGACCTCTACCCACGTCATCAGCTCAGCTGTGATCTGTGGGTGCGACGAGACCTCGAGGGACCGGCCATCATCAAAACCTGCACGCTCTTAACCAGCACGACCATCGAAGTAATTCCCTGGTGAGTGCTCTGGGGTCCGAGAAGCCCCGACCCTGAGCCGCTCCAGCACCGAAGTGCAGTCTCCCAGCATCTCCACGATCTGCGTGGGGCCCTTCTGCTCGCTGCTCAACACGTTGTCCGGTCACTAGCCGCTGGCTTGTGCCCTTCTGGGACGACATCCGACAATCAACGCTGCTGGTCTGGTTGCTCCAGACTGGCCTTTGCTTCTATCTTTGAGAGAAGCACCCCGGACCCTCCTGGTCCCCTCAAGACGCCATTTTAGGCCCACCACGTGGCCCTGAAATGTGCCAAGGCTGTTGCCCCAATCCTGGGCCCAGCGACGCCGACAGCATCAACCTTCGTGGGACAGCTCGCACCTCCATCCTGGTCGCCGACAATGCCTCCTGGTCCGTGAGACTGCAGAGCCTAGCGTCGCCCACTCACCTAGTCGAGGTGACGGCCAACCGGTGCCCTCCGGGTACCCTCTGACTACTGGCTAGTAGTACGAACTTGGTCCCCTCTGCTTTCAGGTGTCAACGATCTCTGATCCAGGCTTGGATCTCTACGAACTATTCATCACTGGTCGCCGGCCAGCAACTCCTTTTCTTCCGGCTCCTGGCTCGTCAGCGAAGACCCCGACGCCTGTAAGACTTGTACAGCCGCAGCCCTTGTGGCTAGGTAACTCGGCATTTCGGTGCCTGCATAGCCTCCTTACTCTAGGGTCCCGAGTCCCTCGCTTCCGACTTGCCTTATCGGGTCCACCCGAGACCTCTAAACTTTCCGTGTCCTCGGACACTTGTTTTAACTGTGCACTTGAAGTATTTTCCTAAGAGATTTAGTGTGTGCTTAGTACCCTGTCCTCATAAAGAGTACAGGGCTGTTGTGAATCTTAATAAATATCCTGTTTATTTTCATAACACTTGTGTGGTGTCCTTTCACTTGGTGTTCAAGGGGTACATGTGTGGTAAACAGCTGGCTTAACACGCCCTCTCGAGTCTTTAGCCTTAGACTGCTCGAATCCACGCTACTAGGATAGCTGGTCTATAGGTTGACTTACAACCAATCATCATAAGGGTCATTTGGAACGATGCATAGCGCTCGCTAGAATAGCGAACGCTGCATATCGGGCCAACTTCTTACAATCACAATGGTCAGAAGTGGAGCAGAGGACTCACATGGAAATGTTAGGCTTGCCAGCACATGTGTTTGCTGTGACCAGGTCACAGGTCAGGAAATGCCCCACTGAACAGGTGCTGGATCCTGGAACAATGGACCAGACACCTTCCAAGAAGAAGAGCAGTAGGGTTAAGGCTGTGCCTTCCCCCTTGCCCCAGGTTGAGGATCAAGTCTCTGAGGAGGCTGACCTACAAGAATTGAGGGAAACTGAGCCTAAAGAGTTTGAACTTGATCAAGTTGAATTTCTGGGCTCAGGGGGACCCTCAAGAGAAGACCTGGGGAAGGAACAGTTAGACTGCCCTTCCCTTGAACCCCTCAGAAAGCAGGCTGCTGCTGAGGCTGCTGGGAACGCCACAGGTACCCACAAGGTATACTGGGAAGATGGACTCCTGTACACTGAGGCAAAAGACCCCAAGCCTGACATGACCAGGAGGCTGGTTGTACCCTTGACTCAGAGAGGTTTCCTCCTTACCTTGGCCCATGAGATTCCCTTAGCAGGTCACTTAAACCAGACAAAGACTTGGGACAGGCTTGTCTCACACTTTCACTGGCCTCACATGAATGAGGATACCAAGGAGTGTTGTCGCTCCTGTGTCACTTGCCAAGCCAGTGGTAAGTCAGGTGGCACAACAAAGGCCCCCCTAATACCAATGCCTGTGGTGGGGGTGCCCTTTGAAAGAGTGGGGATTGACATTGTTGGTCCAATGGAACCCCAGACAGCATCAGGGCACAAGTTTATACTGGTGGTAGTGGATCATGCCACCAGGTATCCTGAAGCTATTCCACTTAGGACCACTACAGCACCTGTAGTGGCAAGGGCCCTAGTTGGAGTGTTCTCCAGAGTGGGCTTCCCTAAGGAGGTTGTCTCTGACAGAGGTGCAAACTTCATGTCAAGCTACTTAACTGCTATGTGGAAGGAATGTGGTGTCAACTACAAGTTCACTCCACCCTATCATCCACAATGCAATGGGCTTGTTGAAAGGTTCAACAGGACCCTAAAAGGGATGATTCATGGACTACCTGAAAAGCTCAGGCGTAGATGGGATGTCCTGATTCCCTGCCTTCTGTTTGCTTACAGAGAGGTCCCACAAAAGGGGGTTGGCTACAGCCCTTTTGAACTTTTGTATGGGCATCCTGTGAGAGGCCCCCTGTGTTTGGTGAAGGAAGGATGGGAGAGACCTCTCAAAAAGCCTGCAACCAACATAGTGGACTATGTACTTGGTCTCCGCTCCAGGATGGCTGAGTATATGGAGAAGGCATCTGAAAACCTTAAGGCCAGTCAAGAACTTCAAAAAGCTTGGCATGACCAAAAGGCTGTCCTGACTGTTTACCAGCCTGGACAGAAGGTGTGGGTGTTGGAGCCAGTGGCCCCAGCAGCACTCAAAGACAAATGGTCTGGGCCCCACACAATTCTTGAGCAAAAGGGAGAGGTCACCTACCTGGTGGACCTTGGAACTCCCAGGAGCCCCCACAGGGTGCTCCATGTCAACAGGCTCAAAGCATATGTCGACAGGAAGGACATGAGCTTGCTCATGGCCATAGATGAGGGACATGAGGAAGAGAGTGACCCTCTCCCAGACCTGCTCACTCAGAATCCTGATGATGGGTCAGTAGATGGTGTTGTCTTTTGTGGCAGCCTCTCTGAGCATCAACAGAAAGACTGTAAACAGGTTCTTCAGTCTTTCAGACATATGTTCTCTCTGACACCCAGTCAGACCAATTGGTGTACCCATGAGGTTGACACTGGTGACAGCTTGCCAGTTAAGAGTAAACTCTACAGGCAGCCTGATCATGTTAGAGACTGCATAAAAACTGAAGTGCAGAAAATGTTGGAGTTGGGAGTCATTGAACCCTCTGATAGCCCTTGGGCTAGTCCAGTAGTTCTAGTGCCAAAACCTCACGCTCAGGATGGTAAGAGAGAGATGAGGTTCTGCGTAGACTACAGGGGTCTCAATGCAGTCACTAAGACTGATGACCACCCAATACCAAGGGCAGATGAGCTTATAGATAGATTGGCTTCTGCCAACTACTTAAGCACATTTGACCTGACAGCTGGGTATTGGCAAATCAGGTTAGCTGCGTATGCCAAGCCCAAGACAGCATTTTCTACCCCTGGTGGGCATTATCAATTTGTGGTAATGCCCTTTGGTCTGAAAAATGCACCTGCCACCTTCCAAAGGTTGGTGAATCATGTTCTCACTGGGCTGGATGACTTCTGTGCAGCATATCTAGATGATATTGCTGTCTTTAGCTCCACCTGGGAGGATCACCTGGTCCACCTGAGGAAAGTGTTAGAGGCTCTGCAAGCAGCAGGCCTCACTATCAAGGCCACAGTGCTAGATAGGGCAGACACAGGTTGTATACCTGGGCCACCTTGTAGGTGGAGGCCAGGTTCAGCCACTGGAGAGCAAAATACAGTCAATCAGGGACTGGGCTCCTCCAACCACCCAGACTCAGGTTCGAGCTTTCCTGGGCCTGACTGGTTACTACAGAAAGTTTGTCAGGAACTATGGATCAATTGTGACTCCATTAAATGAACTGACAAGTAAGAAAATGCCAAAAAAGGTTCAGTGGACAGCAGGCTGTCAAAAAGCATTCGATGACCTAAAGCAGGCCATGTGCACAGCACCTATCCTTAAGAGTCCAGACTACTCCAAACCATTAATTGTCCAAACAGATGCTTCTGAGTTGGGTGTGGGAGCTGTTCTATCTCAACTGAATTTTGATGGTCAAGACCAGCCCATTGCTTTTATAAACAGAAGGCTGACCCCCAGAGAGAAGAATTGGTCAGCTATTGAGAGGGAGGCCTTTGCTGTGGTTTGGGCCCTGAAGAAGCTGAGGCCATACTTGTTTGGCACTCACTTCAAGATTCAGACCGACCATAAGCCCCTCTTGTGGCTAAATCAGATGAAGGGTGAAAACCCCAAACTGCTTAGGTGGTCCATTTCCCTACAGGGGATGGACTTTACAGTGGAACATAGACCTGGTACTGATCATGGCAATGCCGATGGGCTCTCCAGATATTTCCACTTAGAACAAGAAGACTCACCTGGTCAAGGTTAGCTTATTGTCCCAAAGTTTGGGGGGGTTAATGTAGGAGAGTAGGGTCTGCAATCCTATGATCTCACTGGTTTACGAATTTCTCTGGCTGTGGGCCTGCCAATCAGACCCACAGCCTGGCTGTTCTCTCTCTAAATTACCGCATGTACCCTAGGTGCATTTACCAATTGGTACTGGGCCACCTTATCAGACCCTGTAACTCAGGGCATAGGTGTACCCAGGGCCTACCAGGGGCTGAAGCATGTATTATGCCACCCCTGGCTGGCCTCCTAAATTTGACGCAACTGGCTGCATGACAGCTGGGGCAAAGTCGTGTAATCACCCTTTGCTGTAGATATAGTATACCTATATCTAACCCTAAAAATGGACACACAGATTCCTATCAGTCACTCCTATGGCAGGCCTTGACAATCCTGAAGGCAGAGTGCTTGGAATCATGTGAGATGGTGCTCTGGCATGAGCTGAGCCTGTCTGCAGCTTGCGGAACCAAGTCCTAATAGCTGTTCCATGATATCGCATACCATATACTCTTAAGTGCATTATAATCCTTGCGGTTAAATGCTATCTTTGGTATTGCTTTATCAAAACATGTCGAGTAAGGTGTCATACGAATTGGAATACTAACCCCTCGCCAATTCTGGCGACGGGGTTAGCATTCCACCCTTCTAGAGGGACACGACATGTATGTAACTGTGAACCCTGGTTAAAGTTAAACGAAGCCTCAGCTCCACAAAATGGATGCTGCCACCACAGACACGAGTCTGACCCCCTGCAGCTGGGAGTCCTTCCAGCGAGGGGAGCCTGGACAAAGGGTTTCCTGTCGAGGGCGGTGCTAGCACCATCCCAGACAGGGTTTTGTGTATCCTGGGTAGGCAGGGCTTTACAGGAAGGTGACTGCTGAGTGGCACCCCGGTGCTCACTACGCATAGGCCGGTCAGAACCAGTTCCAGGGGCACACCAGCCCCTGGTCTGGGGGAAGTCCGGCATGGGAGAGGGGTGTAACCACCCCCCTCCTAGTCCCACCCATAGGCAGGACCTAGTCACCGGGTCAGCCCCTTTTCTTAGTATAAAGATAGGAGCGGGCCCCCTGTTCAAATTAGATCATCTTTGGAATCAAGACACGACTTTCTACGAAAGGACATCAAGATTTCTTCTTCAAGATTCTCCCTTGTGGCTAAGGAGTAGTCACCCTGCATCAAGCGGGCACCATCCTAAGAACACTGCGGTCTGCTGCAAGTCCTTCCTCCGGAATCCGACTGCCCAGCTCGACGAGACCCGGCTTTCCTGGCACCTCTGACCTCTACTCACCTCTACAGCCAAGCTGAGAACTGTGAGTGCGACGAGACCTCGAGGGACCGACGATCGCCAAGACTGCACGACTTCTTTGCAACAAGCCCACCGTGTGCTCCACTGGTGAGTGCTTTGGGGTCCGAGAAGCCCCCACCCTGAGCAGCTCCAGCACCGAAGATCAGCCCTCCAGCATCTCCACGATCTGCGTGGGGCCCTTCTGCTTTTGCCTGCTCACCGCGCTGTGTGGCTACTAGCCGGCTGGCTTGTGGCCTTCTTCACGACGCCCGACGACATCACTGCTGCTGGTCTGGTTGCTCCAGACTGGCCCTTGCTTCCTTCTTCAAGAGAGGCACCCCGGACCCTCCTGGTCCACTCCAGACGCCATTTTGAGTCCACCGCGTGGGCTTGAATTTGCCAAGGCTTTGTTGCCCAATCCTGGGTCCAGCGACGCCGACAGCTTCATCCATCGTGGGACAGCTCGCTCCTCCATCCTGGTCGCCGACAACGCCTCCTGGTCCGTGAGATCTGCGAGCACAGCGTCACCCACTCACCTAGTCGAGGTGGCTACCATCCGGTGCCCTCCTGGTGCCCACTGACTACTGGCTAGTAGTCTCGAACTTGGTCCCCTCTGCTTTCAGGTGTCATCTGTCTTCAAGATCCAGGCTTGGATCACTTCGAACTCTCTTCACTGGTCGCCTGCCAGCATCTTTCTTCCAGGCTCCTGGTCCGTCTACGAGGATTCCCGACGTCTTTTGAGACCTATGCAGCTGCAGCCCCTGGGCTAGGTAACTTCGGCATTTCGGTGCCCCAGCATAGCCTCACTATCCAAGGGTCCGAATCCACTTTCGTTTTCCTCCTACCGGGTCGGGTTCGCCCGAGAACACTAACTTTGTCATTACTAGCTACCATAGACTTTGTCCCGCATCACGCGTGAGAGTGCACACTCTGCACCCGAGTCCCCTAGGCCTACTGTAAGTAATCTGAAGGTTCTATAGTCAAGTCCTAGCGATCCCAAAGCCTATTAGTACTGTACTTACCTGCTAGTAATTTCGCATTCCACTTTCAGAGTATATGGTTTTCCGTGCCCCTCGGGCATTTGTATATACTGTGCTAACTTAAGTATTTTCGAAAGAGTTTTGTTTTGTGCTTAGTACCCTGTCCTCATAAAGAGTACAGGGCTGTTGTGATTCTTAATAAATATCTTGTTTATTTTCATAACACTTGTGTGGTGTCCTTTCACTTGGTATTCAAGGGGTATATGTGTGGTAAACAGCTGGCTTAACACGCCCTCTCGAGTCTTTAGCCTTAGACTGCTCGTATCCATGCTACTAGGATAGCTGGTCTATAAGGTTGACTTTCAACCAATCATCAATAAGGGTTGCTGGACTGATACATAGTGTTCATTAGAATAGTGAGCACTGCATATCAGGCCACCTTCTCACAGTTACTGTTACACAACGGCTACTCAAATCTGAGGCTCGCTCAGGAGGATTCTATGGGATGAGGCTATTCTGATTGGTTGTTGCAACTTTTTTGGTCTATTTTACAAAAAGAGGTGGATAGGCTACAAAATGAGATGAGGCCTAGGCCTAGTTTTCTCTTTTGTACCTACTGCTATGGTATTTTCTATTTACCGAGGCTCCCACTCCGACGACGGGGGAACGATACAAAGCATGGGAATCTATGAAAGTTACCAATACTGGGGAACAAAAGTTACAGGTAAGTAACTTGTTTTCTTCATCCTCCCATTTGAAGTCCTTGAAGGGGTCAGGTAAGAAGCACCACAAGAAGCACAAGAAGTCGAAGCATGCTTCAACGTCACCCTGTCAGTCACCTGATGCAACGGAGGAGTCTCAACATTCTAGACCTTGTTCTATGGAGAGTGTGCCTGGGTCAACTCTGCGTTTCACTCCCTTTCCAAGACCAGGAGCAATCCCCTCCCAGTTAAAGGAGTTTTATGATGCCATGTGTGCCATATTTGGGTGGCCTGGCTCCACCAGTGCGCCTTCTGGCTCCGTTGGCTCAGCTCAATGAGTCCCATTGGGTTCCTCCCTGTTGGCTCTGGCCTTTACGCCCAGGGCTCCTCCTCAAGCATCGGTTCCTGGATCCAGTCCGGCGCCAGTTGTACCCACTTGACCTTCCCCCAGCACCGCATCTGACGCCAGTCCATTCTCATCCTTGATGACAATGAGCCGGTCGGGTGTCCACCGATGCCGATACTGGTGCTGACGAAACCTTAGCCTTATTAGGAGGGGCAAGAATTGGAGTAAGATTGGAAAGGGATGCATGATCCCCTAGAAGTCCCTCCTTATATGGAAAAATTGGACTGGTATGAGGACCTGGGTGATTCCAGTGACTTGGATACTTCTCCAGAGCCTTGCATGTTTTCCTTCCTAATCTGGTTGCGGAGGAGGAAACTTCCTTTGCCATGGTGGTGTGTAGGGCTGTGGAGGTCTTGGACCTGCAGCTTTCAACTGTGGCAGTCAAAACCAATGTCTTGGCAGAGCTCCTGCAGCCTCCACTTTGGAACCCTTGCTGCCATTTAATGAGCTGTTAATTGATGTTCTTCTGGTGACTTGGTCCAAACCCTGCACAGGGGCTCCTGTGAATAGAACAATCTCCAACTGCCACCACCCTGCACTGCGTGACCCAGTCTTACTCACCTCTGACCCAACCCCGAGAGCTTGGTGGTCCAAGCCTCTACTTTCCATGGTGCGTTCCCTTCAGCACCCTGATAGGGAATCTAAAAGGCTGGATTGCGTCAAAAAGAAAATATTTTCTTCCACCAGCCTTGCATTGCGGCCAGTAAACACTTCATGCCTCTTGGGTCTTACTCCCATTCTTTATGGGAGTCGGTTGAGCATGTGCTGCCACATGTCCCAGAGGAGACCCGGGCTATCCTCTCCCAAGCTATTGCAGACAGAAGGGATGCATAAAGGTTTACTGTATGCTGTGGCCTTTACACAACATATTCGCTTGGCTGGGGATTTTGTTGAGGCTGACTCTGAGACTGTGGGGCCTTATGGCCTCCTGCATCCTGCTATGGAATCATTCCAGATGGCACGTGTTGGCTCTGCAGTGGGACCTGAAGTTCCAATGGGCGCATCGTCAAGGACATTTCACCGACCTGGTTCAAATCTGAGAGGGAACTGCGCAAGATTTGCAGTGGTCAATGACAAACTGCAAATGGGTTACAGGCAGACCCTCTCCCTTTCCCACCCACATATCATAGTGGTGACAGATGCATCACTACTGGGATGGGACGGCCATTTGGGAGGAGGTGGAGATCAGGGGACTCTGGTCACTTGTGGAAGCTGGGGTCCACATCAACCTGTTGGGGCATTGTGTGATCCGATTGGCACTAAAAGTCTTCTAACCATCTCTCAAGGGAAGACTGGTTCACGTGTTCATGGACAACACCACTGCCATGTGGTACTGCAGCAAACAAGGTGGGGAGGGGCCAGGGAATCTCTGTCAAGAGACCCATCATCTGTGGACTTGGCTTTAACAACAGGGCATATCTCTGGTGGCTCAACACCTGGCCAGTTCCATGAACGCCAGGGCGTACAAACTCAGCCGTCGGTGCCTAGCGGATCACAAGTGGCGTCTCCATCAAGAGATGGTGCCTGGAATATTTCAGCGATCGGGAGAGCTTTAGTGAGATCTGTTCGCCTCCACCAGGAACGCGCAATTTCAGAAGTTTCATGCGTTGGAGTTTTGAAAGCTTCTTTCGCTCTGCGATGCTTTTCGTCTCGAGTGGAGCTCAGGTTTCTTTTATGCCTTTCCACCCATACCTCTCCTGCCCAGAGTACTCAAGAAGATCAGGATCGACCGGGCACAAGCCATTCTTGTGGCTCTGGGCTTTGCACAGAGAGTATGGTATCCCGAGCTTCTGCTAATGAGCATCGACCCTCCGATGATGTTGCCCCTTTGGGAGGATCTTTTATCGCAGCAGCAGGTTAGGGTTCTCCACCCGAACCTGTCAACCCTCCACCTGTTTGTGTTGAGAATGAGCGGTGACAGTTGACAGCACGCAACCTTCCTCCCGAAGTATACAATGTTTTTCTGGCAGCCAGTCGTCCCTCCACTAAGTTGATATACGCCTGCTGATGGCAACATTTTAGTTTAAATAGTGTACATAACGGTCTAGTGCCGCTTTATCTGCTTCCCTATCTGACATTCTCCTTTTCATTCTGTCTCTTGCCCAGCTGTGCTCTTTTCTACAGTTGCCATGCCAACCATCACTATTCAAGTCCCCTATTGTACATAGAGTTTTGAAGGGGCCTACATATTTGTTTCCCCCTTCACCTTTCATCATGCCTGTAGGAGGCTGGCTTTGTATATGATGCACACCTATTTAAGTGAAGCACCTTGCACTTATCCAGATAACCCTTATTGTGAGTTTAGTTTTCTTAGACAACCATAGAAAGCTCTCTAAGTGGTAGCTGTGGATAGCAGCCTTCCCGCTTAATCCAGCAGGAGCGTTATGCAGCTTGTTTCACCAGAACTAATCATATAGTAGATGTAGATGTAGAGTCCATTTATAACGCGCTAGCAATCGTTCCAAGGAGCATCTCGGCGCCAATATGAGGACAACCAGATGAAAAGGTTGCCTTACTGCTTAAGGAGACCATAACCGGGATCACACTAGCGCTCTGGCCATTGTGTCTGGAAGATTGTAAATCCAGGTTTTCAATTGCTTGCGGAACTCAGACTCCTTGTGTGTAGGTTACACGAAAAAGAACTACACTGTGTAGTTATAAAAATAGTTATATTTATTATACACACTCACTAATACATTGGTATATGTCCTACCCAGAGATATCTACACAATAAACACAATATTTCAAAGGTAGAGAGGTAAGTAAGCACAAATTCACAGTGGTCTCCAGGGGAGACCAAACCATTTACTAAAGGAGAGGAATGCAAACTGCGACTGAAGTCGGAACTTGGACCAGAAGACTCAGAAGAGCTGGAAGCATAAGGACCCAAACAAGGTAAGTATCCAGGAACCCCAGGGAGGCTGTATACAGAGTGGAAATACAGCTGTATACTCAAAGCAGTAGGACCCTTGCCAGTTGACCCTGAAGAAACTCAGTGGAAGACAGAAGATTGGAGTCTCACCCTGCCCATGGATAATCCCAGAAACCAGAATACCTACACCAGGGAAGCCGGGTGCATAGGTGGAAAAGTGATGTTGTAAACCCCCATAGACCACAATGGAGAACTTCAGAAAAGATACAGCTGATGAAAAAGGTGAAAGAGTACAGAGGAATCCCAGAATGGATTCTTGAAGAGAAGTACCTGCAAACAGAGGGGACACTCTACCCAGAGTGGCTAACAGGCACGGAGGAAGCATGTGTTCATTGTTTGGCTGGTTGTTTAATAGTTGAGGCCTGCAGTCTGTTGTTTCTTCTTCCTCTACCAGGTCTTCTCTGGTGGAAGTGCGACTTCTGCCGTTGTTGATTTTGAGAGGACCACTGAGGGGTTTGACCCCTCTGTTGGAAGGAACGCCTGTTGTAGGGACTGAACCATTTGCGTAATTCCTTGCGCTTCTCTAGTCCAACGGCCTTCACAGTGTTTAATTCAGCTTTCATTTTGGACATCTCATCATCTACATGAGACCCAAACAACAAAGAACCATTGAACGATAGGTTGACGATCTTCCGTTGTGCATCAGGCTTAAGACCTGTAAGACACAGCCAGGCCGTGCATCTAGAACAGATGCCTTGCGAATAGCCATGCGCAGCCAGATCAGATGAATCCGCAGCACCACTTATTACCTTGTTTGCCACCAATCCCCCTTCCTGCAGTATCTCCCGAAAATCCTCCTGGTCTTCTTTTGGGAGTTTCTCAGTAAATCGTGATAGAGAGTTCCATAGTGACCTGTCATATCTCCCCAAGAGAGCTGAGGCGCTGGCAACTTTCATGACTGAGGCTGAAGTATTACACATCCTCTTGCCCAAAGAGTCCTTAATCTTGCTGTCCTTCTCAGGAGGGACTGAAGATGAGGATGTCACAGAGTGCATCTTCCTGGCTGCTGGGGGAGGATCAGAACGTAGGAAAAACGGATCTTGATCAGGGGCTTTGTATTTTTTGGCAATGTGAGAGGGTACTGCACCTATTCTTGAGGGAGTTCTGAAAGTCTGCATGGCAGGTTCCAAGAGGCCTGGGACTAACGGCAGCAGAGACCTAGCTGACGATCGATGATCTAAGATCTCTAAAATAACAGAAGTGGAGACCGTTGGAGCCGACATACTTATGTTTAGTTTGTTGGCCCCTCTGCATAGAACTTTGGTGAAAGTACCTATGTCGTCAATCGGGGACACTCTGGATGGAGGTATTGCCAACAGAGTTGGGAAATAGTCCCTTATCAAAGACCTGGTGGACGTGGACCAAGTTGGTGATCTACGTCACCTACGTTTTGGAGAGGAAGCGTCTCGGAGACCCTCTCTGTGAAGCCGTTGGAAGAGGATCCCTTGAGACTCCTGAAGGAGAATAGGTACGAGAGAAATCCGAGCCCGGACTTCTATGACAAGCACGCCCTGCTTCCTTGCGTCTGACACTTTCCAGCCACCTTGGTGAAAGGTTAAAAAGATGAGACTTTTTAGCATCCATCCGAGAGCCCTCCGGGGAAATGTGGACAATGTTAATGCCAGGGGATGACGACAGTTCTCTCGACGTCAAACGTCTTGCCCTCGACGTTGACTTTGGTCTCTCTGTCACCTCCTCCGAGAGGATGGCAGGATTCTAGTCTCTCGACCTCCAACGTCTTAACCTCGACTTTGGCCTCTCTGTCACCTCCTCCGAGGCAATGGCAGGATTTCTGTCTCTCGACGTCGACCGATGTCTCGACAACGACACAGACAGACGTCTTCGATGTCAACCTCCTCTGCAGAGAGATGCTGGAAGACTCCTGTCTCTGCAATGCTCTCGACGTTGATCGCCCATGAGATCGAACTGGAGAATTCCGCTTCGATCTACTTTGGTGCTTCTTCGACTGCGAACGCCTCAATGGTGACAGTGATCATGATTTCTCCAGTCTGTAGGCACTTGGCAGAGTCTTAGTTGGCAAATGCCTCGTCGCCGACCTCCTGGAAGGTGGCGGAGTGTGCCTTGCCGTCGACGGTTGTTTAGACTTCGACGGGTGCTTAGTTTTAGGCCTCTCAGGGTCAACATACTTAGTACCCGAAGTAGTATGCCTCGACGTCGATCTCCTTCTTGGTGACAGAGGCTCTCGCCATCTTGACGCTGAAGAATGCCTTACCTGCTTCTTCGACGGAGATCACGACGCCACAGGCAAACTATCTGGAATCTGCCTCTTTCTTGACCCTGGAGAGGCAGATCAACGTTTTTTTCAATGTTCTTGGTGAAAGTAGGGCTCTTGACTCCCAAGGCCACTTTTGGGATTACTTTTTTCTCACTCCAACATGGCATAGAGTTTAATCCTCTCCCTGTCATGAAGGGTCCTTTTAGAAAACTACTGACAGAAGTAACACATTTCAGGCTTGTGGGAAGATGAAAGACACACAATGCACACTGAGGGTGGGTCAGATTTAGCCATCTTTTTACCACAAGACGGATATTTATTGAATAAAGCTTGTATTCTGACAGAAAAAAGGATGGTAAATTGTCAGAAAACAGTGGAAACCAACTACCAGCAGACAAAAATGTCAAAATTAAGAGAAGAAAATCAATTTCTGAATAAGAAAGTCAAAAACTGAAGCTCCAGGATCCTCACAGAAGGAGCCTGAAAAAAGAACTGACCTAACTGTTCCCTGTGGTGCATGATGGTAGCAGAGTGGGTCCTGGAGGTCTTAAAGGCACAGTGTTCAGGTTCTTGGAAGCCTTAAAGGCAAGGTGCCAGTTTTTAACTGTACTGTGATGTTATTTATCTATGCAGCCTATGGGCCAACTGCCTGCTATTAATTGCTTTTTCCTTTCTAAAAATAAAGGATTCTTGTATGACACTATTACAGTGTATGTTCTCTATTACAAGTTGTATTTAGGAGATTATTTTCATACAAGAGAAAACCTATGTAATTTTGGCATTTTGCCTATTGGAACTATTTTAGGCTGTATATATATATATATATATATATATATGCCACTATAAGCGATACATCCATTAGATTTTTAGACACAGAAGTCTTTGTTGAACACAACAAACTAGAGACCAGATTGCACCGCAAATCCACCGCTGGGAACTCTACCTTACACGCCAGAAGTTCACATATCAAACACCTAGTGAACAGCATCCCATATGGGGAGATGCTAAGGCTTAAGAGGATCCATAGTAGGGAGAGTGACCTGAAAGACGCCCAAAGAAAGAGCAAAAACAGATTTTTACAGAGAGGGTATTCTAATAAAATCATAGATGCAGCTATACAAAAAACTGCACAAAGAGACAGATCCGAACTGTTGTCAGGACACACCAAGTTACCGCTTGAAGGGGAAGCCATAGTCACCAGGCCACCTGAATTCAGGATAATTGTGCAGTACAGCGCACAATTTAAACAAATCCAATCTATCATCAGCAAGAATTGGCCACTAGTCCTCAGTGACCCAGTGATAGGGAGTGATCTCCCAAAAAGACCTTCTATTACTTACAGCAGGGGGCAGTCTATGAGGGACGAGCTAGTAAAAACCAGCCCAGAAGTCTTAGAGTCAACAGTATGGTATCAAACACATACAGGCTTTTTTAATTGTAAGGTATGCAAGGCTTGCCAACAAGCAGTCAACAAATCCTGCTACCTCTCGCCATTTGACAGGAGGGAACACAAAATAGACAAGGTGTTAACTTGTAAAACCGAATACGCCGTCTATGTCTTGATATGTCCTTGTGAACTGCTCTATGTCGGGAGTACCAAACATCCCGTACATAAAAGAATCCTTCAACATCTAAGAGCAATTGACAATCAAGACAATACCTATCCTGTCGCGAGACATTTTAAAGCCAAGCATGACTCTAAGAGCAACAAACTCAGGTACTATGCAATAGACTGCGTACCAGCAAGTAGACCAGGTGGCAACCGAGAGGCCAAACTTCGCCGCCTTCAGACTCATTATATACTTGCGCTTAATACTAAGCATCCTTCAGGTCTTAACATTACCGAAGATCTTTACACATGTTTATAGTGGGTAAACCTGAGGCACTAATGGCATAGGATTTACTTCATTTGCACTATCAATTAACATATTTTATGGATTTTAGATACATATTTATTCTGATGAAGATTTTTTTAATCTGTTTTGTAATGCCATCTTTTAGCAATGAAATTTACTGTGATGGTCATTTTAGATATACTTAAAATATAAATCAATTTTAGCCTTTATATACCATTTAAGGTTTTTATAGGTGTAATAATTAATTGATTTGCTTGTGTATATTTTGCTGTTGATGGTTGACAATGTACAGATTGAAATTCATTTATAGATATGAATTTCTAGATCCATATATGATATGCGTTGTTTTGCACATAAATTGTGGCCAGTCTTTTACCACTATGGTATTTCAATGGCACTACATCCTTTCCCAATACAAGTGGCTCTTTCGGCGATTAACTCTTATGCCCGTTTGCACTTTATCTCCATCCCTTTGGGACCTGTAATTATTGGACATTTCAAGCGTATGGGGCTCCATACTGATCCACCCAAAAATACACCCAGGGATTTAAGGAAAACATGCTGCTATATTCTAAGTCTATTGATTTAGTACAAACATCAGGATTCAAGCCGCACTGAGATTTAGCAATAATGAATTTATTTATTTTATTCACGTTTATTTACTTTTTCTCACCTTCACGAAAATCAGGCATTGTATGTTTTTATACTAGTACACAGGTTTGCATTTATTTTTAGTGGCCAAACTTACATACATAGCATCTTTGGTATTCAAAATGAACTGATAAAAGAAAAAGATTTTGTAGTTCACAAACCAGGATTTCTTCTATGTTTATGTAACCTATAGGCCAATACCTGTAACGTCAGCAATGTATTTAAACCAATGCCAAAAACTTACCTGTGTCATGTGATCAAGCGCTCTGTGTAGCGCGAAACGCGTCATGATGGCTGGGAGCACTAACACCGAATAAACCACCTTGCACAAAACTTGGGTCTGTGTTTTCAGGACGAGCTGAGCCTGCCTTGCAGCCGGATTATCCTTGGAATATATATATATATATATATATATATATATATATATATATATATATATATATATATATATATATATATTTTAAAATTATTTTTGCATGCTGAAAGCGTAATACAAACAAATACGAAACCAACTAAACACGATGTCAAACACAGGAGATTGGATGCTTGAGAGAGAATCTACGGCAGAAATAATGTTTAAAACAAATAAAGACAAACAAACAAAAGCTGGGAAAGAAACTACAACTCCGGCACCGACCAGCAATTTAAAAATATTATTTCAAAGAGTCGAAAAATTAATGGAAAGAGAAGTAAGAAAGTGGTGGGAAGCCACTTCCCTGCAACGTTATGTGGACTGCGATCGCGTTCCAAGGGGTCTCCGCATATTCACAGTGCCCTCATACGAAAAACCAAACCCAGCCCTACTAAAGGAATGGGCTGAATACACAGCAGAGAGTTCCAAAGGAATGGTGAAAATGCTAATAAAATATGCCTGGATAGACAGAGATGATTGTCTAAAGGAGATAGCAGACCTGGAACAAACGATCGCTAATGAAAAAGATACCAAAACTAGTGATGACCTAAGAGCCACAATGATGAAAAGAGTTAAGGAATACGAACTGGGTATTAGAAAGAGAAAACAAAATAAATTCCTAAGAGATGAACAAGATTACTTGTCTGGAAGAATTTTGACTTTTGCTCGCAAGTTCGATGCGACCAGGAAATGCTTGGCACAAGGGGCCCCGCAGCTAATAATGCAGAAACTTCTGAATCTGAAGTTGAACTTTCTGATGAATAACGAACAGGGGCACATGGGAGCAGTAACAAAAATAGCGAGGAACAAGACGAGAATGTTTTTTTTCGACGAGTTTCAGGTGATAAAGGAAACCAGACAGAGGCCACAACAACGCAACCACCCTCCAAATCAAAGAGGAAAAAGAGGAGGGGCAAGAGGGGGAAATGTGGCTACCGCCTCGCCAAGAGTAACGAGGAGTGCTCCACAAAATGCACAAAATGGTAGAAGATCAAACCATCATCAATCTCTCCTCAAGAGAACTATCGAGAGATGAGGAAATTATACTCAAGAAAGGTTTGAGTTTTTGCCCCACCAAGGATTTCAATCTGGTAGACATCAAAATTGACCTCTTCAAATTTATCAGGAAACTGAAATTCCAAAAGATCTTCGCCATGCATCCCACAAATCCAAGCGATGAGAGTTACCAAACAGAAAATGAAGTTGATGATAGTGTCACACTTACCCAACTTGTGGAGACATTAAATGATACTGCCCAAACCATGAGAAATGAACAAGACACTGAGGCACAAACTCCATCTAGTGCGAGCAAACAAATAAGGGATCCCAGCAACATGAAAAAGAAATCGAAAAAACTTCCTAAAACACAATATGATGCAATTGACGTCTTTAGTGATGCAGTGCTTATGGACCTTGAAAAATTGGCAAAAGAAAAACTGGATGTGAAAAAATCAAACATAACTAGAAAAGAATGGGAAGCGATAAAATCTCTTAGCAGTGATGAAACTATTGAAATCAAACCCTCCGATAAAGGTGGAAACATCGTTATTTTTTCTAAAGAGAACTATCAGGATGAGGCCCTGAGACAACTAAGGCATAAAGACTGCTATAGAACAATCAACAGGCAGGAATACAACAAAAGCATTATGGACTTCAACAAACTATTGGGAGTTTGGAGAGAGAAAGGAATGCTAAGCATGGACGAACTGTTGTTACCTACAATGTGATTCACCTATCCTTCCAACATTCTATCACTTGCCAAAAGTCCATAAGGATCCAAAGAGATCTCCAGGACAGCCAATTGTCTCGGCAATTGGCAGTCTACTAGAGAACGCATCTAGATTTATTGATGGTTATATCGCACCAATTGTCAAAGAACTTCCTTCCTATGTGAGGGATACACAGGACTTTCTTCGATTAATAGACAACATTGCCTGGGAACCTGGTTTTCCAATAATAACTCTTGATGTTGTCAACCTCTATACCTGTATTGCCCATGAGAACGGTATTGCTGCAGTAAAGTGGTTCCTTGATCAGAAACATGGTCAATATCGGGACCACAATGAAATGTTAATACAACTTATAACTTTCTGCCTTAACAACAACATATTTTTGTTTGCAGGACAGCTATATAGACAGGTTAGAGGAACATCAATGGGCTCATGCTTCTCTCCCAGCTACGCAAATCTTTTCGTCGGCTGGTGGGAGAAGCAGGAGGCCTGGGGGGAGCCCAACGACCAGTGGACAGACAATATTCTTTTATGGACAAGGTATATAGACGACCTGTTTGTGGTTTGGCGCGGCAGCAGATCCTCGGCTGAGGAATACATTGCCGCACTCAACAACAACAATTGGAACCTCAAATTTACTAGTGAAATCAGCGACACCAGGGTATATTACCTTGATTTGGAGGTCTATGTAGACAGTGGGAAAATACAGACCCGGTTGTATGGAAAACCGACGGCCGGTAATGCTGTTCTACATGCAGCGAGTCAACATCCCAAATGTCTTATAGGAAGTATACCATATGGCGAATTCCTTCGCCTGAAAAGAAACTGCTCGGATGAGGGGGAGTACGTTCGGGCAAAGGAAGAAGCCAAAACGAGGTTCCAGACTAGAGGATATTCTTGGAACGTACTAACAAGTGCGGAAGAGAAATCCAAAAAAATCCAAAGGGACCAGCTCCTGGTGGAGAAACAGGTGTCGAAAAATGAGGAAAATCCAAGAATGATCACCACATTCAACTCGAAGTCAGGCAGGAAAATGCACACATTTCAAAAGAACTGGCATATCCTCAAAACAGATCAGACAATCAGTAAAGTCCTTCCAGAGAGACCCATTTTAACATACAAACAGAGTCAATCTCTGGGGGACTATCTTGTCCATAGCCATTTTGTGCCAAATAAAAAGAAGCCTGTCCAAATCACGAAATCCAAAGGATTCTTTCCATGTCGAGCCTGCAAGGCCTGTAAGAATAGTAAAATAATATAAACTTACCCAGGCAAAACTGACGAAAATGAACCCGAGAGAAATATCAAAAAACTACTCAATTGTAACTCTGAGTACACCATCTACTGCCTCACTTGTCCATGCGGGAAACGCTATATAGGCAGCACTATCAAGCCTACCAAAATGCGAATTCTCGAACATCTACGGGCAATAGTGAACAGGGACAAGTCGTACCCTGTGGCACGACACTTCGCGGAGTTCCATAAAAGCGACAGGGATCTGTTAAGCTTTTACTGTATCGATCAGGCGGAACGCAGCGAAAGGGGTGGTGACAGAGAAAGAAAATTCCGCACTTTAGAGTCCAAATGCATTATCGGGTTAGAAACTATGGTTCCCTGGGGTTTGAACAACAATGAGGAAATGTGGGTACATCTGGAATAACAACTATGTATTGTGTAACATCAAACAATTTCCACATTTCTGATGCAGGTCCTTGCTGTTCCGCACTCTCAAATCTCCCTTGTCATTTACCCTTGTTTTTTGATTGTTTGCCCATTCAGGGCTGAATAAAATGTTCAGATTTAGAAGGGTTGAACAAGCCCATCCAGGGCGCAAATCTGACTCAGTAGAAATTCCTGTGTGCGTTAACAATTTGAAAAATATAAAGTGAAAGAAACAAGAACATCTATATCGCAACAGGCAAAATTGTGTTTGACAAAGTATAAGCATGCATGCACTTTTGAGAAATATATTCATTGCTTACCTAATGTTTTTAATTTGCACTGAGCACTTTATGTTATCACAACGTCATGAAATGTATACATTTTTGCGAAATTTGCACATTGAAAGATGGCTGCCACGATTTGTATTTCGAAAATGGTAAACCGTTATTGATTTTCATGACGAGTTAGCTTTAAATGGCGTTGTGTATTGTAACACGGGTGAACACTGACGAAGCCTTCTGGCGAAACGCGTCTGTTGTGGGGCATTAATTAAATACCTTTAAAATCGACGGTATGGTGTGCTGGTCTTTTGTCTAGCCAGACTGGAGTGGACTGTTTCGAGAATATATATATATATATACATATACATATATATATATATATATATACATATATATATATATATATATACATATATATATATATATATATATATATATATATATATATATATATATATATATATATATATATATATATATATATATATATATATATATATATATATATATATATATATTTCACTCCTAACGGGGTCGTTGCGAGTTTCGGCCGTCAGGAAGCCCGGTATGTAACAAAGGAAAATCCCGCTAAGGAGGTCCTTGGCAGAAACGAAAATTTGCACACCAGGATTCGTTTTAGCAGAAGGTGTATTTAGTGGCGACGCGTTTCGAGCAGACTCTCTTCCTCACAAGCCTTAGAGTTTACACAGGAAACCACCATTAAAAAGTGCATAACATGAACATAGAAAACGGACCAACAACTCCCTGAGGAAGCTGGAAGACAGACTTTTCGACAGTGCAAGTTTATCGGCATATTTTACATATTGTTAAATACAATTGCAATTAAATTATAAAAAAGGGGGTTCAAACATGCATTCATAACATATTAAATGCACATTTTACATATTTTATAAAATATTACTGTGGGACAATGAGCTAAATCCCTGTGTGTCATTTTTTCTCTCTGCCATGTTTGCAAACTTTAATAAGCCTAGTGATGTACTGCCTTCTAGGACAAAAATGTTGGAATTCACATTTAAGTCTGAACATTTGTAATTATCATACTAGTATCAGACCGAGTGGTCATGGTTGTGTGTCCAAGCCAAGTGGCATGTATGGTCCTAACAAAAAAATTGGTGAACCCGGATGCAATCCAGAAATTGCCGTCCCGGCTCCTACTAGCCAACTGCCCTACCCGTGTTAAAAGAGATTGTAGTAACTATCACAGAGTCCTCACTTAGGACAGTGAGGGGGGTTATTTACAAAGAAACCACACTTACAGAAAAAGTGTTGGGGGGAGGGTGAGAGAGTGACCAGTGGTGGTTATGTGTGGTTTAAATCATAGTAAAAAAAATTGAAAAAACTAAACAGCAAAGGAGAGCAAGGGGTTTACAGTGGGGCAAGACAGTCCTGAGAAAAATCACTATAGTTATACCAAACAAAACCATATTCAAGTAAATTTCCTGAATTTCCTAGTGGACTACATAACGTTACATCACATTATGCTCAGGTGGACTATGCTCCATGGGAAATTTCTCAACTTCGTAGCACTGTGTCTGGGTGGTGGTCCCACCTCCCAGAGCTCACAGAAATTACAGAGAAGAAATCAGAGTCACAGCGAGTGCAGTAGGGACAGAAAGGGTTGGGTACTCATCCAATGTGGACATGGAGTTCCTCATCCTCATTCAATCCAAAAGGGTTCTTAGTCTCTAGCTTGATGATGTACTGGGATTCCAGGATTCTGAGTTGCTTTTCACGGTCTCCCGCTCTGGGGTTTGCCGGAATCCTGTCAATGCCAAAGAAAGAAAAACAGTTAACATCTTTGTTGTGATGTCTGAGCCAATGTTGTGCGGTTTAATAGTTCAGATTAACATTCTTTATCGCTCTCAGGTGTTCCAGAATGCACTTTTTTATAGGAAAGATTGTGTTGCCAACATACATCATAGGACACGAGCAAACAATTACATACACACAGAAATCCGTGTTACAGTTCATAAATTTGGTTATATTCCCTGTTTTGCCTGTGGGGAGTGGGTAAGTCTTGACGTTTTTGCTTGTAGAACAGGCTTTGCATTTACCACACTTGGAAAAGCCTTTTTGCTGCTGTATCCAAGTTAGTTTTTTGGCTCCCCCCAAGTAGCTTTGAACCAGCATGTCCTTAAGGGAGCGTGCTTTCCTGAAGGTTTATCTGTGGCTGTGCAGACACTGAGGGACCTATGATCTGATCATTTTTCACTAAGTGCCAGTGTTTTCTTAGAGTTTCTCAGACTGCTCCTGCTTCTACATTGTATGTGGTAATCATCCTAACATTGCTGCAGGGATCCTTGTTGGCCGGTCTTTTGACCAGTAGGGTGGGTCTTTCTTTGGCGGCTGCCTTCTGTCTAGCTTCAGAAAGAACTTTCTTGTGTTAACCCCTAGCTTTGAATGTAGTCATCATGGTGCTTATTAGAGTTTGCAAACATGGCAGAGAGAAAAAATGACACACAGGGATTTAGCTCGGTGTCCCACAGTAATGTTTTATAAAATATGTAAAATGTGTTTTTACTATGTTATGAATGCATGTTTGAACCCCCTTTTTTTAAATTTAATTGCAATTGTATTTAACAATATGTAAAATCTGCCGAGAAACTTGCACTGTCGAAAAGTCTGTCTTCCAGCTTCATCAGGGAGTTGTTGGTCCGTTTTCTATGTTCATGTTATGCACTTTTTAATGGTGGTTTACTGTGTAAACTCTAAGGCTTGTGAGGAAGAGCTTCTGCTCGAAACGCGTCGCCACTAAATACACCTTCTGCTAAAACGAATCCTGATGTGCTAGTTTACTTTTCTGCCAAGGACCTCCTTAGTGAGATTTTCCTTCATATATATATATATATATATATATATATATATATATATATATATATACCCAAGAACACAAGAGTTGCCCACTTGAACGAAGCCGCACAGCCACAGGTAAGTTTCAGCAATTTATTGGAGGTAAATCAGCAGCCTGCTTAGCCCAAACAGTGTCTTCAAAAAGTCTGCGCCCAACGCGTTTCCTGCTCCCCGAGGACTTGATCACGGGCGGATTTCTTCAATGCATTCCATGAGTCTTTTGCCAGCACCATTTAACTAACGTTCGCCTCAGTGGGCGTAGCGGCAGGCACTGCCTGCTGGTTCTTGTAGTGCATAGCCTGATATTCCTCAAGTGAGAGTCTCACAAAGTGCAGTTGAAAGAACATTAAAAACCCCAGGGGGTTGAAAACCACAGTCCTGAGCTTCACGGGCTGCAATGTTTCGCCCACCTCCATGCTCCTCTGGCTCTCAAAATGCTGGCGTTATTAGGCGTCAGCTGAGATCCACTACGCGGTGGGGCTTCATTCGCGACCGGACTAGCCACATTTAATCCAAGAACACAAAAGTTGCCCCCTTGAACGAAGCCGCACAGCCACAGGTAAGTTTCAGCAATTTATTGGAGGTAAAATCAGCAGGCTGCTTAGCCCAAACAGTGTCTTCAAAAAGTCTGCACCCAATGCGTTTAGTGCTCCCCGAGCACTTGATCACGGGCAGATTTCTTTAATGCATTCCATGAGTCTGTTGCCAGCACCATTTAACTAACGTTCGCCTCAGTGGGTGTAGCGACAGGCACTGCCTGCTGGTTCTTGTAGTGCATAGCCTGATATTCCTCAAGTGGGAGTCCCACGAAGTGCAGTTGAAAGAACATTAAAAACCCCAGTGGGTTGAAAACCACAGTCCTGAGCTTCACGGGCTGCAATGTTTCGCCCACCTCCATGCTCCTCTGGCTCCCAAAATGCTGGCGTTATTAGGCGTCAGCTGAGATCCGCTACGCGGTGGGGCTTCATTCGCGACCGGACTAGCCGCATGTAATCTAAGAACACAAGAGTTACCCACTTGAACGAAGCCGCACAGCCACAGGTAAGTTTCAGCAATTTATTGGAGGTAAAATCAGCAGCCTGCTTAGCCCAAACAGTGTCTTCAAAAAGTTTGCGCCCAACGTGTTTCGTGCTCCCCGAGCACTTGATCACGGGCAGATTTCTTCAGTGCATTCCATGAGTCTGTTGCCAGCACCATTTAACTAACGTTCGCCTCAGTGGGCGTAGCGGCAGGCACTGCCTGCTGGTTCTTGTAGTGCATAGCCTGATATTCTTCAAGTGAGTGTCTCACGAAGTGCAGTTGAAAGAACATTAAAAACCCCAGTGGGTTGAAATCCACAGTCCTGAGCTTCACGGGCTGCAATGTTTCGCCCACCTCCATGCTCCTCTGGCTCCCAAAATGCTGGCGTTATTAGGCGTCAGCTGAGATCCGCTAAGCTGTGGGGCTTCATTCGCGACCGGACTACCCGCATTTAATCCAAGAACACAAGAGTTGCCCACTTGAACGAAGCCGCACAGCCACAGGTAAGTTTCAGCAATTTATTGGAGGTAAAGTCAGCAGCCTGCTTAGCCCAAACAGTGTCTTCAAAAAGTCTGCGCCCAATGCGTTTCGTGCTCCCCGAGCATCTTTTTTATTTTTTTATTTTTATTTTATTTTATTTTATTTTAATTTTTTTTTCTTCTTTTCTCTTTTTTTTTCTTTTGGTAATCCTCATATATCACAAATGGAACTCTTGATGGGACACTGGCTCCTCCATGCACTGCTGGCCGTTCTGCACCGACCCTCGTTGGTTTTGGCCTGATGCAAGTTGGTTTGCCCGTACCCTCAAGCTGCCACTACCTTCCCCTCCAAACTCCTTTTCTTTCGCCGATCTGTGTGCGCCCCTTGCTACTTAGGAGTACGGGGAACCAGCAGGGCTCCAGACAAATCATTGGAAAACCAATCATCGAGATTGCCATGCCACCAAGGCTGCCCAAACATTCGTCACACTTCTGGGATCGCATGCCACATCTGATTTACAAGTTAACATAATCTGCCTCAGGCAATTAGCAAAGGTTGGGGGAGTTGGATCTTTCCATGCCCTAAAAATCTCGCGCCTTGCTAAGAGGATGGTAAAAAATACAAATTTAGTGGGAAGGTCATTAACTTGATAGTTCATAACAAGCCCAAACATGACTGTAAACCTTGGGAGTGCTATAGGCATTGAGAGAACTTCTTCCAAAAATTTCTTTATCTTCCCCCAATAGTCCGCTAAATCAGGACAATCCATAAACATATGAACATCGTCTGCCCTCAAGAGGCCACACCTTGGGCAATTGTAGTCAATATTTGAGAATTTTGCCAATTTCTTCGGAGTTATATAGATCCTATACATGGTGTATATGTGATTCCTTTTCAGTGCAGCCGGCTTGATTACGGCATTTAACACCCTGAAGGAGTCGCGCCAGAAATCCAAAAAAGGCCCGTTAGTCGGGGTAAGAGCGTTACACCACAATTTACTGATTTCAGCCTCCGTCACATCCTCCCCTTCTAACATTGCCGAATACCAAAAAGATATTTGGCTTTTCCACTTACCCCTTCTAGCTACCGCATCAAATTTAGGGTTAGGGGGGTTATTATCATTGGGTATCCCAGATCTCGTTGTCCACCAGCCTGACAATTGGTAGTATTTAAACCGCGTCAGGGCCCCCCTAGTTAGATTGGACAATGTGTCCCAGCTTAAGAGTTGGCCATCTCCCTGCAGATCTCCCCACCTCTCCAGCCCTGCCTGCTTCAAAGGTAGTGACAGTTGATCATTAAGGCAGGCTGGGAGGCCTGGTGAGTCCCATATGGGTGCCTGCGGCGCGTAATAAGTAATGTTTAGTTTAATCCTTACAAATACCCAATTTTTCAAAGCTGACCTTAAAATCTTCAACCTTACTTTCTTAAAGAATTTTGGGTCCCCAAACTTGTAAAGAAAAAAAACTGGAACCCTGAGGAACCTCCTTTAATAGAACAGAGAATAGCAACCCCATTGATGATTGGTCCATACGACCCGCCATGATTCTAAAATGCTTAAAATGAAAAGCGTGGCAATACAGCATTAAGTCTGGAAAGGCGAGTCCTCCTGTCTTGAGACCCCTTCTTAATTTCTTCCATGCTATACGAGGGCCTTTGGCATTCCAAATGAATGAGCCCAATTTTCCTTGTAGTTTTTTAATTAAGGGTGCTGGAAAAGATAATGGGATGGCATTAAATAGAAAAGTGACCTTAGGGAGCACTATCATTTTCAGGAGATTCACTCTCCCATATATGTTTAAAGGCAGAGAGGACCAACGTTGCAATAAAGCAATTGTATCTTTAATGATCCTTTCTAAGTTAATTTTGGGGATTTCATCTATCTCATTGACCAAATGGATTCCCAGGTACCTCATTTTATTCTTCTTCCCTATCGAGCTAGACTGCTGGTTCCATTCCATTATTTCCGTCTTTTCGGCATTGATGAGTACCCCGAAATATTACCAAACCCCTTTGCAAGATCTAATAGTCTGGGGATTGCCACATCCGGATTTATTGTATACATTAACAAGTCATCCGCGTACAAAGCCAACTTAAACTCCATATCCGCAATCTTAAAGGGTTTAATTATTGGATCTGCTCTTAATAAACAAACGAAGGGCTCTATATATAAGTCAAACAAAAGGGGGGATAGGGGACATCCCTGACGAGTGCCTCGGGAGATATGAAACTGCTCAGTCAGTGAACCATTTACTAGGACCTTTGCTGTCGGGTCTGAGTATAAAAGCTTAATGGCTGTTATGTAGTTCATCGGAAAGCCAAATTTTTCCATCGCCAACCACAAGTAGTTCCAGTCAACTTGGTCAAATGCCTTTGCGGCGTCTACTGCTACTATAGTCAGAGGCTGCTTCTTTTCTTGAGCTACATCAATCGCTGCCACCACTTGAAAGGTCAACTCATTGAGCTGCCTGTCCGGAATGAAGCCCCTTTGGTCACAATGTACTACCGATTTTACTACCTTTGCTAGTCTCGTAGCCAATACCCCCGCGAATATTTTATAGTCCACATTTAGTAGTGAAATGGACCTGTAGGACTCTATCCTACTCGGGTCCTTATTTGGCTTCAACAGTAATGTGACCGTTGCCTCAGCCCAAGACCTAGGGACCTGTCCTCCCCTAAGTAAGACTTCGTTGAACAATAGGGTCAGAACCCCTATGATCTGCTCTAAAACGATCTTAAACAGCTCCACTGGAAGCCCATCTGGGCCTGCGGCTTTGCCCTTAGCCATTTTCGCCACCTGAGCCCTGACTTCCCCTTCTTTGATTTCTGAACTAAGGTAAGAACAATCTGTCTCAGATAGCTTAGGGAGCTGGACATTTGCAAACCAGGATTCTGCTTGTTGCTTACCCCTAGAGGAGTTAGGTCCATAAAGAGACTGCATGTATCTCTTTGCTTCTTCTCTGATACAGTCATCCTCGTTAGTTTTTTCCCCTGTACTTGATAAAACCAAACTATCTATCTGATTTCTTGTTCTGTCGGCTCGGGCCTTCCAGGCCAGGAGACGTCCACACTTCTCACCGTAAGCAAACTGCTGTAAATTACTAATGTCCCACTTTTCCTTCAAATCCTTGTCCAACCCTGCTTGAAATTCTGCTCGCAGACAATCGAGCTCTCTCTGATGTATTTGCCTGTTGTCCGACTCCTCTGCCGATGCCCTCTGTAACTCCAGCTCCTTAAGCTTGATTCTAGAAATCCATGCTTCCCTTTTCTCTTTCCTCAGTCTATTCCTCCTGATCATCAGAGTTGTTAACAAGCCTCGGGAAAAAGCTTTATACGATTCCCAGACGATTTGTTTATTTGCTGACCCTGTATTGACCATAAAAAATTCTTCAGACTGGGTAACTAAATCCTGTCTGACTCCTTCTTCTAGCAGCAGCGTCCGATCCAGTGTCCATCTCCTGAAAGGTTTTTTCTGTTTCATATTGACTACCATTTCCACCATTGAGTGGTCTGACAGAATTGCAGGGACATAAGATATAGTCGACTGCCGATGAGAGGTTCTTATCTACCAGGAAAAAATCTATCCTAGAATGGTGCCCATATCTTCTACTGTAGAAAGAATAATCTCTTCCCCCTGGGTTTTTAAATCTCCCCGAGCATCTTAATCACGGGCAGATTTCTTCAATGCATTCCATGAGTCTGTTGCCAGCACCATTTAACTAACGTTCGCCTCAGTGGGAGTAGCGGCAGGCACTGCCTGCTGGTTCTTGTAGTGCATAGCCTGATATTCCTCAATTGAGAGTCTCACGAAGTGCAGTTGAAAGAACATTAAAAACCCCAGTGGGTTGAAAACCACAGTCCTGAGCTTCACGGGCTGCAATGTTTCGCCCACCTCCATGCTCCTCTGGCTCCCAAAATGCTGGCGTTATTAGGCGTCAGCTGAGATCCGCTACGCGTCGGGGCTTCATTCGCGACCAGACTACCCACATTTAATCCAATAACACAAGAGTTGCCCACTTGAACAAAGCCGCACAGCCACGGGTACGTTTCAGCAATTTATTGGAGGTTAAATCAGCAGCCTGCTTAGCTCAAACAGTGTCTTCAAAAAGTCTGCGCACAACGCGTTTCGTGCTCCCCGAGCACTTGATCACGGGCAGATTTCTTCAATGCATTCCATGAGTCTGTTGCCAGCACCATTTAACTAACGTTCTCCTCAGTGGTCGTAGCGGCAGGCACTACCTGCTGGTTCTTGTAGTGCATAGCCTGATATTCCTCAAGTGAGAGTCTCACGAAGTGCAGTTGAAAGAACATTAAAAACCCCAGTGGGTTGAAAACCACAGTCCTGAGCTTCACGGGCTGCAATGTTTCGCCCACCTCCATGCTCCTCTGGCTCCCAAAATGCTGGCGTTATTAGGCCTCAGCTGAGATCCGCTACGCGGTGGGGCTTCAATCGCGACCGGACTAGCCGCATTTAATCCAAGAACACAAGAATTGCCCACTTGAACGAAGCCGCACAGCCACAGGTAAGTTTCAGCAATTTATTGGAGGTACAATCAGCAGCCTGCTTAGCCCAAACAGTGTCTTCAAAACGTCTGCGCCCAAAGCGTTTCGTGCTCCCCGAGCACTTGATCACTGGCAGATTTCTTCAATGCATTCCATGAGTCTGTTGCCAGCACCATTTAACTAACGTTCGCCTCAGTGGGCGTAGCGGCCCAGTGGAGAAGTGTGGCTCAATGGTTAGAGCGGCAGACCCTGATGCTGAGGTCTAGCCCAGGACCAGGGTTCAATTCCCCGCCTCGGCGGGTCTTGGGCTCAAAATTCCATGGACCTGATAATTCTCGCCTCGGTGCCTATTCTAATCATAGAGTCCCACTCTGCAACTCTGGGCAATAGCTTGCTTAATCTCCACAACGGCCCCCTCAACGCTAAGGATGCCTGGCCTTCACCCTGGGGGTGCCCAGAAGTGGACGCCTCACAGGGAAAGCCAGGATGGGTTCCACAGCTGTATTCGTACAAGTGCCTTGAGACCCTTGCGGGTGAGTAGTGCGCTATACAAGTATCAATTTACATTCACGACCGGACTAGCCGCATTTAATCCAAGAACACAAGAGTTGCCCACTTGAACGAAGCCGCACAGCCACAGGTAAGTTTCAGCAATTTATTGGAGGTAAAATCAGCAGCCTGCTTAGCCCAAACAGTGTCTTCAAAAAGTCTGCGCCCAACGCGTTTCGTGCTCCCCGAGGACTTGATCACGGGCAGATTTCTTCAATGCATTCCATGAGTCTGTTGCCAGCACCATTTAACTAACGTTCGCCTCAGTGGGCGTAGCGGCAGGCACTGCCTGCTGGTTCTTGTAGTGCATAGCCTGATATTCCTCAAGTGAGAGTCTCACGAAGTGCAGTTGAAAGAACATTAAAAATCCCAGTGGGTTGAAAACCACAGTCCTGAGCTTCACAGGCTGCAATGTTTCGCCCACCTCCATGCTCCTCTGGCTCCCAAAATGCTGGCGTTATTAGGCGTCAGCTGAGATCCGCTACGCGGTGGGGCTTCATTCGCGACCGGACTACCCGCATTTAATCCAAGAACACAAGAGTTGCCCACTTGAACGAAGCCGCACAGCCACAGGTAAGTTTCAGCAATTTATTAGAGGTAAAATCAGCAGCCTGCTTTGCCCAAACAGTGCCTTCAAAAAGTCTGCACCCAACGCGTTTCGTGCTCCCTGAGCACTTGATCACGGGCAGATTTCTTCAATGCATTCCATGAGTCTGTTGCCAGCACCATTTAACTAACGTTCGCCGCAGTGGGCGTAGCGGCAGGCACTGCCTGCTGGTTCTTGTAGTGCATAGCCTGATATTCCTCAAGTGAGAGTCTCACGAAGTGCAGTTGAAAGAACATTAAAAACCCCAGTGGGTTGAAAACCACAGTCCTGAGCTTCACGGGCTGCAATGTTTCGCCCACCTCCATGCTCCTCTGGCTCCGAAAATGCTGGCGTTATTAGGCGTCAGCTGAGATCCGCTACGCGGTGGGGCTTCATTCGCGACCGGACTAGCCGCATTTAATCCAAGAACACAAGAGTTGCCCACTTGAACGAAGCCGCACAGCCACAGGTAAGTTTCAGCAATTAATTGGAGGTAAAATCAGCACCCTGCTTAGCCTAAACAGTGTCTTCAAAAAGTCTGTGCCCAACGCGTTTCGTGCTCCCCGAGCACTTGATCACGGGCAGATTTCTTCAATGCATTCCATGAGTCTGTTGCCAGCACCATTTAACTAACGTTTGCCTCAGTGGGTGTAGCGGCAGGCACTGCCTGCTGGTTCCTGTAGTGCATAGCCTGATATTCCTCAAGTGAGAGTCTCACGAAGTGCAGTTGAAAGAACATTAAAAACCCCAGTGGGTTGAAAACCACAGTCCTGAGCTACACGGGCTGCAATGTTTCGCTCTCCTCCATGCTCCTCTGGCTCCCAAAATGCTGGCGTTATTAGGCTGGGGTTTTTAATGTTCTTTCAACTGCACTTGAAAGAACATTGGATTTTATGTCATGAGTGATGTCACTGACCATGTCATGAGTGATGTAATATGTGACGTCATCAGTGCATTCCACGCGCAAGTTATAGTGAGTCCAACTAACTATAACGTGGGAATTTCAATGGTTTTATGCGAGTAAAATTTCCACCTAACTATAACTGGTGTGAAACCTATGGTTTTTTCAGTGAATATATATATATATATATTCCAACCAAACCCGATTTTCTTTTCAAGAACCGGACACCGACACAGGAGCAGAGTAGATCATCAGCCTTTTCAGGGTTGTTTATTTATAAAAGCATGACGCGTTTCGGCATACCTGCCTTGTTCACATGGGGCAGCCTTTAAAATACAACATTTTCATATACCAGAGTAGAAAGTCACATGAACGAACTAGCAGGTAACAGGGTATAAGGGCGCACAGCTGAGTATGGCTATAAGTAAAGTACACACGTATCTAAGTGAATTGCTACTAGGCCGGAAAGGGAGGTTACCCAACCCCCTCTAAACCTCAAGGACGCGTCCCAGAGAAAAGCTTATAAACACTCCTGCCGAGCAATCAAAATTATGTGATATTTATGAACAGCACATGTAGTATTAATGAAATTTCAAAAACAAATTTGAAAGCAAAAAGTTCAAAATTTCATCCAATAAGTTCTCCAGACTCCCGGGTCTTGTAATACATTGATCCGTATTTTAATGCAATTCTCAAAGTTCAATCCAGACGATGTTCGGATCAAAATTCAATTCCAAGTTCCAATCCAAAGTTCAAGGTACAATATTCCAAATTATAGTCAAAAACTCCTCAAAGAAAACAATCACTGCAGCCAACACGTGTTTCGTAGGGCATTAATCTCATGCCACATAACTTCCTCAGGGCTTTTCTTTCTATTCTTCGTTCCTCACGTTTGTCTTTATCATTAATTTCTTTCAGAATTTGCAGTAACAATATCTCGACGCGATTATTTCAATAAACTTCCAATGTCCTTAATTGATTTCTCCGCATATATCTTCTTTGAGAGGTTCTGTATCTCCCCTCCGAGGACTCCAAATATCCCGTGTCCGACTCTATCACATGGTCATTAATTCCATGGTCATGGACAACACACTTGTTTGTTTTCCTCACTTTGTATCCATTTTTCACAACATCCGATTAAATTACTGATACATTTTCTATTAAAACGCATAGAAATTCTGGGCATATTTACAACAATAAATACATTTACCAGAAGTCCATCTTTAAAATCCATTTTAAAAAAAAAGATTCTAATTGCATTGCTCGGATGTTGTTTTGCCATATAAGAGGTGTGAACCCTGGATTATTCACCAGCAAGAAGACACTGGGCAAGTGCCCTATTACTGTTTCATGAAATATTCTATTCATACTTCACTTGCCAATCTGTCAAAAAAGATATTTATAATGAGCCCAATATTTAGATGTACACAAGTTCATAATGTATATTAGCTATGTTACATAATAGAATAATTAAACAAGCTTATATTAAAATATATACACACTTAAAAATTCATCAGTTTATCTGTGCAAATAGGCAAATTATTAAAGAAAGTGCTTTAGGCATATAAAGTGCTTATTTCATACAGTACTATTATTTTCATAAAGTGCTAGTGCTCAGCAAATTATACATTTCAAACCTTTCTTTACTAATTTTCTTAATATATACATGTATAAAATGGGTTCCAATATATCTTTTTAGCTGGACTTTCTCTGGTATAGTTAATAAAAACAGTTAAAATGTCATATTCAAATGGTATTATTTCTATAGTAAATGTACATGCAGATCCTCTTCTATATTCAAACCATGAGGGCTCTTTGTGTTAAAGAGGAGTATGTATTTAGATTCTAACTTTCTCAACTTTTTTTCTCGGTCACCCCCTCTCTTGTTTTTTGGAACCTGGTCTATTGCAACACATTCCAACTCATTACAATTGCCTTTATGTATCTCATTAATATGTCTGGCCACTACATAATTTTTGTCATTGTTTTTTACTGCTCGCAAATGCTGAAGGATACGAACATGTACCATATGAATTGTACTCCATATATACATTTTGGGGCACAAACATTTAAGGAAATAAACTACAAAATCGCTTTTACAGTTTAATGGCAGTCTTATGTTCCACAGGCTATTCAATAATGAGGAAATTACTGATTTTTCATTCCTCCCATGCTGTCAAGCTTTGCACTTGTAACACTTATAAAATCCCGGGCTCACTTTAAACCATCCACTTTTCTTTTTTACTTCTGGGTCTGTTTCAAATAGATCGTCCCTCATAGATTTTGCCTTGTTATATGTTATCATAGGGCGTTTTGGTAATTGTTCTTGTAGGACTGAGTCTTGTTTTACGAGATACCAGTGTCTACACAAACTATCTCTTACTTGCTTGTGATAAGCATTGTAGCCTGTAATCATTCTTATTTGGCATTGAGTCTTTCAGTTTTGACGCCACTTTGTCATCCCCAGGTTTCAATAGGTCATCTCTTGAAATTCCCTTGACTTTCTCCTTTGCTTGATTGAGAATTTCAGTTTTATAGCCCCTTTGCAGAAATCGGTCTGTCATGTCATCCATCGCTTTATTTAAAGTAGCTGCCTCACTGCAGTTCCTTTTCATTCTCAGATTCTCTGCATAGGGGATACTCATGTTTAATCTAGGAGGGTGAAAACTTGCCGCATGGAGCACTGTATTTCCAGCGGTTGGTTTTCTGTAGGCTCTTGTATGGATCTCCCCATCCGATATATAGACTTCCAGATCGAGATATGTTACTTGGACAGCACTTATATTTTCTGTGAATTTTAAATTCAAAGTGTTCTCATTTAGTTTGTTTATGAACTCTTGGGCTGACTCTCTCGACCCTTTCCATATAATAAATAGGTCATCTATAAACCTAATCCATGTTATCACATGGTTTGTCCAATCCCTGCCATGTTCGACTTATATATATATATTATCGCCGCTTTAGCGGCAGTTTCCTGCCGCTGAAATGGCGATTATTTTATCGCCATTCTTGATACTATGTCCCTACAAGTTTTGGTAACTCTACGGTTTTACGTGTGCAGTGTGACTCGTACATTCCAGTTCTGTTACAGTGCCGAGTTCAAGTGGTGTCTATAAGGAAGTGCCTACTGCGTTACTGACGCCCGTTATGGTGACTTATTTCTAATGCATTCCTATGAAGGCTTTGTACATGTAGGCCTCTGTGCTTACCGTTGTATAAACCTTGCGGGTAAACATTTCAGGCAGTTGGTGTCACAACTTATTCTGAACAATTCTTCTACACGTCTACACGTCCAAGCAGACAGCAGCGTCTAAGTTTAAGAGAGAAAGAGAAATTATGTCACAGAGTGAGAGAGAGAGAGAAAGAGAGAGAAAACAACATTAAAACTGCGCCACCGAGTCTGGAGTTGAGATTTTTTCTTGTAAAGTCAGACGTAGATTTACTAGCTCCTTGCATCACTTTTCCCATGTTAAAAGTGACTCAAAAGTGGCGTAATAAGGTTGTGGATCTGTTTGTCAGACTGTTGTAAGGTATCTGTTGTCACTGCTCGGAGGTAAATATAGATTTTGCAGAGAAGCTGCTGTACACTACGCACTCTGGGCCATAATATGAAGCTTGGGCGACAAAATTATTGCCTCTTTATCAGCAGGAAGGTGTTGCTAAAGTGGCGATAATGGGTTTGATAATATGCTCTATGGAATTCCAATCGAAGCTCATGTCTGATGTCCTTCACATGTAACATGAGCTTCGATTGGGATTCCATATAGCATATTATCGCCACTTTAGCAGCACTTTCCTGCCGATAAAGTGGCGATAATTTTGTCGTCCAGGCTTGATAACATGGCCCTCTCTCGTTTCACAAATAAAGCTAACACTAAAGTTTTACGAGTGCAGTGTACCTGGTATATTTCAGTTGTTATAGTGCCACGTTCAAGTGGTGTCTATATGGAAGTGCCTACTGCATTGCTGACGGACGTTATGGCGACTTATTTCTAATGCATTGCCATGAAGGCTTTGTAGATCTAGGCTCCTGTGCTTACCTTGTATAAAGAATGCGGCTACCGGAGTTAACCATTTGACTTGAACTCTGCTTTTGTACGTCAAAGTATATTCAATAAGTTGCAGAGAATTCCATTGCTGTTGCTCAATAGGCCGTGGGTGCTTCTGAACGATGTTTGCTGAAGGAAACAAAATGACATTTTGATTAGTCATCGTAAACTGAGTTGCGTAACTATCAAAAGTGAATTTTAATGTGGGTTCTTAATATTCCGTATTCCGACTGTTGCAGCTCCAGCAAACAAAGGAAGATCAATAAGTTAATAGAGGCCTGGGACGGCCTTGTGACGCAGGAAAGAAAATACTATCATGGACGCCCAATTAATAATAATAGAGGCCTAAGCACGTGACGTAGTACAGAAATACGACACAGAAATGTATGCACGCATAATTTTTAAGATTAGAGGTGTATAGGACCTCGTGACTTATAAAGAAATATTTCAATTATGTAAGTACAATTTAAAACCATTGAGGGGTAGGAAAGCCATATGAAGGATAAAAAAATAGCATTATGCATATACAATTTACAGTGGAGGCTGATGTTGTGACGTATTCTCTTACCTTTGCTTCTGTCGTCTTTTGTCGTGTCTTGAAAGGCTACCGTGTCGCTGAGTCTGGGGTGTTTTCAACAGTCTGTCACCGCAGCAGAGGCAGGCAAAAGAGAGCGTGCTCACGTCAGTGCCCGCATTATATGGAAACTGCAGGGGCTGACCAAACCAAGCCCAGGGCCGTCATTGGTATCGTTTTCGTGGTCTGCAAGAATGATGGCCCTGGGGGACATGCCATTGGGTAATGTATTGGTTTCCAGGCTAAATGATAGAAAGCATGCTAGGTGGTGGCATGTGGGTAGTGTGGGCGGGCCTGCACCGCACTTGTGCAAGTATGAGTGTGTGCACTTCCAATTAACAACAGAGAGAGATGGGGGTGGTGTTATAATGTACGCAGAGGCAGGCCCAGAATCGGATCTGCAATGAGTCAGCACTTCTAATCATTCTCCTTAGCGCTCCCTGAGCTCTGATTTGTCACTGAGAAGGTGATCGCACCATAGTTTGTACTGCTTATCATACTCTGCGTGCACCCGCACATACGGTACGGATATGCTTTGACTTTACGCGTCGCATTAAAGCTTCGGTGTGACATCATGTACGGCATTCTGTATGCGAAAGGGAGCAATGTTTCTACTTGGTTTAAAACATGTATGTATTTAATGTACATACTAAGACCAGACATTTGGGATAACTATGATTTTTTTTAATACTTGTAATAATCATATATTACTTTTGAAAAGAATTACACAAATCGCGGTAGAACATCATGCGTACTCGTATTGAAAAGCTGCGCAAGCGCATCATAAGCGTACGCAAAGCTATGTGACTTTAAAAGTAGAGATTTGATTGGTTCATAACTTTTCCTATTGCGACTGTTGAAAGTTCCGTCCCTTAATAATTATTCGACTTTCACTTTCTTAGTAGAAGCATTTGTTCTGAGAATCTCTTCAAATAGAATGAAGTTCACCATAATAAGAGCAATGGAGTCATCTTCCAGCAGTTCTTCAGAGGGAGATTTCATTCCTGAAGAACGTCCAAAGAAGCTCTAATTTGGAAGTTTTTCACTTTTCCAGAAGGTCAAAAAAAGGTTAATGCTCCAAAAGTAACCTGTAAAATTTGTGAAACAACTCTTTCAAGGGGTGATCCATGTAAAAAATACTCCTTTGGCACAGCAAATATGGTGCGACAGGTGAAGAACTTGCACCCCAAGAACTTTGCTAGAGCTGCAAGACGGAGGTTGCACGAGAACCCACCTGCTTCTGCACCCAGCACATCAACTGCGGCAGCAGCATTTTCAGCAAGCAGTCCACACCCACATATTGATTCTGACTTTGATAAAGTTAAAATTCTATGCATTTATTGCGATAAACTTTTGTGTTATGGGGAACAGTCTATAGACTTGATGAAAAGCAGGATGCAGGATCATTGCTGTCCTCGACATTAGTTGTTCTTTTTTTCATTCTTTTGTTCCGCTTGGAATTTGTTAAGAAAACACAAAAAAAATAAAAAAATAAAAAACTGTTCTTTTTAGAACTACCTTCACTGTTCAAAGAAAGAACTATATTTCTATGTTAGTATGTAAAAGTTTGTCAGAATGAATGTGTAGTTCATGAATGAATGAATGAATATGTTACTAGTGTATGGAGAATGTGAAAGTGCAGAACTATAAGGAACTGCTACAGCATAAATCTATAAGGTGTTTATCTATAGTATACTGTAGTATGTCCGAAGTATTTGAATGTATCATATGTACATAAATATGTTACAAGTCTATGTTTCAATTTGCGCTGCTGGTGAAAGTGCCTGGGTGAATTTGTTTGTGTAAGGGGTAGAATTACAATCCCCTTGTGCCTCTTTTACACAGATGTTGCGTCACTTTTGTGACACAGCGGTGGTGCAAAAGATGTGGCATGGTGTGTGCTATTAACAATGTAACGCATCTGGAGGGTGTATTACATTGTAAAGCGCTGCGCCAGAAGAGGCTTTCTTGTGCAGAAGGGGGTTCAGCAAGGCCTCCTAAAAGTGACTGAGTGAAATGTATGACATTTAATTCAGTAACTTTTGAGCTTATCCAGTATTGGGGTATCTTTCATAGATTCACATGCCTGAATCATTCCCCGTCGTCGAGGCGGGAGTCCCACGGTAAATAAAAAAGCAGTGCCAAAAGCACTTTGTAGTAGTAGGCCCTAGAAAAAGGCCTGAGGCCTATATTATAGTAGCCTATCTACATCATTATGCTAAAAGGATCAAAGTCTTTGCTCCAACCAATCAGCTCACAACACCTTCTAGAACCTTCCCTGCAGAGCCAGCTCTCCTCAGATTTTCACCGCACGTCGTGTGGAAGGGAGTCTCCCTGAGTCTTGACTCAGTTTTTTCTTCAAAAGCTTCAAGATGTCTGACAAGAAGGCCTTGTTTAGACCCTGCAGAACATGCGAGAAGAAGAGGGTCCATGTGGATGACCAGCACAAGGACTGCATTTATTGCCTGTATCCCAAGCATGAGGCAAAAAGCTGTAAGATCTGCCTTACCTTCCCTTCCAAGACCTTAAGGGATAGGGAGGCCAGAGTCCTTTTGTGGCTTAAATCCTCTTCCACGGATGATGACAGAGCCTCTACCTCTAGCAAGAGGGCGAGGTCTCAAGAGGATAAGACAAGTGAGGGGAGAAAGCATGCTAAGACCTCCCACTCTACTTCAGGCTCTTCACAGAGATCCAAACATTCTGTCTCTGGAGCCTCAGCCACCAACGATCCGGCAAAGAAAACTGTGAGTAAGACTTCTACTGTCTCTTCTCCAGTGACCATGTCTCTACTTCAACCTCTTCTTCTATGGATATGATATCCACTACATCTGTTACTACTCCGATTGTGTCTACAAAAATTTGTATTGTGACAAAAAGAACTCTCGTGGACGACTCGTCGACGAAGACGCCATCAACATCGAAAAATTCGTCATCCAAGAAGAACCCGTCGACGAAGTCGTCGACGACTGTCTCGTCGACGAAGAAAGCATCGACGTCTATCCCGTCTTCGGTTACCCCGTCGATGACCGTCCCGTCGACGGTGGCTCCATCGACGTCGAGTCCATCGACGACTGTCCCGTTGACGTCGAGCCCATCGACGACGGTCCCGTCGACGGCAAGTCTATCGTCGACGATGCTCCCGTCGTCGATCTCGTCGACGATAAACCCGTCGACGACGGCATCCTTTCAGCAGGTGGATGCACCTTCGTCACCGGGGCCATCAAGATCGATGGGATCAGCTTTACTAAGACCTACCACTGGGAATCAGGCCTTTTGTACGCCAATAGCGACAAAAAACTTTCAACTCGTGTCTTATAAGAGACAACAGGGTTCATATATATCACCACTTATGCCTTCTCATCTTCTAGAAACTTATGCTGATGATGAAGAAGATGACTTTGAAGATGATGATGATGAGGGTGCTTTTGGTGTGGCACGTCACCCATCCGAGCTTGTCATCAAGTGCCAAGATGATGATGAAGACGATTCCTACGCTGAACACTACTACCAGGAGGACATCATAGTGCCTCATTCATTGGAACATCAGAGGCGGCCTAGAGTCCCGGAAGTCACTCAGTTGCCGCCTAATTTGATACAGGACTTACAGGCTATGCTGGCGGATTACAAGCAACGTTTTCCACCGCAAGTACCTCAATCTGATACTGCAGTTCCTCCTCAGCAACATCCACCGGTCTCTCCAGTCGGGGAAACTCCGCAACCGGTCTTGCCTCCACAAACTCCGGATACGTCATCAGAAGAGGAGGTAGAAGATGGAGAGTTGCCTAACATACCTTCATCAGACCCATGGGATGAATATGTTATACCCATGCCGTCCCCTCCAACTCCACAGCCTTCAGATTCACCGCCTGAAGATGTAGGTGGTTTTCACAACCTGATGCAGAGGGCATCAACCAGGTTTAAGCTCCCGGTTACAGTGGAGCAAACGGAGTGTTTTCTCCATGACTTTAAAGAGGAAACAAGGAAGATATCTAGAGCCGATCCCATGATTGAGTATATTTGGAAGGAAGACATAAAAATAATGAAAAACCCTGCATCTCTGCCTGCTGTGTTACCCAGAATAGAAAAGAAATATTGTGCTCCGCTCTCTAGTCCGGCGTGCCTTATTGGTCATCCACGCCCAGATTCGGTAATCTCTCAAGCGGCGCAACAAAGGTCTAAGAACCCAGCTACCCCTATTTGTACTCCACCAGATAAAGAGGGGCGACGATTAGACCTTATTGGGAAGAAGTTTTCCACTATGGCTGCAGCATCCATCAGGATAGCAAATTCAATGGCGATTATTGGGCACTACGATCGCCAAATGTGGTCAGAGATGGCTAGCTTCATAGAGCTATTGCCAGAGGACAAAAGACAAGAAGCCAGGAGAGTTCTAATGGAAGGAGAGCGGGCAGCGGAAGAATCCATCGACTGCGCTCTAGATATGGCTAATATGAATTTCAAGTAAAGACATATGGGGAGCGCGTGGTGACACGCTCCACTCCCAGGTGCACTGCTTATGAGGATGCCATATCCAACTCAATTTTAAACCATTCGACCTCTTCACAATTTTATGCAAATTCTTCATTAATGTTCGCCATTCTGTTATCATCATATTCATCAAATCCACATATTTATCGTTCTGCAGTTCGGAAACTTCTCATACTTCCATGCGTCCATCCAGACTTCTTTTGGAAATAAGATCCTAATACACTGATTGATTCAGAGCAGCATTCTTTTATTTCTTTTCAAACCCAATGCATTTCGGGCTAAAATCCAGCCCTTCGTCAGGGGTAACTGTAAACGGACAATTACATATAATATCAATATTTGATTTATAGTCTTATTTTAAAAAACATTTCAAATGCAAGCAGTCTAACATTCAGTACTCCGCAATATCAAATAAATACACGAAGCGTGCGATTGCCCCGTCCATAACTTCGATTAAAACTGTTAATTTAGTTGACCCTTCACCCGCCTAAACAATCTGCTTTGTCACCCCTAGTGAATTCACTTTATCAGGCATTGAGAAAAAGTTTAACCAGCATTACATCAAAAAACAAGTCTAACTAATGCGGTTTTACTCAAAAGGTGCTATTTCCCTTGTTGTGCATTTCACCCTCTAAACAGAACTATGATATGTTAACCTTCCTTTTACACAAACTTTCATGTCATCTTTACACGGTTATACAACAAAATAGAACCCCGTTCTCGTGCTTAACATACCTGCTCATTCTTTCACCTCTTTCAACCCGCGTTACGCGCTGCAAGTAATTACGTCTCACACGTGTGCAAACCTGGGATTTAACCACTTCCTACTCCACCCACTTCCTCCCCAAGCCTCACTCATGCCATTTTGTGCAACTACACTACGTTCCCCACAGTGCATCACAATATATATGCCGAAGCTTATACAAATTTCATGCTTATTATAAAAAATGCATCATTCGCTTGCCAGAAATGTCCCTAATCCATCTCTATTGAAAAATGTTTTTACTGTCCTCACAAATATTTGCGGTTACCGCCGCTGCAGATTGTCGCTCTGATCATGTTGTTCAACTCTATGTGGAGACCCGAATATTTGTCCAACGTCTTATCCATTTTCACTCATGTCGGGTGCAACGACCAACGGGGGGCTTATATTTATATGAACATTGTGTAGGTGGTCTGCACTCCATTTCTCCTATTATTTACCTTTTATTTAATCTGAAAACATTTTTAACCAGCTGCGTGCGTCCCTGGGTTGTGCAAGCCCAAATGCACCAATACTAAGTAAAGACATATGGGGAGCGCGTGGTGACACGCTCCACTCCCAGGTGCACTGCTTATGAGGATGCCATATCCAACTCAATTTTAAACCATTCGACCTCTTCACAATTTTATGCAAATTCTTCATTAATGTTCGTCATTCTGTTATCATCATATTCATCAAATCCACATATTTATCGTTCTGCAGTTCGGAAACTTCTCATACTTCCATGCGTCCATCCAGACTTCTTTTGGAAATAAGATCCTAATACACTGATTGATTCAGAGCAGCATTCTTTTATTTCTTTTCAAACCCAATGCATTTCGGGCTAAAATCCAGCCCTTCGTCAGGGGTAACTGTAAACGGACAATTACATATAATATCAATATTTGATTTATAGTCTTATTTTAAAAAACATTTCAAATGCAAGCAGTCTAACATTCAGTACTCGGCAATATCAAATAAATACACGAAGCGTGCGATTGCCCCAGTCCATAACTTCGATTAAAACTGTTAATTTAGTTGACCCTTCACCCGCCTAAACAATCTGCTTTGTCACCCCTAGTGAATTCACTTTATCAGGCATTGAGAAAAAGTTTAACCAGCATTACATCAAAAAACAAGTCTAACTAATGCGGTTTTACTCAAAAGGTGCTATTTCCCTTGTTGTGCATTTCACCCTCTAAACAGAACTATGATATGTTAACCTTCCTTTTACACAAACTTTCATGTCATCTTTACACGGTTATACAACAAAATAGAACCCCGTTCTCGTGCTTAACATACCTGCTCATTCTTTCACCTCTTTCAACCCGCGTTACGCGCTGCAAGTAATTACGTCTCACACGTGTGCAAACCTGGGATTTAACCACTTCCTACTCCACCCACTTCCTCCCCAAGCCTCACTCATGCCATTTTGTGCAACTACACTACGTTCCCCACAGTGCATCACAATATATATGCCGAAGCTTATACAAATTTCATGCTTATTATAAAAAATGCATCATTCGCTTGCCAGAAATGTCCCTAATCCATCTCTATTGAAAAATGTTTTTACTGTCCTCACAAATATTTGCGGTTACCGCCGCTGCAGATTGTCGCTCTGATCATGTTGTTCAACTCTATGTGGAGACCCGAATATTTGTCCAACGTCTTATCCATTTTCACTCATGTCGGGTGCAACGACCAACGGGGGGCTTATATTTATATGAACATTGTGTAGGTGGTCTGCACTCCATTTCTCCTATTATTTACCTTTTATTTAATCTGAAAACATTTTTAACCAGCTGCGTGCGTCCCTGGGTTGTGCAAGCCCAAATGCACCAATACTAAGTAAAGACATATGGGGAGCGCGTGGTGACACGCTCCACTCCCAGGTGCACTGCTTATGAGGATGCCATATCCAACTCAATTTTAAACCATTCGACCTCTTCACAATTTTATGCAAATTCTTCATTAATGTTCGTCATTCTGTTATCATCATATTCATCAAATCCACATATTTATCGTTCTGCAGTTCGGAAACTTCTCATACTTCCATGCGTCCATCCAGACTTCTTTTGGAAATAAGATCCTAATACACTGATTGATTCAGAGCAGCATTCTTTTATTTCTTTTCAAACCCAATGCATTTCGGGCTAAAATCCAGCCCTTCGTCAGGGGTAACTGTAAACGGACAATTACATATAATATCAATATTTGATTTATAGTCTTATTTTAAAAAACATTTCAAATGCAAGCAGTCTAACATTCAGTACTCGGCAATATCAAATAAATACACGAAGCGTGCGATTGCCCCAGTCCATAACTTCGATTAAAACTGTTAATTTAGTTGACCCTTCACCCGCCTAAACAATCTGCTTTGTCACCCCTAGTGAATTCACTTTATCAGGCATTGAGAAAAAGTTTAACCAGCATTACATCAAAAAACAAGTCTAACTAATGCGGTTTTACTCAAAAGGTGCTATTTCCCTTGTTGTGCATTTCACCCTCTAAACAGAACTATGATATGTTAACCTTCCTTTTACACAAACTTTCATGTCATCTTTACACGGTTATACAACAAAATAGAACCCCGTTCTCGTGCTTAACATACCTGCTCATTCTTTCACCTCTTTCAACCCGCGTTACGCGCTGCAAGTAATTACGTCTCACACGTGTGCAAACCTGGGATTTAACCACTTCCTACTCCACCCACTTCCTCCCCAAGCCTCACTCATGCCATTTTGTGCAACTACCCTACGTTCCCCACAGTGCATCACAATATATATGCCGAAGCTTATACAAATTTCATGCTTATTATAAAAAATGCATCATTCGCTTGCCAGAAATGTCCGTAATCCATCTCTATTGAAAAATGTTTTTACTGTCCTCACAAATATTTGCGGTTACCGCCGCTGCAGATTGTCGCTCTGATCATGTTGTTCAACTCTATGTGGAGACCCGAATATTTGTCCAACGTCTTATCCATTTTCACTCATGTCGGGTGCAACGACCAACGGGGGGCTTATATTTATATGAACATTGTGTAGGTGGTCTGCACTCCATTTCTCCTATTATTTACCTTTTATTTAATCTGAAAACATTTTTAACCAGCTGCGTGCGTCCCTGGGTTGTGCAAGCCCAAATGCACCAATACTAAGTAAAGACATATGGGGAGCGCGTGGTGACACGCTCCACTCCCAGGTGCACTGCTTATGAGGATGCCATATCCAACTCAATTTTAAACCATTCGACCTCTTCACAATTTTATGCAAATTCTTCATTAATGTTCGTCATTCTGTTATCATCATATTCATCAAATCCACATATTTATCGTTCTGCAGTTCGGAAACTTCTCATACTTCCATGCGTCCATCCAGACTTCTTTTGGAAATAAGATCCTAATACACTGATTGATTCAGAGCAGCATTCTTTTATTTCTTTTCAAACCCAATGCATTTCGGGCTAAAATCCAGCCCTTCGTCAGGGGTAACTGTAAACGGACAATTACATATAATATCAATATTTGATTTATAGTCTTATTTTAAAAAACATTTCAAATGCAAGCAGTCTAACATTCAGTACTCGGCAATATCAAATAAATACACGAAGCGTGCGATTGCCCCAGTCCATAACTTCGATTAAAACTGTTAATTTAGTTGACCCTTCACCCGCCTAAACAATCTGCTTTGTCACCCCTAGTGAATTCACTTTATCAGGCATTGAGAAAAAGTTTAACCAGCATTACATCAAAAAACAAGTCTAACTAATGCGGTTTTACTCAAAAGGTGCTATTTCCCTTGTTGTGCATTTCACCCTCTAAACAGAACTATGATATGTTAACCTTCCTTTTACACAAACTTTCATGTCATCTTTACACGGTTATACAACAAAATAGAACCCCGTTCTCGTGCTTAACATACCTGCTCATTCTTTCACCTCTTTCAACCCGCGTTACGCGCTGCAAGTAATTACGTCTCACACGTGTGCAAACCTGGGATTTAACCACTTCCTACTCCACCCACTTCCTCCCCAAGCCTCACTCTTATTATAAAAAATGCATCATTCGCTTGCCAGAAATGTCCGTAACCCATCTCTATTGAAAAATGTTTTTACTGTCCTCACAAATATTTGCAGTTACCGCCGCTGCAGAAAAGGTAAATAATAGGAGAAATGGAGTGCAGACCACCTACACAATGTTCATATAAATATAAGCCCCCCGTTGGTCGTTGCACCCGACATGAGTGAAAATGGATAAGACGTTGGACAAATATTCGGGTCTCCACATAGAGTTGAACAACATGATCAGAGCGACAATCTGCAGCGGCGGTAACCGCAAATATTTGTGAGGACAGTAAAAACATTTTTCAATAGAGATGGATTACGGACATTTCTGGCAAGCGAATGATGCATTTTTTATAATAAGCATGAAATTTGTATAAGCTTCGGCATATATATTGTGATGCACTGTGGGGAACGTAGTGTAGTTGCACAAAATGGCATGAGTGAGGCTTGGGGAGGAAGTGGGTGGAGTAGGAAGTGGTTAAATCCCAGGTTTGCACACGTGTGAGACGTAATTACTTGCAGCGCGTAACGCGGGTTGAAAGAGGTGAAAGAATGAGCAGGTATGTTAAGCACGAGAACGGGGTTCTATTTTGTTGTATAACCGTGTAAAGATGACATGAAAGTTTGTGTAAAAGGAAGGTTAACATATCATAGTTCTGTTTAGAGGGTGAAATGCACAACAAGGGAAATAGCACCTTTTGAGTAAAACCGCATTAGTTAGACTTGTTTTTTGATGTAATGCTGGTTAAACTTTTTCTCAATGCCTGATAAAGTGAATTCACTAGGGGTGACAAAGCAGATTGTTTAGGCGGGTGAAGGGTCAACTAAATTAACAGTTTTAATCGAAGTTATGGACTGGGGCAATCGCACGCTTCGTGTATTTATTTGATATTGCCGCGTACTGAATGTTAGACTGCTTGCATTTGAAATGTTTTTTAAAATAAGACTATAAATCAAATATTGATATTATATGTAATTGTCCGTTTACAGTTACCCCTGACGAAGGGCTGGATTTTAGCCCGAAATGCATTGGGTTTGAAAAGAAATAAAAGAATGCTGCTCTGAATCAATCAGTGTATTAGGATCTTATTTCCAAAAGAAGTCTGGATGGACGCATGGAAGTATGAGAAGTTTCCGAACTGCAGAACGATAAATATGTGGATTTGATGAATATGATGATAACAGAATGACGAACATTAATGAAGAATTTGCATAAAATTGTGAAGAGGTCGAATGGTTTAAAATTGAGTTGGATATGGCATCCTCATTTTTTTTTTTTTTTTTTAAATCTGTTTATTAGCATAGTAGGTAAAGCAGTTACAAATACTTCCAATCCCGGAGGGATACAGAGTAATACACATATAAGATTGCTTAGAATATATAATTGCATAGTTGTCTTAATTTTTCATTTTGTTGGTGACATTAACCGTCACAGTTTATGCAAACCCCTGTCAAAAACTATCCCTCCCCCCACCCTCAACAGATCCATCCGACACTCACACAACAACATATAATTGATTAATCAGTTGACCGGGGCACTCAGAGAATCACAGCGTATGGCTCTATTCGACTGTCCACATAGATGGAACTAGACCAATACAGAAAATATAAAATGGGGGGTCCCCCCTCATTTCTCCGCAGCGCACCACGGTTAGTGACCGTGCATGTCAGTCCAACCAAGGACACATTTATCGTGCAATCGAAGAGGCACTTGTACCCTCGTCTTCCCCGTCTCCCCCAGTTTCAAACATACCTAATATGGTATACCAGTCCAGTGAAATTGGCTTTTTCCTCAGACCCCTGTATTCTTCCCTCTGTAGTGCAACTCCCTCCGCCTTACCCCATCTCACCACTTCCGCCCTCCACAACTCCGGGTCAGGAGGCCTAGCTGATTTCCACCTCATAGTGATGGCACGTTTCGCCAGCAACAGGGCCAGATCCGCGAAGCGTGTCGCCACGGTTCTAGTGCGCTGTGAGGGCCCCAACCCCAGTAACGTGCATTCCAGTGTTGGGGATCGGGTCAAAGCACCCGCTTCCTGTAGCGAAGCATGGACCGTGGTCCAGTAGTATCCTAGTTTGGGGCATTGCCAAAGCATGTGTATTAGTGTTGCGTCCTCGGTGTCACATCGGGGGCAATTACTGTTCGCATCAGGAAACATCATGTGTATGCGGCGTGGGGTCAGGTAGGCTCTGTGTAGAAGCATCGACTGAATAAACTTGAACTTGGGGTTCCTAGCTACTTTTTTGGGGAACTGAAGGATACGTTCCCACTCCTTATCTCTCAGGGGCCTACCAATGTCTACCTCCCATGCTGCCCAGAGTGGCGACAGATCGAAAGCCCTCCCCTTCTTAATACTAGCAGTGAGCCACCTAGTAAGGTGGGCGCCCGTGCCCATCAGGTAGTGCATGGTGATGAGAGGATTCGTAGCTGGCTCCAGGCCCCTAGGGGACCACTTATGTGTGATATAGTGGCGAAGGCCAGAGTATAGCAGGAAGGTGCCTCCCGGGACTCCATGGGTAGTTCTAAAGTCTGCAAAGGACAGTAGGCGCTCTTCCGCGAACAGGTCACCCACGTGCGACACTCCGGCGTCATGCCATTGCTCCAGCGAGTCCGCCGACAGAGTCCCCGTAGCCAGCGGGATACCCAAGAGCGGGATCGTGGGGGCATAGGACGACTCAGGGGATGTGTACTTTAACGCCTTCTGCCAGTATGTTATCGCCAGTTTGAGGAGAGGTGGGACATCCCTAGGTACAATTGAGTTGGGCAAAAGTAACGTGTGTATTCTCCCCAATGCATGATCCCTGTCCGTCATGTTAATCTCCTGAAGATTGCGACCCGCCACCCAGAAGGCCAGCCATTGCAGTTGACACGCATAGTTGTAGGCCCTAAAATCAGGCAAACCCATGCCACCGGCTTCAGAGGGGAGCTGCAGCTTGGACAGACCTACACGCCTGCGGCCGTGCCCCCATACAAGTTCGGTGAGTAGAGTGTCTAGGGCCTTAAAGGTAGCTGCCGGGATCAGGTGTGGCAAGTTAGTGAAGTGGTAGAGAAGGCGGGGGAGCATCACCATCTTGGATATCGCCACTCTTCCGGGTATAGAGAGTGGCAGTGTGAGCCAAAATTGTATCTGCGACTTCAGTGCTCTAATGGCCCTCCCAAGGTTACCGTCGATCATCTGACCTGCTTCCCTGTAAATCTGCATCCCCAGATATCTGAAGGTTGTTTCAGCTATCTGGAACTCGTGGGGGGCGAAGGGCAATGGAGTAGTCAGACCAGCGGCTGCAAATGTGAAGCCATATGATTTGGACTCGCTGATGGTCAGGCCTGAGATCGACCTAAAGACCTCAAATACCTGGGCAACAGTGCTCAGGTCGCTCCTCAAGTCTCGGAAATATAAGATAATATCATCCGCATAAGCGGACACTATATGCGCCGTCCCATGCCGCAGAATGCCAAACCGGGGGGCCATGTGGCGGAGCCTACAGAGCATCGGCTCAAGGGCAAGGACAAATAGGAGGGGGGAAAGTGGGCAGCCCTGTCTGGTGCCCCGTGCAATAGCTATAGGAACTGATATATGACCTGAGGTGCGCACTCTAGCAGTGGGATCTGTATACAGCAATCTGACCCAAGCGAGGAATTCGGGGGGTATCCCAAATTTCGACAGTGTGTCAAACATGTAATCCCATCTAAGGGAGTCAAATGCTTGTTTCAAGTCTAGTGAGATGCAGCCTTCAGAGCTCGTGCCCTCTCGATCACCGAGCATGAGCTGGGCTAGTCGCCTGAGGTTCATGGCTGTATTGCGGCCCGGGACAAAACCACATTGATCAGGGTGGACTAGTTGAGGTACATATTGCATGAGCCTTGATGCCAGCACCTTGCTCAATATCTTGGAGTCAGTATTGAGAAGGGACAGGGGTCTATAGTCAGCCATCTGAAGCCCTTCTTTATTAGGCTTTAAAAGGGACGTGATTAACGCCTGCATAGACGACTGCGGTAGGGTGGTTGTTCGCAGCGCTTCCAAGTAGATAGCGTGTAACCGTGGGGCCAGTAGGTCTATGTATGTTGCATAAAAGTCGGCCGGTAGGCCGTCTGTCCCAGGGGTCTTGCCCTTAGGAAGGGCGCGTATTGCCTGTCTGATTTCAGCTATGGTAATGGTGCGCTTAAGGTCTTTGATCTGCCCTTCTGTAAGCCGAGGCAGGGCTAAGTCCCTCGTAAAGGCCTCGAATGCGACCTCTGGAAGGGGCTGTGGGGGACTGTACAGCGCTGTGTAGTATTCCCTGAACGCAGTGTTGATCCCGACCTGGGTGGTGACTGGATTTCCTGCTTGGTCCAAGATTCTCAGAATGGGGTGGCTCACTGGGGAGTCCCTTAATAGGCGGGCTAGGAGGGGGCCAGCTCTATCTGCCTGTGCATGCTGCCTGTTCGTATATTCCCTATAGTCTAGGAGCCTCAGGTCTTCCAATAGCTCTGCGTGTCGAATGTGAGCCTCCTGTAGTGGTGTGAAGGGCGCATGTGTGCCGGCAGCCTCACTTTCTAGGGAAGCCAGGGAGCCCTCCACCTCCTTCAATTGATTAATTATCTCCCTTTTCCTGCCCATTCCAGCGGCCATGGCCGCCCCCCTAAGACAGACCTTAAATGCGTCCCACTCCACTTGACGGGTGCTGGCTGTGTTCATGTTTGTGGAGAAATATGTTCCTATAGCGTCGGACAGGGAGGCCCTGAACACTGAGTCTTCAAGAAGATCTGGGGACAGTCTCCAAGTAGGGATGGGGGCCAGCCGCCTGCCCCACTGCCATGTGAGTTCTACAGAGCTATGATCTGACAGAGTCTTCCCCATGTGTTGGGCCTTAACAATTGTATCCGCTACGGAGCGGGAACAGAAAATGTGATCAATTCTAGTATGAAGCTGGTGTGGTGGGGAGAAAAAGGTATATTCCTTCTCCTGTGAATGTGTACTGCGCCATACATCAGTCAGGTCCCAGCCCTCAGCCCATCGATTAAGAGCATCCGCTTGTTTCCTACTCTCAGTTGCCTTTAAAGGGGGATGTGACCTATCCAATGTAACATCAAGCACAGCATTAAAATCACCCCCAATAAACCATCGATGATCAGCCCACTCCGTCAGCACCCCGTTCACCGTCAACAAGAACTCCGATTGATTAGAGTTCGGCGAGTAAACACATCCAAATACAACAGCATCCCCGTCCAACATCCCCCGCACAAATACATATCGGCCCTCTTTATCAATTCTATGCTCTAGCATCTGAAAGGGGACAGAGCCACGGAACCAGATCGCCGCCCCCCTTGAAAACGCAGAATAAGAGGTAGCAAATAATTGTCCCCTCCATTTTTTGCGCAGTTTCACAGCTTCAGAGGCGTTCAAATGTGTCTCTTGTAGGCATGCAATCTGGGTTCCCCTGCGGTTGAGCTGGGCCAAAATTCTATGGCGTTTCTGGACTGCTCCCATGCCACGCACGTTCCAGGTGCACATTTGGTAATTATTAAGTGGCCCCATATCCAATCATGTGGTGCGACTCAGTGAAACTCCCTGGGCCCCATGTCAGCTGTGCGTTGAGATAAGGTGAGTGTGTCGTGGAAACAAATAACCCCTTAACAAAAAGGTCCCCAAGCCAACGAGCCCGGGATCCAAACTGTGGTGCCCAACGTGGGCACAAGTCATTGGAGTCCGTGTGCAGATCGGAGGGTTAGCAGGCCTCTGTCAACTGTCATTAAACGATCTGCATAGGCTCGGTAGTCCTCAACAAAGTGGGTTCCCCATGCAACCCACCACTAGCGAAAGGAGGGGGAGGGGGGGGGGGGGGGGAGTTCAAGTATACATTACCACCCGGAGGGGATCAAATTTCCAGCAATTCAGAACTCCTCTGCCATTTGGGCTGTAATTTTCGGGAACAGCGGCAAGCTGTCCATTGAGCCAGACACCTCTGTATGGGTGTCAGTGGTTGCGGAGTGCCTGTCGTTAAGGGCTTGGGCGTCGTGTGCTGCTAGTGCCTCCTCTGTGAGCTGTTGCCGGTGAGATGACGATGGGTTGCTCGTCCCTCGAGCATCTGGAGGGTGCGTCTTCGCAGGGGGTCCATGGGATGAGTGGAGTCCAGGGCCTGGAATGTTGTGTCGTCTGTCCGGTGAATCTCCGCGTTCGTTGCGGCCGTCCCCCTGGTGCTCCCCGAATGGGTCCTGTGAGGTCGGCGGTGTCAGAGTGACCTCCATCCATTCCTCCGCCTCCTCTGGTGAGTCGAAGAAGTGGGATCTGTTGTCATGCAGGATTTTGAGCCGAGCAGGGAACAGCAGCGCGTACTTCATATTTCTGTCCCTTAACTTGCGTTTGACACCCATGAAGGTGGACCTGGCGCGCTGCACAGTGGGCGTGAAATCAGGATAGACTGAAATGTTTTTATCCTCAAATCGTATCGGTGCTTTTTCCCTGGCCGCACGCAATACAGTGTCTCGGTCTCTGAAATGAAGGAGGCGCGCGATCAGGGGACGAGGGGGTGCCCCTGGTTTGGGGGGCCTAGGAGGCATCCGATGAGCCCTCTCCACGCTGTACAGTGCAGTGAGATCTTCTTGGCCCACTAGCTTCCGTAGCCAGTCCTCCACGAATTGGGTGGGGTTCCTCCCCTCAATTCTCTCCGGAATGCCTAAGATGCGAACGTTGTTGCGGCGCGCACGTCCTTCTGCCTCATCCACTTTATCCCAGAGATGTTTAAGCTGTTTCTCCACTCCCTCCAGCCTCGTGGAATGCTCCGTCTGCTGTGGCACTAGGTCATTCAGTGCTAGCTTCTGCTCCGCCACTCGTTCCGCCAATTTGTTATGGTCCGCCCTTAGTAATGATAGGCCAGTCGCCATATTGTCAATACGCGATTCCAGGGCCTCACGAGTCGCTCGTATCTCATTAAGGATAAGGTCCAATTTTGCGTCCTGGGACCTTTTCCCAGTCGGCGGGATGATGTCCATGTTGGAGGAGGCCAGAGGGTCCTCGGAGCCTGTGGACTGCAGGTCCGTCGCAGCGCCCTGTCCATGAGTCTTGCCCCTTTGCTTGCCCATGGCTCTTGTTAGCAGGGTGGCGCCGGAAAGGGCACAGCAGATCGCCGCCGCCTTCTCCCGTATCTACTCCGGGCGCCGGGCTGCGTCCGCCGCAGGATCAGGGAGTGGAGTCCAAGGGTGGGAGCAGCACAGGCCTAGGGCCGGCGGGGAGCGAGTAGAATCCCTGTCCTCGCCGTTAGTGTCAGTATTGGCGGCTTACCCAGGGAGGCCCCGTGTGCAGAGTCGACTATAGCTTCCCGCAGTACAGATGAAGGAGGTAAGGTGGCCCGCTGCCAGTGTCTGATGAATCGGCCCTACGCAGGTGCACTCTCGTAGTCTGGGCCAGTGTGTTGTGGTAGGCCCGCAGGGTGGGGGTCCCACTCTCCTGTCGTCACTCGTGGCCGGTCGCCCCGTTAGCCAGATCCTGCAGCCCACCGCCCCTTGCTCATCGCCGGGCACACCGCCCTCCGCAGGGCGTTGCACCTCGTGGAATCCTAGTCGCGGTTCCACCAATCGACCAGTGTATGGGCCAGAGGAGCTCCTCCCGGCCGGGTCCCAGCAACAAGATGGCGCCAAAGTACTGCCAATGAGGCCTGCAGTGTCGGGGGGGGGGGGTCCGGAGCAAGCGGCGCTTGTAGCTGATGTCCGGCGCTGTCCGCCTTACAGTCCCGGGCGGCGCAGCAGGGAACAGGCGTCCTGCCCACCGCGTGAATGAAGACGGGCAGCTATGTGGAAAGAGCCTCCGCCCGATCCGCAGTGCGCCCAGCAGGATGGCCGTGCAGGGCCCCGCAGCGTAGGCGGGGGTCGCTGGGTCACCGCACGATCAGGACACCCCCCCACAGGCAATGTCCGTCGCTGGTGTCCGTCTCAGTGGTCCGGCGCGGAGTCCGGTCTTACCGCGCCAGAGGCTATGGGGAGGCCGGGGAGAATTTCCACTCGAGCCCGGGGCTTCACCTTGCGCAGCAGGCCGCTTCCGGGACAGCCGCGCCGAGCTTCAGCAGAGCGGGCGGACTGGATAAGCACCGCTCCGCTTCTAGGATGACACCCTCGGGGACCTCCGGTGCAAGTATGAGGTGGGTTGCAGAGGGGGAAAGCAGGATATTTCGCTAATGTGAGGGATTACGGACGGAGCTCTCGGGCTACACGTCCACCATCTTCGGCTTCAGGCCACGCCCCTCGATATGGCATCCTCATAAGCAGTGCACCTGGGAGTGGAGCGTGTCACCACACGCTCCCCATATGTCTTTACTTAGTATTGGTGCATTTGGGCTTGCACAACCCAGGGACGCACGCAGCTGGTTAAAAATGTTTTCAGATTAAATAAAAGGTAAATAATAGGAGAAATGGAGTGCAGACCACCTACACAATGTTCATATAAATATAAGCCCCCCGTTGGTCGTTGCACCCGACATGAGTGAAAATGGATAAGACGTTGGACAAATATTCGGGTCTCCACATAGAGTTGAACAACATGATCAGAGCGACAATCTGCAGCGGCGGTAACCGCAAATATTTGTGAGGACAGTAAAAACATTTTTCAATAGAGATGGATTACGGACATTTCTGGCAAGCGAATGATGCATTTTTTATAATAAGCATGAAATTTGTATAAGCTTCGGCATATATATTGTGATGCACTGTGGGGAACGTAGTGTAGATGCACAAAATGGCATGAGTGAGGCTTGGGGAGGAAGTGGGTGGAGTAGGAAGTGGTTAAATCCCAGGTTTGCACACGTGTGAGACGTAATTACTTGCAGCGCGTAACGCGGGTTGAAAGAGGTGAAAGAATGAGCAGGTATGTTAAGCACGAGAACGGGGTTCTATTTTGTTGTATAACCGTGTAAAGATGACATGAAAGTTTGTGTAAAAGGAAGGTTAACATATCATAGTTCTGTTTAGAAGGTGAAATGCACAACAAGGGAAATAGCACCTTTTGAGTAAAACCGCATTAGTTAGACTTGTTTTTTGATGTAATGCTGGTTAAACTTTTTCTCAATGCCTGATAAAGTGAATTCACTAGGGGTGACAAAGCAGATTGTTTAGGCGGGTGAAGGGTCAACTAAATTAACAGTTTTAATCGAAGTTATGGACTGGGGCAATTGCACGCTTCGTGTATTTATTTGATATTGCCGAGTACTGAATGTTAGACTGCTTGCATTTGAAATGTTTTTTAAAATAAGACTATAAATCAAATATTGATATTATATGTAATTGTCCGTTTACAGTTACCCCTGACGAAGGGCTGGATTTTAGCCCGAAATGCATTGGGTTTGAAAAGAAATAAAAGAATGCTGCTCTGAATCAATCAGTGTATTAGGATCTTATTTCCAAAAGAAGTCTGGATGGACGCATGGAAGTATGAGAAGTTTCCAAACTGCAGAACGATAAATATGTGGATTTGATGAATATGATGATAACAGAATGACGAACATTAATGAAGAATTTGCATAAAATTGTGAAGAGGTCGAATGGTTTAAAATTGAGTTGGATATGGCATCCTCATAAGCAGTGCACCTGGGAGTGGAGCGTGTCACCACGCGCTCCCCATATGTCTTTACTTAGTATTGGTGCATTTGGGCTTGCACAACCCAGGGACGCACGCAGCTGGTTAAAAATGTTTTCAGATTAAATAAAAGGTAAATAATAGGAGAAATGGAGTGCAGACCACCTACACAATGTTCATAATACGAATTTCAGACAGTTGGCTGGGGCAGCGGTCCTGAGACGTCAAGGGTGGTTAAAAGCCACTACATTTCGTCCGGAAGTTCAATTGAAAATACTGGACATGGCATATGACGGAGAGTCCCTCTTTGGGAAACATGTCGATGAGGCTCTCCAAACGATTAAAACTGACACAGATACTGCAAAGTCACTAGGATCATTGCAATATAAAAGAGGGTCGTTCAGAGGAGCTAGAGGACAAGGTTATTCGTCCAGAGGAAGTTATTACCAGCAAGGCAGGCAATATCAACAACAATACCGCCAAAACTATCAGTCCTCTTATAAACAATCTGGATCGGCTGGTTTCTCTCGCCAAGAAGGAAGAAGGCGCGCAAACAACCAAGGAAGAGACAGTCACAAGAAACAGTGAGAGCAATTGGGCGCCACCTCCAATCCCTTACCTTCCCGTGGGCGCGAAGATATCTGCTTTCCAACAGCAATGGCAGAATATAACAACGGATCGGTGGGTGTTAGACTTGATCCAACATGGTCACACCCTAGAGTTCATCACCAAACCTCCACCAACTCCGCCCAGGGGTCCCCCTCCCCCTCGTCTTCACTTATTGTTCAAGGAGGTGCAAGCTATGCTTCTCAAAAAACGCAATAGAGAAAGTTCCAAATCATCAGAGAGGGGCAGGTTTTTATTCCCGTTTTTTTCTCATAAAAAAGAAAACAAGGGAATGGCGACCGATCCTAGACCTACGCAATCTGAACAAATATCTCAAGAAGCAAGGATTTCGAATGGTCACCCTCTCGGACATTCTCAGTTGCCTCAACGAGGGAGATTACATGGCTTCCTTGGACATGGAAGATGCATACTTCCACATCCCAATCCACCCAAACCATCGGAAGTACCTCCGTTTCACGGTGGCCGGCGCCCATTTTCAATTCAAAGTTCTCCCATTTGGCCTCAAGTCGGCCCCAAGGATTTTCACGAAGTGCCTGGCCCCTGTGGCAGCAGCTCTTCGGGCAGCAAAAGTGCAGGTCTTCCCATATTTGGACGACTGGCTAGTCAAAGGTCCATCAGAGGCCAAAGTAAGATCCGACATTACAGTATGCTGCAATCTCTTCGCATCGCTAGGCCTCACAATCAACAAAACCAAATCTCAAATGGATCCAAAACAAAACCTGTTGTTCCTAGGAGCTTGCTTGGACACAGTGGAATGCAAGGCATCCTTATCTCGAGAGAGACAGCTCCGACTGCAGGCGTTGGCCAAAAAACTGGCAAGAAGAAAGTCACTTTCAGTTCGCCTATTTGCATCACTTCTGGGGATGTGTTCTTCAGCCATCAACCTCATTCCATTGGCGCGTCTAAAGATGCGGCCACTGCAAAGGAGCTAAACTGTCAATGGCATCAAGCGACAGGTTCATTCGAGGACACCATCACAATCACCAACAGGATGGTGCATGCACTCCAATGGTGGTCTCAGATCAGCAATCTGGAACAGGGGCTCTCATTCTTACAGAATCCTCCGGATTTTATTCTGACGACGGATACGTCCATGGAGGGCTGTGGTGGTCATCTCCAGGACCTGCAAGTGCAAGGAAAATGGTCTCAGCAACACAAGAAATGCCACATCAACAGTCTAGAGTTGAAAGCCATTTGTCTGTCTCTTCAAGCGTTCCTCCCCAGGATAGTAGGGTCCTCGGTTCTAGTCAGAACGGACAACACCACAAGCATGTTTTATATCAACAAGCAGGGAGGAACGAGATCAGCAACGTTATCCAAACAAGCCCAAGAGTTATGGAAATGGTTAACAATTCACAACATAACTCTCAAAGTGGAGCACGTCAGAGGCCTCTACAACACCTTGGCAGACAAACTGAGCAGAACATTGTCAGATTGCCACGAGTGGGAACTGGACAACGACCAGTTGAACTATGTGTTTCAGAGATGGGGCAAACCCAGGTTGGACCTATTTGCGACCCATCAGAACAAGAAATGCCGGTACTACGCCAGCAGATATCCTCAACAGGGGTCAAGGGGGAATGCCCTTTCGATGCGATGGTCAGGGACCTATGCATACGCTTTTCCTCCGATCCCTCTGATTCCACGAGTGGTGCGCAAGATGAAAATGGAGAGTTGTCGCCTTCTCCTCATTGCTCCCAAGTGGCCTCGCCAGTATTGGTTTCAGGAACTCATGCTACTTTCACAGGAACCACCGATCAAACTGCGTGTAACTCCGAAGTTACTGTCACGCAACGAGGGTCAGGTACTTCACCCAGATCCTCAATCACTGAAATTGCACGCATGGCTCCTAACTTCTTAGAATCGAACATCTTCAAATTCCTCAGGACTGCCGAGACATTTTAGAGAAGGCAAGAGCCCAGAGTACATTAAAAACTTATCGTCTCAAGTGGAAGCGTTTTTTGCGCATTGTGCATCTCTAGTGCTTTACACACCTATAGAGGCGCCGGCAGAAAAGATATTACCCTATTTATTGCATTTAGCGCAATCTGGTCTTTCATTTTCATCAATAAAGGTCCACTTAGCGGCCTTATCCAGGTACAGAAAGATGACTAACACTCAATCACTCTGCTCTTCATCGCTAATCAAGCAATTTATGAGGGGTCTGTTCCGGGCTTATCCCCCAGTGAAGCCCTCACCACCGGAATGGGAGCTCAACACGGTTCTATCACAGCTGATGAAGCATCCGTTCGAGCCTATCCATAGAGCCGACCTAAAGTTCTTGACATGGAAGATTGCTTTATTACTGGCACGAACTTCCGCAAGAAGAGTGGGAGAAATTCAAGCTTTCACCATAAAGGAGCCCTTTTTACATTTCTCCCAGGACTATGTCACTTTGCGAACGAATCCAACGTTCATACCGAAAGTGCCTTCCCAGTTTCATCTAAATGAACCTGTCAAGCTGAAAGTTTTCTTTCCAAACCCGTCAACCCCTGCTGAAAAAACATTGCATTCTTTGGACATCAAACGATGCTTAAAATGTTATCTTCAGAGAACCAAGACTTTGAGAAAGTCAGATCAACTGTTTGTAGCTTATGGCCAAACTACATTGGGGAAAGCGGTTACTAAAGCCACGATTTCCAGATGGATCGCATCCGCTATTCAATTCTGCCACATCAAGGCTAATCGACCATTGACAAGATCTGTTCGATCTCACTCCACAAGAGCTGTGGCAGCGTCTGCGGCTTTGTTTGCAGGCGTGACGCTTGAGAACATTTGCCGTGCTGCGACATGGAAGAATGTCCACACGTTTACAAGACATTACTGCCTGCAATCAGCAAATCAGGATGATGCGGCAGTGGGCCAAGCTGTTTTACGTCACCTGTTTCCATAAGGAGTATGTTCAGGTACTGATGTTCACTTACTTCATATAAAGTACATGCAATTCAATAGATTGTTTTTAAATATGCAGACATATACTAACATGTTGTGTATTTTTGTATGATGCTTAAGATTTCTTTCCAGAAAGAAAGTGCATAATTTCAATGTTGAACCTGAACATGATTTATTAATAGTTCGAACTCTAGGCGTTTGTTGGTTGACGATACATTCATGGGGGTGCACTGCAATAAGTCTCCCACCATCCGCAACCGACTTTGCCTGGCTTACTGCTTGCTATTCTGATTCAGGCATGTGAATCTATGAAAGATACCCCAATACTGGATAAGAAAACAAGTTACTTACCTGTAACTTCAGTTATCCAGTATTGGTATCTTTCATAGATTCACATGCACCCACCCTCCTCCCCGGCGAGTCAGTTCTCTAAGTTGGGGATACTTGTTCCCACTTGTGCTACGAAAATCTGAGGAGAGCTGGCTCTGCAGGGAAGGTTCTAGAGGGTGCTGTGAGCTGATTGGTTGGAGCAAAGACTTTGGTCCTTTTAGCATAATGATGTAGATAGGCTACTATAATATAGGCCTCAGGCCTTTTTCTAGGGCCTACTACTGCAAAGTGCTTTTGGCACTGCTTTTTTATTTACCGTGGGACTCCCGCCTCGACGACGGGGAATGATTCAGGCATGTGAATCTATGAAAGATACCAATACTGGATAACTGAAGTTACAGGTAAGTAACTTGTTTTCTTATGCTGCGTCAAAACATTGCATATGCTTGAAGCAGTGTAAGGATTGATACAGCATTGTGAGCATAGGGCCCCAAGAGAATTGCCGGAGCTGTGTTATACTTGCAACCAACGTCAAGCAATAATTCATCCAAAAATTACTTTGCAATTTAGTTTTGTTATTATTTTATAATAATAATATGAAATATAATCTAAAAATAAAATAAGTATAAATATTTATATTAAAAATTTAAGAAATTAGTATAAAAAGAAAGACATAATAATTAATACCTTTATAAATTATCATTTACAAAACATTTGAAATTCACTGAAAAAAACGTAGGTTTCACACACGTTATAGTTAGGAATTAGCATTTAAAAAAACATGCAAATTCATTGAAAAAAACATAGGTTTCACACGTTATAGTTAGCTGAACATTTCTCTCATACAAAACCTTTGAAATTCCTCCGTTACAGTTAGCTCAGCTAAGTATAACTTGCGCGCCCGCAATGCACTGCTGATAACGTAACATATTACATCACTCATGACATGGTCAGTAACATCACTCATGACATTACTGATGACATCTCAAATGACATCCCTGATGACATCACTGATGACATCATCCTTGTGGCACACCTCCTCTTGCTGTAATATAACCTTTAATACACACGATCAAAAATAGAAACTAAAATTTTCAAAAAAATGGAGATACCAATTCCAGTTAGACCAACCTGTTGAGTAATCCCTAAATCTACATGCACATCCACTCTTTCACCAACAGTTCTATATAGTCACTCATACATGTACTGACTCATCATATGTACTCATACACCTATATGTCCTGTTATACACCGACACTCATCTATAGAGTTACTCACACACATACTCACACATGCAAATAAACTATCAAATATCAGTTTACTTGCATATACAGCTATACACCCACCACTACACTAAGTTCTACAGAATCGTAGACATACTTACTCTCTTAAACAATCACTTATAGAAACACATACTTATTTATACAGGACGTCTTAGAATCTGTCGCTCTCAGATATACTCCCTTATATACATCAATACTCACATATACTAGTTTAAAACATATGTAGTTACTTATAATGTGGTAAATTAATTTTACCGTATCATTTTTCCATACAATTAAATAGCAAGAAGGAAGCTCATCAAATGAGAGGCAGAGTCCGTGGGATCTGAGTCATACAGGCTTTAATGAAAGATCCTCGAGGATCGGATATCATGTTCCATCACCACTAAGGTTCAGGAAGGGACATTCAACGTTTTATTAGCATTACACATTATATATAGTAAAATGGTACAATTGAAACCAATACAGTAGGCGTAACAGGTGAAAAGAGAGAGATAAGAACACGTGTGCGTAACAGGAGGCGTGTAAAAAGGCGTACACATGGGCGTGCACTGTACATGTCAGAGAAACGTCACAAGAAACGTCACATGTGGGTGGATGCATAGAGAAAGTTTGCAGGATCAGCAGAAACCTATGACCTGGATGCGCGCGCAACTGAGCATGACGTGTAACTGGGGAGAACTGGGGGCTTTGACTTTAGCACTAGTAGAGGAGACTGGTGTCTGGGATGTCAGGGCAACCTGTACCTATAACATATCTGGTATCTCATGTTTGGAGGATGTAGTGTCTGAAGAAAAAGGTCTCTCGAGCAGAGGCCGTTCAATACGGAATGCTAGTGCGTGCATACGTGTCTTGGTGCAATGTGCGGAGCCATGGGCCTACCATGGTAACGGGTTCAGTAAATCACTTGCAAGGAGGACAGGAAGGCCGGGCCCTTTGCTCTGCAGCCGGGAATATGTTTACCTATTTCATTAGACTGGAATGTGTTTTCGAGGAGGCTGAGCAGATAACTGTAGGCAAAATATGATTTTGGCAGGCAAGCAGGCCGAGCCGGGCACCGCTTCGCTGGCAGGAAGTAAGGCAGGGGTCAGGGATGCATACAGGTTTCGGAGACAGGAGAGATGAGGCTCGGGGCCTCGTTTAAGGGCCTAGCTCGACTGGGCCAGGAAACATGGAGAAAAAACGTGTGCGAGATTCAGAAGTGCACCATGTAAAGACGTTGGCACCATAGGCCTAGAAGCCTAATTAACGGAATTTTCTTGCATGACTGGATAGCTGACATGTTAAGGATGGACGCAAATGTATTTGCGTCTTTTTAGCACGTACGGAACAGAAGTTACACAACATACAAGGAACATGGGTGCATGGATAGGGTGCGAGTGGGGGACACATTAGCTACCTGAAAATTTCTATTACCTCATTCCCTCCTTGGACCCTACTACACCCTTTAGGATATATCTATATTCATGAGACCATCTATCTGTTCGTAAAGCATCATTTGTTCTTCTTTCATTATTCGGGAACGGGAACGTGTACTTGGATGGGGAATACAAGCTGTGGTGCACAAGCCGCAAATCGCTGGCCCACATTGCAGACAGAGACAACAACTGAATACTATGACCAATATTATTCCTAGGAATGATAAAAATTTCCATCCCCAAGCGGATATCACACTCCAGAGCCAACCGGACCAAGTCCAGGAGCCTGGATTCTGGTGTATCAGGTGAGCAATTGCATGAAGCCGAGTTATGGCCTTATACACGGATGGCGCGTTATTAGGAATAAACACGCAGCAACTGGATCCGATGACTCTACAAGCCCCGCCCCTATTGGCAAGGATGACGTCAAGGACAAGGCGATTTTGAAGAACAACAAGTCTTATAGCAGACTGCTCCTCGGTCAGGTTACCTAAAGCAGAAGTAGTCTCATTCACTACTGCTTCCAAAGTTCGTGTTAATCTACGTATCAATTTACTGTTCTGGACAGGTCCTATAAAGAAAAAGAATCCTTTGTTGAAATCAGTATATTGCTCCAATGTTGTTTCAGTCTGGTCGACAATCGGGGTCTTGATCTCCCTTCTATGTCTTACATGCACAAGATGTGGATTTCGATAATAATCAGGCGGGGCTAGGAAAACAGGTGGCAATAGGAACGCAATATAACACGTCCCATCCCAATCTAATGGCAGACGTACATAGGCTGTCTGACCACATATAAAATAAGAATGGCGGGAAGCTTTGAAAGTAGACTTTCCTTTATCACTGAATTCGACAACAGTATTACAATCACTGTGTCCTAGATGTACTGAACCATTCTTTCTGACGCATAATTCGCCTTTCACTGGCAAAACTGTAATAGACGGCAAGTCCGAATTAGTCTCAGACTGCACATTCAGGATCATGAGGTTAAGTGTAAAATTACCTAATCCATACACTTCATTTTCTAGATCGGTCCCTGTCCTTTGGGGAAGACCTTCCTTGTCTGGGAAACATATTTTATTCATAACTGTATTCAGGTTCCCCCATATCCAATTGCCTTGGGAAACCTTGGACTTACTATCTAGGGAAGACATTAAAGTAAACCATGCACCACACGAACCATTATGTGTGAACGGATAAGGAAAGAGGGGCAGAGCTCCCTTGTATTTCTGATAGGGAGGGAGTCGGCCACATACCCAGCAATTGGTGGCATTGCTGGTCTGGTGAGAATGGTGTAACATACGGATGAATGTATTGTTGCGCATTGCTAAACGATAGGATAATTCGTGGGGAGGCAGGTCACTAAAAGTGTGCTCTACAGTATCATTAGAGGAAGCATGTACATGAGAATCAAGAGGAAAGAAAACATGTAGCATTAAACTTATGCATATGATCGTAAGACTCAGAAGAAACATGGAAATTAATGCGATAATGCATCTGCTGTGCAAAACTTTACAGTACTGTTTTCTCTTTTCGATACGCCTATCTCTCTGACTACTTGGGTCTATCTTATACATGTCAGAAACCTGTCTAACCGCTTCACCCGAGGGGGACTTAAACAATTAAACGCTGTCTCACTTACTAGACCTCAACTTGGAACGATACTCCTGTTGGGGAGTTTTCTCTAGCAGGGGGATTTTAGAGTCAGTATCTAAAAGTGGGCAGTCCTTAATCGGAGTCTCTGGACACAGTCCGTGAAATTTCTTAATGTGGCTGGAGTGGAGCCATCCCTTGCGACCTTCCAGCTTGACGGCGGTCCTTGTTGACATCAACACCAACTTTGGCTGCTTCCATCTGGGTTCCAGCGGACTTTTCCTGTCGAAGTTCCTCACATAAACATATTCGCCTGGAACGACTTCATGCGGTTTTACTTGGGTGTTGTCCGGGAAGGCAGCCGCGACCTGTGAACGACAAGATTGTAGTGCAGACATCAAGGAGGCCAAGTAATCTGTCAGCATGTTACTTTCAACATCTGTAATTCGTCTGGGCATAGGCGTACCCCACATATTCGGGGGACGACCAAAAACAATCTCATACGGGGACAATCCTGTTCTAGAATGGGCTACCATTCGTATGTAAAAGAGGGCAACTGGCAGGGCAACTATCCAATCTACACCTTTTTCTGCACAGACTTTTGCTAAGCGTGTTTTCAGGGTTTGATTATGTCTCTCGACGAGACCTGCGGCTTCGGGATGTCGGACACAGTCTTCCACTGATTGCCTAACAGGAGTGATACCTGTTTCATAAGCTCGGACGAGAATGGCTGTCCATTATCAGAGTACACGACACGGGGCAAACCATATCGTGGGAAAAACCCACGTACCAGCTGTTTGGCAGTGGTTACAGCAGTGTAATCGGGAACTGGATATGCTTCTGTCCATCGGGAAAGAGCACATACGACTACGAGGACATACTTGAATCCTCGGCATCTGTCCATCTGGATATAATCCATCTGGAGGACTTCAAAAGGATGGTCAGGAGGATGAAATCCACCTTGTTCCACGGGAACACCTTTGCCTGGATTGAACTGACAACAGATCATGCAGGTACGCACTTTCTGTTTCGCTGCTGCTCGTAAATGTTTGTTGAACCAAAGATTCTGTAAACTGTCTAACATGGCTTTCTCTCCTAAGTGTGCTGGACTATGTGCTGTGTTAATGATAACTTGAACCATAGAGTCGGGGAGGAACCATGTGGCTCTTCCCTTCGTCATCCATCCCTGATCTGTCTGGATCCCTCCTTGTTCAGTCCATTTCTTGATTTCATCTGGGGTTGCATGGGTCTGTATGTCGAGTACATCTAGTGTGGGATCCTTAACTGTCAGGCAATGTGTCAGTGAAGTTACCTCGGTCTTTGTCATGTCAGTCGGTATGTCTGTCTGAGCTGTGAGTTTGGCTGTTCGATCTGCCAGGTCGTTACCCTGGGAAATAGTGTCGGTGACTTTAGTATGTACTTTGCACTTCATAATGGCTATGGCTGTAGGCAAGTGTATTGCTTCTAACAGGGCTTGAATGAGAGGACCATGCTGGATCTTGGTACCGTGAGAAGTTAAAAAACCTCTCTCTTCCCAAAGAACACCGAAGTCGTGAACGACTCCGAATGCATACTGTGAATCTGTGTATATGTTTACTTTCTTGTTCTTGGCTAGTATACAGGCTTGGGTCAGAGCGATGAGCTCTGCAGCTTGAGCAGATAATGTGTCAATACGATGTGTTTCTATGACTTCAGTTTCAGTGGTCACTGCATATGCGGCCACTAACTCTCCTGTGCTTGTTCTCATACATGAACCATCCACGTAAAGTGTCAGGTCTGGGTCGAGCAATGCAATGTCTGTCAAGTCTTGTCGGGGCTTTGTCACTGTATTAATGACATCTACACAGTCATGTGGTGCTGGATCAATTGTACTCGAGGGTAACAAGGTGGCAGGGTTGAGTATGTTGCAGCGTCTGATTTCTATGTGTGGCTGGAACAGTGTCAGCTCATAACCTGTCAGCCGTGCTATGGTCAAGTGTTGAGTCTGGGTTCGGTTCAGAAGAACTTCCACGGAATGTGGAACCTGTACTGTCAAGGGATGCCCTAACACTATTGAGTCGCTTTGTCTGATAGCTAGAGCTGTTGCTGCAACTGATTTTAGGCACGCAGGCAAGGCCTGGGTACTGCATCCAATGTACTAGAAAAATAAGCACAAGGCTTGTGGTGTCCTGCTTGATCTTGTGTGAGAACAGATAATGCTGTGCCATCGCGTTCTGTGACAAAGAGTGTAAAAGGTTTGCTATAACATGGTGTCGCTAAAACTGGTGCTTGACATAAAGCTTTCTTCAAGTCATTAAAAGCTTGCGTATGTTCCTGAGTCCAAGGGAGGACAGTCGAAGTCGCTGCCTCCTGTGTTGTCAACTGTATGAGTGGCTTGGCTAGAAATGCATATTGGGGAATCCATTGTCTGCAGTACGAAGTGAGGCCAATAAAAGCCCGTACTTCCTTTTGTGTCTTGGGTTGTGGCAGATGTGCAATTAACTGGATACGATCTGGTGTCAACTGTCTACATAATTTGGCGCCCGAACAGGGACCCCCCCCTCCCCACTCGCCGGCGATGTTACGCAGGCTTTGACACCTTCTACAGCCGCGACGGAAACCGTGCACGTCTGCGGGTTTTCCTGTTGTCTTCCCTCGGGCCCACGGGGGAGACGGAGACTGCGGTCCGGCATCCAGACGAGGCGGTGAGGAATGCGGAGGATCCCAACCAGAGCCCTAGTCGAGAGAGCAAGGTCCGAGGTATCCGGAGGCCCACCTGTTCCGAAGCGCATGCGTGGTAGCGTGATACGTAGCAGCCAGATGTCGTAGCAGTCCAGTCCAGTCCAGTCCAGCTTCCGAGGCCTTCAGTTTCTTGCTTCCCGGTGGGTACCGTTGTTGGGAACGCATCTAGACAGGTTCATTAATTTTTGCCCGGTCAAGACAGGTCTGGGTACACAGATCTGGTCCAGACGTGTTCACTTAGGTGAATACGGTCCGACGTGTCTCTTTTTGGGACCGGTATTGTCTGTACTGTTTTAGCAGTGCATCTAGTTATCCAGTATTCTAGTATGATATCTCGAGATTTTCAGTATTTGTGGTTTTTTATGTACCAGGTAAATATCAGTCTGAACATGTTTTAATGTGTTTTAATGTCGTGGTATGAATGATTGTTTGCTGTTCATTACTGTGTTTACTGTGTTCACGTCCGAATCACTCCAATCATGCCACTGTTCTCGAAATTACGTCAGATAGGAACTAGGAAAGGGATACTCGAAGAAGCTGTTCCTGTCCCACCTAGGGACACTCCAGGGTATTTTATGTACCATAAGCATGGCTTAGATGCCATGCTGTATCTAGATTTATGGGTGGACTACACCAAAGACCTGGAAGAGAAGTATAGATGGCCTGTCTCAGGGACATGGGATGCTGAATGCATCATGAGAGTAGAAGAAGCATTGTGGAAATTGTAAATATGACCCAGTACCGGGTGTAGGAGACATGATGTTATTTTCGTTGCGTCTACGACGTGTTACAGATTATTTGATTCTACTACCAGAAATGACTAACCATCTAGACAATATATATCATTTTATTAGAACAGGGGAGGGACCAGAATGTATTCGCGAGGCCATGGCATATCAGAAGGTTGAGACAAAAAGTATGATCTTACGATTTTTGATAAATTGTTTGATACGGGAACGAGATCGGCCAGGTGCTAGTAAAGAAGAGATGGATGTACTGATGAAATGGAGTAATAATATAGCTGATGGTAAACATGATAAACAAAATTGCATAGATGCCATGTACAGAAAGATCCGTAAAGAAATCGTAACCATGCATGACAGAAAGAAGGCTGATAGGGAAGCCGAGTCCGACAAGAATGAATCCTCAGAGGAGGAGAATTTAGATGATACAGCAGAAAACCAAGGCACAATAGCGTACGTAGGTAGAGTGAAACTCCCTAAACAGTATTCTTTTGACAGACCTTTTGACAGACCCATTCGTCTAGAAAACAAGAAACGTTTCCTTTCTCCCATACCAGAACAATGTTCTCTTGAACATGTATTTCAAGACACTGATAAAATACTGAAAGAAAGAATAGGTTACCATGAACTTAGTTCCATGCGTGATCAGGAACTAGCCCGGTCAGCAGTCCAATGGGCTGGAAATGACAGTATATATAAAGATGATTCAGTAGCGCAAACATTTTTGAGCCTTACTCCAGACGAACAGCGATTGGCTGGTATGTACATGATCCAACATCTCATTACACTATATGAAAATCAGCACTCTGATCCAGGTCCACTATATAATATAGTGGAAGAATTACTCCTAAAAAGATGGAGAGGTCTAGGTACCGATTTAATTAATACCATTCTAGAACAACGTCACAAATACAGAACTTTCCTGACTCCACATTTTGTTTCTGTTCCACCCCCAGTAAGACAGCCTTTTCACATAGACAGACAGAATCTCTTACGAGAAGTTCATCCCGTCCAGATTCCAGGGGGTGCGCTTCAACGCGTATTCGTATACACTCCTTTGACCAAAATGGAATTATTGGAAATGAAGAAAATAGTGCCTTGTCATGATAAAGACCCGGCAGGATTCCACCGTGAATTAAAAGACATGTTACTCATGGGAGACTATACGTATCCCGACATTCTTAAAATGTTAAAAGTATTGTTGCCAGCAGGAATTTATGAAAAACTGAAGGAAAAAGAATGGGAGGTGGGAGATAAAAAGATTATCTGGACTGAATTAGAATACGAGGAAAAGGGACGAACTCCAGGTATAGGTCTTGGGGACAAAACTAAAGCATTACCAGGATTATTAGTACAAGTCTTGCCTAGATTATTGACAGTTAAAAAGGAAGACTGGGATGCAATCTCAGCCTTCAAACAGAAACAAGACGAAGACACTAGTGATTTTAATTCTAGATTCGAGAAATGTTTCATTATTAATAGTGGCCTGAAAACAAGTAGCGAATCATATCCACATCTTTTTGTAACTAAATTAGTCGAGAATTCCTTACCACAGGTTAAAAACAGAGTACTGAAAGTCGAAAGCACATGGCAAGCAAATACGCCTTCCCAAATGTTACAAATGTTACAGTATCACCAGAACCGAATTAGAGAGGAACACGATCATGAACAGAGACGTATGAAAGACACAAAAATGAAAGTACTAGTTGCCCAGTCCGTCCCAGCAGATGGTCAGAAGAGAGGTAACTCACAGACTAGTCATTCTGCAGCTCCTGTTAAAGGGAACTGCAACTACTGTAAACAGCCAGGTCACTACATAAATGAATGTGCCGTTCTAAGACACAATATTGCTACAGGCAAAACGAAAGAAAGACCACGTCCGCCTAGACCAGAACACGATCCACAGAATACGACACAGAATACGCAACCTCCACAGAATGTACAACAACAGACAGTAGCTGTACCCCAACCCATTGCCGCAACACAACACGTCACACAGCAAATGTACCAGTATGCACAGTCAGATTACCCCGATTATCAGCAGTATACATGAAACAGCCTAGAGAGGGAGGTTGGCTTGCCCCTTATCGAGGTTCCTGTAGATCAAGATGGTCCCTATGTACATAGTCAGGTATTAGGGAAAGACAGAAAATTTTTGATTGACACAGGGGCGAGCAGAACTACCATTAGTCATGACGAGGTTCCAGGGGCACCCCTCTCAGGCTCACAGAATGTTTCCCTTGGATTTTCAGGAAAGCCTATTGTTAACGAAGTATCAAAGCCAGTTCCCCTTGCAGTTGGTCCATTGTCCCGTCCTACAGATCTGTTACTTACGAAATCGTGTCCTGAAAACTTGCTTGGTATTAAAACGCTGAAAGCTCTAGGAGCAGTAATATGTTGTTCTCCGGAAGGAGTAAGATTATTTTTACGTGACTTTAAGGGTCATTATGTGTTGAGAGATTTTGATCCAAGATTGAAAAATGTTCCACAGCATTTATGGGCGCAAGGTCCAACCGATGTAGGTTGTATGCATATTACACCCTATCGTTTTACACTCAAAAAAGGTGTTGTACTGCCCCGAATCCGACAATATAAATTGCCACCCGAGGCTGTAGCAGCCTTACTGAAAATTATTGACAAACTTATTGCCCAAGGAGTAGTCATAGAAACTGACTCCAATGTATGTAATTCTCCAATCATTCCGATTCTTAAACGAACTGACCCAAATGCACCTCCAGTCTACAGATTGGTGATTGACCTTCGAGAACTCAATAAATGCATAGTACCACAGTACCCAGTAGTCCCAGATATTTCATCACTATTGACTGCCATTGATTCCGAAGCTGCGTTCTTTACTGTAATCGATCTTAAGAACGCCTTCTTTAGTGTCCCCATTCATCCCGATAGCCAGTACCTTTTCGGGTTCTGTTTAAATGGCCGAAGCTTCAAATTTGCACGTGCACCTCAAGGGTTCACTGAAAGTCCTAGTATTTACAGCCAAGCGCTGAAACGACAACTAGACAGTATTCACATGCCTACTGACACTGCTCTACTGCAATATGTTGATGATCTGTTAATCACAGCACGGACCGAACGTGACTGCGAGCGCGCGTCACTGACAGGCTTGTATTTTCTGGCCAAAAAGGGGCATAAAGTGTCCCCTTCGAAGCTACAATTCTGTGCCCAGCAAGTGGTATACCTTGGACACTGGCTGTCCAAGAGGGGTAGACAGTTGACACCAGATCGTATCCAGTTAATTGCACATCTGCCACAACCCAAGACACAAAAGGAAGTACGGGCTTTCATTGGCCTCACTTCGTACTGCAGACAATGGATTCCCCAATATGCATTTCTAGCCAAGCCACTCATACAGTTGACAACACAGGAGGCAGCGACTTCGACTGTCCTCCCTTGGACTCAGGAACATACGCAAGCTTTTGATGACTTGAAGAAAGCTTTATGTCAAGCACCAGTTTTAGCGACACCAAGTTATAGCAAACCTTTTACACTCTTTGTCACAGAACACGATGGCACAGCATTATCTGTTCTCACACAAGATCAAGCAGGACACCACAAGCCTTGTGCTTATTTTTCTAGTACATTGGATCCAGTAGCCCAGGCCTTGCCTGCGTGCCTAAAATCAGTTGCAGCAACAGCTCTAGCTATCAGACAAAGCGACTCAATAGTGTTAGGGCATCCCTTGACAGTACAGGTTCCACATTCTGTGGAAGTTCTTCTGAACCGAACCCAGACTCAACACTTGACCATAGCACGGCTGACAGGTTATGAACTGACACTGTTCCAGCCACACATAGAAATCAGACGCTGCAACATACTCAACCCTGCCACCTTGTTACCCTCGAGTACAAATGATCCAGCACCACATGACTGTGTAGAAGTCATTAATACAGTGACAAAGCCCCGACAAGACTTGACAGACATTGCATTGCTCGACCCAGACCTGACACTTTACGTGGATGGTTCATGTATGAGAACAAGCACAGGAGAGTTAGTGGCCGCAAATGCAGTGACCACTGAAACTGAAGTCATAGAAACACATCGTATTGACACATTATCTGCTCAAGCTGCAGAGCTCATCGCTCTGACCCAAGCCTGTATACTAGCCAAGAACAAGAAAGTAAACATATACACAGATTCACAGTATGCATTCGGAGTTGTTCACGACTTTGGTGTTCTTTGGGAAGAGAGAGGTTTTTTAACTTCTCACGGTACCAAGATCCAGCATGGTCCTCTCATTCAAGCCCTGTTAGAAGCAATACACTTGCCTACAGCCATAGCCGTTATGAAGTGCAAAGCACATACCAAAGTCACCGACACTATTTCCCGGGGTAACGACCTGGCAGATCGAACATAAATTATGTTCGATCTGCCAGGTCGTTCCGAAGCGCATGCGTGGTAGCGTGATACGTAGCAGTCAGATGTTGTAGCAGTCCAGTCCAGTCCAGCTTCCGAGGCCTTCAGTTTCTTGCTTCCCGGTGAGTACCGTTGTTGGGAACGCATCTAGACGGGTTCATTAATTTGTGCCCGGTCAAGACAGGTCTGGGTACACAGATCTGGTCCAGACGTGTTCACTTAGGTGAATACGGTCCGACGTGTCTCTTTTTGGGACCGGTATTGTCTGTACTGTTTTAGCAGTGCATCTAGTTATCCAGTATTCTAGTATGATATCTCGAGATTTTCAGTATTTGTGGTTTTTTATGTACCAGGTAAATATCAGTCTGAACATGTTTTAATGTGTTTTAATGTCGTGGTATGAATGATTGTTTGCTGTTCATTACTGTGTTTACTGTGTTCACGTCCGAATCACTCCAATCATGCCACTGTTCTCGAAATTAAGTCAGATAGGAACTAGGAAAGGGATACTCGAAAAAGCTGTTCCTGTCTCACCTAGGGACACTCCAGGGTATTTTATGTACCATAAGCATGGCTTAGATGCCGTGCTGTATCTAGATTTATGGGTGGACTACACCAAAGACCTGGAAGAGAAGTATAGATGGCCTGTCTCAGGGACATGGGATGCTGAATGCATCATGAGAGTAGAAGAAGCATTGTGGAAATTGTAGATATGACCCAGTACCGGGTGTAGGAGACATGATGTTATTTTCGTTGCGTCTACGACGCGTTACAGATTATTTGATTCTACTACCAGAAATGACTAACCATCTAGACAATATATATCATTTTATTAGAACAGGGGAGAGACCAGAATGTATTCGCGAGGCCATGGCATATCAGAAGGTTGAGACACAAAGTATGATCTTACGATTTTTGATAAATTGTTTGATAAGGGAACGAGATCGTCCAGGTGCTAGTAAAGAAGAGATGGATGTACTGATGAAATGGAGTAATAATATAGCTGATGGTAAACATGATAAACAAAATTGCATAGATGCCATGTACAGAAAGATCCGTAAAGAAATCGTAACCATGCATGACAGAAAGAAGGCTGATAGGGAAGCCGAGTCCGACAAAAATGAATCCTCAGAGGAGGAGAATTTAGATGATACAGCAGAAAATCAAGGCACAATAGCGTACGTAGGTAGAGTGAAACTCCCTAAACAGTATTCTTTTGACAGACCTTTTGACAGACCCATTCGTCTAGAAAACAAGAAACGTTTCCTTTCTCCCATACCAGAACAATGTTCTCTTGAACATGTATTTCAAGACACTGATAAAATACTGAAAGAAAGAATAGGTTACCATGAACTTAGTTCCATGCGTGATCAGGAACTAGCCCGGTCAGCAGTCCAATGGGCTGGAAATGACAGTATATATAAAGATGATTCAGTAGCGCAAACATTTTTGAGCCTTACTCCAGACGAACAGCGATTGGCTGGTATGTACATGATCCAACATCTCATTACACTATATGAAAATCAGCACTCTGATCCAGGTCCACTATATAATATATTGGAAGAATTACTCCTAAAAAGATGGAGAGGTCTAGGTACCGATTTAATTAATACCATTCTAGAACAACGTCACAAATACAGAACTTTCCTGACTCCACATTTTGTTTCTGTTCCACCCCCAGTAAGACAGCCTTTTCACATAGACAGACAGAATCCCTTACGAGAAGTTCATCCCGTCCAGATTCCAGGGGGTGCGCTTCAACGCGTATTCGTATACACTCCTTTGACCAAAATGGAATTATTGGAAATGAAGAAAATAGTGCCTTGTCATGATAAAGATCCGGCAGGATTCCACCGTGAATTAAAAGACATGTTACTCATGGGAGACTATACGTATCCCGACATTCTTAAAATGTTAAAAGTATTGTTGCCAGCAGGAATTTATGAAAAACTGAAGGAAAAAGAATGGGAGGTGGGAGATAAAAAGATTATCTGGACTGAATTAGAAGACGAGGAAAAGGGACGAACTCCAGGTATAGGTCTTGGGGACAAAACTAAAGCATTACGAGGATTATTAGTACAAGTCTTGCCTAGATTATTGACAGTTAAAAAGGAAGACTGGGATGCAATCTCAGCCTGCAAACAGAAACAAGACAAAGACACTAGTGATTTTTATTCTAGATTCGAGAAATGTTTCATTATTAATAGTGGCCTGAAAACAAGTAGCGAATCATATCCACATCTTTTTGTAACTAAATTAGTCGAGAATTCCTTACCACCGGTTAAAAACAGAGTACTGAAAGTCGAAAGCACATGGCAAGCAAATACGCCTTCCCAAATGTTACAAATGTTACAGTATCACCAGAACCGAATTAGAGGAGAACACGATCATGAACAGAGACGTATGAAAGACACAAAAATGAAAGTACTAGTTGCCCAGTCCGTCCCAGCAGATGGTCAGAAGAGAGGTAACTCACAGACTAGTCATTCTGCAGCTCCTGTTAAAGGGAACTGCAACAACTGTAAACAGCCAGGTCACTACATAAATGAATGTGCCGTTCTAAGACACAATATTGCTACAGGCAAAACGAAAGAAAGACCGCGTCCGCCTAGACCAGAACACGTTCCACAGAATACGACACAGAATACGCAACCTCCACAGAATGTACAACAACAGACAGTAGCTGTACCCCAACCCCAACCCATTGCCGCAACACAACACGTCACACAGCAAATGTACCAGTATGCACAGTCAGATTACCCCGAAATGCATATTGGGGAATCCATTGTCTGCAGTACGAAGTGAGGCCAATGAAAGCCCGTACTTCCTTTTGTGTCTTGGGTTGTGGCAGATGTTTAATTAACTGGATACGATCTGGTGTCAACTGTCTACCCCTCTTGGACAGCAAGTGTCCAAGGTATACCACTTGCTGGGCACAGAATTGTAGCTTCGAAGGGGACACTTTATGCCCCTTTTCGGCCAGAAAATACAAGACTGTCAGTGACGCGCGCTCGCAGTCACGTTCGGTCCTTGCTGAGATTAACAGATCATCAACATATTGCAGTAGAGCAGTGTCAGTAGGCATGTGAATACTGTCTAGTTGTCGTTTCAACGCTTGGCTGTAAATACTAGGACTTTCAGTGAACCCTTGAGGTGCAAGTGCAAATTTGAAGCTTCGGCCATTTAAACAGAACCCGAAAAGGTACTGGCTATCGGGATGAATGGGGACACTAAAGAAGGCGTTCTTAAGATCGATTACAGTAAAGAACGCAGCTTCGGAATCAATGGCAGTCAATAGTGATGAAATATCTGGGACTACTGGGTACTGTGGTACTATGCATTTATTGAGTTCTCGAAGGTCAATCACCAATCTGTAGACTGGAGGTGCATTTGGGTCAGTTTGTTTAAGAATCGGAATGATTGGAGAATTACATACATTGGAGTCAGTTTCTACGACTACTCCTTGGGCAATAAGTTCGTCAATAATTTTCAGTAAGGCTGCTACAGCCTCGGGTGGCAATTTATATTGTCGGATTCGGGGCAGTACAACACCTTTTTTGAGTGTAACACGATAGGGTGTAATATGCATACAACCTACATCGGTTGGACCTTGCACCCATAAATGCTGTGGAACATTTTTCAATCTTGGAACAAAATCTCTCAACACATAATGACCCTTAAAGTCACGTAAAAATAATCTTACTCCTTCCGGAGAACAACATATCACTGCTCCTAGAGCTTTCAGCGTTTTAATACCAAGCAAGTTTTCAGGACACGATTTCGTAAGTAACAGATCTGTAGTACGGGACAATGGACCAACTGCAAGGGGAACTGGCTTTGATACTTCGTTAACAAAAGGCTTTCCTGAAAATCCAAGGGAAACATTCTGTGAGCCTGAGAGGGGTGCCCCTGGAACCTCGTCATGACTAATGGTAGTTCTGCTCGCCCCTGTGTCAATCAAAAATTTTCTGTCTTTCCCTAATACCTGACTATGTACATAGGGACCATCTTGATCTACAGGAACCTCGATAAGGGGCAAGCCAACCTCCCTCTCTAGGCTGTTTCATGTATACTGCTGATAATCGGGGTAATCTGACTGTGCATACTGGTACATTTGCTGTGTGACGTGTTGTGGCAATGGGTTGGGGTTGGGGTACAGCTACTGTCTGTTGTTGTACATTCTGTGGAGGTTGCGTATTCTGTGTCGTATTCTGTGGAACGTGTTCTGGTCTAGGCGGACGCGGTCTTTCTTTCGTTTTGCCTGTAGCAATATTGTGTCTTAGAACGGCACATTCATTATGTAGTGACCTGGCTGTTTACAGTAGTTGCAGTTCCCTTTAACAGGAGCTGCAGAATGACTAGTCTGTGAGTTACCTCTCTTCTGACCATCTGCTGGGACGGACTGGGCAACTAGTACTTTCATTTTTGTGTCTTTCATACGTCTCTGTTCATGATCGTGTTCCTCTCTAATTCGGTTCTGGTGATACTGTAACATTTGTAACATTTGGGAAGGCGTATTTGCTTGCCATGTGCTTTCGACTTTCAGTACTCTGTTTTTAACCTGTGGTAAGGAATTCTCGACTAATTTAGTTACGAAAAGATGTGGATATGATTCGCTACTTGTTTTCAGGCCACTATTAATAAGGAAATATTTCTCGAATCTAGAATAAAAATCACTAGTGTCTTCGTCTTGTTTCTGTTTGCAGGCTGAGATTGCATCCCAGTCTTCCTTTTTAACTGTCAATAATCTAGGCAAGACTTGTACTAATAATCCTGGTAATGCTTTAGTTTTGTCCCCAAGACCTATACCTGGAGTTCGTCCCTTTTCCTCGTCTTCTAATTCAGTCCAGATAATCTTTTTATCTCCCACCTCCCATTCTTTTTCCTTCAGTTTTTCATAAATTCCTGCTGGCAACAATACTTTTAACATTTTAAGAATGTCGGGATACGTATAGTCTCCCATGAGTAACATGTCTTTTAATTCACGATGGAATCCTGCCGGATCTTTATCATGACAAGGCACTATTTTCTTCATTTCCAATGATTCCATTTTGGTCAAAGGAGTGTATACGAATACGCGTTGAAGCGCACCCCCTGGAATCTGGACGGGATAAACCTCTCGTAAGAGATTCTGTCTGTCTATGTGAAAAGGCTGTCTTACTGGGGGTGGAACAGAAACAAAATGTGGAGTCAGGAAAGTTCTGTATTTGTGACGTTGTTCTAGAATGGTATTAATTAAATCGGTACCTAGACCTCTCCATCTTTTTAGGAGTAATTCTTCCAATATATTATATAGTGGACCTGGATCAGAGTGCTGATTTTCATATAGTGTAATGAGATGTTGGATCATGTACATACCAGTCAATCGCTGTTCGTCTGGAGTAAGGCTCAAAAATGTTTGCGCTACTGAATCATCTTTATATATACTGTCATTTCCAGCCCATTGGACTGCTGTCCGGGCTAGTTCCTGATCACGCATGGAACTAAGTTCATGGTAACCTATTCTTTCTTTCAGTATTTTATCAGTGTCTTGAAATACATGTTCAAGAGAACATTGTTCTGGTATGGGAGAAAGGAAACGTTTCTTGTTTTCTAGACGAATGGGTCTGTCAAAAGGTCTGTCAAAAGAATACTGTTTAGGGAGTTTCACTCTACCTACGTACGCTATTGTGCCTTGGTTTTCTGCTGTATCATCTAAATTCTCCTCCTCTGAGGATTCATTCTTGTCGGACTCGGCTTCCCTATCAGCCTTCTTTCTGTCATGCATGGTTACGATTTCTTTACGGATCTTTCTGTACATGGCATCTATGCAGTTTTGTTTATCATGTTTACCATCAGCTATATTATTACTCCATTTCATCAGTACATCCATCTCTTCTTTACTAGCACCTGGCCGATCTCGTTCCCTTATCAAACAATTTATCAAAAATCGTAAGATCATACTTTGTGTCTCAACCTTCTGATATGCCATGGCCTCGCAAATACATTCTGGTCTCTCCCCTGTTCTAATAAAATGATATATATTGTCTAGATGGTTAGTCATTTCTGGTAGTAGAATCAAATAATCTGTAACGCGTCGTAGACGCAACAAAAATAACATCATGTCTCCTACACCCGGTACTGGGTCATATCTACAATCTGTAATATACTGTCTAAGGTTTTCGTATGTAGCCGCTTTCGGCGTACGTTGCAATGCTAATTCTCTGACTGTCATTCGTTTTATTTGAGGCAGGGTGCGAAGGTGACCTCCTACGGCACCTCCTGAGGCGGAAGCGAGGGCATGAACTGGCTGGGTTGTAGCTGCTGATGTCATAGCGGGTATAGGAGGTATATGTAATGGGGGTGGACTCTGGGTTGCAGCTGTCGCAAAAGGATTGTGAGGACCAATAGTAGGGGGAACAGTAACAGTAGCAGCAGCAGTAGGGGAAGTGACAACAGGCGCGGGAAGCAAGTCTTGGAGATGTGGAGGGGTCGTGGCTTGAACAGTGGAATGAACAGACGGAGCAGGCTGCTGTACATTATTAACGGGTGGTACGGGTACATTGGTATATGCTGGAGCTACATCATCTAAATAGGAAGAAAGGAAAATGTCTGCTGCGGTCTGTTTGTGACGAAGTTTAGTCGGAACCAATGGTGGTGGCAAGTTACGGGGTACTTCCAGGGTCGCCTTGGGCAGGCCCTCGGCAAGAACAGGATACATGCCTGTAATGAGTGCATTTCTTTGACGGTCTAATTGTTCTAATCTGACTTGTTCTCCTTCTTCTAGTAACTCTTTTTCTCTGGCTTTTTCGGATTCCTCTCTACTTTTCTCTGCTTTTCTGATTGCTTTTTCTGTTCTTCTATGCTATTCTTTACGCCACAATTCTATGGCATCTTTCTGGGATTGTCTGGCTTTCTTTTTCCACAATGCTTCTTCTACTCTCATGATGCATTCAGCATCCCATGTCCCTGAGACAGGCCATCTATACTTCTCTTCCAGGTCTTTGGTGTAGTCCACCCATAAATCTAGATACAGCACGGCATCTAAGCCATGCTTATGGTACATAAAATACCCTGGAGTGTCCTTAGGTGGGACAGGAACAGCTTCTTCGAGTATCCCTTTCCTAGTTCCTATCTGACGTAATTTCGAGAACAGTGGCATGATTGGAGTGATTCGGACGTGAACACAGTAAACACAGTAATGAACAGCAAACAATCATTCATACCACGACATTAAAACACATGTTCAGACTGATATTTACCTGGTACATAAAAAAACACAAATACTGAAAATCTCGAGATATCATACTAGAATACTGGATAACTAGATGCGTCTGGACCAGATCTGTGTACCCAGACCTGTCTTGACCGGGCACAAATTAATGAACCCGTCTAGATGCGTTCCCAACAACGGTACTCACCGGGAAGCAAGAAACTGAAGGCCTCGGAAGCTGGACTGGACTGCTACGACATCTGGCTGCTACGTATCACGCTACCACGCATGTGCTTCGGAACAGGTGGGCCTCCGGATACCTCGGACCTTGCTCTCTCGACTTGGGCTCTGGTTGGGATCCTCCGCATTCCTCACCGCCTCGTCTGGATGCCGGACCGCAGTCTCCGTCTCCCCCGTGGGCCCGAGGGAAGATAGCAGGAAAACCCGCAGACGTGCACTGTTTCCGTCGCGGCTGTAGAAGGGGTCAAAGCCTGCGTAACATCGCCGGCGAGTGGGGAGGGGGGGTCCCTATTCGGGCGCCAAATTATGTGGTAAATTAATTTTACCTTATCATTTTTCCATACAATTAAATAGCAAGAAGGAAGCTCATCAAATGAGAGGCAGAGTCCGTGGGATCTGAGTCATACGGGCTTTAATGAAAGATCCTCGAGGATCGGATATCATGTTCCATCACCACTAAAGTTCAGGAAGGGACATTCAACGTTTTATTAGCATTACACAATATATATAGTAAAATGGTACAATTGAAACCAATACAGTAGGCGTAACAGGTGAAAAGAGAGAGATAAGAACACGTGTGCGTAACAGGAGGCGTGTAAAAAGGTGTACACATGGGCGTGCACTGTACATGTCAGAGAAACGTCACAAGAAACGTCACATGTGGGTGGATGCATAGAGAAAGTTTGCAGGATCAGCAGAAACCTATGACCTGGATGCGCGCGCAACTGAGCATGACGTGTAACTGGGGAGAACTGGGGGCTTTGACTTTAGCACTAGTAGAGGAGACTGGTGTCTGGGATGTCAGGGCAACCTGTACCTATAACATATCTGGTATCTCATGTTTGGAGGATGTAGTGTCTGAAGAAAAAGGTCTCTCGAGCAGAGGCCGTTCAATACAGAATGCTAGTGCGTGCATACGTGTCTTGGTGCAATGTGCGGAGCCATGGGCCTACCATGGTAACGGGTTCAGTAAATCACTTGCAAGGAGGACAGGAAGGCCGGGCCCTTTGCTCTGCAGCCGGGAATATGTTTACCTATTTCACTAGACTGGAATGTGTTTTCGAGGAGGCTGAGCAGATAACTGTAGGCAAAATATGATTTTGGCAGGCAAGCAGGCCGAGCCAGGCACCGCTTCGCTGGCAGGAAGTAAGGCAGGGGTCAGGGATGCATACAGCTTTCGGAGACAGGAGAGATGAGGCTCGGGGCCTCGTTTAAGGGCCTAGCTCGACTGGGCCAGGAAACATGGAGAAAAAACGTGTGCGAGATTCAGAAGTGCACCATGTAAAGACGTTGGCACCATAGGCCTAGAAGCCTAATTAACGGAATTTTCTTGCATGACTGGATAGCTGACATGTTAAGGATGGACGCAAATGTATTTGCGTCTTTTTAGCACTTACGGAACAGAAGTTACACAACATACAAGGAACATGGGTGCATGGATAGGGTGCGAGTGGGGGACACATTAGCTACCTGAAAATTTCTATTACCTCAATAAAGATACTATTGAGACAGTCATTCACTCACTAACACACCCATACACACACTCATCCACCCATACAGTCCTGCACACATGCTGGCTTCAAAACACATACAAACAGTGAGTCACTCATTCATGTATCTGTGCGCTAAGTAATACTCCCCACCGAACCGTACAAACACTCATTTTTGTAGTCAAAAAAACAACTAATAACCCATATACACACTCATGTAGCTACTCACCAACCTACGCAGCCACTTATATACAAAGTGAAACACTGATACAGATATTTAAATATTTCAAGATTACCCGCTAGTACACCTATTCACTAAGATATACTTAATAATTCATTAATAGAATCAATTTTACAAAAAAAACATCCATTTAGTCACTTATTTGCCCATTTATTCTTCCATCGACCTTTAGATATACATATATAAAAAAATATATTTTTTTCAGAAAGACACACATTCACTGGATGATGTCATCAGGGATATCATCAGTGATGTCATGAATGATGTCACTGACCATGTCATGAGTGATGTAATATGTGACGTCATCAGCAGTGCATTATTAACCATAGTCAAAATTTGCAAGACAGCACAGTGACTGGGTTCCTGACTAGCAGGAGTCCAGTCAGACTAGTCAGAAAATAGCATAACACCAGCAAAAAGTGGGGTAACCACGAAAGCAGATCCAACTTTCCTACAATGCCCCAGTGGGACCTTCACGTGGTCCTCACTTATCTGATGTGTGCACCATTCAAGCCTCTGCACAATTGCTCGCTTTGGCTGGTCACCATCAAGACAGTGCTTTTAGAAGCAGCATCTTCTGCCAGGAGGGTTAGCGAACTGCAGGCGCTCTCTTATGAGCCTCGTTACCCGACTGTCTTCCTAGGCAAGGCCGTGCTCCACACTAGGGCTTTTTTTGGCTTAAAATGTGACACCTTTCCACCTAGGGCAATCTATCACCTTGCCCACCTTCTATGCTCCTCCGCAAACTTGTAAGGAAGAAAAGCATCTCCACTGCCTGATCCCAAAAAGATCATTATCCTCTATCTTGACCACACTAAAGAGTTCTGGGTGGACGATCAACTCTTTGTGGGGTGTGTTGGAGCAAAGAAGGGACGTGCTGTGCAGAAGAGGACCATCTCCCAATGGGTTATCCTCTGCATTAAGATTTGTGAAGCTCTGACAATGTAACAGCCTCCTGAATGCCTCAGAGCTCATTCCACCAGAGCTAAGGCAGCCACCACGGCTCTCCAGCGTGGTGTTCCGGTCCCTGACATTTGCCAGGTGGCTACTGTATAACCCCAGGCTTTTGAGGTCTCTGACCGGTTTGAGAAGGGACACCAGATAAGCCTCCCGCATTGACGGTGGCAATCCATTGTCCGTCAAGTCCATAGAGTAGATAGTGTGTAGACTTTGCGTCAGAATGTCCCGGTAAGCTTTGTAATACTCAGCGGGCAGGCCATCCGGGCCCGGTGTCTTCCTGGACGCCATAGACCCAATAGACTCCCCGATTTCCTCCAGAGTAAGGGGGCTATTGAGGACCTTCTGTTGTGCCCTGGAGGCAGTCGGTAGTTGAATTGAAGCAAAAAATCTATCCAGATCTGGTTCGGAGCAGCACCCTCTGGAGTGGTACAGTTGTGTGTAATGTTCCGTCATCACCCTGTGTATCTCCCTTTGCATGTATACCAGGGAGCCCTCTGGTGTACGCAGTGCTCTGATTGATGCATGTTTACTCTCTTGTTTCAATAGCCAGGTCAGAAGGCGGCCTGCCCTGTCAGCTTTGGCGTGTGTTCGAGCTGTGTGAGCTGCGCAATTATGGCAGCACAATCTCTCCATAAGGTCTGCATGCTGTGTTCTTAGGGCTTCCAATCGTACTGACTGTCCACCCTCTCCGTCTCTCTCATATTGGAGCAGCTGCGTTTCTAGTTTCGTGAGCACCGCTTACGCAGATTCCACGTGGAGCCCAGACAGTGCCCCCTAATAGCTACTTTGTGGGCGTCCCACTCCACTAGTGTAGAGCTCTCTGTCAACTCGTTGTGCTCAAAATATTCCAGGGCAGCTGATCCCAGTGATGCACGGAATTCTGGGTCCTCTAGTGCAGCAGACTGGAGGTGCCAAGTGGGTATGGGGGGGCGACCAGGATCCCAGTTCAGTCGGAGCCGCAAAGGATTATGATCGGAGTGCGTCCTACCTAGGTATTCCGCTACCTCAACCAAGGAGAACAGAGCCTGAGAACCCACCACCCAATCCAACCTCACATGTAAACCGTGAGCTGCAGAAAAATAGGAGTAAATGCTGTCTGTTGGATGCAATATGCGCCAAATATATCCTTTATTGCCCAGTGTGTCAACCAGACGGCAAGTGCCTGCGCATTAGAGGTTGCAGCCGTTGCCCGGAGGGGCGGAAAGGAAAGGATTTGTCCATATGTACATCTAGGACCGCATTGAACTTCCCACCCAATAGCCAGGGCAACCCTGCGTAGGGAGACAGTATTGTAGATAGTCGCGTCAAGAACGAGGCCTGGTCTGTGTTTGGGGCATTCTAGAGTCTGACAGTACCCGCTGGCCATTAAGTGCCCCCGACACTAAGGTGTATCAGCCATCAGGGTCAGTCACAGTGTCCTCGCAAACGAATGGGGTACCTGCCATCACCCAAATTAACATGCCCCTCGCGTGCGCCGAGTATTTAGTGCCATAAATGTGCCCTCTCCAGCGCCTACACAGCCGATCGAGTTCTGGCTTTGTCATGTGCGTATCCTGCAGCAGCGCAATGGCAGTCCAGTGTCACTGTAAATATGCAAATATGGAGTAACGGCTCACAGGTGTGTACATACCACATATATTCCATGTAATAATATCAGCTTGCGCCATTCTTACTGGTAATGATCAATAGGGATACCAGGAGCGAGGCACCGGGAGGGGCAACTCGCGGGGTGCGGAGATCCGGGAACTGTAAGTGTGTCAAACTGCTGCACCTGATAGAACAACAGAAAACTAACCATAAACAACTGAACATCTGGGGCAGTCATTTTGTGATGGCCGTCCAAACTTCTGAAACACGAACAAGTCCTAAACTAAGGCAATGTGTTATCTATGGGGCTGCGTGCTAGTGATACTGCGTTATAGCCTTCCCCTTTGCTGGCAATGTGTGTAGTGTGCCAACTATCTGAGCTTCAGACATATCTCGTGGGGCCAGCAGCCCGTTAACCTGTGAACCCGGACATTTATATTCGGGGATTCCGGTGGAGCCACGTTTGCTCGCCAACAGTTATCCCACCAAGGTATCGTCTCACTGTGAAGGACGTGCGACGCGCAACCCAAATGAGTGTACCCCCCCCCCCCCCCAAAAAAAGGTACCAGCCAGCCAAATTATGCCACGCCGTGAATAGCATTCTACTTGCGTGAACAGTTCTCATTAAAGTACAGGAGTCCATCACTTCATCCTATAATGCCGTCAGCCGTTTGTGGGGTGACCACTGGCAGACCAAGCTCCTCCGAAATGACTGTGGATGGCGACGAAGAGCCACTGGACACCAGCACAGCTTGTCTGTAACAGTCGGACCGTTCATGAGGTTATGGGGATTCAAGCGTCGTGACTGCCTCCAGCACGTCTCGTCGTTCCTTCCTCATGTTGTCCAGGGTAGGAGCCGAGGCCCCTGGGTTGGTTGTCTTCAGTTGCTCCTTCGTTGCTGCCGCCTCGGTCTCCTGCTTGACATATTTATTTATTTATCTATTTATTTATTTATTTATTTAAACTTAGAATGCGCACAGCTACCCGCAATAGGTTTCCCAGCGCCAAGGGACAGACTAAAGAAGAATGAACTACCAAGCAAACTATCAATGAAGACTACTAAAGAAAACTGCTCTGATCACTGCTGAAAAAGCCAGGTTTTTAAACCCCTACGGAAGCGAAGAAGATCCGTCTCCAACTTCAGAGTCACGGGCAAGGCATTCCAAGACTTAGAGCCTAGATGAGAAAAAGAGCGGCCGCCCATGTTCACCAACCTAAATCTAGGAACAATGAAATCGCCTTTTCCCGATGATCTCAAACAGCGGCTGGGTTTGTAAGCCTGAATGAGATCCTGTAGGTACCTCGGGCTGAGCCCTGTTTTATCTTAAAAATGTGGCATAAGGATTTGAATTTAATTCTACTCCTTATTCTCAGCCAATGCAGGTCGTGAAGGGCTTGAAGAGCAGATGTTCTCTGGGGGAACATTACGTAGGAGCCGTGCAGCTGCATTTTGGACGACCTGGAGTTTATTCACTGTTGTTGAATCAGCACCGAGGTAGAGAACATTACCGTAGTCCAGGCGAGAGACTACCAATGCCTGGACCACGGTCCGCTGTGTAGAGGTGGGGAGCATCCATAAGATTTTTTGAAGCCATCTTAAGGTTGCAATACAGATGAAGGCCACTCTAACAGCCTGTTGCCGCATTGTAAGCTTTTCATCAATGAAGAATCCGAGATTGCGAACCTGAGCAACGGGTTGAGGGGTAGGACCCATACTCTCGGGCCAATGTTGAGGACCCCATAGATCGTTACCCTTGCCCAGGATCACAACCTTGGTCTTATCCCCATTTAGCTTGAGGAAATTACCTTGCATCCACTCCGAAACTCGGGTCAAACCCTGCTTAAGAGTCGAGATGTTATTACCTTCCGAATTGGAGAGGGAGAAAATAATTTGCGTATCATCGGCGTAAGAAAATAAAGTAAGACCGGCTTCCTCCACAATAGTGGCCAGGTGTCTAACATAGATGTTAAATAATAATGGACTAAGGATAGACCCTTGGGGAACGCCGTACGCCGATAAACAGATTTTAGAGGATGCTTTAGCTGAGAAGACTTGAAAAGTACGGCCACTTAAAAAAGAGGCAATCCATGCCATAGCAGAGCCCTCAACTCCCAGGGATTGAAGAGTTTCGAGGAGGATGGAATGGGACACGGTATCGAACGCCGCACTTAAATCCAAAAGGATAAGTGCAGATGTTTCTCCACGATCGATACCATGCCGTAAACTATCAGTCACTCCAAGAAGTGTGGTCTCAGTGGAATGGTGTGCTCTAAAGCCAGATTGTGATGGATGCAGAAAGCCCGAACTCTCTACCAAGAGAGTCAGCTGTGAGTTGATTTGCCTTTCCAAGATCTTAGAAAAAATTATCATCGCATGTTTCCACTCCTGTGGAAAATGAGACTCCATCAACGAGGAATTGAGGAGTTTCATCACAACGCGATGAGAGTCCAAATCAAGTTGTTTAAGGATCTTGGCCGGTAAAGGGTCGCGGGGGGAGCCAGATTTAATGCTATTTAGGCAGTGAGCAAAAGAGACATCATCAACAAGTGGCCAATCAGTAAGTTTGACTGTCAGGGGGGGCTGACTGTTATGGACAGGCACTGGCATAGATAATTCCTCGTTCAAAGATAAAGGATTCAAGGAATCATAGATGCCTTACACCTTAGTAATGAAAAACTCAGCAATGGAATTACATTGTGACTCATTCAAAACAGGAGGGGCAGGAGTAGAGTCTGCACCTGTCAGTTTTTTTACCACAGAGAAAAGTGTGCGAGGACAGTTCTGGGCTTGTGTTACGGTATTGGCAATATAGGTCGCTCTGGCCATTTTACATTGTTTATGATAGTCTTTAAGAGATTCCTTATATGCCACCTTGCGAGACGGAGAGTATGAGCGTCTTCATTTCCTCTCGAGGGCCTTACATTGAGATTTCAGGGTTTTAAAATGTTCTGAAAACCATGACGCAGGGTGGCGGTGGGGCAGTAGATGCCTAGGTACCAGTGGAACAATTTTGTCAACTGCAGCACTCAACCATTTGGAAACTGCAGCCTCCATCACCAACAGAGACGAGTCAATATCCGGTAGAGTATCAGACAGGTGCGAGTTAAGATCAGTAATGTTAAGCTTGCCCCAGCGACATATACTCTCTCCTGTATCAACACCATTGATTGCTATAATCTTAGTGCAAGAGAGAGAAAACTGAATTGCAAAATGATCAGACCATTCCAAAGGGCGGGCGGCAGGTTCACAATCGTACGGAAGGTTCGAGAGGACAGGATCCAATAAATGCCCTGCAGAATGTGTAGGCCCTGAATTGCGCAACAGAATATTAAGAGCTTCTAAATCAGCTAAGAAGGTTTTACTAACGGTACATTGAGGGTCTTCTAGATGTAAATTCAGATCCCCCAGAATGGTGAAATTGGCAGCCTTCAAGATCAACGGGGCAATAATTTCAGAAAAGGATGTCGTCCATACTTTGGAATTCCCAGGGGGGCGGTATATTAGTAGACCCGATAAAGTCATCTGAGCACTAATTGCTAGTTTGAATTGAGCAGCCTCGCATCCTTGAAGGGGAAAGGCTTCAAACTTACAACTGTAAATAGATTTAAAAATTATAGCAATACCACCTCCCTTGCCAGTGTCTCTATCCTTCTTGACCATGACGTAGTCAGTAGGAATTGCAAAAGCAGTGTCAGGTCCAGACCTTGTGTGGAGCCAAGTTTCTGTCAGAAACACGGCATCCGGTCTTTCATCGACTAGAAAATCATAAATATGATTTTTGTGCTTAGGGAGAGACCTACAGTTTATACTCCAGAACTGGAGTTTGGGAGAAGTAGTAGATGGTCTAATAGCACTTGATTTGCCATACTTAAACGGACGATTCCACAGTTTACACCTGTTCATCCTGCCCAACGAGAGCCCACAGTTATTGCATTTAAAGCCATGAACAGGAAGTATACAGGTAGAACAATGTGTACATGGCAAATGTCTAAATGAATTTAATTCCCCTACAGTATAGTTAATAATAGTACCGTTGTAACCAGAGGTACGTTCTTCCTGAATAGAGTAGGTGGCCCCAGGGCCAGGCCTGGCGCGGATGAGCGCAGACTGGCTGGACTTAGGCTGGACTTCGGCGCGACAGCGGCTCGCCCGCTGCACGCGTCCGCTACGCGGAGAAGTAGCCATCTCCCTTTGTAGTCCCGTGTACAGCGCAAGAGCGCTAGGACTTGTAGTTCTTTGCAAAAGTCTGCCGTGTAAACGGATGCGGCGTCTCCGGCCGCAGCACCTAATCGTCTGCGGCAAGCGGAGGGGACAGTGCGGGCAAAGGGCAAGATTTGTATATTTTAAATCCAGCATAACACGGCACAAACAAAGAATAAAATTGAAACAATATTTAAAAAAACAGCAGGCAAATTATCACCCGGCTTTCTGCCTCAGGTGAGCTACGTTATTAGCAAAGCACAATCTACAGGAGCAGCACACGTAATCTTACACCAGGCTGACCGCCCCAGGTGAGCAAGGAGTTCTCGCGAGCCAGCGATCACCCCTCGCTTTGTAGTCCGTATACAGCGCAAGAGCGCTGGGACTTGTAGTTCTTTGCAAAGGTGTGCCGTGTAAACGGATGCGGCGTCTCCGGCCACAGCACCTAATTGTCTGCGGCAAGCGGAGGGGACAATGCAGGCAAAGGGAATGTGAGTCAGGCAGGATTTCTATATTTTAAAACCAGCATAACACGGCGCAAACAAAGAATAAAATTGAAACAATATTTTAAAAAACAGCAGGCAAATTATCACCCGGCTTTCCGCCTCAGGTGAGCTACATTATTAGCAAAGCACAATCTTCAGGAGCAGCACACGTAATCTTACTCCAGGCTGACCGCCCCAGGTGAGCAAGGAGTTCATACCATATCGCCGCCTTCTGGGCCCATGGGACACACGCCTGTCCACAATCCTGACTCCTCTAGCCAGTCCCATGCCTCCGCAGGGGAGTGAAAGAAGCGGGCCCCATACTTAGTGACCACTCATAGCCAAGCAGGGAATAGTAGCAAATAAGGGAGCTCCAGGGCTCGGAACGGACATTTCACTGCTGTGTAGTTGTTCCTTTGCCTCTGTACAAGAGCAGTGTAGTCTGGAAAAAACATCACTGTACTGCCGTTCACCTGAAGAGGGTCCATGTTCCTTGTTTCACGTGTCACTGTAGTTAAGTAATTTGAATATGATGGGTCGCGGTCCGGCTCCATGCCGTGGCCTCTGTGCCGGGATACGGTGAGCCCTCTCCACCATGAACTGTACAGACAAGGATCCCTGGGGCCGAAGATCTCACAGCCAGCATTCCGTGAACTGCTCCGGGATCCTACCTTCCTCGCCTTCCGGCAGGCCCATCACACGAATATTGTTACGGCGTGAGCACCCCTCCGCATCCTCTGCCCGGTCTTCCAGCATGTGGACACGGTCTATCAAGTCCTGCAGTGCAGCCGTGTGGTTTTGCGTCACTGGTTTAAGCTCCGTCAGAATTTGGTCATGTGTCGCAACTTTATCAGCGAGTTTTCGATGATCTGAGTTAAGCAAAGTGAAGTCCAAGGTTACTTTGTCGATTCTGGTCTCCAGAGAGGTCCTAGTGTGGTTCTCATCGCCATCCACAGTCTTGGAGCTACCTGTCCAGCCAATATTACTAGGATGATGTGACCTCTCATACCAGTTAGGTCGTCCAAACTTTGCCGCTCCAGGTTTGATCATAGTCCGGTTCACCCCGATATTCCATGAGTTAACTTTAAAACAACTCCCTCCCTTACCCCTCCCCCTCAAGCCCTACCCACCCCCCTCCCCATCAGACATGTCGCTCTACCCCGCACCTCACAGTGTGTCACCTCATTCACTCCTGCAGTCCAATCGGACACATCGTGCCAGAAACAAAGCTTCCGCTTAGGGGGATTCTCTCCTGCCAATCTCACTACTCAGGCTGGTTCCGTCATCTCTTCCGTAGTTCCCTGCATAGGATCTAGAATATATGCTTTGTGTCAATTGTCCATTTGATAGGTTTGTTAGTAATTGCTTGTTTTGTGTATTCTCTTTATGACATTTGAAATCATTTTTGTATGAAAGAAAATAACTAAAAGGTACAAATAAACATACCAGACCAGGTTTAATGCAATAGTTCATTTGGTCCTCAATCTAAAATAATCTGAGAGGGGGGCAATCTTTTGTGTGTTAGCACTGTGGGCATTAGCAGGTCCCTCTCCACGCCTCCGGTGTGACCGTAGCTGAAGCACTAGTCCCTGGTGCACGTGTATCACTTTTGCCAGATCAGCCCACGGGCATGCAAATAGATCCCGCCTGGCAAGAGGTGGTGGCGCACTCAGTCCCGGTGGCGTTCGCGCCGCAGGTCCGGAAGATTTAGCCAACAGCAGGCCCCCAGCAGGCAGCGGCACAACAACAGCAGCGTCCTGATAATTAAAGAGCAAGGCATTACTACAGTCACATTTGGGTGATGCCTCGCACTTGCGCCTCTTCGGTTAAGCAATGCCTGCTTGCTCCCAAAGCCCCCTCCGTCTGGGGACGCTTTGGAAGCCTTCAAACCCAGCCGGGTCTCACCACTGATTCTTTGATTGCGTCGCTACACTACTGCAAGGTCAGCGGTTCCTCAGTTGTACCCACCCGGACTAACTGCTCCACCTGCCACTTGTGTCCACTCTCCGGTGCTCCCACAGGCCCCCACGAGGCCACCTATAGTTTCCTCCCCCCAGAGGACTGTTTCTAGGATAATCCGCATGTCAATCCTCTCACAGGGTCAGTGAAGCACTACTTGGCATGATCGTCATCATTCTTCGGGACCGCCTAGTGATTCCGAACCCAAGGTCTCAGCAGCCTCCGCAGTTCTGGGCCATATACTTTCTGCACCTCCACCCGCTGCACAAGGCCACAGTGTCAGGGTCTATAGATGGGGTACCTGTGGCATTGTTTTAAAAAGCACCAGTATGGGATGGGTACAAACGGTGGTGTAATTTTACCGCCACTGCGCCCGTACCCTTGAGCGCTTCACCCTCCAACACCAGGCCTTCATGTCGCCTTCAGTCCCTGCGCCGGCGATTGCACGCTGTATCCTTTGGTCCCCCTTCCACCACACACTTGCAGTAGGCACAGGGGACACCACAGCAGGACACTACTTCTTTAAAAACCAGGAGGGGAGCTCCCCCGCGCCTGCAGGTCTCTTCAGAATCCACCTGGACCTCGCAGGTCCTCACCCATCCTCGGGCCTCGCTTTGTCCCACCTCACAGGGCCCTAGAGGGCACCATGTCTCTACCGATAGCGGCACCACAGTTCCCTATAATGTCCATACCATGCTGCCGCTGGCCCCACATGGCTCATAACTCCTGGGCTCACAGGGAGCGCGCCCGCAGTCCATATTAGCTTACGCGGCTGGTGAACGGGCGAGAGCCCACTGAGGCCTCCGCTACACTCGATCGCCCTTGGAGTCCCAAGCGCCAATTCAGGGGTCTGCCCCCGCCGCCCAGTCACCACTACCCCACGCAAGCACCCTCATACACACAGCTGCACCCCTTCACTTGTTGCTGTGGTCTCGAGGGGCTCCGCAGCAGGACACCAGGCTCCCAGAGGCGGGGGAGCATGTCCGCTGTCAATGCCCACCACCGTCAGAGTTCCGCCATCATTACAGTAGTGACAGCTCACAGCATGGCGCCATTCCAGCATACAAAATGTCTGCTTGCAGCCCGATCGTACACAGTGCCGCGCACTTGTCTGCCGCAGCACATCTCAACTGGCCGGCCAAGCTGCACTATCCAGCACTCTGCGGACTCAGCACGCCCTCCGGGATCCAGGCTCGGGCATCAGCAACTCAGACAGTGCTGCCAGGAGAATTATAAACAAAACAGGTGATGAACAGAATGTGGATCAATGTCACACATTCACCCCAGTCCAAAGATCTGGGCCCAAATCCATCGTTTTTTTGCACTCCACACCACCCTGGGTTAGACAATGGCGATATGCAAATCAGCTCTGACCCTGTGCCCCATGGGAACAGTCCAGTCCGAACTACAAAAGCCATGTCCTTCCCAGAACGGAATCAAGCATCCGAGGACTGGACCGGTTTCGAGGTAACACCTCTCATCAGCCCGGCTAGCTTGACTCCAGTGGTGTGGAGTGCCTGGGACCCACGTCTGAGCATCCGCAGCGCACTTATGGCGGTAATTGCAAACAAAACAGGTGATGGACAGAATGTGGATCAATGTCACACATTCACCCCAGTCCAAAGATCTGGGCCCAAATCCATCGTTTTTTTGCACTCCACACCACCCTGGGTTAGACAATGGCAATATGCAAATCAGCTCTGACCCTGTGCCCCATGGGAACAGTCCAGTCCGAACTACAAAAGCCATGTCCTTCCCAGAACGGAATCAAGCATCCGAGGACCGGACCGGTTTCGAGGTAACACCTCTCATCAGCCCGGCTAGCTTGACTCCAGTGGTGTGGAGTGCCTGGGACCCACGTCTGAGCATTCCCAGCGCACTTATGGCGGTAATTGCAAACAAAACAGGTGATGGACAGAATGTGGATCAATGTCACACATTCTTTTGACTGGGGGAGTGTGTGACATTGATCCACATTCAGTCCATCACTTGTTGTTTTTGCCAGGAGAATTATTGCGGATAATAGGGGATCAAGGTGCAGGACACTAGCTAGTTGCGGCCGCCATGTTGACTGGTCGGCCACGCGCGCTTTGCCATGCATTATAGCCTGGACAATCAGGTCCGTAGGGAGGGCCTCTGTGGTCACTCAGTCCTGCAAGACTTTCTGTTTAAAACTTTTCCGCAGCCCCTACATCGGGGATGGTATTGCTTAGGTATCTAGCTTGGGTATCTGTTCAAAGGTGAGGAATCTGTAGCTAGATGCCTCTATCAGATGAACAAGTTACTTACATTTGGCAAAGCCTTATCTGGTACAGACATGACCTAGCTGCAGAGTCCTTACCAACCCACCCATCCTCCCTGTCACTGCGGATCAGTTCTTAATGTCAGGACTGTCCTCCTTCAGGGCCCTAGTTGTCTAAACAAACCACTGTCAGTCACCTTCATGGCTCCTTGCTTCTGCCGTGAAAAGTTGTGAAAAGTACTGGCATCTGTGTGCCGAGGTGGCTCCTATATTATCGACTCAGATGTCACAATGACAGATATGACAACGTCACACGGAGTTGACCATCGCCACCTATCGGGGGCAGGGTACTGCAGAAGACAAAACTTCCAGATCCAGTCTTACACCTGGGAAGTTCATAGGTAAGCAATCTGCGGCTAGATTATATCTCTACTAGATAAGGCATTACTGAAGGTAAGTAACTTGTCATTTTCTGCCATAACAACCTCCTCCATCAGGGCCTTAAAAACAATACTTGCTAGATGTGACCTTCAGAGGTGGTCTGACATAGGGCAATATCTAGAGCATTTGTTAGGTGATAAAAAAGCAGAGGCAAAACTTATTCTTCAGAAAGGAAAATAACTTCTTTGGCAGTTATTGATAGGGCTACAGATATGACATCAACCAGTTTTTGACAACCAGCTGTAACAGTTGTATTGCATATACAAGCTTGGCTTTAAGCCTCTTCTTTAAACCTCAATTGCATAGCAGAATATTTTATGTATGCCATATGATGACAAGACTTTTTTGGCCATCATATCGGCGATACAGTCTAGTAGATTAGACACAGAAAAGGTCCAGTCCCTTGTTGTGATTCAACAAATATCCACACCCTCCTTTCAAGGGGTACGAGGAAGAAATATATATTCATACAGAGGGGGCTCTCAGCCCTACAGATGCCAACAGTACACTACACCTCAATAGCAGTATTGCCAGCCCCAGCAACAGAAATTTAGGGCTCCTCCCTCTATCTCCTATCATGCACAAGGCCTCTCACAAGAGAACCGGAGCTAGGAGGCAGTGACAACTCGGTGACGGCCACTGCACTTTACAGTTTGTCTGCAGGTGGTAAGATCTCCTATCATTACAACAACTGGATCAACATTATATCAGACTGCTGGGTGTTAGCTCTCATAAAATATGGTTGCACATTACAATTTGTCGAAAAATCTCCAATGACACCACCATTCCATCGTCATCTATAACTGTAGTAGAAGGAACTCACCATTCAAGTTTAAAAAGTACATACTGGGGGCGTGGCCAAGATGGCGACCTGAACGGACGCGGGTCTCTGAGGCTCCCTGCCCCGGCTCCCGCCATCGGCCTTAAACAGCGATAAATCTGGACCCTGCGACCACAGCACTGACACTCAGGTGGCCGCGGTCGCGATCCACCTCGCCAGAGCAATTCCGGAGCCGATCCGACCGAGCTCACGGCTCCGACGGCGAAACTGACCCAGACCGCGGAGCGAGGAAATGGCGGACTCCGCGACGCGCGAACCAGCGCTGCCCTGATGCCGCCCTGCAGCTCGCGCTGGACGGACACCAACTGGTCCACAGCGGGCACCGGCCCGTGATTTGTTGGTCCCATCCCTGGGCTGGGAGCTGTGCCCGAGATTCGAACCCTGCGCCATCCAGCCCAGACCCTAGTGCTCGAGCCTGCCCCGCCTTCCCCCTGCCAGTCCGGCGGAGGCAAATCCAGGCCCCGGCTCTTTGGGCCAACGACGCTGCGAGACCCCGTAGGCCCAGGGGTCGGACACAGCGCCGTGAAGCTCCAGGCACGACGGAGAGGTCCCGGAGCTCCGTGATACCTTGGCCCCCAGTGGATTAACCGGTGAAGCAGACGAGTTGGCGCCACGGCCGGCAGCAGCGAGGACCGGGCGGCTACCAGTGCCGAGACGTGGAGGTGAGGAGCTTTGACGGGAGCGATCAGTGTGAGGCTTGGGGGGCACCATTGAGCCCCCGGTGTGTGACACCATAGACATTTGACGGACCGGGCTGCAGCCCGCGAGGGAGGTCAAAGGGGAGACGTGGGGAGCCCCGTGCCACCAACTCGAGTGCCCGGCTCTCCGGCCTATCACACGGAGAGCCCCGTGGCCGGGTCCTAGATCAGGGGGACTGCCCGGGAGACCGCCGAGATTCGAGGCGCCCATCACGTCGTGACCCCCACCCAGTGCAGCCGGAGTGGTGGGGCAGTCACGTCGGCGCCGTTGGCAAGGTTGAGGCCCATAGGAGGAGTGCACAGGTGCGACACGGAGGCGCTGAGCGCAGGGCCCTGACAGGCCCCACCATACTGCACAGAAGCAAAGGACACTAGCTGGAGTGGTGAGTGAGAGGCACCGGGCGTTATAGAGCACCTGCGCAGCAGCGCGACCGGTCTGAAGACTACGGGCTACCTACAGCTGCAGCCGCTAGGCCCCGAAGAGCGACGCACCCGGCTGATTGGGTTCTCTGCTACACGTGCCGCCGCGGTGCGGCCATCCACTCACCTCGACCTACCCAGACGTAGCGGCGGACAGATCGGATGGCTCAGCCTGCCACCCACAGAGGTGGGGAAGTGAGGAGCAGACCGATCCCCAGACAACCCCGGAGTGGATACCGGGAACCCCCAGACGGCTCAGAACCCCGGGAACCCTAGACCCCGGGCTGCGTCTCGGCCATGTCATCCACCAACCGCCACGCGGGCCGCACTATCACGGACATGCTGGCGAAGGGTTTGGCCAAGGGGGACAAGAGTCCTGACAAACCAGCACAGAACACACAGCCTAAACTGGGCGATCGTGTGGACGGCGAAGCGCCAGCTACAAAGTCATTCATGGAAACATTATTCGCTTCCCTCAGAGATGATATCCAAACACTGAAGCAGGAAATGGCGGGCGGGTACAAAGAACTGAGGAAAGACATGGATGAGCTAGGGGAGCGGGTAGCTGAAGTGGAGTCAACGGACGCTGCCAGGGTTGAGGAGGTGCATATCCTGCAGCAGGAGATAATTAGACTCCAGGAGCAACAAAAAGACCTACAGACCCACACTGAGGACCTAGAGAACCGCTCGAGGCGCAATAACATACGCGTCCGGAACGTACCCTCAAAGGCGGAGGGGGAAGATGTGACGGCTTACCTGGAAGGCCTATTCAGGGACATACTGGGGGAGCCGGACGACTTCGAGATCAGGATTGATAGGGCGCACAGAGTAGGCCTCCCTAGACGGGCGTCCAACCCCCCACCAGACATCCTCGCCTACCTCCCGGACTTCCTTCTCAAGGAATGCATCTTGAAAGCTGCCCGACAACACCAACCCACTATATACCGTGGACAGACAGTGGAACTTTTCCAAGACCTGTCTGCAATCACCCTTCAAAAGAGACGAGCTTTTAAGACGGTCACGGCCTTCTTGCGGGAGAAAGGGGTTCCATACTCCTGGGGACACCCATTCCGCATCATTTTTAAGTGGAATGGATCCCTGCTGCAAATTAGATCCCTGAGAGACACTTGTGATCTACTGGGCATCTCGCACGATGAAGAGGAGTCAGGAGACGACTCCGGGACGGCCCCTTCATTGTCAATGCCTCTGCCGGGCGACAGACAAGGCTGGCAAAGGGTGCGTCACAAACGCCAGAAGAAGATTAACAGGCCGGACCCCGAAACAGTAGCCCTGGAACATGCGGCCGCCATTCAAGAGGTGTCCAAAGACACAGCCAGCGGGCCATGAGACATAGCAGTCAAAGTTTTGTGGAGCATGGCCACTAAGCGGCATGGGGGCGGGGGCAGGGGTGGGGAGCCGACGGGTTGCCGTTGCCATTGCCTACCCATCACGGATACACTCTACCACGGGTCCAGATGGACTGCTGACTGGACCCGGGAATATGTTTGACCAAGACTTTTTCACCGTTGGGACTAAGGGGTGGGGGGGGAGTTGGGGGGGGTGTTGCGGAAGTTCGGGTAGGGAGGGAGTTAGGGGGGGGGAAGGGGGCTCTCCTTGTCCAGGGGATTTCGACCTTGCAATTTGGTTCTGCAGACCGACTCGAGTCGGGCGAAGGGGTGTCCTACCACTGATACACGCAGAACAGGTTCTGGGCTTAGCTGACTTTGCAATGCGCCCACCATGACGCTCTGCTTTGAAGGACTGGGTTTTTCTAAGGCCCAGCGGTGCCAGGGATAACACCTAAAACCTTCGTGGGTAACCTGTTCCGGCGTACAAATGACAGAGACACAGGACACTTCCTTCGGCGTCAAAGATTCGAGGTTTATTACTGCAGGGAAACCCAGAAGTCACAGGAAGTACAACACGTGTAGGTTCGAGGAGTCTGCTTCAACTTGTATCTGTGGATCGCTCCTTTTATACAGTTTTCGTGCATAATATAACATGGTACACAAAGGTTTACAACTTGGTTCCCATCGTAAAGACCATAAGGGGTCGCTTTCATGTATTCAGGGCCCGGAACATAAGTACAGTAACGTTTGGTAGTTCCCAACTGTAAAAGCACATCTTCCCACCATTAGTACATTCCAATCAGCAGTAAACGAATCAAGGAAGAGACAGAAACAGGTGCAGAGGAAGACAGGAACAGTGAGCAGATCGGAAAGGGTGTAAAAGGGGAGGTATCGGGAAACACGAGCTGCAGGCATCAAAGGGGACGTGTCTAATGAATACACAACTAAGACAATAGACCGGCACGGCAAGATGAGCCTCGAGCGGGGCCATCTGCCCTACAGTGCCATCCCCCTCATCATAAAGACACCTTCAAAGGAAACGTGTCTTCCGCAAGAGTTTGGGAATCCCAGGGTCGCGAAGCGGACAGCGTCCGTTCGCTGGCTACTTGAGGGCAAGAAACAAAATGGATGCCGTATCTAAGATGGAACCCGTGGGTTCAGATGAAGAAACCCACGAAACAAACGAACGGTTTAGGCTAGTACAGCGAAAACGCGTACACCCACTAAACTCGTCATTTGCGGTTCATAGATACCAGACTCGACCATATTCGTGCGAGTCGAAAACACCACTTACAATTGTCACGGAACCTCAGCTTGACTGTGCTCACACTTAATGTACGGGGCCTTAACAACCCGGTCAAGCGCAAGGCGATACTGTCCTTCCTGGAACACTCGAAAGCTGACATTTGCCTCCCTCAAGAGACACACCTAGTATTTAAAGACCATCATAGACTTAAGTCACGCTCCTTCCCTTGGCAGTTTTTCTCATCTGCTCACAAAAAGGTAGCGGGAGTAGCGATATTGGTAGCCTAATCCTTTGAGGGGAGGGTCTTGCAGAAGGAGGCTGAGATTAAGGGGTGGCTCCTCGTCCACAGCTTTCATGTAGCGGGCCAGACATTACTAGTGGGCACTGTTTACGCACCAAATGAGGGCCAGGAGAAATTTTTACACACAGCCTTAGAGGCGGCCACGGCCACTACGCACCCACACTCACTACTCGGTGATCTCAATTTAGTGCTTCACAACACAGCAGACCGCTCCGGCCAGAGATTCGGCCAAGTTGGGGCACTCTCGACATCAGGACATGCACACATTTCAGATCTAGGCTTCGCAGATCTGTGGAGGCACTCTCACCCGCATGCGACAGCTTACACATACTATTCGGCAGCCCACAAGACCTATGCGCGGCTGGATTATTTTTTGTGCTCCTCCCAACTGACCGCACAGGCTCAGGACGTAGAGATACTCCCAGCCTCATTATCTGACCATTCGCCGGTGGTGGCGACCTTCCATGTAGCAGCCACGCCGAGACCTCAAAGACACTGGAGATTACGAGACCGGCTTTTACAGATCCCTACCACACAGGAGCGACTCAAAGCAGCGATCGCTCAATCATTGACACACAACGCGAATGGGGACACAGCTAAAACCACACAATGGGCGGCCCTCAAAGCGGTCCTCCGCGGGGAGATCATATCGATCGCCGCCGCTAACAACAAGGAAAGAGCACTGAAAAGAGCCGAACTCACTCAACCTGTAGCTGAACTGGAGCATATGCACCAGCGCACCGGGGCTGCGCGGGCGTGGCGCCAGCTGTGCACCGAAAGGAAGATGCTGGCTGCCCTGGATCAAGATGTGGCCGAATACGCTGTCATGCGCCTCAGGCACTCGTACTATACAGGGGGTGACCGCTGTGGGAAGCTCTTGGCGAGTAGACTACGGGAACAGAACCAGAAGCAGCAAGTACGTTCCCTCCAATCCACCCAGGGTACCCTAGTCACAGAGGATGCAGCCATAGCTGCGGCTTTCGGTAATTACTACGCCGCCCTCTATGATGCCGACTGCCTCGACCCACAAGTCGGCCTGGACTACCTGCGAGGCGCGGCGCTTCCCTCCCTAAACCAGGCGCAAGCGGACTTCCTGGATCGGCCTTGAGGAGGTAATCTCGGCGATATCCCGCCTTAAGGTGGGGAAATCCCCAGGGCCGGATGGCTATACAGAAGCCTTTTACAAGACATTCTGCCCACAAATTGCCCCTATACTGCGTGACCTTTTTAACACGTTTGATCAGCCCGGCGCCATCCCTCCTGACTTACTAGAAGCGGCCATCTCTGTGATCCCTAAACCCGGGCGCGACCCGACCAACTGCAGCTCATACCGGCCTATCTCCTTACTGAACGTAGATCTGAAGCTCTACACCGGCATTCTTGCAAGTCGCCTAGCACCCTATGTGCAGCAACTGGTGGAGCCTGACCAGTCGGGCTTCATCCCACAAAGGCAGACTAGCGACAATACCCGGCGGGTCCTCCATCTCATCGAGGCCGGATCACGTACGAGACCGGGCTGTATGCTCCTCACTATCGATGCCGAAAAGGCATTTGATAGAGTGCACTGGCCTTACCTCGACCGGGTGCTACAGCACTTTGGGTTCGGAGAAGTCCTTCGCCACCGTATATTTAATTGCTATCGCCGACCCAATGCAGCGGTGCGAGTTAATGGCCACACTTCCCCACGATTTGAAATCAGCAGAGGAACCCGGCAGGGTTGCCCACTCTCCCCCTCCTGTTCGCGCTCTATATGGAGCCGCTGGCGCAGCGAGTGCGGCACCACAAACTCATCTCTGGCATTCCCTTTGGCGGAGACACACACAAGATTAGTCTGTACGTGGACGATATCCTGTTGTCTCTCACCAATCCGATGCAGTCACTGCGGGCGCTCTTTGCGGAACTCCACACTTTCGCACTGGCGTCAGGCTTCAAGATAAACGTGGCGAAATCGGAGGCCCTGAATATTTCGTTGCTACCGGAGACTCTGGAAGAGGCCAAAGCCGAGTTCAATGTGCAGTGGTCCGACGCCTCCATCCCCTACCTGGGTGTCCTTCTAGCCCCGACAGTGCAGGGCACCGCAGAGACCAACTACACGAAACTCAGCAAGAAACTCCGAGACCAGCTACGGCGTTGGAAACGCCTCGCTCTGTCCTGGCTCGGCCGGATCGCGGCCATCAAAGTCACTTTGCTGCCCCAGATTCTATACTTGTTCCAGACACTTCCCTTGCGGCCACCGGCGGGGTGACTTCAGAAAACACAGTCGGAATTTGCACGGTTTGTCTGGAACGGCCGATGCCCGCGGTTTAAGCACACTATTGCTGCTTTGCCACCTGACCATGGTGTTGTTGGCATCCCCAACCTCACATTCTACTTCCAGGCGACACAATTGCGCACGCTAGTGGAATGGCATCAACTAGAGTCCGGCAAACACTGGCTCTTTCAAGATCAGGCGGTGGCCGGCCGCCCACTGCAGGGTGTCCCATTCCTGCCACGGTGTCATAGACCCCCCCAACCTGTATGCCTCAAAGGTCACGAGCACGGTCCTCGAGGTGTGGGACAGAGTGGCCGTGGCCAGGGGGCTGACCACCTTTCCCTCGCCGATGACTCCGATATTCGATAACCCAGACTTCACACCGGGTCTGGACTCTAGGGCATATGCGGCGTGGAGAGCGACCCCCTGCAGGGATGTGGGACACATGTTTGACCTCAAAGGTATCCTCCCGTTCCACAAAGTGAAAGAGGACTACGGCGTTGCCGAGACGGATCGCCTATAGTACCTGCAGGTGCGACATTGGGTTCTTCACCCCTCGATCCAGCCCGGAGCACAACGACACCTCACACCCTATCAGAGGTGGCTGTTGACCCGCACATCAGACAAAAAATTTATCTCAGACCTCTACCAACACTTACTCCTCACCAATGTTCACACATACAACGCGGGGAGGGCTAGATGGGAGAAAGACCTGGGGCGCCAACTCACGCTGAAGGAATGGGAGGGAGTATATTACAGAGCCAGGCACTCAGCACACCATACGGGTCTCATTGAAACAATGATCAAAGTCGCCACATACTGGTATCATACACCCGAGAGGTTGCACCGGAGGGATTCCCAAGTTAGCGATCGCTGCTGGAGGGGTTGCGGGGAACTGGGGACGTTGGAACATCTGCTGTGGAGCTGTGATAGACTCCGTCCCTACTGGACCCCATTCTTGATCTAATAGACTCATCTAGATACGCAGCTCCCTCGATTCCCATCATACATTCTACTGGGCCTTCCTAACGCTCTCATGTACCCCTTGAAATCCTGGAGAGGGAAGCTGATTGCACTGGCTCTGGGGGCGGCAGTTCACAACATTGTGGCCCACTGGAGAGCTGTCCAGGCCCCGCAACAACTGGGATGGCTGCATCGTCTCTGGGCGATTCTGGGGATGGAAAAACTGTCATTAGCCACGGCGGGGATGGGAGCGGACTTTTCAGCATTATGGCAGCCTTTTCTGACCTTGCTGACCGGGGAATTCGGGGAATTGAGCTGTCCCCGTTATCTACGGCTGCTACGACTTGCAGACACCCCACTCCCAGAGCCTAAGACACACTCACACAGGCGCAGAGGCCCAGCAAACGCCATACCGCCTGGCTCGTAGAGAGTCAGTGATGGGCTGTTAACCCTATGCTCGCCTGATGGACAAGGAGAGGGGAGGGAGCGGGAGGTGGGGGGGGACCACTGGGGTTGTTTTATGCTTTGGTGGGGTTTCCTGTTCGTTCTCGCACTTTTATTGGCTCTGCTTGCACCTCCATGGCACCTCTTTTGACACGGCCGGCCCGAATGGGTTGTAGGCGGCTTGCTGTGTTAATTGTGCTGGCCGTTGAGTCAGTTAGTCATGAGTACGCAGTGGCTCTGTCTTAGGCCGCCTCCTATGTGGGCCGGCATAGATGACTTTGGGAGGTGCATTGCGCTTGTTTATTGCTCAATAAAAAAGATTTAATACTAAAAAGTGCATACTTACATGTAAAAATCACGAAGTGTATGTTGACACCGGCCCTGACTTCTCCAAGTAGGGTCCAACCACTGCCTCCTGCATGTCTTCTGGAAGAGGACGATTCTGACAAGGGCAGTATGTTTCAAACAGCGACAAGCCCCTCTGAACTTAATGTAAAGTACCAAGATAGTTCAGATGAGGAGGACCAAGATCAGGAGGATCAGATAGCTTATAGGGAAGAATATCAGCCGCCTCCTCCGCCAATGGTTTGCCTATCAGCATCCTTGGTTTCAGACCTACATTTCCTCATTACAGACTATAAACAGAGGTTTCCTGTCGTTTCGCTGCATCCTCCATCTACTGATGATGAGGAGGAAGATCCGCATGAAGAGGGGGAACTCCATGATTCCCAGTCTACCCATGATGAATGGGACGACTATGTCATTCCCTGTCCTGCTTCTCCGGTGCCTGCGCAGGCTGACTCACCACCTGAGGACATTGGGGGATTCCATAACATAGTTGAGAGAGCGGCTCAACGTTTTCAAATACCCATGTTTTCACACCACCAAGATTGCTTCTTCTATGATTTTAAGGAGCCTTTCAAGAAGTCGGTCAGATCTATACCCATGATAGAATACTTATGGGGTCAGGGTTTGAAGATTATGCATTACCCTTCCTCGGTGCCCCCAGTATTGCCTTGCCTGGATAAAAAATACAGAGCACCCGATACTGCTCCAGCTTGCTTGATAGGACATCCCAAACCGGACTCTGTCATAACGCAGGCCGCTCAAAGAAAATCAAAGAATCCTTCTGCCCCGCTAACCGCTCCTCCGGATAAGGAAGGCCAAAAGCTTGATAACATCGGAAAGCATTTTTCTTCAACGTCCGCGTTGACATTACGGGCGTCCAATGTCTTGGCACTGTTAGGACGTTATAATAGACAGTTCTGGGCAGACATAGCTCCGTATCTGGCAGCCTTGCCTGAAGAATCAAAAGAAGCAGCAAAAAAGATCTTGCTTGAAGGTGAACGCTTGGCATCGGAGATAATAGATTGCACGATGGATATCGCATCTACTGGATTTCGACACCTAGCTGGTGCTGCAGTGTTAAGAAGCCAAAGTTGGTTGAAAGCAACTTCATTTCGATCTGAAATACAAACGAAAATCTTGGATATGCCCTATGATGGCTAGCTTCTTTGCGGGCCGCATATAGATGAAGCTCTCCAAGGTATAAAAAAGGATACCGACCCGGCCAGAGCTTTGGGTACCCTCCAATTCAAAAATCCTTCCTTTCGTGGATTAAGAGGGAGATGGCAATCCTATTCTGGAGGTGATTACCAGAATCGGTCGTCCTACTCTTTTGGTCAACAGTATCGACCACAGTACCAACAGCGTCAGCAGCAGCAATCGTCCTATACTAAATCCTCCTTTCGTGGCAAGGGTCAACAGAAAGGCACTGCTCTATGACAACGACCCTTCACTTCAGCCAGTCTCCATTTCATGCCCGCCCTCAAAAGTTGGAGGAGGAATGTCCCATTTTCTGGAAAATTGGAAACAAATTACAACGGACCGTTGGGTTCTGCAATTGGTTCAATTTGGTCATTCACTGGAGTTTTTTCAAATTCCTCCCCGAACCCCTCCCCGACGTATGCTTCACAAAAATCTACGTAATCTACTCTGGGAGATTTCACTTATGCTCCACAAGGGAGCTATAGAAAGAGTTCCTCTTTCTCAACGGGGGAGAGGATTTTACTCCCGTTTTTTTCCTGATACAGAAAAAGGAGAAAAAATGAAGACCAATTTTAGACCTAAGATCCCTCAACAGATTCATGAAAAAAGCAGTCGTTTTGTATGGTGACAATTCATGAAGTTCTACAACTTCTAGACGCGGAAGACTTCATGGTGTCTCTGGATCTTCAGGATGCTTATTTTCACATCCCTATTCACCGGAATCACAAGAACTTCTTGAGGTTTGCAGTAGTGGGCAGACACTTTCAGTTCCGTGTCCTACCATTCGGGCTCAAATCTGCACCACACATTTTTACAAAACGCCTATCTCCAGTGGCTGCATATCTCAGGCAGCAACACAATCAAGTTTTCCCATATCTGGACGACTGGCTAATTAAGGCACCATCCCTAAAAGACGCGTCCAGGTCTTCCAACACTTGTCTACAGCTTTTCGATTGCTTGGGACTCACACTCGATCGGGACAAGTCGGTCCTCCTGACTTCCCAGTGTATACATTTCCTAGGCGCTACCCTCGACACAGGTCAGAGGAAGGCATTTCCATCATAAGAAAGAGAGGACAGACTTCTTTCATTGGCTATTCTCATAAGTTCCAAGAGGTCCTTAACAGTTAGCCTTTTCAAGTCCCTGCTCGTAATTATGTCATCATGCATTTTACTGGTTCCACACTGTCGTCTCCCCATGTGCCCTCTTCAAGAGGGGCTCTCAGCTCAATGGGTCCAATGCACAGGTTCATTCGACGATGTCATACGAATGACCCCTCAAATGGTCAAGGCTCTACAGGGGTGGATTTGACCTCAAAACATTTCTCAAGGCTTGCCTTTCTTGCTTCCAGCTTCGCCCATATCATCACATCAGACGCGTCATTGGAAGGGTGGGGAGCTTTCCTCCAAGAACTGCAGATAAGTGGGAAGTGGTCCCCCTTCGAGGAAAAATGTCATATAAACCTCCTCGAACTGCGAGCGGTCTTCCTCGCCCTTCAAGCTTTCCTATCAAGAATCAGGAATTCTCTAGTGCTTGTGCATACGGACAATACCACGACAATGCACTATCTCAACAAACTGGGAGGGACTCGCTCGCTAACACTGTCTCACGAGTCGCAAAAAATCTTGAACTGGTTGATCCTGCACAATATTTCCCTTCGGGCAGAGTACGTCCCAGGAACAGACAACGTTCTGGCTGATTCTCTCAGCAGGCAGCAGACAACGTGTCATGAGTGGGAATTGGACCAGTGGACCCTCAACCAAATATTCTCACAATTGAGCACTCCTCTCATAGATCTATTCGCTACAAGGCAGAATGCCAAATGCCAACACTTCGCAAGCTGGCATCCCCAGAAGGGATCTCTAGGGAATGCATTTTCGATCGCATGGTGCAACTTCTTTGCACCATTTCCAATGATTCCCAGAATTCTCAGGAGACTGAAAGTGGAGCCTTGCATACTCATTCTGAGAGCCCTAGCTTGGCCACGACAGCATTGGTTCACAGAGCTTCACCTTCTCTCGCAGGAACCACCAATCCGGTTGAAACCGTTCCCTTCTCTCCTCACAATGAAACATCGGCAAGTCCAGCATCCGGATCCTGCATCTCTCATGTTATCTGCTTGGCTCCTGAGTTAAAGGAATTTCTGAATCTAGACATTCCGCCGGATTGTAGAGCTGTTCTGGCTCGGGCTCAAACAAACAGTACTAACAAGACATACTCTTTAAAGTGGAGAAGGTTTTGCATTTGGTGTAAGTCACAGAAAATACACCCGTTTTCTTCTTCTCCAGTACAAATATTGCCTTAACTTCTCCATTTGGCGAACTCAGGTCTTGCTCACGCTTCCATCAGGGTTCACTTGGCGGCAATATCCCATTACAGAAGATCTTATGCTGGCTCTTCTCTCTGGTCTAACAGGTTGATCAAGCAGTTTCTGAAAGGCCTGTTCAGGACTTTTCCTCCTGTGAAGACTTTACCTCCTGCTTGGCAACTCAACACAGTTCTTCCTCAGCTCATGAAACATCCCTTTGAGCCGATACACAGCGCTGATCTTAAGTATCTCTCTTGGAAAACGGCGCTCCTTCTCCCCTTACCTCACCGAGACGAGTAAGTGAGCTTCAGGATTTTTCAATTCAGGATCCTTTCCTTCAATTCAAACAAGACCGAGTGATATAACAAACAAATCCAAAATTTGTGCCAAAAGTCCAGTCGGACTTCCATCTCAACAAGCCTGTAGTCTTACGTCTTTGTTTCCAAATCCTCGCACTATGGCAGAGAGAACTCTGCATTCTCTGGATCTTAAACGCTGCCTAAAGTTTTACATCGAGAAGACAAAGACCTTCCGCAAATCTAACCAACTCTTTGTGGCTTACAGTCGACCTAGAAAAGGTCTTCCACTCTGTTAAAACTTACACTGGAACAAGTATATTTTAAGTAGTTTATTCCTGCAATTGCGGCACAGCAACATACAGCATCTGGCTGGCAGACAGGAACAGTGGCAACTGACCTCGTGCCTAGCAGCAATTAGAGATTCTAAATAGAACATCAATACTACTAAAAGATGCACAGTATTTAAAGTGACATAACAATTGCAAATAAGTAAATATATAAAATGTAACACACTCCCTAAACAAAGTATCTCTCGCTGGATCTCTGCAGCTGTTACATTCTGTCTCGAGCAGGTGTGCCTATCATAGTCTACATCCATGGCGCTCTTCGCAGGTGTGCCTATCATTGACATTTGCAGAGCAGCAACTTGGAAAGCGCTGCATACATTCACCAAGCATTACTGCTTGGATACAGAACTCATGCAGGATGCTGCAGTGGGACAAGTAGTACTTTACTTCTTCATCTATTTCGATAGAGGTGAGCCTTCTTTTCATCCCACCATGCTTTCTTGTATACGCACATTTCTCTATTGTATTTTTTGATGGTATCTTTGATTACAATTAATACTTTTCTATATGTAACTTTGATACGTTGTTATCTGGTGAATTTTTATATGCTGTATCATACGAAATGTGCTTATCATTGCTTGCTACTCTGATTCAGTAGGGTTCTAGAGGGAGGTGATAGCTGATTGGCTCTTCTCTAGAGTATGGTCCTTTTTACTCAAACAACTCAAGAACCAGGAACACTCATGGGACTAAGACCAAAAAGTTCTTTCATCCCACCTACCAGTCATAAAGTTTTGGACACGTTTGAAATAGCAGTCCAACAAGACCTACATACCATCTTCAGAACGTCTCAAAAACACCGTTCAAACTTATCTACCAATGAACGTCAAGCACTTCGACAACTCTCCTCTAATGGCAACCTAAAAATTTGCAAAGCAGACAAAGGTGGAGCTCTAGTAGCCCTAGACACCTGTTACTACAATCAAAATCTAGACATCCACTTGAATAACCCGGATCTGTACATGCCTTTGAATACTGACCCTACCTGCGAATTCAAACAAGTTTTGATTACTGTTGTTAACAAAGCTGTCTCTTCTGGTACCATCACGGAAAGAGATAAAAAATTCCTCATCCAAGAACACCCTCAGGTACCATACATCTACCTAGTACCAAAAATCCATAAGCATGCCACCAAGCCACCTTTCAGACCTATAGTGAGCACATGTGACTCTATTCATGAACCTACGGGCAAGTACATTGACAAACATCTACAAAAGTCTGTGACAAGCATGTCAACATACATACAGGATACTACAGATTTCCTAATCAAGCTTCAAAATATCAACATTCCACCTGATCAATCTGTTATCTTATGTACCATCGATGTGAACTCTTTATACACATCAATACCTCACAATTTGGGATTGGAAGCGCTAGAATCTGCTCTGGTACAAAGTCAAAAATCTACAGATTTACAAATTTTCATCATGGAACTAATGCAATACACGTTACATCACAGTTATTTCAAATCTTCCACCGGTCAATTTTACCAACAACTATCTGGAGTTGCCATGGGAAACAGTGCAGCTCCAGCATATGCGAATTTATTCATGTACTCATTTGAAAACCAACATATTTTGAATCACAAGATGTGGCAACCATACCTACAGGCCTACTACCGGTATATCGATGACATTTTCCTTGTTTGGAAAGGTAACGAAACCCAACTAAAACAGGCCATCTGCGATTTGAATCATGTGGACGATCGCATTCAATTCACATACAATCTTGATTCCAAATCCATATCCTTCCTTGATGTACAGATTACTCTATCCAATAATCAATTTGTTACCTCAATATACACTAAAACCACCGACCGTAATAATTACCTTCATTACCGGAGTTTCCACCAACCCAGCTTGAAACGCCACTTAACATACTCGCAGCTCCTGCGGGCCAAAAGAATCGCATCGACACCAGAAAAGTACGCACAAAACAGCGCCATGATCATCACGAAATTCAAACAACGAGGTTACCCGGAGGAACTTACCCAAGCAGCAGAGAACAGAGTTTCGAGTAAACTCAGACAGGAGTTACTGAAACCCAGAGAAAAATCCACAGACTCGGATACCCGTGTTGTTTTTGTTTCCAAATATTCCACGCAATCCATCAAAATTAAACAGTCTATTCGCAAGCACTGGCAAATGCTACAACTTGAAACAGATTTCAACAAAATATTTGACAAACCACCCATTTTTGCTCACCAACGTTCCAAAAACATTGCATCCATGTTGAAACAATCTCCAACAACTGAACAACCCATCTATAAGGGTACCATACCATGCCACAACTGTGGCCACTGTAGCAGCATCATTCCAGGGAACTGTTTATCACATCCTACCCAAGGGACGCCCATCCGCCTTTGAGTCAATGCTACCTGCGACTCTACAAACGTTATATACATGCTAAAATGCCCGTGTGGCCTCCCATATGTGGGCAAGACTGAACGAAAAATTAAAACAAGATTAACAGAACATCGCAGTAACATACGCACAAAAAATCTCAAGTCCTGTGTAGCGGCTCATTTCATTCAACATGGTCACAATCCCAGCCAAATCCGCTTCCTCATCCTGGAAGTAGTGGACAAATACCCACACATTGACAACAACAAAAATCTGCTTCGCCGCGAACTATACTGGATACACCGTCTTCTTGCCATGCATCCGAAGGGATTAAATGACAGACTGGAATACAGTTGTTACCTTTAGAGCACTCTCCACTAATGTACTTGTCTCTTATGTACTATGAACTGCTAATTTGTCTGATCTCCCTCATAGCTTTCACATCACTCTTAGTAGTAATACCATCCATCGGTTCCTTTGTTTGACTTGTGCCAAGGTTTTTTCATGGTTTTGATATTGTTTACAAAAAAAATTATATAAGAAATTCTCATCTTGTATAGTCATTACATCGTGGGATTATGTATGTTCATTTATCCAGTCTGTTTCACCTTTACTTTCACTTTAACTGTATTATCTACTTTCTTTTTCTAATTTCCCACCTTTTCCTATAGATTGTGATTCCACTTTGAATCTTTCTCTTACCCCTCACGTTCATCCTCATTTTTATCTCTTCTTACAGACTATAGTTCCACTTTGTAAGTCCTTTTCGCGCTATCTCCATTTTTGTATCTCTTTATTTTACTTTATTTTACTTCAACTTTTCATTACTATCCCTCTTTATGCTATTCTTTTTATTTCCATAATGATCACGCTTCTGCCTCTTTATCACTCGGTAATGTTTTCCCTTTCCATCATGTCTCTTCCCGGATTCTACCTCCCTTTGCTTCAGTCTGTTTTTTATTACTCACTTTGCCCTTCGTACACATAACCCACCTAGCACGCATGCGCAGCGTCTTCCGGGTTTGCTGACACTCTATCCGGAGTTCATCCTAAACACCTTGTAGAATGTATCTCCACCTTGGTTAACCGGTAAGAGAGCACGACTTACTCTATTTTCCCCTAGTTCACGGGTTACTATTTAACTACACTTGTTTCCGATTTTTAAACGCATGTTTTTCCCAGTTTTGGGTTCCATGGTTTACATATTTTTTCACTGGCCATTCGCGACTCTCACGATTCACACCCTGGCATTCATTTCCGATTCTCTCCGTCTATCCTTAGTCACTCTGTGGCACCTTATTATTTTTGCATCGCGTATATTTTCACAACCGTTAACCATCACTCTCCCTTGGACGATATATAATATTGTGTCACTATCCTCACACAAGCATGATTGTGTGTTTAAGACTCCTGTATTAGCGTCCTACATACTTTTCCTTTTACCTTCTAGATTCCCCCTGAAGAAGTGCAACCTTGCACGAAATGCATTGGGGATTATTTGACTGCATTGATCTATATAACTTTTGAAATTCAATTTACATATCATATGACTGAAATATGATTATCGAATGATTGAACTGCCAAATATAACGAATATTATGGAGAAAGACTTCTCAAAATAAACTCCAATAATTCTCGCATAACAATCACTTCTGGAAAATTGTTAATTGCAACCACGCAGCCTATCAGAGTGCCTAGGATTTGTCCTTACCCCCTGTAAGGCTGTTCTTCATGATATTCATACGCACCTTTTGGACCTAGAAGGTGACTTCCTGCGCACCTATAAATCTGAGTACCTTTTACCACCCCGTAGACCTTGTCCACCTTGGAGTGCAGCGGTTCGTGTTCATTTTACCTTTTTACAAAAGGACATGGATATGTTACAAATGTGGGGCTTTTGGCCTATTACTCTATATGTCTAATGGGGCATTACTCTATTTATGTACTGGGGACTCCCATCCCGACGACGGGGAATGATTCAGGCATGTGAATCTATGAAAGATACCAATACTGGATAACTGCAGTTACAGGTAAGTAACACATTTCTTAACATTGCCAGAGGGTCTACAATTCCTACATAACAAAGACTATATGACCTATTTGGGCCTACAGGATGCATATTGTCAAATTCCCATCCACCCCATTCAGCATTGATTTCTGAGATTCCAGGTGTCCAATCGCTATTATTATCAATTCAGTCTCAAATATGGCCCACAAATGTTTACAAAGTGCAGGGGACTAATAGCTTTTTTCATCAGGAGAAACGTTTGCAAATATTACTCTATTTTTTATTTATTTTTTTAAACAATTTTTATTATTTTCATCGTAGTTAACCATGCACTTTGACAATCAACACGACAATAATTTAGCTATGATCTAAATACACCGTTATATATAATCGGGGTTAATAAAGACATTACCATGAGAGGCAGTTCATCCTGTAACCCATTATAGTTAGCAGTTAAAATGACATTGTCCCCACCTCACTCCTCTTCTTCATCTGAGGTGGTGTCATCTTCTTCTGGCAGCAGGTCACACAGTTCCCCCCTATATGTATTCCAATTAGACCACACTTTGTTCAATTTCCGAGGGCAGGCCCTAGTCACATATACCGCCCTTTCAGTAAACATTAGTAAGTCCATGTTCCTGCTCCATTGCGCCAGTGTGGGTAGTTCAGCTGCGCCCCATTTCTGCACATGTCCCGTTTCGCCACCATAAGGGCCAATGTACCCCATATTAACCCATACCTGGATAAGTCATTTGGATCCCAAATATTCAAAAGACATTTACGTGTTTCCGGAGTAAGTGACACCCCCAGTGTTTGTGAAATCGTGCGCAGCACCTGGCGCCAGTAGGCTGCTATGAATGGACTGTTCCAAAGTGTGGTATTGGGTTCTCCAGACCTACATACTCCGTAGAATACCCTCTACACCATAACAGATGTTGGCATGGAAACTAGAAAATGCAAAAGACAAGTTTATTAAGACCCCATGGGGTGGTGGTACATTCCTACAGCACCCTTCGGCAATGCAAGAAGTATCACACCGAACATCGGTGCAAGTCCTTCTTTTATACAGTTTTACAGTAATAAAAATGTAGGCGGAACCCAGTTACAGAGGTTTAGGTACATATATGGTCATTTTTGGAACACAGCCAACTCATGGGAGGAGTTATAGCTCCACTGGTCAGTTTGGGGGACATTCCTATGTGATGACTGTTCAAACTAAACTGCGCATGTGCGAGCTTGACCAATACTAAAATTAGCCTGTTGCTGGGCAAACTCGAGTGGTCAGTGGTACAGAGGAAGGACAAAAGGGCATGCTGACCACGATGCAACGCATTCATCTAAAATGGGCGCCGATACATACAAAATGGCTTCCGACAACCATATGAATAAAGAAGGGTGCTGCACTCAAGTTTTTCAGTGTTTTCAAATATTCCTACGATACGTGTGCTATGTCAGATCAGTGCCTGCCCACTTGAAAATCAATGTATATGGCCAAGTGCATAAAATCACTAGGACTCTGACATGCACTACAAACAAAATGCTTTACCTTTTGACCATTCAAATTTATTTATATCAATATCTTAAATCAAACAATTCTATCACATTTCTGTGATGTACATTGATACATTCTTTCAAGCAAGAATCATTGTAAAAATCCACAATAAAGTAATATCAGCTAGTGCCAAAATCAACAGTGCATCATCAAACCATAAGCAAAAAAATTAACAAAACCCAATGCATTTCGGGGCATGTATTGCCCCTTCGTCAGGGGTCTAGAAGAAAAAGAGAAAGATACATACAAGGAGTAAGTTACTCAATTATTTGAAATGGCTCATAGTCATTTATCCTTAGTTTTTATGTCGGCTTACCTATTTTAGATAAACAGATGTATAGCTTGTAAACAGGTTTATTTGATCTATATTTTCATAATCTGTGAAAGCAAACCACGAAGCGTCATGAATAAATGCATATTTTTAGGAAAAGGGAGGGAATGTGCGTTGTTCCGACAACCATAGTCAAGATAAGGGAAATACGTGTAGCAAAGCTTAACGCTAACCCGATCACCGTCAAATTACTACAGACGACCCTTTTAGCATTTTAGCTGAAGCTACCTCATAGTGGACGTAATCAGGGTACTCATCTTCAATATCAATAGACATAATTTGTACTACTTCTCTATGAATCATTTGTTCATTTTTAGTAATAGCTCGTTTAGATGGAATACAAGCAGAAAGGCACATAGAACATAACACTGGGCCACACTGGATAGAGAGGCAAAAGAAGAAGAATATCCCAATTATTACACATAGAATCGTCAACAACTTCCAACCCAATGTACTAAGTAATGACCAAAACCACCCCGAGAATGTCCATGTACCATTATCAGGAAGTATCTCAGCAGCAATTTTATGTAATTTTGATATTGCATCATACACAGAAGGTGAATTATCTGGCACGTATACACAACAACTACTTCCGATAATACGGCATGATCCTCCACGATCAGCTAATACTACATCTAACACCATGCGGTTTTGGAGCGTTACAATTCTGGTAATCTGAAGTTCCTCTGTTAAGTTTCCTAAAGCAAAAGCTGTCTCATTAGCAACAGCTTCTACAACACGTGTCAACCGTCTTATTTTCCGACTGTTCAAAGCAGTTCCAACAAATGAAAAGAGGCCTAAATTAAAATCAACATATTGTTGTAACGCTGTGTCGGTCTGATCAATATCTTCAAGAACTAATGCTCTCTTCACTCTATTCAATATAAAATCGTGATACAGGACGTAGTTATTATGATACATATGTGGGGCAATAAACACATGGGGTAATACAAAAGATATATAACATGTTCCTAACCATCCTATAGGGAGACAGTGATAGCCTTTATTTCCACATATGAAGTACGTATTTCGGGAGGCCACAAATGTAATGCCATTTGGTGTGTCAAAGGTGAGAGTGGTGTTGCATTCACTTCTTCCTACTGGGATTGTACCTTTATTACGAACACAAAGATCAGCTTTTGTATCGATAACAGTAATCACATGTAAACTGGACATATTTATATTCCTCTGATTACTATAAATTCGTGGTGCTGACACATTGTCGGGGCGGTACTCCTCCCATTAAAACTTAGTTCCTTCAGCTTGTGGATAACCATCTCGATCGTTGAAGGAGATTTTATTGAGTCGAAAAAGCAGCCCACCTTTCGTTGGCCATCGCAAAGTGAATAAAAGTGTGTACCAGGCATTACAAGAACCATTATGGGAAAACGGGAGTGGGATAAGTGGTGTGCCCCCTTTCTTTTGATGTCCAGGCAACATCCCACATACCCAGCAGTTGGAAGTATTAGTCATATTGTGGGTGTGATGCAGAATCTGAATAAAGCTGTTATTCAAATAAGTCTGTCTATGTCGTTCTTCATGATAAGGCAGAGTAAAATGAAAATGTTCAGATGAAATCGGGGTAGTTGGCAATAAATGTTCTCTTACTGGCACCAAGAGTTCTACTACCCAAGCTATCACAGCTATCACAACAATTGTCAAAACAAATAGTACTGCACCAAGAATTCTCTTGTTTCGCATTGCAGAAGATGCCATAAGTTCAAAATGTCTCAAAAAACAACTAAAAAATAAAAATATGAGTGCTGAGCTCCGAGGTAGCCGTTGGTTTCTTCTCCGAGATTCAAGACGGGTGTCGCTACACTTGGCAGAACAGATTCCCCCCCCTTGATATTCCCGGCTTCCGTTTCACAAAGCTGGAGCGGTAACTCAACCAGTCTCGCACAAAACAACTGCTTATCGTGGTCGTAGGTTGTATCTCTCTTTTCCAGAAACAGTGTGGTCCGGGAAGGCTCCCTCCGATTCGGTAGACGTTACAGCTGGGCTCTTCTCCTCGTCCAAGATGTCTCGATAATCAGACAGCACAGTTGGGTTCACCAGATCCGGAGAGACACGGCGGCAGTGAGTGGAGTGCACCCACCGCTTCCTGTTGCTGACTCGCACAGCCGTTCGAGTTGCGAGCAACACCTGCTCGGGGCCACGCCACCTCGGCTCCAAGCTGCTTGTTCTCCCAAAGGACCTGACCATCACGTGGTCGCCAGGACGAAGATTGTGAGCCTCTCCAATGGAATTGTCGGGGAGCGCTTCTCGAACCTGTTGATGAATAGAAAGTAAATCATTTGTTAATCGTGCCAAATAATCGTTCATCATTATACAAGGCACATCATGTAACAATCGAGGCTTAGGAACTCCCCATATATTCATAGGCCTTCCAAACACCACTTCATAAGGTGTGAGGCCAGTTCGGGAATGGGGCACTGATCTGATAGATAGCAATGCCAGAGGCAGAGCATCCGGCCATTTCAAAGACGTGGATGCCACGATCTTTGCTAGCTTTAGTTTCAGAGTAGCATTATATTGCTCAACAAGACCTGCTGACTGCGGATGGAATACAGCATGAAATTTCTGCTGAATTCCCAATCCCTTCATCACATATTCCACGATTTTCCCAACAAAATGAGGACCATTATCGCTCCACAAAAATTTACAAACACCGTAGCGAGGGAAGTACTCTTTGAGCAAAACCTTAGCTGTTGTCAGCGCTGTACTATCCTTCGTGGGGAAGGCCTCAATCCATTTACTGAAAGCACACACCACCACTAAGACATACTTAAGGTTATTGCAACGCTCAAGCTGAATGTAATCCATTTGCAGTACTTCAAACGGTGCAGTAGGTGGAACAAACCCTCCTTTCGGAGTATGCGTCCCTTTCGCAGGATTGTGCTGCAAGCATATCAGACAGGTCTGCACTACTTTTTTGGCCGTATTGGCAATCTCAGGATGCTCCCAAACTCGCGTTAGCAATTGAGTAATTGCAAGAGCTCCAACATGTGCCAATCCATGTGTCATTTGGACCATCACTTGCAAGTAAGCTGCAAGCAATTTCCATATCTTTGCTTCGCCAACAACCCTCATCGTCCAGCACTCCCTCTGCTGCCCAGGTTGCAAGTTCGGCTTCAGACGCTGATTTCTGAATGTCTAGTATCTCCTCTCTAGCATCATGCCATCGCTCAGCCTGTGATTTCACTACATACATTGGCGAGGCATTTCGTAACATAGCAGTTTCTCTCGCTATGCTATCTGCAAAAGCGTTTCCTTGTCCCACTTTGTCAGTGACCTTTTTATGTGCACTGCATTTAATTATCGCCACTTTCTTTGGACAAAGTAACGCATTCAAAAGATCACGCACTAGTTCTCCGTGCATGATATGTACTCCATGCGAAGTCAAAAACCCACGCTCTCTCCAGAGTAGGCCAAAATCATGCGCTACTCCGAAGGCGTACCGGCTGTCTGTGTAGATGTTCACACATAGGCCAGCACTCAATTAGCAGGCTCTTGTCAAGGCTATTAGTTCCGCTGCTTGGGCCGATTTCTGTGGTATTCGTGCTGCTTCTACCACTGTCTTAAGTGTCGTGATCGCATATGCTGCAGAAGTTGTGCCATCTGGCAGCCTTAAACACGATCCATCAACCCACAGTTCCCCATCCACATCTGGAAGTGGCGTATCCTGTAAGTCGAGACGACCCTTTGTTTGTTCTTCGGTCAGGAAAACACAATCATGATGTTCTTCCTCTTGGCCCTCAGCAACCGGATGCGGCAATAAAGTAGCAGGGTTCAGGGTAGCACATCTCTTTAGTGTGATATGTGGCGCCAACAGTGTGAGCTCATATCCTGTTAAACATGCACTCGTAAGATACTGGGTCTTTGTTTGATTTAACAGTGCATCTACCGCATGGGGAACTAACACTAGCAATTTGTGTGACAAAACTATTCCCTCACTCTGCCGTATAGCCTCTGCTGTTGCTGCAACTGCTCAAAAGCACCCAGGTAATCCTCGTGCCACAGGATCAAGTATTGCCGAAAAGTATGCGCAGGGCCTCTGCTTATCCCCATGTGTCTGCACTAACACTGACAATGCACACCCATCTTTCTCATGTACGTACAACGTGAAAATCTTCGTGTAATCTGGTGTACCTAACACTGGTGCAGAACAAAGGGCTTGTCTCAATTGTTCGAAAGCAGTCTGACATTCATCTGTCCATTCAAGAGGCATTGGTGTAGTTTTGGACAATAATGCTAACAAAGGTTTTATAATGTGCGAAAACCCCATTATCCACTGTCTACAAAAGGACGTTAAACCTATGAAGGCACGCACATCTCTCTGAGTACGGGGGACTGGTGTATCTAAAATTGCTTGAATTCGATCAGATGTTAATGCACGTCCCTCCTTAGACAAAAGATGACCGAGGTAGGTCACCTTTGGTCTACAGTATTGCAGTTTTTTCCTAGACACTTTGTGATTATTCTTAGCAAGGAAAGAGAGCAAAGCAAGAGTACTCTCCTCACACTGTGCATTCGTGTCTGCAGCAAGTAAAATATCGTCGACATACTGGATGAGAGCTACTCCAGACTGCAAATCAAAAGAATCGAGCTGTCTTTTTAAAGCCTGGCTATAGATGCTAGGACTTTCTGTATAGCCTTGAGGAACTCAACAAAATCTATACGATTTATTATTTAATGTGAAGCCAAATAGATATCTGCTATCGGAATGTATGGAAATGGAAAAGAAGGCGTTTTTGAGATCTATTACAGAAAGCGTGGTGGCAGTGGGTGGAACCAAAGTAAGTAAGGTGGTGATATCAGACACCACCGGGTACTGGGGCACTACAATTTTGTTGATTTCCCTCAAATCAATAATAAATCGATAGACTTTGTCATCAGTATCTTTCTTTAACCCTTTCCATGCTCATGACGAGCTCAGCTCGTCATGATGCACGGTTGAGCTGTGCTGATGACGAGCTGAGCTCGTCATAATTTATGGACTTTAGCAATTTCCAGCACAGGAAGGGAAAACTGCTAGCAGCCAAGGTGTTAAGATCAGAAGAATCGGGCTGTTACAAACATTGTAGGGAACTTCCTCTACTACTCCTGCAATAATCAAATCCTGAACAATGTGAGTCAAGGCAATTTCACCTTCTCTAGAGATTTTGTATTGTGGTACACGTGGCAAAGACACACCCTCCTTAACAGTTATTCGAATAGGTGGAATGAGCATCTGTCCCACATCCGTGTCCGAAGTAGCCCATAACGTTTGTCGGAGAGAGGCTAGCGCTTCAATTTCTTGCATAGTGCACAGTCTCCCTACATCTGGATAATTGTCATTCAAAATAACCCGCACTCCTTCAGGAGCGCAGCGTATTGTCGCTCGGAAATATTTAAGCAAATCTATGCCCATAATATTGTCTGGAGTATTCGGCGACAATAAAAATGGGCTCGGGCCAAAGAATCTGTCAATGTAAAACGTAAGAGGTTGTGACAACGGGCTAAGAGAGGGTGTTCCATCAAACCCTATGGATGTAATCGTTTCGCCAGACAGGGGAGCCCTTGGAACCAAGTTTTTAGACAGAGCACTACGAGTAGCTCCTGTATCAACCAAAAACTGATCAGTAGAACCCAAAACGCCCGCTGATACATATGGACGTCTTTGATCTACTGGCACTTCAACCGATTCCACACCCCATCCTACGCAATCCTATGCATGTACATAGTCCTGAGACTCCGCATTCTTACCTTCCGATATCTGGTACTGATTCCGTCGATCAAAAGTATTATGATCATCCTGACCACGACCCCTCGCCTCAAACCTACCGCGATCACTTGCTCCACCTCTCGCTCCCGGATAACTATTCCGTGTCCTTCCACTTCCTCGACCACGCTGATTACGTTGTTCACGAAGCACCGGACAATCTGAAGCCCAATGTCCAAACTCTTTACAGTATGCACATTGATCCTCAGCAATGTCGGTACGACCAGAAGACGTACCATACCCTCCTCGCCTGCCTCTATCATTCCCTCTTGGCTGCGTAGCACGAACCTGAGCCAACATCACCTTCGTCTTTAACTCCTTCGCTTTCTTATCAGTACTTTCTTTGGCCTCTAATTCCTGTCGCTCGTAATACTGAGCCATAGTCAACAAGGATGCAGGGGTCGCCGTGGTCCAGGAACTTTCACTAGTTTTCAAACGTTTTGCAATCTCCGGCAGGAGATTAGCCACATACTTATCGACAAACAAATGCCTACCTGTGTCATCCGTTAATAATTGCCCACTGTAATCATGAAACGCTTCTTCAAAACGTGAGAAGAAATCAGACACCGACTCATCCTGTTTCTGTTTGCAAGAGGCTAACATAGTCCAATCAATCTTTTTAGGGGGAACAAGCGTTTTTAATTTATTCAAAATAGCTGTTGGGAGATCTAGAATTAATTGACAAGGCTTACATGCAGGCTCCCTATCTAAATCAGCTTGGGCTAAAGTTTTCCAATCCGCTCCCAAAATCGCTTGATCATCAAACTTACGAAGCGCTCTCCACATATCAGGGGGCAATATTAACCCAAAGAAAAGATCGATATCAACTAGTGTCATAACACATGAAGAAATAGCCCCTTCCACTGCTTCGTAGAAAGCTGCCGGATTTTTACGAGGATCAGGTAAAGCATTTTTCAATGCCATAACATCTGCTTTATTCCAAGGCGTATACAACCAATTATATACAAAATAACCCTTTGCATCCCCGGACAATTTATCATCACTTGTACCTTGCCCTTTGGGGGGGACATACAAAGGTGCAGCTTCACGCATAGGCATAACATGAACTGTAGAACGCGTATCTGCTCCAAAGATAGAACACTCTTTGGATTGCTCCGTCGACCCCGGCGCAGGCACGTCTGATGTTTTTCGTGCTTCCCGCAATCTGGACGCCTCATCCCGTAGCTGGATCAACCGTCGGAAAAATTCATCCGCATCTGCAATAACAAATAAACCTTTACTCATATTCTCACAATGAACTGATATATCCTTAGGCTCTAAATCGGGCGAATATTTCCCAAATCGTTCTACAACTTCATCTCCAAAAGTGTTTTAAAAATACAACTGTCCTCGCTCCGCCCACTTACTCATCTCATCTTTAATCTCTGATATAGTTATTTTATTCAAATTAAGCTTGCGAGCAAAACTGCGCAATTCCGCAGTCACACTAGCACTTAACCTCATTGTAGGAAGGTAGATACCTGACTATGGTTACCCCCAATTTTTTTGCCTGGTGTTTTGCTGGTTTCCCGACTTAGTTGACCTGGGGCCCTGCCAATCAGGACCCCAGGCCTACTGCTCTCTCTCTAAAATGGATTCCCTGTACCTTAGGTACATTTCCAATTGGTACTGGGCCACCTTATCAGACCCTGTAACTCAGGGCATAGGTGTACCCAGGGCCTACCAGGGGCTGAAGCATGTATTATGCCACCCCTGGATGGCCATCTAAATCTGACACAACTGGCTGCACGACAGCTGGGGCAAGGTGGTGTAATCACCCTTTGCTTTAGATATAGTATACCTATATCTAACCCTAAAAATGGACACACAGATTCCTATCAGTCACTCCTATGGCAGGCCTTGACAATCCTGAAGGCAGAGTGTTTGGAATCGTGTGAGATGGTGCTCTGGCATGAGCTGAGCCCGTTTGCAGCTTGCGGAACCAAGTCCTAATAGCTGTTCCATGATAACCAACCCCCCCCCCCCAAACGAAAGGAGATAAGGCTATCCTTGACCAGGTAAGCCTATATTGCCTGAGTGGCCATATGAGGTGGTACATGCACTGGCATGGTTACCCCCTGTATCATGGTCCACTAAGCAACCCCTCACCCTAAGGGTATCTGAGGGTCTCCAACATAGGGAATCACTACCTGTGGTGTGCTTTGGCAAAGTAAAAGGCTGGTGTGGGAATGGAGTATTGAAGTGAGACTCCACTATTGTTGGGCTCAACTTCCTCCAATCACTATCCACCATATGTGCCTTTCTTTCCAGTACTGAGTTGCTATGAGCTCTCAGGGTCAACCTCTGGCTACCTAAAGCTGGAGGCTGAGTCCCTCTGTTTGGCTTACTGGAGGGACAGGTCAGGCTTGGGGTTTTTAGGCCCCAGGTTTGGCTGTGCCCAACAGTGTCCAGCTGTGGGAGTTCCCTAACTAAATTTAAGGGGGATCCCTCAGGAGTGTGTTTTATTTTCACTTGGCTAGGACTACTAGCTTCAGTGATCCTAATCTGCTGATTGGGAAGTTCTTTTGGACAGGGGGCCCTTTGGGGTCCACCACTGGCCTCCCTGACCTCTACAGCCCTGGGCTGATGGAGGCAGGGTTGAGAGGGGCAGGTTACCTGCTCCAGACTGGGTCCCACCTGGGAAGGTTCCACTGTCATCAGGGGCTCTGCCAGGCTAGGCCTGACTACCTCTGGGGCAGTTCCTTCACCAGGGGTAGAGTCAGTTCCCTGAGGAGGCTGGCTCTCACCTAGTGTCTGGGAGGGGAAAGACTTTTCTTCCTCCTCAATGCTCTCTGTCTGAGTGGAGTGATCCATAGTTTCAGGCTTCACAACACTGTTATCTGTCTGAGTTTGAGCTGTGGCCATCACAACTCCACCAACCTTTTCAGGAAGGGACTCGGTTTGGGTATGGGCTGTGACCATCACAGCCTTGCCAACCTGTTCAGGAAAGGCATCTTTCTGGGATAGGGCTGTGACTGGCACAGCCCTCCTGACCTGTTCAGGGAGGACATCTTGGACTGGGCTGTGGCTATCACTGCCCCAATAACCTTACCATGGAGGTTTACCATTTTAAAATGGGTTTCTTGCTCTACGTCAGCCCAGGCTGAGGTCTCTAAATCATTCCCCAGTAGGCAATCTACAGGCAAGTTTGGTGACACTGCCACTCTCTTGTGACCAGTGACACCTCCCCAGCTGAGATTTACCACTGCTATGGGATGATCTCTCTGCACTCCATCAATGTTCACTACCTGGTATGTGGCACCAGGCATAAGTTTCCTTGAGGGGACTAGGCTCTCAGCCACCATGGTGATGCTAGCCCCTGTGTCTCTGTAGGCCTCAACTTTTGAACCATTGATGAGGGGCTCCTGTCTGTACCTGCCCAAAGTGTTGGGACAGGTTGTGAAGTTGGCAAACCCCATGCCAGTCTCACAGACAAGAGTATCTAAGTCAGGGGACCTGGTTAGGCCAGAGTCCCCAGGCATCCCCAAAGAAAATGCACCCAGATTCTTGGGGGCACTCCCACCACCTGGGGGATTACTACTAGTAGTAACAGGAGGCTGGGAAGCTTTATTTGGGGGTATGTTCTCCTTATTGTTGTTGGCCTTGGGACAACTGTTGTCACTTTTGTAATGGCCTACCGGTTTGCAGGTATGACAATAAGGTTTCTTTTGGGTTTTGGGAGAAGTTTGGGACCCACCCTTTTCAGAGGAATTTTGGGGCCCTGTGGTTTGATCAGAAGATTTATTCCCACCCTTCTCTTGAGGCTTGGTTGATTCCTTCTTTTGGTCACCACCCTGGTTCTTAGGCTTGACCCTGGTTCTGACCCATTTGTCTGCCCTCTTACCCAATTCTTGTGGAGAGGTCAGATCAGAGTCTACCAGGTGTTGGTGTAATAACTGGTTCTGACAATTACTTAAGATTTGCTCTCTCATAATTAGATTGTATAATCCTTTAAAATCAGTAACCTTACTTCCCAGTAGCCAGCCTTCAAAAGCCTTAGTGGCAAATCAACAAAGTCAGTCCAATCCTGAGACTGAGTTTTCTGGGTGTCTCTGAACATCAACCTGTACTGTTCAGTGGTTAAACCAAACCCATCAATCAGTGTATTCTTCAGGACTTGGTCATTGTTAGCATCCTCAGCTCAAGTAGTTAGGAGCTTATCTCTACCTTTGCCTTCAAAGGAGAGCCACAAGATAGCTGCCCAATGACTCTGGGGGACACACTGTACAGTGCAAGCCCTCTCCAAAACAGTCATCCATTTGTGGATGTCATCCCCTTGTTTAAAGGGGGGCACTATCTTACTCAGGTGTCTAGTGTCTAAACTCCTGTCTTTTTCTCTTGGGAGAATGCTGCCACCAGTGGGGTCTGCCCCACACAATTTCTGCTCTCTAGCAAAGGCAAGTCTCTCTTTGGCCAGGGCAAGTTCTTCCCTTTCAATCCTCAGATTGACTTCCCTCACTTTGGCTTCATACACTCTTCTCTAAGGGGATGTCATCCCTCTGTGAGAAGAGGCCTGAGAGCCATTGGTTCGAATGGATCTGTTAGAGCCTCTGGATAGAGACCTAACTCGTCCATTCCCAATGTTAAGCTGGCCTGAGAGGGGCCCCAGGGGTCTCCTAGTACCATTCTCATGCCTGCTTAAGTTGTCCCTAGTTAGCTGGCTAACTACTTCTGGACCTTTGTCTGCCTCGTCCTCAGAAGGCTCTAGATCCTCATCCTCCTCTTCACCTTCTGCAGAGAGATGGATAAGGTCAGGGTCACCTGTGGTTCCCTCTAGGGGAGGCATGTTCCCATCTGGATGAGAAGGTTCTGTGTTACCAGCCCTCCTAGCATCATAAGTCTGTAAGAGACCAATCAGAAAAGGAATGGTAGGGTTTGCACCCTGTTTTAGCTTCCTGGATGTACAGATATGTCTCATCTCCTGGAAGCTAAGTGCAGCATATCTGGAAGTGACCTGTGGAAAGTCCACTGACACAAGGGGAGACTCAGAGTTTCCTCCTTTGTCTGACATGCTGCTTCTAGTGTGGTGTAAGTGATGCACCTACCTACACTATTTGTTTGCCTACTGATCCCTTGCTAAGAGTTGTAGCCAAGGTGTGCTAAGCCTTGAGGAGCTACAACAGCTGGTTCAGTAGAACTCAGAGTATTCTAAGCTAAGTTATATGTACCTGGAGTACTTATGTGATTTTTCACAAGATATTCTTAGGATACGTGTGGTAAAACAACAGCAAGCTCAAATCCCAACCGCTGCTCACCAATGTGGGAAGTTGGCCTGATATATAATGTTCACTATTCTAGTGAGCACTTTGTATCAGTCCAAACAACCCTTATGGTGATTGGTTGTAAGTCAACCTTATAGATCAGCTATCCTAGTAGCGTGGATACGAGCAGTCTTCGGGCTAAACTCTAGAGGGCATGTTAAGCCAGCTGTTATACCATCACATATACCCCTTGAACACCAAGTGAAAGGACACCACACAAGTGTTATGAAAATAAACAGTGTATTTATTTAGATCACAACAGCCCTGTACTCTTTATGAGGACAGGGTACTAAGCACACAACAAAACTCTTATGAAAATACTTTAAGTTGCACAATTTACACAAATGCCAGAGGGGCACGAAAAACCATATACTCTAAAAGTGGAATGTGAAATTACTAGCAGGTAAGTACTATACTAATAGGCTTTGGAATCGCTAGGACTACGTTACTGAACTTTCAGATTACTAGTAGGAGGCCTAGGGGACTCGGGTGCAGAGTGTGCACTCTCACGCGGGATGCGGGACAAAGTCTATGGTAGCTAGTAAAAGCAACGTTAGTGTTATCGGGCGAACCCGACTAGATAGGCTGAGAAAAGAAAAGGATCTGGACCCTTGGATAGTGAGGCTATGCTGGGGCACCGAAATGCCGAAGTTACCTAGCCCAGGGGCTGCAGCTGCATAGGTCTGAAAAGACGTCGGGAATCCTCGTTGCAGTCTATGGAGCCTGAAGAAAGAAGTTGCTGGCAGGCGACCAGTGAAGATTGTTCGATGGATCCAAGCCTGGATCGAAGATGAATGACACCTGAAAGCAGAGGGGACCAAGTTCGTGACCACTAGCCAGTGATCAGATGGCACCAGGAGGGCACAGGATGGTAGTCACCTCGACTAGGTGAGTGGGCGACGCTGGGCTCTGCAGTCTCACGGACCAGGAGGCGTTGTCGGCGAACAGGATGGAGGTGCGAGCTGTCCCACGATGGTTGATGCTGTCGACGTCGCTGGACCCAGGATTGGGGCAACAAGTCTTGGCAAATATCAAGCCCAAGCGGTGGACCTAAAATGGCGTCTGGAGTGGACCAGGAGGGTCCGAGGTGCTCCTCTTTTGGAAGGGAGCCAGGGCCAGGCTGGAGCAACCAGACCAGCAGTGGTGATGTCGTCGGGCGTCGTCCGATAACACTAACGTTGCTTTTACTAGCTACCATAGACTTTGTCCTGCATCCCGCGTGAGAGTGCACACTCTGCACCCGAGTCCCCTAGGCCTCCTACTAGTAATCTGAAGGTTCAGTAACATAGTCCTAGCGATTCCCAAGCCTATTAGTATAGTACTTACCTGCTAGTAATTTCACATTTCACTTTTAGAGTATATGGTTTTTCGTTTCCCTCGGGCATTTGTGTAAATTGTGCAACTTAAAGTATTTTCATAAGAGTTTTGTTGTGTGCTTAGTACCCTGTCCTCATAAAGAGTACAGGGCTGTTGTGATCTAAATAAATACACTATTTATTTGCATAACACTTGTGTGGTGTCCTTTCACTTGGTGTTCAAGGGGTATATGTGATGGTATAACAGCTGGCTTAACACGCCCTCTAGAGTTTAGCCCGAAGACTGCTCGTATCCACGCTACTAGGATAGCTGGTCTATAAGGTTGACTTACAACCAATCACCGTAAGGGTTGTTTGGACTGATACAAAGTGCTCACTAGAATAGTGAACATTATATATCAGGCCAACTTCCCACACTCATACTCTTACTCCCTTGATCATCTCCTTCCGAGTCCTCGTCCGGGGCCGTAGGCAAAATGTACGGAGGCGGGCACCGATCTAATAATGAAAAATCATCAACTTTATTAGTAAGGGCAGGGTAAAGCGGACGCCGAATAGGAAATTGACCACTCGTTTGCAAATTACGTTCCTGCGCCTCCCTCTCTTTCTTCTCCTGCAACTCCTTCTTCTCCAGCTGTAAAACCTTATCTCGAGCAGCCTTACGCTGCTCTTTTTCCGCCAAGGCTATTTCACGCTTCATTCGTTCACGCACTGCTTTCTCCCACATTCGTACACAATCAAACATATCCTGCCTTGACCTGCGCTGAAACAAACATTGCTCCACATACTGAACCTTTCGTAAATCAAACGACCCATGTAGTGGCCATTGCAACTCGGGATCAGATCTTGTGTACTTATTCCATAATTTACTGTATAATATAGGGGGAAGACCGGATTTAACATACATCTCCCGATTGGGAGTCCCCTCTGGGGGAGCTGGCTGAGATTCATTTCATTGATAAGTGGTACCATTTCCAAGACAGCACATTCCTCGAAGTGTGCTTAAAACAGGCATGTTCAAAAAGTATCATGGAAACGTGATACCACACAAATGGCACTTAATATACTCCACACAAATGTGCCGTTCAAACACAAACAAATTTTAGAGAAATATCTCTACATGCCCGCCTATGTGAAGTGCACTGCACATATAGTTCAAATCATAGAATCAAATGTTAGCTAACTCAAAACATATTCAAAGAGCCATAGTAAGCGTCCGTAGACTATCTTACCAATCACAAGCTTACCAAATTCTCAGATATCCAGGTTCCAACTGCTAAGGTCTTTGATCAAATCAGCCAAACCGGCACTGTACGACAACTCGAACGAACAGGATCTCAGTCGAGGACCGGCGCCACCTGGAAGATCAGATCAGAAGGAAAGGAAGAAAACACCGTGGGTGCCAAGACTCGGGTCACTCAGTGGCAGCGTACGCGTCCATGGCGAATTTCCAATCCTTCGTCACGACCTCTCCTTCGGGCATCCGAGTCGCCGATGAGTCCCTTCGTGGTCGCCAATTTGTGGTATTGGGTTCTCCAGGCCTACATACTCCGTAGAATACCCTCTACACCATAACAGATGTTGGCACGGAAACTAGAAAATGCAAAAGACAAGTTTATTAAGACCCCATGGGGTGGTGGTACATTCCTTCCGCACCCTTCGGCAATGCAAGAAGTATCACACCGAACATCGGTGCAAGTCCTTCTTTTATACAGTTTTACAGTAATAAAAATGTAGGCGGAACACAGTTACAGAGGTTTAGGTACATATATGGTCATTTTTGGAACACAGCCAACTCATGGGAGGAGTTATAGCTCCACTGGTCAGTTTGGGGGACATTCCTATGTGATGACTGTTCAAACTACACTCTAAGATCCCCTGGCTAAAACATATACAATTTTGGTACAAGACCCTCTTTGGTCAGGATATATTTAAAGATACCTTAACAGAGTCAACTTTAACAAAGCGTGACCTCAAATCCACTTACCTGGCCCATGTAAAAGGGACTAGAATGAACAAGTATGCAATGCAAAGTATGTTTAATTTATATATGGAATACAACCTCAGCACAGGTCTATCTTCATACCTTATATTTGTCAGTATTAATTCCCATCGCTTTGTCCTTGCGCGTCTGAGGCTGGGAATAGTTCACCACCTAGTGGCTTTCCCCACCGCAAAAAAACCTGGGACATGTCCGTGTCCATGTGATGGAAAATCCAAACAGAGCATCTGCCATTTCTTATTATTCTGTAATTTTTATACTGGTTTTAGAAAGTTTTATCTGAAGCAATTGTTTCTAAATTACAATACGTGCAATACAAGAGCCGCGATGCAACTGTTATTTAATTTAGCCTCCCCAGATGTGTGTTACTATCTGGCCACCTACATTTTAAAATGTATATCGCTAAGGAAATCAATCATAATATGATTCTACTTTATGTTTGTGTACTATTTTGTGTGTGAACCGCTGAGTTAAACTGTTTACATATTTATTTATTTGCTAAGCACTTTATATTGCATATTTGCACTTGTTGAAAGTATCATATGTATACGATAGGATTGGTATTTTGCACTTTACTCTAGCGTTTTTTTTGCACAAACTTTTCTTATTATAATAACTGCTGCTACAACGTTTACAGTGACTGAATAGCCTTTTTTGCACTCAAATGAGACATGCTTTTATAATGAAAAATGAGTTTGGTGTATAGATATTGATATAATTTAAACTGTTTTATCATTTAATACCTACATAAATGTGATTTTGGAATTGTGTTTATGTATGTTGCTATATGGTTGTACTTGTACAAACCGAATAAAGCATTTTGAAACTGAAACTGACTGTTCAAACTAAACTGCGCAGTTGCGAGCTTGACCAATACTAAAAATAGCCTGTTGCTGGGCAAACTCGAGTGGTCAGTGGTACAGAGGAAGGACAAAAGGGCATGCTGACCACGAGGCAACGCATTCATCTAAAATGGCCGCCGAAACATACAAAATGGCTTCCGACAACCATAGTCAAGATAAGGGAAATACGTGTAGCAAAGCTTAACGCTAACCCGATCACCGTCAAATTACGAGAAAAGGGTATGGAGTAAGGTACCCTCTGCACCACAGTTCCGAAGACAATATGGATGCGGTGCCCTCTGGAGTTTATGTAAGGTGGTTCTCGTGTGGTATATACGATGTAGGATTTTTAATTGCACGAGTCTAAATCTAGCCGAGATGCCCACCCCCCTTGGGGACGCCAGCGCTTCATTCCATTCTGTATCGTCTATAGCGCCCAGCTCATCCACCCATCTCTCGCACAGTTTCAGTGTGGGGTCTGTGAGGTTGTTTATTAATTTTTTATAAGTAAGGGAAGTTGCTCTATGTTGCATGTAGTCAGTGAGTAGTCTATCCTCTAATGGGGAAGACTCCGGGATGTCAGTCTCCGCTGGTATTGCTTGCAGTAGTGTGTGTCTGATCTGGACGTATCTGTAGGTTTCAGTGTGACCCAGTTCATACTGTTGCTGGAGTTGAGTGAATGGGATTACTGCCCCTCTATCCCATAGGTCTCCCACCGTTGATATCCCTATGTTGTCCCATTGTGTGAACCCTTTACTCTTTCCTAATTGTCCTAGTGCTTTGGTGTCCCAGAGTGGGGTAAGTTTAGTAATTGTGTCCTTCCAGCCCAACCTTGCCTGTGCGCTGTGCCATATCGTGATCGTGTGCTTCGTTGGGTGCAATAACCCTGCCACTTGACTTCTATTATTGAGCGTCGAAAGCATGCCATTGGTGCCCAGCTGAACCCAGTCAGCCCTGTAGGCTGGTGCATCCCAGGGTGCATGGATCCATTGGTTAATTATTTTGAGTTGGGCTGCCCAGTAATATAGTTGCAGATTTGGCAACGCAATCCCTCCCTCATACCAACTTCTATTCAGCTTGGCATGGGCAATACGTGCAAGTCGGTTATTCCACAGCAGGTTAGACACCAACGTTGTCACTTGTTCAAAGTATCGTGGTGTGACTGGGCAGGGTGAGTTTTCTAGGGCGTATAGGAATCTTGGGAGGGCCATCATTTTGTAGAGTGCTGCTCTACCAAGAAGCATGAGTGGCAACCATGCCCAGTGTTTCACATCGTTTCGAAGTCGGTCTAGTGGTGGTTTCAGGTTTCTGTCATAGAATTCTGTTTTATTGTCAGTGATATATATACCAAGGTATTTGAATGAGGTCGTGGCTCTCGTGAGCGGGCAGTCCCTGTCAAGTGCGAGCGCTGGTCCCTTCAGAACATACAGGACTGACTTCCACCAGTTTAGTGTGTTTCCCGACGTCGCCCCATATTCGTCGCACAATGACAGTAGCGCCGGTACACTTCTTTCTGGGTCCGTCAGATCCACCAACATATCATCGGCGTACAATGACACACGGTCTTCCCACCCCTCTTTCCAGCCAATACCTTTCAGTAATGTTGTACTTCTAATCAGTGCCGCCAGCGGCTCCAACAATAGGGCAAACAGCAGGGGCGACAGGGAGCATCCCTGTCGGGTCCCTCGCGCCAGTTGGATTGTGCGCGAAATGTGACCGTTGGCCACTATATGTGCAACTGTGTTGGCATATAGAATGCGTATCCTGGCTATGAATTTGGGGCCAAATCCCATGCCGGTCAGAACTGCGAATAAGTGTCCCCACTCTACCATGTCGAAAGCCATTCTCGCGTCAAGTGAGAGGATGACGGCTCGCTCTAGTAGTCACAAAGCCCGCACCAGCACTCCGTGTAAGCAGCTGAGATTATGAGTGGTACTCCTGTGTGGCATAAAACCTGATTGGTCAGGGTGGATCAGTAGTGGGGGATGGGTCATCAACCTAGTGGCAAGCAGTTTCCCGAGAATCTTCGCTTCTGCATTGATCAGAGAGATGGGGCGGTATGACGCGCAGTTGGTCGGTGGTTTATTAGGCTTAGGTATTGCCACTATCGTAGCCGTTCGCTGGTCCCAAGGGAGTTCCGCCCTCGTGAGACTTTTCGTGTACATAGCCAGCAGCGGTGGGCTGAGTGCATCTGACATGAGTTTATACCATTCTATGGGGATCCCACTGGGGCCCATGGCTTTTCCGGATTGTATTGCCCGTATAGCTAGTTGTATTTCATCTATAGTGAGGTCAGCTTCCAACCCCTGGACTGCCTCCTGTGGAAGCGTCCTAGTCTCAATGCGATTAAGGGAGCCTAGGGCTGCATCCTCCGTGACTTCACTGTCAGGGGTATATACCCTTTCAAAGTGGTCCGCCAGTATATTCACAATCTCCTCGGGGTGTGTCCGAGGGTGCCCCTCCGTAGTATGTAATCGCTGTATGGCTCTGTTGCTTCAATCAATCAATCAAAGCATTTATATGGCGCACTACTCACCCAGAGGGTCTCAAGGCGCTCGGGGAGGGGGAACCGCTACTGCTCGAAAAGCCAGGTCTTGAGCTGCTTCCTGAAGGCGAGGTGGTCCTGGGTCAGGCGGAGGTGGGTCGGGAGGGAGTTCCATGTCTTGCCGGCGAGGTAGGAGAATGACCGTCCCCCTGTGATGGCTCTTCGGATGCGGGGGACGGCGGCGAGGGCGTGGCTGGTCAATCGAAGCTGGCGTTTGGGAGCGTAGAAGTTGAGGCGGCTGTTGAGGTATCCTGGTCCTTGGTTGTGTAGGGCTTTGTGAGTGTGGGTGAGGAGACGGAAGGTGATTCTCTTGTTGACCGGGAGCCAGTGCAGGTCTCTCAGGTGTTCGGGGATGTGGCTGCGACGGGGGATGTCCAGGATGAGTCGTGCTGAGGCGTTCTGGATCCGTTGAAGTCTCTTCTGGAGTTTGGTGGTGGTTCCTGCGAAGAGGGAGTTGCCGTAGTCCAGACGGCTGGTGACGAGGGCCTGGGTGACCGTCTTCCTGGTCTCGGTGGGGATCCACCGGAAGATCTTACGTAGCATGCGCAGGATGTTGAAGCACGACGAGGAGACGGCGTTGACTTGTCTGGTCATGGAGAGGGAGGAGTCCGGGATGAAGCCTAGGTTTGGGTGCGCTGCATAGGGCGGGGGGCCACCTGGAGTCGTCCCAGGCGGAGGGTGAGGATCCCAGGATGAGGACTTCCGTCTTGTCCGAGTTCAGTTTCAGGCGACTGTTCTTCGTCCATTCGGCTACCTCTTTCATCCCTTCGTAAATGTTGGCTCTGGTGGGGTCGTTGGTGAGGGAGAGGATCAGCTGGGTGTCGTCGGCGTAGATGATGTTGAGGTTATGCTGGCGTGCGATGTCTGCGAGGGGGCTCATGTAGACGTTGAAGAGGGTTGGACTGAGTGAGGAGCCTTGAGGAACACCGCAGATGACTTTGGTAGCTTCAGATCTGAACGGGGGGAGGCGAACTCTCTGTGTCCTTCTGGTGAGGAAGGAGATGATCCACTCCAGTGCCTTCTCCTGGATTCCGATGTTGCTGAGTCGCTGCACTAGTGTACGTGGCAGACAGTGTCGAAGGCCGCAGAGAGGTCTAGGAGGATGAGGGCTGCTGTTTCTCCCTTGTCAAGCAGTGCTCGGATGTCATCAGTGGCGGCGATCAGGGCGGTCTCGGTGCTGAGGTTGGCTCGGAAGCCAGACTGCGAGGGGTCGAGGGATCCGTTTGTCTCGAGGAAGGCGGCCAGCTTCTTGTTGAAGGTCTTCTCGATGACTTTTGCAGGGAACGGGAGCAACGAGATGGGGCGGTAGTTCTTGAGGTCGGTGGGGTCGGCTGATGGCTTCTTTAGTTGAGCGCTGAGTTCGGCGTGCTTCCAGCTCTCCGGGAAGGTAGCGGTGTCGAAGGAGGTGTTGATGATGTTCCGCTTGTGGGGTGCGATGGCAGCATCGGTCTTGTTGAAGACGTGGTGAGGGCAGGGGTCGGTCGGAGATCCAGAGTGGATGGAGTTCATCGTGCGGACGGTGTCTTCGGTGCTGATCGGGGTCCAGGCGCGGAGGGTGGTGGTGGGGGGCGGTGGTTCGGTCGTGGCGTGCGTCGGTTGAGTGCTGAAGCTGTTGTGTATGTCCGCGATCTTGTTGTGGAAGGTGGAGGCGAGGGAGTTGCAGAGGTCTTGCAAAGGGGTGATGTCGTTGTTTCCGGCGTTGGGGTTGGAGTTCTCTTTAACGATGTTGAAGAGTTCCTTGCTGTTGTGTGCGTTGTTGTCCAGTCGTTCCTTGAATGCAGTTTTCTTGGTTGCGTGGATGAGTTGGTGGTGTTTTCGGGTGGTGAGCTTGAGGGCAGTCATGTTGTCCGGTGTTGGGTCTCTGCGCCAGGTTCTCTCGAGGGCTCGGCAGTTCTTCTTGGAGCTCTTGAGTTCGTCGGTGAACCATGGGGCTTTCTTGCTGCCGGGTCTGCTAGGCGGGGTCCTCAGGGGGGCGAGGTCGTCAGCGCAGTCGCTGATCCACTTCGTGAGGTTGGTGGCCGCTTGGCTGGGGTTCGTTGCGCTGGTGGGTGGGTTCTTGCTCAGGGAAGTCGCGAGCTGGTCGGCTGTGATCTTGTTCCAGCTTCTGCGTGCAACTAGTTGTTGGTGGTGGTGGATCGTGGTCCTTCTGAAGCTGAAGTGGACGCAGCTGTGGTCCGTCCAGTGGAGTCCGGTGACGTGGCTGAAGGCGATGTCCTTGCTGGATGAGAAGACGGGGTCGAGTGTGTGTCCGGCGTAGTGGGTGGGGGTGGTTACCAGCTGCTTGAGTCCGAGGTTAGCGAGGCTGTCCAGCAGGGTGGTGGTGTTGCAGTCGTTGTTGTTCTCCAGGTGGAGTTGAGGTCCCCGAGGAGGATGTAGTTAGCGGAGAGGAGGGCATGCGGGCTGATGAAGTCGGCAATGTCTTCGCTGAATTGTGTGCGTGGTCCTGGGGGTCTGTAGATGAGGGTGCCAATGAGGGTGGTCTTGGGGTTGATGTGGACCTGTAAGTGAAGGTGTTCGGCGGTTGTCAGGGTGTCGTCGGTGTTGGTCGTGATGCGGATAGTGTTCCTGTGGATGATGGCGATGCCTCCTCCGGTCTAGTTGCTGCGGTCCCTTCGAATGATCTTGCAGCCGTCTGGGACGGCGATGGCGATGTCGGGCGCTGAAGAGGCGTTCATCCAGGTTTCCGTGAGGAAGGCGACGTCTGGAGAAGTAGTTTCAAGCAGGTTCCAGAGCTCGACGGCGTGTCTGTGGACGGAGCGGGTGTTGAGCAGGATGCACTTCAGGTGGCTCCTGCTGTTGCTCGTCTTGGTCTTGGTGGGTGCGGGTGTAGTGCAGGTCCGGATGCAGGTGAACTCGCAGGAGCGGCAGCTGAAGGGTCCGTGGGTGCGTCTCGGGGTGGCTCGGTAGCATCCCGGGAATCGGCCGGTGTTGAGTGCGTTGAGGGTGGCGGCGTCGTACGTCCGGCGGGTGGGCTGGGGTCTGTGAGGGCCAGGGGTTCGGGCGCTGGGCGCGGTCCAGGCGCGGACGGGCTTACCTTTGGCGCGCCCGCTGCGCATCAACGCTGCGCGTTGGCCACTCTGCCATATGAGGAGAGTGGGGGGGCGGAGCGTGGGAGGAGCAGCTGGGAGGCGGGAGCGGGGCGGCGAATGGGTGGGCGACCCAGGGGAGTGGACGGGGCCGCAGGGGGGCAGCGGCGGGGAGGTTGCGGGAAAACGCGGCAGGGGCTGGCCTCAGCAAGGGGGCCAGGGGACAATGGTGGGCAGAGGCGGGAAAAAAGCTGGCAACGTCGGGGCAACACAGGCACAGGCAACACAGGCATAGAAGACAGAAACACACGGAGACACGGCGGAGCTCAGAAGCAGGGGGAGGAAGGAGCAGGCAGCGCAGGCGGGGCACAACCAGGAGCAGCGGCCGGGGACCAGGGGCACCGCTGCGGGCAGCGGCCGCACACGCCTTGCACCAGGGGCACAGCAACGGGCAGTGGCGGCACTTGGCGGCAGCGGGGGCACACTCTGCTCACACCAGGAGGAGTGAGCTCGGTGCGTGGGGTGACCGGCCCAGAGGGTCGGTGTGGTGAGTCCTCCGGTTGCGGGTGGTGTCCCACTAGTGTGTGCACAGAAATAGCCACTCTGTGTCACAGCCGTTATATTGAGCAGTATTCCATATGGCCTTGAAAGTGGTGTATTATCGCAGCAGTCTCAGCGCTGAAGGATTCAATAGGTCTGCCTGTGTTAGTGGTTGTAGGTATGGCTGTAATGTCAGGAGTTACTCACTCAGCATCTCCCCCGTCGCTGAAACTGTGTAGCCCACTGTAGTGGAGGTGGCTTCCCCCCTTTTTTTCCAACCAGGCTAACATCTTGCCGGCTTTATCCCCCAAGTCATAGATCCTGTCGGTCGTAGCCGAGATATTATCTTGACTTGCAGGCGGATGTGATCTCTATACCACTGCTGGTATATTTGCAGAATATGTGCTGAGTCTGTCGTGGGGTCTGTCATGTGGGCTACATTCGCTGTGTGTAATGCTAATTCTAGCTCCGAGAGTTCCTTCCGTTGCGTCCTTTTGTGCCCCGTAATGGAAGCTATTGCTTGTCCACGAAGGACAGTTTTGTACGCTTCCCAAAGAATCGAGGGAGAGGACACTGACGTTCCATTTTTGGCAAAGTAAAGTTTGGTCGCTTTCTTAAGATCTGCTTTGATTTTGGGGATTTTCAGGAAATTAGGGTAAATGGGGTATATTCTCCTCCTAGTCTTCTCTTGGCTGGAGAGAGTCAGCACTATTGGTGAGTGGTCTGATATGCCCCTAGGGAGTATGTCTATGGTGTCAACTGCGTGTATCCCATTTCCCAGCAGCAGAAATTAATCTATACGGGACAGACTATTGTGTACCGTCGAGTGGGGTATTTGTGTCGCCAAATATCTGATTGTGGCGGGTTGCCCTTATCATATGCGTATTTGTCTAGTTTGGCCTGTGCCATGGTGTTTCTAGGTCCTCTGCCCGGCATGGCAGTCGGTGTGGTGAGTCCTCCGGTTGCGGGTGGTGTCCCACTAGTGTGTGCACAGAAATAGCCACTCTGTGTCACAGCCGTTATATTGAGAAGTATTCCGTATGGCCTTGAAAGTGGTGTATTATCGCAGCAGTCTCAGCGCTGAAAGGATGCAATAGGTCCGCCTGCGTTAGTGGTTGTAGTGAGGTAATTGGAATTTTTATGGTCAAGTGTGTCCCCTAACGTAGACCCCAACGGCTCCATGTACGCACTTCAAGTACATGTAATTTCCCTCCACAACCGAATCTGAAGACGCTAATACATTTGCGTCCAACGTTAACATGTCCTCTATCAGATCCACCATGAATGGATCGATAATTCCGTTCCTAAGTATGCCGTGCCACCGTCTTTATGTGGTGCACTTTCACGTTTTCCTGGCTCTGCCGAGCTAGGCCCTGATTTCTGTCTTCAAGCCACTTCTGCCTCTGTCTCTGAAAGCTGCAGCATGGAGACGCATCCCTGACCTCTGCCTTACTTCCTGCCAAGCGAGCGGTGCCCGGCTCGGCTTGGTCTGCCTGCCAAAAACAGTATTTTGCCTTCAAGTTATCAGCATAGTCAGCTCAGCTCCTCGAAAACACATTCCTGTCTAGTGAAATACGAAAACATATCCCCGACTGCAGAGCAAAGAGCCAAGCCTTCCTGTCCTCCCTCATGAAATTCATTGCTCCCGTTACCATGATAGGCCCCTGGCTCCGAGCATTTGCACCTAGACACGCATACATTCAGTATAGAATAGCCTCTGCCCGAAAGACCTTTTACTCCAGATTAAACATCCTCCAAATATTAGATATCAGATATGTTTAGGGACAGGTCGATCTGACATGCCAGACTTTTGTCTCTTCTACTAGTGTTAAAAGTCAGACTCTTAGCTTCCTCCAGATGTGCGTCAATCGCACGTCATATTAGCTGCGCGCGCATCCAGGCCATAGGTTTCAGCTGACTCTGCAAGATTTCTCTAAGCATCCACCCACTTATGACACTTTTCTGTGACGTTTCTAGTTCAAGCCTCTTTGCACACCCATGTTCACGCCTTTTTGCTACGCACATGTGTTCTTATCATATACATTTCACTTGTCACGCCTACTGTATTCAATGCTATTGTGTCATTTTACTATATATGTCATGTACTGTGAATAAATCGTTGACATCTTTTCCTGCCATCATTGCATACCCGAACCCTTGTATTGATGGATTAGATCTCCATTGACTCGAGTCATTTAGTCATGTATGATTAAAGACCTTATGACTCTGACACCACGGACTCTGCCTCTCATTTGATTGAGCTATTTTTCTTAACTTTCCGAAATTATCTGGCAAACTCGTATACGGTAAAATATTTACCACATAAATTGGCGCCCGAACAGGGACCCCTCCCCCCACCCACGCGCCGGCGATGCGTCGCAGGCTTTGCCCCCGACTACAGCTGTGACGGACCCCATGCGCATCTGCAGGATTTCCTGTATCTCCCTCAGGCCTACGGAGGTGACGGAGACTGCGGCTGACATCCAGACGAGGCGGTGATCCCGACCAGAGCCCAGCCGAGAGAGCAGTGTCCGAGGTATCGAGAGGCCCACCTGTAGTGTTGAGGCGCATGCGTAGTGCGCGGCAGAAGCAGTGACGTCAGTCCAGTCCAGTCGAGTTTCCGAGGCCTTCCGTTCTGTGCTTCCCGGTGAGTACCGTTGCTGGGGACGCATCTAGACGGGTGTATTAATTTGTGTCCGTCAAGACGGGTTTGGGTACACAGACCCGGTCTGCACTGTTTTAGCAGTGTATCTGTACTGTTTAGCAGTGCATCTAGTATTGAATGATATAGTTATTATTGTTCGTTTCGAAATGTTTCAATGTGTTTTAAATGTCGTGGTATGAGTGATTGTTCGCATTTTTCCTACTGTGTTATTGTGTATAGTGTCTAGATCGAGGTAGCAATGCCTTTATTCTCGAAATTACGACAGATAGGAACTAGGAAAGGGATACTTGAAGAAGCTGTTCCCATCCCACCAAGGGACACTCCTGGGCATTTTATGTACCACAAGCACGGCTTAGATGCCATATTATTTCTCGACTTGTGGGTGGACTACACGAAAGACTTGGCAGAGAATCAGAGATGGCCCATTGCAGGGACATGGGATGCAGAGTGCATCATGAGAGTAGAGGAAGCGCTGTGGAAAAAGAAAGCCAGACAGTCACAGAAAGATGCCATTGAATTATGGCGTAAAGAATCACATAGACAGACAGAGAAAGCACTCAGAAAGGCAGAGAAAAGTAGAGAGGATTCTGAAAAAGCCAAAGAAAAAGAGCTACTAGAAGAAGGAGAACGAGTTAGAATGGAACAACACGACAGACAGAGTAATGCCATCATGACAGGACTGTATCCAGTCCTGGCCGAGGGCCTGCCCAAGGCGACCCCGGAAACACCGAAAAACCTGCCCCCTCCATTGGTTCCGACTAAATTACGTCATAAGACCGCAGCAGACATTTTCCTTTCTTCCTATCTAGACGACGTAGCTCCCGCATATACCAATGTACCTGCCCATGTACCAGTACCACCTGCTGACAATAACCTACCCCATGATCATCTGCACCCGGGTCCGCAACAGCAGACCCCTCCTGCACCGCTTCCTGCACCCGTACCTGTTGTTCCCCGTGTTATTCATCCGCTTAATCCTTTTGGGTCTGGCACGGTTCAGGTTCCAACCCCGTTACAGCAGATACCGACCCTACAGCCAGGTTATGCTCAAGCCTCCGCTTCAGGAGGTGCTACAGGAGGTTATCGCACCCCGCCACAGTTGCAACGAATGACAATGAGAGAATTCGCAATGTCGCGGACACCTAAAGGTGCCCCAGCCGAAAAGCTTAAAGAACAGCTCACAGATTGCAGATATGACACAGTGCCTGGTAAGACAGGACCCATGTTGTTAGCTTCCCTACGTTTAAGACGTGTTACAAATTATTTGATATTGTTACCAGAAATGCCAGACCATCTAGACAATCTGTATCATTTTATTAGAACAGGAGAAAGACCGGAGTGTGTTGGTGAAGCCATGTCACGTCAGAAAGTTGAGACTCAAGGTTTGATAATGCGATTTTTGGTAAATTGTTTGATAAGGGAACAAGATCAGCCCAGCTTTCCACAAGTTGAGATGGATAGATTGAACAGATGGGGTCAAAACATTTCAGAGGGTAAACATGATAGAGAGAGATGTGTACATGCCATGTTTAGAAAGATCCGTAAAGAAATAATAGCAATACATGCCCGTCGAGAAACTGAAAAACAACTTGAATCAGACGATCAGGACTCCTCGCAGGAGGATGAACCAGAGAATCCAGCAGAAACCTCGCAACTACCAAGTAGAGACATGGTGGCATATGTAGGTAGAGAGAAACTCCCTAGACCGTATCCTCTTGATAGGCCCTTCGACAGACCCATTCGTTTAGAAAACAAGAAACGTTACCTTTGTCCAATACCAGAGCGATGTACTCTTGAACATGTATTTCAAGCTACTGATAAAGTACTGAAAGAAAGGGTAGGTTATCACGAACTCAATACCCTACGTGATCAGGAACTAGCCCGGTCCGCAGTACAGTGGGCCGGAGATGATAGCATATATAAAGACGATTCAGTAGTGCAAACGTTTTTAAGTCTTACACCAGAAGAACAGCGACTAGCTGGTATATACATGACCCAACACCTCATTATACAGTATGAAAACCAAGCATCTGATCCAGGTCCGTTATATAGTTTATTGCAAGACCTACTCCTGAGAAGATGGAGAGGTCTAGGTACCGATCTAATTGAAACGATTTTAGAACAACGCCACAAATATAGAACATTCTTGACTCCACATCTTGTTTCCGTTCCACCCCCAGTCAGGCAACCATATCACCTAGACAAACAGAATCCTTTACGAGAAGTACATCCAATTCGGAACCCTGATGATACCTTTGCACGTGTGTATGTATACACGCCCATAACTAAAATGGAATTATTAGAAATGAAGAAAATAGTTCCCAGTCATGATAAAGACCCTGCAGGTTTCCACCGTGAAATAAAAGACATGTTACTCATGGGAGATTACACCTATCCCGACATTATGAAAATATTGAAAGTATTATTGCCTGCCGGTATTTACGAGAAACTCAAAGAAAAAGAATGGGAGGTGGGAGACAAAAAGATTGATTGGGCTGCATTAGAAGCCGAAGAAACGACTCGAACCCCAGGTTTAGGTCTTGGGGATAAAACTAAAGCATTACCAGGATTGTTAGTACAGGTTTTGCCAAGATTGTTAGCAACTAAAAAGGAGGACTGGGATGCAATCTCAGCCTGCAAACAGAAACCCGACGAAGACACTAGTGATTTTTATTCCCGATTTGAGAAATGTTTTATTATTAATAGTGGCCTGAAAACAAGTAGCGAGTCGTACCCACACCTTTTTGTATCCAAATTGGTCGAGAATTCATTGCCCCAGGTTAAGAACCGTGTACTGAAAGTCGAGAGCACCTGGCAAGCTAATACGCCTTCCCAAATGTTACAGTACCACCAGAACAGAATCAGGGAAGAACATGATCACGAACAGAGGCGTATGAAAGACACAAAAATGAAAGTACTAGTTGCTCAGTCAGTTCCAGCTGACGGTCATAAAAGGGGTACTACACAGTCCAATAATTCAGCAGCTCCTGTTAAAGGGACATGCAACTATTGTAAGCAGCCAGGCCACTATGTAAACGATTGTGCAGTTTTGAAACACAACATAGCCACAGGAAAAACTAAAGAGAGACCGTGTCCTCCTAGACAGGACCAGGTCCAACAACACGTTCCACAGAATGTCCAGCCTATGCAGGTTCCACAACAGACTATAGCCGTACCACAGCCACAGCCCATTGCCGCAACACAACATGTCACACAGCAGATGTACCAGTATGCGCAATCCGACTACCCCGATTACCAGCAATACACATGAAACAGCCTAGAGAGGGAGGTTGGCTTGCCTCTTATTGAGGTTCCTGTAGATCAAGAAGGTCCTTATGTACATAGTCAGGTATTAGGGAAAGATAGAAAATTTTTGATTGACACAGGGGCAAGCAGGACAACCATCAGTCACAACGAGGTTCCAGTGGCACCCCTCTCAGGCTCGCAGAATGTTTCCCTTGCATTTTCAGGAAAGCCTATAGTTAATGAAGTATCGAAACCAGTTCACCTTGCAGTTGGTCCATTGTCCCGCACTACAGATTTACTGCTCACGAAATCATGTCCAGAAAACTTGCTTGGTATAAAGACCCTGAAGGCTCTAGGAGCAGTAATTTGTTGTTCTCCGGAAGGAGTAAGGTTGTTCCTTCGTGATTTTAAGGGACATTATGTATTGAGAGATTTTGACCCCAGGTTACAAAATGTTCCTGCACATTTATGGGCGAAAGGCCCCACTGATGTAGGTTGTATGCACACTACTCCATATCGTGTCACACTCAAGCCAGGAGTAGTACTACCACGCATCCGACAATACAAGTTACCACCAGATGCTGTAGTGGCTTTACTGAAAATCATTGACAAGCTCATTGCACAAGGAGTGGTTGTAGAAACCGACTCAAATGTTTGTAATTCCCCTATCATTCCAATTCTTAAACGTACTGATCCAAATGCACCTCCAGTTTATCGATTAGTTATCGATTTACGAGAATTGAATAAATGCATTGTACCACAATATCCCGTGGTTCCAGACATTTCGTCCTTACTTACAGCTATTGATTCTGAAGCGACGTTCTTTACTGTAATCGATCTCAAGAACGCCTTCTTTAGTGTTCCTATTGACCCGGAAAGCCAATACCTTTTCAGATTCTGTTTAAATGGCCGAAGCTTCAAATTTACACGCGCACCTCAAGGATTCACAGAAAGCCCCAGCATCTACAGCCAAGCATTAAAACGACAACTTGACAGTATTCACATGCCTGCTAACACCGCCCTACTCCAATACGTCGATGATCTATTGATCACCGCCCGTAGTGAACCTGAATGTGAACAAGCATCATTGACAGTCTTGCATTTCTTGGCGGACAAGGGACACAAGGTGTCTCCTTCGAAGCTACAATTCTGTGCCCAGCAAGTGGTGTACCTTGGGCACTTGCTGACCAAGAGGGGTAGACAGTTGACACCTGAACGCATTCAGTTAAATGCACATCTTCCGCAACCCAAGACACAAAAAGAAGTACGAGCCTTCATTGGACTCACTTCCTATTGCAGACAATGGATTCCACAATATGCATTTCTAGCTAAACCACTCATACAGTTGACAACACAGGAGGCAGCGTCTTCGTCTGTTCTCCCATGGACTCAGGAACATACACAAGCATTTGACGAATTAAAGAAAGCCTTATGTCAGGCACCAGTTTTAGCAACACCATGTTACAGTAAACCTTTTACGCTTTTTGTCACAGAACGCGATGACACAGCGTTGTCGGTTCTCACTCAGTTACAAGCAGACAAACACAGACCGTGTGCTTATTTTTCGAGTACATTGGATCCAGTAGCCCAGGCCTTGCCTGCGTGCTTAAAGTCAGTTGCAGCTACAGCTCTAGCAATCAGACAAAGTGATTCCATTGTATTAGGACATCAATTGACAGTACAAGTTCCACATTCTGTAGAGGTTCTTTCAAACAGAACCCAGACTCAACACTTGACTGTAGCACGACTGACAGGTTATGAATTGACGTTATTCCAACCACACATAGAAATCAGACGCTGTAATACACTGAATCCTGCTACACTTTTACCATCGAGCACAACAGATCCCACTCCACATGACTGCGTAGAAGTAGTTGATACAGTTACGAAACCCAGACAAGACTTGACAGATGTCGCATTACCCGATCCAGACCTGACACTTTATGTGGATGGTTCATGTTTAAGAACAAGTACAGGAGAGTTAGTGGCCGCGTATGCCGTGACCACTGAAACTGAAGTCATAGAAACACATTGCATTGACACTCTGTCAGCCCAAGCAGCAGAGCTCATTGCTCTGACCCAAGCCTGCATACGAGCCAAGAACCAGAAAGTAAACATATACACAGATTCACGTTATGCATTCGGAGTCGTACACGACTTTGGTGTCCTCTGGCAAGAAAGAGGTTTCTTGACCTCTCACGGAGCCAAGATCCAGCATGGCCCCCTCATTCAAGCCCTATTGGAAGCAATACATTTGCCTACAGCTATAGCTATCATGAAGTGCAAGGCACATACGAAGGTCACAGACAAGATTTCTCAGGGTAACGACTTTGCAGATCGAACAGCGAAACATACAGCACTGACTCATACTCAAACGACGGACATGACCAAGACAGATGTAACCTCACTGACACATTGTATGACAGTCAGGGACCCCACACTAGATGTCATCGACATACAGACACATGCCACTCCAGATGAAATAAAGAAATGGGCTGAACAAGGAGGGGTCCAGACAGACCAAGGATGGATGACGAGGGGAAAGACCACATGGTTTCTTCCCGACTCTATGGTTCAAGTTATCATTAACACAGCACATAGTCCAACACATTTAGGAGAAAAAGCCATGTTAGACAGTGTACAGAACCTTTGGTTCAACAAGCATTTACGAGCAGCAGCAAAACAGAAAGTGCGTACCTGCATGATCTGTTGTCAGTTCAATCCAGGAAAAGGGATTCCCGTAGAGCAAGGTGGATTCCATCCTCCCGACTATCCTTTTGAAGTCCTCCAGATGGATTATATCCAGATGGACAGATGCAGAGGATTCAAGTATGTCCTCATAGTCGTATGTGCCCTATCCCGATGGACAGAAGCATATCCCGTCCCAGATTACACTGCCCCGACCACTGCCAGGCAGTTGGTTCGTGAGTTTTTCCCTCGATACGGTTTGCCCTGTGTCGTGTATTCAGATAACGGTCAGCCATTCTCATCCGAACTCATGAAGCAGGTCTCTCTTCTATTGAGGTACCAGTGGAAGTTTCACTGTGTCCGACATCCAGAGGCAGCAGGTCTCGTGGAGCGACACAATCAGACTCTGAAAACTCGCCTTGCAAAAGTGTGTAAAGAGAAGGGAGTGGATTGGATAGTAGCATTGCCAGTTGCACTTTTCTATATGCGAATGGTAGCCCATTCTAGGACAGGGCTATCCCCGTATGAGGTGGTCTTCGGTAGACCTCCTAATATGTGGGGGACGCCTCTGCCGCGAAAAATTACCGATGTTGATAGTACTATGTTGACAGATTACCTTGCTTCCTTGATGTCTGCACTACAATCATGTCGTTCACAGGTCGTGGCAGCCTTCACAGACAACACCGAGGTGAAGCCCCATGAATTGGTTCCGGGAGACGTTGTGGTCGTTCAGAATTTTTTTTTCAAAACCAAGTTTATTGAGCATAGAAGTATCAAGAATGTGGTATCTCCACACACCAAGAGCACCACAACAGTATCAATGTAACGATGTCATAGACAGTAAAGGATGAAGCAAAAGCCAAATAAGCTCAGTTTTAGAAATGCCCCCGCAGCCTACTCTAACCCCCAACTACACCCCCCGTACCCAACACTCCCCCCCACCACACGTGTACAAAAGAGCAGCAAAAAAAAGGAAATGCACAAAGAATAAGCAGGTAGTACGCAACCAGGGCTTTGCCGCATCAGGCCAGAAATGTCACTGTGATCAAATGTCCTCCTCCTGTTCCGCCGGGGGGTCCAAGGACAGGCCACGGTAGTCGGCACACCGCTTCCAAATCTTGAAATGTTTGCGCGGGCAGCCCCGCGCCTCGAAGACCGGCTTTTCCAGGCCCATGAAATAATCTAGCCCAGCCTTCCATGCAGACAGGGGGGGCCCTCACAGATTTCCATGCCCGAGCCAGGTCGCGTTTGGCCACAACTAGCCCCAAGAGCAACAGGTGACGCTTATATATGTTGCCCCCTACCCCTTCTATAATATGCAGCAGGCCCAGCCGGTGGGTACGAGGAAGATCCCAGCCCAGGACCTCAGCCAGGCAACTCCACACACCCCTCCAAAATCCAGTCAGGCGACCACACGACCACACCGTATGTATCAGGGAGCCAGGCACTTCCCCACAGCGCAGGCATTCCGGTGACGCAATCAAGCCAGCCTTCCACAGACGCTCACGCGTATAATAAGCGCGGTGCAAGTATTTGAATTGGATCAGGCGGAGCCGAACCGCCACGGCGGTGCCGCGCGGGGATTCCAGCGCCTCCCTCCAATCGTCCTCATCAAGGGCACCCACGTCCACCTCCCACGCCTCCCGAAGGGAACGGAGAGTGGAGGAACAGTGGATAACAAGTGTCTGATAAATCCTAGAGACTTTCTTGTCTCCCAAGTCTCCCATAAACACTTTTGCCTCAATCGGGCTGAACTCTGGCAGGGAGTCGAGGCCGGCAATGCTCGGGGCGAGGGCATGGCGCAGCTGGAGGTAGCGGAAGAACTGGGACTGAGGCATCTGGAACTCCGCACGGAGTTCCTCGAAGGACTTGAGGGTGGCGCCGGACATGACCTGGCCCAATTGTGTAACTCCAATAGCCTCCCAGCCCTCAAACCCAGCCAAGGTCGCCAGTTCCGGAAGCAGGCCATTGTGCCACAGTGGCGTTTCAGCTGTTAGTTTGCCTCACCATCCCATGCGGCGCAGGGATTGCCGCCACACCGTAAAGACCACTTTAGTGACCGACGGCAATCCACGGCGTATGCGAGCCGAATAAAGAATAGTGTGAAGCGTGCGATCTCCCATGAGCAGTCGTTCCAGGGCATAGGCCGGGTCCCCCCTGTCTCCATACCACCATTCATTGAGGACAAGTAGGTGAGACGCTTGGTAATAGGAGAGGAGGTCCGAGGTGGCCAAGCCACCACAGTACGTGGACAGAAAGCACGTCCTCAAGGCCACTCTGGCTGCACCACCATCCCACAGTAAGCGGCCCAGCACCGAGTTAACCTGACGGAACCACTCCATGCCAATGGGGTGTGGGAAGTTTTGGAGCTGGTAGAGCAACCGCGGCAGTGCCACCATCTTAAAGATGGCCGACCTCCCAAAGATCGTGAGCGGCATTCTGGACCAAGTTTTAACATCCGACTGGACCCGTTCCCACACCGGCAAGACACCACGTGCCCAGGCCACGGCCCGCGAGTCCGAGAGGAAGACGCCTAGATATTTTAGGCCATCTGTCGCCACACGTAATTCGGCAGCCCAAGGGTCAGCAACCACTCCGCCACCCAAAACCCACAGGGTCGATTTGTTCAGATTAAGGTGGAGCCCCGAGACCTCGCCAAACCCCTGAATGATCTCCAAAACCCGGGGACCCGAGCGCCGTAAATCAGTGAGGAATAGTAGAACATCATCTGCATACAGTGCAATCCTATCCGCCAGGTCATTGTTCCAGACAAAGCCACGGAGTCGGGCGTCCGTTCGTATCCGTGACGCCAGGGGCTCCATGGCGAGGGCAAATAGGTAGGGGGATAACGGGCAACCCTGTCGAGTACCACGACCAATGCGGAAGCGTCCAGAGACAGCGCCGGCCCCGCGGACCGAAGCCGTAACATTAGTGTAGAGGAGACGAATATACGACAGGAAGACAGGTCCTAGATTAAGGCGGGCTAATAAGGCGAACAGATACGCCCAACTCACCGAGTCGAAGGCTCGGTCCATGTCCGCAAGAAGGAGTGCCGCCTGTTCATCTCTAGTGCCCATGGCGTCAACCGCCGCCTGCGCCCGTCGGATATTATACCGGGTGGCCCTGTGCGGCATGAATCCGGCCTGGTCAGGGTGGACCAGGTCAGCAATGTGAGGCAAAAGGCGGTTCGCTAGGGCCTTCGCCAAGATCTTGGCCTCGATGTTGAGGAGGGAGATCGGTCTGTAAGAGTCGTGTCGGTCCGGCGCCCTGCCCGGCTTCAAGAATACCACTATCTCGGCATGACGCCAGTCCGGTGGCAACTCGCCCCGAGCCCGTGCCGCCTCCAGGGCGCTGCGAAAGTGGGGTCCCAGCTGGACGTGGAACTTTTTGTAAAATTCACTAGGATAACCGCTCGGGCCGGGCGCCTTGCCAGTGTTCAATTGGCCCAGGGCCTCCCCGAGTTCCTCAGATGTAAGCGGGGCCTCCAAGGCGGTTCTGGTCTCATCGGGGACTGCCTGCGGGAGCAGGTCATCCAGGTATGAGGCAATCTCGTCCACCATCAAAGGATCACGAGGGGCGTATTGCGCCTCGTAGTAACGGGCAAAGCTAGCCGCCAGCAAATCTGGGTCGGTCATGACCGAACCATCGTCCGCCGTGAGACCAGGCAGCACTAGGGGCTGGAAAGTCGCCTGGCACAGCCTATGCAACATGGTGCAGGACTTGTCGCCCCACTGGTACACCCTGCTGCGCGTGGCGAGCCACGCCAGTCGGGCCTCCTCGTACAGGACTGAGGCATACATCTGTTGAGCCTGCAGGAGCTGTCTCACGACGCCCTCGTCCCCCGAGCCGACCACGCTGCTCCAGCTCCTCAACGCGGGCCGCGGCAGTCACAATGGCCTCCCGATGTTTTCGCCGAGCCGCCACACACCAAGCTATATCAACGCCCCGGAGCGTAGGCTTCAGCGCCTCCCACACAACCAGTGCATCGACATTTCCCACCAAATTCTCGCGCCAGAAGTGGTCAATCGCCTCACGTAAATGGGTCACATACTCCGGCCGCTGCAGCTGCCAGGAGGACATACGCCAGCGAAAAGGTTGTCGTTTAGAGGGGAGGGTCATGGTAGCTAGGACAGGGGAATGATCCGAGAGGCCTCTGGGGAGTATCACAGCATCCCTGACGCGACTCAGGCAGGCACCCGGCACAAACAAATAATCCAGTCTCGAAAAGGACCCATGCACCGCCGACACATACGTGAATGCACGCACCGCAGGGTGAAAATGCCGCCAAACATCAATCCAGCCCAGACCACTCGCAGTCGCACACAATCTGGTGGGGGCAGCCGCGGGGGGGGGGTCAGACACAACAGGAGCACGTCTCAGGCGATCCAGGCCCACATCCATAACCTCGTTCCAATCGCCCCCCACCATGGTCAGAACCTCCGGAATCTCGTCCCACAGCGCGAACAGCCGCTCGGACAAGGCCCACTGCAGGGGGGGAGGGGCGTACACACTACCAAAAACCACTGGCTCGGAACCCAGCAGGCCCTTGATAAAGACATACCGGCCCTGAGGATCAATCCATTGCTTCTCATGAACATAGGCCACCCTACGATGTACCAGTATGGCCACCCCCCGCGACCCCCTCGTGAAGCCTGCATGATAAACCTGTTGATATCCAAACCTCTGGAGGCTAAGGGCCTTAGAACCCAGCATGTGAGTTTCCTGGAGCAGAAGCACATCCACCATCTCCCTCTTCCCCCATCGCAGCACAGCCCCACGCTGGATTTTATCCAGGATACCCCTCACATTCCATGTCACAACCCTCAGAGTCTTTTGAGGAGACACAGTCACAGTATCAGCCATTATCCTCACAAAGTCCAGAATTTGGCCCTCCGTCCCACCCTGGCGCAACCCGCAAATCAACAAAAATCAAGGCCTCAGACACGTGTGGTCCGACCCCCCCAGCCCATACACTCAGCAACCCCCCCAACCCCGAACTCCCCCAACATTAGCAGCACAAGAGCCACCCCCCACACCCCACACCCACCACCCCAATACCTCAGAGAACGTTGAAGTATCTGTCGCGGCATGGAGAGACCCGGGTCCAAAACAGAGGACCCAGGGCCCGCCATACCAATGGATCCCAACAACCCAACCATTGCACACACACACCTCCCCCCCCAACAACAGTACCCCCCGAGCCCCACGGTGTCCCATGAAAACAACTGGAGTCCTCACATGGGAGCCGACCGGCATACAAAAGACAGACTAGAACAGTCTCACCAGCCAAAGTAGGGCAACTCAACGTTCAGCAAAAAGAATCTAGTCCCAGCACTGTTCAGCTGCCCGCATCGGAGTGCTCCGAGTCCCTGGCACCACCCGACTGCGATGCACTGGCGGAGGCCGACCTCTTCTTAGAGCGAGACCTCCGATGGCGGCCCTTCCTGTTCGGGCGATCCGTTCTCTCTGGCGACGACCCCTGGGACCTGCCCGGGTCCAGTCCCGGCTGGGGGTGCGGCCGGAGTCGCACCGCTTCGTCAGTCCAGCGGAACACCTCCTCCGGTGAATCAAAGAAATGGGTCCGGGACTGATACACAACCCGCAGGCGGGCCGGATACAGGAGAGAATATTGGAGCTTGAGTCCCCTCAGCTTAGCCTTAGCGTCCATGAAGGATTGTCTCTGCTGCTGCACCATCTTCGTGTAGTCCGGGAAAATCATAATGGTATGATTCTCGAAGGCGAGCGAGCCCTTGTTCCTCGCCTCCCGCAGGATAACATCCCGGTCATGGTAATTGAGCAGCCGGGCGATGACTGGCCGTGGGCGCTCACCCTCCGGCGGCCGCTGGGTCAGAGCCCTGTGGGCCCTCTCTATCACGAAGCACGTAGACAGTGCCCCTTCGCGGAGCCAGCCCTCTAGCCACTGGGTCAAGAACCTCTCCATGTTGTCCTTCTCGCACCGCTCCGGAAAGCCAATGAAGCGGAGGTTGTTCCTCCGCACGCGCCCTTCGGCATCCTCCACGCGGGCCGCCAGTGTCTTTTGAACTCCCTCCACCTCCGCCAATCGTTTCTTCAGGGCCCCAATGTCACCCTCAGTCGCTGTGATGCGGGTCTCAGCCCCGGTGATCCGCTCCACCGCGTTGCGGAGGTCCTGGCGTAGGAGCGTGACATCCGCCCCGACCGCCCCAATTTTGGCATCAAGCATGTCCCGGGACTGGGTGATGGCCGCCAGTATAGCCGCATTGTCCGGCCCGGGGCCACCGCTGCCACCGGCCGCCCCAGAACCGCCACTCGGCCCGGTGAATTTGTCGATGGGGCCATGTTTAGGCGGGCCACCTCCTCTGTCCCTGGTCATGGCACACACCGGGCAGGGCGGACACCACCCCGGGACCGTTGTGCACTGTCTCTTTTGCTCTAGTCTTGGAGGGAACGGCAGCGATGAAGTCACAAAGGAGAAGGCGGGCCGGTCGGCACAGATCTGGTGCCGCGAAAATCGAGGTCCCGGCTTCACCCAAGCAGGACAGGCCTCACCCACACTCGTCGCCACGAGTGGTCGTCCAAAGCTCAGAAAGAAGCTGCGGCTCCGCGATCCGTGGGCAGCCGCTGCCAGCGGGCCGAGCCAAGAGCGGTGCAGCGGATGCCACCACCGTCCGCCAGTCCGTCACCGGCCGCCTCGGAGCTCAAGGACCCCAATCGCCAGCGGGTCACGAGGCCTCGCAGTGTCGTCGCCTCGCTCTGGTCACACAGGGGAAGGGTCGCCCTCGCGTAGAGTAGGAGCTAGTGGCGCCGTCCCGATCTTCTGGCTATCGCAGCTGTAAAGTTGAGCCAAGGGCGGCGCAGCGGATGCCACCCACACCCGCCAGATCGCAACCGCCACCAGGCGTCGCGAAACTCGAGGACCCCGGTCTCCGGCCGGTCACCAGGCCGCACGTCGCCGTTGCCTCCCTCCGATCACAGGAAGGGAAGAAATGCAGGATCAACACACCAAAGTAGACAGGAGACTTCGCCACATCGATGCCAACCACTGGGTATCAACAGTGGGCTCGGGGGCCAGGATAAATGATCGAATTAAGTCCGGGCCGGCGGGAGCTCTACAAGGCTGCGACCGCCATCTTCGCCCGCCAAGCCACGCCCCCGGTCGTTCGGAATTTTGACAGGTCAAGCCCGTTGGAGCCCCGCTGGAAGGAGCCGAAGATTGTTTTGTTAACAACAAGGACTGCAGTAAAAATCGAGGGGCGTAAGGGGTGGGTGCACTCCAGTCACGTCAAACGCTTTTATGGACTTCCGCCAAAATCCGAATCCCAGAACTCCCACGTACCAGTGACTGATACCAAACTCCCCCTTCTAGAGAAAACTCCCCAAGAGGAGTATCGCCAGAAACTGAGGTCTAGTAAGTCAGACAGTTTAATTGTTTAAGTCCCCCTCGGGTGAAGCGGTTAGGCAGTTCTGACAATGTATAAGTTAGACCCAAATAGAGAGAGAGATAGACAGGAGACCAAGAAACGAAAGTATTGTAAAAGTCTCCGGAGCAGATGTATCTGCACATTACTTATTATGTTTTTTCTGAGTCTTACGATTATTGCTTTGAGTTGGATGCTATATATGTATTTTCCTCTTGCACATTCTTCTAATAACACTGCAGAACACACGTTTAGTGCTCTACCCCCACACGAATTGTCTTATCGACTTGCGCTGCGCAACAATACATTCATTCGTATGTTACACCATACTCACCAGATCAACAATGCTACTAATTGTTGGATATGTGGCCGACTCCCTCCCTATCAGAACTACAAGGGAGCTCTGCCTCTCTTTCCTTACTAGTTTACACATAATGGTTCCTGTGGTGCCTGGTTTAGTTTAATATCTTCTATAGACACTGACTCTAAGGTTTCCCAAGGCAATTGGATATGGGGAAATCTGAACACAGTCATGAACAAAGCATGTTTCCCGAACGAAGAGGGTCTTCCACAAATGACAGGGACAGATATAGAAAATGAAGTGTATGCATTAGGCAATTTTACACTTAACCTCATGATTCTAAATGTTCAGTCAGAAACCAGTCCAGACTTGCCATCCATACCAGTTCTACCAGCAAAAGGTGTGTTATGTATCAGAAAGAATGGTTCAGTACATCTAGGTCACAGTGACTGTACTACTGTGGTCGAATTCAGTGATCAAGGCAAGTCTACTTTCAAAGCTTACCGACATTCCTATTTTATATGTGGTCAGACAGCCTATGTCCGTTTACCTCCAGACTGGGATGGTACCTGTTTCATTGCATTCTTACTGCCACCAGTATTTCTAGCCCCATCTGACTATCACAGGAATTCCCGCCTTAATATTGTTAGACACAAAAGAGACCTCCCAATAGTTGATCAGACTGAAACTACATGGGAACAATATACAGATTTCAATAAAGGATTCTTTCCCTATCTAGGAACTGTCTCCAATAGTAAACTGATACGCAAATTAACCAGAATACTTGAAGCGGTAGTGAATGAGACTACTTCAGCTTTGGGCAACTTAACAGAGGAGCAGTCTGCTATGAGACTTGTTGTTCTTCAGAACCGCCTTGTCCTTGACGTCATCCTGGCCGATAGGGGCAGGGCTTGTAGAGTCATCGGATCCAGTTGCTGCGTATTTATTCTAAATAATGCGCCATCAGTCTATAAAGCTATTACCCGACTTCACGAAATTGCCCATCTGATACATCAGAATCCAGGCTCCTGGACTTGGTCCGGTTGGCTCTGGAGTGTAATAACAGTTGGGGGTTGGAAACTACTGTCATTCCTAGGAATCATATTGGCCATAGTATTCAGTTGTTGTCTATGTTTACAATGTGGGCCAGCGATTTGCGGCTTGTGCGCCACAGCATGTGTTCCCCACTCAAGTGCACGTTCCCATTCCCGAAAACAGAGAGAAGAACAGATGATGTTATATGAACAGATTGATGGTCTCATGAACATCGACATATCATGAAGGGTCCGTAGGGGACAAGGAGGGAATGAGGTAATTGGAATTTTTATGGTCAAGTGTGTCCCCTAACGTAGACCCCAACGGCTCCATGTACGCACTTCAAGTACATGTAATTTCCCTCCACAACCGAATCTGAAGACGCTAATACATTTGCGTCCAACGTTAACATGTCCTCTATCAGATCCACCATGAATGGATCGATAATTCCGTTCCTAAGTATGCAGTGCCACCGTCTTTATGTGGTGCACTTTCACGTTTTCCTGGCTCTGCCGAGCTAGGCCCTGATTTCTGTCTTCAAGCCACTTCTGCCTCTGTCTCTGAAAGCTGCAGCATGGAGACGCATCCCTGACCTCTGCCTTACTTCCTGCCAAGCGTGCGGTGCCCGGCTCGGCCTGGTCTGCCTGCCAAAAACAGTATTTTGCCTTCAAGTTATCAGCATAGTCAGCTCAGCTCCTCGAAAACACATTCCTGTCTAGTGAAATACGAAAACATATCCCCGACTGCAGAGCAAAGAGCCAAGCCTTCCTGTCCTCCCTCATGAAATTCATTGCTCCCGTTACCATGATAGGCCCCTGGCTCCGAGCATTTGCACCTAGACACGCATACATTCAGTATAGAATAGCCTCTGCCCGAAAGACCTTTTACTCCAGATTAAACATCCTCCAAATATTAGATATCAGATATGTTTAGGGACAGGTCGATCTGACATGCCAGACTTTTGTCTCTTCTACTAGTGTTAAAAGTCAGACTCTTAGCTTCCTCCAGATGTGCGTCAATCGCACGTCATATTAGCTGCGCGCGCATCCAGGCCATAGGTTTCAGCTGACTCTGCAAGATTTCTCTAAGCATTTACCCACTTATGACACTTTTCTGTGACGTTTCTAGTTCACGCCTCTGTGCACACCCATGTTCACGCCTTTTTGCTACGCACATGTGTTCTTATCATATACATTTCACTTGTCACGCCTACTGTATTCAATGCTATTGTGTCATTTTACTATATATGTCATGTACTGTGAATAAATCGTTGACATCTTTTCCTGCCATCATTGCATACCCGAACCCTTGTATTGATGGATTAGATCTCCATTGACTCGAGTCATTTAGTCATTTATGATTAAAGACCTTATGACTCTGACACCACGGACTCTGCCTCTCATTTGATTGAGCTATTTTTCTTAACTTTCCGAAATTATCTGGCAAACTCGTATACGGTAAAATATTTACCACAGTAGGTATGGCTGTAATGTCAGGAGTTACTCACTCAGCATCTCCCCCGTCGCTGGAACTGTGTAGCCCACTGTAGTGGAGGTGGCCGGTACGTCACTATGAATCCAAGGCCTTGCGCAGTGGCGTTCGTCACCACCTATGGGTCATTGCACAGTCTCTCTGCGTGTGTTTCTTTAGATGTCCTAAGGCATCATTCATCCTTTCGCTTCCCTACTGGCCTCCGCTGTCTGCTGCCGGAATTGGCGTGCCCCCCGCGTGGCTTGCGTGTTTTTTACAGCCGGGTCGTGAAGCGTGGGCACGGGACAGTCTAGTGAGTGGGTATTGTCTCAGTGGGATATCCTCTCCTTGTGAGTCTCTTGTGTGCTCGCCAGGACCGGCGTCGCGTTGACTGCCTCTCTGTTGTGCTCAGCGGGGGGGAAGGGGGGGGGAGGTGAAGGCCACGTAATGAGTGGACCTGTGCCGGATCGTTCTCGGCAACTAATGCCTCGCTCCCAGTCGGGGTGATGCGCCGCGATCTACGCCTCCATCACGTTGTTACAGGTAAGCGAGTGGCCGGCGGGGGTCCAAGTCTTCTCCGGTTGGGTGGGGGTGTACAACCTATGTTCGCTGTTCTTTCACTCCGGACTGTGCCCTGCAGACACTTGTCACCTCTGCCGGAGTAGGGCTGAGTTCTGGTCGTCGTCGCCGCTATGCCCTCACTTTCGCCCGGGTATGCGACAACTTGAGACCGGTGTGGCTGAAGCGTGGTTAGGCTTCACCGAACTCCGCACTGCTTCTAATGTTCAGGGCGTCGGAAATGCACCGGGATTGCACCAGACGGTGCCGCTCAGGTTCCGATCCTGGGATCAGTCTTCAGAGGCTGCTTTGTGACGGATATGTGGTACGGATTAATGGATGGGGCCGCTTCGACCACGGAGCTCCTCTTTTACACAGCCACCATGCTTGGCTGCTAGCCACGCCCCCCAATACTGCCCTATTTTGACTTTTGGCTAATCAAAGAAAAACATTAAGAATAGGGACATATTCTACAACAAACTGCCTGCAAAGTTCTGGGGCTAAGATTAAACAAAGAAAACAATCTTCTCTACACCTTCGAAAGAGCATTCAATTTCTCTGGCTGTTTTAGACACAAGGATGAACAAAGCCTTCCCAACAGAAGTAAGAGTATCACACCTGGCAGCTCTAGGAATTCACCAGCAAAAAGAAAAAACAACTCTGCAACTCCTTATCAGGGATGATGTCGCAGGGCAGCATAGCAAGGATACTCCACAATTCTGGTAAATATGCCCCTATGCCACCTCAGTTTGGACCCAGCCATATACAAACCAGTTTTGACCCTACTCCACTGGGAACAGTCCTGCCCGAACTGTCAGGTTAGGTCCTGCCTAAACCTGAACACAAGCAACCCAGGACCTGTTTTGCCCTTATTAGGGATTATCAGTCACGTTTATCTTGGGTTCAGTGGGCAAAATTTGCACAATTCCAACATGTGAACCCTTGAAAGATCTGATATGTAAGAAAAAAGTTACTTATATGTAACTGAAGTTTTGGAGTATTAGCATCTCTAAAGATTCACATGCGACCCACCCACCTTCCCTTCTCAGGTATACATAAACTTCCTCTACAGTAGTGCTTTGAAATCTGAACTATAATGGCCTGAGTAAGGAGAGATGAATGCTGTATTTTTCTCTGATTGGCTGAGTTTTGTATCTTTTGGATCTTTTATAATGAAGTGAATAGGCTACTGTTGTGGCCATGCTAAAGCAACTTTTATATATTTATCATTTTACTGCTCACTATGTCTACCATGGGACTCCAAGCTCGATGACAAGAATACTTCAAGCATGTGAATCTATGAAATATACTAATACCGTAAAACTTCAGTTACAGGTAAATAGCTTTTTCTTCTTCATTGTGGGGTTTTCTCTGAGACTCACAAACTCTAAAATAGTACTTCTCTTCTCCAAGATCATATGCTACTTTCATAAACAAAATATCTTATGACCGATAGCTGCACCCACAGATTCGCTTTATGTGGTTCTTCCGAGGTGCCAGACTGGCCATGCATTTTTTAGGTCTCGGCTAATGTTGCTGCGCATATGCGCAGCACGCTCGGCGAGATTTAATGTTTTGGAGGAGTTTCGGTAAAGGGCTTTAAGCCCCTCCCTTCTTTTCCATTGGCTGTCGTCAAGGTTTATGCTAAACGGTGGACAGCCATTGGCAAAGAGCTTTTTATGACGTATACTTTTGGCTTTTTCAGACGGCCCACTTGAACGGGCTCGCCTGCTTTCCGTGCGTCGCAAAAGGTTTCTTATCATTAAGGGGCCATGTGTTTCAAACACATGGCCCCGTAAAGAGAAGCTCCTGCGCGATCCTGTCTCTGCCCTCTTCTCTGCCATTCACTCTGGGTCGTGTCGGCGTTTCCCAGGTGAGACCCTCTCTTTTGTTTCAGCGCTGCACCAGCTTCCAAAATAGGAAAACAGGCTTTCAAAACATCACGGACCGAGCTTAGTATCAGCGCGGCTCCTGCTTCCAAGGTAGCAAAACATGCTCTAGCTACACCCGCTTCCAAATTACGAAAACATGCTCTATTTAAAACATCACGAAACATGTGTCTGATAGCCTGATAGCCAGAAACCGGTCCTAGGATGCTTGATTCCGGGCCAGGGAAGACATGGCTTGGCAGTTCGGTCTGGACTGTTCCCATGAGGCACAGGGTCAAGACTGATTTGCATATGGCCATGTCTGAACTGGGGTGGCTTGGTGAGCAAAATAACGATGGATTAAACCCAGATCTGTGACTGGGGGTGAATGTTTTGCCATTGTGAAACATTCCATCCATCATCTTCTGTGTTTTGCATGATATTTCCCCCCGAGCACGCAAACAGCTATCGTGAACAGGAAAAAAGCATCGCGAATAAGCTATTCCGCGTGTTTGCAGAATTTCTGCATGTTCGCTGAGATTTCTTACTGTAGCGCAACTATGCAAATTCTGCCCACCCCTACTTTTAGCCTCACCAGTAAACTTCAGGTTTTCACAAAGTTTGTGCTGGTGGTGAATTTCCACCTCGACAACCGCAATAACCCGGACTCCATCCCTTTCCTTAACAACTTCGCCAACCTCCGACTAAAGCAGCTGGTTAACACGCACACGCACAAGGCTGAACACACCCTTGACCCAACCTTTGTTGGTGGGACCAACATCCGCTTCAGCCGCACCACCCAGCCCCTCTGTATGGACCACCACTGCATCCACTTAACCTTTAACACCACCACCACACCCAAGCCTCTCCCTCGCCCGCCACGAAGGAACTGAGACAAGATCTCTAAGGAACTCCTCAACACAACCTTGCTCCAAACCCCCCACTACCTTGACGGACACCATCTCCACAGCCAGGGAACTACACCGCTGGATCTCCTGCTGCGTCGACAAACTCACACCCCTCCGCCATCCCGCCAAACAAATCCCCATGAAGGCCACCTGGTTCACCAACTACAAGAAGCCAGGCGCTCTTGCAGACGCCTTGAGAAAACCTGCCGAAACATGAAAACCTCTGAAGCACAGAACAATCACAGGAGCGCTCTGAAGGAATACCATCAGTGCAAAGAAACACCAAACGAACCTTCCTAAGACACAAGGTCCAGAGCAAAGCAACCAATGCCAAGGAACTGTTTAAGGTGGTACAGAGCAGGAATATCGTCGTAAAAATATCGACTAACCTAAATATCGCTGCAAAAATATCTACAGGAAGAAATATCGATGACAAAAATATCGTCTGACCAGAATATCGACAGACAGGTAAGTAATATCGTTAACATTAATATAGTTGTAATAAATATTGTTTACAAAAACATAGTTTACAATAATATCGTTTTTTAAATAATTATAAGTAATGTAGTGTTTTTAATGAATATTTGTAGTCAAAGTAGTATTTTTAGTAGTATATTATTATTTAATAATGTATTTTCAGTTGAATTTAGTATTAATAGTTCCGTAGCGGGTTGTGGGTTTATAGGGGAGTAGGGTGGGAAGTAATTTAAATATAATGAAATAATACATTAATTAATGTTTTAAATGAATATAAATAGTGTAATAAATAATAGTTAATTAATTTCAATTAGTTAATTGAATAATAATTATGTAATAATTATGTTAATTTTTAAATTAATTTTAGGTGTGTGTACAGGATTTTTTTAGTGAAAATGTTTTTGGGTAAAGTGGTACTTTTTAGGGTTCAGGGTCAGTTTTCAGTTTTTGGGTAAAGGGGTATTTTTAGGGTTCAGGGTCAGTTTTCAGTTTTTGGGTAAAGGGGTATTTTTAGGGTTCAGGGTCAGTTTTCAGTTTTTGGGTAAAGGGGTATTTTTAGGGTTCAGGGTCAGTTTTCAGTTCTTGGGTAAAGGGGTATTTTTAGGGTTCAGGGTCAGTTTTCAGTTCTTGGGGAAAGGGGTATTTTTTGGGTTCAGGGTCAGTTTTCAGTTTTTGGGTAAAGGGGTATTTAAATATAATGAAATAATAGATTAATTAATGTTTTAAATGAATATAAATAGTGTAATAAATAATAGTTAATTAATTTCAATTAGTTAATTGAATAATAATTATGTAATTAATTATGTTAATTTTTTAATTAATTTTAGGTGTGTGTACAGGATTTTTTTAGTGAAAATGTTTTTGGGTAAAGGGGTATTTTTAGGGTTCAGGGTCAGTTTTCAGTTTTTGGGTAAAGGGGTATTTTTAGGGTTCAGGGTCAGTTTGGGGTTTTTGGGTAAAGGGGTATTTTAATTATATGTATGTATTACTGTTGTTATATAAAGTAATGTGTAAAATCAATTTATATGTCCACATTTATTAAGTTTATAATTAAAAAGTGTAGTAATTTTTTTTGAAATAGTTAACAAATAAAAGTAATGTAATGTATTTTGTTAATAGTACTTATATTTATTTATTATTTAAAGTAATTTTAATTCTTTTAAAAAGTCGATATTTTTTACATCTATATTAATTACAACGATATTTTGGAGTCGATATTTATGTACTTACCTGTTTAAGTATAGGGTGTCGATATTTTTGTAAACGATATTTTTACAACGATATTTATGTCAGCTATATTTTTGTAATCGATATTTTAACACCCTACCGTTTAAGGTCATACAGCAGTTTGCAAAAACCCCCAGCGAACCCACGGACATCACACCTTCCCAAGAACTCTGTGACAAGCATAACTCCTATTTCCATCTGATGGTCAAGGTTCTCTACGACAACTTCAACAAAAAGATGCCGGACACCACCCTCCCCCCCCCTTGCTGCCGATAAGCCATCCATCATGACCTGGAACTCCATAGAAAACAACACTGCGACCATGAAGAAAACCCACTCAGGAGCCCCACGGATCCCTGCCCACCGCACATATTCCACAAGGCCACCGCTGCCATTGTACCCGAACTAGGAAGGATCATAAACCCTTCCTTCAGTTCTGGCATCTTCCCAGATGACTGGAAGCAGGCAGAGATTAAACCCCTCCTCAAGAAACCAACGGCCGACCCTACAGACTTGAAAAACTACAGGCCCATTACTCTCCTCCCTTTTGCTGCCAAAGTCACTGAGAGACTCGTAAACGCCCAGCTGACGGTCTTCATCGAAGAAAACTCCATCCTGGATGCCTCCCAGTCCAGATTCTGCAGCAACCACAGCACCGAGACCGCCCTCCTCACCACCACTGACGACATCCGCATGCTACTCAACCAGGGACACACCGAGGCTCTCATCCTGTACCTCTCCGCAGCCTTCGACACAGTTTCACACCGCAAACTCGCAGCCAGACTTCATGATGCGGGGATAGAAGGAACCACCCTCGACTGTATTCAATCCTTCCTCTCCCGCCGAACCCAGAGGATCAGACTCCCTCCCTTCCTCTACGAACCCACCAATACCAACTGTGGAGTTCCCCAAGGATCATCGCTCAACCCCAAGCTCTTCAAAGTCTACATAGCCCCCCCTCGCCGCCATGGTCAGACAGCACGGGCTCAGCATTGTATCCTGCGCCAATGACACCCAGCTCATCCTCTCACTCACAAATAAGCCTGAAGACACCAGACTCTGTTTCCAGGATGGATAGAAGAATGTGGCAGCCTGGGTGAAAGACAGCAGTATGAAGCTCAACTCTGAGTAGACTGAGGTCCTCATCCTCGGACCCTGCACCTTGGCCTGGGAAAACACCTGGTGGCCCGCCACCCTCGGCAGCCCGCCCACCCCCACAGACCACTCACGAAACCTCTGCATCATCCTCAACTCCTCCCTCTCCATGAACCGCCAGATTAACGCCGTCGCCTTTACCAGTTTCAACTGCCTACGCATTCTCCGCAAGAATTTCAAATGGATCCCCTCCCGACTGCAGGAGAACGGTCACCCACGCACTCATAACCAGCTGACTGGACTACGGCAACGCCCTATACGCCGGTGTCAACAGAACCCTTCTACACTAACTCCAAACCATCCAGAACGCCGCAGCCAGACTCATCTTTGGGACACCATGCCACACACGCATGACCCAACACCTTCGAGACCTCCACTGGCTCCCCGTCGAGAAGAGGGTCACCTTCAAACTCCTCACCCACGCCTACAAATCACTCAACAACATTGGACCCAAATGCCTCAACGAAAGATTATCCTTCCACACACCCAAGTGGAACCTCCGATTTGCCGACCTCGCCCTGGCAGAAGTCCCCCGCATCCGCAGAAACAGAACAGGCGAGACCTGGAATGAGCTCCCTGCGAACATCAGATGCTCCCTGAGCCTTGCACACGTTCAGGAAGGACCTCAAGACCCAGCTCTTCAGCTGATCCCGAGCTACCCCCCATCTCCCCCCAGCACCTTGAGACCCTCATGGGTGAGTAGCGCGCTATGTAAAACCCTGATTGATTGATTAATTGATTGACAGCCTATCTGCAGAGGTTCGGAATACCAGTCTTCCTATTTACCAGTGACTGGTTGCTAAAGGTGTGCTGAAGTCATAAACCACCTCCAGACAACAACTGACCTGTGGACATTGCTGGAGTGACTTCTGAATCCTTCATAAGGCTCCCCTTCATCAGAGCCATCCTGGATACAATGCTTTTCTGAGCCATCCTTCCACCTCGACGAGGCCAGAACATTTTAATGATCCTCATGTTTGAACTTGCAGCCTGGGTCCAAGTGAAGTTGGCTGTGAGACTTCTTGGCCTCTTGTGTTCTGCTTGTGGACCACACCAGGTGGCACATGTGGGCTCTGTAGTGGGATCTGAACTCTGTGTGCTCAGCACCAAGGCAATCTATCAGATTCCTTCCAGGTGTCAAAGGAGACTGTGATAGACCTGCAGTAGGGTCTGCTCAACCACAATTGGGCCGGCAGCAGACCCCTTTTCCTGCAACACCCAGAACTAATAGTTGTGATCGATGCATTGTTACTGGGGAGGAAAGGTCACCTGGGAGAGGTGGAGATAAGAGGACTTTGGTCTCTGGCAGAAGCATGTCTCTACATCAAATTGTTGGAGTTGCGAACGATTCACGTGGCACTGAAGGCTTCTCTCCCAAGCATTAACCCCTCCGCTGCGCTGAACGTTCTGCACTGGTGCGGAACGATCTATTGCGCCGGCGGGGCCGCAACGTTTAGCGGACGTGCGCAGCACTACTGAGGTAGTGCACGCGACATCCTCTGAACGTGCGCAGCACTTAACGGGTTAAAAGGAACAGGTACAGCTTCTCACAGGCAAAATAATCACCATAAGGTACTGTAACAAACAGGGCAGTGTGGGAATATGGGCCCTGTGCAAGGAGGCTCTATGTCTTCGGCAGTGGTTGAATGCTCAGGGCATATATCACTGATCTCACAACACCTGGCAGGGTCTTTGAATGCCAGGGCATATGAACTCAGCTGCCATTTCCTAAAGGATCATGAATGGCAGATACACTTGGAGGAGGCACAGGGCGTCTTCACCAATGGGGAGATCATTGGCTTTATCAGTTCACTACCGCAGAGAACGCGCAGTGTCAAAGCTTTTGCTCAGATTTCCCAAGACAGTCTTCTCTAGGAGATGCCTTCTTTCTACTCTGAGGATCGGGACTCCTCTTTCATTATCTGCCCCTCCCTCTCCTGCCAAGAATATTAAACAAGATCAATATTGACAGGGAGTAAGTCATTCTTTTGGCTCCGGACTGAGCCAGGAGAGTGTGATACCCGGGCCTTCTGTCCATGAGCCTTTGACTTTCGATCTGGCAGCCCCCTTCAGAAAACTTTCTGTTGCAGCATCAAGGCCAGGTCAAGTGTCATAGCCTGCACAACCTATACCACCATGCATGAGGTTGAGCAACGACAGCTGATAGCTTTCTGTCTTTCTCCTGAAGTGGTTGGTGCCACTTTGGCAGTCAGGCATCCATCAAACAAATTGATTTATGCAGGATGTTGGAAGAAGTTTTTTATCTGGAACTCTAACCAAAACGTATAACTCCTGAAAGCACAGTGATTGGATGCTCTCCTGTTCTGTTTGTCATTGGGCCAGCAAGATCTTGCTGTGGCAATAGTAAAAGGGTACCTCTCATCCCCATTGTCCTTGCTTTTAACCTGACCAGCCATTCTTCCTCAGTCACCAGTTGTGGTGCGTTTTTTTGAAGGGGCTGGCCCATATGTTCCTGCCAACTCCATTTGTTATGCAACACTGGGACCTTTTTTGGTACCTGCCTACTTGATGTTCACTCCTTTCAAATATATGCAACGTTGCTCTCTTTGTCTTTTTACCATTTAGACAGCATTACTCAGCGCCATAAGATCAGCCACTCAAGTGAACAAACTCCAAGCAATGTCCTTGCTTGGAGGGACATCGCACTTTGTGGACCTCCTGAATAGGTGTTGCAGACCTCATATTAAGACACGCCAACTTGCTGCTCTGGGCGATGGTCAGTTGTTGTAGCCCTGCGCCTTCTTACGGAAGGAACTCTTGCCTGTTTGTTTCTTGGTCTTCACCCCACTCCTCGCGGCCCCCGCTTCGCGGGCGCCGCCCGCATCCATCATACCGAGGGAGTGCTGTCCTCACCTGCCATTCCTGGACCAGCGCCGAACCTCAGAGTGTAACACCAGGATCACAGCTAGACTGCGAGGACCAGCGGGCAGTGTAGCTCGTCCTCTTCCCGCCTCCATTCTCCTATCTTCCTATTTAGACAAAGACTCAACCACGCACGCGGGACGCGCGCGGGCAGGCGCCATGCGCCAGGCAAAGCCCGGGCAAAGGGTGGGCCTTCTGAGGCCGTCCGAGGACGCTTGAGGCCGGGCTGGGCCCCGTCTCTTTATTTTTCATTTTTCACACTCCTTACCCCGAGGTTGTTGAACATTGACAATGCCACCAAAGCCCGGAAACGGCGGAAAAACGCAAACGGGGGGGAAGGTAAGAGGCACCTTGGACGCCTTTCTCTTAAAGGCGGTCTCGAACTTGGATCATGAAATATCTGTTGTTGAATCGTGCTTGTCCCTTTAACTCCCAAAAAACAAGCGCTCGTCATTAGGTCCAATACGACAGATACCTTCCCCACCAACACATATCCCCGTGAGCATAGGGATTCCTTCAACAATGGACACAAGTACCCCCCTGCTCCTTCAGGACAACTCCCCAACTTCTACCCTAGTCTCACTGAGGAGCCCCAACATTGACTTATCACTTAACCATCTCGGACTCTTCATTGGACTTTTCCCCTGCGGAGACCTCTTTGCTGCAGCTCCCAAATGCGACCCCTATGACTGTAAAGAATACACCCCCGCAAAAACCATCTAGACAACCTACTCTAACGAAAAGGAAGAGAGGGGGAAATGATTACTGGGGCAGACAAACCAAAGTACCTAGACTAGGCTCAAGTCCTCAAATGGATACTCGTAATAAAACACTACAGAACCATTTGCCCCCATTGAAGACAAAATCAAAGCCCCAGGAACCTCAAAACACGCCAAAGATCCAATCATGTGAATCTAAGTTAGTCCTGAAGGACATAGAACATCTAGTTAGATCTTTACTTCTCCCTGTTTTGGAAAGGGTAAAAAGATTGGGTGATCAGTTAAATGAACTAGTGGTAGAAACCACCTTAAACTCTCAACTCTTAAAGGGCTTGGTAGCTACTAATACGAACATCAAAACTAGTGGACCCCAATTAGTAAATAAAGCCGCCACTAAAGTTATTCCATCCGGCCCTAACACGAACACTGGGAACGCTAGGCCCTCTAAAGATACTCGACCCGCTCTGAATACCCCTTTTGGGAAACCGGGGGAAAAATGATAAAACCATTAAACCATCTACACACCCCACTCTCACAGGGTCTAGAGATTCAGCGTCTTCTTCACGCAATACTCTTTCAATTGTCACTAAACAGCCAGGCACCAAGGTCGCTGATACAGTAACCCGCCAACCCTCGGGCAAACCCATAAAAACTGAAGGATGTCATATAGATCTTCCACCAGAGGCGGTCCCATATGTCATAGACTTAACAGGTGTCCCAGAGCTCACAGAAGGAAACTCTGAGCTAAAGAATAAAGCTATTCATTGGCTCAGACAAAAGAGGCCATTGCCACCCCATATAGATGGAGATATAGTGTTTGTCAGAAGATTAGCGTGGGTAGGTTCAAGACCTAAAGACACTGCTGGGGACGTAATTATTATTAATTTTAGAGACCATAGGGTGGTCCCGCACATCGCTGATTGGTATCAGCATCAGGGATCTAGCAGCATAGTGCCCCGAACTTTAACCTACTTTTATCCAGAGGCAATAATTGTCCCCCGTGGCCATCGTGGTGTGCCCACATATTATAAACACAACCTCTATCCTTTCCATCCCCCAAAGATGACTCCATGGTCTACCGACCACTCGCTTTTTGAGAATATAGGAGGGCCAATTAATCGCCGGAATTTGTCAACCCACCAAGGGTTCAATCCACCACACTTGTTACCTCCCCTGTCAAATCGATATGATGTCTTTTCGGATCTAAACGACCTGGATTGACAACAGGGAAGTACTGTGACACAAAACCCGGAAATATTAGGTTGCACACCGTTAACAAATTTTTATCATAGTGGGTGTCCAAAAACTGACCCTGTGGCAGGGGACCTTATGATTTCAATTGTTCATATTGGGTCTCCGTTAAAACAGAACGATCAATTAGTTAAACCAACTGTTACAGATGATCTACCTCTGTTTCAGCATAATGTCCCTGAACCCTCTCGTTTAAACACCTCTAAACTAATGGATCTTACTTACAGCTTCCTCTCCTGGAATGTGGCTGGTTTAGAAGATGAAGTGTACCAAAAACATTGGCTGGACGTTGTTATTGAGCACAATGTAATTTGCCTTCAGGAAACTTGGTCCCTGGACGCACATCATATTAATGGTTATCAAACCTTTCATACCCCAGCCGTTCAAAGTGCTCACGGCCGCAACAAAGGGGGTCTCTGTACATTTGTATCTACCACCGGGGGCATTGAAATCAAAAGGTTCATGGTGACTGAATTCTATCAGATACTGTGGTTAAGATGGGCCCTTTACAAAATGCCATCATATTAAATCTTTACAATAATATTCCTCCAGACAGGAGTTAGGCTAACTTGAGTAAACTTCTCTCGACTTTGATCTCCCTACATGATCAGTTGGTAGGTGATAATAATATGTTTTGGGTCGGAGACTTTAACTGCACGATCTGTCCTCATGACTCGCATGGTTTGTGCGGCCTATCGGATTAGGGGGAAGATTGCCCTACCCATTTTAATCATACGCCACTCTGTATCTCTCTTAATAACATACTCTTTTATTTTAATTTAACTTTCATTAATGAGATTTGTATTCCGAGTATACCATTTCAACCTACCTTTAATGGGAGGGGGTGCAATACGATAATTGGTTTTACTTTAATTTCTGCATCCCATGTCGGGATAGTGGCTACCTGGGAAATGGGCCAGGCTCCAAAATCAGACCATTACCCTATAGTGTTTAGCATCAGAGTCAAAAAATTAACATACAGGGCTGAGGTCAATACTCTATATACCCCAGAGATAAGATTAGCCTCAAAAAACGGATATACAATTAAATGGGACAAAGTAGACCCTTCGGGCTTTTTGGAAAACTTAGTTGCTTCTAATTATGATGATATAATGATTTGTTTAACCCGAGAAGAGACACCGGATAGTGTTATGAAATCCTTTTCTAAAATACTAGCCACAGTCAAATCTTTATTGACAAGAAAACATCAGAAGGGGGTCTCAGAGCCCCAAAGGTGGTTTGATAGTAGTGCACTAAAGCACTAACACTTCTTAAAAAGGCATTGCACATAATTCCTAAAAATCTGGATTTAATCCACATTGCCAGAAAAACCTACAAAAACACCATAAAAATGAGAAAAGCCACCCTAAAGAACAAGGTATGGGCAGCCCTTAAAGAAGCCTCGAATAACAGAGACAACAGGGCGTTCTGGAAGGTGGTAAATGACCCGTTCTTACAAACCAAAGAGGCGAACCACATCGATTTGGCGGTTACAGCCGATCAATGGGTAGCTCATTTTAAACATCTGTATTGTAGATCGACTGCCAATGAAGGTGGAATCATTCCTATAGACGAGGTTAATAGTTCCTTGGTAGGTAAACAGCTCACCCCTTTCCCATTATCCATAACCTTTAGTTATGAGGAAGTTATTAAAGGCATAAAGGATAGTCCGTCGGGCAAGGCACCGGGCCCGGATGGTGTCCCTATAGATACCTACAAGGCCGAAATAGACTTATGGGCCCCAATGATAACTAACGTTTTAAACAAAGCGAATCAACAAGGTTTCATAACTACCTGGTCCGACGCTATAGTCATACCTATCTACAAAAAGGGCAAGAGGAATGACCAGACCTGCTAGCGGCCAATCTCCTTGTTGGATGCCTTGGCAAAGGTAGCAGGCCGCATCATCCTAAATAGAATACAAACCTGGGGGGAGGAAAATCAAATTTTCTCTAATTTACAGTATGGCTTTAGCCCAGGAAAAGGGACAACGGAACAGTGCCTAAATTGGGCCCTTCTCATTGCTAAATACACTCAGGCTAAGAGCGGTAATCTTTTTATTTCATTTATAGATTTAAGTTCCGTCTTTGACTGTGTTGATCACGAATTCCTATGGCTGACACTCAGTTACATGGGGATCGACAGTCATATTTAATTATATATCAGGGAACTGTATAGAGAGCCAGGTGCAAGGGTTAGATATGGCCCCAGGGGGGAATGCTCAGATAAATTCTCCATAGAAAGGGGTGTTAGGCAGGGGTGCATTTTGGCACCCCTGTTATTCACCCTATATATTAATTCAATCGGGCAATATCTTAGGAACTGCCAACATGACTACCCCACTATTAAAGGAACCCCCATCCCATTACTATTATACGCCGATGATGCAGCATTAATGTCACGGACCAGACTCGGCCTACAAAGAACTATAAACAAAAACTATAAAAAATGTAATACCTATATGAAGCTTCGTGGCCTGAGAATAAATATTTCTAAAACCTTTACAATGGTCTGTGGGAAGGGTAGAAAAAAGGCATCCTGCCCAATTTTCCTGGATAACAAGAGAATCGAAAACACAGATACTTTCTCTTACCTTGGGGTAAATTTCCATAGAGGGAGCTCTTGGCAAACAGCGGTTAATGCTAGGAAACTGGCATGTTTGCGCTCTATTGATGCCTTGAGACATTTTTCCACTAAACTGGGGAGGAAGCCAGCTAAAGACTTAATTTATATTTATAAAGCTAAGTGTGTTTCAACTGCTACCTACGGTGCTGGCATTTGGGGCATAGAACACGCACCGGGGATACAAAGCTGTGAAAACCAGTTCCTAGCATATTTATTGGGGGTATCTAAAACTACATCCTCGTACATGTTCCACATAGAAGCGGGCATTTCCCATATAACAGACACCATAAGGATTTCCCCGATTCTTTTTTGGCACAAGGTCTGGGTTACCCCAGAAACCTCATTAAATAGGGATTTAATAACTGACTGCCTATCGCTCGACGGGTGTCCAAAATCAAATGGCTACACTATGTTAGAAACATGTTCAATGAGTTAGGCTATCCGGAATATTTTGCAAAACCAAGTACGATGGAGAAGGTACCAAGAAGCCTAAATAAAAAGATGGCTCTGCACCACCTTGTTACTTCGAGGTGGAATGCAGAAAAAGAAAAACAAACCGTCCTTAGATATCAGCAAATCACCTCCCATGAAGGGCTACAAAAATATCTAACACTAGTGAATAGCCCTTATGCCCGTTCACTGCTTACTCGTTTTAGGCTAGGCTTTTTCTTTCGACTTGTCACATTCCCCCAACATAACATCTGGTCCAGGTCAAATCTTGTATGTCCCTGCGATGATACTACGTATCAATCTGACATTCACTGTGTCCTATTTTGTAAATTTTATCAGGCACCACGCAGGGCATACTTATTACCAATCTTAAGGACATGGGGGATTCGAACGTGTAAGTTAGCTTTCCTCAAATTGCAACAGCTGGAGGAAGATAAGGTCATACATGCACTGAATTGCTTCCTAAAACTTGTAGTAAAGTTCCGTAATTCTTTTTTTTTTTTTTGTAAGACTTTATTAGTAGTTGTCAAATGTACATTGCATTTTAATACAACCCGGACGTCAGTTGTCTTCCACACAATTAGTCACCGTAATTGTTACACAGCTCTTCAGCCGACAACCTTCCGGTCCGGCAGCAATAGATCGAGAATTTACACAAGGCAGTGTGATAATATGTGAATAATCTGAATCGTCTTACTTTTACTTCCCCCCCACCTTAACACAACTTTTGACTCAGTAAGAATATTTATCTGTTTATCTTGGTGTCGATGTACATTCAGTAGCTCACGTGAGCGGGTATCCCCGGCCTCTATCTCATCTCCTCTTACCCTTAGTCCTATAGGCAACCAGACTTTTCCACAACCCAACCTCCTCCCGACCCTTATCGAAGACTTCTAAGTGCCTCAGTCGCCTGTCTCTTCCTCGTCCCCTGAACTATCTAAATCTTCTTCAGGAAAAGGTTCACACAGTTCCCCCCTATAACTATTCCAGGGCTGCCAGATCTTATTCCACTTGCGAGGGTTGGCTCTCATCTTGTACACTGCCCACTCCACCACCATAAGTCTGTCCATATTCCTGCACCATTGTGCCAGGGTCGGTATTTCCGCCACTCCCCATTTCTGCGCTATATCCCATTTGGCAACCATGACCCCCACTGTTACCCATTGTTGCCCCTGACGCGTCAGATCATTCTGTCCCCACACATGCAACAGGTACACACGGGGGTCTGGAGTCAGTGATATCTCTAGTGTTTGGGAAATGGTGCGCATGATTTGCCGCCAGTAGTCAGTGATAATCGGGCAGTCCCAAAGTGTGTGCAGCAGTGTCCCCCTTTCTCCACAGCTCCGGAGACAGTCTGGGTGGTCTGCCCTCTGTATTTTGTGCAGGGTAGTTCTGGTGTAGTAAACCCTGTGTAATATCTTAAACTGCACTAATCGAAATCGGGTCGAAACGCCAGCCTCCCGTGGGGATGCCAATGCAGCGTTCCAATCCGTCTCATCCATCGCACCCAGTTCTTCCTCCCATTTCTCTTTTAATCTAACCAGAGGGTCCGGCAAGTTGTTCAGCAATTTTCGGTAAGTAAGAGACGTGGTGTATAAAGTCAGTGAGCAGACGGTCTTCTAGCGGCGATGAGTCCGGGACCGTGGACCCCGGTTCTATGGCCGCCATCAAGGCATGTCGTATTTGTATGTATCGGTAGGTTTCGTTGGGACCCAACTCGTACTGCTGTTGTAGGCTGGAGAAGGAGACCATACCATCGCTGGTCCATAGGTCTCCCACCGTGGTGATCCCAATGTTGTCCCATTGGGTAAATCCCTTGCTAAACCTCAAGCATCCTAACAGTTCGGTGTCCCACAAAGGTGTGAGTTTCGTTATAACCCCTCTCCATTTGAGTCTAGTCTGTGCCCTATGCCATAGCGCCACTGTGTGTTTGGTTGGGCCTATTAGCTTTGTCATGAGACCCTGGTTGTACAATGGGGCCAGTAGGCTGTGTGTGCCTAGCTGCGCTCTTAAAGTTCCGTAATTCAATGAAATATTTTTAATGTATTTTTACTGGGTAATATTAACCACCTTGATCTGGATATGTGTATTACATCTATGACTTTTTGTATTCATTGTTTTTAACCTGTGTGCTTTTATGATTTGTATTACTAAATCGAATAAAGCATGATTGATTCTGATTCTGATTCAATGTCCTTGGCTGCAACATATACATCTTTCTTCTCAGGCAGATTAGTCCTCCAGATAAAAGCGGCATTTCTGCTCAAGGTAGTGTTGTCCTTCCATGTAGGGCAGTCAACCACCTTGCTGACTTTCTATACACCACCTCACCCATCCAAGGAGGAAGAACGATTTCATCACTTGGAACCCATATGGAACCTATTCGGTTGTGTGAACCGAAACAGAGATTACTGACAGGACAACCAACTTTTCATCGTTTTCTCTGGGGCGAAGAAAGCCAAATATGTATTGTACTACCCATCAATATTGGCTTTGGGCTAGCCAAGAAGCAGCCCTCGGAAGGCTTGCAAGCTCATTCCAGTAAAACTCAGGCTGATACAACTGCTCTGGCGAGCGGTGTGCTAGTTATGTACATTTGCCTGGCAGCTCTAAGGGCGTCCCGCCACACATTCATAAAACATTACTGCCTTGAACAGCCAGGTTCAATAGGATCTGTCTAAGCCATTCCACAGATCCACCACCTGGAAGGTAGTGCTTTGGTATCTGTTCACGAGGTGAGAAATCTGTGGCTAGAAGTCTTCATCAGAAAGACAAGTTACTTGCCTTTGTAATTGCTTTTGTGTTCATGACTCCATCTAACCGCAGACTTCTCACCGACTAACCCTCCTCCCCTTTCTTTGGAATGGACTCATACATTTAATTAATAAGATTCCAATCACAAGTCTGCACACAGCCATAGACTGATATCAGTGGATCTGGGTGTTGGTGCGGATGGGGATCAGCGAGAAATTGATGTAGCGGCATGGAGGTGGGCCTTATATAGTGGGCACAACTTTATGTCCAGTGCGGGATTGACGAGACGTGGAGTAGCACGACACCTGTTGATGTACAAGAGAATTACTACAAAAGTTTTCGGATCCAGTGTGGTGCCTGAAAAAGTTCATAATGTGAGGAATCTACGGTTAGATGGAGTGTCTAATAGGAAAGGTGTTACTGAAGATAAGTAACGTATTCACACAAATATATGTATAAATACATTATTGTAATTCTGTCTTTTAGGAATGGAAACGGAAGGAAATGCAACTGCTGATGAGGATTGGGAACAATATAAGACAAGAAGCCAAGGTTGAAGAGCAACTAAGACGAAACAATGCAGAGAAGGCTAACAGGGTATGTGTTTGTTATCTTTTTGTTATCTTTTTGTATGTAACAGATGACATTTAAAAAAAAGAGGGAGGCTACTTCTCTACCAACAAATCCTCTGGCTTTCACCTTCTTTCCGTTACCACCGCTATTTGAGCCCTGACCAGGAATTTCCCAAAATAAAGTGCAATGCATTGCAGCAGGCAAAGATGCTACATTGTGTTGCGCAAGGAGGAGAAAACATCATAGTACTATGGGCCACAGTACGTAGGTTTTAATTGTACGAGTTCCTAATAGGGAATTTTGGGGATTTGCTATTAGCAATTCGTAACAGGGTTGCAATTGACGTACCTCGTTAATATTCATGAGGTAGTTTGCACTTTGCAACCCATTGGGAATCGCTAAAGATATATGGATGGTGGCCTGCTGAGGACAGCAGACCACCATGTCTGAGTTTACTTTTGAATAAAGCAACATTGTTTTTTAAATGCAGCCCGTTTTCTTTAAAGGAAATCGGGATGCGTTTCAAAAATAAAAAGTTTCAGTTTAATAGGTAGTAGGCCCTGCAACCATCTCCTGCTCTTAAAAACATTATCTGAAAGAAACACGTTAGTATTAGATTCCTTACCTTAGAATATCCCCAGGCGTTAGACTGGATCCGGAAATTTTTGCGTAGCAGTACCCTTGCGCATCGGTAGGCGTCGTCTGCGGCTCCGCGTCCGTCGTAGGCGTCGTGGGCGCCGTGATGACGTTGTCGGAGTACTTAGACCCCGCCTCCGCATGCTGACGTCAGTTCTTTTTTCCGCGCCAGCAGCGCAGATCCGGAAAAAGTGGTACCTTAGTCACTTTTTGACGAAACTTTTTTGAGATCTTTTTGATCATTCTTCGAGTCTTCGACTCCGATCAGTGCCGGTAGGGATGCCAGGTTTTAAACCTTGTGAGGACTGCGACCGACTGATGTCGGTCACCGACCCTCACTGACGGTGACTCCACTGTCTCGGCGTCGATCACGACAACAAGACCTGCTCGGACTGTCGGGCCTTAACCTCGAAAGCTAGGCGGGAGCGGTCCAGCAAGCGGCTCGAGCTCCGGCAGTCGGCCCCGTGCTGTGAGAGGTCCCGGTCCAGACGGAGGTCGAGGGACCGGTCACGGGGGCGGAGCCATCATTGCTCCGGGAGTCGACATCACTCCTCAGGATCGAAGTCGTCAGGTAAGCACAAGAAGTCGAAGAGACGTCATCGCTCTTCCAACTCCCCCCGACGCTCGCGCGATGCGGCCGGGGGTTCCGGTGACACCGTCGACGCGGCTCCGTTGGAGTCACGGGCGTCGCGACCTGCCCCAAACCCTCCGGTCCCTGGGCAACAAGTGACACCGGACTAGATCGAGCGCTTCCTCATGGCCATGAGGTCCCTCACTCCTCCGACGGGCTTTGCGGCGCCTTCAGGCCCAGCGGACCTGTCTGGGGGCCATAGCGGGTCGGGTGCTTCGGCCCCAACGCCAGCGGTTGCTTCGGGCCCGGCGCCACAAGGCTGCACTGGATCCACTTCAAGATCCGGATCATCGCCGGTCGACCTGACGACCTCACCGGCGCCGGTCCCGCAGGTGTCACCTCCGGCGCTGTCCTCTGGCGGCGCCGTCCCCAATACCTCCCTCGACCCGGTTCCGGCGTCGGAGCGGCACCGCTGGGTGCCGCTCTCGACGCCGTTTGGGGAGTTTTACTTCAATGAACCGGCCCCGTCATTTGACAACCCTGATTATCAGGAGATGGGTGATGAGGAGTATTGGGAGGGGTCTGAGGATCCTCTGACTCATGAGTGTCAGTCCCAGGAGGACTGGACAGGTGGACTTGGGGATGCCAGTGGTCTGGACACTTCGCCAGACACTGGTTTTGTCTCACCTCCTACCGTGGCTTCGGAGAAGGGGGCAAACTTCAGTGTGGTGTTGACGCGGGCGGCCAAGGCCTTGGGCCTTGAGCTCCCCGTCGCGGCCGTGAGGACTAACCTCCTCACTGAGGTCCTTAAACCGCAGTCAAGCTCGGCTGAGCCTCTGCTGCCGTTTAATGAGGCCTTGACTGACGTTCTTTGGGGCACTTAGTCCAGGCCCGCTACAGGCCAGCCTGTAGATAGGAATGTGTCCAGACGCCACTGTCCGGCCCCGGGCGACCCTTGTTTCCTGTCCACCCACCCCACCCCGAGAGCCTGGTGATCCAGGCCTCTAACTCCCAGACCACATTCCCGTTGGCTCTGCCTGATCGGGAATCCAAGAGGTATGAGAATTATGGTAAGAAGATATTCTCCTCCCTTAGTTTGGGACTGCGGTCTTCCAACACCGCATGCTCCTTGGGCCACTACACCCACTCCCTGTGGGACAAGGTTGCGGACGTGCTGCCACAATGCCCGGCGGAGGTCAAGGCTAAACTCGCCCAAGCCCTTGCCGAGGGTCGAGATGCGGCATGTTTTTCCATCCGGTGTGGGCTGGATACCACCGACTCACTGAGCACAGCGATGGCAACAACGGTGGCGATTCGTCGCCACGCCTGGTTGAGGTCCGCCAACTTTTCAGCGGATGTCGAGAATACCCTCATGGACATGCCGTTTGATGGCCGTCGCCTCTTTGGCGACAAGGCAGACCATGCGCTTGAGCGCTTTAATGACTCCAGGGCTACGGCCAAGTCCTTGGGCCTCTCGGCCCCGCGCCAGCAAACGGGTGCCTTTCGCTCCTTTCGTGGCCAAGCAAGGGGCGCCCCCACACGTGCAGCCAGCCACGCACCGCAGACTAACATCCAACGCGGTGGCGGCCGTGGAAACCGCCATGGAGGCAGTCGGGGACAACGGCGAGGCCAGTCCACACCTTCACCCGCAGCATCCGCCTCAAAACCTTCCTAGTCCGTGCTTTCGGGTCCATGTGACGCCAGTGGGGGGCAGGGTTTGCCATCACTGCTCCCACTGGCGCACTGTCACATCGGACAGGTGGGTGCTGCAAATCGTCCGAAGGGGCTACTCCCTCCCCTTAGAGACGACCCCTCCAGCCATGCCACCGCAATACCACCACGTATTGGGGGATCATTTGCGTCTTCTGCATGAGGAATTTACTGCCCTCTTGGCCAAGGGGGCTATTGAGCGCGTTCCTGGGCCAGAAGTAGGGTGTGGTTGCTACTCCCACTAATTTCTGGAACCCAAGAAGGGCAAAGGGGGCTTACACCCTATCTTGGATCTACAGAACGTCAACGGCTTCCTCCGGAAGGAGAAGTTCAAAATGCTAAAACTGGATCAGGTCTTAGCTGCCCTGGACCGAGGAGACTGGATGGTAGAGTTGGACTTGGAGGACCCTTATTTCCAAATCCCGGTTCACGGTAGGCCGCGAGCACTTTCAGTTTACCGTGCTCCCCTTCGGCCTTACCAGCGCCCCTCGGGTGTTCACGAAAGTGATGGCGGTGGTCGCAGCTCATCTTCGCAGGTTAGGGGTTTCAGTCTTCCCCTACCTCAACGACTGGTTGTTGAAGGCGGGCTCGCCCCAGACAGTCGTCAGTCACCTCCAGACGACGGCGGATCTCCTGCACCTGCTGGGGTTCTCCATCAACGTGCCAAAGTCACACCTGTGTCCCTCTCAGAAGCTCCTCTTCATCAGAGCGGTTTTCAACTCGGCGCAGTTTCGGGTTTATCCCCCGGAGCAGTGGGTTTGGGATATTCAGGCTCTGATTCCGATCTTTCAGCCTTTATCCCGAGTCTCGGTCAGGTTGACGCTGCGGCTTCTGGGGCTGATGGCTTCCTGCATCCTTCTGGTGCATCACGCCCGTTGGCGGATGCGGGCTCTGCAGTGGGACCTGAAGTTTCAGTGGGCCCATCATCAGGGTAACCTGTCAGACCATGTCCTGATCTCGGAGGGCACTGCAAGACAGCTGCAGTGGTGGCTCGCGGACAGCGATTGGGTCAGTGGCAGATCCCTCTCCCTTCCCCAACCGGAGCACGTAGTTGTGAGGGACGAGTCCCTCCAGGGCTGGGGAGGCCACATGGGAGAGGCGGAGATCAGAGGCCTCTGGTCTCCAGCGGAGTCCCGGCTCCATGTCAACCTTTTGGAGCTGCCGGCGATTCGTCTTGCACTGAAGGCATTCCTCCCCTCTGTCTGGGGGAGTGTAGTGCAGGTGTTCACGGACAACCACCAACACCATGTGGTACTGCAACAAACAGGGCGGGGTGGGGTCGTGGACCCTCTGCCAGGAGGCTCTGCGCCTTTGGCAGTGGCTGGAACATCAGGGCGTGACCCTGGTGGTTCAACACCTGGCAGGTTCTCTGAACGCCAGGGCGGACGAACTCAGCCGCCGGTGCATGATGGATCGAGAATGGCGTCTGAACTCGGACGTGGCGCAAGGTCTCTTTCTGCAGTGGGGAGAGCCTTGGTTAGATCTATTCGCCACAGAAGAGTACGCACAATGTCATCAGTTCTGTGCGTTAGAATTTCCAAGGCGGCACTCGCTCGGAGACGCTTTTCGTTGCGAGTGGAGTTGCGGTCTGTTGTATGCCTTTCCGCCTATACCACTTCTACCCAGAGTGCTGAAGAAGATTAAACGTGACCGGGCCCAAGTCATCCTTGTGGCTCCGGACTGGGCTCGAAGGTACTGGTATCCCAAGCTACTCGGTATGTCAGTCGATCCCCCGGTACGTCTGCCTCTTCAGGAGGACCTTCTGTCGCAGCAACAGGGGACGGTCCTCCACCCGAACCTGTCCAGTCCCCACCTCCATGCTTGGAGATTGAGCAGCGACAGTTGAGGCCATTTGACTTGCCTCCTGAAGTCTGTGATATCATTCTGGCAGCCAGGCGTCCCTCCACAAAGTATGTATACGCCTGCAGGTGGAAGAGATTTGTGGCATGGTGCACAGCAAAGGCTGTGGATCCTCTCTCTGCGCCTCTTTCTGAGGTTCTTCTCTTCCTTCTTTCTCTTGCCCAGCAGGGCTCTGCTCTAGGCACTATCAAGGACTACCTTTCTGCCCTTTCAGCCTTTCTAAGGCTGCCTGATCAACCATCTTTGTTCAAGTCCCCTATTGTATATCGTTTTCTGAAAGGCATCACGCACATGCTTCTACCTGTTCCCTTCGCGATGCCTCAGTGGGACTTGAACCTGGTTCTTACTTATCTGATGTGCGCTCCCTTTGAGCCACTTCACAACTGTCCTATCCGCCTTCTTACTCTGAAAACTGCTTTCCTGGTTGCCATCACCTCTGCCAGGAGAGTGAGTGAGCTCCAGGCTCTTTCCTCTAAACCTCCTTTCCTTTCTGTCCATCCAGGTAAGGTTGTGTTGCGGACTAGGCCCTCTTTCCTAGTCCGAAATGGCCACAAATATCCTATAGAAGGGGTCAGACATTGGGCTCTCTTCTAAGCCCCAGTTACCCATTACCTCAACGACATGTCACATGGCTTGACCAACATTCTAAGGGATTTTATAAATGTGGCCATTGTGGCATGTGTAGATATGCTAAGGATAAAACTAAATGTTTTAAAACCAGGGATGGGAAGCAATATGACATCAGAATGAATATCACATGCAGTACTAAATTTGTCATTTATATTATTGAATGCAAATGCTTGAGAGTGTATTTGGGCAGCACGATCCGCATACTCAAAGAAAGAATGAGTAAACATCTAAGAGCAGTAAAGAATAATGATGTGAGGTATCCGATAGCAGAACACATACATAACTGTGAGAAACAGAATCACAATAAAAGCTTTAAATTCTATGGCATTGATCATCATACCTGTTGACCCACGAGGTGGGAACAGGGAATTAAAATTGAGGAGGCAGGAAGCACGATGGATCATGCGCCTTAGGGCGGTGGAGGAAGGATTACATTTTGATCAGGAGCTTCAATTCTTCTTAGACGACTAATGGGTGCCTGTGGAATTTAAGTTCCAGATAATAAAAGTAAATTACCTATGTGCGACTGAGGATCAAATAAGGAAAGGGCACATAATGTATTTACTTTCAAAATACTAAATATAACCTGTTAATATTATTGGCAACCAAAATGCAAACCTGCGTTTTTTATACGCAGAAAAACGAAATTTCTGATAGACTATGGCGGAATATGATGGGAGATGCACGTAATTAAAATCGACATGCACTGCCGTATTGCTAAACTTCAAAAACCTAACGATAATAACTTAATTTTATTGTTAAGTAAGCTGTTCAAATAAGCGTGTTACAACTATATTCAAGTAACAAGTGGGATTAACCATTATAAAATGGCAGCCGCATTACATGGACACGGCTGCAAGCATATATACAAGTCCATCATCAATGTTTATTAGCGTTTGTTTAAACCAGGAAGTGGGAGCGAGCATGGCGTTTCCTGTACTCGGGAAGTGACCGGATTTACCGAGCGAGGTAAGCTGGGTGCAGATAGAGGCTATTTTCTGAAATGAATACTGGAGAAATTAGAGTAATAACGAAACAAACATATAACTTTGCAGGCTTAACCAACGGATACAATGGGGAGAAAATGAAATGGACGAAACCGGCTCTTTATAAGGTACGAATCCGGTTTTAAAATTGGGAAGAGAGTGAATAATGCAAGATGGGCGGTGCACTTTAAGTAAGAATCCTTTATTGATTTTAGGTCACTTAACCACCACACGAAGGGGAAGTGCCAAACCTAATATATGAATGATAATTCGGCATCAACCTGTAATATATCAGGTAAGCAGTGGTGATATAACTTCAGTTTTTTAGAATAACGTAATGATTTACTTCAAACAAGATAGTAAATCAGGTCTCAAATTTATTTATAGGTAAACAATTTTGATTGTGCATAGTATCTGATAGTATCTGATACGAAGGATAAAGGAGTGCAGTGGATATATAAAAGTGACAGAGAAGCAGGCGGTAGGTTTCTTAATAAACCTTCATGTAATTATAGCGCATTGATCCAAAGTGTAGCCCTAACTCCAAAAGGGTAGAGATTGAGGTTGCAAACTTTCTCTATCCCAAATAGGCAATAGAGTAAAGCCAAGCTGAGGTAAATATGACTTATAATACCTGATCAGCATGCATATGTGTACAGTGGGTTAATCAATAGTGGTCTCAGCTGTAATCAACCATTTCTCCTCACTTTCAAACGCATGAAATGATTTCGACACCGTTTGATTTATGGCACAACTGTTTGATGAAAAACAATCTTTTCTATTTGATTCTTTGTGTAGGAGAGTAGGGTCTGCAATCCTATGATCACCCCAGATTTTTGCTTTTTGCTTCACTGGTTTACGACTTTCCCTGGCTGTGGGCCTGCTAATCAGACCCACAGCCTAGCTGTTCTCTCTCTAAATTAACACACATGTACCTTAGGTGCATTTACCAATTGGTACTGGGCCACCTTATCAGTCCCTGTACAGTATACCTTAGGTATCCAGGGCATAGGTGTACCCAGGGCCTACCAGGGGCTGCAGCATGTATTATGCCACCCCTGGCTGGCCATCCAAATCTGACACAACTGGCTGCACGACAGCTGGGGCAAGGTGGTGTAATCACCCTTTGCTTTAGATATAGTATTCCTATATCTAACCCTAAAATGGACACATGTATTCCTATCAGTCACTCCTATGGCAGGCCTTATCAATCCTGAAGGCAGAGTGCTTGGAATTATGTGAGATGGTGCTCTGGCATGAGCTGAGTCCGTTTGCAGCTTGCTGAACCAAGTCCTAAGTGCCTTATAATCCTCGCGGTTATTTGCAAACTTTGGTATCGCTTTATCAAAACATGTCGAGTAAGGTGTCATACGAATTGGAATACTAACCCCTCGCCAATTCTGGCGACGGGGTTAGCATTCCACCCTTCTAGAGGGACACGACATGTATGTAACTGTGAACCCCGGTTAAAGCTTAACACAGCCTCAGCTCCACAAAATGGATGCTGCCACCACAGACACAAGTCTGACCTCCTGCTGCTGGGAGTCCTTCCAGCGAGGAGAGCTTGGACAAAGAGTTTCCTGTCAGGGGCGGTGCTAGCACCATCCCAGACAGGGTTTTGTGTATCCCAGGTAGGCAGGGCTGAGAGGAAGGTGACTGCAAGTGGCACCCCGGTGCTCACTGTGCATATGCCGGCTCAAACCAGTTCCAGGGGCACACCAGCCCCTGAGCTGGGGAGAGACTGGACAAAGGAGAGGGGTGTAACCACCCCCCTCCTGGTCCCACCCATGGGCAGGACCTAGTCGCGTGCCAGCCCCTTTCTTTGAAATAAAGGTAGGAGCGGGCCCCCTTCCCAAATTAGATAATTCTGAATCTTGACTACTTTCCATGAAAGAACTCTTGAACATTTCTGAAGACTCTCCCTTGTGGCTAAGGAGTAGCCACCCTGCACCAGCGGGCACCATCTAAGCGCATGCGGTTTGCTGTAAGTCTATCCTCCGGATCAAGACTGCCCAGCTCAACGAGACCCGGATTCCCTGGCATCTCTGACCTCTACCTACATCATCAGCCCAGCTGAGATTCGTGGGTGTGACTAGACCTGAGGGACCAGCCATCTTCAAGACCATCACGACGCTTATCCAGCACGACCGCCGAGGGATCCTCGAGTGAGTGCTTTGGGGTTTGAGAAGCCCTAACCCTGAGCAGCTCCAGCACCGAAGTCCAGCCCCCCAGCATCCACAAGATCTGCGTGGGGCCCTTCTGCTCTTTGCTGCTCACCGCGTTGTCCGGTCACTTGCCTGCTGGCTAGTGGGCCTCCTGACGACGAACCACGACGATTACATCGCTGGTCTGGTTGCTCCAGACTGGCCCTTGCTCCCTTCCAAGAGAGGGCAACCCCGGACCCTCCTGGTCCACTCCAGACGCCATCTTGAGTCCACCGCGTGGGCTTGCCTTTGCCAAGGTTTGTTGCCCCAATCCTGGGTCCAGCATTGCCGACAGCAGACACCTTCGTGGGACAGCTCGCACCTCCATCCTGGTCGCCGACAACACCTCATGGTCCGAGAGACTGCAGAGCCCAGCGTCGCCCACTCACCTGGTCGAGGTGACTTCATCCGGTGCCATCCTGGTGCCCACCTAATCACTGGCTAGTGATTAAGAACTGAGTCCCCTCTGCTTTCAGGTCGTCTCCATCACCGATCCAGGCTTGGATCCCATCGAACTTCTTCACTGGTCGCCTGCCAGCAACTTCTTCTTTCAGGCTCCATAGACTGTAACGAGGATTCTCAACGTCTTTTGAACCCTATGCAGCCGCAGCCCCTGGGCTAGGTAACCTGAGCATTTCGGTGCTCCAACGTAGGTTCACTATCTAAGTGTCCAGATCCTTTTTCGTTTTCAGCCTATCTAGTCGGATTCGTCCGATAACTGTAACTTTACGAAATACTAGTATCCATAGACTTTGTCCCGCATCCCGCGTGAGAGTGCACACTCTGCACCCGATCTCCCTAGGCCTCCTGCTCCTAACCTTAGGGTTCTGTAGTGTAGTCATAGCGATCCTGAAGCCTCTGGATCTTGTTACTTACCTGCTAGTATTTCGCATTCCACTTTTGTAGTATATGGTTTTTCGTGCCCCTCGGGCATTTGTGTAAATTGTGCAACTTAAAGTATTTTCGTAAGAGTTTTGTTGTGTGCTTAGCTCCCTGACTCATAAAGAGATCAGGGTAGACTTGTTATAAATAAATATCCTTTTATTTTCATAACAACTTGTGTGGTGTCCTTTCACTTGGTGTTCAAAGGGTATATGTGATGGTATAACAGCTGGCTTAACAAGCCCTCTAGAGTTTAGCCTAAAGACTGCTCTTGTCCATGCTACTAGGATAGCTGGTCTATAAGGTTGACTTACAACCAATCATCAATAAGGGTCATTTGGTATGATACACAGTGATCACTAGAATAGTGAACACTATATATCAGGGCAACTTCTCACACTTTGCAACTGTAAGATGTAGGAGAAACACAGTGCAGGTGTTAAAATGTGTACAATGAGCGTGTTATATACCACGATGGAGAGGTTTCTATCAAGCACATGGTTGTTATTTTGGGGTCTTGTAAGGCTCTGTAAAAAAGTTTTCATATCAATGGAAATAGGGATTGTAAAAAAAGCATTCTTTGTATTATTTCCAGCCCTGATGAAGCCGATGGGTTCTGTATAACCTCGGCGAAACGCGTTGGCATGGGATTGGAAAATAAAAGAAGAAGTTTTGGAAGAGCCTTGGGACTGCTTTGATATTATTGGATCATTGATTCTTGAATTAAGAGACTCAAAATATTGTGATATGTGGAGTGCTGCAGTGTTGTATCGTAGGCCCTCTTTCCTGCCCAAGGTTGTCACGACCTTCCACATCGGGCAGTCTATCACCTTGCCCACCTTCTTTCCGCCTCTGCATCCCTCAAAGGAGGAAGAGCGGCTCCACCGTCTGGACCCAAAACGTGCTCTCTCATTCTATCTGAATCGCACACGCCAGTTCCGGGTGGATGACCAACTCTTTGTTGGTTACGTGGGCGCTAAGAAGGGACGGGCGGTACACAAGCGGACCATCTCTTGGTGGGTCGTCTTGTGTATCAAGGCTTGTTACTCCTTGGCAAGGAAGGAGCCTCCTGTTGGGCTGAGGGCCCATTCCACTCAGGCCACAGTGGCTACCACTGCCCTGGGCCGGGGTGTCCCCTTGCAGGACATCTGTCAGGCAGCTATGTGGGCATCGTTACACATGTTTGAAAGACACTACTGCCTGGACAGCCAAGTCCGGAGGGGTGGCTTCTTTGGCCGTTCCGTCCTCCAGGACTTTCTGTTGTGATTATTGGCTCGCAGACCCACCACCGGGGTTGGTATTGCTGGGGTATCTATTCTAAGGTAAGGAATCTAATACTAACCTGTTTCTTTCAGATGAACAAGTTACTTACCTTCGGTAACAATATATCTGTAAGTAACAGTAGTTAGTATTAGATTCCTTACCGCCCCACCCATCCTCCCCGGTCTGCGAACCGATATCTAGGGTTAAGGTTATCCCCTTTCAGGGCCCTAGTTTCAATGGCACCAGTGTTGGTTTTTGACATGGCTCTGCGTTTTTGGCTCGGAAAAGCTGTGTCTTAGAACTGACGTCAGCAAGCGGAGGCAGCGTCTAAGTACTCCGACGACGTCATCACGGCGCCCACGACGCCAACGACGGACGCGGAGTCGCAGACGACGCCTACCGACGCGCAAGGGTACTGCTACGCAAACATTTCCGGATCCAGTCTGACGCCTGTGGATATTCTAAGGTAAGGAATCTAATACTAACTACTGTTTCTTACAGATATATTGTTACCTAAGTTAAGTAACTTGTTCTTCACAGCCAATTACAATGGGGACCTCTTCCCATTTGCGCCTGGGTTACCTCCTACTTGGAGTAAGGGCTGGCATGCAAATCTTTTGAGACCGCATTTCTGTCGCAAAACATTTCGCACATGGCACTGCGAGTCGCTGTTATTAAGGGACGCACTTGACATGCCCTTCCTAATACCGAATTACAAAACCCAAAGTACGATTCGGTAGCAAATTACTGAATTGTTATCTGGGCTTTGTACATGCCAAAAACTCTTTTTGGGTTCGCAAACGGCCCGATTCTGAGATCGGCCCGTTTGGAACTGGCAAATAGGTTTGTAATTGTGGCCCTACATTTACTAAGAATGGCCTGCAAATGCTGTCTTCCCCTGCTTTGACACACATACATGCTACCTAGCACCATGAACACACCTTTGCACCATGGTGCAGAGGTGTGTCTGAGGTCTTAGGTTATATATTGAAAGTATACCCTCCTAGTGCAAAATGCAAAAAACTTTGTAAAGACAATTTATGGTTGTGATTGTATTCTCTGTAAATGCAAATAAAAAATGTAATTTAAACATCTCTCACATTGTATGTACAGGGAAGCATGTATGCAATGTGTGAACTGTTTTGATGAAGAAATATATTTCTCCAACTTTTTGCCTGCCTTGAGGATGTATTATTTTTTTATGCAATCCCGCTATGACAATTTTAGTAGATGGTCCTTTGTATCCAAAACAAGGGTTGCTTTTGAAGGAAAGCCTAAATGTCACCCATGTAACATCGCCTGTGACGCAGAGTGGCGCAAATCATCACAAAGCACTATTTGCGCTGAAGAAATGACACTTCTGCATCATAGGATATTCATTTTTAATCATAAACTGTTATTGTCTGTGTCCTTATGATGAGTAACGCCCTTTGGAATCCTATGCAAAGCAAGATTTTTCCAAAATGTAGACCACCAGTCTCCAGAAGGACTTTTTCAAAACTGCGCTGCAGCATCAGAGGCTCGAAAAGCTTAAAACCGGTCTGCAATTGAGAGTGAAGTGCAGGCTGATATCATTATGGGAAACATCCTTTACAACGCAACCATTACATCGCACTACACTTACAACGCATTCATTACATCGCAACATCATTTACAAGTCATGTCACTACAACCCAGGCATTACAACGCATGACACTACATTGCATGTCACTACAACTCAGGCATTACCATTACAACGCATCCCATTACAATGCATAGTACCCCTACACTATCCAAAAGTTACCCTACTGTTGCACCCCCTGGACTTAGAATAGTAATTTGTACCCCTACACTATACAACACTTACCCTACTGTTGCACCCCCCTGGAGTTAGATATGCGTTGTAAAGGTACAATGCGATGTAATGGAATGCGCTGTAAAGGTAGTTTTGTAAAAATGCGATGTAGTGTCATGCGATGTAATGGAGTGCGTTATAAAGGATGTTACGATGTAAAAACTGCGTTGTAAAGGCATGCGTTGTAAATGTATGCGTTGTAACGTCATACATTCTATGATTACATTGAAGGCTGTGAAAATAGACTACGGTCTTTCAAAGGCTTGAAAAGCCTATCATTCTCTTGATGCATTGTATTGGCAGTTGCCTACCAGTGTTAGTTCCTTTTGCTAAATCGTACAAGAAGGATCCCAGAACACGTGAGCCTTTACACCTCTGTTTTTTTTAATGAATTTTTACTCAGAACCTTGCATTTTTTGTCTTAGTCTGGGCATAACCTGCCAACTTAGGGCGAACAAAGCAAACACAAGGAGATGATGGACGGATTGCTGAGCAGGGGCGGTGGGTGACATTTCAAAGTGGTGAGGCGCCAAGTGATTTGCATACAGCACCGTAGCGAGCGCAGCGAGCAAGCCCAAACCCCAAAAGGGGGATTTGGGGGGGTTCCCCCCCAAGAAAATGCATTTTCAAGCAAATTTGAGAAAGCAGGAAGGTTAATAAAGCAATTGTGAAAGTGCACTTATTACATTAATAGATGGCATAACATAGGTAGCTGCTTATTCAGTATAACCACAGAGCTTCATTCATTCCGTCCTCTTACGCTCAGGTGCTGAATTCAGACTATAAGACTTTCATGAAAATCTCAGCTCTAAGAGTAGAAGAAGTTGCACAGCAGTTGGGAAACAGCCTTCACAAAGCATTAGGAAAATGAGAGGCAATTACTTGAAAGCAAACTGAAAGCAATGCCTCAAGTAGTAACTTAAAGCAATGCATCCAGAAAAACAGTGCATGCAGTCAACCATACAAAAGTAAACTAAAGCAAGTGTGAACCTGTGAACCTTCACTTTGAAAGCAGGGTGCTAGTCAACAGGCCAGTCACATACATTTAAACCGAAGACGAGTACACCTCAGCATGCAGGCACCAACATAAAAGCACCAAGCAAGTCAAACAGTTTAATGAAAGCAATACATCCAGCAAACTAGACAGTGACTCAAAAAGTAAACTGAAGCAATTGCACACTGAAAGGAATTCGCAGTCATAAGTCAGACATTCACATAAAAGCAACTTACCAAGACACCCAATCAATTACATGGGAAAAACTTGAGCCAATGCACCCAGAAAACCAGACCAGCACACCAAAGCATCCCACCCCTGATTGGATGGCAGCTGTGCTCTTAGGGTCACCCCTCAGTTTGGTTTTTTGGCAGGGTTGAGCACCCCCCAGTTTTATGCCCTCTGCGTCTGAAGGGGAGACGGGCAAAAAGGGTCATAATGGGACATCTGGCACAGCCACTTTGTAATCGAGGTCACCCACCCAGCTCAAGACTGAGTTACAGGCTGATCTTAAATCTTTAAACAACCACAAGGGTCTCCAGCTAGTTGGTTCTTGAGCCAAAAGAGTCCTCAGCTCACTGGGAGTCTTTACATCGCACCTGAGATGACATTACAATGTACCTTAATCCGGAGCAACTGTGGGGACTGGTCTGGGTCTGGATCTGACTTGGTACGAGCAGGATACAAAAAGTAACGGGTAGGTGGTAACCCACTTCAAGTGAAGGAGCTGTAAGGTGTTGATACCACTAACAGGGCAGCTCTGGCTTTCTCAGGGTGGGTGTCAGCTGTGTGATGAAACCAGCATGTGAAGCAGTTACCTCAAACAAACTAAAACCAATGCACTCATCAAGACAAGGAGTTACATGAAATCAAATAGAAAACCACCAACAAGCCAGGTAGTCACCTAAAGGCAAATTGAAGTGACTGTACACTATGGGAAGTGAACTTCACCAGCCAGCCTATTACACTAAAGGAAAATAAAAGCAATGCTCCCAGTAAACAACACAACATAAATTGAAAATGTTTCCCCGCAGGACCAACAGTCACAAAAAGTAACGAACAGAACGAAGTCAGAGGCACTCCAGGAATCCAGGAGAGTGGTCTGGTGGACTGTTCATGAAGGCTGAACCTGGTTCCCCAGATTGAAATTCGGCAGCTCTGGCGTAGTGCCACATCCCCCAATGAACACCATACTATCCCACTGAGACACCCACACTGCCGTCAGCTACAACCCAGTTGTGCCCTGCTACATATACCTGGATGCGGCTCAATTCAAATTATGCACAAGAGTGATATGCTGCCTGGAAAAAAAGTACCTTCCTGGAAAAAGCAAACCCTCATATGGATGCAAGATTAAGTAAAGCATATGAAATGTAAGTAGAACAACATGGCTACCTTAACACTTTTATACTTATTATTCAGAAATCAAGAGTTTTTTACTGAAACTTTAAGCACCACTACAGATCCCTGGGGGGACCAGTATCACGGTGTATTGCTTATATCCTGTGAACCGTGAGCAGTATGGTTTAAAAAGACTACATTACTCAACACAGAGCCACTGCTTGTTTTTCTTTTTTTTTCCTGTTTTATTATTTTTCATCCTTCCACTCCCTTATTGTTTCGAGGTCTCAGTTACTTTTCTTTTGTCCTCCACATGATAAATGCGCCTTCCTTCCCATGATTTCCAATCTTTTCCATCCCCTCTTGTGATTTAACCTCTCAGTTCCCAGGTCACCCAATACCTGAAAAGTGGAACTGGGCCCCAGGACATGTATTAAATAGCCCCACATCCTCCACTGTCTCTCATACTCAGGTACTTATGAAGTATTTGGTGACCTAAACATGGCCACAGAGATGGACATTAGCCATGTTGAAGTACATGGCTTTGAAATCAGGCACAAGTCAAGGGTACACATGGGTCAAAAACATCCACCCACTCTTTTCACAAGGTGTGCTCCATGTACCTGCCAAGAGGTTAGGCCCCACTGAAATATGGCAACTTGTCCCCTTGCAATTGTCAGAAACCGTGGCATATTCAGCAAGGCCTGCACATTGCCTGCTTCTATTCTGAGCAGCAACTTGTAGGAGGGGATTGGCGCTTAAAATATTTTCAAGAGTATATCCATGCACCTGCAGTACTTCCAATTACACTGCACACTCATATTCCGCTTTCTCACCTGTATGGCCTTGCAGCTTCGATTTATTACCTCAACTGGGTGTCACGTTTGCTGCGGTTTTATGTAGTATATTAGCAAAAGGGTTAGTAGGTAATAAATCATACACTAAGGTAAAATACGGCAGGACAATAAGGGTATGCAGCCAACGCAGTGCTGAAAAACAAGGTGTGAAATAATCCGACCAACATCTTTTAAAAAGTATGCTTTAATTTAAGCGGTTTGGATTTATTTTTCTTAAATATTATTTTGGGCAGAGCACCCCTGCACACTTAAAGACGGATGTGTCCACTAAAGTATTAGCGTAGCTTTAGTCAGTCAGTCAGTCAAATTAACTTTATTAGATTTGATAAAATCATACAAAGTACATAAAAACAAAACTATTTACAATTAAAAAAGAATTAAACAGTTTCTTTGTGAACAAGTTAATTTGGCATAATGTATTCATTAAAAAATTTTAAAAGCAAGTTATGTACACTGGTTTAGCAAGTTCATACTTCTTCTGGATCTGGTTGCTGCGTAGCTTTAGTTTAAACTATTCTGTCAGGGCTAGGTTTGCTACCCAGTCTGGCCAGTCATCTCGATTCCGATGTAAATGGGAGTTTGCTGCCCAATGAAGAGTCCATGCTTTGCGCCATTACCATACTGACCTTGATGGGGTTTTTTGACGTAATATCGCCTGGTTAACAGTCTCGGCTCGCGGGAGGGGGGGGGGGGGGTATCTCGCAGGGTTGGGGGGAGCTTTAAAATGAAAAAAATAACAGATCCTACCTGACCAGGTCTGCGCCGCCTCGGGTCCGTTGGCGCGTACACACAGGAACAGAAGCAGGCTACACGATCGGGCACCACCACCGACCAGTCCTCCTTGGCTTGCGGCTCCTGAGACGAATGCCGGGTCACCCCCACGCGCGGCATCCAATAGGATGCTGCGCCGGTGGACCAGCCAATCCTGGCGCTGCATGCAGTGCCTGGATTGGCTAGGGGGGCACATTTGCTGCTCGCCCTGTCGCCCTTAGGAAACCCGGGCTGTGGCAGGCGAACAGCACGGTGAAGCACCCCTGAGTCCCACTGGGGAACTTACAGTTCTCTTCCAGGGGATCCTCATCAATAGTCATAAGCATTAGAATATTCCCGCCCATGCGCGGGACCCCGGAAACAATATATTATATGTGCCCCACATATACATATATATATATATAAATATATATATATATAAAATTAAGCAATTGCAGCCAAATAAAACAGTAGAGCTGGAATATGCTGTGAAGAATTTCCACCATACATGTGAATTAGCATTAGAAACATGAGAAACAACACCAATGCTTGTTTAGAAACTGTTTTAATGCTTAGAAAGCAGTAGAAATTCTTATAACACACTGTAAGCATATACAGCTCCCAGGCTGCATTGCAAATACCCAGTCTAAAAAGACTGAAAAGCATGTACCAAAACTGACGCTGTGCCTTTAAGGCACCTCTGCCCCTAGCTTCCCATCATGCCTCAGGGGTTACAGTTAGGTCAGTTGTTCTTTCCGGCTCCTTCAGGAAGGACCCTGGATACACAGCTCTACACTTTTCTGCCTTTTTCAGTCAGAAAATCTTCAAAAGAACAATTTTTTGATTTACTTTGACTTTTAACATCAGGGTCAAGTAAATAACTGCTTTGCAGTCGATTTTTTGTGAGGTTTTCCTGTCAGGATGCCCTCATTATTAAAGGATTGCCCTTCTTGTGGCCACAAGAAGGCAAAAACGGACTCTCATGTTGTCTGTATTTTATGCTTGCCAGAGGATCATGATCCTAAAGACTGTTCTCATTGTAAAAATCTGTCTGACAGAACTCTTAAAGACAGAGAGAGGAACAGGCTCTATGGTCTGGCCCAGAGATCCATGAGGGGAAGATATACAGAGAGGAAGAGTTCAAAGAGACCTAGAACTCCCTCCAAAGGCAAGTCAGAGCGTCCATCAACCTCAGCACCGGGCTCGGCGCTGAAAAAACAGCATCTGATGGACAGTTCGAGAGAAAAAGCTCTGTCGACGTCGGGACCGGCGTCGATGAGGAAATCGTCGTCGAAAAGAAGTTCACCGACGTCGAAGAAAGCTCCGCCGTCGTCAACTAGGCGACGATCGGCGTCGAGAGAAGCCACGAGATCGCCGTCGACGAGAAGATCGGCGTCAAGACATCAGTCAACTCCGCCGCCGTCAACCAGGCGACGGTCGGCGTCGAGAGACAGATCACACTCGCCGTCGTCTCAACGTCGACAGGCGTCGAAGAGTGTGACACCTCCGCCGACGTCTCCACGGAGGCGCTCGGCGTCGAGGAACAAGAGCCCCCTCGGACGATCGTCGTCGAGGAAGGGACCATCGTCGACGGCGCGTCGGCGCTCGACGTCGAGGATGTCCGATCCTCCGCCGTCGCCACATGCCAGGTCGACGTCTAGGGCATCGTCGACGACAGGACACAGTCGATTGCCATCTCCGTCGCCGACAGACCAACGTCGGTCGACGTCGAGACCTCCGTCGAAGGCAGGGCAACGCCGTTCGACGTCGAAGGAGAAGACTCCGTCATCGGCTCGACATCGCCGATCGACGTCGAGAGACCATGGGTCAGCGTCGAGGCGTTCGACGTCGAAGGTTATCACTCCGTCGATGCCGCAGAGGCGTCCGACGTCGAGGGAAAGGCTTTTGAGACGTCCTCCAACACCGGTGAGACGGAGATCTCCTTCAGTGCCTTCGACAGTCCTAGTGACACAATCTGCTTCTCACCATTCCTCCTTAAGTACCTCTGGTTCATCGAGGTCCTCTTCTAGGAGTAGGAGTCCGGTGCAAAAGACACCCCAACGGCGGTATATCACACAGGCAAGACTCTCGCCAAGATGGTATGGTCCGTTGAGTAAATGGAAGGATTCTGGAGCGACGGAGAGACTACGAAAGTACTTGAGTCCAGAACACAGGTCCCCTCTTCAGCAGCTGGCAGAAGAGGCAGACAGACAGAGTCCTACCACTCACCGATCACGCTCACGAGAGAGGAGAGCGGACAAGTCACATACCCGCAGGGTCTCCCGATCACCAAGGAGGGAGCAACCCAGATCTCGAACACCGAGAAGGGAGGTACAGACTGAGAGATCGAGATCTCCACAAAGGGAGCATCAGAGGGAATCACGTTCTCCTCGAAGGGAAGAACGACCTAGAAGATCACCTGTGAGGAAGGAGAAATCTCACCACAGGAGGAGGAGAACTCCATCATCCTCCTCTTCATCTTCATCTAGATCTTCTAAAGGGGATTACTCTCCAACGCTGGCAGACAGCCCTCGCTCCACAGCTTCCCCGCTTGACGACGTCAACAAGTATCTGGACGTCTTACAAAGGGGTGCTCACAAACTTAATATAGAGATGGCTGTTCCAGAGGTGTCCACTACTGTGATTTTTGAGACCCTTCGTCACAAATCATATACACGACCTTTGCTCCCATTGGTTCCAGGGATAATGGACCCAATCAAAGAGGTTTTCCTCACGCCAGCAACGATCAGGGCGGTACCGGCACGTATCCAAAAGAAATATAGGCCGGCCGACTCGGATCCTATCTTTGTGAAGGAAGAGCCTGCGGCGGACTCAGTTATAGTAGCCTCAGCTAAGAAGAATCACACGGTCGCTCCTTCTTCTTCAGTTCCTCCTGACAAAGACAGCAAGACTCAAGATTCTTGGGGGCGCAGGGTGTGCAGCACAGCAGCTTCATCCCTGAAAGTCTCTAGTGCATCAGCACTTCTCGGAAGGTACGATAGAGCTCTATGGGACTCCATGGAACAATTCAAAGAGAAATTGCCCAAGGAGGACCAGAAGGACTTTGAGGAAACAGTGACGGAGGGCTGTTTGGTGGCGAACCAAATGATTAGTTCATCTGCAGATAACGCCCTTCTAGCAGGACATGCCTACTCACATGGGGTATGTGCGAGGAGATCTTCTTGGCTGCGTTTAACTGGTCTCAAACCAGATGCCCAGCAGCGCATCCTCAATCTGCCCTTCTCAGGATCTTCACTCTTCGGGGAGCATGCCGATCAGGAAATGACCCGCATGAAAACAGAATTGGACACAGTGAAGGCTGTTGGTCTGGAGAAAAAGAAAGAGCCGTTCAAGCGACGCTTCAAGACCAACAAGAACCGGGGAGGCCAACAGAGGGTTCAAACCCCTCAATGGTCTCAAAACAAGCCACAAGGGAAGGCGCAATACAGAGGAGGAAAATCGGGCAGAGGCGGACATCATCAATCCTCTACCACCCCTAGAGGAGGCAAGGCCTGAACAGTGGCTTCCTCTGGCGCCGTTGCCCACTCCAGTGGGAGGAAGTGCTTCGCAACACCTGGCAGAGTGGGTCAGCATCACAAAAGATCAGTGGGTGCTGAATATACTGCGCAATGGATATGCGCTACGTTTACGGAAGAGACCACAACCGATTCCTCCAAAAAAGACTCGCTCGTGCCATCTAAACCTCCTCAAAAGGGAGGTGAGCGTCCTCTTAAAGAAAAACGCAATCGAAGAGGTACCCCCATCCCAAAGGGGGAGAGGAGTGTACTCAAGGTATTTTCTAGTCCCCAAAAGAGACCAAGAGGACAAGTTCAGACCGATTTTGGATCTTCGAACCCTCAACAAGGTGGTGGTCAAAGAGAAGTTTCGCATGCTGGCACTTCATCAGATATGTCCTCATCTACAAATTGGAGATTGGATGTGTTCGGTGGATTTACAGGACGCGTACTTCCACATTCCTATAACACCAGGTCATCGGAAGTACTTGAGATTTCTGGTAGGGAACAAGCATTACCAGTACAAAGTGCTTCCCTTCGGACTAAAATCCGCACCAAGGGTATTCACCAAGTGCATGGCAGTGGTAGCGGCATGTCTGCACAAAAAAGGTCTCTTTGTGTACCCATATCTAGACGACTGGCTCCTGAAGAGTCCGTCCCCTCGTCAAGCCACCAAAGACTGTCACCTGTGTCTTCAACAACTGCACAGGCTCGGCCTCCACGTGAACACAGAAAAGTTGGTCCTGCATCCCACGCAAACTATCCACTATCTGGGAGCAGTTCTAGACACAAATTTAGGAAGAGCGTTTCCTTCGCAGGAGAGACTATCTTCCATGGGGCAGAAATGCAGAAAGTTACTTCAGTTTCATCGTCCAAAGGTGCGAGAAGTAGCGTCTCTACTGGGCTCCATGGCGTCCTGCATCTTCCTAATACCGAACGCCAGGTTGAGGATGCGACCTCTACGAGAGTCTGTGGAAGATCAGTGGGACCAAGCGACTGGAGATTGGGAGGATCGAATCATCCTATCTCAAGCAGCACTGACCTCAATACAGTGGTGGACTCGCCCTCGGAATGTCTTGCAGGGAGTCCCTTTTCAGCAACCTCTTCCTTCGCTGTCTGTGGTAACGGACGCATCTCTAGAAGGCTGGGGTGCTCACATGGGTCATCTTCAGATTCAGGGTCGCTGGTCGACCAACCTTCAGACATACCACATCAACATGCTGGAACTTCGAGCAGTTCATCTGGCGCTCAAAGCGTTCCTTCCAGCAATAACAACGGACAAAATCCTGGTTCAGACGGACAACACTACAACTATGTCCTATCTGAACAAGCAGGGAGGAACTCGATCTCGCCCTCTGTCTCAGGAGGCCCAGACAATCTGGCACTGGCTTCTGGCTCAGGGACTGTCGGTGGTGGCAGTACACCTTCCAGGCGAGCTAAACACAAAAGCGGACGCACTCAGCAGGCACTTCGAAGATCAGCCAGACTGGGTGCTAAACGACGAAGTAGTCGAAGAACTCTTCCGTTGCTGGGGTCGTCCAGACATAGACTTATTCGCGGAAGACGAAAACGCCAAATGCCACGCCTTCGCGTCCAGGTTCCACCGGCCAGGGACTCAAGGGAACGCTCTCCTGCTGGAGTGGACAGGAATGTTCGCCTATGCGTTTCCTCCTCTGGCACTGATTCCGAAGGTGGTGGCCAAGCTCATCAGATCGAGCATGGACATGATCCTAATTGCTCCGGATTGCCCGCGACAATGGTGGTGTCCAGACCTGTTACATCTGTCGCTGTGTCCACACAGACGCCTGCCGTGCAGGCCAGACCTGTTGAGCAAAATGAACGGGAGGATCCTGCATCCCAACCTCCCGTCGCTGAACCTGACTGCATGGCTCCTGAGGTCTTGCAATACGGACACTTAAATCTGCCTCCAGAATGTATGAATATTTTAAGAGAGGCAAAGAGACCTTCCACAAGGGCGTCTTATGCGCTCAAGTGGAAAAGATTTTTCATTTGGTGTAAGGACCATGGCTTTGATCCCACCAAAGGACAAGAAGAGGTAGTCCTTCCATACCTCCTTTACTTAGCGACATCAGGGTTGAAATACGCTTCTATTAGGGTTCACCCATCTGCCATAGTAGCGTACAGAAAATCACCTACACAAACATCGTTTTTTCAGGTCCCAGTGGTTAAGGATTTCCTTCAGGGATTAAAGAAGGTCTATCCCCCTGCGAGAAATCCTTCTCCTCCCTGGGAGTTGAACCTGGTTCTCTCCAGGCTGATGTCTACACCGTTTGAGCCTATACACAAGGCCTCCTTGCAGCATCTCACTTGGAAGGCGGCCTTCTTGGTGGCAATAACCTCTGCTCGCAGGGTTAGCGAGATACAAGCACTCTGCACCAAGGAACCTTACACTGTGTTTCACCACAACAGAGTGGTAATGAGGGCTCACCCATCTTTTCTTCCAAAAGTGGTATCGGATTTTCATATAAACCAAACGATTACCCTTCCTTCGTTCTTTCCTAACCCATCGACCCCAGCTGAGAGGTCGTTGCACTCGTTGGATCTTAAACGGGTGCTAAAGTTTTACCTAGAAAGAACGAAGGGCACCAGAAAGACAGACCAACTCTTTGTCAATTATGGTTCAATGAGGACCGGGTTTGCAGCAGCCAAAAGGTCCATCTCCAGATGGATTGTCTCATGTATCATACTAGCATACCAGCTGGCTGGCAAACCTTTGTTACAATCACCCAAAGCTCATTCCACTAGAGGGAAGGCAGCCACAATAGTGTTTTAACATGACATTCCGATGTCAGAAATATGCAAGGCTGCGACATGGAAATCAGTCCATACCTTTACAAGGCATTATTGCCTAGAGTCTGATTCCAGAGCGGATTCTCAAGTAGGGCAAGCCTCCTTGAGAAACCTATTTGGGTAGAATAAGGCCTACTTTTGGGCCTACGACTATGAATGTTATCTGTTGATTCCTTTGCCCGCAGGGATGAGGTGAGGCTCGCTACTCTATTCTAATGCTTATGACTATTGATGAGGATCCCCTGGAAGAGAAGGATTAGTTACTTACCTGTAATCCTAGTTCTCTTCCAGGGGTATCCTCATCAAAGTCATAAGCAACCCTCCCGCCTCCCCGGGCAAAGGACTTTGTTTATTAATTAGGAGATGTTTTAACCTGTTATTACCATGGTTTGGTTTTCAGTCTCCGAAAAGAACAACTGACCTAACTGTAACCCCTGAGGCATGATGGGAAGCTAGGGGCAGAGGTGCCTTAAAGGCACAGCGTCAGTTTTGGTACATGCAGCTACAGGTTAGCTTTTCAGTCTTTTTAGACTGGGTATTTGCAATGCAGCCTGGGAGCTGTATATGCTTACAGTGTGTTATAAGAATTTCTACTGCTTTCTAAGCATTAAAACAGTTTCTAAACAAGCATTGGTGTTGTTTCTCATGTTTCTAATGCTAATTCACATGTATGGTGGAAATTCTTCACAGCATATTCCAGCTCTACTGTTTTATTTGGCTGCAATTGCTTAATTTTATATATATCAATATTTATATATATATGTATATGTATATGTAGGGCACATATAATATATTGTTTCCGGGGTCCCGCGCATGCGCGGGAATATTCGAATGCTTATGACTTTGATGAGGATACCCCTGGAAGAGAACTAGGATTACAGGTAAGTAACTAATCCTGCGCATGCTTGAGAAAGTTGCCAACTTTCTCAAGCATGCGCACTGTAAGTTCCCCAGCGGGACTGCGCACTACGGTCTGCTGCAGCCTGAGTGTGTGTACTGTCACTCAAGCTGTAGCAGGCCACCCCCCTGCGCAATTCAGCGCAATGTATTTTATTTAGAGATACGGCCGGCGGCCGCGATGCGGGTCCATGGTGTCTGGTGGGGCTACGCCCCTACGCCCCAATGGACGCACCGCTACTGGTGCTGAATCGTTTCAGGCACTCACCTCCAGTCACAGATCTGGGCTGGATCCATGTTCTTTAGCTCACTTTGCCGTCCCAGTTTGGACTCAGTCATATGCAAATCAGTCTTGACCCTGTGCCTCATGGGAATAGTCCAGCCGGAAATAGGGCTAAGACTGATTTGCATATGGCGGGGTCATCAAATATACCTCAAACATACCGCAACTTGTGATAACAAGAACTGCATTTACTTACTCAAATATCTGTGTGGATTACTGTATGTGGATTACTGTACATGGAAAACGAACAGAAAATAAAGATTAAAACTTGTTATGAAAAGTCCAATGTGGCTGTGTATTTTAAAGAATGTAAACATAATGTCATACAATTCAAGTTTCAGATTTTGGAAGTTTTTTTGTTTGAAATTTGTTAATTGAGGTTTTTCAAAAGAAAAAGAAATGTCATACATCTCGACACATTAGTTATACATATTTTTACATTTGTACTAAGGTGTGGATCAGGCTCCGGCTAACACATATTTGGTATCGCCAACATTCATCCATTATAATCGCCTGACAGTAGGGGGTGTCATTTGGAAAGTGGGTCCACCCGCTGTTATGCTTCATTGACAATTGCTGTATTGATTTTGGCTGTGTTTGCTATCAGTGGACCTGTGCAGACCCACTTCTTTTGTGTGCCTGCTCTCAGTGCGTAATGTGTCCGTTCTTGATCGAGTGCGTTCCCAACAAACTAACATTAGAACCATAACTGCTGATGCAGAAATCAGAACCTGTAACTATTGGGGTGAGCTATGGGTGGGGTAGGTAGAGAGTCACCAGATTTCTGTTTGGGATGGTCAACGGTGTGGGTGGTGGTATTGTCTCCTGAAAGTGTAATTATACGATAACATATGTACCTTCATGCAAGTGGAGGGGGGTCGGAGAGTGAAACAGTTCTTATTGGGTATTTTTACATCGACCAGGGGACTTTCAGGCGTGACTCCAATATTGGTGGAAACCTAAGTGCGCTCCTCCGACCTCAGAGTGTCTGCATTGGATCCCGTAGGGGATGTGGGCGAGGCCTGGGGTTGAGAGTTTGCTGGTGTTTCCTCAAGGGTGGTTTTGTGTGCAAAGGTGTGCAGTAGTTGTGCCCTCTCTCGAGAGAGATGGGATGTTTGCGGGTACCTTTTACTTCCTCGTCCTGCAACACCTCCTCCTCCGCCTTCCCCCATTCCTTCAAGGCTCCTATCCAGACTGCTATCGGGGGGCCTGTCGGGGGCCCGCCAGTGCATAGCTATTCTCCTTTTCGCTAAGAGGATGGCGAGGGACGTAAAGCGACACTGCACTTTTTGAGTCTTCTGTCTGCGGAATAATCCAAGGGCGCACGCCTCCCAGGTGGAAATGGTTGTGATGTTGTTTGTTGCTCTAAGCGTCTGGTGGACTTGGTCCCAATACTCTTGAAGGTTAGAGCAATTCCAGAACATGTGCTTAAAGTTCGCCTCAGGCACTTGACATCGGGGGCAGGCAAAATTTGTGTCATGGTAGAAACTATGGAGCCGGTGGGGTGTGAGGTATGCTTTGAGAAGGATATTGAACTGTATGTTTCGAAAACGTGCACTCCTGGAGACCTTCTGAGGATATTCCAGGGCCACATCCCATTCTCTGTCATTAAATACCCTCCCTATTTCCGTTTCCCACTTCTGGCGTAACGGCTGCAGTGAGGGGAGAATTAGCTCCTGAATAGCTTTATAGAGCCATGTAATTAGGTGGCGCCCTATCCCCATGTGCAGAATAGTGTGAATAACTGGGTGTGTCGGAGGCTCCCCTACTGTTGGGTCCCAATATCGACGGGTGCTGTCAATAAGTTGCCTATGGGTTAAGAATTGCCCTGGCGGGAGACCGTACTGTTCGGTCATCTGAGAGTATGTTTTATGTTGGCCGTCCTCAAATAGGGATTCTATTCTATTTCCATGATGGGGAGGTCAGTCCAGACTTAAAGAGTGCCAGGGGTGTAGTATGTATCTTCCCTGTGGAAGCATACCATAGGGAGCAGGGGTGAGTATGGGGGCCTTTCCATGGACATGCGGTGGATGCGCAACATACAGGTGCGGGCCATGGGCATCTGTAAGCGCCGTGTACGCATGGGTTTGGTGCCCGGTAGTAGCTTCCTGTGGATTACTGGCAATGGCGTGAGGCTCTCCGCGGTGACCGTTTCCCCCGTTTGGCGCTCCGCCGTCCAGTACGACAGCCATTACAGCTGGGCTGTGAGGAAGTATGCCTCAAATGAAGGCGCGCTCAACCCTCCTCCTGTTGTGGGAATGTGTAGTGTAGACAGGGCTACCCTGTGACGACCTCCTTCCCAGATCAGCTCAGTAAGTAGGGAGTGCAGCTCCTTAAAGAATGGCCTCAGTGGTATAACTGGGAGGTTGGCAAAGTGATATAGCATTCGTGGGACCATGATCATCTTAGCAAGCGCCACTCGCTCTATGGGGGTCAGGGATAGCATTTTTCAGAACCCCACAGCCGAACGTAGCCCTGCCAATGCCCTGCCATGATTCCCTAATACAGGTCCTTAGGGGAGTGGTATAATCTCACTCCCAGATATCTGGGTGCCTCGGCATTCCAAGCAAGTGTTTGTTATCCCTTCCTGTATTTCGAATGGGGGTATGTGAGTGTGAGAAATTGGCCTGATATGCAGTGCTCTCTATTCTAGTGATCACTATGTATCAGTCCAAATGACCCTTAGTGATGATTGGTTGTAAGTCAACCATAGACCAGCTATCCTAGTAGCATGGACAAGAGCAGTCTTTAGGCTAGACTCTAGAGGGTGTGTTAAGCCAGCTGTTATACCATCACATATACCCCTTGAACACCAAGTGAAAGGACCCCACACAAGTTGTTATGAAAATAAAAGGATATTTATTTAGAACACAACAGCCCTGGACTCTTTGAGGACAGGGCGCTAAGCACAATACAAAGCTCTTATGAAAATACTTTAAGTCGCACAATTTACACAAATGCCCGAGAGGCACGAAAAACCATATACTCTAAAAGTGGAATGCGAAATACTAGCAGGTAAGTAACTAGTCTCAAAGGCTTTAGGATCGCTAGGACTGGACTACTGAACCTTCAGATTACAAGCAGGAGGCCTAGGGAGATCGGGTGCAGAGTGTGCACTCTCACGCGGGATGCGGGACAAAGTCTATGGATGCTAGATTTCGTAAAGTTAGTGTTATCGAATGAATCCGACTAGATTGAGCTGAAACGAAAAAGGATCTGGACACTTAGATAGTTAAGCGATGCTGGAGCACCGAAATGCTCAGGTTACCTAGCCCAGGGGCTGCGGCTGCATAGGGCTGAAAAGACGTCGGGAATCCTCGTTGCAGTCTATGGAGCCTGAAAGAAGAAGTTGCTGGCAGGCGACCAGTGATGAAGTTCGATGTGATCCAAGCCTGGATCGGTGAAGAAGGATACCTGTAAGCAGAGGGGACCAAGTTCTGAATCACTAGCCAGTGATTAGATGGGCACCAGGATGGCACCGGACGAAGTCACCTCGACCAGGTGAGTGGGCGACGCTGGGCTCTGCAGTCTCTCGGACCAGGAGGCGTTGTCGGTGACCAGGATGGAGGTGCGAGCTGTCCCACGAAGGTATCTGCTGTCGACGTCGCTGGACCCAGGATTGGGGCAACAACTCTTGGCAAATGCAAGCCCACGCGGTGGACACAAAATGGCGTCTGGAGTGGACCAGGAGGGTCCGGGGTGCTCCTCTGTTGGAGGGAAGCAAGGGCCAGTCTGGAGCCACCAGACCAGCAGTGGAAGTGTCGTCGTTCGTCGTCAAGAGGGCTACAAGCCAGCAGGTAAGTAGCTGGACAACGCGGTGAGCAGCAAAGAGCAGAAGGGCCCCACGCAGATCTCGTGGATGCTGGGGGGCTGGACTTCGGTGCTGGAGCTGCTCAAGGTTAGGGCTTCTCAAACCCCAAAGCACTCACTGAAGGATCCCTCGGCGGTCATGCTGGATAAGCGTAGTGCAGTTCTGAAGATGGCCGGTCCCTCGAGGTCTCGCCACACCCACGAATCTCAGCTGGGCTGATGATGCAGGTAGAGGTCAGAGGTGCCAGGGAAGCCGGGTCTTGTCGTGCTGGTCGGTCTGGTTCCGGAGGAGAGACTTACAGCAAACCGCGATGCGCTTGGATGGTGACTGCTGGGCAGGGTGGCTGCTCCTTAGCCACAAGGGAGAGTCTTCTGAAAGGTTCAAGAGTTCTTTCGTGGAAAGTCATCAAGATTCGGAATTATCTAATTTGGGAAGGGGGCCCGCTCCTATCTTTATACTAAGGAAAGGGGCTGGCACGCGACTAGGTCCTGCCCATGGGTGGGACCAGGAAGGTGTCATATGGTTACTGCGTTTCTATATATTGTGTTAAGTTAGCATGAGTTTATTAAATGTTTAAACAACATATTTTCCTTCGGCTTCAGTTTGCACACGACACCTAATTGTTATTGTAGCTTTTAACCTAGACGAAAGATGTGATTTATTTGAGAATAATATGTTATTGCTCTGATATCAGTCGTGCTTGGTACAACTGTCTGCACACTGAGAACTGCACCATCTAAGAATAACCTAACACAAGGTTGCTGAAAGCCTGATCCTCGCACCACATTAGACATAACACACATAATGTTGCTGCCAACATTGGGCTCTACGCGGGTTTAAGATAGAGTTACAGGGAATGAATCAACACACTTGATGCTTTGCATGCAGAGAGCTGGTAGCTGTTGATGTGATCTGCTCCTACTGACCATTAGAGGTATGGGCCCGCCCTGCTAAAAACCCAAATGAGACCTTCTTAGATATAATATAGTATGCTAAATAGGGTGCGCGAAATATAGGTGATACAGAATTTCTATAGATTTTGCATTATAATATGCTATCACCGTTCGCTTATTATGGACTAGTGACTATGCTGATAACTCTGATTTTTATAATATGTATGTTGATATTATATAAGATACTGCGTTTGAGAACCTTGCATTGAAAAATAAACATTTCAAACTTGCACATGTGTTCTTTGACTCCCCGTTTTGGTTTGTAATGATTATATAACGAAAGAGTGTTCATGTGTTCCACGATACCTGAGGTACCCTAAGTTCATGTTCTGGATTGTCTAAGTCATTGGGAAGTTATTAGTACCAATGAGACACTGTAGCTAGCTTGGTAAGGGGATTTCTGAAACTAAGGTGAGTTTTGGGTCACCCTAACTCACCCAGGTTCTAGATCTCTGTGCACAGTTCTGTGGGAGAACGGAAACCCTGCTACATGGCGCCCATACGTTGTTGGCCTTATATCATGACACTCGAGTAGTATATCATTCAACCCTTAACCCCTTCATTCCCGTTTCCGCAAAACGGTGGTGTCGGACAACCTTCCTATTTTTGAAATAGGTTTTTTTCAAGCTTGAATTTATCTAAAAACGGTTTCTTTGAATTACTACCCAGTTGTGCTACAAAGTGTTCTTTGTTTTTTCGAGTTCCTGTGCTACCATGGCACAAGCCGTGGACATCCTGCAGCATAGTCGCATTGCGGTGCGTGATCACCTGCGGGCTTTTAATGTCCCTGTGGAAGGCTTGGCTGTGGTTCTGGTGGTGAGTGCGGAACATGCTTACCCGTACGAACTGTTTTATTCGTGGGTGACATTTCCGGCAGTGGACGCTAATTCTGGAGTGTTCCATTCATACACTGCTTCAGCTGTACCGGTTGCGTATGCTCCGTACAGGGCACTGGAGGTTCCTATTGATGCTTGGCAGCATGGAGTTTGGTTTGGTGGCGCCCTACCACACGCTTTAACCGCTCCGAGTTTAGGTCCTTTGTCCATTCTGGGCACAAATTGGCCCGCTTTGGCTGGATTCACTCCTCACTCTAATCGCACCACTTGTAACGTGGCTGATCTGCGGCGGCTTCATGAAGTCGCAGTGGCAGTGATTAGAGCGCTTGTTCATTACACAAGCCGTAATGTTCAGGACGCGGCCCCTAGGGGTGCGCAGCTTCGTGCAGAACAGGCTGGTTTGAAAATCAATCCTGTCATGGTGAATTCCGTGATGGGCTAAAAGCCTCAGGACAAGGATGATTTTCCGTTCTGGCTTGCAGAGAAATTCGACCAGCTGGAAGCTGTGTTTCCTAATACGAATCCTGGTGACAAACACAGGATTCTTACGCTTAGTTTACCGAAAGATTTGGCACCTGAACTTGTTGACTGTGAGACCTGGGGTAAGACTTTTGCAGCGGTCTATTCGAGGTGCTATGGCACCCCGTCTGTGACCAATCTGGGTGCGGTCCTTAAACGTGTTCAAGATGACCACGGACCGGAGTGGGCGGTTGAGTTGGGTATGCGCCTGTGTGGCACCTTTGATGTAGTTTGCGATCTGATCCTTGCAAATGTCAAGGGGGATGCAGTGAACTTTCAGGTGGCTATCGCTTTGGCGTTAATTCCCGAGGCCGAGAAACCCGTCAGTTGGCAAGGATAATTGTGGCGGCTAAAACGGTTGGCCGCAATGCAAAGGGTCTTAAGGCTTTTCCTGATAAAGAGAAAAAGCAGCCCCAGGGTCAGTCTTCGCAAACTAGTGGTCAACAAAAGTCCAAGAAACAGAATTGGCCTAAAAAGCAGAATCAGGGTAAGCAACAACAACAACAAACACAGGTTTCTGCTCCTGCGTCTCCGTTGCCTGCGCAGTCGGATCGAGTTTATGATTTGCGCGATCGCGCGATGATTAAATCACCTGAAAGGTTTCAGGCTTCTGACCAACGCTCTCCTCGTTCCTTTCAGGACTCATCGGCTCCGTCAACCGGTGGTGGAGGGGGCGGCAGGGGCCGGGGTGGCCAGCAAGGACGTGGTCAGCCCCGCCCTCGTAACGGTGGAGATCAGCAGGACGGCGCTACGCCCAAGAGACCACAGTTTGCCACGAAGAAAGTCGCTGCCCTGACAGCGCATCGATATGCCCCAGATAGTGAGAACGCGGCTTCGGAATCTGACGTGGGCTCTGACCTTGCTGGACAGCGCGGCAGAGATTACCATAGTGAGAGAACCCTCCGTCCACTGTTGAAGGTGACAGCGACTGACACTTATGTTGTAATTGAAACTGCTGATACGCATGTTGCTCCCCCTGAACGTCTTTTTGAAATTGTCCTGTTAATAGAAGGTGACATGCAGCGAACTGTAAAAGGGGTATTTTGGGAAAATCTTTCGTCTACGTATGACATTTTGCTTTCGGAGGCTGACTGGCCCCCACCTTTTGTTCTCGCAGCTCCACGAGGGGAGGAGGTGAACCTCCCCAGTTTCGCGCACAATGTATCGAGAGTGGAAGCGCTGCATTTTGCAGAAGAGTGGGCTCTGGCGCTTGCGCCAGCTGTGTACCGCAATCAGTGTGGCTGGGATAAATTGTCTCCAAGCCACGAGATTCCTTTACGGTCTCAGCCGCAGCCTCAACCTCAATATCCCATACGGCATGAAGCCAAAGCTTCGAGTCGCGGCTATCCCATAACAATTGGAATATCAAGGTGTAATTGAAACGTGTGTGTCACCGATGAATAACCCCCTTTTTACTGTAAACAAGCCAGACGGTTCATATTGTTTGGTTTTGGATTATAGGCATTTGAACTTGCATTGCCGTAACTGCGCAGTACAGAATACTCATGGCTCTGCGTTAGTGAATAGTCTTGAGCGTAAACGGTTCAAAACCACGCTTGACATTTCCAATGGTTTTTATGCCCACAGATTAGACAGTCTAAGTTCCCAATGGACCAGCTTTACAAGCGGCGGTGTGCAAAAAATGGTTTGGCGTCTCCCAATGGGCTATAAGAATAGTCCTGGAGTATTCTCCGCCCACATAGTCTCTCTTTTGGAGGGCTTCGACCCAGTTGCTTGTTCGTATGTGGATGACATTTATCTCACAGACGACGATCTTTGGGAGCATCTGTGTCGAGTAAATAGCATAATTTGTAACTTTGCAGACATAGGTTACAAGTTTAACTTTGCAAAGTCGCACATTGCAGAGTACACAGTGTTGTTTCTCGGCTATGAGCTTAACAACGAGGGAAAGGGGTTGGCACCTCACTTCCTGGAGAAATGCGCATTGTTGCGCTCTCCGACAACACTGAAAAAATTACAATCTTTGCTGGGTTTTTTGAATTTCGGGAGGACTTACATTCCGGAATATGCCCAGCGTATCAAGCCTTTGTATGCTTTGATACAACCATCTTTTTCCAAATCATGCTGGCTGCCTGATCATTCAGCCATTCTGCAGTCTTTGCAGGCTGATTTGCTCGCTTCTGAATATTTACAGACTCGTGATAACCAGACCAACCTGGTGATAAGAATTATCCCTGGGGCGGTGGGTTTCACGTACCTGACTTTTAATGAAGGAGATACAGTACCTATTGCTTACAAGTCACACTTGTACACTTCGGCTGAATTGCGTTTTTCCACTGTGGAGAAAGTTTTAACGGCTGTGCAGATGGCAATTCTTAAGGAACGTGCCCTTTCACAAGGAAAACGCATGTTGGTTGTTACCCCGTGTCCTGCCTTGGAGGCAGTTACGAAAGCCAGTGTACCGAATTCCAAAGCTTTGCACCCTAGGTGGATTCAGTGGGCTGCTTCCTTGACATCCCAGGATGTCACGTTTATTTTTGACGCCACTTTACGATCGCAGGAGTACTTACAGTATGAATTTGTTCATCCTGCTCCTTTCGCAATGCGGCCGTTGGAGGATTTCCATTGCATCATTTACACTGATGGTTCGGCGCAGGTTGCGCATGGCTCTAAACATGCCTACGTTTCCGCTTGCACCATTGTGGTCGGTGCCATGGTGAACGATGAGTTCAAGTCCAGTGTCGTGCACACGCAGACGCTTGGGGACTGCACCGCACAATTAGCAGAGCTTCGTGCTCTGATGCTTGCATTGGAGTACGCAGATCCTAGTGTGACGACTTTGATCGTAAGTGACTCTTACTACTGTGTCCAGTCTTACAATGAAAACGTGTTCTTTTGGATTCAGAATGAATTTCGTGATTCCAAAGGTAGCACAATAAAACATAAAATGATCTGGGTCCGAGTGGCGGAACTTAAAGAGAAGTTGCCACTCGTGTTTGTGATTCATACTCTCGGCCATCAGCGCGTGGGGGTCCACGCTGTTGGTAATTCGCTTGCTGATGAAGCGGCGAAGTCAGCGGTATCAAAATACTAAGTTGCAGCAGTCACGAGGTCCAAAAGCAAAATAGATGATGACATCTTAGCAGCTGTGGCTGCGACCGCGAAGGGAAGTAAATATCCTGCGGGGTTCCCTTCTAAGTACACATACCACTTAAGTCCCGATAAGGTTCCTTATGTGAAAATTCCAGATGTTGGCGAACGTCTAGTTCCCAACTCGGATCGCAGGTCTGCTTTGATTGCAGCGGCTCATGAAGGTGTGGCGTCTGCGCATGCGGGCGTCTCAGCCACTGTAACTCAGCTACAACAAAGGTTCTGGTGGCGGGGACTGTACAAACAGACGCGTGAATATGTCCTTCAATGTGACATTTGCCAGCAGATTAAACCTTCGACTGCTGCGCGTCCGCCTCAGACACAGTTGTACATCTCTAATAAACCGCTTGGTTGCGTTTATTTGGATCACTGCGGTCCATTTTCTTCTGATACTGCATACAAGTACATCTTAGTAGCCGTTGATTCATGCACACGCTTTGTGTGGGTATGGCCACATCGGAGCGCTGAATCACGGACTGTCATCAAGGATTTGCGAGTCTTTATAGGGATTTTTGCCTGTGGTACCTTCCATTCGGATCAGGGTCCGGCTTTTGCCTCTAAGGCGTATAAGGATGCTATGGTTTCGTTGGGGGTCCAAGTCAAGTTTTCGAGTCCGTACAGACCCGAGGGTAACAGTGTAGTGGAACGAATGAACCATGACTTAAAGCAATCTTTGACAGCCCGAGTTATAGGCACTGGCAGAAACTGGTTAGCCCACCTCAATGGCGTGCAGCGTGCGCTTAATAATCTCCCTAGAAGGTCTCTGGGTGGGCGGACCCCGTACGAAATGCTCTTTGGTATCAAGATGTATGTACCTGACCTCGACGGTCTAGACTGCAAGGCCCAGGCCGCGGCCTTTGACGTAGATGAACATTGCAATGTTTTACAGGATCTACAAAATACCAGAGACAGTCTAGCTAAGGAACATTTGCCCTCCACATCGGATGATGCGTTGCAGATCCCGGTAGTTGGCTGGCTACCCCAAGTTGGAGAACTGGTTCGAGAGAAGATCGATAACAAGAAAGAGTTTGGTCCCTCATATCGTGCACTGGTTCGAGTTCTTGGAGTGAAGGGCACCAGAACAGTCATTTTACCACCACTTCCAGGTCGTAAGGAAAACAGATTTATTTCTATTGACAATGTCAAGACACACACGGTGGCCGATTCTTCATAGCATGACACCGGCTGTTTCCTGTCCTACCATGGTGAGACATTCTGTGCTGGCAATAACTTCTGGTGCTGAACCGGAGGTGTCCCTCGAGATGCCTGCAATTTCCAGTCCTTTGTTAAATACTATTCCTGTTACTAACATTGATGAGCTGAACTACACCTACCCTGCTGATTTATCGATGCCTGATTTGCAGACTCGTTTGGCCGACCAGTCCAGATTCTCTTTTGACTCTGTTTCGGAACTTTCAAAGAAACCCTCAACTATTGCAAAATATGCTACCTTATTTAAAAACATTTTTTGATTCCCCCTTGGACATATATTTGGTTGATCCTATTTTCATTTTACCTTTTTATGTCAATTGGTTTTGTGTTTTATTTTTTCCGCCTGATCGATGGTCACTATGTTAAAGAAAGAACAGGAATTCGGTACCTTAATGGAACATTGGCCCCTCTTTCCTCTTCACATTCAGCACACATTCAGCACACAGACTGAAACGAAACTTGAATACAGTCAACATTACTGCTTGGCCTGTCCTTGATGGGATTGTGTGGGATGCGGATAGATTTCAAATACATGGCCCCACTGAAGTGATTAATGTTCCGAATGTGCTTAGAGTAAACATGGGGGATGTGATTAAACAAAATATACGTTCTGATGATTGGGATATTCAGGCCGTAGAAGCATTATTCTCTGATTTAAAATACTATGCGGCTTTTGATGCTGAAGACTTATATTTAGATTCTATTAATTATGGTGATTTGTTTTGCTTCCAACATTATGGTAATCATTTTCTCCATAAGACGAATTCCAGGAGGGTTGCTGTGAATTACACGCAGTGGGAGCACTGCCCAGCTCCTTTAATAGGAAGCTCCAGTACATTTCTGAAAAAATACAGTTATTTTACAGATTACAATCAATCAAATCCTGAGTCATTTTACTTCAGAATGACAGAAAAGTCCATGTCCAAAGTTAGACTTACTGATACAAAGTTGCTGTATTCGAAGTCTTTTCTAGACAAGTTGGCTGTAGATGGCTACGAGTTCTGGAAAGGAACAATTGACCTTAAATCGGTTTGGGGTACCAAAGATTGGCAGGTACAAGGCACTGAGGCTTTGCACCGTGCATGTCTCATCCCGAATCACATGTTGTTTCTAAATTCTACTATTTCCCAAACAACGTGCTTTGGATTGGCTACTTCTAAAAAATTAAATACACCAATTATCCCCGAATTAGAAGAATATTCAGGTTGGGGTAATTTTTCTGATTTGTCTATTAGTGAGATACAATCTCTATTACACAATTCGTCCTTTAATGTATCCAGTTTGGATCCAAAGGGTTGGCTGTTGTGGCAAAGAAGTGCTGATTCTTGCCAACGCCGCTTTCTGGGGTTGGCTGAAGGGTTCACACAAGTCAGACCAGATCCACGTTTTGAAACTGATTATACTGTCACCACTTACTCTGTGGGAAAACTGTGTCAGAATTGGTTACAACATTCCACGTTAGCTGCAGTTAAACTACATCTTTCTCAGTTAACTGAAAATGTGGATTTAAATGATTTTATAAAAGGCTCGGCTAAGGGTAGATCTAAACGGTGGATTTATGCAGTTTACAATGAAATTTGGAAAGTTTCTCAAATTGAGGCTGCTAAGCGCCTAAGGGCAATTGACCAAGCAAATTTGGAAAAAGTACTTGCAGTTGTCGACAACAGTATTAACACGCTTTCTTCCCGAATTTACACGTTGAACAATATTGTCTCTTCTGTTGTTGACATTGTGCATGATGAAGTGTCCGTGTTATATCATGGTCAAAATCAATTGCGTTCTGTTATGCAGTTTGCATGGACACTACAGACTCTGAAGGCTGGTCGAGTGCCTTGGAGTTACATGAACGTCTCATCATTATTTGCTCCATTTAATTTGACTGACAAGCAGCGCATGCTTTCAATGCGAGATGCATCATTTTCTATGTTACACATTGAAAAATTAGAATCTTTGCCCTTTTCTATTGCTGAGGCAGCTGCTGCTACATGGCTTATCCATGGTATTATTACTTTACCATTTGCTCTGTATAAATTTACAAATTGTATGCAATATATTGCTATAGGGCGATATGAACCACTAGGCAATGCTTTTCTACATGAGACATGGTCTTTACCATACACATACAGATGTCTGAAGGAAGGGAAGGAAGTGAATCTGAATGGTGAAGAATGCACACAGTCGCCTGACCATTCACTAATATGCAGACACATCCAGTTTTATGGTTCTTGTAATCAGGACAGGCCTAATTTAGCCTGTGTTTTAAAAGGCACACCGGTTCCTGCAATAGTTCCCACATTCACTTTATTGTCTAACGGTAGTTATTTACTTTTGAATAACGAGGTGTGTTGTGGGTTAATGGTCGGTATCGCCTATGTGGTTACTGTATCAGAACGTGTGGTGTGGTGCAAGAACGTGTTATATCCACCCACGCATGGGAATTCAGATGTTTGCATTTGGCCGCGAATCCCAACCTTGAGAGCGGAGTTCAACGGTTTGAGCCGAATAAGAGCCCTTTTGTCTCAAAAAGAAGTGGCCCTGAGCTTGGCCCGTGAAACTTATGTCCTTCACATAGCTAACACACGAACAGAGGTGCAGGCACTTTTAAATACTGACTTGCCGTTTCATTTCTGCGAGCTGGTTCATCAAATCTTTAATGCCTCCTCCACGTCTGGAATCGCACATTTTTTTAAATTGGTTAGCAGTGGTCTCGTGACTACGTTTGAAAAAGTATTTGGTATTATCCCTGCGTTCTTTCATTCTATATTCGCAAGTTTGTTTGGCGGATTCCCTGTTTTGCTGGCTTTGGCTGCAGGCGTTTTGGTGATATTTTGCTTTATAAAACATGGATGCCCATCCTGCACAAGGAGCCGCTCAGCCCCTTCTAACACTGTTTCGCAACCGAATGCTTGATTACTATGGCACCTTACCGCTTGCGACTTTGAGCACGGCTTTTGGATTATCGTTTCGATTTTCCTATTTCACATGTGTCCAGCCTGTGTTTCATTGCCTGAGCTGTGATTTCGACTGGGCCATTGATTTGTGTCTCTGCTTCACGACTTCTCCTGACGTCGATTTTGATCAGCTGATGAGCCCCGTAGTTGTTCACGAGTTGGTTTGTTCTGGCGAAAGGGTTATGGCCATGGCAGCGATGCATGGACTAATGGGTCAGTGGGACATATCCGCAGCGGCGCATGACTTTCTGGCACATAACGTTCTTGAGAACCCACCGAGTTGTCTTCTGATGTTGCTAGAGGATTCGGTGCTGGAGGAGCACGTATGTTCTTTCCCATTGCTTAATTGGATGGCTGACCTGTTTTCGGATGATGACAGTGATTTCATGTAGGAAGCTGTGGCTACCTATTTTGCATATTCTATCCACCCATGAGCGGCTTTGGAGACTTTCATTATTATGGCACGTAACTTTTTAGTAATTCTGAATGGTGCCTTTTCTGTTACGAACATTCGACTTTTATATGGTCTGGGCCTGTGATTTTATAAATGGCCTCAAGTTCTAATTTTTTATATTTTTGCGTGGCCACTATAGGCATTCATACATATTTTGTATTATTAATTCTTATATACATTTACATACATTTAGCTTGGCTCAATATTGTTGAACTCTGCTTTCATGTTTTGCCTTTCTTATAGTATTGGCTTGTTTTTTCTCTTCCTTTTTAACCGTCCTTGGATCATTGGGGGGGTGTCATATGGTTACTGCGTTTCTATATATTGTGTTAAGTTAGCATGAGTTTATTAAATGTTTAAACAACATATTTTCCTTCGGCTTCAGTTTGCACACGACACCTAATTGTTATTGTAGCTTTCAACCTAGACGAAAGATGTGATTTATTTGAGAATAATATGTTATTGCTCTGATATCAGTCGTGCTTGGTACAACTGTCTGCACACTGAGAACTGCACCCTCTAAGAATAACCTAACACAAGGTTGCTGAAAGCCTGATCCTCGCACCACATTAGACATAACACAAATAATGTTGCTGCCAACATTGGGCTCTACGCGGGTTTAAGATAGAGTTACAGGGAATGAATCAACACACTTGATGCTTCGCATGCAGAGAGCTGGTAGCTGTTGATGTGATCTGCTCCTACTGACCATTAGAGGTATGGGCCCGCCCTGCTAAAACCCCAAATGAGACCTTCTTAAATATAATATAGTATGCTAAATAGGGTGCGCGAAATATAGGTGATACAGAATTTCTATAGATTTTGCATTATAATATGCTATCACCGTTCGCTTATTATGGACTAGTGACTATGCTGATAACTCTGATTTTTATAATATGTATGTTGATATTATATAAGATACTGCGTTTGAGAACCTTGCATTGAAAAATAAACATTTCAAACTTGCACGTGTGTTCTTTGACTCCCCGTTTTGGTTTGTAATGATTATATAACGAAAGAGTGTTCATGTGTTCCACGATACCTGAGGTACCCTAAGTTCATGTTCTGGATTGTCTAAGTCATTGGGAAGTTATTAGTACCAATGAGACACTGTAGCTAGCTTGGTAAGGGGATTTCTGAAACTAAGGTGAGTTTTGGGTCACCCTAACTCACCCAGGTTCTAGATCTCTGTGCACAGTTCTGTGAGAGAACGGAAACCCTGCTACAAAGGGGGGTGGTTACACCCCTCTCCCATGCCGGACTTTCCCCAGCTCAGGGGCTGGTGTGCCCTTGGAACTGGTTCTAGCCGGCCTATGCATAGTGAGCACCGGGGTGCCACTTGCAGTCACCTTCCTCTAAAGTCCTGCCTGCCTAGGATACACAAAACCCTGTCTGGGATGGTGCTAGCACCGCCCCTGACAGGAAACCCTTTGTCCAAGCTCTCCTCGCTGGAAGGACTCCCAGCAGCAGGAGGTCAGACTTGTGCCTGTGGTGGCAGCATCCATTTTGTGATGCTGAGGCTCGAGTTAACTTTAACCGGGGTTCACAGTTACACACATGTTGTGTTCCTCTAGAAGGGTGGAATGCTAACCCCGTCGCCAGAATTGGCGAGGGGTTAGTATTCCAATTTGTGTGACACCTTACTAGACATGTTTTGATAAAGCGATACCAGAGTTGGCATATAACCGCGAGGATTATAATGCACTTAAGAGTATATGGAATGCGTTATCATGGAACTGCTATTAGGACTTGGTTCCGCAAGCTGCAAACGGGCTCAGCTCATGCCAGAGCACCATCTCACATGATTCCAAGCACTCTGCCTTCAGGATTGTTAAGGCCTGCCATAGGAGTGACTGATAGGAATCTATGTGTCCATTTTAGGGTTAGATATAGGTATACTATATCTAAAGCAAAGGGTGATTACACCACCTTGCCCCAGCTGTTGTGCAGCCAGTTGTGTCAGATTTAGATGGCCAGCCAGGGGTGGCATAATACATGCTGCAGCCCCTGGTAGGCCCTGGGTACACCTATGCCCTGAGTTACAGGGTCTGATAAGGTGGCCCAGTACCAATTGGTAAATGCACCTAAGGTACATGGAATCCATTTTACAGAGAAAGCAGTAGGCCTGGAGCCCTGAATAGCAGGGTCCCAGGTCAACTAAGTCGGAAAACCAGCAAAACACCAGGCAAAAAGTTGGGGGCAACCATAGTCAGGTATCCACCCTCCTACAGTGAGGGCTGAGCGGATAAATAGTGGATTTTCCCCAGTTAACTCTGAGACCTGAAGCCTCCGTGAAGTCTTGCAGTATCTGCCATATGGGTGTCAGGTCTTGAGTATCGTCGCGGACAAATATTAAAAGGTCGTCTGTATAGAGGGATACACAGTGTGTCGTGCCTGCCAACATGATACCCCATTCCTCGCCATCCTGTCGCAGACGTATTGCCAGGTGTTCCACCGCCAGGGCGAACAGGAGGGGGGACAAGGGGCATTCCTGCCTTGTTCCCCTTTCTATAGCAAACGCTGAAGAGATATACTTGCCTATCCTAACTCTTGAGGTAAGGCTTGTATAAAGGAGTTTTGTGTAGGCCACTAGAGTGGGGCCAATGTTTATCCTGCCGAGGGCCTCAAATAAATAGGGCCATAGTAGCATGTCGAAGGCCTTTTCAAGGTCTAGTATGAGAGACTCTGCTTTAGGGAATTGCCTGCTCGTCTCATCCTGTACATGGCCTGTATAAGTTTTGCGAGGTAGTGCGCCTTGGGATAAATCCGCACTAGTCTGGGTGAATTAATGGTGTAAAAATTTGGGTGTATCGTTCCGCTAAGATTTTCACTAGTACCTTAGAATCCGTATTGAGGAGAGTTATTGGTCTGTAGGAAGAGGGTAGGGTTGGGTCTCTATGCGGTTTGGGTAATGTGACTATGACCCATTCCCTGAGGGAGCCAGGAAGCTCCCCTCTGTCAAGTGCATCATTATACACTACTGCTATGCATGGGGTCAGCTGAGAGGAGTAAGTGCTGTAGTATTCTATTGGGAAGCCGTCCATTCCTGGAACCTTATTTCGCGCTAGCGCTCTAATCGCTTGGGAGACATCCGCAGGGTTGATCCTCACCTCTAACTGTTTTTTATCCTCCGGTGGGACTTTGGGCAGGGGTAATGGGTCTAAGAAGTTGGCACTCGCGTGGTGATCATCTCGCTCTGGGGCCCTGTAAATGCGAGAGTAATAGTCATGAAAGACACGCAGAATATCGAGTTGCGAATGCCGACGAGCACCTTAGTTATCTACTATTTCTGTGATTGGCTTAACCTCCATATCTTGCTTGGCTTGCCAGGCCAGGAGCGCTCCCCCTCTGTTTCCCTCCCGGTGGACCTTAGCTGCATACATTTGAAAATTGTATTTACGGAGATCTCTAAGCGTCTCCGCATGAAGCGTTTTCGCCGCTTCCATTTGTTCCGGAGTGGCCTCATCCTTGTCCTCACGTTTTGAGAGGTTCGCCAGGGTTTGTTCTACTTTTTGTAACTATTCCTCTAACGTTCTGCATACCCCTACTATTTGCTGGATACAATGCCCCCTTGCCACTACTTGGTATGTGTCCACTTAATCAGACAAGACGTCACTGTACTGGTGTTTAATGTGAAGTGTTCCTGAATATGTTCCCCGTTGTCATGTTTAAATACTTGATCCGTGAGGCAGTCTCTCGGTAGCTTCCAAGTGGGTATGGGGGGTTGTGGTGGCCTCCATCTTAGGGTCAGTACGTGTGCGTCATGCTCTGAAAGAACCCTCCTCAGATAATCTGTATGTTGTACTCTTGGAAGTAGTGTGGCAGAGCAGAGAAATCTATCCAAGCGCACCCGTAAGTCATGGGGCACTGAGTGGAAGCAGTATATTTTGGTGACTGGGTTGCGCTTTCGCCAAACATAGGTCAATGCCCAGTGTGTTACCCACGTGTTAAAAATTTCCACCTGCTTGAACGCTGGCGAATGCGCTGGGGGTGGGGGGTGGGGTGAGATCTGTCTTAGGTTGTGCCCATGATGCAATTGTAGTCGCCACCGGGTATCCATTGGGTGTGCGTGCGTTAACATTGCAGTGAGGCGATTCCAAAAGGGGGGTTATTCTACGTTTGGGGCATAAATACTTCCTATCAGTATAGGTTGTTCTTCTAATAGGCCTTCCACCACAGCGTATCCATCCTTCCTTGTCTATTTCTCTCGTCATTTCCTTAAATGGGGTACCAGGGTGGATCCAGACTAGGGCTCCCTTGGCGAAAGCCGAGTACGCTGTGGCGCAGACAATACCTCGCCATTTCCTACGTAAGCGCTCTACTTCAGTCGCCGTTTGGTGTGTTTCCTGCAAAAGGGCTATCTGAGCCTGCTGCCTCTTTATGTAGGCATATACTGCATAACGCTTACTCGCAGTGTGCATTCCCCGGACATTTAAGGTGATGAGTTTAATGTCTGTTTTAGGAATGTGTGTAGTCATGGCAAATGTCTTCTGAATGGGAGCTGTTTGTGTGCCATCATGCTTGGCTTTCGGGACCCCCTCTTATCTGCGTGACCACCCTCTCGAAGACTGACATCCTTCCATCCATGTGCTCTTGTAGGGGTTCTAGTGGACTGCTCAGAGGGGGGGGGACTGTAACCTAAACTGCAGGAAACAGTCCCAACTAGAGAGACTTATCACACTAGGTAATATGTCCAAACTGCACATTGTGTGCTAACTGTAGTTCGTTATATTAGGGGGGTTACTGTGTGTGTTTATTGGCTGTCCCCATCTTGGCCGGCAACTGCTGCTCAGTGATTTAAAATTCATGGTGCCTGCGGATGACTTTACATCTTATGCTACTCACTGCACACCGGTCTATGACGTTGTAGTTGCGGGGTGTTCTGGATATCGTCCTAATGCGCCTCCATCGTGTAGGCGTGTTCTGGTCGGGTGGCGTGATCCCATAGGGGGGGAGAAGGGAAGAACTGTCTTCTCTCGTCTGCGGTCTATTCAAAAGGTCGCTTTCAAATCAGTGTGTCCGCCGTCGGAGGTGTCACTATCTGTGCCATAACTGATCAGTCGTGGGAGTTTTGAGCGTCGCTGACTTCCTTGTCTCATGTGAACAGGTGAGGGCCTCTTTCTCCGTCTGAGCTTGTTCCCGTCAACCCTGTCACTGTTGCTGCTTCTTGTAGAGCTCTCCTGCACTCCGCGATAATTTGTTCAAGATCAGGGGAGTTCTTAGTATGAGTGTCTTTCTGTTGGTTTAGTTGCGTTAGGGTGACTCGCTTATGTTGACGCCGCCGTCTGTTAGATGGTTGCCGACCCTGCGAGTTGCTGTGACCAACTAAGTCTCCCAGATGTTGTTCCAGCCAATCGCTCGCTGCCGTAGGTTCCGTAAAGAAATTTGTGGTGCCATCATGGAGGATCTTAAGGCGGGCAGGAAATAGGAGTGCGCATTGTACACTTTTCTGGCGTAAGGTGCCTTTCACTGCCAAAAAAAGAGGCTCCCTGGCGCTGAACAGCTTGAGAGTAATCCAGGAACAGCATGACCTGTTTGTCCTCCACTCGAAATGGACCTGTTTGTCTAGCTGCTCGAAGCACCGTGGCCCTGTCCTGATAGTGTAGCAGTTTCAACAGGAACGGCCGGGGTGGCGAGCCGGGAGGTGGTCTGCGCGCCGGGACCCTATGAGCTCTCTCCACTGAAAAGTACGGAGTAAAGTCCTGTTCCCGAATTAAGGTTTTGATCCACGTCTCTATGTAGCGAACCGGGTGTGCCCCCTCCGGTAGGTTGAGGACACGAATATTGCTCCTGCGCGACCTTCCTTCCAAGTCGTTTGTTTTGCTTTCCAGGGCCTTCACTCTAGTTCGAAGTTCTTTTAAGGTCTCCTGGTGCACCTGCACTTGGGGTTTCACTGTTTGGAGTGTCTTCTCCCCCTGTTTTACTTTATCCGCTAGTTTTCTGTGGTCGTCTTGCAACAAATAAAGATCTGTGGCTAGTTCCCCGAATTTATTCTCCATGGTCACACAAGAGTGTTTGATTGCTGCCAGGACTTGGTCCAACTCGTCTGACGTGGTGTCTGCACTGGGACGCTTCCCCTGCTGGTCGAGAGGGCATTGGGTTCCGAGAGGGTCTTTGTGTCGCTACCGGAGTAGCCGTTGCAGTGATCTCCTGCGGCCACCCTATGTCGCCCTGGGATCCCTGTGAGTTACAATGAGGTACCTTCTGGGTCCGTCTCTGGTTGTCAGCGTGGCCCACCCTCGTGGTACGGTTCCTACACAGGCGACTCGGTCGGAGGTGATAACAGCTGTCGGTCTCAGTCGTGGTTACTCTACTTTGTGCTGTGGAGAAGTCCCCAGTGCCGGGGAGCACAGGTCACAACCGGTCCGGTCGTCACTGCGAGAGGGGGCACCAGGCAAGCCCCAAGCCTATGGCCCCACCCCCTCGGGGATGGTGTAGCTGACTCTCGCCTCTGAAGAAGGGTTCACCAGCAGCCCGCAAGTACGCTATGTTGTTTGGACGTGCGTTTCATAGTTTTGTTTTTGTTTTCTCCCAATATCCTTCAGGTGTGGGTGACTGCATGGAGCAGGGGACATTCAGGGAAGGTTGCAGACTCCTGAGTAATCCACCTCTCCTTGATCCAGCCACGCAAACCTCCGTGATGGGTTGGTATCCCAGCGGGGGGCACCCCCGATGTACAGTGTGGGTACAGCTATCTCCCCCCAGGCATGATATCCTTATTTGGGAAGGCCAGAAGCAGGGCACCCACTGTGTATGTCCTGTGTCCTCTCCGTCCCGCTATGGGTCACTCACTCCTCTCCTCGCCGCACCAGTCCCCGGTCTGGGCCTCCAGGGACCTCTGTCCCACTTTCGCCGCTCCTGAGCAGGTAAACGGGGTTGGGGGGGAATCTCCTCTCCCCTGGCAGTTGTTATGACACTCTCCTGGGGGTGGGAAGCCTCCTGCTGTGGCAGTTCGTCTCAGTAAGGCACCTACGAGTTGGGCCCTCTCTTGAAGGAATCTCATTGGTTGCGAGGTGGGTGGGGTCTTCCTGTCATTCACCCCACCAATGCTCCAATGTCCCCACATGCCTCGAGTTCAGACGCCGATTGGGGGACACCCAGCTCCAAACTTGGGGTACCGCACCACCCCCTCATGGGGGCAGGGAGCCAGCCTCTCATGTTCATATTTTATTTGCAAACTTACACCAGGTAAAGGGCAAATAAACTTGCTTTCTCAGGCTCTGATTATTGTCAATCAACATAAATCGGGGCAAATTGCATACCCACAAATGTGCAAAAGTACACAATGTGAAAATAGGTGGGTGCACGATTTGCAGCCGATTGTGTTATGCACATTCGAGAACGAGAAAGCACAAACAATCTGTGCATAATGTTACCAAACATTGAGTGTGCAAAACTCAATTTTGCCTACTTTGTTCCCACTTAGATTTCAGCGTATCAGCGTCACAGCAGTGTTTTGCTTCCAACTGCTGTGACACTGATACGCTGAAATACTGCCCAAATGAGTGCTGACGCATAGGTTTTGAATATTCAAAATACAGCATCATTAATACTGTTGGGCCTGATTACAGATGATGCCATTATATATACGATGTATCTGATGTTTTTTTTTATTTTTTATTAACAATTCTTTTTATTAAAACAAGGCATCAATAAAAGACACAGTACAGAAGAGTCATTTCATAGCCAATATAACACCTTCGGGGGTACAGGAAACAAGAATACATCCAAGTCAGAAACCTTACTGGTATGGGGGTACATCAAAAACAGCATCCCTAGGTGGCACACAGATCTCTCCTCTATATTTATTCCAAGGTCCCCATATTGAAGCCCACTTTCGAGGGCGGCCTCTTGCCATGAAAACAGTCTTCTCCCGAAACATACTCCAATCGAAGTTATTTTTCCAGATCTCAAGGGTCGGAGGCTGTTCGGATTCCCACTGCTGGGCAATATTCCTTTTCGCTATCATGAAACTTAATGTGGCCCACTGTGTCTGTGCAGAGTTAAGGTCAGTAGGTTCCCATATGTTAACGAGGGATCTCCTCGCCTCTGGTAGCTAGGAGAACCCCAAGACCTTGTGTATAGTGTTGTGAATCTTACGCCAGTACTCAGTGATATATCGACACTCCCAGATGATATGAAGGAACGTCCCTACAAGACCACACTTCCGTCTACACAATCCGGTATCAAACAAACCCATCTGTACAAGGCGGGCCCTGTGACATAGACCCTGTGTAGTATTTTTAGCTGAACGAGCCGCAGTCGTGCATGAATGGCAACCACTTTAGGAGAGGAAACAGACGATTTCGAGTCCTTATCATCCAGTTCTATTCCGTCTCGCACCCACTTATCCCTAATCTCCCTAAGTAGATTCGCCCTGTGATTAAGTAGCTTCTTGTACATCAGGGAGAACGTTTTTCCGGGGAGGTGACCATCTAAAATTCTTTCTCCAGTATTAAGGTGTCTTTCATAGATTCACATGCTTGAATATTCCCCGTCGTCGGAGTGGGAGTCCCACAGTAAATAAAATAGCAATCATATACTATGTATATATATATATATGTAATAATATAAAACCTGAAATATGTACTAGAAAAAATGCATAAACAGCCTAACCACATTTCTACATTGGAATGCAGGGGAAAAGGAAAAGACCGTATGCAGTCTATCCTTGTTATTATGTAGGTCCAAACTGCAGCCAATCAGGCATCAGCAACCCTCTAGAACCTTCTCCTCAGAGCTCAGCACCTCAGATTTTCTACCGCACGTCGTGTGTAAGGGAGTCTCCCTGAGCTCTGCTCAGTTTTTCTCTACTCTTCTGCTTTTTGCCTGGTTTTCAAAATGTCTTCAAGTAAGAAGTCCCTCTTCAGAGCTTAGTCTTCATGTGGAAAGCTAAGACTTTTCTCAGAGGATCCACAAGTAAGTGTATTTACTGTCTTTACCCGGACCATGAAGTTGGAAATTGTACGTTCTATAGAACTTTCTCCAATAAGACTTTAAAAGATAGGGAAGGCCGTTTACTCCTCTGGCTTCAGAGATTAAAGGACAAAGACAATGTACTTTCTGATGCTGAAAGCCTCATGTCTGGCCATTCCCAAGTAGCCTCTAAAAGAAGTAGCGTGCAGGAGTTGTCTTCTCCATTTATAAAAAAGAAGAAAATGTCTCTTTCTTTGGCCCCTGCGGTGTCTTTACCTCTCCCTGCTACTTCTGGGCCCACGAGACCTGGCTCTCAGGCTACTACTGCGATTTCCACAGGTTTTTCTGTGAGGAAACTGTTGCTCCGTCGACGACACTTCCGTCAACGAGATTGGCTGTCTCTGGTACATTGACGACGACGGTCACAACGACGCTGGCTTCTGGGTTGTCTACAGCTTTTCCGTCATCGACAATGAAGGTGATCCTCAGCTCTAAGACTGTGTCGTCAGTCATTCCAATTTTGTCGTCATCGACGAAGAAACTTCCGTCGACAGTTAGATCATCGTTGACGAAAGGTGTAAAGTTGCTAGCTTCGTCTACGACTTCGACGACGAGTATTCCGTCGACGAGTGTTCCGTCGACTACGGCCCAGTCGACGAACAAGAAGTCATTACCATCGCCGAAGGTCCCGTTGACGGCTACGTCGACGAAGGTTCCGTCGACAGCGCCATTGACGTCGACGACATCACTGTCGACGGTTGCCTCGTCGGCGATGTCTCCGTCAACGATGTTTTCGACGACAAAGACCAAGAGCTTTCGTCGTCGTCGATGCTGACGGCGGCACCATTGTCAGGATCATTGCCGTCGGCGATGGAGTCTTCAACTATGGAAAATCCAACCACAATGCCTTCTACATTTGCCTCTCTTCCTTTGCTGCCACTTTCTTCCACTGGTTCTTCAAAGGATGACACTCCTCACAAGGGTCATAAGGTTCCAAGTGGCCACCTTGCATTTTCTGGTGATACACTGCTTCCCTCACCTTTGTTTGCTACGGACTCCGACCGAGAGTCTGAAGTGGATGTGCATGAGTCCTTCAATAACGCTCAAAGTCCATCAGATTTAGTTATAAAATATCAAGAGTTCAGCAATGATGAGGAGGAACAATATGGCCAAGATGAAGAAGTGCCTGTTCAAATTCCAACTGCGACGTTACCCTTGTCGCTCATCTCTAACCTACAGAATATGTTAGATGATTATAACAGACGTTTCCCTCCATCGCCACAGGTGTCTACTGTCACGTCCGTCTTAACACCTACGGCGGAGCTCCTTTCGTGCCTCCACCACCTGCAGTTACTCAGAGACATACATCCATTCAGGTACACGCAACTGTGTATCCGCATGATGAGGAGGAGAACCCACCTGATCGAGAAGATGGGGAGGTTACGGATGTGGATGCTGATGAGAATATGATGGAGTGGGATGACTATAGGGCTGCAGCATTGTATTATGCCACCCCTGGCTGGTCATCCAAATCTGACACAACTGGCTGATCAATCAGCTGGGGCAAGGTGGTGTAATCACCCTTTGCTTTAGATATAGTATACCTATATGTAAACCTAAAATGGACACATATACTCCTATAAGTCACTCCTATGGCAGGCCTTAACAATCCTGGAGGCAGAGTGCTTGGAATTATGTGAGATGGTGCTCTGGCATGAGCTGAGCCTGTCTGCAGCTTTCGGAACCAAGTCCTTTAGCTGTTTCCATGATAACGCTATACCATATACTCTTAAATGCACTATAATCCTCGCGGTTATTGCTAACTTTTGCATAGCATTATCAAAACATGTCGATTAAGGTGTCATACAATTTGGAATACTACCCCCTCTCTAGTTCCGGCGACGGGGGTAGCATTCCATCCCTCTAGAGGGACACGACATGTATGTAACTGTGAACCCCGGTTGAAGTTAACTCGAGCCTCAGCATCACAAAATGGATGCTGCCACCACAGACACAAGTCTGACCTCCTGCTGCTGGGAGTCCTTCCAGCGAGGAAGGCCTGGACAAAGGGTTTACTGCCTTGGGAGGTGCTAGCACCACCCCAGACAGGATTTTGTGTATTAGGTAGGACAGGCTTGAAAGGAATGAGACATGCATGGGGCACACAAGGTGTCCCTGTGCATACACCGGTTCAAACCAGTTGCTGGGGCACTCCAGCCCCAGCTCTGGCGTGAAACCGGACAAAGGATAGGGGGTGTAACCACCCCCCTTCCTGGTCCCACCCATAGGAGGGACCTAGTCATAATACAGTCCCCTTTAGGAGAATAAAGGTAGGAGCTGGTACCATTCCAAATTAGATTAATCCTGATTTGAAACTCTACAAGAAGAAACTCTGGACTTCGACGTTCTGCTCCACAGGAGACTGAAGAAATCTCCCTTGTGGCCAAGGAGTGACCACCCTACATCAGCAGGCACCATCAAGCTTTCCAGCGGTCCACTTTGTTGTCTTCCCGAGTGGATCCAGACTTCAGAGCCCGACGAGACCCGGACCTCCAGACCTCTCCGACCTCTACCTACATCTGCAGCACAGCTGAGATCCGTGGGTGCGACGAGACACGTGGGCCCGCCATCTTGGAGAAACTGCACTTTGCTTCCAACACGACTTCAGAGGTATCCTCGATGAAGTGCTTTGGGGATTTAGAAGCCCCAGCCCGAGCAGCTCCTGCACAGAAGATCAGCCCTCCAGCATCCACGAGATCTGCGTGGGGCCCTTTTGCTTGATTGCTGCTCGACGCGTTGTCTGGTCACTCGCCGGCTGGCTAGTGGCCTCCTAGATGACGATCCTTGAAATCCACACCGCTGGTCTGGTTGCTCCAAACTGGCCCCTGCTTCCCTGCAAAGATGAAGCACCCCAGACCCTCCTGGTCCGCACCAGAGGCCTTTTCCACTCACCGTGTGGGTTGCCTTTGCCAAGGCCTGTTGATGCCGAATCCGGATCCAACACCGCCGACAGCGAGAGCCTGCGTGGGACAGCTTGTGCCTTCATCCTGGTCATCCAAGACACCTCCTGGTCCACGTGGCTGCAGAGTCAAGTATCCACTCATTACCTGATCGCGACAACAGCATCTGGTTCATTCCTGGTTCTACTCCAGTCACTGGCTAGTGACTGTGAACATTGTCCCCTCTGCTTTCAGGTCTTCATCTTCCTCGATCCACCCTTGGGTCGCTCCGGACATCTTCCTTCTGGCCGCCTGCAGCATCTTTTCTTCCAGGCTCCATAGACTTCAACGCGGAAACCCGACTCACTTTGACACCTCTGCACCCGCAGCCCGTGGGTGAGGTAACAAGAGCATTTCGGTGCTCAAAGGTAGATTGACTCTCCTAGTGTCCAGATTTCCAGTTGTTTTAGACCTAGCTAGTCGCAACTGTCTAATACTTACCTTTTCGTAATTTGAACTGTCCATTGACTTTGTTACGCATCTCGCGTGTGAGTTCACGCTCTGCACACGTGTCTCGTGGGCCTCCTATTACTTACCTCAGGTTAGGATAGTGTAGTCCCAGCGATCCTACAGCCTCTGGTCAGCGCCATTCCTTCTATCGATTTCCTTATACCATTTACTTAGTATATGGTTTGTCGTGCCCCTAGGGCACCATTGTAATTTGTGCAGCTTAACGTATTTTTCTTAAGAGTCTTGTCATGTGCTTAGCCCTCTGACCTCATAAAGAGTTCAGAGGTGTTTGTTAGTTAATACATATCTTGTTTATTTTCATAACTACCTGTGTGGTGTCCTTTCATTTGGTATTATATGTGGTAAAACAGCTGGCTTCACATGCCAAAAGAGTTTAGCCTAAGACTGCTTTGTCCATGCTACCATTAGGATAGCTGGTCTATAAGGTTGACTTACAACCATTCACCATAAGGGTTGTTTAGACTGATACAAGGTGATCACTAGAACTAGTGAGCATCATATATCAGGCCAACTTCTCACACCGGTCATCGACCCACGAGTGGGAGCTGCACCAACCAACTCTCAAAATGATTTTTCGGCGATGGGGGCGCCCGGCGTTGGATCTCTTCGCAACACCAGAGAACCGAAAATGCCCATCTTACGCAAGTTGGCATCCCCACAGTGGGTCTGAGGCCAATGCCCTTTTGATGAACTGGTCCAATCTGTTTGCCTACGCCTTTCCTCTGATCCCTCTAGTGCCTCGGGCGCTCTGGAAGATGCGGAGAGAACCCTGCCACATCCTTCTAATAGCTCCCAGGTGGCCTCATCAAGCATGGTTCTCGTAGCTGCTTCTGCTATCCCAATGCGAGCCCATCCTTCTACATCCGCGGATGGATACGCTCACCATGGACAGCGGTCTCATTTACCATCCGGACCCCTCTTCTCTGAGTTTATCTGCTTGGAACCTGAACACTGTGAATTTGCCCATCTAGCCATTCCGCAAGATTGCCGAGAAGTCCTTGCTCAAGCCAGAGCTCCTTCAATTATAAAGACCTACAAGTTAAAATGGAAAAGGTTCTGCCATTGGTGTGCTGCTGCTGGTGTTCATCCCATTCGTGCAACACCTGCTCAGCTCCTCCCTTTCTTCTTGCAATTGGCTCAGTCCGGACTGTCTCATGCCACTTTAAGGGTTTTTCTGGCGGCAATTTCACGCTTCCGCCAAGATGGCTCCACCTCCCTCTGCTCTTCTAGAATCATACGTTTTAACAAAAAGGGGTAACCCTGTGTCCCTCAGAACCTGGGTAGGTGTGGTTAAAGACAAAATTGGTTCTGTCGGGTAACCGAATATATTGCTTTTAAGAAAGGCTAGGTTAGCTCAACACACAACGTAATAACTCAAGTGCAGTTAAATTGAATGAAACCTCTCTGAAGACAAATATAGTTCAAGGTATTTATATAGGAAACAACGTTACGTATGTAAAACACTGGAATTAATTCATTCCATTTTATACAAATTCTAAGGACAAGTGAAAAGTGACTGTAAGTGAATGAAGTGACTAGTGCAAAAATTGAGTGACACTTATATACAATTATATACAGTACTACACATTGAAAAAGGTCGGGGGGGAAAGAACAATTTTGAATTGGCGGTCAGAGATCTTAGTTAAAGCTCCAAGGAGACAGATGATTATTGTGCCCGTTCCTGGAGGTATCTTGACCAGTATTATGCGTCGACGTTTCGACCCTAATGTGCCCAGTTGGTGGTCACGGCGGGTCTTTATCAAGACAGGGGAGGGGGGCGACCTAGAAATGAATAATAATAGTGGGTTTCAGAGAGGAAGATGGAACATTAGTATTTGTAGACAAAATCAAGTGAGTGCATTATACTCACACGGGGGTTATTTGAATTCACAGGAGGCAAGTAATTCACACCCTGGTCTGGATTGCCAGAAGGTCAATCTGGGGGAAAAGGTAGCTAAAGTAAGTCCCTATGTAAGACATGTTCAATTAATCATGGCTCTATGGAATCATGCATAACCTACATTGCTCATGCATTAACTACATATAACATGGGCGTAAATAATAGTTTTGTGTGCCTAAATGCGTGTAAAAGACACCTAGGAACTCCATAGAATATATGGTATAAATAGACACGCTTGAGGGGCAAAGTGAGTAACCCCCTCAGCAGAGCTCATGGTTTAATGTGGTGGAGTGCCTCGGTCAACCACCAGGTGTGTGTGGCAATTTAAAAAAAACACAGTGCTATTTATTAAAACAAGGCGATCGTAGTGCCGGGAATAAAGGGTTACGTAATGCCTCAGTCAAACACCAGGTGTGTGTAGCATTTTTAAAAAAACAGAGTGCTATTTATAAAACAGGGCTGATCATGGTGCCGATATTAAAGATTAAACGGTGCCGGGACTGCCAGAGGCACTCGTCTATTGAAAAACGCACGCCGTATGGGGAAAGCTTACCGCAAATTAAAGTAGAACCGAGAGGGTAGCGCTGCTCACTCTCGACACCTCGAGTACCGTCTGGCATCAGTCACGGAGACTCGATTGAGGAAGGTGCGGGGCGCGAGGACGTTATGCACGTCGGTCGCGTAGCAACGCCGTAGCTACAACGAACAGCCATGTCCCCAACCTCATTGGCTGAGGAGTGCTAGCCCCTGGGTAGCTAAGCAACGCGAAGGGAATTACTATCGCGTTTAGGACGGCGTCAAATGACGACTTGCGCGAACAAAGCAGCGCGTTGGGGAGATTCACAGGAGACGTGATTGGCAACCGCCTATATTAGCGGAAAAGGGCATAAATACAGTATTAACAAGTGAGAAAGAAACATTTCAAAATGAAACATTTAAAAGATAAACAATGGTTGTAATCATGTGGCGCTGAAATGATGCAACATATGGATTATCACAATACTGACTAGTCAAAATGAAACATTTAAAAATGAAACATTTAAAATTAGACAATTGTTGCAGTCATGTGACGCTGAACTAATGCAACATGTTGAAGGTCAAGTCCAGCATGTCTATGACAACATGTAGTTCATACTCAAAAGGCAGACGAGCTTGTCAAGGGGGACGCTAATTAGAAAACAAATCACATGTTCATGGTTAAAGAAATGCATTCATATTCATAGCAAACCCATCTGCCTGGAGATCTCCTCATGTTCATTTAAACCTTGACCCACAGAGTTAAGAATGTGGATCCATTTGCACTCCTTTCTGTTAAGTGCAGAGGTGATGGAGCCACCACGTGGGTTTGCATTGATTTTTTCAAGTATGCGCCAGCGTATACTGTTTGGATCATGATTCTGGCTAACAAAGTGGTCAACCATAGGAGCTCCCTGAACCCTGCAGCGGATTCTACTCATGTGCTGTAATATGCGTACCTTAACTTTCTGTGTTGTCTGGCCTACATATGGTTTGTCACATGGACACAGAATGATGTATATGACATTCGAGGTGTTGCAATTTGTCAGGGAAGGTAATATGTATGTTTTATTGTCATGAGTGAAAGATGGTCCATCAATGCACAACGGGCAAGCTTTGCATGTGCTGCATTTGAAGTGTCCTTTAACTGGGGGCAAGCCCATATGGTCTCTGAGTGCGGCCGGTTTTGGGGGTTCTAGGAATGCCTTTACCACACTGTCCTTTATGTTCCGTCCTCTTTTGAAGGCAAATAATGGACTTTCATTGGTGTCGAGCTCTGAAGCAACCAGGTTCAGGTACTTCTTTATAGTCTTCTTCATGATAACTCCTCTCTTGGACTGTACCAGGCTCTTTTCTTGGCACATTTAAGTAACCCCATCGGGTAACCTCGTTCACGTAGGCGGTTGGTGAGTGTCTCACACTCCTTGAAGAAGTCTGTTTTTTTAGTGCAGTTGCGTCTCAACCGTAGATATTGCCCAAAGGGCAAATTATCACGTAGATTACGTGGGTGGTGGGAATCATACTTCAAGAGGGTGTTTCTTTCCGTGGGTTTTCTGTAAAGATCACAGATGATTAGGCCATCTTCAGCCTTGAACAGGAGATCAAGGAAAGCAATGTTTGATTTATCATAAGTCATTGTGAACTGGATGTCGTTGCATCTGGAGTTTAGCCAAAGGAAGAAGTCTTTTAGATCAGCTTCTGTGCCTGTCCATATCATAATCACATCATCAATATATCTTTTCCATATTGAGATTGAATCGACGTATGGATTTCCTTCTGAGTATAGATGTTGTTCCTCATACTGGTCCATGTATAGATTAGCCAGGCTAGGGGCATAAGTGGCCCCCATAGCCACTCCCTTGCATTGAATGTAGAATTGTTGCTGAAAGACAAAGAAATTGCGTTTCATCGCGATCTCAAGAAGGTTGGTGAGGAAGTCAGAAGGTATCCAATGTGGTGACGGTCGTTTTTCCACTACACCCTGTATGATGTTAATTGCTTCATCTTGGGGTATGGATGTATAAAACGAAGCAACATCCAGTGTTACCATGAGTTGGGTGACTTCATCGTAGGGTTGACCTTCAAGTAATTGGATGATGTGCATCGAATCTCTCACATAAGATTTGGTTTCCGCTACCAATGGCTGGAGGAAATGGTCCATGAATTGATTCACCGGTTCCAATATGGATCCACATCCAGAAGTGATGGGTCTTCCTGGTGGTTTGTCCAACCTCTTGTGTACCTTTGGCAAGGTGTAGATTGTGGGAATGCGGGGTTCCTTTTTGATTAGGAAATCTCTTTCAGGGGGACTCAAAAAACCCTTGTTGACGCCATTGTTTGCCAAGGTCTCGATTAGGGTTCTGATGTCAGGTGTCGGATCCCTCGCTGCTGGCTGGTAACTTTCTTTTACATCCAGTTGACGTCTGATTTCAGCCACATAGTCCTCAGTGTTTTGTAGTACCTCTGCTCCTCCTTTGTCCGCTGCTTTGACAATGATAGAAGTGTTGCTGCTGAGGGCTTTCAATGCAAGGTTCTCTTCCTTCGTGATATTAAATTTGATGTAGTGTCTTTCTTCTAGGCTCATCATCACTTCGTGCATGACTATTTGTTCAAACGCCAGTATGCGTTGGCTCATACAATGGGCACCAGGAGTGAAGGAGGAAGGTGGCTTAAATGGCGTAGCTGCTGTTTTCGGGGTGTAGTCATTTTTGCCAAAGTAATGTCTCAGCCTGATTTTTCGGAAGAATTTCTGTAGTTCCAGTTTGGTTCGCTTTATACATCCATACCCCAAGATGAAGCAATTAACATCATACAGGGTGTACTGGAAAAACGACCGTCACCACATTGGATACCTTCTGACTTCCTCACCAACCTTCTTGAGATCGCGATGAAACGCAATTTCTTTGTCTTTCAGCAACAATTCTACATTCAATGCAAGGGAGTGGCTATGGGGGCCACTTATGCCCCTAGCCTGGCTAATCTATACATGGATCAGTATGAGGAACAACATCTATACTCAGAAGGAAATCCATACGTCGATTCAATCTCAATATGGAAGCTGATCTAAAAGACTTCTTCCTTTGGCTAAACTCCAGATGCAACGACATCCAGTTCACAATGACTTATGATAAATCAAACATTGCTTTCCTTGATCTCCTGTTCAAGGGTGAAGATGGCCTCATCATCTGTGATCTTTACAGAAAATCCACAAAAGAAACACCCTCTTGAAGTATGATTCCCACCACCCACGTAATCTACGTGATAATTTGCCCTTTGGGCAATATCTACGGTTGAGACGCAACTGCACTAAAAAAACAGACTTCTTCAAGGAGTGTGAGACACTCACCAACCGCCTACGTGAACGAGGTTACCCGATGGGGTTACTTAAACGTGCCAAGAAAAGAGCCTGGTACAGTCCAAGAAAGGAGTTACTTGCCCCAAAAGAGAAGAAAGATGCTTGCCCCAATCTGGTCTGTGTCACCACATTTAATTCCAGGAGTAATATCATGAAGAAGACTATAAAGAAGTACTGGAACCTGGTTGCTTCAGAGCTCGACACCAATGAAAGTCCATTATTTGCCTTCAAAAGAGGACGGAACATAAAGGACAGTGTGGTAAAGGCATTCCTAGAACCCCCAAAACCGGCCACACTCAGAGACCATATGGGCTTGCCCCCAGTTAAAGGACACTTCAAATGCAGCACATGCAAAGCTTGCCCATTGTGCATTGATGGACCATCTTTCACTCATGACAATAAAACGTACATATTACCTTCCCTGACAAATTGCAACACCTCGAATATCATATACATCATTCTGTGTCCATGTGACAAACCATATGTAGGCCAGACAACACAGAAAGTTAAGGTACGCATATTACAGCACATGAGTAGAATCCGCTGCAAGGTTCAGGGAGCCCCTATGGTTGACCACTTTGTCAGCCAGAATCATGATCCAAACAGTATACGCTGGCGCATACTTGAAAAAATCAATGCAAACCCACGTGGTGGCTCCATCACCTCTGCACTTAACAGAAAGGAGTGCAAATGGATCCACATTCTTAACTCTGTGGGTCAAGGTTTAAATGAACATGAGGAGATCTCCAGGCAGATGGGTTTGCTATGAATATGAATGCATTTCTTTAACCATGAACATGTGATTTGTTTTCAAATTAGCGTCCCCCTTGACAAGCTCGTCTGCCTTTTGAGTATGAACTACATGTTGTCATAGACATGCTGGACTTGACCTTCAACATGTTGCATTAGTTCAGCGTCACATGACTGCAACAATTGTCTAATTTTAAATGTTTCATTTTTAAATGTTTCATTTTGACTAGTCAGTATTGTGATAATCCATATGTTGCATCATTTCAGCGCCACATGATTACAACCATTGTTTATCTTTTAAGTGTTTCATTTTGAAATGTTTCTTTCTCACTTGTTAATACTGTATTTATGCCCTTTTCCGCTAATATAGGCGGTTGCCAATCACGTCTCCTGTGAATCTCCCCAACGCGCTGCTTTGTTCGCGCAAGTCGTCATTTGACGCCGTCCTAAACGCGATAGTAATTCCCTTCGCGTTGCTTAGCTACCCAGGGGCTCGCACTCCTCAGCCAATGAGGTTGGGGACACGGCTGTTCATTGTAGCTACGGCGTTGCTACGCGACCGACGTGCATAAAGTCCTCGCGCCCCGCACCTTCCTCAATCGAGTCTCCGTGACTGATGCCAGACGGTACTCGAGGTGTCGAGAGTGAGCAGCGCTACCCTCTCGGTTTCACTTTAATTTGCGGTAAGCTTTCCCCATACGGCGTGCGTTTTTCAATAGACGAGTGCCTCTGGCAGTCCCTGGCACCGTTTAATCTTTAATATCGGCACCATGATCAGCCCTGTTTTATAAATACCACTCTGTTTTTTTTTAAATGCTACACACACCTGGTGTTTGACTGAGGCATTACGTAACCCTTTATTCCCGGCACTACGATCGCCTTGTTTTAATAAATAGCACTGTGTTTTTTTTTAAATTGCCACACACACCTGGTGGTTGACCGAGGCACTCCACCACATTAAACCATGAGCTCTGCTGAGGGGTTTACTCACTTTTCCCCTCAAGCGTGTCTATTTATACCATATATTCTATGGAGTTCCTAGGTGTCTTTTACACGCAATTAGGCACACAAAACTATTATTTACGCCCATGTTATATGTAGTTAATGCATGAGCAATGTAGGTTATGCATGATTCCATAGAGCCATGATTAATTGAACATGTCTTACATAGGGACTTACTTTAGCTACCTTTTCCCCCAGATTGACCTTCTGGCAATCCAGACCAGGGTGTGAATTACTTGCCTCCTGTGAATTCAAATAACCCCGCGTGTGAGTATAATGCACTCACTTGATTTTGTCTACAAATACTAATGTTCCATCTTCCTCTCTGAAACCCACTATTATTATTCATTTCTAGGTCGCCCCCCTCCCCTGTCTTGATAAAGACCCGCCGTGACCACCAACTGGGGCACATTAGGGTCGAAACGTCGACGCACAATACTGGTCAAGATACCTCCAGGAACGGGCACAATAATCATCTGTCTCCTTGGAGCTTTAACTAAGATCTCTGACCGCCAATTCAAAATTGTTCTTTCCCCCCGACCTTTTTCAATGTGTAGTACTGTATATAATTGTATATAAGTGTCACTCAATTTTTGCACTAGTCACTTCATTTACTTACAGTCACTTTTCACTTGTCCTTAGAATTTGTATAAAATGGAATGAATTAATTCCGGTGTTTTACATACGTAACGTTGTTTCCTATATAAATACCTTGAACTATATTTGTCTTCAGAGAGGTTTCATTCAATTTAACTGCACTTGAGTTATTACGTTGTGTGTTGAGCTAACCTAGCCTTACTTAAAAGCAATAAATTCGGTTACCCGACAGAACCAATTTTGTCTTTAACCACTTCTAGAATCATACGTCAGTTTTTCAAGGGACTTTTCCGTAAATTTTCACCTATTCGGCGCCCTCCCCCTGCTTGGCGCCTTCATATTGTCTTGGCACAACTAATGAAATCACCATTCGAACCAATCCATAGAGCTGACTTAAAGTATCTCACCTGGAAAGTGGCTCTACTCCTTGCATTAACATCTGCACGTCGCGTGAGTGACATTCATGCATTCATGATCAATCCTCCGTTTCTGCAGTTTCAACCGGATTGTGTGGCGCTTCGCACCAACCCTACCTTTTTACCTAAGGTGCCTTCAGATTTCCACCTCAATGAACCTGTTCTTCTGAAGACTTTCTTTGCAGTCCCACAGTCTCCTGCGGAACAGCGCTTACATTCCTTAGACATTCAGCGGTGCTTGAAGTTCTATATCAACAGAACTGCTCCGTTTCCAAATCTGATCAGCTCTTCGTGGCTTATGGATGTTTTCAAAAGGGGCGTTCAGTTACCAAACTTACTATAGCACGTTGGGTGTCTTCGGCCATTGTTTTCTGCAATCAGAGGGCAGGTAAACCTCTGCAGTCTTTGGTGAGTGCCCACGCTACCAGATCGATGGCGTCCTCAACGGCCTTATTTGCTGGTGTCCCGTTGCATCAAATTTGCAGAGCAGCCACGTGGTCCAGCAGGCACACGTTTACGAAACACTACTGTCTGGGTGCTATGAATAAAGCGGATACCGCAGTTGGACAAGATGTGCTTCGTAATCTTTTTCAATAAGGTAAGCCTCTGTTTCTACCCTCCTCCTATTGGTTTCCAAGTATTTATTGACTGTTGATATTTATATATATCCTATATATATGCTTTTCAGTATTCTATTATGCTTTGTAACTTGAAAACTTTTGCTTGGTGCTGACTGCTATCTATTCTATATTCAAGCATGTGAATCTTTGAAAGACACCTTAATACTGGAGAAGAACAATTGTTACTTATCTGTAAACAGGTGGTTCTCCAGTATTGGTGTCTTTCATAGATTCACATGCCACCCTCCCTCCTCCCCTCAGAGGCTCTCTTCTCCTCATAGACTCTTTGGTCACTCTTCTGCTACGAAAATCTGAGGTGCTGAGCTCTGAGGAGAAGGTTCTAGAGGGTTGCTGACGCCTGATTGGCTGCAGTTTGGACCAACATAATGACAAGGATAGACTGCATATGGTTTTTTCCTTTTCCCATGCATTCCTATGTAGAAATGTGGTTAGGCTGTTTATGCCTTTTTTCTAGTACATATTTCAGGTTTTATATTATTACATATATATATATATATATATATATAGTATATGAATGCTATTTTATTTACCGTGGGACTCCCACTCCGACGACGGGGAATATTCAAGCATGTGAATCTATGAAAGACACCAATACTGGAGAACCACCTGTTTGCAGGTAAGTAACAATTGTTTATCCTTGTGAGGCGAGGCCTCCGGAGGTCCGCGTCCACAGGCAGGGCCGCCTGTAGTGAGTGTCGAATTTGCTCATAGCGAAGTAATCAGATCTCGTCAGCTCAAATTCAGCCTGCATTTCCTCAAATGTTTTAATCCTCCCCTTGCCCCAGAAGTCTTTAATGATGGAGATCCCTATCAAGTCCCACTTATCAAACCCTCTCGTCTACCAAAGCTTACCCAGCCGCTCCGAATCAAAAAGTGGGGTAGCTAGCGTCAGTTTGTCCCTGCATCCCAAAGAACTTGTGGCATCATGCCAGATCCGAACAGCATGCTTAGTTGGCCCTGTCAAGTCCAACTTCGTTGGCTTAGAGTACAGTGCCCTATTGTAACTACCTCCAGGGAGGAGCAATTTATCCATGGCGTAGCCAGGATCGGCGACAGGGCGATATGTTCCATGATTGATCGCGGCCAACTGGGAAGCCCAATAGTACCGTTTAATGTCTGGGAGGGCAATGCCTCCATCATCCCAGGGGAGCGCCAGCTTAGCTAAAGTGATACGGGGTCTGCCCTCCCATAAAAGACTATGTTGCAACCCTTCCCCCTCACGGAAATAACTGGCCGGCAGTACATCTAGGGTATTCTGAAAGGCATAAAGGAAACGAGGCAGAGACATCATTTTAAAAAGAGCCGCTCGCCCCAACAAAGAGAGTGGAAGTTTCCTCTAGTTAGCGATGTCACTCCTATGCCTCTGCACAGGGGAATGAGATTCTTGACATACCTAACTGCTGGGTCAAGAGAGATGAAAATCCCCAAATACTTGAACCCGTCCGTATTAATTTGAATGGGACAGTTTCGCGGAGGGCCCGGGGGGCTCTCCTCTAAGAACAAACAAGAAAGATTTACCCCAAATAATGGAGAGCCCGGAGTTCCTACCAGAAGAGGCCAGGACGTCGCACACGGCAGTGAAGGACTTTTGGGGAGAGGTCAAATAAAGCAGAATATCGTCCGCATACAAGGAAATTCGATCCTCTCAATCAGGGGACCACCGAATGCCCCGGAAAAAAGGCTCCCAGCGCAACCAAGCAGCTAGGGGTTCCAGGGCCAGCGAGAAAAGAAGTGGAAAAAGAGGGCAGCCCTGCCGAGTGCCCCGACCAAGACGAAATGACGCAGAGGCCCGATAATTAACGACTATTTGGGCGAGTGGCTCAGTGTACAGTAAGCGCACCCAGCCAATAAAGTCAGGGCCAAATCCAAATTTCGTCAGGACCGCCCACAAATAGGACCATTCTACGGTATCAAAAGCCATGGTTGCATCAAGTGAAGCAATTACGGCTGGTTCCTGCAGAGTGTGGGCCCTAGCTATCACTCCATGCAACCTGCGTAAATTCAGGGCCGTATTTCTATGGGGAATAAAGCCTGATTGATCTGGATGGATCAGTCCGCTAACCACTTTCACCAGCCTATTAGAGAGAAGCTTGGCCAGAATTTTGGGCTCAGCATTCAACAAAGAAATAGGCCTATAAGAGGCACAGTTAGTCTTGGGTTTACCCACCTTATGGATCACCACCACTGACGCGACTCTCTGATCACTGGGCAAGATCCCTTTTTCCTGTGCCTCGACAAACATACCTTTAAGGTAGGGAACCAGCTTATCGGGTCTGAGCTTGTAGAGTTCAACTGGGAAACCCATTGGGTCCCAGCGCCTTACCCGAGTTCAAGGAGCGAATAGCTTGGGCTATTTCATCCGCTGTTAAGGCACTATCCATACAATTGCTGTCTTCACTCGACAGACGAAGCAGCTGTAAATCACAAAGCAGCAAATGAGAGTCCCCCTCGGTCGATCTGAGACCTAGGTATAAACAGTTTGAAAGTATGCCGCAAAGCTATCGACGATACTCTGCGTATCCGTGAGCAACACTCCCTCCTCTGTAACAAGTTCTGGGATGACACGGTCAGCCCAGTCCTTTTTGTCCAACCAAGCAATAAGTTTCCCTGCCTTATCCCTGAGGTCGTAAAGCCTGCCCTGCTTCTCCCTGCCAAGAGCTCTAGCACTATCAGTGACCAGTGATTTATAATCATACTGCTTAAGGCTTAGAAGATGTAATTTAGCCTGCGGTACCTCCTGTTCCAGTTCCCCCTCCAGACGACCAATCACAGTCTCTGCATCAACAACCTCTCCATTGCTTTCCTTTTTTGTTACAGCTATCAGTGACAGAGCCTGACCCCTGATGACCATTTTGAAGACTTCCCAGAGAGACATGGAGGAGGACACCGTTCCTTCATTATCAATAAAATAATCATCAAGAGCCTTAATGAGGTTCTTGCGAAGTTTGGGGTTATGTACATACCAGGGGTTAATGGGGGCTACCCTAACTGCCGTTCCTGAAGCGATACAAAGCTGGAGCCAAAGCGGGGAATGATCAGAGATACCCCTGGCGAGATGAACAGCTTCAGAAACGTAAGATGCCTGAGCCGCCGGAACCAAGGAATAATCCTGACGGGAAAGGCTGCAGTGGGCACCGGAGTGAAATGTGTATCGCTTCTGATCAGGGTGGAGCAATCTCCAGCCATCCACTAAACCCATTGCGTCAATAAAGTGGGGTAGCCATCGCTTGGCGCGCCCCATATCCCACGGGGGATGTCTATCCATTGTTCCAGAAACAACTGCATTGAAGTCCCCCCGAAGATCAGGAGCCCAACCGGCAGTTCGAGCAGAAGCTTTCTCAAATCAGCGATTGAAGTGGACCGCATACCCGGGGGGACATAGACAGACATGAGTGTGAGAACATGTCCTTCCCAACGACCTGCAATGCCAACATATCTGCCCCTATCATCTTCCCATGTGGAGTCTATCACCAAAGGCAGCGCCTTCCGAGTTAGGATGCCCACCCTCCTGGAACTAGATGTGAATCCCGCATGGGCCACCAAATTGTACCCCATTCTGTGCATAGCCTTACATGAATTACAACTAAATGTGTCTCCTGAAGCAAAACCACATCCGGCGCCTGGCGTTTAAGATACTGAAGAACCACACTACGTTTAATTTTGTCCCCAACCCATTCACATTCCAACTCAATACCTTCAGTTCCCTACCCCCATCATCATGTATGAAAAGGAAGTGACAATCCTCTGTCTGCTGCATGCTAATCAAGTGCAATATGCTGATGCCATCAACAATCCACACAACTGGTGAAACAAACTTCCCATCCCAACTCCCCCCCACCGCGCTGCCCTGCCCATTAGGCGTAAAACTGACCATTGAAAACTGCAGAGTGCTTGTCGCCCTAAACATTCAAAAAAAGAACAATAAAGTAAGCTCAGGGGTTAAAGTCCATGAGCCCCGGTCAGCGCCCAGTCTACATGATGAGTAGTCCAGTTGAACATCAATTAGACAGACCCCTCACACCCCTCAACTCAAATTAGACGTACATTTCACTCCCCCCTCCAAACACCCCCCCCCCCACAAACCCCAAAACCTCCCACCCCCCGGAACAAATCAAGACCCAACTTCAGGAAGGATGAGTGTCTGTACTGCCACCGCCGCCGTTGTCCGCCGGGGCCTGAGATCCCCGGTATTAGAGCCACACCACGACCGCCTCTGGTTGATCAAAAAACCAAGCTCGGCCCTCCGCTTCAATCCTGAGACGGGCCGGGAACAACATCGAGTACTTCATGCCCCCTCAGATCCTGCTTGACAGACAGATATGATTTCCTTTGTTTTTGCACTCTTTGCGTGAAATCTGGGAAAAAGGAAATGGTGGCATTATTATATCGAAGCGGTGCATTAGTCATCGAGGCCTGGAGAATGGCATCCCTGTCCCGATAGTTGAGGACACGGGCCAACACAGGCCGCGGCGGAGCACCCGGTCTGGGACGCCCGCCCGGGACCCTGTGTGCCCGCTCAATAACAAAAAACACACTGAGGCCCTTTGGTTGCAGATGTTTGAGGATAAGGTCCTCAACAAATAGATCGGGGCTGGACCCTCTGATTTTTCCGGCACTCCTAAGATTCGTAAGTTATTACGGCGGAGAGGCCCTTTGTAGTCATCCAGTTTAAGGTCAAATACAGACCGGGAGTCCCGCAATTCCTTGACTTCCATTTGCAATTGGGAAACATCATCCACCAGGTTGGAAGTTGTGAGCTCAACCTGCTTCACCTTTTCATTTTGTTTCCCCATGTCCGCGCAAATCAAATTGATGCAATGGCCATTGAGTCCATCTTATGCTCCAGGGAAGTTTTAACCCCGGTGATAGCATCCATGAGGTTTTTTAAGGAGGGCTCGGGTTCTTCCCCCGGCAGGGCACCCTTCACAGAATCCTCGGAGAGTCGACCCTTCTACAAATCATTGCCCACTGTGTAGGGATCTAGTTTGTTGGCTTGGACCGATTTGGGGCCCTCAGTCCCAGTGTCTTTCACCTTCTTCATCTTAAACACAGCCGTGTTCGTTAGGGGTCAGACTCAGTAACAACCAAGTGGCGTGCCCCACCCTTCCAAAAGCACAGGCAAAAACAGGTAACGTCTTCACCAGGGTGAGTTAAAAAAATCAGGCTATGAAGGAGTCTACTAAACAGGCCACTGCAGTCGCGCACTGCCGTAAATGCGGTCCTCACCTCTCAACAGGCACCAAAAGGCATCCCCTACCACGGCTCCCTCAGGCTTTTCTATTGCTAGGCCGGCAGCAACCCAACAGCCACTCACTCCTCACCCCCACCTCCGGGGATAATACCGGACGCTCCACAGTAGCTCCAGGCACTCCCCCCCAAGGCAGTTCACGAACATAAACAGCGCCTGCCTTTGATCCATAAAATAGGGGGGAGAAGAGGAGGGCGGGGGAGGCCCTCCACCAACAGAGTCGCCGCCAGACCAGCCACTGAGTTGCTGCATGCAGGGGACAACGTAGTTCAGGTATTAGCCTCAGCGTACACTAGCATTAGGACATGCCTCATCACCAGCAGTCTTGCTGACCGATCCTGCATATATCTTGTAGAGGGGGCTTCTGGGTCGCAGAACGGCCGCCAACATCCATTTGGGGTAAAGGGGTGAAGGGGGGGAGAAATGGAGAGAGAGATCCACAGTACGTAAGGAGGAGACAAAGGGCTTGGGGGGGGGGGTGCCCAATCGCTCCTCGGGCCCCGCAGTCGTCCCCTCTCCTCCCGGGCACTAACGCGGCATGGATCGCCGCCTACCTGCAACCGCCGCCAGTCTGACAAGGTCCGGCCCCTCAGCGAGAAAGGATGGGCAGCCCCAGTGCTCCAGGGCCGGGTCCCGACAGGCGGCAGATTCAGCACAATCCGCGGACGCAGATACGCCTCTCAGGTGGACCGGAAGTTGCTTCTCCGGCCCGCCGAACAACTGTGGGCCCCGGCTTCAAGGCCCAGTCACCTCCGGAAGCCCGGACGGCTCCAGCTCCGCGAATCCGGGTGCAAATCTTCACCGAGGAGGACGATCAGGCTCCACCGCCCCTCCGGTGTTCGGAAACGCACTCCGGAGCACAGGATGAGTATACAGGATGATAAGTGGACTCGGTGGAGCTCACTCGCTACGCGGCCATTCCAGGTCGCGCTCGGCCACACCTGTATATGAATTTTTGATCGTTCTGAGGCCACTTCTGGATGCCATTTCGAACTTCTCTTTGGTAGCTGTTACATCTAGAGACCTTCTAGGACCTGTTACATGAATACACTGGCCCTGAAGAAGTCCGTAAGGACGAAACACGTTGGCTACTTCGTGTTTTTATGACTACATAAAGTGTGTCCTTTTAGAAAGAAGAATTATGAATAAAGAAATCATACAATGACCTGCTTCTTCGGTTCTTGAGAATTTATCGCTGTATGTATTTCTTACACTGCTAAATGGGGTGCTGGACCATTATCTTTTTATTTATAGTTTTGCTTTGATTCCTCAATGTGTGTTGCACGCTGAAGAATTTCAATGTAGATTGTTTTCTGATGGACATTGCAGTGTGCTTTCCAGGCACAATTTTACTATTTTGTATCAAATTCCTTGGCCTATATGGTTGTTTTGATGTTCGCTTTTGCTGTTTGCTATATAGACGTTTTTGTATCCCATCCTAATCGTTAGGGCCATGCTATCTCACTTTCACCCCACAGCTCCCAGACACTATTTATGATTCACAGTGTATTCAGACTACCTCTACACCCTACCTTGTACACTGTAGTTAGGGAAAGTATTTTTAAGTCAAAATCAGAAAAGACCTCTAGCTGTTAGACTAATGCCCAGGCCTTAAATGTACAAATTAAAAAGGGCTCTGAAGCTGTATCGGATACTGTGACAGCATCCAAGAATTGGAATCTGAAATTGGATTTTTACGTTTGTGAGTTAAATCAAATGATAGCACCTCTTCAAATGAATCTGAAGAACAAGGCCATGCAGCATGACAACACGGTCATGATGTCCCTTCATAAGCAAAACCTTTGCCATTGTGAGATATAGGTATTGAAACGCGATCCACAATGCACACAGGAGCCACACAGAGCACAAGTGTGATCACTTGGCAACCTTGTAATATTTTACAGCCTACAATTTCTCCTTTCACTGAAGCTGCTGGATGCACAGTAAATACTGAAAATGACTGGCCCATTGAGTACATCTAAATTTTTATGGATGACCTTTTCCTTGAGGAAATTGTGCAACTGACTAATTTGCACGCCAAACTGTTTTTAAGTAAACATGAAGTCATTTTGATGTCTTATTCTAAGACACTGGTGTGGGCTTCCACCTAACCTGGGGCACCAAAGCATTTGGGTCAATACTTGCCCAGGGGAGTATTGGGCGAGCCTTCAGTACAGATTTGCGTGTCTCCTTTCTCAGTTTGTGCAACACCCAGCTTCCCGTCTGTCATGAACAGAGATTATTTTGACAACAATTCTGCTATCACATGCTGAATTACAACGATAACTGTGCTGCATCATCACAAAACCATCCAGACCATAAGAGACAGTTAAAAATTCGCCCTGTCTTGAAATTTCTCTGCAAATCTTCCTGAGTTTTTTTACCGGAGTGCAGAATGCAGTAGTGGACAAGTCTTTAATCTTTGCCAAAGGACAGCTGCTGTTCAGACATAGAAAGCCTAAAAAGAGAGCTTGATATGGCACCAAAATGTATACATTGTCCGAGACTTCCAACGGTCAGTAGCCTCCTTGAAGAGTATACTGGAAAGGACTCCAGTATAAATCTGGTGGTTGCACTTCCTCATTATGAAGTAGCAAGTCATTTGTGTATGTATCATAGTGCTAACACTCTCTTAAAAGTTATGACATTTATATAGACAGTTTCTCTCCAGCAATACAGCTGAAGCAACTGCAAGGGATTCCCTCAGAAGCTCGTTTGTAAAAAAATCCAAATACGTCAGTGCAGTACCTTACATTGCAATAACAGCTTCCTATCAAATGAGACCAATTCTCCTATCACAGTTAGCAGTTAATTGACAGAGATTCATAAGCCCAACTGAATGTTTCAATATAACAAGCACATTAGTGGAGTTCATAAAACTGACCAGTTACTTCAGCCATAAAATGTAACTCACAAAACTTGCACTTGATACAATAACTTTGCTATCCACCTGATCCATTTAGTAGCATACAATGCTTACCAACGAAATACTGATGTCTTTCTTTGACTTTGAGTTGCCCATCATACTTAGTTTCAATGCTGCAGATTCAGAAGCCTCCCACTTTATCTGTTGTAGACAATGTTGCAAGACTTAAGATCAATACTTTGCTTATCATATTCCTGCAAATTAGTTTAGTCATGCATATCGAAAGTGCAGAGTTTGTACTAGGGAAGGACGAAATGAGAAGGCTTGGTCCTGCTGTCCCTAGGGCCCATCTGAAGAAGACCCGTGCATTCAAATTGGCTTCACTTCGTACCACACAAAGTAACATTTCTGGTAAATTGACTGACTGAAATTTAGTTTGCAACTTCAGATGGATGAAAAATATGTTTCTTGGCCTATTTTTAAACTTTCATATGCTACCTTTAAAGTAGTTTCTGAAGTAGAACACCATAGAAAATGTTTTCATCCAAAGAGTTATCATAATCCATAACAGGTTTTTTTTTACTGACTATACTTGAGCCATTGTGTTTGTACTGACTCAACTAACTGGATGTACATCGACAATGCTTGTTACCAGCTTACTAGAGTTGTAATTGGTTAGATCTTTTAGCAAATGTTTTTTATGAAATTGTGGAAAGTCTGCCCCAGGATATCTATCTTGATTTTTAACTTAATATACCATATTAGAGGGAGTTGGATTTTGGCAAATGTCATCTTGATTTCTGGCAGTCACATTGCTGATAAGAGCTCAACTTTACTCTGTGGAGTGGTTCTACCAAGCACAGTGAGCACACTAAATGTGGAGGAAAGACAAGTTCTCCTGTACCTATTCCAGCTGCCATGGGAAGGACTTAGTAAATGTTCACCTGCACTATTGTACAATTTTTATCTGTTGTTACAGCGAAACAAAAGCGTGAAGAGAGATTCAGAGCTGTTAGACTTGCCAGCCTTTCGTGAGCAAAATAACGATGGATTAAACTCAGATCTATGACTTGGGGTGAATGTTTTGCCATTGTGCAACATTCCGTCCATCATCTCACAGGGAAAAGCCAGGACGGGTTCCCAATGCAAGCGCCGAGATGCCCTAGGGTAAGTCGAGCGCTATATAAGAACACACATACATACATACATACATCTTGTGTGCTTTGCTGTTCACCCTATGTGGGTAGGGTATGCCCAGACGTGGGTCCCTTGCTCACTACGCCACTGGAGTCAATCTATCCTGGCTGAAGACCGCTGATAGCCAGAAACCGGTCTTGGAATGCTTGATTCCGGTCCAGGGAATACATGGCTTGGCAGTTCGGGCTGGACTGTTCCCATGAGGCACAGGGTCAAGGCTGATCATATGGCCATGTCTGAACTGGGGTGGCTTGGTGACCAAAATACCAATGGATGAAACCCAGATCTATGACCGGGGGTGAATGTTTTGCCATTTTGCAACATTCCATCCATCATCTTGTGTGTTTTGCTGTTCACCCTATGTGAATAGGGTATGCCCAGACGTGGCTCTCATGCTCACTACGCCACTGGAGTCAATCTATCCTGGCTGAAGACCGCTGATGGCCAGAAACCGGTCTTGGAATGCTTGATTCCGGTCCAGGGAATACATGGCTTGGCAGTTCGGGCTGCTCTGTTCCCATGAGGCACAGGGTGAAGACTGATTTGCATATGGCCATGTCTGAACTGGGGTGGATTGGTGAGCAAAATAACAATGGATTAAACCCAGATCTATGACTGCGGGTGAATGTTTTGCCATTGGGCAACATTCCGTCCATCCTCTTGTGTGTTTTGCTGTTCACCCTATGTGGGAAGGGTATGCCCAGACGTGGGTACCGTGGTCACTACGCCACCGGAGTCAAGCTATCCTGGCTGAAGACGGCTGATAGCCAGAAACTGGTCCTAGAATGCTTGATTCCGGTCCAGGGAAGACATGGCTTGGCAGTTCGGGCTGGACTGTTCCCACGAGGCACAGGATCAAGACTGATTTGCATATGGCATGTCTGAACTGGGGTGGCTTGGTGAGCAACCTAACAATGGATTAAACACAGATCTATGTCTGGGGTGAATGTTTTGCCATTGTGCAACATTCTGTCCATCATCTTGTGTGTTTTGCTGTTCACTCTATGTTGGAAGGGTATGCCCAGATATGGGTCCTGTGCTCACTACTCCACTGAAGTCAAGCTATCCTGGCTGAAGACGGCTGATAGCCAGAAACCGGGCCTAGAATGCTTGATTCCGGTCCAGGGAAGACATGGCTTGGCAGTTCGGGCTGGACTGTTCCCATGAGGCACAGGCTCAAGACTGATTTGCATATGGCCATGTCTGAACTGGGGTGGCTTGGTGAGCAAAATAATGATGGATTAAACCCGAATCTTTGACTAGGGGTGAATGTTTTGCCATTGGGCAACATTCCGTCCATCCTCTTGTGTGTTTTGCTGTTCACCCTATGTGGGAAGGGTATGCCCAGACGTCGGTACCGTGGTCACTACGCCACCGGAGTCAAGCTATCCTGGCTGAAGACGGCTGATAGCCAGAAACCGGTCCTGGAATGCTTAATTCCAGTCCAGGATAGACATGGCTTGGCAGTTCGGGCTGGACTGTTCCCACGAGGCACAGGATCAAGACTGATTTGCATATGGCATGTCTGAACTGGGGTGGCTTGGTGAGCAAAATAATGATGGATTAAACCCAAATCTATTACTGGGGGTGAATGTTTTGCCATTGTGTAACATTCCGTCAATCATCTTGTGTGTTTTGCTGTTCACCCTATGTGGAAAGGGTATGCCCAAACATGGGTCCCGTACTCACTACGGCACTGGAGTCAAGCTATCCTGGCTGAAGACCGCTGATAGCCAGAAACCGGTCCTGGAATACTTGATTCCAGTCCAGGATAGACATGGCTTGGCAGTTCGGGCTGGACTGTTCCCATGAGGCACAGGATGAAGACTGATCTGCATATGGCCATGTCGGAACTGGGGTGGCTTGGTGAGCAAAATAACGATGGATTAAACCCAGATCTAAGACTGCGGGTGAATGTTTTGCTATTGTGCAACATTCCGTCCATCAATTTTCTGTGTTTTGCTGTTCCCCCTATGTGGTAAGGGTATGCCCAGGCATGAGTACCGTGCTCACTACGCCAGCGGAGTCAAGCTATCCTGGATGACGACGGCTGATAGCCAGAAACTGGTCCTAGAATGCTTGATTCCGGTCCAGGGAAGACATGGCTTGTCAGTTCGGGCTGGACTGTTCCCACGAGGCACAGGGTCTAGACTGATTTGCATATGGCCATGTCTGAACTGGGGTGGCTTGGTGAGCAACATAACGATGGATTAAACCCGTATCTATGTCGGGGGTGAATGTTTTGCCATTGTGCAACATTCTGTCCATCATCTTGTGTGTTTTGCTGTTCACTCTATGTTGGAAGGGTATGCCCAGATGTGGGTCCTGTGCTCACTACTCCACTGGAGTCAAGCTATCCTGGCTGAAGACGGCTGATAGCCTGAAACCGGTCCTAGAATGCTTGATTCCGGTCCAGAGAAGACATGCTTGGCAGTTTGGGCAGGACTGTTCCCGTGAGGCACAGGATCAAGACTACTTTGCATATGGCCAATTCTGAACTTAAGTGGCTTGGTGAGCAAAATAACGATGGATTAAACCCGGATCTATAACTGGGGGTGAATGTGTTGACATTGTGCAACATTCCGTCCATCATCTTCTGTGTTTTGCTATTCACCCTATGTGGGAAAGGTATGCCCAGACGTGGATCCCGTGCTCACTACTCCACTGGAGTCAAGCTATCCTGGCTGAAGACGGCTGATCCAGGGAAGACATGGCTTGGCAGTTTGGGTTAGACTGTTCCCATGAGGCACAGGATCAAGACAGATTTGCATATGGCCAATTCTGAACTGAAGTGGCTTGGTGAGCAAAATAACGATGGATTAAACCCGGATCTATGACTGGGGGTGAATGTTTTGACATTGTGCAACATTCCGTCCATCATCTTGTGTGTTTTGCTGTTCACCCTATGTGGGAAAGGTATGCCCAGACGTGGGTCCTGTGCTCACTACGCCACTGGAGTCAAGCTATCCTGGCTGAAGACGGCTGATAGCCAGAAACCGGTCGTAGAATGATTGATTCCGGTCCAGGGAAGACATGGTTAGGCAGTTCCCACGAGGCACAGGGTCAAGACTGATTTTCATATGGCCATGTCTAAACTGGGGTGGCTTGGTGAGCAACATAACGATGGATTAAACCCAGATCTATGTCCCGGGGTGAATGTTTTGCCATTGTGCAACATTCTGTCAATCATCTTGTGTGTTTTGCTGTTCACCGTATGTGGGAAGGGTATACCCAGATATGGGTCCTGTGCTCACTACTCTACTGGAGTCGAGCTATCCTGGCTGAAGACGGCTGATAGCCAGAAACCGGTCCTAGAATGCTTGATTCCGGTCCAGGGAAGACATGGCTTGGCAGATTGGGCTAGACTGTTCCCATGTGGCACAGGGTCAAGACTGATTTGCATATGGCCAATTCTGAACTGGGGTGGCTTGGTGAGCAAAATGACGATGGATTAAACCCGGATCTATGACTGGGGGTGAATGTTTTGACATTGTGCAACATTCCGTCCATCATCTTGTGTGTTTTGCTGTTCACCCTATGTAGAAAGGATACGCCCAGACGTGGGTGCTGTACTCCCTACGCCACTGGAGTCAAGCTATCCTGGCTGAAGACGGCTGATAGCCAGAAACCGGTTCTAGAATGCTTGATTCCGGTCCAGGGAAGACATGGCTTGGCAGTTTGGGATGGCCTGTTCCCATGAGGCACAGGATCAAGACTGATTTGCATATGGCCAATTCTGAAGTGAAGTGGCTTGGTGAGCAAAATAACGATGGATTAAACCCGGATCTATGACTGGGGGTGAATGTTTTGACATTGTGCAACATTCCGTCCATTATCTTGTGTGTTTTGCTGTTCACCCTATGTGGGAAGGGTATGCCCAGATGTGGGTCCCCTGCTCACTATGCCACTGGAGTCAAGCTATCCTGGCTGAAGACGGCTGATAGCCAGAAACCGGTCCGAGAATGCTTGATTCCGGTGAGGGAAGACATGGCTTGGCAGTCGGGCTGGACTGTTCCCATGAGGCACAGGGTCAATACTGATTTGCATATGGCCATTTCTGAACTGGGGTGGCTTGGTGAGCAAAATAAAGATGGATTCAACCCAGATCTATGACTGCGGGTGAATGTTTTGACATTGTGCAACATTCCATCCATCATCTTGTGTGTTTTGCTGTTCACCCTATGTGGAAAGGGTACGCCCAAACGTGGGTCCCGTACTCACTACGCCACTGGAGTCAAGCTATCCTGGCTGAAGACGGCTGATAGCCAGAAACCTGTCCTAGAATGCTTGATTCCGGTGAGGGAAGACATGGCTTGGAAGTTCGGGCTGGACTGTTCCCATGAGGCACAGGGTCAAGACTGATTTGCATATGGCCATTTCTGAACTGGGGTGGTGCGGTGAGCAAAATAACGATGGATTCAACCCAGATCTATGACTGCGGTGAATGTTTTGCCATTGTGCAACATTCCGTCCATCATCTTGTGTGTTTTTCTGTTCACCCTATGTGGATAGGGTATGCCCAGACGTGGGTCCTGTGCTCACTACGCCATTGGAGTCAAGCTATCCTGGCTGAAGACGGCTGATAGTCAGAAACCGGTCGTAAAATGCTTGATTCTGGTCCAGGGAAGACATGGCTTGGCAGTTCCTACGAGGCACAGGGTCAAGACTGATTTTCATATCCCCATGTCTGAACTGGGGTGGCTTGGTGAGCAAAATAACGATGGATTCAACCCAGATCTATGACTGCGGGTGAATGTTTTGCCATTGTGCAACATTCTGTCCATCATCTTGTGTGTTTTGCTGTTCACCCTATGTGGGAAGGGTATGCCCCGACGAGGGTCCTGTGGCCACTACGCCACTGAAGTCAAGCTATCCTGGCTAAAGACGGCTGATAGCCAGAAACCGGTCCTAGAATGCTTGATTCCGGTCCAGGGAAGACATGGCTTGGCAGTTCAGGCTGGACTGTTCCCATGAGGCACAGGGTCAAGACTGATTTGCATATGGCCATGTCTGAACTGGTTTGGCTTGGTGCTCAAAATAATGATGAATTAAACCCGGATCTATGACTGGGGGTGAATGTTTTGCCATTGTGCAACATTCCGTCCATCATCTTGTGTGTTTTGCTGTTCACACTATGTGGAAAGGGTACGCCCAAACGTGGGTCCCGTACTCACTACGCCACTGGAGTCAAGCTATCCTGGCTGAAGACGGCTGATAGCCGGAAACCGGTCCTAGAATGCTTGATTCCGGTCCAGGGAAGACATGGCTTGGCAGTTTGGGCTGGACTGTTCCCATGAGGCACAGGGTCAAGACTGATTTGCATATGGCCTTGTCTGAACTGGAGTGGCTTGGTGAGCAAAATAACGATTGATTAAAACACAGATCTATGAATGGTGGTGAATGTTTTGCCATTGTGCAACATTCCGTCCATCATCTTGTGTATTTTGCTGTTCACCCTATGTGGATAGGGTATGCCCAGACGTGGGTCCCGTGCTCACTTCGCCACTGGAGTCAAGCTATCCTGGCTGAAGACGGCTGATAGCCAGAAACCGGTCCTTGAATGCTTGATTCCGGTCCAGGGAAGACATGGCTAGGCAGTTTGGGCTGGACTGTTCCCATGAGGCACAGGATCAAGACTACTTTGCATATGGCCAATTCTGAACTTAAGTGGCTTGGTGAGCAAAATAACGATGGATTAAACCCGGATCTATAACTGGGGGTGAATGTGTTGACATTGTGCAACATTCCGTCCATCATCTTCTGTGTTTTGCTATTCACCCTATGTGGGAAAGGTATGCCCAGCACGTGGATCCCGTGCTCACTACTCCACTGGAGTCAAGCTATCCTGGCTGAAGACGGCTGATCCAGGGAAGACATGGCTTGGCAGTTTGGGTTAGACTGTTCCCATGAGGCACAGGATCAAGACAGATTTGCATATGGCCAATTCTGAACTGAAGTGGCTTGGTGAGCAAAATAACGATGGATTAAACCCGGATCTATGACTGGGGGTGAATGTTTTGACATTGTGCAACATTCCGTCCATCATCTTGTGTGTTTTGCTGTTCACCCTATGTGGGAAAGGTATGCCCAGACGTGGGTCCTGTGCTCACTACGCCACTGGAGTCAAGCTATCCTGGCTGAAGACGGCTGATAGCCAGAAACCGGTCGTAGAATGATTGATTCCGGTCCAGGGAAGACATGGTTTGGCAGTTCCCACGAGGCACAGGGTCAAGACTGATTTTTATATGGCCATGTCTAAACTGGGGTGGCTTGGTGAGCAACATAACGATGGATTAAACCCAGATCTATGTCCCGGGGTGAATGTTTTGCCATTGTGCAACATTCTGTCAATCATCTTGTGTGTTTTGCTGTTCACCGTATGTGGGAAGGGTATACCCAGATATGGGTCCTGTGCTCACTACTCTACTGGAGTCGAGCTATCCTGGCTGAAGACGGCTGATAGCCAGAAACCGGTCCTAGAATGCTTGATTCCGGTCCAGGGAAGACATGGCTTGGCAGATTGGGCTAGACTGTTCCCATGTGGCACAGGGTCAAGACTGATTTGCATATGGCCAATTCTGAACTGGGGTGGCTTGGTGAGCAAAATGACGATGGATTAAACCCGGATCTATGACTGGGGGTGAATGTTTTGACATTGTGCAACATTCCGTCCATCATCTTGTGTGTTTTGCTGTTCACCCTATGTAGAAAGGATACGCCCAGACGTGGGTGCTGTACTCCCTACGCCACTGGAGTCAAGCTATCCTGGCTGAAGACGGCTGATAGCCAGAAACCGGTTCTAGAATGCTCGATTCCGGTCCAGGGAAGACATGGCTTGGCAGTTTGGGATGGCCTGTTCCCATGAGGCACAGGATCAAGACTGATTTGCATATGGCCAATTCTGAAGTGAAGTGGCTTGGTGAGCAAAATAACGATGGATTAAACCCGGATCTATGACTGGGGGTGAATGTTTTGACATTGTGCAACATTCCGTCCATTATCTTGTGTGTTTTGCTGTTCACCCTATGTGGGAAGGGTATGCCCAGATGTGGGTCCCCTGCTCACTATGCCACTGGAGTCAAGCTATCCTGGCTGAAGACGGCTGATAGCCAGAAACCGGTCCGAGAATGCTTGATTCCGGTGAGGGAAGACATGGCTTGGCAGTCGGGCTGGACTGTTCCCATGAGGCACAGGGTCAAGACTGATTTGCATATGGCCATTTCTGAACTGGGGTGGCTTGGTGAGCAAAATAAAGATGGATTCAACCCAGATCTATGACTGCGGGTGAATGTTTTGACATTGTGCAACATTCCATCCATCATCTTGTGTGTTTTGCTGTTCACCCTATGTGGAAAGGGTACGCCCAAACGTGGGTCCCGTACTCACTACGCCACTGGAGTCAAGCTATCCTGGCTGAAGACGGCTGATAGCCAGAAACCTGTCCTAGAATGCTTGATTCCGGTGAGGGAAGACATGGCTTGGAAGTTCGGGCTGGACTGTTCCCATGAGGCACAGGGTCAAGACTGATTTGCATATGGCCATTTCTGAACTGGGGTGGTGCGGTGAGCAAAATAACGATGGATTCAACCCAGATCTATGACTGCGGTGAATGTTTTGCCATTGTGCAACATTCCGTCCATCATCTTGTGTGTTTTTCTGTTCACCCTATGTGGATAGGGTATGCCCAGACGTGGGTCCTGTGCTCACTACGCCATTGGAGTCAAGCTATCCTGGCTGAAGACGGCTGATAGTCAGAAACCGGTCGTAAAATGCTTGATTCTGGTCCAGGGAAGACATGGCTTGGCAGTTCCTACGAGGCACAGGGTCAAGACTGATTTTCATATCCCCATGTCTGAACTGGGGTGGCTTGGTGAGCAAAATAACGATGGATTCAACCCAGATCTATGACTGCGGGTGAATGTTTTGCCATTGTGCAACATTCTGTCCATCATCTTGTGTGTTTTGCTGTTCACCCTATGTGGGAAGGGTATGCCCCGACGAGGGTCCTGTGGCCACTACGCCACTGAAGTCAAGCTATCCTGGCTAAAGACGGCTGATAGCCAGAAACCGGTCCTAGAATGCTTGATTCCGGTCCAGGGAAGACATGGCTTGGCAGTTCAGGCTGGACTGTTCCCATGAGGCACAGGATCAAGACTGATTTGCATATGGCCATGTCTGAACTGGTTTGGCTTGGTGCTCAAAATAATGATGAATTAAACCCGGATCTATGACTGGGGGTGAATGTTTTGCCATTGTGCAACATTCCGTCCATCATCTTGTGTGTTTTGCTGTTCACACTATGTGGAAAGGGTACGCCCAAACGTGGGTCCCGTACTCACTACGCCACTGGAGTCAAGCTATCCTGGCTGAAGACGGCTGATAGCCGGAAACCGGTCCTAGAATGCTTGATTCCGGTCCAGGGAAGACATGGCTTGGCAGTTTGGGCTGGACTGTTCCCATGAGGCACAGGGTCAAGACTGATTTGCATATGGCCTTGTCTGAACTGGAGTGGCTTGGTGAGCAAAATAACGATTGATTAAAACACAGATCTATGAATGGTGGTGAATGTTTTGCCATTGTGCAACATTCCGTCCATCATCTTGTGTATTTTGCTGTTCACCCTATGTGGATAGGGTATGCCCAGACGTGGGTCCCGTGCTCACTTCGCCACTGGAGTCAAGCTATCCTGGCTGAAGACGGCTGATAGCCAGAAACCGGTCCTTGAATGCTTGATTCCGGTCCAGGGAAGACATGGCTAGGCAGTTTGGGCTGGACTGTTCCCATGAGGCACAGGGTCAAGACTGATTTGCATATGGCCAATTCTGAACTGGGGTGGCTTGGTGGGCAAAATACCGATGGATTAAACCCAGATCTGTGACTGGGGGTGAATGTTTTGACATTGTGCAACATTCCGTCCATCATCTTGTGTGTTTTGCTGTTCACCCTATGTGGATAGAGTATGCCCAGACGTGGGTCCCGTGCTCACTACGCCACTGGAGTCAAGCTATCCTGGCTGAAGACGGCTGATAGCCAGAAACCGGTCGTAGAATGCTTGATTCCGGTACAGGGAAGACATGGCTTGGCAGTTCAGGCTGGACTTGCATATGGCCATGTCTGAACTGGGGTGGCTTGGTGAGCAAACTAACAATGGATTAAACCCAGATCAATGACGGGGGTTGAATGTTTTGCCATTGTGCAACATTCCGTCCATCATCTTGTGTGTTTTGCTGTTCATCCTATGTGGGAAGGGTATGCCCAGACGTGGGTACCGTGGTCACTACGCCACCGGAGTCAAGCTATCCTGGCTGAAGACGGCTGATAGCCAGAAACCGGTCCTGGAATGCTTAATTCCAGTCCAGAATAGACATGGCTTGGCAGTTCGGGCTGGACTGTTCCCACGAGGCACAGGATCAAGACTGATTTGCATATGGCATGTCTGAACTGGGGTGGCTTGGTGAGCAACATAACAATGGATTAAACACAGATCTATGTCTGGGGGTGAATGTTTTGCCATTGTGCAACATTCTGTCCATCATCTTGTGTGTTTTGCTGTTTACCCTATGTTGGAAGGGTATGCCCAGATGTGGGTCCTGTGCTCACTACTCCACTGGAGTCAAGCTATCCTGGCTGAAGACAGCTGATAGCCAGAAACCGGGCCTAGAATGCTTGATTCCGGTCCAGGGAAGACATGGCTTGGCAGTTCGGGCTGGGCTGTTCCCATGAGGCACAGGGTCAAGACTGATTTGCATATGGCCAATTCTGAACTGGGGTGGCGTGGTGAGCAAAATAACGATGGATTAAACCCAGATCTATGACTGGGGTGAATGTTTTGCCATTGTGCAACATTCCAACCATCATCTTGTGTGTTTTGCTGTTTACCCTATGTGGGTCGAGTATGCCCACACGAGGGGCCCGTGGTCACTACGCCACTGGAGTCAAGCTATCCTGGCTGAAGACAGCTGGTAGCCAGAAACCGGTCCTAGAATGCTTGATTCCGGTCCAGGGAAGACATGGCTTGGCAGTTCAGGTTGGACTGTTCCCATGAGGCACAGGGTCAAGACTGATTTGCATATGGCCATGTCTGAACTGGGGTGGCTTGGTGAGCAAAATAATGATGGATTAAACCCGAATCTATGACTGGGGGTGAATGTTTTGCCATTGTGCAACATTCCGTCCATCATCTTGTGTGTTTTGCTGTTCACCCTATGTGGGAAGGGTATGCCCAGACGTGGGTCCCGTGCTCACTACGCCACTGGAGTCAAGCTATCCTGGATGAAGACGGCTGATAGCCAGAAACAGGTCCTAGAATTCTTGATTCCGGTCCAGTGAAGACATGGCTTGGCAGTTTGGGCTGGACTGTTCCTATGAGGCACAGGGTCGAGACTGATTTGCATATGGCCATGTTTGAACTGGGGTGGCTTGTTGAGCAAAATAACAATGGATTCAACCCAGATCTATGACTGGGGTGAATGTTTTGCCATTGTGCAACATTCCGTCCATCATCTTGTGTGTTTTGCTGTTTACCCTATGTGGGTCGAGTATGCCCAGACGAGGGTCCCGTGGTCACTACGGAACTGGAGTCAAGCTATCCTGGCTGAAGCTGGCTGATAGCCAGAAACCGGTCCTGGAATGCTTGATTCCAGTCCAGGATAGACATGGCTTGGCAGTTCGGGCTGGACTGTTCCCATGAGGCACAGGATGAAGACTGATCTGCATATGGCCATGTCGGAACTGGGGTGGCTTGGTGAGCAAAATAACGATGGATTGAACCCAGATCTAAGACTGCGGGTGAATGTTTTGCTACTGCGCATCATTCCTTCCATCAATTTTCTGTATTTTGCTGTTCCCCCTATGTGGGAAGGGTATGCCCAGACGTGAGTACTGTGCTCACTACGCCAGCGGAGTCAAGCTATCCTTGCTGAAGACGGCTGATAGCCAGAAACTGGTCCTAGAATGCTTGATTCCGGTCCAGGGAAGACATGGCTTGGCAGTTCGGGCTGGACTGTTCCCACGAGGCACAGGATCAAGACTGATTTGCATATGGCATGTCTGAACTGGGGTGGCTTGGTGAGCAAAATAACAATGGATTCAACCCAGATCTATGACTGGGGTGAATGTTTTGCCATTGTGCAAAATTCGGTCCATCATCTTGTGTGTTTTGCTGTTTACCCTATGTGGGTCGAGTACCCAGACGAGGGTCCCGTGGTCACTACGCCACTGGAGTCAAGCTTTCCTGGCTGAAGACAGCTGTTAGCCAGAAACCAGGCCTAGAATGCTTGATTCCGGTCCAGGGAAAACATGGCTTGGCAGTTCGGGCTGGACTGTTCCCATGAGGCACAGGGTCAAGACTGATTTGCATATGGCCAATTCTGAACTGGGGTGGCGTGGTGAGCAAAATAACGATGGATTAAACCCAGATCTATAACTGGAGGTTAATGTTTTGCCATTGTGCAACATACCGCCCATCACCTTGTGTGTTTTGCTGTTCACCCTATGTGGGTCGAGTATGCCCAGACGAGGGTCCCGTGGTCACTACGCCACTGGAGTCAACCTATCCTGGCTGAAGACAGATGGTAGCCAGAAACCGGTCCTAGAATGCTTGATTCCGGTCCAGGGAAGACATGGCTTGGCAGTTCAGGCTGGACTGTTCCCATGAGGCACAGGGTCAAGACTGATTTGCATATGGCCATGTCTGAACTGGGGTGGCTTGGTGAGCAAAATAATGATGGATTAAACCCGAATCTATGACTGGGGGTGAATGTTTTGCCATTGGCCAACATTCCGCCCATTATCTTGTGTGTTTTGCTGTTCACCCTATGTGGGAAGGGTATGCCCAGACATGGGTCCCGTGCTCACTACGCCACTGGAGTCAAGCTATCCTGGATGAAGACCGCTGATAGCCAGAAACCAGTCCTAGAATTCTTGATTCCGGTCCAGTGAAGACATGGCTTTGCAGTTTGGGCTGGACTGTTCCTATGAGGCACAGGGTCGAGACTGATTTGCATATGGCCATGTTTGAACTGGGGTGGCTTGTTGAGCAAAATAACAATGGATTCAACCCAGATCTATGACTGGGGTGAATGTTTTGCCATTGTGCAAAATTCGGTCCATCATCTTGTGTGTTTTGCTGTTTACCCTATGTGGGTCGAGTACCCAGACGAGGGTCCCGTGGTCACTACGCCACTGGAGTCAAGCTTTCCTGGCTGAAGACAGCTGGTAGCCAGAAACCGGTCCTAGAATGCTTGATTCCGGTCCAGGGAAGACAGGGCTTGGCAGTTCAGGCTGGACTGTTCCCATGAGGCACAGGGTCGACTGATTTGCATATGGCCATGTCTGAACTGGGGTGGCTTTGTGAGCAAAATAACGATGGATTAAACCCGAATCTATGACTGGGGGTGAATGTTTTGCCATTGTGCAACATTCCGTCCATCATCTTGTGTGTTTTGCTGTTCACCCTATGTGGAAAGGGTATGCCCAAACATGGGTCCCGTACTCACTACGGCACTGGAGTCAAGCTATCCTGGCTGAAGACCGCTGATAGCCAGAAACCGGTCCTGGAATGCTTGATTCCAGTCCAGGATAGACATGGCTTGGCAGTTCGGGCTGGACTGTTCCCATGAGGCACAGGGTCGACTGATTTGCATATGGCTATGTCTGAACTGGGGTGGCTTTGTGAGCAAAATAATGATAGATTAAACCCGAATCTATGACTGGGGGTGAATGTTTTGCCATTGTGCAACATTCCGTCCATCATCTTGTGTGTTTTGCTGTTCACCCTATGTGGAAAGGGTATGCCCAAACATGGGCCCCGTACTCACTACGGCACTGGAGTCAAGCTATCCTGGCTGAAGACCGCTGATAGCCAGAAACCGGGCCTAGAATGCTTGATTCCGGTCCAGGGAAGACATGGCTTGGCAGTTCGGGCTGGACTGTTCCCATGAGGCACAGGGTCAAGACTGATTTGCATATGGCCAATTCTGAACTGGGGTGGCGTGGTGAGCAAAATAACGATGGATTAAACCCAGATCTATAACTGGAGGTTAATGTTTTGCCATTGTGCAACATACCGTCCATCACCTTGTGTGTTTTGCTGTTCACCCTATGTGGGTCGAGTATGCCCAGACGAGGGGCCCGTGGTCACTACGCCACTGGAGTCAAGCTATCCTGGCTGAAGACAGATGGTAGCCAGAAACCGGTCCTAGAATGCTTGATTCCGGTCCAGGGAAGACATGGCTTGGCAGTTCAGGCTGAACTGTTCCCATGAGGCACAGGGTCAAGACTGATTTGCATATGGCCATGTCTGAACTGGGGTTTCTTGGTGAGCAAAATAATGATGGATTAAACCCGAATCTATGACTGGGGGTGAATGTTTTGCCATTGTGCAACATTCCGTCCATCATCTTGTGTGTTTTGCTGTTCACCCTATGTGGGAAGGGTATGCCCAGACGTGGGTCCCGTGCTCACTACGCCACTGGAGTCAAGCTATCCTGGATGAAGACGGCTGATAGCCAGAAACCGGTCCTAGAATTCTTGATTCCGGTCCAGTGAAGACATGGCTTTGCAGTTTGGGCTGGACTGTTCCTATGAGGCACAGGGTCGAGACTGATTTGCATATGGCCATGTTTGAACTGGGGTGGCTTGTCGAGCAAAATAACAATCGATTCAACCCAGATCTATGACTGGGGTGAATGTTTTGCCATTGTGCAAAATTCCGTCCATCATCATGTGTGTTTTGCTGTTTACCCTATGTGGGTCGAGTATGCCCAGACGAGGGTCCCGTGGTCACTACGCCACTGGAGTCAAGCTTTCCTGGCTGAAGACAGCTGGTAGCCAGAAACCGGTCCTAGAATGCTTGATTCCATTCCAGGGAAGACAGGGCTTGGCAGTTCAGGCTGGACTGTTCCCATGAGGCACAGGGTCGACTGATTTGCATATGGCCATGTCTGAACTGGGGTGGCTCTGTGAGCAAAATAACGATGGATTAAACCCGAATCTAAGACTGCAGGTGAATGTTTTGCCATTGTGCAACATTCCGTCCATCATCTTGTGTGTTTTGCTGTTCACCCTATGTTAGAAGGGTATGCCCAGATGTGGGTCCTGTGCTCACTACTCCACTGGAGTCAAGCTATCCTGGCTGAAGACGGCTGATAGCCAGAAACCGGTCCTAGAATGCTTGATTCCGGTCCATGGAAGACATGCTTGGCAGTTTGGGCAGGACTGTTCCCATGAGGCACAGGGTCAAGACGGATTTGCTTATGGCCATGTCTGAACTGGAGTGGCTTGGTGAGCAAAATAACGATGGATTAAACCCAGATCTATGACTGGGGGTGAATGTTTTGACATTGTGCAACATTCCATCTATCATCTTGTGAGTTTTGCTGTTCACCCTATGTGGAAAGGGTATGCCCAAACGTGGGTCCCGTACTCACTACGCCAATGGAGTCAAGCAATCCTGGCTGAAGACGGCTGATAGCCAGAAACCGGTTCTAGAATGCTTGATTCCGGTCCAGGGAAGACATGGCTTAGCAGTTTGGGATGGACTGTTCCCATGAGGCACAGGATCAAGACTGATTTGCATATGGTCAATTCTGAACTGAAGTGGCTTGGTGAGCAAAATAACTATGGATTAAACCCGGATCTATGACTGGGGGGAATGTTTTGACATTGTGCAATATTCCGTCCATCATCTTGTGTGTTTTGCTGTTTTCCCTATGTGGGACGAGTATGCCCAGATGAGGGTCCCGTGGGCACTACGCCATTGGAGTCAAGCTATCCTGGCTGAAGACGGCTGATAGCCAGAAACCTGTCCTAGAATGCTTGATTCCGGTGAGGGAAGACATGGCTTGGCAGTTCGGGCTGGACTGTTCCCATGAGGCACAGGGTCAAGACTGATTTGCATATGGCCATTTCTGAACTGGGGTGGCTTGGTGAGCAAAATAACGATGGATTCAATCCAGTTCTATGACTGCAGGTGAATGTTTTGCCATTGTGCAACATTCCGTCCATCATCTTGTGTGCTTTGCTGTTCACCCTATGTGGATAGGGTATGCCCAGACGTGGGTCCCGTGCTCACTACGCCACTGGAGTCAAGCTATCCTGGCTGAAGACGGCTGATAGCCAGAAACCGGTCGTAGAATGCTTGATTCCGGTCCAGGGAAGAAATGGCTTGGCAGTTCCCACGAGGCACAGGGTCAAGACTGATTTTCATATGGCCATGTCTGAACTGGGGTGGCTTGTTGAGCAAAATAACGATGGATTAAACCCAGATCTATGACTGCGGGTGAATGTTTTGCCATTGTGCAACATTCCGTCCATCATCTTGTGTGTTTTGCTGTTCACCCTATGTGGGAAGGGTATGCCCAGACGAGGGTCCTGTGGTCACTACGCCACTGAAGTCAAGCTATCCTGGCTGAAGACGGCTGATAGCCAGAAACTGGTCCTAGAATGCTTGATTCCGGTCCAGGGAAGACATGGCTTGGCAGTTCAGGCTTGACTGTTCCCATGAGGCACAGGGTCAAGACTGATTTGCATATGGCGATGTCTGAACTGGTTTGGCTTGGTGAGCAAAATAATGATGAATTAAACCTGGATCTATGACTGGGGGTGAATGTTTTGCCATTGTGCAACAATCCGTCTATCATCTTGTGTGTTTTGCTGTTCACCCTATGTGGAAAGGGTACGCCCAAACGTGGGTCCCGTACTCACTACGCCACTGGAGTCAAGCTATCCTGGCTGAAGACGGCTGATAGCCGGAAACCGGTCCTAGAATGCTTGATTCCGGTCCAGGGAAGACATGGCTTGGCAGTTTGGCTTGGACTGTTCCCATGAGGCACAGGGTCAAGACTGATTTGCATATGGCCTTGTCTGAACTGGAGTGGCTTGGTGAGCAAAATAACGATTGATTAAAACACAGATCTATGAATGGTGGTGAATGTTTTGCCATTGTGCAACATTCCGTCCACCATCTTGTGTGTTTTGCTGTTCACCCTATGTGGATAGGGTATGCCCAGACGTGGGTCCCGTGCTCACTTCGCCACTGGAGTCAAGCTATCCTGGCTGAAGACGGCTGATAGCCAGAAACCGGTCCTTGAATGCTTCATTCTGGTCCAGGGAAGACATGGCTAGGCAGTTTGGGCAGGACTGTTCCCATGATGCACAGGGTCAAGACTGATTTGCATATGGCCAATTCTGAACTGGGGTGGCTTGGTGAACAAAATAACGATGGATTAAACCCGGATCTGTGACTGGGGGTGAATGTTTTGACATTGTGCAACATTCCGTCCATCATCTTGTGTGTTTTGCTGTTCACCCTATGTGGATATAGTATGCCCAGACGTGGGTCCCGTGCTCACTACGCCACTGGAGTCAAGCTATCCTGGCTGAAGACGGCTGATAGCCAGAAACCAGTCGTAGAATGCTTGATTCCGGTCCAGGGAAGACATGGCTTGGCAGTTCAGGCTGGACTTGCATATGGCCATGTCTGAACTGGGGTGGCTTGGTGAGCAAACTAACAATGGATTAAACCCAGATCAATGACGGGGGTTGAATGTTTTGCCATTGTGCAACATTCCGTCCATCATCTTGTGTGTTTAGCTGTTCACCCTATGTGGGAAGGGTATGTCCAGCCGTGGGTCCCGTACTCAATATGCCACTGGAGTCAAGCTATCCTGGCTGAAGACGGCTGATAGCCAGAAACCGGTCCCAGAATGCTTGATTCTGGTCCAGGGAAGACATGGCTTGGCAGTACAGGCTAGACTGTTCCCATGAGGCACAGGGTCAAGACTGATTTGCATATGGCCATGTCTGAACTGGGGTGGCTTGGTGAGCAACATAACGATGGATGTGAGAAGTTGGCCTGATATGTGGTGTTTCTAATTCTGGAACCACCTTGTATCAGTCCAAACAATCCCTTATGGTGTCTGGTTGTAAGTCAACCTTGTAGACAAGCTATCCTAGAGGTAGCATGGACTAAGCAGCCTTAAAGGCTTAACTTAAGAGGTCGTGTTAAGCGAGCTGTTTTACCACATACAATCCTGTAATACCAAATGAAGGGACACCACACAAGTATATAATATAAAAATATATGTGTTTATTTCTAAATTAATCCCCAGTACTCTTTATGAGCAAAGGGGCACAAGCGTTAAATCAAAAGCACAGTATAACATACAAAGTTGCACAATTATGGATGAGGGCGGGTGGCCACTCAAACCATATACTAAAAAAATGGTATAAGAGATACCAATCGAACAGTGGTTAGGCCTAGGGCCTAGAGAATCGCTGGGAGCAGTCAGGACTAGCAATGCTGAAGTCGGAAGAAGCCCGCGGGATTCGGGTGCAGCACGTAAAGTGCGGCTAGCACCAATGCAATGTCAATGGTGCGTAAAAGTTACACAAAGTTTGTGGGAGGATTAAAAATATGGGAACCCATAACTAGATGGAAAGAGAATATTGGGCCTCAGTAAGATTAAGGGCTATCCCTTTGCTTGTGGTTTTCTTGTTTCTTCCTTATTGTTTTTTTATACATATATCAAATGAGTCGTTATTGCCGATCCTATGTTTCACCTTATAGGCAAATAATATGAAATGTATTATACGAAATGTATAAATGTATGATGTGTAAACTGTGCAAAGTATGGAAATAATAAAAATAAGTTAAAAAAAAAATAGCACCAATGCAATGTCAATGGTGCGTAAAAGTTTCACAAAGTTAGTTTAAAGATACTTCCGCTGAACCTAGAGGAACAAAACTTAAGACACAGACCCTAGAGGTGTTTACCAGTGTTGGGACACCGGAGTTGCAATGTTACCTCACCCACAGGAAGTGGGTGCACAGGGTCGAAGTGGCGTCGGGTTTTGACACGCAGGTTCTTGGTGCTTGAAGCTGGAGAAGCTGCAGGCGATGGAAAGCAGAAGTGTCCAGTGTGATCCAAGGGTGGATCGAAGTCGAGATGAATCTGAAAGCAGAGGGGACAGAGTCTGGGTCACTCAGCAGTGACCAGGGTGGAACTAGGACGGAACCAGGCAATGTCGGGCGCAATCAGATGGTTGTCGAGAGGCTTCTCTCTGCTGTCACGTGGGCTCTGGGGCATCTGCGACGTCCAGGAGCAGGTCACGATCTGTCCCACGCAGGCCGCTGTCAGCACCGCCGGCTTCAAGATTGCAGCAAACAGCACTTGGCAAAAGCAATCCATGCGGAACTGGGAGATTGCTTCTCACTCAGACCAGGAGGGTCAGAGTGGGGGCTCCTTTTTACAGTAGCAGGTGCAGATCTGGAGCAACCAGAAAAGCAAGTCAGTTTCAAGTTTTCGTCGGCACAGGGGCCACAAGCCAGCTGGCAAGTGACCGGGCCAACGTGTCGAGCCAACACAAGCAGAAGGGCCCCACGCAGCACTCGCCGAGTGTGGAGGGGGTAGCTTTGGTGCAAGTGTAGCTCAGGGTGGGGGCTTCTCAAACCCCGGTGTACAGCTTCGAGGGTCACTCGTGGGCTGCACAGTCAGCGTCTCGTGGCCTTTTCAAGATGGCGTGCCCCACGCTTCCGGTCGCCGCCACGGGTCTCAGCTCTGCAGGGACTGTGGATCGGGCTGGGAGAAGGCAGGCAAGCTTGATCTCGTCGATCTCTGTCGCTCGAGTTCCGGTGGGAACTGCAACAAAGCAAGGGTCGAGGGCTGGATGGTACCTGTTTGCACAGGGTGGTCACTCCTTGACCACAAGGGAGATTCTTCAGTCTTCTACGTTGAGTAGGATGTCGAAGGGTGCAGAATTCGTTTCTTATGTTTCTTCAGGATGATCTGAGTTGCATTGGCACTGCTCCCACTCTTATTCGAATCTGGTGGGCTGGACATCCTGCTAGGTCCCCTCCTATGGGTGGGACCCAGGAAGGGGGTGGTTACACCCCTTTCCTTTGATCCAGGCCGCGCTGGGACTGGGGCTGGTGTGCCCCAGAACCGGTTTGGCCGGATTATGCAAGGGGCAGCCTTGTGCTCCCCAGGCAGTGTCTTGTTTCTTTCAAACCTCCCTGCTACAATCCACTATCTCCTGTCTGGGATGGTGTGACACCTCCCTGCGACAGGAAAGCCTTTGTCCAGGCCTCCTCTGCTGAGTTTCGGTCAGCAGCAGGAGGTCAGACATGTGTCTGTGGCAGAAGCATCCATTTTGTGGATCTGAGGCTCTTTTAAAAATCAACCGCGTTTTAGCAAAAGTAACATGTCGTCCCCTCTAGAGGGGTGGAATGCTACCCCCGTCACCAGGACTGGCGAGGGGGTAGTATTCCAATTCGTATGACACCTTACACGACATGTTTTGATAAAGCCAAACCAAAGTTGACATATAACCGCGAGGATTATAATGCCCTTAATAGTATATGGTTTGGCATTATCCCGGAACAGCTAAGGGAATTGGTCCCGACAGCTGCAGACAGGCTCAGCTCACGCTAGAGCACCATCTCACATTAAACCACGCACTCTGCCTTCAGGATTGTTAAGGCCTGCCATAGGAGTGGCTCACAGGTCTATATGTGTCCAGATAGGTTTAGATATTGGCATACTATATCTAAGCAAGGGGTGATTACACCACCTTGCCCCAGCTGAGTGATCAGCCAGTTGTGTCAATTTTAGATAGCCAGCCAGGGGTGGCAAAAGATATGCTGCAGCCCCTGGTAGGCCTTGGATGCACCTATGCCCTGGGCACCTATAGTGCTCTGTACAGGGGCTGATAAGGTGACCCAAGCCAATCTAGGTATGCACCTAGGGTACATGGAATCCATTTTACAGAGAGAGCAGATAGCCTGGGGCCCTGATTAGCAGGGAACCAGGCCAACTAAGTCGAAAACCAGCTAAACACAAGGCAAAAAATCTGGGGTAACCATAGTCAGGTAGCCACCTTCCTACACAACCCCCCCCCACCCCCCAAACGAAAGGAGATAAGGCTATCCTTGCCCAGGTAAGCCTTTATTGCCTGAGTGGCCATATGAGGAAGTACCTGCACTAGCATGGGTACCCCCTGTCTCATGGTCCACTAAGCAGTCCCTCACCCTTGGGGAATTAGAGGGTCTCCACCATAGGGAATCACTACCTTGGGTGTGTTTATGCAAAGTTAAAGGCTGGTTTGGATATGGAGTATTGAAGTGAGGCTCCACTAATTTGGGGCTCAGCTTCCTCCAATTATCTTCCACCATGTGTGCCTTTCTTTCTTCAACTGAGTTGCACTGTGCTGTCAGGGTCAGCCTCTGGCTACCTAAAGCTGGAGGCTGGGTCCCTCTGTTTGGCTTGCTGGAGGGACAGTTCAGGTTTGGGCCCTTTGGGTCCCAGGTTTGGCTGTGCCCAGCAGAATCATCTGTGGGAGGTCCCTAACTACTTCTAAGGGGGCTCCCTCAGGAGTTTTTAAAGTTTTCACCTTACTAGGGCTACTAGTTTTGGTGCCCCTAATCTGTTGATGGAGGTGCTTTATTTGACAGGGGGCCCACTGGGTCTCACTGTCCTTATGTCCTCTGCAGCCCTGGACTGACTAAGGCAAGGTAGAGAGGGGCAGGTTACCTGCTCCAGACTGGATCCCACCTGAGAAGGGTTCACTGCCATCAGAGGCTCTGTCAGGCCAGGCCTAACAACCTCTGGGGCAGTTCCTTCATCAGGGGTAAGATAAGTTACCTGAGGAGGCGGATCCTCTCCTACTGTCTGGTGAGGGGGAGATTTCTCTTCCTCCTCAATGCTCTCAGTTTGGGTGGAGTGATCCATCATTTCAGGCTTCACAACACACATATCTGTTTGAGTTTGGGCTGTGGCCATCACAGCCCCACCAACCTTTTCAGGAGGAGACTCAGTTTGGGTTTCTGCTGTTATCATAACAGCTTTGCTATTCTGTTTTGGAAGAGCTTCTGGTAAAGATGGGGCAGAGAGTTGCTCCGCCCTACCAACCTTTTCAGGAAGTACATCCTGGGTTGGGGCTGTAGCTATTACAGCCCCACTAACCTTTCCATTGGAGTTTACCATTCTAGAATGGATTTCCTGTTCAACCTCAGCCCAGGCTGAGATTTCTAAATCATTACCCAGTAGACAGTCTACAGGCAAGTTTGGTGACACTGCCACTCTCTTTGGGCCCATGACACCTCCCCAGCTGAGACTTACTACTGCCATGGGATGATTTGTTTGGATGCCATCAATGTTTGTTACCTGGTATGTGGCACCAGTTAAAAGTTGCTTAGAGGGGACTATACAGTCAGCCACCATGGTGATGCTAGCCCCTGTGTCTCTAAAGGCTTCAACTTTCAAACCATTGATGATGGGTTCTTGTCTATATTTGCTCAATGTATTTGGGCAATCAGAGAAGTTGGCAAACCCCATGCCAGTCTCATAAACAAGATCATTCGGGGATGGGGACCTGGATAGGCCAGGGTCCTCCTGGGCTCCAAAAGTAAACCCACCCAGATTCCTGGGTGTGTTTGTTTGTATAAGCTTTATTCGAGACAATTCTCATAAAAGCACATAAAATCAAAACAGTTACACAATAATACGTAGTTACAGAGTAAAAATTCATTAAACATGGAGTACAGCTCATACTACATTTACTTATAAGGACCATTTATACCGATAATATTACATAAAACATTATTACAAGGAATACCTGATTACCTGCTACCCCCCAAGGACCGTCGTCTAATTGCCCAAGCCCAACTCAGGTATTTGGCTACCCCTATGACTATCGAATCCTGGTTTGTTGTACGTAGGATTCTTAGAGCCACTGCACTGTCTCGTGTCCCCAGGTTTTTACATACCGGCGAGAGCCATTTTCTCCTCGGATTTGCGTAGGCTTGGCATACGAAGAGGAAATGACCTATGCTCTCCTCGGCATTTTCACATGCTGGACATAAGTTGTTGGTGGGTCTGTGCCAGCCAGATGTCAGATTCTTAAGGGGGATAGAACCTAATCTTAACTGAAAGACAAGTTTCCTGTCCATAGGTACCGTGATGTTATCCCAGTAATTTTCTAGGACAGGAAGGATTTTTGTCTCCAGGAAGCGACCAGACATAGAATCAGCCCTGGTGTCTTTCAGCATCTTACCACCCACCCAATCCCAGTATTGTTCTTTGAGGGCTTCTTTACTAGGGAAGATTTCTCCCTCGGGGTTGTTCCAAAGATTTGAAAACCCTAAATTTACTAGCATGGTCTTCAGGTGTTTTAACCATTTTATCTTATGGAAGATATCTTCCTTGATTATCCATAAAAAACCCTCTGCATATTGTCTTATTTCTGGAGTCGTCCAGAGGCGTCTCCAGTAGAGGACTGGGCGCAATCGGGCTCTGTCTGCAATGGTACGTCTACCCAGCTCCAAAAACAATGGGATTAGGGGGGTGCTCTGTGGGAGTCCTGTAATCCCTCACATGAACTTGTTCTCGGAAGTCTGAAGAGCCACTAGACTATCACAAGCCCATAGCTCCGCACCATATAGAGTGGCACCCAAAACCTTCGCATCATACACTGTTATTGCGGGTTTTATAGGTTTTGTTTTGGATTTGCGGTGTTCCCCCCTTAGAGCACCTGAAAGCTGCTGGTGCTTTAAGACCACTTTATCCACATGATGCGTCCAGCCAATGCCCTCTGCGATCTGTACTCCCAAATACGTAAATTCAGTAACAATATCTAGCCTACTGTTATTTAAAGTTACCTTGGGATAACTCCTGCGCCCTGTGGAAAAGGCCATTAGTTTTGTTTTTCCCACATTTACCTCTAGCCCATGCTCCATGCAAAAAGCATCGAAAATGTTTAAAGCACGTTGCAGCCCCATGGGGGTCTTAGACAGAATAAGAGTGTCGTCGGCGAACATCAGGATCGGGACCCTGGTGTCCGCTAACGATGGGGCATCTACACTAGCCTTCAACATTCTCTCGACGATCCCGTTAATAAATAACGAGAAAAGTAGAGGGGCCATGGAAAAGCCTTGTCGGACTCCCCTTTCCACTGGGAAATCCGCTGTTGTCTCCCCGCTTCCACCCCACTGGACTCTAGCGAAGTTGGATTCGTGCAGTCGCATGATTAATGTTAGCAGATCAGCAGGAATCCCTAGCTTTTGGAGAACCGACCATAGCTTGTACCGGGGGACTAGGTCGAACGCCGCCCGCAGGTCGACAAACGCGACATACAGGCAGCCCCTTCCCAGTACAACGGTCTTCCACCGCAATATGGTGAAGCGGAAGACCTGATCAATGGTACTGGTTGCTCGCCTGAATCCCGCTTGGTATGGAGAGAGGGCGTTGTTGTCTTCTACCCAGTCCATAAGCTGGTTTGTTACCATTCTCCCAACTACTTTCTGTATGGTGGCTATTAAGCTTATAGGCCTATAATTAGCAGGCAGTGAGCGATCGCCCTTCTTGTGGATGGGGATAATAGTTGCACCCTTCCAAATGTCTGGGACCACTGCCCCCTTCGCTAGGGCATTTGCTACGAGGAGGGTATATCTCGCCCATCTAGTTACGTCGTGTTTGAAAATATCAGGGGGAATACCATCTGGTCCTGGCGCCCTCCCACATTTCGCGGAACCAATGGCAATTTCCGCTTCTCTGAGGGAGAATAGATCATCGGTTGCATAAACCGGTATTATACTGTCAGCTGCCACGGGATGGTTACCCTCCGCATACTGTGGTCTAAAATAATCAACCCAAGCTTCCTCTGCTACATTATTATCTGGCTTCGCAGGACCCGCTCCACTACCCCACTTGATAATTTTCCAGAATGACATTGAGTCTTTGTTATCAGAGGCCTCTTTTAATTCGGCCCAGTGGTCTTCGTCCCATTTCTTTTTGGCACGATAGATGGCTAATTTGTACAGTTTCCTATTCTTTATCACTGCAGCGCGGTCCCTATTCCTTATGGCTTGTCCCAGGTCTAGTCGTGCTGTTCTACAGTGATTGTCAAACCACCTGCCCACTTCCTTAGCTTTCTTCCCTTTCCTTTTTTTGATAAAAAAAACATGGTCTCAGGAGGGAGAATAACTTATTGTGGATTTCGGTGATGCCACTGTCCCCTGGTACCACTGGTACCGCTGCTTCCATCGCGGAAATTGCACTATCAACCTCGTTACTGATGTAAGTCATAGTGGCCTCATTTGCCAGTACCTTGGGCCATTTTAACCTGCGCTCATCGTTACTCATAACAGGGGTTTCGTCGTGTGTCTCTAAAGGGTTTCCTGCACCAGTATTCCACCACCTATGGGTCACACATAGGGGGTTGTGGTCACTTTCAACCCGGGGCCTAACAGCCATATCGACAACCCCGTTCCACAGCTGGAGACTACACAATATGTAGTCAATTCGGCTCCTATTGATACCATTGTCAAAAGTGTAGCTGCCCTCCTTGTCCCCAGGTGTCCTCCCATTCAGTGCTCTTAAACCATGTTCCATACAAATTTTATTTAGTAATAAGATCTCTTTTGTCCATCGCTTCACAGGTTTTAGGCATAGAGATGGTACTCCCCAGAGATTATCCTCCTCACTATCTAGGAGGTCGTTTGTACAGTCCAAAGGTTCAAAAGTCCTGTTTAGGTCCCCAACTATTATCATTACACTTTCCTGGGAATTGGCCTCTATGGCAGCAGATAACAGCTCAATAGTGGGTAAATTGGCTACATTGTTACCTCTCGCATAGACATTATATAAATCTATTGGTTGGCCCTTAGCTACGGGGATTCTTAATGCTTGCAGATCACTATTTCCCAGGTCCAGCATTTTGATGTTAATGTGCAGGTCCTGTCTAACCCAAACAGTTAGGCCTCCCTTGGGCCGCCCTCTTCCCCCTTTTGAAGCTGGTATACAATAATTCAGGTAACCTAGGCAAAAGAGGGGATCACAGGCCCAGGTTTCTTGGACACAACAAATGTCAAAACCACTTATAAAATTCACCCAGGATTGGGAATCCAACTTGCTAGCCAACCCGGCGACATTCCAAGATAAAAGCGTACCAATGTCGGCATTTGTCCCGTCTCGAGCATTAGTGAATGGGAATACTTGGGCTAACATTGGGCTTTCCATAGGACCGGTCAGCCTTTCTAAGTCATCTATTGGATCGACAGTCAAGTCAACTGTTGCTGGGTATGTTATCATGACATTTGTACTTAGGGTTCCCAGTCTAAAACCACCTTCTTCAGCCAAACCCCCCGTCTCGATATTGTTGACCGATAGGTTTGTAACAATGGTATTACCATAAACATCACATGGCCCTTTTGGCTCGTTTATAATCCCACCTATACTATCTGTGCTGGTTTGTCAATATCCCCATCCCGGGTCATGCCATCCTACATGGGGGTTGTAATATGTATATAAGGTATGATTATGACCAACAGGAGGAGGTGGTAAAGGATTGACTGGCCATGATACAGTAGGGGGGATTAAGGGTTCATTGAGTAGACTAGTCGTTACACTTGTGGGTCGGGGGTAAAAAAAGGTAAGGTCCACAATACCGATACCACCCTTGTTTGTTCCCCATCCCTGCCTTGTTATCCATCCCACCACCCTTGGGTCTTGAAAATTAACCACAATGCAATCCCCCCCAGGGTTTTTGGTGTATATCCCATCCAATCTATTCTCCTTGCCCCTATTATTAGCCCGTCGATATCACCAGGCAGAGGACGGTTTACCTTTAACCAGTGCATGGTCTTGTTTTTGAGCATCTGGAATGTTTCTCTCTGTCCTGGGGGTAGTGGTGGTACATTGATAAGAACTGCCACATAGGGGAAGGAGTCTGGGGTGAGATTAATTGGGGGTTTTCTATGGGGTGGCTTTGCCAAGGGCGGTGGTATAGATTTGGGAACTTGGTGGACATGTTGGGGGGCAGGCTTCTGCGCCTGTTGTTTGTTATTTGTTTGGGACGATACTAAAGTTTTACCTACCAACGGGCATACGTTAGCCCTATTTCCTCCCCCCGGGATGTTTGGAGCTATCTGTATGTTATTAGTTACATTTACAGGTGTTGGTACTTTACCCACTTAGTGACACGATGTAGCCTCAGCATTCACAGCGGCCGGTGGATTTTGTGTCTGGGGTATTGTGGGCTGTGTAAGATGTGTTATGGTCGACTGAGATGGTTCAGAACCAGCGGTCGCTCTCTCAGCTCTATCTAAGGTTTTTACAGTAGCTTTGGCTGTAGGTTTGCTTTGTTTGGGAGGTAAAGGAGAGCTATTTCGGGGGTTTCTTCCCTTATCCTGGATAACAGGGTTGTTTACGACCTGAAGATTTGTGTTCGCTTCCACCCTATTTGCTTTAATCAGAGATTTTGTAGAATAGAAATTGTCTAATGTTATCTGTTCAAAATGGTTTAGCCTATCTGCAAGCTTGGCAATTCTATCCTCAATAGGGGTAAGTAGTAGTCTAAACAATTTTTCCAATTCTGGGAGTACATTTGCAAGTGATAGAGCATTTTCTTTACATGGTACATTGGAGACAGTACAAGAATTGTCCACTTTGTCTTGGCTATCCAGGGATACAAGAATCGTGGGTGTGTCACTTTCTGTACTTCGAACTTCTTCGGTAACAACCTTTCCAATGTTCACGAGTTTGCGTAACTTCCTGAGTTTTTGTGGGGGTTTGACCACCTTTTTACATTTTTTTACAGAAGCTGGTCGTTTCCTTTTGGACCCGATTTTGGGATGGGCCAATGTAACCTGGAGACCAGAGTCAGAGTGCAGTGTTGGTTGGGATTTACTACCACATGGATTATTTGAATCTGTCGCAACACACTTATTTATTTTTTCAGCCTGAACCTCAAAATGTTCGTTTGTAACTGGGAGGTTCACTGATGATAAGGGGGTTACCAGGGTGGGATAAGCTAGATTAGGAAACTTATCCGTTGAATTCTTGAGTATTTCAATTGATAATCTACGCTCTGCGCGCTTCTCTGCCAAGGTTAGCTCTTTGTCTATTGTCAGTGAGCGGTTAAAAAAGAATTTGTCTAAGGGGCCAATTGCCAGTGGACCCGACTCTACAGGAGGAGTTATCAAGTGGCTGTTTACAGAGCTTGTAATTGTAGACATTGCCATATTGATATCAAAACAAAGCTGGAGTGTCAATGTCACTTACTGGGATAGATGATGTTTGACGCCGGTAAGAGGGGTGGCCCGGCCCGGCCTCCTTCGGCCCCGGACGGCCACAGACGGTCCCGCCCTTGTCCCGGGCTTCTCCCGGCGCCCTCCCGCGCGCTCCCGCGACGCAGGTGACTCGGTCCGTTTTATTCCCTATCGGTGTCAGTCATTGGTTGGTGGACAGGGGGGTGTGGTCAGCGGGGAGAGCAGCCCAGGTGTGAGCAATGGGCGCGCAGGGGCTCCTGGATACTGGAGTCCCTGCCTGTGCTCGCAGCCCCGCCGGCTCCTCTGCCTGCCCGCTCCTCAGCCGTGTACTCTCTACAACCAGCAGCCCCAGATGGCCAGGCGCTGTGGGACCCGCGAAGCGGGTCCGGCGAGGTGAAGTGTCAAGCGTCCCTGAAGAAAGCGCTAGGGATCCCACGAAGAGGCACACCCACGGTCAGCAACACAAGCGACTGCAGAAACGGTTTGCAGGGATTCCACAGGTCGATGGACACAGCCTGATTTTCAACTCCAAGGCGGGGGGCGTGGCCAGCGGGGAGAGCAGCCCAGGTGTGAGCAATGGGCGCGCAGGGGCTCCTGGATACTGGAGTCCCTGCCTGTGCTCGCAGCCCCGCCGGCTCCTCTGCCTGCCCGCTCCTCAGCCGTGTACTCTCTACAACCAGCAGCCCCAGATGGCCAGGCGCTGCGGGACCCGCGAAGCGGGTCCGGCGAGGTGAAGTGTCAAGCGTCCCTGAAGAAAGCGCTAGGGATCCCACGAAGAGGCACACCCACGGTCAGCAACACAAGCGACTGCAGAAACAGTTTGCAGGGATTCCACAGGTCGATGGACACAGCCCGATTTTCAACTCCAAGGCGGGGGGCGTGGCCAGCGGGGAGAGCAGCCCAGGTGTGAGCAATGGGCGCGCAGGGGCTCCTGGATACTGGAGTCCCTGCCTGTGCTCGCAGCCCCGCCGGCTCCTCTGCCTGCCCGCTCCTCAGCCGTGTACTCTCTACAACCAGCAGCCCCAGATGGCCAGGCGCTGCGGGACCCGCGAAGCGGGTCCGGCGAGGTGAAGTGTCAAGCGTCCCTGAAGAAAGCGCTAGGGATCCCACGAAGAGGCACACCCACGGTTAGCAACACAAGCGACTGCAGAAACGGTTTGCAGGGATTCCACAGGTCGATGGACACAGCCCGATTTTCAACTCCAAGGCGGGGGGCGTGGCCAGCGGGGAGAGCAGCCCAGGTGTGAGCAATGGGCGCGCAGGGGCTCCTGGATACTGGAGTCCCTGCCTGTGCTCGCAGCCCCGCCGGCTCCTCTGCCTGCCCGCTCCTCAGCCGTGTACTCTCTACAACCAGCAGCCCCAGATGGCCAGGCGCTGTGGGACCCGCGAAGCGGGTCCGGCGAGGTGAAGTGTCAAGCGTCCCTGAAGAAAGCGCTAGGGATCCCACGAAGAGGCACACCCACGGTCAGCAACACAAGCGACTGCAGAAACGGTTTGCAGGGATTCCACAGGTCGATGGACACAGCCTGATTTTCAACTCCAAGGCGGGGGGCGTGGCCAGCGGGGAGAGCAGCCCAGGTGTGAGCAATGGGCGCGCAGGGGCTCCTGGATACTGGAGTCCCTGCCTGTGCTCGCAGCCCCGCCGGCTCCTCTGCCTGCCCGCTCCTCAGCCGTGTACTCTCTACAACCAGCAGCCCCAGATGGCCAGGCGCTGCGGGACCCGCGAAGCGGGTCCGGCGAGGTGAAGTGTCAAGCGTCCCTGAAGAAAGCGCTAGGGATCCCACGAAGAGGCACACCCACGGTCAGCAACACAAGCGACTGCAGAAACAGTTTGCAGGGATTCTACAGGTCGATGGACACAGCCCGATTTTCAACTCCAAGGCGGGGGGCGTGGCCAGCGGGGAGAGCAGCCCAGGTGTGAGCAATGGGCGCGCAGGGGCTCCTGGATACTGGAGTCCCTGCCTGTGCTCGCAGCCCCGCCGGCTCCTCTGCCTGCCCGCTCCTCAGCCGTGTACTCTCTACAACCAGCAGCCCCAGATGGCCAGGCGCTGCGGGACCCGCGAAGCGGGTCCGGCGAGGTGAAGTGTCAAGCGTCCCTGAAGAAAGCTCTAGGGATCCCACGAAGAGGCACACCCACGGTTAGCAACACAAGCGACTGCAGAAACGGTTTGCAGGGATTCCACAGGTCGATGGACACAGCCCGATTTTCAACTCCAAGGCGGGGGGCGTGGCCAGCGGGGAGAGCAGCCCAGGTGTGAGCAATGGGCGCGCAGGGGCTCCTGGATACTGGAGTCCCTGCCTGTGCTCGCAGCCCCGCCGGCTCCTCTGCCTGCCCGCTCCTCAGCCGTGTACTCTCTACAACCAGCAGCCCCAGATGGCCAAGCGCTGCGGGAAGTGTCAAGCGTCCCTGAAGAAAGCGCTAGGGATCCCACGAAGAGGCACACCCACGGTCAGCAACACAAGCGACTGCAGAAACGGTTTGCAGGGATTCCTGGGTGTGCTCCCACTTCCTGGGGGATTACTGCTGACAGTAACAGGAGGTGTTGGGGCTGGCTTTGGAGGTATGTTTTATTTATTGCCATTCTTGGGACAACAGCTGTCTGTTTTGTAATGCCCAACCTGTTTACAGGCATGACAATAAGGATTTTTCTCAGTTGATGAAGTGTCTTGCAACCCACCCCCATTCTTGGAGTTTTGGGGCCCTGGGGAAGTCTTTTCTTTACTTTTATCCCCACCCTTTTCTTGAGGCTTGATAGACTCCTTCTTCTGGTTACTGTCCTGATTCTTAGGCCTAATCCTGGTTCTGACCCATTTATCTGCCCTCTTTCCCAATTCTTAGGGAGAGGTCAAATCTGAGTCCACCAGGTGCTGGGGTAAGAGTTGGTTCTGACAATCACTTAGGATCTGCTCCCTCATAATCAAATTATAATTCCTGTGAAGTCAAGTACTTTGCTGCCATTTAGCCAACCCTTCAGAGCCTTAGTTGCACAATCAACAAAATCAGTCCAGTCCTGAGTCTGTGTCTTCTGGGTGTCTCTGAACTTTAACCTGTATTGTTCAGTGGTTAAGCCAAACCCATCTATCCGAACACTCTTCAGGACTTTGTAATTGTTGGCATCCTCATGTCTGACAGTGAGGAGCCTATCTCTCCCCTTCTCTGAAAAGGAGTACCATAAGATTGCTGCCCACTGTTCCTCAGGAACCTGCTTTACCATGCAGGCTCTCTCCAGAGCAGTCATCCATTTGTGGATGTCATCCCCTTCCTTGTAGGGGGGCACAATCTTTGTCAGGTTTCTACTATCATAGGACCTGGGTTTCTCTTTAGGAATATTGCTGCCACCAGTGGAATCTAATCCAAACATTTTTCTTTCTCTTGCTAAAGCAAGTTTAGCTTGAGCCAAGGCTATCTCTTCCCTCTCTATCTGGAGTTGGACAGCCCTCATCCTGGCCCTATGCTCTTTCCTCTGGGGGGAAGTCATTCCCCTTTGAGATTCTCTTGAGACACTAGAAACATGCGAGTCCCCTGATGGAGATCTCACCCTTCTGTTGCCTGGGAGAATTAGGTTATGGGATCTGGGGAGGTGTTGGCCCTCTCCATTCCCTAGTAGGTCCAAGTTAGCTTGGCTAAGCCTCCCCACTGGGACCTGGTTACCCCTCTGACTCTGAGCAGGCTCATCTACCTCTGAGCCTTCTTCTTCCTCTTCCTCCTCTCCTTCTTCCTCTTCTGGAGTTATCTCATGCTTAAGGGGGTTCACTCCATCTCCTAAATCTAAGGGAGCCTGACTCGCCTTATCTAAGTCATCCTTTTCCAGGATAGCTATCAGAGAAGGAATGGTATGGCCTCTGCCCTTTTTTAGACCCCTTGCTGTGCACAAGGCACCCAAGTCTTTGTGGCTAAGGTTGTCATATCTGGAAGTTGCCTTGGTAGGGTCAACTATTACAGGAGCAGAGCCTGAGGCTCCACCTGTATCAGACATGACTGCTAGTAAGGTGTAAGTGGTGCACTTACCTACACTAAGTGTTTTCCTACTGTACCTTGCTAGTGAGTTGTAGTCAGGGTGTGCTAATCCCTTTAATCTACAACTACTAAGTTCAGTAGAACTTAATATGCTAAGCTTTTGATTTTATATGTACCTAAGGTACTTGATGTGATCTTTCAATTTGATATAAAGATTGCAATGGTAAAACAAACAGCAAGCTCAAATCCGCACCGCTGCGCACCAATGTGAGAAGTTGGCCTGATATGTGGTGTTTCCAATTCTGGGACCACCTTGTATCAGTCCAAACAATCCCTTATGGTGTCTGGTTGTAATTTAACCTTGTAGACAAGCTATCCTAGGGGTAGCATGGACTAAGCAGCCTTAAAGGCTTAACTTAAGAGGTCGTGTTAAGCGAGCTGTTTTACCACACACAATCCTGTAATACCAAATGAAAGGACACCACACAAGTATATATTATAAAAATATATGTGTTTATTTCTAAATAATCCCCAGTACTCTTTATGAGCAAAGGGGCACAAGCGTTAAATCAAAAGCACAGTATAACATACAAAGTTGCGCAATTATGGATGAGGGCGGGTGGCCACTCAAACCATATACTAAAAAAATGGTATAAGAGATACCAGTCGAACAGTGGTTAGGCCTAGGGCCTAGAGAATCGCTGGGAGCAGTCAAGACTAGCAATGCTGAAGTCGGGAGAAGCCCGCGGGATTCGGGTGCAGCACGTAAAGTGCGGCTTGCACCAATGCAATGTCAATGGTGCGTAAAAGTTACACAAAGTTAGTTTAAAGATACTTCCGCTGAACCTAGAGGAACAAAACTTAAGGCACAGACCCTAGAGGTGTGTACCAGTGTTGGGACACCGGCGTTGCAATGTTACCTCACCCACAGGAAGTGGGTGCACAGGGTCGAAGTGGCGTCGGGTTTTGACACGCAGGTTCTTGGTGCTTGTAGCTGGAGAAGCTGCAGGCGATGGAAAGCAGAAGTGTCCGGTGTGATCCAAGGGTGGATCGAAGTCGAGATGAATCTGAAAGCAGAGGGGACAGAGTCTGGGTCACTCAGCAGTGACCAGGGTGGAACCAGGACGGAACCAGGCAATGTCGGGCGCAATCAGATGGTTGTCGAGAGGCTTCTCTCCTCTGTCACGTGGGCTCTGGGGCATCTGCGACGTCCAGGAGCAGGTCACGATCTGCCCCACGCAGGCTCTCGCCGTCAGCACCGTCGGCTTCAAGATTGCAGCAAACAGCACTTGGCAAAAGCAATCCACGCGGAACAGGGAGATTGCTTCTCACTCAGACCAGGAGGGTCAGAGTGGGGGCTCCTTTTTACAGGAGCTGGTGCAGATCTGGAGCAACCAGAAAAGCAAGTCGTTTTCAAGTTTTCGTCGGCACAGGGGCCACAAGCCAGCTGGCAAGTGACCGGGCCAACGCGTCGAGCCAACACAAGCAGAAGGGCCCCACGCAGCACTCATCGAGTGTGGAGGGGTAGCTTTGGTGCAAGTGTAGCTCAGGGTTGGGGCTTCTCAAACCCCGGTGTACAGCTTTGAGGGTCACTCGTGGGCTGCACCGTCAGCGTCTCGTGGCCTTTTCAAGATGGCGTGCCCCACTCTTCCGGTCGCCTCCACGGGTCTCAGCTCTGCAGGGACTGTAGATCGGGCTGGGAGAAGGCAGGCAAGCTTGATCTCGTTGACCTCTGTCGCTTGAGTTCCGGCGGGAACTGCAACAAAGCAAGGGTCGAGGGCTGGATGGTACCTGTTTGCACAGGGTGGTCACTCCTTGACCACAAGGGAGATTTTTCAGTCTTCTACGTTGAGAAGGATGTCGAAGGGTCCAGAATTTGTTTCTTATGTTTCTTCAGGATGATCTGAGTTGCATTGGCACTGCTCCCACTCTTATTCGAATCTGGTGGGCTGGACATCATGCTAGGTCCCCTCCTATGGGTGGGACCCAGGAAGGGGGTGGTTATACCCCTTTCCTTTGATCCAGGCCGCGCTGGGACTGGGGCTGGTGTGTCCCAGAACCGGTTTGGCCGGATTATGCAAGGGGCAGCCTTGTGCTCCCCAGGCAGTGTCTGGTTTCTTTCAAACCTCCCTGCTACAATCCACTATCTCCTGTCTGGGGTGGTGTGACACCTCCCTGCGACAGGAAAGCCTTTGTCCAGGCCTCCTCTGCTGAGTTTCGGTCAGCAGCAGGAGGTCAGACATGTGTCTGTGGCAGAAGCATCCATTTTATGGATCAGAGGCTCTTTAAAAAATCAACCGCGTTTTAGCAAAAGTAACATGTCGTCCCCTCTAGAGGGGTGGAATGCTACCCCCGTCGCCAGGACTGGCGAGGGGGTAGTATTCCAATTCGTATGACACCTTACACGACATGTTTTGATAAAGCCAAACCAAAGTTGACATATAACGAGGATTATAATGCACTTAATAGTATATGGTTTGGCATTATCCCGGAACAGCTAAGGGAATTGGTCCCGACAGCTGCAGACAGGCTCAGCTCATGCTAGAGCACCATCTCACATTAAACCACGCACTCTGCCTTCAGGATTGTTAAGGCCTGCCATAGGAGTGGCTCACAGGTCTATATGTGTCCAGATAGGTTTAGATATTGGCATACTATATCTAAGCAAGGGGTGATTACACCACCTTGCCCCAGCTGAGTGATCAGCCAGTTGTGTCAATTTTAGATAGCCAGCCAGGGGTGGCAAAAGATATGCTGCAGCCCCTGGTAGGCCTTGGATGCACCTATGCCCTGGGCACCTATAGTGCTCTGTACAGGGGCTGATAAGGTGACCCAAGCCAACCTAGTTATGCACCTAGGGTACATGAAATCCATTTTACAGAGAGAGCAGATAGCCTGGGACCCTGATTAGCAGGGAACCAGGCCAACTAAGTCGAAAACCAGCTAAACACAAGGCAAAAAATCCGGGGTAACCATAGTCAGGTAGCCACCTTCCTACAATGGATTAAACCCAGATCTATGTCTGGGGGTGAATGTTTTGCCATTGTGCAAGATTCTGTCCATCATCTTGTGTGTTTTGCTGTTCACCCTATGTGGAAAGGGTATGCCCAGATGTGGGTCCCGTGCTCACTACTCCACTAGAGTCAAGCTATCCTGGCTGAAGACGGCTGATAGCCAGAAACAGGTCCTAGAATGCTTGATTCCGGTCCAGGGAAGACATGGCTTGGCAGTTTGGGCTGGACTGTTCCCACGAGGCACAGGATCAAGACTGATTTGCATATAGCCAATTCTGAACTGAAGTGGCTTTGTGAGCAAAATAACGATGGATTAAACCCGGATCTATGACTGGGGGTGAATGTTTTGACATTGTGCAAGATTCTGTCCATCATCTTGTGTGTTTTGCTGTTCACCCTATGTGGAAAGGGTATGCCCAGATGTGGGTCCCATGCTCACTACGCCACTGGAGTCAAGCTATCCTGGCTGAATAACGGCTGGTAGCCAGAAACTGGTCCTAGAATGCTTGATTCCGTTCCAGGGAAGCCATGGCTTGGCAGTTCGGGCTGGACTGTTCCTATGAGGCACAGGGTCAAGACTGATTTGCATATGGCCATGTCTGAACTGGGGTCGCTTGGTGAGCAAAATAACGATGGATTAAATCCAGATCTATGACTGGGGGTGAATGTTTTGCCATTGCGCAACATTCCGTCCATCATCTTGTGTGTTTTGCTGTTGACCCTGTGTGGGATGGGTATGCCCAGACGTGGGTCCCGTGCTCACTACGCCACTGGAGTCAAGCTATCCTGGCTGAAGACTGCTGATAGCCAGAAACCGGTCCTAGAATGCTTGATTCCGGTCCAGGGAAGACATGGCTTGGCAGTTTGGGCTGGACTGTTCCCATCAGGCACAGGGTCAAGACTGATTTGCATATGGCCTTGTCTGAACTGGAGTGGCTTGGTGAGCAAAATAACGATTATTAAACGCAGATCTATGACTGGGGGTGAATGTTTTACCATTGTTCAACATTCCGTCCATCATCTTGTGTGTTTTGCTGTTCACCCTATGTGGAAAGGGTACGCCCAAACGTGGGTCCCTTACTAACTAAGCCACGAAAGTCAAGCTATCCTCGCTGAAGAGGGTTGGTAGCCAGAAACTGGTCCTAGGATGCTTGATTCCGGTCCAGGGAAGACATGGCTTTTCAGTTCGGGCTGGACTATTCCCATGAGGCACAGGGTCAAGACTGATTTGCATATGGCCATGTCTGAACTTGAGTGGCTTGGTGAGCAAAATAAGGATGGATTAAACCCAGATCTATTACTGGGGGTGAATGTTTTGCCATTGTGCAACATTCCGTCCATCATCTTGTGTGTTTTGCTGTTCACCCTGTATGGGAAGGGTATGCCCAAACGTGGGTCCCGTGCTCACTATGCCACTGGAGTCAAGCTATCCTGGCTGAAGGCGGCTGATAGCCAGAAACCGGTTCTAGAATGCTTGATTCCGGTCCAGGGAAGACATGGCTTGGCAGTTTGGGCTAGACTGTTCCCATGAGGCACAGGGTCAAGACTGATTTGCACATGGCCTTGTCTGAACTGGAGTAGCTTGGTGAGCAAAATAACGATTGATTAAACCCAGATCTATGACTGGGGGTGAATGTTTTGCCATTGTGCAACATTCCGTCCATCATCTTGTGTGTTTTGCTGTTCACCCTATGTGGATAGGGTATGCCCAGACGTGGGTCCTGTGCTCACTACGCCGCTGTAGTCAAGCTATCCTGGCTGAAGACGGCTGATAGCCAGAAACCGTTCGTAGAATGCTTGATTCCGGTCCAGGGAAGACATGGCTTGGCAGTTCCCACGAGGCACAGGGTCAAGACTGATTTTCATATGGCAATGTCTGAACTGGGGTGGCTTGGTGAGCAACATAACGATGGATTAAACCCAGATCCATGTCCGGGGGTGAATGTTTTGCCATTGTGCAACATTCACTCCATCATCTTCTGTGTTTTGCTGTTCACCCTATGTGGGAAGGATATGCCCAGATGTGGGTCCTGTGCTCACTACTCCACTGGAGTCAAGCTATCCTGGCTGAAGACGGCTGATAGCCAGAAACCAGTCCTAGAATGCTTGATTCCGGTCCAGGGAAGACATGGCTTGGCAGTTTGGGCTGGACTGTTCCCATGAGGCACAGGATCAAGACTGATTTGCATATAGCCAATTCTGAACTGAAGTGGCTTTGTGAGCAAAATAACGATGGATTAAACCCGGATCTATGACTGTGGGTGAATGTTTTGACATTGTGCAAGATTCTGTCCATCATCTTGTGTGTTTTGCTGTTCACCCTATGTGGAAAGGGTATGCCCAGATGTGGGTCCCGTGCTCACTACGCCACTGGAGTCAAGCTATCCTGGCTGAATAACGGCTGGTAGCCAGAAACTGGTCCTAGAATGCTTGATTCCGTTCCAGGGAAGCCATGGCTTGGCAGTTCGGGCTGGACTGTTCCTATGAGGCACAGGGTCAAGACTGATTTGCATATGGCCATGTCTGAACTGGGGTCGCTTGGTGAGCAAAATAACGATGGATTAAATCCAGATCTATGACTGGGGGTGAATGTTTTGCCATTGCGCAACATTCCGTCCATCATCTTGTGTGTTTTGCTGTTGACCCTGTGTGGGATGGGTATGCCCAGACGTGGGTCCCGTGCTCACTACGCCACTGGAGTCAAGCTATCCTGGCTGAAGACTGCTGATAGCCAGAAACCGGTCCTAGAATGCTTGATTCCGGTCCAGGGAAGACATGGCTTGGCAGTTTGGGCTGGACTGTTCCCATCAGGCACAGGGTCAAGACTGATTTGCATATGGCCTTGTCTGAACTGGAGTGGCTTGGTGAGCAAAATAACGATTGATTAAACGCAGATCTATGACTGGGGGTGAATGTTTTACCATTGTTCAACATTCCGTCCATCATCTTGTGTGTTTTGCTGTTCACCCTATGTGGAAAGGGTACGCCCAAACGTGGGTCCCTTACTAACTAAGCCACGAAAGTCAAGCTATCCTCGCTGAAGAGGGTTGGTAGCCAGAAACTGGTCCTAGGATGCTTGATTCCGGTCCAGGGAAGACATGGCTTTTCAGTTCGGGCTGGACTATTCCCATGAGGCACAGGGTCAAGACTGATTTGCATATGGCCATGTCTGAACTTGAGTGGCTTGGTGAGCAAAATAAGGATGGATTAAACCCAGATCTATTACTGGGGGTGAATGTTTTGCCATTGTGCAACATTCCGTCCATCATCTTGTGTGTTTTGCTGTTCACCCTGTATGGGAAGGGTATGCCCAAACGTGGGTCCCGTGCTCACTATGCCACTGGAGTCAAGCTATCCTGGCTGAAGGCGGCTGATAGCCAGAAACCGGTTCTAGAATGCTTGATTCCGGTCCAGGGAAGACATGGCTTGGCAGTTTGGGCTAGACTGTTCCCATGAGGCACAGGGTCAAGACTGATTTGCACATGGCCTTGTCTGAACTGGAGTAGCTTGGTGAGCAAAATAACGATTGATTAAACCCAGATCTATGACTGTGGGTGAATGTTTTGCCATTGTGCAACATTCCGTCCATCATCTTGTGTGTTTTGCTGTTCACCCTATGTGGATAGGGTATGCCCAGACGTGGGTCCTGTGCTCACTAAGACGCTGTAGTCAAGCTATCCTGGCTGAAGACGGCTGATAGCCAGAAACCGTTCGTAGAATGCTTGATTCCGGTCCAGGGAAGACATGGCTTGGCAGTTCCCACGAGGCACAGGGTCAAGACTGATTTTCATATGGCAATGTCTGAACTGGGGTGGCTTGGTGAGCAACATAACGATGGATTAAACCCAGATCCATGTCCGGGGGTGAATGTTTTGCCATTGTGCAACATTCACTCCATCATCTTCTGTGTTTTGCTGTTCACCCTATGTGGGAAGGATATGCCCAGATGTGGGTCCTGTGCTCACTACTCCACTGGAGTCAAGCTATCCTGGCTGAAGACGGCTGATAGCCAGAAACCAGTCCTAGAATGCTTGATTCCGGTCCAGGGAAGACATGGCTTGGCAGTTTGGGCTGGACTGTTCCCATGAGGCACAGGGTCAAGACTGATTTGCATATGGCCAATTCTGAACTGGGGTGGCTTGGCGAGCAAAATAACGATGGATTAAACCCGGATCTATGACTGGGGGTGAATGTTTTGACATTGTGCAACATTCCGTCCATCAACTTGTGTGTTTTGCTGTTCACTCTGTGTGGGAAGGGTATGCCCAGACGTGGGTCCCGTACTCACTACGCCACTGCAGCCAAGCTATCCTGGCTGAAGACGGCTGGTAGCCAGAAACTGGTCCTAGAATGCTTGATTCTGGTCCAGGGAAGACATGGCTTGGCAGTTTGGGCTGGACTGTTCCCATGAGGCACAGGGTCAAGACTGATTTGCATATGGCCATGTCTGAACTGGGGTGGCTTGGTGAGCAAAATAACGAGGCATTAAACCTGGATCTATGACTGGGGGTGAATGTTTTGACATTGTGCAACATTCCGTCCATCATCTTGTGTGTTTTGCTGTTCACCCTATGTGGGAAGGGTATGCCCAGATGTGGGTCCTGTGCTCACTGCGCCACTGGAGTCAAGCTATCCTGGCTGAAGACGGCTGATAGCGAGAAACCAGTCCTAGAATGCTTGATTCCGGTGAGGGAAGACATGGATTGGCAGTTCGGGCTGAACGGTTCCCATGAGGCACAGGGTCAAGACTGATTTGCATATGGCCATTTCTGAACTGGGGTGGCTTGGTGAGCAAAATAACGATGGATTCAACCCAGATCTATGACTGGGGTGAATTTTTTGCCATTGTGCAACATTCCGTCCATCATCTTGTGTGTTTTGCTGTTTTCCTTATGTGGGACGAGTATGCCCAGACGAGGGTCCCGTGGGCACTACGCCATTGGAGTCAAGCTATCCTGGCTGAAGATGGCTGATAGCCAAAAACCGGTCCTAGAATGCTTGATTCCGGTGAGGGAAGACATGGCTTGGCAGTTAAGGCTGGACTGTTCCCATGAGGCACAGGGTCAAAACTGATTTGCATATGGCCATTTCTGAACTGGGGTGGCTTGGTGAGCAAAATAACGATGGATTTAACCCAGATCTATGACTGCGGGTGAATGTTTTGCCATTGTGCAACATTCCGTCCCTCATCTTGTGTGTATTGCTGTTCCCCCTATGTGGGATGAGTATGCCCAGACGAGGATCCCGTGAGCACTATGCCATTGGAGTCAAGCTATCCTGGCTGAAGACGGCTGATAGCCAGAAACCGGTCCTAGAATGCTTGATTCCGGTCCAGAGAAGTCATGGCTTGGCAGTTCGGGCTGGACTGTTCCCATGAGGCACAGGGTCAAGACTGATTTGCATATGGCCATGTCTGAACTGGGGTGGCTTGGTGAGCAAAATAACAATGGATTAAACCCAGAGCTATGACTGGGGGTGAATTTCTTGCCATTGTGCAACATTCCGTCCATCATCTTGTTTGTTTTGCTGTTCACCCTGTGTGGGAAGGGTATGCCCAGACGTGGGTCCCGTGCTCACTATGCCACTGGAGTCAAGCTATCCTGTCTGAAGACGGCTGATAGCCAGAAACCGGTCCTAGAATGATTGATTCCGGTGCAGGGAAGAAATGGCTTGGCCGTTTGTGCTGGACTGTTCCCATGAGCCACAGGGTCAAGACTGATTTGCATATGGCCTTGTCTGAAGTGGAGTGGCTTGGTCAGCAAAATAACAATTGATTAAACCCAGATCTATGACTGGGGTGAATGTTTTGCCATTGTGCAACATTCCGTCCATCATTTTGTGTGTTTTGCTGTTCACCCTATGTGGATAGGGTATGCCCAGACGTGGGTCCCGTGCTCACTACGCCACTGGAGTCAAGCTATCCTGGCTGAAGACGGCTGATAGCCAGAAACCGGTCGTAGAATGCTTGATTCCGGTCCAGGGAAGACATGGCTTGACAGTTCGGGCTGGACTTGCATAGGGCCATGTCTGAACTGGGGTTGCTTGGTGAGCAAAATAACAATGGATTAAACCCAGATCTATGACCGGAGGTGAATGTTTTGCCATTGTGCTACATTCCGTCCATCATCTTGTGTGTTTTGCTGTTCACCCTATGTGGGAAGGTTATGCGCAGACGTGGGTCCCGTTCTCACTTAGCCACTGGAGTCAAGCTATCCTGGCTGAAGACGGTTGATAGCCAGAAACCGGTCCTAGAATGCTTGATTCTGGTCCAGGGAAGACATGGCTTGGCAGTTCGGACTGGACTGTTCCCATGAGGCACAGGGTCAAGACTGATTTGCATATGACCATGTCTAAACTGGGTTGGCTTGGTGAACAAAATAACAATGGATTAATCCCAGATCTATGACTGGGGGTGAATGTTTTGCCATTGTGCAACATTCCGTCCATCATCTTGTGTGTTATGCTGCTCACCCTATGTGGGAAGGGTAGGCCCAGACGTGGGTCCCATGCTCACTATATCACTGGAGTCAAGCTATCCTGGCTGAAGACGGCTGATAGCCAGAAACTGGTCCTAGAATGCTTGATTCCGGTCCAAGGAAGACATGGCTTGGCAGTTTGGGCTAGACTGTTCCCATGAGGCACAGGGTCAAGACTGATTTGCTTATGGCCAATTCTGAACTGGGTGGCTTGGTGAGCAAAATAACGATGGATTAAACCCGGATCTATGACTGGGGGTGAATGTTTTGACATTGTGCAACATTCCATCCATCATCTTGTGTGTTTTGCTGTTCACCCTATGTGGAAAGGGTACGCCCAAACGTGGGTCCCGTACTCACTACGCCCCTGGAGTCAAGCTATCCTGGCTGAAGACGGCTGATAGCCAGAAACCAGTTCTAGAATGCTTGATTCCGGTCCAGGGAAGACATGGCTTGGCAGTTTGGGCTGGACTGTTCCCATGAGGCACAGGATCAAGACTGATTTGCATATGGTCAATTCTGAACTGAAGTGGCTTGGTGAGCAAAATAACAATGGATTAAACCCGGATCTATGACTGGGGGTGAATGTTTTGACATTGTGCAACATTCCGTCCATCATCTTGTGTGTTTTGCTGTTTTCCCTATGTGGGACGAGAATGCCCAGATGAGGGTCCCGTGGGCACTACGCCATTGGAGTCAAGCTATCCTGGCAGAAGACGGCTGATAGCCAGAAACCTGTCCTAGAATGCTTGATTCCGGTGAGGGAAGACATGGCTTTGCAGTTCGGGCTGGACTGTTCCCATGAGGCACAGGGTCAAGACTGATTTGCATATGGCCATTTCTGAACTGGGGTGGCTTGGTGAGCAAAATACCGATGGATTCAACCCAGATCTATGACTGCTGGTGAATGTTTTGCCATTGTGCAACATTCCGTCCATCATCTTGTGTGTTTTGCTGTTCACCCTATGTGGATAGGGTATGCCCGGACGTGGGTCCTGTGCTCACTACGCCACTGGAGTCAAGCTATACTGGCTGAAGACGGCTGATGGCCAGAAACCGGTCGTAGAATGCTTGATTCCGGTCCAGAGAAGACATGGCTTGGCAGTTCGGGCTGGACTGTTCCCATGAGGCACAGGGTCAAGACTGATTTGCATATGGCCATGTCTGAACTGGGGTGGCTTGGTGAGCAAAATAACAATGGATTAAACCCAGAGCTATGACTGGGGGTGAATTTCTTGCCATTGTGCAACATTCCGTCCATCATCTTGTTTGTTTTGCTGTTCACCCTGTGTGGGAAGGGTATGCCCAGACGTGGGTCCCGTGCTCACTATGCCACTGGAGTCAAGCTATCCTGTCTGAAGACGGCTGATAGCCAGAAACCGGTCCTAGAATGATTGATTCCGGTGCAGGGAAGAAATGGCTTGGCCGTTTGTGCTGGACTGTTCCCATGAGCCACAGGGTCAAGACTGATTTGCATATGGCCTTGTCTGAACTGGAGTGGCTTGGTCAGCAAAATAACAATTGATTAAACCCAGATCTATGACTGGGGTGAATGTTTTGCCATTGTGCAACATTCCGTCCATCATTTTGTGTGTTTTGCTGTTCACCCTATGTGGATAGGGTATGCTCAGACGTGGGTCCCGTGCTCACTACGCCACTGGAGTCAAGCTATCCTGGCTGAAGACGGCTGATAGCCAGAAACCGGTCGTAGAATGCTTGATTCCGGTCCAGGGAAGACATGGCTTGACAGTTCGGGCTGGACTTGCATATGGCCATGTCTGAACTGGGGTTGCTTGGTGAGCAAAATAACAATGGATTAAACCCAGATCTATGACCGGAGGTGAATGTTTTGCCATTGTGCAACATTCCGTCCATCATCTTGTGTGTTTTGCTGTTCACCCTATGTGGGAAGGTTATGCGCAGACGTGGGTCCCGTTCTCACTTAGCCACTGGAGTCAAGCTTTCCTGGCTGAAGACGGTTGATAGCCAGAAACCGGTCCTAGAATGCTTGATTCTGGTCCAGGGAAGACATGGCTTGGCAGTTCGGACTGGACTGTTCCCATGAGGCACAGGGTCAAGACTGATTTGCATATGACCATGTCTAAACTGGGTTGGCTTGGTGAGCAAAATAACAATGGATTAATCCCAGATCTATGACTGGGGGTGAATGTTTTGCCATTGTGCAACATTCCGTCCATCATCTTGTGTGTTATGCTGTTCACCCTATGTGGGAAGGGTAGGCCCAGACGTGGGTCCCATGTTCACTATATCACTGGAGTCAAGCTATCTTGGCTGAAGACGGCTGATAGCCAGAAACTGGTCCTAGAATGCTTGATTCCGGTCCAAGGAAGACATGGCTTGGCAGTTTGGGCTAGACTGGTCCCATGAGGCACAGGGTCAAGACTGATTTGCTTATGGCCAATTCTGAACTGGGTGGCTTGGTGAGCAAAATAACGATGGATTAAACCCGGATCTATGACTGGGGGTGAATGTTTTGACATTGTGCAACATTCCATCCATCATCTTGTGTGTTTTGCTGTTCACCCTATGTGGAAAGGGTACGCCCAAACGTGGGTCCCGTACTCACTACGCCCCTGGAGTCAAGCTATCCTGGCTGAAGACGGCTGATAGCCAGAAACCGGTTCTAGAATGCTTGATTCCGGTCCAGGGAAGACATGGCTTGGCAGTTTGGGCTGGACTGTTCCCATGAGGCACAGGATCAAGACTGATTTGCATATGGTCAATTCTGAACTGAAGTGGCTTGGTGAGCAAAATAACAATGGATTAAACCCGGATCTATGACTGGGGGTGAATGTTTTGACATTGTGCAACATTCCGTCCATCATCTTGTGTGTTTTGCTGTTTTCCCTATGTGGGACGAGTATGCCCAGATGAGGGTCCCGTGGGCACTACGCCATTGGAGTCAAGATATCCTGGCAGAAGACGGCTGATAGCCAGAAACCTGTCCTAGAATGCTTGATTCCGGTGAGGGAAGACATGGCTTTGCAGTTCGGGCTGGACTGTTCCCATGAGGCACAGGGTCAAGACTGATTTGCATATGGCCATTTCTGAACTGGGGTGGCTTGGTGAGCAAAATACCGATGGATTCAACCCAGATCTATGACTGCTGGTGAATGTTTTGCCATTGTGCAACATTCCGTCCATCATCTTGTGTGTTTTGCTGTTCACCCTATGTGGATAGGGTATGCCCGGACGTGGGTCCTGTGCTCACTACGCCACTGGAGTCAAGCTATCCTGGCTGAAGACAGCTGATAGCCAGAAACCAGTCGTAGAATGCTTGATTCCGGTCCAGGGAAGACATGGCTTGGCAGTTCCCACGAGGCACAGGGTCAATACTGATTTTCATATGGCCATGTCTGAACTGGGGTGGCTTGGTGAGCAACATAACGATGGATTAAACCCAGATTTATGTCCGGAGTGAATGTTTTGCCATTGTGCAACATTCTGTCCATCATCTTGTGTGTTTTGCTGTTCACCCTATGTGGGAAGGGTATGCCCAGACGAGGGTCCTGTGGTCACTACGCCACTGAAGTCAAGCTATCCTGGCTGAAGACGGCTGACAGCCAGAAACCGGTCCTAGAATGCTTGATTCCGGTCTAGGGAAGACATGGCTTGGCAGTTCAGACTGGACTGTTCCCATGAGGCACAGGGTCAAGACTGATTTGCATATGGCCATGTCTGAACTGGGGTGGCTTGGTGAGCAAAATAATGATGAATTAAACCCGCATCTATGACAGGGGGTTAATGTTTTGCCATTGTGCAACATTCCGTCCATCATCTTGTGTGTTTTGCTGTTCACCCTGTGTGGGAAGGGTATGCCCAGACATGGGTCCCGTGCTCACTACGCCACTGGAGTCAAGCTATCCTGGCTGAAGACTGCTGATAGCCAGAAACCGGTCCTAGAATGCTTGATTCCGGTCCAGGGAAGACATGGCTTGGCAGTTTGGGCTGGACTGTTCCCATCAGGCACAGGGTCAAGACTGATTTGCATATGGCCTTGTCTGAACTGGAGTGGCTTGGTGAGCAAAATAACGATTGATTAAACGCAGATCTATGACTGGGGGTGAATGTTTTACCATTGTTCAACATTCCGTCCATCATCTTGTGTGTTTTGCTGTTCACCCTATGTGGAAAGGGTACGCCCAAACGTGGGTCCCTTACTAACTAAGCCACGAAAGTCAAGCTATCTTCGCTGAAGAGGGTTGGTAGCCAGAAACTGGTCCTAGAATGCTTGATTCCGGTCCAGGGAAGACATGGCTTTTCAGTTCGGGCTAGACTATTCCCATGAGGCACAGGGTCAAGACTGATTTGCATATGGCCATGTCTGAACTTGAGTGGCTTGGTGAGCAAAATAAGGATGGATTAAACCCAGATCTATTACTGGGGGTGAATGTTTTGCCATTGTGCAACATTCCGTCCATCATCTTGTGTGTTTTGCTGTTCACCCTGTATGGGAAGGGTATGCCCAAACGTGGGTCCCGTGCTCACTATGCCACTGGAGTCAAGCTATCCTGGCTGAAGGCGGCTGATAGCCAGAAACCGGTTCTAGAATGCTTGATTCCGGTCCAGGGAAGACATGGCTTGGCAGTTTGGGCTAGACTGTTCCCATGAGGCACAGGGTCAAGACTGATTTGCACATGGCCTTGTCTGAACTGGAGTAGCTTGGTGAGCAAAATAACGATTGATTAAACCCAGATCTATGACTGGGGGTGAATGTTTTGCCATTGTGCAACATTCCGTCCATCATCTTGTGTGTTTTGCTGTTCACCCTATGTGGATAGGGTATGCCCAGACGTGGGTCCTGTGCTCACTACGCCGCTGTAGTCAAGCTATCCTGGCTGAAGACGGCTGATAGCCAGAAACCGTTCGTAGAATGCTTGATTCCGGTCCAGGGAAGACATGGCTTGGCAGTTCCCACGAGGCACAGGGTCAAGACTGATTTTCATATGGCAATGTCTGAACTGGGGTGGCTTGGTGAGCAACATAACGATGGATTAAACCCAGATCCATGTCCGGGGGTGAATGTTTTGCCATTGTGCAACATTCACTCCATCATCTTCTGTGTTTTGCTGTTCACCCTATGTGGGAAGGATATGCCCAGATGTGGGTCCTGTGCTCACTACTCCACTGGAGTCAAGCTATCCTGGCTGAAGACGGCTGATAGCCAGAAACCAGTCCTAGAATGCTTGATTCCGGTCCAGGGAAGACATGGCTTGGCAGTTTGGGCTGGACTGTTCCCATGAGGCACAGGGTCAAGACTGATTTGCATATAGCCAATTCTGAACTGGGGTGGCTTGGCGAGCAAAATAACGATGGATTAAACCCGGATCTATGACTGGGGGTGAATGTTTTGACATTGTGCAACATTCCGTCCATCAACTTGTGTGTTTTGCTGTTCACTCTGTGTGGGAAGGGTATGCCCAGACGTGGGTCCCGTACTCACTACGCCACTGCAGCCAAGCTATCCTGGCTGAAGACGGCTGGTAGCCAGAAACTGGTCCTAGAATGCTTGATTCTGGTCCAGGGAAGACATGGCTTGGCAGTTTGGGCTGGACTGTTCCCATGAGGCACAGGGTCAAGACTGATTTGCATATGGCCATGTCTGAACTGGGGTGGCTTGGTGAGCAAAATAACGAGGCATTAAACCTGGATCTATGACTGGGGGTGAATGTTTTGACATTGTGCAACATTCCGTCCATCATCTTGTGTGTTTTGCTGTTCACCCTATGTGGGAAGGGTATGCCCAGATGTGGGTCCTGTGCTCACTGCGCCACTGGAGTCAAGCTATCCTGGCTGAAGACGGCTGATAGCGAGAAACCAGTCCTAGAATGCTTGATTCCGGTGAGGGAAGACATGGATTGGCAGTTCGGGCTGGACGGTTCCCATGAGGCACAGGGTCAAGACTGATTTGCATATGGCCATTTCTGAACTGGGGTGGCTTGGTGAGCAAAATAATGATGGATTCAACCCAGATCTATGACTGGGGGTGAATTTTTTGCCATTGTGCAACATTCCGTCCATCATCTTGTGTGTTTTGCTGTTTTCCTTATGTGGGACGAGTATGCCCAGACGAGGGTCCCGTGGGCACTACGCCATTGGAGTCAAGCTATCCTGGCTGAAGATGGCTGATAGCCAAAAACCGGTCCTAGAATGCTTGATTCCGGTGAGGGAAGACATGGCTTGGCAGTTAAGGCTGGACTGTTCCCATGAGGCACAGGGTCAAAACTGATTTGCATATGGCCATTTCTGAACTGGGGTGGCTTGGTGAGCAAAATAACGATGGATTTAACCCAGATCTATGACTGCGGGTGAATGTTTTGCCATTGTGCAACATTCCGTCCCTCATCTTGTGTGTATTGCTGTTCCCCCTATATGGGATGAGTATGCCCAGACGAGGATCCCGTGAGCACTATGCCATTGGAGTCAAGCTATCCTGGCTGAAGACGGCTGATAGCCAGAAACCGGTCCTAGAATGCTTGATTCCGGTCCAGAGAAGACATGGCTTGGCAGTTCGGGCTGGACTGTTCCCATGAGGCACAGGGTCAAGACTGATTTGCATATGGCCATGTCTGAACTGGGGTGGCTTGGTGAGCAAAATAACAATGGATTAAACCCAGAGCTATGACTGGGGGTGAATTTCTTGCCATTGTGCAACATTCCGTCCATCATCTTGTTTGTTTTGCTGTTCACCCTGTGTGGGAAGGGTATGCCCAGACGTGGGTCCCGTGCTCACTATGCCACTGGAGTCAAGCTATCCTGTCTGAAGACGGCTGATAGCCAGAAACTGGTCCTAGAATGATTGATTCCGGTGCAGGGAAGAAATGGCTTGGCCGTTTGTGCTGGACTGTTCCCATGAGCCACAGGGTCAAGACTGATTTGCATATGGCCTTGTCTGAAGTGGAGTGGCTTGGTCAGCAAAATAACAATTGATTAAACCCAGATCTATGACTGGGGTGAATGTTTTGCCATTGTGCAACATTCCGTCCATCATTTTGTGTGTTTTGCTGTTCACCCTATGTGGATAGGGTATGCCCAGACGTGGGTCCCGTGCTCACTACGCCACTGGAGTCAAGCTATCCTGGCTGAAGACGGCTGATAGCCAGAAACCGGTCGTAGAATGCTTGATTCCGGTCCAGGGAAGACATGGCTTGACAGTTCGGGCTGGACTTGCATAGGGCCATGTCTGAACTGGGGTTGCTTGGTGAGCAAAATAACAATGGATTAAACCCAGATCTATGACCGGAGGTGAATGTTTTGCCATTGTGCTACATTCCGTCCATCATCTTGTGTGTTTTGCTGTTCACCCTATGTGGGAAGGTTATGCGCAGACGTGGGTCCCGTTCTCACTTAGCCACTGGAGTCAAGCTATCCTGGCTGAAGACGGTTGATAGCCAGAAACCGGTCCTAGAATGCTTGATTCTGGTCCAGGGAAGACATGGCTTGGCAGTTCGGACTGGACTGTTCCCATGAGGCACAGGGTCAAGACTGATTTGCATATGACCATGTCTAAACTGGGGTGGCTTGGTGAGCAAAATAACAATGGATTAAACCCAGAGCTATGACTGGGGGTGAATTTCTTGCCATTGTGCAACATTCCGTCCATCATCTTGTGTGTTATGCTGCTCACCCTATGTGGGAAGGGTAGGCCCAGACGTGGGTCCCGTGCTCACTATGCCACTGGAGTCAAGCTATCCTGTCTGAAGACGGCTGATAGCCAGAAACCGGTCCTAGAATGATTGATTCCGGTGCAGGGAAGAAATGGCTTGGCCGTTTGTGCTGGACTGTTCCCATGAGCCACAGGGTCAAGACTGATTTGCATATGGCCTTGTCTGAAGTGGAGTGGCTTGGTCAGCAAAATAACAATTGATTAAACCCAGATCTATGACTGGGGTGAATGTTTTGCCATTGTGCAACATTCCGTCCATCATTTTGTGTGTTTTGCTGTTCACCCTATGTGGATAGGGTATGCCCAGACGTGGGTCCCGTGCTCACTACGCCACTGGAGTCAAGCTATCCTGGCTGAAGACGGCTGATAGCCAGAAACCGGTCGTAGAATGCTTGATTCCGGTCCAGGGAAGACATGGCTTGACAGTTCGGGCTGGACTTGCATAGGGCCATGTCTGAACTGGGGTTGCTTGGTGAGCAAAATAACAATGGATTAAACCCAGATCTATGACCGGAGGTGAATGTTTTGCCATTGTGCTACATTCCGTCCATCATCTTGTGTGTTTTGCTCTTCACCCTATGTGGGAAGGTTATGCGCAGACGTGGGTCCCGTTCTCACTTAACCACTGGAGTCAAGCTATCCTGGCTGAAGACGGTTGATAGCCAGAAACCGGTCCTAGAATGCTTGATTCTGGTCCAGGGAAGACATGGCTTGGCAGTTCGGACTGGACTGTTCCCATGAGGCACAGGGTCAAGACTGATTTGCATATGACCATGTCTAAACTGGGTTGGCTTGGTGAGCAAAATAACAATGGATTAATCCCAGATCTATGACTGGGGGTGAATGTTTTGCCATTGTGCAACATTCCGTCCATCATCTTGTGTGTTTTGCTGTTCACCCTATGTGGAAAGGGTACGCCCAAACATGGGTCCCGTACTCACTACGCCCCTGGAGTCAAGCTATCCTGGCTGAAGACGGCTGATAGCCAGAAACCGGTTCTAGAATGCTTGATTCCGGTCCAGGGAAGACATGGCTTGGCAGTTTGGGCTGGACTGTTCCCATGAGGCACAGGATCAAGACTGATTTGCATATGGTCAATTCTGAACTGAAGTGGCTTGGTGAGCAAAATAACAATGGATTAAACCCGGATCTATGACTGGGGGTGAATGTTTTGACATTGTGCAACATTCCGTCCATCATCTTGTGTGTTTTGCTGTTTTCCCTATGTGGGACGAGAATGCCCAGATGAGGGTCCCGTGGGCACTACGCCATTGGAGTCAAGCTATCCTGGCTGAAGACGGCTGATAGCCGGAAACCGGTCCTAGAATGCTTGATTCCGGTCCAGGGAAGACATGGCTTGGCAGTTTGGGCTGGACTGTTCCCATGAGGCACAGGGTCAAGACTGATTTGCATATGGCCTTGTCTGAACTGGAGTGGCTTGGTGAGCAAAATAACGATTGATTAAAACACAGATCTATGAATGGTGGTGAATGTTTTGCCATTGTGCAACATTCCGTCCATCATCTTGTGTATTTTGCTGTTCACCCTATGTGGATAGGGTATGCCCAGACGTGGGTCCCGTGCTCACTTCGCCACTGGAGTCAAGCTATCCTGGCTGAAGACGGCTGATAGCCAGAAACCGGTCCTTGAATGCTTGATTCCGGTCCAGGGAAGACATGGCTAGGCAGTTTGGGCTGGACTGTTCCCATGAGGCACAGGATCAAGACTACTTTGCATATGGCCAATTCTGAACTTAAGTGGCTTGGTGAGCAAAATAACGATGGATTAAACCCGGATCTATAACTGGGGGTGAATGTGTTGACATTGTGCAACATTCCGTCCATCATCTTCTGTGTTTTGCTATTCACCCTATGTGGGAAAGGTATGCCCAGACGTGGATCCCGTGCTCACTACTCCACTGGAGTCAAGCTATCCTGGCTGAAGACGGCTGATCCAGGGAAGACATGGCTTGGCAGTTTGGGTTAGACTGTTCCCATGAGGCACAGGATCAAGACAGATTTGCATATGGCCAATTCTGAACTGAAGTGGCTTGGTGAGCAAAATAACGATGGATTAAACCCGGATCTATGACTGGGGGTGAATGTTTTGACATTGTGCAACATTCCGTCCATCATCTTGTGTGTTTTGCTGTTCACCCTATGTGGGAAAGGTATGCCCAGACGTGGGTCCTGTGCTCACTACGCCACTGGAGTCAAGCTATCCTGGCTGAAGACGGCTGATAGCCAGAAACCGGTCGTAGAATGATTGATTCCGGTCCAGGGAAGACATGGTTTGGCAGTTCCCACGAGGCACAGGGTCAAGACTGATTTTTATATGGCCATGTCTAAACTGGGGTGGCTTGGTGAGCAACATAACGATGGATTAAACCCAGATCTATGTCCCGGGGTGAATGTTTTGCCATTGTGCAACATTCTGTCAATCATCTTGTGTGTTTTGCTGTTCACCGTATGTGGGAAGGGTATACCCAGATATGGGTCCTGTGCTCACTACTCTACTGGAGTCGAGCTATCCTGGCTGAAGACGGCTGATAGCCAGAAACCGGTCCTAGAATGCTTGATTCCGGTCCAGGGAAGACATGGCTTGGCAGATTGGGCTAGACTGTTCCCATGTGGCACAGGGTCAAGACTGATTTGCATATGGCCAATTCTGAACTGGGGTGGCTTGGTGAGCAAAATGACGATGGATTAAACCCGGATCTATGACTGGGGGTGAATGTTTTGACATTGTGCAACATTCCGTCCATCATCTTGTGTGTTTTGCTGTTCACCCTATGTAGAAAGGATACGCCCAGACGTGGGTGCTGTACTCCCTACGCCACTGGAGTCAAGCTATCCTGGCTGAAGACGGCTGATAGCCAGAAACCGGTTCTAGAATGCTTGATTCCGGTCCAGGGAAGACATGGCTTGGCAGTTTGGGATGGCCTGTTCCCATGAGGCACAGGATCAAGACTGATTTGCATATGGCCAATTCTGAAGTGAAGTGGCTTGGTGAGCAAAATAACGATGGATTAAACCCGGATCTATGACTGGGGGTGAATGTTTTGACATTGTGCAACATTCCGTCCATTATCTTGTGTGTTTTGCTGTTCACCCTATGTGGGAAGGGTATGCCCAGATGTGGGTCCCCTGCTCACTATGCCACTGGAGTCAAGCTATCCTGGCTGAAGACGGCTGATAGCCAGAAACCGGTCCGAGAATGCTTGATTCCGGTGAGGGAAGACATGGCTTGGCAGTCGGGCTGGACTGTTCCCATGAGGCACAGGGTCAAGACTGATTTGCATATGGCCATTTCTGAACTGGGGTGGCTTGGTGAGCAAAATAAAGATGGATTCAACCCAGATCTATGCCTGCGGGTGAATGTTTTGACATTGTGCAACATTCCATCCATCATCTTGTGTGTTTTGCTGTTCACCCTATGTGGAAAGGGTACGCCCAAACGTGGGTCCCGTACTCACTACGCCACTGGAGTCAAGCTATCCTGGCTGAAGACGGCTGATAGCCAGAAACCTGTCCTAGAATGCTTGATTCCGGTGAGGGAAGACATGGCTTGGAAGTTCGGGCTGGACTGTTCCCATGAGGCACAGGGTCAAGACTGATTTGCATATGGCCATTTCTGAACTGGGGTGGTGCGGTGAGCAAAATAACGATGGATTCAACCCAGATCTATGACTGCGGTGAATGTTTTGCCATTGTGCAACATTCCGTCCATCATCTTGTGTGTTTTTCTGTTCACCCTATGTGGATAGGGTATGCCCAGACGTGGGTCCTGTGCTCACTACGCCATTGGAGTCAAGCTATCCTGGCTGAAGACGGCTGATAGTCAGAAACCGGTCGTAAAATGCTTGATTCTGGTCCAGGGAAGACATGGCTTGGCAGTTCCTACGAGGCACAGGGTCAAGACTGATTTTCATATCCCCATGTCTGAACTGGGGTGGCTTGGTGAGCAAAATAACGATGGATTCAACCCAGATCTATGACTGCGGGTGAATGTTTTGCCATTGTGCAACATTCTGTCCATCATCTTGTGTGTTTTGCTGTTCACCCTATGTGGGAAGGGTATGCCCCGACGAGGGTCCTGTGGCCACTACGCCACTGAAGTCAAGCTATCCTGGCTAAAGACGGCTGATAGCCAGAAACCGGTCCTAGAATGCTTGATTCCGGTCCAGGGAAGACATGGCTTGGCAGTTCAGGCTGGACTGTTCCCATGAGGCACAGGGTCAAGACTGATTTGCATATGGCCATGTCTGAACTGGTTTGGCTTGGTGCTCAAAATAATGATGAATTAAACCCGGATCTATGACTGGGGGTGAATGTTTTGCCATTGTGCAACTTTCCGTCCATCATCTTGTGTGTTTTGCTGTTCACACTATGTGGAAAGGGTACGCCCAAACGTGGGTCCCGTACTCACTACGCCACTGGAGTCAAGCTATCCTGGCTGAAGACGGCTGATAGCCGGAAACCGGTCCTAGAATGCTTGATTCCGGTCCAGGGAAGACATGGCTTGGCAGTTTGGGCTGGACTGTTCCCATGAGGCACAGGGTCAAGACTGATTTGCATATGGCCTTGTCTGAACTGGAGTGGCTTGGTGAGCAAAATAACGATTGATTAAAACACAGATCTATGAATGGTGGTGAATGTTTTGCCATTGTGCAACATTCCGTCCATCATCTTGTGTATTTTGCTGTTCACCCTATGTGGATAGGGTATGCCCAGACGTGGGTCCCGTGCTCACTTCGCCACTGGAGTCAAGCTATCCTGGCTGAAGACGGCTGATAGCCAGAAACCGGTCCTTGAATGCTTGATTCCGGTCCAGGGAAGACATGGCTAGGCAGTTTGGGCTGGACTGTTCCCATGAGGCACAGGGTCAAGACTGATTTGCATATGGCCAATTCTGAACTGGGGTGGCTTGGTGGGCAAAATAACGATGGATTAAACCCAGATCTGTGACTGGGGGTGAATGTTTTGACATTGTGCAACATTCCGTCCATCATCTTGTGTGTTTTGCTGTTCACCCTATGTGGATAGAGTATGCCCAGACGTGGGTCCCGTGCTCACTACGCCACTGGAGTCAAGCTATCCTGGCTGAAGACGGCTGATAGCCAGAAACCGGTCGTAGAATGCTTGATTCCGGTACAGGGAAGACATGGCTTGGCAGTTCAGGCTGGACTTGCATATGGCCATGTCTGAACTGGGGTGGCTTGGTGAGCAAACTAACAATGGATTAAACCCAGATCAATGACGGGGGTTGAATGTTTTGCCATTGTGCAACATTCCGTCCATCATCTTGTGTGTTTTGCTGTTCATCCTATGTGGGAAGGGTATGCCCAGACGTGGGTACCGTGGTCACTACGCCACCGGAGTCAAGCTATCCTGGCTGAAGACGGCTGATAGCCAGAAACCGGTCCTGGAATGCTTAATTCCAGTCCAGGATAGACATGGCTTGGCAGTTCGGGCTGGACTGTTCCCACGAGGCACAGGATCAAGACTGATTTGCATATGGCATGTCTGAACTGGGGTGGCTTGGTGAGCAACATAACAATGGATTAAACACAGATCTATGTCTGGGGGTGAATGTTTTGCCATTGTGCAACATTCTGTCCATCATCTTGTGTGTTTTGCTGTTTACCCTATGTTGGAAGGGTATGCCCAGATGTGGGTCCTGTGCTCACTACTCCACTGGAGTCAAGCTATCCTGGCTGAAGACAGCTGATAGCCAGAAACCGGGCCTAGAATGCTTGATTCCGGTCCAGGGAAGACATGGCTTGGCAGTTCGGGCTGGGCTGTTCCCATGAGGCACAGGGTCAAGACTGATTTGCATATGGCCAATTCTGAACTGGGGTGGCGTGGTGAGCAAAATAACGATGGATTAAACCCAGATCTATGACTGGGGTGAATGTTTTGCCATTGTGCAACATTCCAACCATCATCTTGTGTGTTTTGCTGTTTACCCTATGTGGGTCGAGTATGCCCACACGAGGGGCCCGTGGTCACTACGCCACTGGAGTCAAGCTATCCTGGCTGAAGACAGCTGGTAGCCAGAAACCGGTCCTAGAATGCTTGATTCCGGTCCAGGGAAGACATGGCTTGGCAGTTCAGGTTGGACTGTTCCCATGAGGCACAGGGTCAAGACTGATTTGCATATGGCCATGTCTGAACTGGGGTGGCTTGGTGAGCAAAATAATGATGGATTAAACCCGAATCTATGACTGGGGGTGAATGTTTTGCCATTGTGCAACATTCCGTCCATCATCTTGTGTGTTTTGCTGTTCACCCTATGTGGGAAGGGTATGCCCAGACGTGGGTCCCGTGCTCACTACGCCACTGGAGTCAAGCTATCCTGGATGAAGACGGCTGATAGCCAGAAACAGGTCCTAGAATTCTTGATTCCGGTCCAGTGAAGACATGGCTTGGCAGTTTGGGCTGGACTGTTCCTATGAGGCACAGGGTCGAGACTGATTTGCATATGGCCATGTTTGAACTGGGGTGGCTTGTTGAGCAAAATAACAATGGATTCAACCCAGATCTATGACTGGGGTGAATGTTTTGCCATTGTGCAACATTCCGTCCATCATCTTGTGTGTTTTGCTGTTTACCCTATGTGGGTCGAGTGTGCCCAGACGAGGGTCCCGTGGTCACTACGGAACTGGAGTCAAGCTATCCTGGCTGAAGCTGGCTGATAGCCAGAAACCGGTCCTGGAATGCTTGATTCCAGTCCAGGATAGACATGGCTTGGCAGTTCGGGCTGGACTGTTCCCATGAGGCACAGGATGAAGACTGATCTGCATATGGCCATGTCGGAACTGGGGTGGCTTGGTGAGCAAAATAACGATGGATTGAACCCAGATCTAAGACTGCGGGTGAATGTTTTGCTACTGCGCATCATTCCTTCCATCAATTTTCTGTATTTTGCTGTTCCCCCTATGTGGGAAGGGTATGCCCAGACGTGAGTACTGTGCTCACTACGCCAGCGGAGTCAAGCTATCCTTGCTGAAGACGGCTGATAGCCAGAAACTGGTCCTAGAATGCTTGATTCCGGTCCAGGGAAGACATGGCTTGGCAGTTCGGGCTGGACTGTTCCCACGAGGCACAGGATCAAGACTGATTTGCATATGGCATGTCTGAACTGGGGTGGCTTGGTGAGCAAAATAACAATGGATTCAACCCAGATCTATGACTGGGGTGAATGTTTTGCCATTGTGCAAAATTCGGTCCATCATCTTGTGTGTTTTGCTGTTTACCCTATGTGGGTCGAGTACCCAGACGAGGGTCCCGTGGTCACTACGCCACTGGAGTCAAGCTTTCCTGGCTGAAGACAGCTGTTAGCCAGAAACCAGGCCTAGAATGCTTGATTCCGGTCCAGGGAAGACATGGCTTGGCAGTTCGGGCTGGACTGTTCCCATGAGGCACAGGGTCAAGACTGATTTGCATATGGCCAATTCTGAACTGGGGTGGCGTGGTGAGCAAAATAACGATGGATTAAACCCAGATCTATAACTGGAGGTTAATGTTTTGCCATTGTGCAACATACCGTCCATCACCTTGTGTGTTTTGCTGTTCACCCTATGTGGGTCGAGTATGCCCAGACGAGGGTCCCGTGGTCACTACGCCACTGGAGTCAACCTATCCTGGCTGAAGACAGATGGTAGCCAGAAACCGGTCCTAGAATGCTTGATTCCGGTCCAGGGAAGACATGGCTTGGCAGTTCAGGCTGGACTGTTCCCATGAGGCACAGGGTCAAGACTGATTTGCATATGGCCATGTCTGAACTGGGGTGGCTTGGTGAGCAAAATAATGATGGATTAAACCCGAATCTATGACTGGGGGTGAATGTTTTGCCATTGGCCAACATTCCGCCCATTATCTTGTGTGTTTTGCTGTTCACCCTATGTGGGAAGGGTATGCCCAGACATGGGTCCCGTGCTCACTACACCACTGGAGTCAAGCTATCCTGGGTGAAGACCGCTGATAGTTAGAAACCAGTCCTAGAATTCTTGATTCCGGTCCAGTGAAGACATGGCTTTGCAGTTTGGGCTGGACTGTTCCTATGAGGCACAGGGTCGAGACTGATTTGCATATGGCCATGTTTGAACTGGGGTGGCTTGTTGAGCAAAATAACAATGGATTCAACCCAGATCTATGACTGGGGTGAATGTTTTGCCATTGTGCAAAATTCGGTCCATCATCTTGTGTGTTTTGCTGTTTACCCTATGTGGGTCGAGTACCCAGACGAGGGTCCCGTGGTCACTACGCCACTGGAGTCAAGCTTTCCTGGCTGAAGACAGCTGGTAGCCAGAAACCGGTCCTAGAATGCTTGATTCCGGTCCAGGGAAGACAGGGCTTGGCAGTTCAGGCTGGACTGTTCCCATGAGGCACAGGGTCGACTGATTTGCATATGGCCATGTCTGAACTGGGGTGGCTTTGTGAGCAAAATAACGATGGATTAAACCCGAATCTATGACTGGGGGTGAATGTTTTGCCATTGTGCAACATTCCGTCCATCATCTTGTGTGTTTTGCTGTTCACCCTATGTGGAAAGGGTATGCCCAAACATGGGTCCCGTACTCACTACGGCACTGGAGTCAAGCTATCCTGGCTGAAGACCGCTGATAGCCAGAAACCGTCCTGGAATGCTTGATTCCAGTCCAGGATAGACATGGCTTGGCAGTTCGGGCTGGACTGTTCCCATGAGGCACAGGGTCGACTGATTTGCATATGGCCATGTCTGAACTGGGGTGGCTTTGTGAGCAAAATAACGATAGATTAAACCCGAATCTATGACTGGGGGTGAATGTTTTGCCATTGTGCAACATTCCGTCCATCATCTTGTGTGTTTTGCTGTTCACCCTATGTGGAAAGGGTATGCCCAAACATGGGCCCCGTACTCACTACGGCACTGGAGTCAAGCTATCCTGGCTGAAGACCGCTGATAGCCAGAAACCGGGCCTAGAATGCTTGATTCCGGTCCAGGGAAGACATGGCTTGGCAGTTCGGGCTGGACTGTTCCCATGAGGCACAGGGTCAAGACTGATTTGCATATGGCCAATTCTGAACTGGGGTGGCGTGGTGAGCAAAATAACGATGGATTAAACCCAGATCTATAACTGGAGGTTAATGTTTTGCCATTGTGCAACATACCGTCCATCACCTTGTGTGTTTTGCTGTTCACCCTATGTGGGTCGAGTATGCCCAGACGAGGGGCCCGTGGTCACTACGCCACTGGAGTCAAGCTATCCTGGCTGAAGACAGATGGTAGCCAGAAACCGGTCCTAGAATGCTTGATTCCGGTCCAGGGAAGACATGGCTTGGCAGTTCAGGCTGAACTGTTCCCATGAGGCACAGGGTCAAGACTGATTTGCATATGGCCATGTCTGAACTGGGGTTTCTTGGTGAGCAAAATAATGATGGATTAAACCCGAATCTATGACTGGGGGTGAATGTTTTGCCATTGTGCAACATTCCGTCCATCATCTTGTGTGTTTTGCTGTTCACCCTATGTGGGAAGGGTATGCCCAGACGTGGGTCCCGTGCTCACTACGCCACTGGAGTCAAGCTATCCTGGATGAAGACGGCTGATAGCCAGAAACCGGTCCTAGAATTCTTGATTCCGGTCCAGTGAAGACATGGCTTTGCAGTTTGGGCTGGACTGTTCCTATGAGGCACAGGGTCGAGACTGATTTGCATATGGCCATGTTTGAACTGGGGTGGCTTGTCGAGCAAAATAACAATGGATTCAACCCAGATCTATGACTGGGGTGAATGTTTTGCCATTGTGCAAAATTCCGTCCATCATCATGTGTGTTTTGCTGTTTACCCTATGTGGGTCGAGTATGCCCAGACGAGGGTCCCGTGGTCACTACGCCACTGGAGTCAAGCTTTCCTGGCTGAAGACAGCTGGTAGCCAGAAACCGGTCCTAGAATGCTTGATTCCATTCCAGGGAAGACAGGGCTTGGCAGTTCAGGCTGGACTGTTCCCATGAGGCACAGGGTCGACTGATTTGCATATGGCCATGTCTGAACTGGGGTGGCTCTGTGAGCAAAATAACGATGGATTAAACCCGAATCTATGACTGGGGGTGAATGTTTTGCCATTGTGCAACATTCCGTCCATCATCTTGTGTGTTTTGCTGTTCACCCTATGTGGAAAGGGTATGCCCAAACATGGGTCCCGTACTCACTACGGCACTGGAGTCAAGCTATCCTGGCTGAAGACCGCTGATAGCCAGAAACCGGTCCTGGAATGCTTGATTCCAGTCCAGGATAGACATGGCTTGGCAGTTCGGGCTGGACTGTTCCCATGAGGCACAGGATGAAGACTGATCTGCATTTGGCCATGTCGGAACTGGGGTGGCTTGGTGAGCAAAATAACGATGGATTAAACCCAGATCTAAGACTGCAGGTGAATGTTTTGCCATTGTGCAACATTCCGTCCATCATCTTGTGTGTTTTGCTGTTCACCCTATGTTAGAAGGGTATGCCCAGATGTGGGTCCTGTGCTCACTACTCCACTGGAGTCAAGCTATCCTGGCTGAAGACGGCTGATAGCCAGAAACCGGTCCTAGAATGCTTGATTCCGGTCCATGGAAGACATGCTTGGCAGTTTGGGCAGGACTGTTCCCATGAGGCACAGGGTCAAGACGGATTTGCTTATGGCCATGTCTGAACTGGAGTGGCTTGGTGAGCAAAATAACGATGGATTAAACCCAGATCTATGACTGGGGGTGAATGTTTTGACATTGTGCAACATTCCATCTATCATCTTGTGAGTTTTGCTGTTCACCCTATGTGGAAAGGGTATGCCCAAACGTGGGTCCCGTACTCACTACGCCAATGGAGTCAAGCAATCCTGGCTGAAGACGGCTGATAGCCAGAAACCGGTTCTAGAATGCTTGATTCCGGTCCAGGGAAGACATGGCTTAGCAGTTTGGGATGGACTGTTCCCATGAGGCACAGGATCAAGACTGATTTGCATATGGTCAATTCTGAACTGAAGTGGCTTGGTGAGCAAAATAACTATGGATTAAACCCGGATCTATGACTGGGGGGAATGTTTTGACATTGTGCAATATTCCGTCCATCATCTTGTGTGTTTTGCTGTTTTCCCTATGTGGGACGAGTATGCCCAGATGAGGGTCCCGTGGGCACTACGCCATTGGAGTCAAGCTATCCTGGCTGAAGACGGCTGATAGCCAGAAACCTGTCCTAGAATGCTTGATTCCGGTGAGGGAAGACATGGCTTGGCAGTTCGGGCTGGACTGTTCCCATGAGGCACAGGGTCAAGACTGATTTGCATATGGCCATTCCTGAACTGGGGTGGCTTGGTGAGCAAAATAACGATGGATTCAATCCAGTTCTATGACTGCAGGTGAATGTTTTGCCATTGTGCAACATTCCGTCCATCATCTTGTGTGCTTTGCTGTTCACCCTATGTGGATAGGGTATGCCCAGACGTGGGTCCCGTGCTCACTACGCCACTGGAGTCAAGCTATCCTGGCTGAAGACGGCTGATAGCCAGAAACCGGTCGTAGAATGCTTGATTCCGGTCCAGGGAAGAAATGGCTTGGCAGTTCCCACGAGGCACAGGGTCAAGACTGATTTTCATATGGCCATGTCTGAACTGGGGTGGCTTGTTGAGCAAAATAACGATGGATTAAACCCAGATCTATGACTGCGGGTGAATGTTTTGCCATTGTGCAACATTCCGTCCATCATCTTGTGTGTTTTGCTGTTCACCCTATGTGGGAAGGGTATGCCCAGACGAGGGTCCTGTGGTCACTACGCCACTGAAGTCAAGCTATCCTGGCTGAAGACGGCTGATAGCCAGAAACTGGTCCTAGAATGCTTGATTCCGGTCCAGGGAAGACATGGCTTGGCAGTTCAGGCTTGACTGTTCCCATGAGGCACAGGGTCAAGACTGATTTGCATATGGCGATGTCTGAACTGGTTTGGCTTGGTGAGCAAAATAATGATGAATTAAACCTGGATCTATGACTGGGGGTGAATGTTTTGCCATTGTGCAACAATCCGTCTATCATCTTGTGTGTTTTGCTGTTCACCCTATGTGGAAAGGGTACGCCCAAACGTGGGTCCCGTACTCACTACGCCACTGGAGTCAAGCTGTCCTGGCTGAAGACGGCTGATAGCCGGAAACCGGTCCTAGAATGCTTGATTCCGGTCCAGGGAAGACATGGCTTGGCAGTTTGGCTTGGACTGTTCCCATGAGGCACAGGGTCAAGACTGATTTGCATATGGCCTTGTCTGAACTGGAGTGGCTTGGTGAGCAAAATAACGATTGATTAAAACACAGATCTATGAATGGTGGTGAATGTTTTGCCATTGTGCAACATTCCGTCCACCATCTTGTGTGTTTTGCTGTTCACCCTATGTGGATAGGGTATGCCCAGACGTGGGTCCCGTGCTCACTTCGCCACTGGAGTCAAGCTATCCTGGCTGAAGACGGCTGATAGCCAGAAACCGGTCCTTGAATGCTTCATTCTGGTCCAGGGAAGACATGGCTAGGCAGTTTGGGCAGGACTGTTCCCATGATGCACAGGGTCAAGACTGATTTGCATATGGCCAATTCTGAACTGGGGTGGCTTGGTGAACAAAATAACGATGGATTAAACCCGGATCTGTGACTGGGGGTGAATGTTTTGACATTGTGCAACATTCCGTCCATCATCTTGTGTGTTTTGCTGTTCACCCTATGTGGATATAGTATGCCCAGACGTGGGTCCCGTGCTCACTACGCCACTGGAGTCAAGCTATCCTGGCTGAAGACGGCTGATAGCCAGAAACCAGTCGTAGAATGCTTGATTCCGGTCCAGGGAAGACATGGCTTGGCAGTTCAGGCTGGACTTGCATATGGCCATGTCTGAACTGGGGTGGCTTGGTGAGCAAACTAACAATGGATTAAACCCAGATCAATGACGGGGGTTGAATGTTTTGCCATTGTGCAACATTCCGTCCATCATCTTGTGTGCTTAGCTGTTCACCCTATGTGGGAAGGGTATGTCCAGCCGTGGGTCCCGTACTCAATATGCCACTGGAGTCAAGCTATCCTGGCTGAAGACGGCTGATAGCCAGAAACCGGTCCCAGAATGCTTGATTCTGGTCCAGGGAAGACATGGCTTGGCAGTACAGGCTAGACTGTTCCCATGAGGCACAGGGTCAAGACTGATTTGCATATGGCCATGCCTGAACTGGGGTGGCTTGGTGAGCAACATAACGATGGATGTGAGAAGTTGGCCTGATATGTGGTGTTTCTAATTCTGGAACCACCTTGTATCAGTCCAAACAATCCCTTATGGTGTCTGGTTGTAAGTCAACCTTGTAGACAAGCTATCCTAGAGGTAGCATGGACTAAGCAGCCTTAAAGGCTTAACTTAAGAGGTTGTGTTAAGCGAGCTGTTTTACCACATACAATCCTGTAATACCAAATGAAAGGACACCACACAAGTATATAATATAAAAATATATGTGTTTATTTCTAAATTAATCCCCAGTACTCTTTATGAGCAAAGGGGCACAAGCGTTAAATCAAAAGCACAGTATAACATACAAAGTTGCACAATTATGGATGAGGGCGGGTGGCCACTCAAACCATATACTAAAAAAATGGTATAAGAGATACCAATCGAACAGTGGTTAGGCCTAGGGCCTAGAGAATCGCTGGGAGCAGTCAGGACTAGCAATGCTGAAGTCGGAAGAAGCCCGCGGGATTCGGGTGCAGCACGTAAAGTGCGGCTAGCACCAATGCAATGTCAATGGTGCGTAAAAGTTACACAAAGTTTGTGGGAGGATTAAAAATATGGGAACCCATAACTAGATGGAAAGAGAATATTGGGCCTCAGTAAGATTAAGGGCTATCCCTTTGCTTGTGGTTTTCTTGTTTCTTCCTTATTGTTTTTTTATACATATATCAAATGAGTCGTTATTGCCGATCCTATGTTTCACCTTATAGGCAAATAATATGAAATGTATTATACGAAATGTATAAACGTATGATGTGTAAACTGTGCAAAGTATGGAAATAATAAAAATAAGTTAAAAAAAAAATAGCACCAATGCAATGTCAATGGTGCGTAAAAGTTTCACAAAGTTAGTTTAAAGATACTTCCGCTGAACCTAGAGGAACAAAACTTAAGACACAGACCCTAGAGGTGTTTACCAGTGTTGGGACACCGGAGTTGCAATGTTACCTCACCCACAGGAAGTGGGTGCACAGGGTCGAAGTGGCGTCGGGTTTTGACACGCAGGTTCTTGGTGCTTGAAGCTGGAGAAGCTGCAGGCGATGGAAAGCAGAAGTGTCCAGTGTGATCCAAGGGTGGATCGAAGTCGAGATGAATCTGAAAGCAGAGGGGACAGAGTCTGGGTCACTCAGCAGTGACCAGGGTGGAACTAGGACGGAACCAGGCAATGTCGGGCGCAATCAGATGGTTGTCGAGAGGCTTCTCTCTGCTGTCACGTGGGCTCTGGGGCATCTGCGACGTCCAGGAGCAGGTCACGATCTGTCCCACGCAGGCCGCTGTCAGCACCGCCGGCTTCAAGATTGCAGCAAACAGCACTTGGCAAAAGCAATCCATGCGGAACTGGGAGATTGCTTCTCACTCAGACCAGGAGGGTCAGAGTGGGGGCTCCTTTTTACAGTAGCAGGTGCAGATCTGGAGCAACCAGAAAAGCAAGTCAGTTTCAAGTTTTCGTCGGCACAGGGGCCACAAGCCAGCTGGCAAGTGACCGGGCCAACGTGTCGAGCCAACACAAGCAGAAGGGCCCCACGCAGCACTCGTCGAGTGTGGAGGGGGTAGCTTTGGTGCAAGTGTAGCTCAGGGTGGGGGCTTCTCAAACCCCGGTGTACAGCTTCGAGGGTCACTCGTGGGCTGCACAGTCAGCGTCTCGTGGCCTTTTCAAGATGGCGTGCCCCACGCTTCCGGTCGCCGCCACGGGTCTCAGCTCTGCAGGGACTGTGGATCGGGCTGGGAGAAGGCAGGCAAGCTTGATCTCGTCGATCTCTGTCGCTCGAGTTCCGGTGGGAACTGCAACAAAGCAAGGGTCGAGGGCTGGATGGTACCTGTTTGCACAGGGTGGTCACTCCTTGACCACAAGGGAGATTCTTCAGTCTTCTACGTTGAGTAGGATGTCGAAGGGTGCAGAATTCGTTTCTTATGTTTCTTCAGGATGATCTGAGTTGCATTGGCACTGCTCCCACTCTTATTCGAATCTGGTGGGCTGGACATCCTGCTAGGTCCCCTCCTATGGGTGGGACCCAGGAAGGGGGTGGTTACACCCCTTTCCTTTGATCCAGGCCGCGCTGGGACTGGGGCTGGTGTGCCCCAGAACCGGTTTGGCCGGATTATGCAAGGGGCAGCCTTGTGCTCCCCAGGCAGTGTCTTGTTTCTTTCAAACCTCCCTGCTACAATCCACTATCTCCTGTCTGGGATGGTGTGACACCTCCCTGCGACAGGAAAGCCTTTGTCCAGGCCTCCTCTGCTGAGTTTCGGTCAGCAGCAGGAGGTCAGACATGTGTCTGTGGCAGAAGCATCCATTTTGTGGATCTGAGGCTCTTTTAAAAATCAACCGCGTTTTAGCAAAAGTAACATGTCGTCCCCTCTAGAGGGGTGGAATGCTACCCCCGTCACCAGGACTGGCGAGGGGGTAGTATTCCAATTCGTATGACACCTTACACGACATGTTTTGATAAAGCCAAACCAAAGTTGACATATAACCGCGAGGATTATAATGCCCTTAATAGTATATGGTTTGGCATTATCCCGGAACAGCTAAGGGAATTGGTCCCGACAGCTGCAGACAGGCTCAGCTCACGCTAGAGCACCATCTCACATTAAACCACGCACTCTGCCTTCAGGATTGTTAAGGCCTGCCATAGGAGTGGCTCACAGGTCTATATGTGTCCAGATAGGTTTAGATATTGGCATACTATATCTAAGCAAGGGGTGATTACACCACCTTGCCCCAGCTGAGTGATCAGCCAGTTGTGTCAATTTTAGATAGCCAGCCAGGGGTGGCAAAAGATATGCTGCAGCCCCTGGTAGGCCTTGGATGCACCTATGCCCTGGGCACCTATAGTGCTCTGTACAGGGGCTGATAAGGTGACCCAAGCCAATCTAGGTATGCACCTAGGGTACATGGAATCCATTTTACAGAGAGAGCAGATAGCCTGGGGCCCTGATTAGCAGGGAACCAGGCCAACTAAGTCGAAAACCAGCTAAACACAAGGCAAAAAATCTGGGGTAACCATAGTCAGGTAGCCACCTTCCTACACAACCCCCCCCCCCCCCACCCCCCAAACGAAAGGAGATAAGGCTATCCTTGCCCAGGTAAGCCTTTATTGCCTGAGTGGCCATATGAGGAAGTACCTGCACTAGCATGGGTACCCCCTGTCTCATGGTCCACTAAGCAGTCCCTCACCCTTGGGGAATTAGAGGGTCTCCACCATAGGGAATCACTACCTTGGGTGTGTTTATGCAAAGTTAAAGGCTGGTTTGGATATGGAGTATTGAAGTGAGGCTCCACTAATTTGGGGCTCAGCTTCCTCCAATTATCTTCCACCATGTGTGCCTTTCTTTCTTCAACTGAGTTGCACTGTGCTGTCAGGGTCAGCCTCTGGCTACCTAAAGCTGGAGGCTGGGTCCCTCTGTTTGGCTTGCTGGAGGGACAGTTCAGGTTTGGGCCCTTTGGGTCCCAGGTTTGGCTGTGCCCAGCAGAATCCATCTGTGGGAGGTCCCTAACTACTTCTAAGGGGGCTCCCTCAGGAGTTTTTAAAGTTTTCACCTTACTAGGGCTACTAGTTTTGGTGCCCCTAATCTGTTGATGGAGGTGCTTTATTTGACAGGGGGCCCACTGGGTCTCACTGTCCTTATGTCCTCTGCAGCCCTGGGCTGACTAAGGCAAGGTAGAGAGGGGCAGGTTACCTGCTCCAGACTGGATCCCACCTGAGAAGGGTTCACTGCCATCAGAGGCTCTGTCAGGCCAGGCCTAACAACCTCTGGGGCAGTTCCTTCATCAGGGGTAAGATAAGTTACCTGAGGAGGCGGATCCTCTCCTACTGTCTGGTGAGGGGGAGATTTTTCTTCCTCCTCAATGCTCTCAGTTTGGGTGGAGTGATCCATCATTTCAGGCTTCACAACACACATATCTGTTTGAGTTTGGGCTGTGGTCATCACAGCCCCACCAACCTTTTCAGGAGGAGACTCAGTTTGGGTTTCTGCTGTTATCATAACAGCTTTGCTATTCTGTTTTGGAAGAGCTTCTGGTAAAGATGGGGCAGAGAGTTGCTCCGCCCTACCAACCTTTTCAGGAAGTACATCCTGGGTTGGGGCTGTAGCTATTACAGCCCCACTAACCTTTCCATTGGAGTTTACCATTCTAGAATGGATTTCCTGTTCAACCTCAGCCCAGGCTGAGATTTCTAAATCATTACACAGTAGACAGTCTACAGGCAAGTTTGGTGACACTGCCAATCTCTTTGGGCCCATGACACCTCCCCAGCTGAGACTTACTACTGCCATGGGATGATTTGTTTGGATGCCATCAATGTTTGTTACCTGGTATGTGGCACCAGTTAAAAGTTGCTTAGAGGGGACTATACAGTCAGCCACCATGGTGATGCTAGCCCCTGTGTCTCTAAAGGCTTCAACTTTCAAACCATTGATGATGGGTTCTTGTCTATATTTGCTCAATGTATTTGGGCAATCAGAGAAGTTGGCAAACCCCATGCCAGTCTCATAAACAAGATCATTCGGGGATGGGGACCTGGATAGGCCAGGGTCCTCCTGGGCTCCAAAAGTAAACCCACCCAGATTCCTGGGTGTGTTTGTTTGTATAAGCTTTATTCGAGACAATTCTCATAAAAGCACATAAAATCAAAACAGTTACACAATAATACGTAGTTACAGAGTAAAAATTCATTAAACATGGAGTACAGCTCATACTACATTTACTTATAAGGACCATTTATACCGATAATATTACATAAAACATTATTAAAAGGAATACCTGATTACCTGCTACCCCCCAAGGACCGTCGTCTAATTGCCCAAGCCCAACCCAGGTATTTGGCTACCCCTATGACTATCGAATCCTGGTTTGTTGTACGTAGGATTCTTAGAGCCACTGCACTGTCTCGTGTCCCCAGGTTTTTACATACCGGCGAGAGCCATTTTCTCCTTGGATTTGCGTAGGCTTGGCATACGAAGAGGAAATGACCTATGCTCTCCTCGGCATTTTCACATGCTGGACATAAGTTGTTGGTGGGTCTGTGCCAGCCAGATGTCAGATTCTTAAGGGGGATAGAACCTAATCTTAACTGAAAGACAAGTTTCCTGTCCATAGGTACCGTGATGTTATCCCAGTAATTTTCTAGGACAGGAAGGATTTTTGTCTCCAGGAAGCGACCAGACATAGAATCAGCCCTGGTGTCTTTCAGCATCTTACCACCCACCCAATCCCAGTATTGTTCTTTGAGGGCTTCTTTACTAGGGAAGATTTCTCCCTCGGGGTTGTTCCAAAGATTTGAAAACCCTAAGTTTACTAGCATGGTCTTCAGGTGTTTTAACCATTTTATCTTATGGAAGATATCTTCCTTGATTATCCATAAAAAACCCTCTGCATATTGTCTTATTTCTGGAGTCGTCCAGAGGCGTCTCCAGTAGAGGACTGGGCGCAATCGGGCTCTGTCTGCAATGGTACGTCTACCCAGCTCCAAAAACAATGGGATTAGGGGGGTGCTCTGTGGGAGTCCTGTAATCCCTCGCATGAACTTGTTCTCGGAAGTCTGAAGAGCCACTAGACTATCACAAGCCCATAGCTCCGCACCATATAGAGTGGCACCCAAAACCTTCGCATCATACACTGTTATTGCGGGTTTTATAGGTTTTGTTTTGGATTTGCGGTGTTCCCCCCTTAGAGCACCTGAAAGCTGCTGGTGCTTTAAGACCACTTTATCCACATGATGCGTCCAGCCAATGCCCTCTGCGATCTGTACTCCCAAATACGTAAATTCAGTAACAATATCTAGCCTACTGTTATTTAAAGTTACCTTGGGATAACTCCTGCGTCCTGTGGAAAAGGCCATTAGTTTTGTTTTTCCCACATTTACCTCTAGCCCATGCTCCATGCAAAAAGCATCGAAAATGTTTAAAGCACGTTGCAGCCCCATGGGGGTCTTAGACAGAATAAGAGTGTCGTCGGCGAACATCAGGATCGGGACCCTGGTGTCCGCTAACGATGGGACATCTACACTAGCCTTCAACATTCTCTCGACGATCCCGTTAATAAATAACGAGAAAAGTAGAGGGGCCATGGAACAGCCTTGTCGGACTCCCCTTTCCACGGGGAAATCCGCTGTTGTCTCCCCGCTTCCACCCCACTGGACTCTAGCGAAGTTGGATTCGTGCAGTCGCATGATTAATGTTAGCAGATCAGCAGGAATCCCTAGCTTTTGGAGAACTGACCATAGCTTGTACCGGGGGACTAGGTCGAACGCCGCCCGCAGGTCGACAAACGCGACATACAGGCAGCCCCTTCCCAGTACAACGGTCTTCCACCGCAATATGGTGAAGCGGAAGACCTGATCAATGGTACTGGTTGCTCGCCTGAATCCCGCTTGGTATGGAGAGAGGGCGTTGTTGTCTTCTACCCAGTCCATAAGCTGGTTTGTTACCATTCTCCCAACTACTTTCTGTATGGTGGCTATTAAGCTTATAGGCCTATAATTAGCAGGCAGTGAGCGATCGCCCTTCTTGTGGATGGGGATAATAGTTGCACCCTTCCAAATGTCTGGGACCACTGCCCCCTTCGCTAGGGCATTTGCTACGAGGAGGGTATATCTCGCCCATCTAGTTACGTCGTGTTTGAAAATATCAGGGGGAATACCATCTGGTCCTGGCGCCCTCCCACATTTCGCGGAACCAATGGCAATTTCCGCTTCTCTGAGGGAGAATAGATCATCGGTTGCATAAACCGGTATTATACTGTCAGCTGCCACGGGATGGTTACCCTCCGCATACTGTGGTCTAAAATAATCAACCCAAGCTTCCTCTGCTACATTATTATCTGGCTTCGCAGGACCCGCTCCACTACCCCACTTGATAATTTTCCAGAATGACATTGAGTCTTTGTTATCAGAGGCCTCTTTTAATTCGGCCCAGTGGTCTTCGTCCCATTTCTTTTTGGCACGATAGATGGCTAATTTGTACAGTTTCCTATTCTTTATCACTGCAGCGCGGTCCCTATTCCTTATGGCTTGTCCCAGGTCTAGTCGTGCTGTTCTACAGTGATTGTCAAACCACCTGCCCACTTCCTTAGCTTTCTTCCCTTTCCTTTTTTTGATAAAAAAAACATGGTCTCAGGAGGGAGAATAACTTATTGTGGATTTCGGTGATGTCACTGTCCCCTGGTACCACTGGTACCGCTGCTTCCATCGCGGAAATTGCACTATCAACCTCGTTACTGATGTAAGTCATAGTGGCCTCATTTGCCAGTACCTTGGGCCATTTTAACCTGCGCTCATCGTTACTCATAACAGGGGTTTCGTCGTGTGTCTCTAAAGGGTTTCCTGCACCAGTATTCCACCACCTATGGGTCACACATAGGGGGTTGTGGTCACTTTCAACCCGGGGCCTAACAGCCATATCGACAACCCCGTTCCACAGCTGGAGACTACACAATATGTAGTCAATTCGGCTCCTATTGATACCATTGTCAAAAGTGTAGCTGCCCTCCTTGTCCCCAGGTGTCCTCCCATTCAGTGCTCTTAAACCATGTTCCATACAAATTTTATTTAGTAATAAGATCTCTTTTGTCCATCGCTTCACAGGTTTTAGGCATAGAGATGGTACTCCCCAGAGATTATCCTCCTCACTATCTAGGAGGTCGTTTGTACAGTCCAAAGGTTCAAAAGTCCTGTTTAGGTCCCCAACTATTATCATTACACTTTCCTGGGAATTGGCCTCTATGGCAGCAGATAACAGCTCAATAGTGGGTAAATTGGCTACATTGTTACCTCTCGCATAGACATTATATAAATCTATTGGTTGGCCCTTAGCTACGGGGATTCTTAATGCTTGCAGATCACTATTTCCCAGGTCCAGCATTTTGATGTTAATGTGCAGGTCCTGTCTAACCCAAACAGTTAGGCCTCCCTTGGGCCGCCCTCTTCCCCCTTTTGAAGCTGGTATACAATAATTCAGGTAACCTAGGCAAAAGAGGGGATCACAGGCCCAGGTTTCTTGGACACAACAAATGTCAAAACCACTTATAAAATTCACCCAGGATTGGGAATCCAACTTGCTAGCCAACCCGGCGACATTCCAAGATAAAAGCGTACCAATGTCGGCATTTGTCCCGTCTCGAGCATTAGTGAATGGGAATACTTGGGCTAACATTGGGCTTTCCATAGGACCGGTCAGCCTTTCTAAGTCATCTATTGGATCGACAGTCAAGTCAACTGTTGCTGGGTATGTTATCATGACATTTGTACTTAGGGTTCCCAGTCTAAAACCACCTTCTTCAGCCAAACCCCCCGTCTCGATATTGTTGACCGATAGGTTTGTAACAATGGTATTACCATAAACATCACATGGCCCTTTTGGCTCGTTTATAATCCCACCTATACTATCTGTGCTGGTTTGTCAATATCCCCATCCCGGGTCATGCCATCCTACATGGGGGTTGTAATATGTATATAAGGTATGATTATGACCAACAGGAGGAGGTGGTAAAGGATTGACTGGCCATGATACAGTAGGGGGGATTAAGGGTTCATTGAGTAGACTAGTCGTTACACTTGTGGGTCGGGGGTAAAAAAAGGTAAGGTCCACAATACCGATACCACCCTTGTTTGTTCCCCATCCCTGCCTTGTTATCCATCCCACCACCCTTGGGTCTTGAAAATTAACCACAATGCAATCCCCCCCAGGGTTTTTGGTGTATATCCCATCCAATCTATTCTCCTTGCCCCTATTATTAGCCCGTCGATATCACCAGGCAGAGGACGGTTTACCTTTAACCAGTGCATGGTCTTGTTTTTGAGCATCTGGAATGTTTCTCTCTGTCCTGGGGGTAGTGGTGGTACATTGATAAGAACTGCCACATAGGGGAAGGAGTCTGGGGTGAGATTAATTGGGGGTTTTCTATGGGGTGGCTTTGCCAAGGGCGGTGGGATAGATTTGGGAACTTGGTGGACATGTTGGGGGGCAGGCTTCTGCGCCTGTTGTTTGTTATTTGTTTGGGACGATACTAAAGTTTTACCTACCAACGGGCATACGTTAGCCCTATTTCCTCCCCCCGGGATGTTTGGAGCTATCTGTATGTTATTAGTTACATTTACAGGTGTTGGTACTTTACCCACTTAGTGACACGATGTAGCCTCAGCATTCACAGCGGCCGGTGGATTTTGTGTCTGGGGTATTGTGGGCTGTGTAAGATGTGTTATGGTCGACTGAGATGGTTCAGAACCAGCGGTCGCTCTCTCAGCTCTATCTAAGGTTTTTACAGTAGCTTTGGCTGTAGGTTTGCTTTGTTTGGGAGGTAAAGGAGAGCTATTTCGGGGGTTTCTTCCCTTATCCTGGATAACAGGGTTGTTTACGACCTGAAGATTTGTGTTCGCTTCCACCCTATTTGCTTTAATCAGAGATTTTGTAGAATAGAAATTGTCTAATGTTATCTGTTCAAAATGGTTTAGCCTATCTGCAAGCTTGGCAATTCTATCCTCAATAGGGGTAAGTAGTAGTCTAAACAATTTTTCCAATTCTGGGAGTACATTTGCAAGTGATAGAGCATTTTCTTTACATGGTACATTGGAGACAGTACAAGAATTGTCCACTTTGTCTTGGCTATCCAGGGATACAAGAATCGTGGGTGTGTCACTTTCTGTACTTCGAACTTCTTCGGTAACAACCTTTCCAATGTTCACGAGTTTGCGTAACTTCCTGAGTTTTTGTGGGGGTTTGACCACCTTTTTACATTTTTTTACAGAAGCTGGTCGTTTCCTTTTGGACCAGATTTTGGGATGGGCCAATGTAACCTGGAGACCAGAGTCAGAGTGCAGTGTTGGTTGGGATTTACTACCACATGGATTATTTGAATCTGTCGCAACACACTTATTTATTTTTTCAGCCTGAACCTCAAAATGTTCGTTTGTAACTGGGAGGTTCACTGATGATAAGGGGGTTACCAGGGTGGGATAAGCTAGATTAGGAAACTTATCCGTTGAATTCTTGAGTATTTCAATTGATAATCTACGCTCTGCGCGCTTCTCTGCCAAGGTTAGCTCTTTGTCTATTGTCAGTGAGCGGTTAAAAAAGAATTTGTCTAAGGGGCCAATTGCCAGTGGACCCGACTCTACAGGAGGAGTTATCAAGTGGCTGTTTACAGAGCTTGTAATTGTAGACATTGCCATATTGATATCAAAACAAAGCTGGAGTGTCAATGTCACTTACTGGGATAGATGATGTTTGACGCCGGTAAGAGGGGTGGCCCGGCCCGGCCTCCTTCGGCCCCGGACGGCCACAGACGGTCCCGCCCTTGTCCCGGGCTTCTCCCGGCGCCCTCCCGCGCGCTCCCGCGACGCAGGTGACTCGGTCCGTTTTATTCCCTATCGGTGTCAGTCATTGGTTGGTGGACAGGGGGGTGTGGTCAGCGGGGAGAGCAGCCCAGGTGTGAGCAATGGGCGCGCAGGGGCTCCTGGATACTGGAGTCCCTGCCTGTGCTCGCAGCCCCGCCGGCTCCTCTGCCTGCCCGCTCCTCAGCCGTGTACTCTCTACAACCAGCAGCCCCAGATGGCCAGGCGCTGTGGGACCCGCGAAGCGGGTCCGGCGAGGTGAAGTGTCAAGCGTCCCTGAAGAAAGCGCTAGGGATCCCACGAAGAGGCACACCCACGGTCAGCAACACAAGCGACTGCAGAAACGGTTTGCAGGGATTCCACAGGTCGATGGACACAGCCTGATTTTCAACTCCAAGGCGGGGGGCGTGGCCAGCGGGGAGAGCAGCCCAGGTGTGAGCAATGGGCGCGCAGGGGCTCCTGGATACTGGAGTCCCTGCCTGTGCTCGCAGCCCCGCCGGCTCCTCTGCCTGCCCGCTCCTCAGCCGTGTACTCTCTACAACCAGCAGCCCCAGATGGCCAGGCGCTGCGGGACCCGCGAAGCGGGTCCGGCGAGGTGAAGTGTCAAGCGTCCCTGAAGAAAGCGCTAGGGATCCCACGAAGAGGCACACCCACGGTCAGCAACACAAGCGACTGCAGAAACAGTTTGCAGGGATTCCACAGGTCGATGGACACAGCCCGATTTTCAACTCCAAGGCGGGGGGCGTGGCCAGCGGGGAGAGCAGCCCAGGTGTGAGCAATGGGCGCGCAGGGGCTCCTGGATACTGGAGTCCCTGCCTGTGCTCGCAGCCCCGCCGGCTCCTCTGCCTGCCCGCTCCTCAGCCGTGTACTCTCTACAACCAGCAGCCCCAGATGGCCAGGCGCTGCGGGACCCGCGAAGCGGGTCCGGCGAGGTGAAGTGTCAAGCGTCCCTGAAGAAAGCGCTAGGGATCCCACGAAGAGGCACACCCACGGTTAGCAACACAAGCGACTGCAGAAACGGTTTGCAGGGATTCCACAGGTCGATGGACACAGCCCGATTTTCAACTCCAAGGCGGGGGGCGTGGCCAGCGGGGAGAGCAGCCCAGGTGTGAGCAATGGGCGCGCAGGGGCTCCTGGATACTGGAGTCCCTGCCTGTGCTCGCAGCCCCGCCGGCTCCTCTGCCTGCCCGCTCCTCAGCCGTGTACTCTCTACAACCAGAAGCCCCAGATGGCCAAGCGCTGCGGGAAGTGTCAAGCGTCCCTGAAGAAAGCGCTAGGGATCCCACGAAGAGGCACACCCACGGTCAGCAACACAAGCGACTGCAGAAACGGTTTGCAGGGATTCCTGGGTGTGCTCCCACTTCCTGGGGGATTACTGCTGACAGTAACAGGAGGTGTTGGGGCTGGCTTTGGAGGTATGTTTTATTTATTGCCATTCTTGGGACAACAGCTGTCTGTTTTGTAATGCCCAACCTGTTTACAGGCATGACAATAAGGATTTTTCTCAGTTGATGAAGTGTCTTGGAACCCACCCCCATTCTTGGAGTTTTGGGGCCCTGGGGAAGTCTTTTCTTTACTTTTATCCCCACCCTTTTCTTGAGGCTTGATAGACTCCTTCTTCTGGTTACTGTCCTGATTCTTAGGCCTAATCCTGGTTCTGACCCATTTATCTGCCCTCTTTCCCAATTCTTAGGGAGAGGTCAAATCTGAGTCCACCAGGTGCTGGTGTAAGAGTTGGTTCTGACAATCACTTAGGATCTGCTCCCTCATAATCAAATTATAATTCCTGTGAAGTCAAGTACTTTGCTGCCATTTAGCCAACCCTTCAGAGCCTTAGTTGCACAATCAACAAAATCAGTCCAGTCCTGAGTCTGTGTCTTCTGGGTGTCTCTGAACTTTAACCTGTATTGTTCAGTGGTTAAGCCAAACCCATCTATCCGAACACTCTTCAGGACTTTGTAATTGTTGGCATCCTCATGTCTGACAGTGAGGAGCCTATCTCTCCCCTTCTCTGAAAAGGAGTACCATAAGATTGCTGCCCACTGTTCCTCAGGAACCTGCTTTACCATGCAGGCTCTCTCCAGAGCAGTCATCCATTTGTGGATGTCATCCCCTTCCTTGTAGGGGGGCACAATCTTTGTCAGGTTTCTACTATCATAGGACCTGGGTTTCTCTTTAGGAATATTGCTGCCACCAGTGGAATCTAATCCAAACATTTTTCTTTCTCTTGCTAAAGCAAGTTTAGCTTGAGCCAAGGCTATCTCTTCCCTCTCTATCTGGAGTTGGACAGCCCTCATCCTGGCCCTATGCTCTTTCCTCTGGGGGGAAGTCATTCCCCTTTGAGATTCTCTTGAGACACTAGAAACATGCGAGTCCCCTGATGGAGATCTCACCCTTCTGTTGCCTGGGAGAATTAGGTTATGGGATCTGGGGAGGTGTTGGCCCTCTCCATTCCCTAGTAGGTCCAAGTTAGCTTGGCTAAGCCTCCCCACTGGGACCTGGTTACCCCTCTGACTCTGAGCAGGCTCATCTACCTCTGAGCCTTCTTCTTCCTCTTCCTCCTCTCCTTCTTCCTCTTCTGGAGTTATCTCATGCTTAAGGGGGTTCACTCCATCTCCTAAATCTAAGGGAGCCTGACTCGCCTTATCTAAGTCATCCTTTTCCAGGATAGCTATCAGAGAAGGAATGGTATGGCCTCTGCCCTTTTTTAGACCCCTTGCTGTGCACAAGGCACCCAAGTCTTTGTGGCTAAGGTTGTCATACCTGGAAGTTGCCTTGGTAGGGTCAACTATTACAGGAGCAGAGCCTGAGGCTCCACCTGTATCAGACATGACTGCTAGTAAGGTGTAAGTGGTGCACTTACCTACACTAAGTGTTTTCCTACTGTACCTTGCTAGTGAGTTGTAGTCAGGGTGTGCTAATCCCTTTAATCTACAACTACTAAGTTCAGTAGAACTTAATATGCTAAGCTTTTGATTTTATATGTACCTAAGGTACTTGATGTGATCTTTCAATTTGATATAAAGATTGCAATGGTAAAACAAACAGCAAGCTCAAATCCGCACCGCTGCGCACCAATGTGAGAAGTTGGCCTGATATGTGGTGTTTCCAATTCTGGGACCACCTTGTATCAGTCCAAACAATCCCTTATGGTGTCTGGTTGTAATTTAACCTTGTAGACAAGCTATCCTAGGGGTAGCATGGACTAAGCAGCCTTAAAGGCTTAACTTAAGAGGTCGTGTTAAGCGAGCTGTTTTACCACACACAATCCTGTAATACCAAATGAAAGGACACCACACAAGTATATATTATAAAAATATATGTGTTTATTTCTAAATAATCCCCAGTACTCTTTATGAGCAAAGGGGCACAAGCGTTAAATCAAAAGCACAGTATAACATACAAAGTTGCGCAATTATGGATGAGGGCGGGTGGCCACTCAAACCATATACTAAAAAAATGGTATAAGAGATACCAGTCGAACAGTGGTTAGGCCTAGGGCCTAGAGAATCGCTGGGAGCAGTCAAGACTAGCAATGCTGAAGTCGGGAGAAGCCCGCGGGATTCGGGTGCAGCACGTAAAGTGCGGCTTGCACCAATGCAATGTCAATGGTGCGTAAAAGTTACACAAAGTTAGTTTAAAGATACTTCCGCTGAACCTAGAGGAACAAAACTTAAGACACAGACCCTAGAGGTGTGTACCAGTGTTGGGACACCGGCGTTGCAATGTTACCTCACCCACAGGAAGTGGGTGCACAGGGTCGAAGTGGCGTCGGGTTTTGACACGCAGGTTCTTGGTGCTTGTAGCTGGAGAAGCTGCAGGCGATGGAAAGCAGAAGTGTCCGGTGTGATCCAAGGGTGGATCGAAGTCGAGATGAATCTGAAAGCAGAGGGGACAGAGTCTGGGTCACTCAGCAGTGACCAGGGTGGAACCAGGACGGAACCAGGCAATGTCGGGCGCAATCAGATGGTTGTCGAGAGGCTTCTCTCCTCTGTCACGTGGGCTCTGGGGCATCTGCGACGTCCAGGAGCAGGTCACGATCTGCCCCACGCAGGCTCTCGCCGTCAGCACCGTCGGCTTCAAGATTGCAGCAAACAGCACTTGGCAAAAGCAATCCACGCGGAACAGGGAGATTGCTTCTCACTCAGACCAGGAGGGTCAGAGTGGGGGCTCCTTTTTACAGGAGCTGGTGCAGATCTGGAGCAACCAGAAAAGCAAGTCGTTTTCAAGTTTTCGTCGGCACAGGGGCCACAAGCCAGCTGGCAAGTGACCGGGCCAACGCGTCGAGCCAACACAAGCAGAAGGGCCCCACGCAGCACTCATCGAGTGTGGAGGGGTAGCTTTGGTGCAAGTGTAGCTCAGGGTTGGGGCTTCTCAAACCCCGGTGTACAGCTTTGAGGGTCACTCGTGGGCTGCACCGTCAGCGTCTCGTGGCCTTTTCAAGATGGCGTGCCCCACTCTTCCGGTCGCCTCCACGGGTCTCAGCTCTGCAGGGACTGTAGATCGGGCTGGGAGAAGGCAGGCAAGCTTGATCTCGTTGACCTCTGTCGCTTGAGTTCCGGCGGGAACTGCAACAAAGCAAGGGTCGAGGGCTGGATGGTACCTGTTTGCACAGGGTGGTCACTCCTTGACCACAAGGGAGATTTTTCAGTCTTCTACGTTGAGAAGGATGTCGAAGGGTCCAGAATTTGTTTCTTATGTTTCTTCAGGATGATCTGAGTTGCATTGGCACTGCTCCCACTCTTATTCGAATCTGGTGGGCTGGACATCATGCTAGGTCCCCTCCTATGGGTGGGACCCAGGAAGGGGGTGGTTATACCCCTTTCCTTTGATCCAGGCCGCGCTGGGACTGGGGCTGGTGTGTCCCAGAACCGGTTTGGCCGGATTATGCAAGGGGCAGCCTTGTGCTCCCCAGGCAGTGTCTGGTTTCTTTCAAACCTCCCTGCTACAATCCACTATCTCCTGTCTGGGGTGGTGTGACACCTCCCTGCGACAGGAAAGCCTTTGTCCAGGCCTCCTCTGCTGAGTTTCGGTCAGCAGCAGGAGGTCAGACATGTGTCTGTGGCAGAAGCATCCATTTTATGGATCAGAGGCTCTTTAAAAAATCAACCGCGTTTTAGCAAAAGTAACATGTCGTCCCCTCTAGAGGGGTGGAATGCTACCCCCGTCGCCAGGACTGGCGAGGGGGTAGTATTCCAATTCGTATGACACCTTACACGACATGTTTTGATAAAGCCAAACCAAAGTTGACATATAACGAGGATTATAATGCACTTAATAGTATATGGTTTGGCATTATCCCGGAACAGCTAAGGGAATTGGTCCCGACAGCTGCAGACAGGCTCAGCTCATGCTAGAGCACCATCTCACATTAAACCACGCACTCTGCCTTCAGGATTGTTAAGGCCTGCCATAGGAGTGGCTCACAGGTCTATATGTGTCCAGATAGGTTTAGATATTGGCATACTATATCTAAGCAAGGGGTGATTACACCACCTTGCCCCAGCTGAGTGATCAGCCAGTTGTGTCAATTTTAGATAGCCAGCCAGGGGTGGCAAAAGATATGCTGCAGCCCCTGGTAGGCCTTGGATGCACCTATGCCCTGGGCACCTATAGTGCTCTGTACAGGGGCTGATAAGGTGACCCAAGCCAACCTAGTTATGCACCTAGGGTACATGAAATCCATTTTACAGAGAGAGCAGATAGCCTGGGACCCTGATTAGCAGGGAACCAGGCCAACTAAGTCGAAAACCAGCTAAACACAAGGCAAAAAATCCGGGGTAACCATAGTGTAGGAAGGTGGCTACCTGACTATGGTTACCCCAGATTTTTTGCCCTGTGTTTAGCTGGTTTTCGACTTAGTTGGCCTGGTTCCCTGCTAATCAGGGCCCCAGGCTATCTGCTCTCTCTGTAAAATGGATTCCATGTACCCTAGGTGCATAACTAGATTGGCTTGGGTCACCTTATCAGCCCCTGTACAGAGCACTATAGGTGCCCAGGGCATAGGTGCATCCAAGGCCTACCAGGGGCTGCAGCATATCTTTTGCCACCCCTGGCTGGCTATCTAAATTGACACAACTGGCTGATCACTCAGCTGGGGCAAGTGGGTGTAATCACCCCTTGCTTAGATATAGTATACCTATATCTAAACCTATATCTGGACACATATATAGCCTGTAAGCCACTCCTATGGAAGGCCTCATCAATCCTGGAGGCAGAGTGCGTGGTTTTATGTGAGATGGCGCTCTGGCATGAGCTGAGCCTGTCTGCAGCTGTCGGGAACAACTCCCTAAGCTGATCCGGGATAATGCCATACCATATACTCTTAAGCGCCTTATAATCCTCGCGGTTATATGTTAACTTTGGTTTGGCTTTATCAAAACATGTCGTGTAAGGTGTCATACGAATTGGAATACTACCCCCTCGCCAGTCCTGGCGACGGGGGTAGCATTCCACCCCTCTAGAGGGGACGACATGTTACTTTTGCTAAAATGCGGTTGATTTTTAAAAGAGCCTCAGATCCACAAAATGGATGCTTCTGCCACAGACACATGTCTGACCTCCTGCTGCTGACCGAAACTCAGCAGAGGAGGCCTGGACAAAGGATTTCCTGTCACAGGGAGGTGTGACACCACCCCAGACAGGAGATAGTGGATTGTAGCAGGGAGGTTTGAATGAAACCAGACAGTGCCTGGGGAGCACAAGGCTTCCCCTTGCATAATCCTGTCAAACCGGTTCTGGGGCAGCCCAGCCCCAGCTCCAGTGAGACCTGGACAAAGGAAAGGGGGTGTAACCACCCCCCTTCCTGGTCCCACCCATAGGGGAGGGACCTAGCAGGAGATCCACCCCTCAGATTGGAAAGAGGGGGAGCAGTGCCAATGCAACTCAGATCATCCTGAAGAAACATAAGAAACGAAATCTGGACCCTTCGACTTTCTACACGACGTGGGAAGACTGAAGAATCTCCCTTGTGGTCAAGGAGTGACCACCCTGTGCAAACAGGCACCATCCAGCCCTCGACCCTTGCTTTGTTGCAGTTCCCGCCGGAACTCGAGCGACAGAGATCGACGAGATCAAGCTTGCCTGCCTTCTACCTGCCCGATCCACAGTCCCTGCAGAGCTGAGACCCGTGGAGGCGACCGGAAGCGTGGGGCACGCCATCTTGAAAAGGCCACGAGACGCTGACCGTGCGGCCCACGAGTGACCCTCGAAGCTGTACACCGGGGTTTGAGAAGCCCCAGCCCCGAGCTCCACTTGCACCAAAGCTCACCCCTCCACACTCGCTGAGTGCTGCGTGGGGCCCTTCTGCTTGTGTGCGCTCGACGCGTTGGCCCGGTCACTTGCCAGCTGGCTTGTGGCCCCTGTGCCGACGAACTTTGAAATCCGACTTGCTTTTCTGGTTGCTCCAGATCTGCACCAGCGCCTGTGAAAAGGAGCACCCACTCTGACCCTCCTGGTTTGAGTGATAAGCAATCTCCCGGTTCCGCGTGGATTGCTTTTGCCAAGTGCTGTTTGCTACAATCTTCAAGCCGACGGTGCTGACGGCGAGAGCCTACGTGGGACAGATCGTGACCTGCTCCTGGACGTCGCAGATGCCCCAGAGCCCACGTGACAGCGGAGAGAAGCCTATCGACAACCGCCTGATTGCGCCCGACATTGCCTGGTTCCGTCCTGGTTCCACCCTGGTCACTGCTGAGTGACCCAGACTCTGTCCCCTCTGCTTTCAGGTACTTTTCTACATCGATCCACCCTTGGATCGCACCGGACACTTCTGCTTCACAGCGCCTGCAGCTGCAACAGCTCCAAGTACCCAGAACCTGCGTGACAGAACCCGACGCCACTTCGACCCTGTGCACCCACGGCCTGTGGGTGAGGTAACTTTGCAACGCCGGTGTCTTTACACTGGTACACACCTCTAGGGTCTGTGTCTAAAGTTTTGTGTTCCTAGGTTCAGCGGAAGTATCTTTTTATTCACTTTAACTGACTTTTACGCACCATTGACAGTGCATTGGTGCGCGCCGCACTTTCCGTGCTGCACCCGTCTCCTGTGGGCTACTCCCGACTTCTTCATTGCTTGTCCTGACTGCTCCCAGCGAATCTCTAGGCCCTAGGCCTAACCATTGTTCGTAAAGTGTTACTTATACCACTTTTTTGATATATGGTCTGAGTGGCCACCCGCCCTCATCCATAAACGTGCAACTTTATATGTGTAACAGTGCTTTTGATTTAACGCTTGTGCCCCTTTCCTCATAAAGAGTACTGGGGAGTAATTTAGTAATAAATACATATATTTTTATAATATATACTTGTGTGGTGTCCTTTCATTTGATTACAGGATTGTATGTGGTAAAACAGCTCGCTTAACACGACCTCTTAAGTTAAGCCTTTAAGGCTGCTTAGTCCATGCTACCACTAGGATAGCTTGTCTACAAGGTTGACTTACAACCTGACATCTTTGGGGTTTGTTTGGACTGATAACCAGTGGTTCCAGAATTGGAAACACTACCTATCAGGCCAACTTCTCACATTGGTGTGCAGCGGTGCGGATTTGAGCTTGCTGTTTGTTTTACCATTGCAATCTTTATCAAATTGAAAGATCACATCAAGTACCTCTAGGTACATATAAATCAAAAGCTTAGCATATTAAGTTCTACTGAACTTAGTAGTTGTAGATTAAAGGGATTAGCACACCCTGACTACAACTCACTAGCAAGGTACCGTAGGAAACCACTTAGTGTAGGTAAGTGCATCACTTACACCTCACTAGCAGTCATGTCTGATACAGATAGAGCCTCAGGCTCTGCTCCTGTAACAGTTGATCCTATAGGGACAACATCCAGATATGACAACCTTAGCCACAAAGACCTGAGTGCCTTGTGCACAGCCAGGGGGCTAAAAAAGGGCAGAGGCCCTACCATTCCTTCCCTAGTAGCTCTCCTAGAAAAGGATGACCTAGATAAGGTGAGTCAGGCTCCCTTAGAATCAGGTGAAGGGATACACTCCCCTGAGAATGAGAATCTTCCAGAAGATGAAGAGGAGGAGGAAGAGGAAGAGGAAGGCTCTGATTTAGAAGAGCCTGAAGATCAGGATCAGAGGGGAAACCAGGTACAGGTTGCCAGGCTTAACCAGGCCTACTTGGACCTACATGGGAATGGAGAGGGCCAGCACCACTCCAGATCTCATAACCAAATTCTCCCAGGTAATAGGAGGGTGAGATCTCTATCAAGGGATTCTCATCTTTCTAGTGCCTCAAGAGAATCTCAAAGAGGAATGACTTCCTCCCAGAGAAAAGAGCATAGGGCCAGAATGAGGGCTGTCCAACTCCAGATAGAGAGGGAGGAGGTAGCTCTGGCTCAAGCTAAACTTACCTTAGCTCAAGCTAAACTTACCTTGGCTAGGGAACAGAAATTAAGTGGCTTAGATGCCACTGGTGGCAGCAAAATTCCTAAAGAGAAACCCAGGTCCTATGATAGTAGAAACCTGACAAAGATTGTGCCCCCCTATCAGGAAGGGGATGACATCCACAAATGGATGACTGCTCTGGAGAGAGCCTGCATGGTACAGCAGGTTCCTGAGGAACAGTGGGCAGCAATCTTATGGTACTCCTTTTCAGAGAAAGGGAGGGATAGGCTCCTCACTGTCAGACATGAGGATGCCAGCAATTACAAAATCCTGAAGAGTGTTCTGATAGATGGGTTTGGCTTAACCACTGAACAGTACAGGTTAAAGTTCAGAGATACCCAGAAGACACAGACTCAGGACTGGACTGATTTTGTTGATTGTGCAACTAAGGCTCTGGAGGGTTGGCTGAATGGCAGCAAAGTACATGACTTCACAGGATTGTATAATTTGATTATGAGGGAGCAGATCCTTAGTAATTGTCAGAACCAGCTCTTACACCAGCACCTGGTGGACTCAGATTTGACCTCTCCCCAAGAATTGGGAAAGAGGGCAGATAAGTGGGTCAGAACCAGGATTAGGCCTAAGAATCAGGACAATAACCAGAAGAAGGAGTCTACCAAGCCTCAAGATAAGGGTGGGGATAAAAGTAAAGAAAACACTTCCCCAGGGCCCCAAAACTCCAAGAAGGGGGGTGGGTCCCAAGACACTTCTTCAACAGAGAAAAAGCCTTATTGCCATGCCTGTAAACAGGTTGGGCATTACAAAACAGACAGCTGTTGTCCCAAGAATGGCAATAAAGAAAACATACCTCCAAAGCCAGCTCCAACACCTCCTGTTACTGTCAGCAGTAATCCCCCAGGAAGTGGGAGCACACCCAGGAATCTGGGTGGGTTTACTTTTGGAGCCCAAGGGGACCCTGGCCTATCCAGGTCTCCATCCCCAAATGATCTTGTCTATGAGACTGGCATGGGGTTTGCCAACTTCTCTGTTTGCCCAAATACCTTGAGCAAATATAGGCAGGAACCCATCATCAATGGTTTGAAAGTTGAGGCTTTTAGAGACACAGGGGCTAGCATCACCATGGTGGCTGACTGTATAGTCCCCTCTAAGCAACTTTTACCAGGTGCCACATACCAGGTAACAAACATTGATGGTATCCAAACAAATCATCCCATGGCAGTAGTAAGTCTCAGCTGGGGAGGTGTCATTGGCCCAAAGAGAGTGGCAGTGTCACCAAACTTGCCTGTAGACTGTCTACTGGGTAATGATTTGGAAATCTCAGCCTGGGCTGAGGTTGAACAGAAAATCCATTCTAGAATGGTAAATTCCAATGGAAAGGTTAGTGGGGCTGTACTGGCTATAGCCCCAATTCAAGATGTCCTTCCTGAAAGGGTTGGTAGGGCTGAGCAACTCTCTGCCCCATCTTTACCAGAAGCTCTTCCAAGACAGAATAGCAAAGCTGTTATGATAACAGCAGAAACCCAAACTGAGTCTCCTCCTGAAAAGGTTGGTGGGGCTGTGATGGCCACAGCCCAAACTCAAACAGATATGTGTGTTGTGAAGCCTGAAATGATGGATCACTCCACCCAAACTGAGAGCATGGAGGAGGAAGAGAAATCTCCCCCTCACCAGACAGTAGGACAGGATCAGCCTCCTCAGGGAACTGATCTTACCCCTGATGAAGGAACTGCCCCAGAGGTTGTTAGGCCTGGCCCGACAGAGCCTCTGATGGCAGTGGACCCTTCTCAGGTGGGATCCAGTCTGGAGCAGGTAACCTGCCCCTCTCTACCTTGCCTCAGTCAGCCCAGGGCTGCAGAGGACAAGAAGGACAGTGAGACCCAGAGGGCCCCCTGTCAAATAAAGCACCCCCATCAACAGATTAGGGGCACCAAAACTAGTAGGCCTAGTAAGGTGAAAACTTTAAAAACTCCTGAGGGAGCCCCCTTAAAAACAGTTAGGGACCTCCCACAGATGGATTCCGTTGGGCACAGCCAAACCTGGGACCTAAAGGGCCCAAACCTGAACTGTCCCTCCAGCAAGCCAAACAGAGGGACCCAGCCTCCAGCTTTAGGTAGCCAGAGGTTGACCCTGAGAGCTCAGTACAACTCAGTTGAAGAAAGAAAGGCACACATGGTGGAAGATAATTGGAGGAAGTTGAGCCCAAAAATAGTGGAGCCTCACTTCAATACTCCATATCCAAACCAGCCTTTAACTTTGAATAAACACACCCAAGGTAGTGATTCCCTATGGTGGAGACCCTCTAATACCCCTAGGGTGAGGGACTGCTTAGTGGACCATGAGACAGGGGGTACCCATGCTAGTGCAGGTACTTCCTTATATGGCCACTCAGGCAATATAGGCTTACCTGGCCAAGGATAGCCTTATCTCCTTTCGTTTGGGGGGGGGTTATGTAGGAAGGTGGCTACCTGACTATGGTTACCCCAGATTTTTTGCCCTGTGTTTAGCTGGTTTTCGACTTAGTTGGCCTGGTTCCCTGCTAATCAGGGCCCCAGGCTATCTGCTCTCTCTGTAAAATGGATTCCATGTACCCTAGGTGCATAACTAGATTGGCTTGGGTCACCTTATCAGCCCCTGTACAGAGCACTATAGGTGCCCAGGGCATAGGTGCATCCAAGGCCTACCAGGGGCTGCAGCATATCTTTTGCCACCCCTGGCTGGCTATCTAAATTGACACAACTGGCTGATCACTCAGCTGGGGCAAGTGGGTGTAATCACCCCTTGCTTAGATATAGTATACCTATATCTAAACCTATATCTGGACACATATATAGCCTGTAAGCCACTCCTATGGAAGGCCTCATCAATCCTGGAGGCAGAGTGCGTGGTTTTATGTGAGATGGCGCTCTGGCATGAGCTGAGCCTGTCTGCAGCTGTCGGGAACAACTCCCTAAGCTGATCCGGGATAATGCCATACCATATACTCTTAAGCGCCTTATAATCCTCGCGGTTATATGTTAACTTTGGTTTGGCTTTATCAAAACATGTCGTGTAAGGTGTCATACGAATTGGAATACTACCCCCTCGCCAGTCCTGGCGACGGGGGTAGCATTCCACCCCTCTAGAGGGGACGACATGTTACTTTTGCTAAAATGCGGTTGATTTTTAAAAGAGCCTCAGATCCACAAAATGGATGCTTCTGCCACAGACACATGTCTGACCTCCTGCTGCTGACCGAAACTCAGCAGAGGAGGCCTGGACAAAGGATTTCCTGTCACAGGGAGGTGTGACACCACCCCAGACAGGAGATAGTGGATTGTAGCAGGGAGGTTTGAATGAAACCAGACAGTGCCTGGGGAGCACAAGGCTTCCCCTTGCATAATCCTGTCAAACCGGTTCTGGGGCAGCCCAGCCCCAGCTCCAGTGAGACCTGGACAAAGGAAAGGGGGTGTAACCACCCCCCTTCCTGGTCCCACCCATAGGGGAGGGACCTAGCAGGAGATCCACCCCTCAGATTGGAAAGAGGGGGAGCAGTGCCAATGCAACTCAGATCATCCTGAAGAAACATAAGAAACGAAATCTGGACCCTTCGACTTTCTACACGACGTGGGAAGACTGAAGAATCTCCCTTGTGGTCAAGGAGTGACCACCCTGTGCAAACAGGCACCATCCAGCCCTCGACCCTTGCTTTGTTGCAGTTCCCGCCGGAACTCGAGCGACAGAGATCGACGAGATCAAGCTTGCCTGCCTTCTACCTGCCCGATCCACAGTCCCTGCAGAGCTGAGACCCGTGGAGGCGACCGGAAGCGTGGGGCACGCCATCTTGAAAAGGCCACGAGACGCTGACCGTGCGGCCCACGAGTGACCCTCGAAGCTGTACACCGGGGTTTGAGAAGCCCCAGCCCCGAGCTCCACTTGCACCAAAGCTCACCCCTCCACACTCGCTGAGTGCTGCGTGGGGCCCTTCTGCTTGTGTGCGCTCGACGCGTTGGCCCGGTCACTTGCCAGCTGGCTTGTGGCCCCTGTGCCGACGAACTTTGAAATCCGACTTGCTTTTCTGGTTGCTCCAGATCTGCACCAGCGCCTGTGAAAAGGAGCACCCACTCTGACCCTCCTGGTTCGAGTGATAAGCAATCTCCCGGTTCCGCGTGGATTGCTTTTGCCAAGTGCTGTTTGCTACAATCTTCAAGCCGACGGTGCTGACGGCGAGAGCCTACGTGGGACAGATCGTGACCTGCTCCTGGACGTCGCAGATGCCCCAGAGCCCACGTGACAGCGGAGAGAAGCCTATCGACAACCGCCTGATTGCGCCCGACATTGCCTGGTTCCGTCCTGGTTCCACCCTGGTCACTGCTGAGTGACCCAGACTCTGTCCCCTCTGCTTTCAGGTACTTTTCTACATCGATCCACCCTTGGATCGCACCGGACACTTCTGCTTCACAGCGCCTGCAGCTGCAACAGCTCCAAGTACCCAGAACCTGCGTGACAGAACCCGACGCCACTTCGACCCTGTGCACCCACGGCCTGTGGGTGAGGTAACTTTGCAACGCCGGTGTCTTTACACCGGTACACACCTCTAGGGTCTGTGTCTAAAGTTTTGTGTTCCTAGGTTCAGCGGAAGTATCTTTTTATTCACTTTAACTGACTTTTACGCACCATTGACAGTGCATTGGTGCGCGCCGCACTTTCCGTGCTGCACCCGTCTCCTGTGGGCTACTCCCGACTTCTTCATTGCTTGTCCTGACTGCTCCCAGCGAATCTCTAGGCCCTAGGCCTAACCATTGTTCGTAAAGTGTTACTTATACCACTTTTTTGATATATGGTCTGAGTGGCCACCCGCCCTCATCCATAAACGTGCAACTTTATATGTGTAACAGTGCTTTTGATTTAACGCTTGTGCCCCTTTCCTCATAAAGAGTACTGGGGAGTAATTTAGTAATAAATACATATATTTTTATAATATATACTTGTGTGGTGTCCTTTCATTTGATTACAGGATTGTATGTGGTAAAACAGCTCGCTTAACACGACCTCTTAAGTTAAGCCTTTAAGGCTGCTTAGTCCATGCTACCACTAGGATAGCTTGTCTACAAGGTTGACTTACAACCTGACATCTTTGGGGTTTGTTTGGACTGATAACCAGTGGTTCCAGAATTGGAAACACTACCTATCAGGCCAACTTCTCACACATAGTCAGGTAGCCACCTTCCTACAATGGATTAAACCCAGATCTATGTCTGGGGGTGAATGTTTTGCCATTGTGCAAGATTCTGTCCATCATCTTGTGTGTTTTGCTGTTCACCCTATGTGGAAAGGGTATGCCCAGATGTGGGTCCCGTGCTCACTACTCCACTAGAGTCAAGCTATCCTGGCTGAAGACGGCTGATAGCCAGAAACAGGTCCTAGAATGCTTGATTCCGGTCCAGGGAAGACATGGCTTGGCAGTTTGGGCTGGACTGTTCCCATGAGGCACAGGATCAAGACTGATTTGCATATAGCCAATTCTGAACTGAAGTGGCTTTGTGAGCAAAATAACGATGGATTAAACCCGGATCTATGACTGGGGGTGAATGTTTTGACATTGTGCAAGATTCTGTCCATCATCTTGTGTGTTTTGCTGTTCACCCTATGTGGAAAGGGTATGCCCAGATGTGGGTCCCATGCTCACTACGCCACTGGAGTCAAGCTATCCTGGCTGAATAACGGCTGGTAGCCAGAAACTGGTCCTAGAATGCTTGATTCCGTTCCAGGGAAGCCATGGCTTGGCAGTTCGGGCTGGACTGTTCCTATGAGGCACAGGGTCAAGACTGATTTGCATATGGCCATGTCTGAACTGGGGTCGCTTGGTGAGCAAAATAACGATGGATTAAATCCAGATCTATGACTGGGGGTGAATGTTTTGCCATTGCGCAACATTCCGTCCATCATCTTGTGTGTTTTGCTGTTGACCCTGTGTGGGATGGGTATGCCCAGACGTGGGTCCCGTGCTCACTACGCCACTGGAGTCAAGCTATCCTGGCTGAAGACTGCTGATAGCCAGAAACCGGTCCTAGAATGCTTGATTCCGGTCCAGGGAAGACATGGCTTGGCAGTTTGGGCTGGACTGTTCCCATCAGGCACAGGGTCAAGACTGATTTGCATATGGCCTTGTCTGAACTGGAGTGTCTTGGTGAGCAAAATAACGATTATTAAACGCAGATCTATGACTGGGGGTGAATGTTTTACCATTGTTCAACATTCCGTCCATCATCTTGTGTGTTTTGCTGTTCACCCTATGTGGAAAGGGTACGCCCAAACGTGGGTCCCTTACTAACTAAGCCACGAAAGTCAAGCTATCCTCGCTGAAGAGGGTTGGTAGCCAGAAACTGGTCCTAGGATGCTTGATTCCGGTCCAGGGAAGACATGGCTTTTCAGTTCGGGCTGGACTATTCCCATGAGGCACAGGGTCAAGACTGATTTGCATATGGCCATGTCTGAACTTGAGTGGCTTGGTGAGCAAAATAAGGATGGATTAAACACAGATCTATGTCTGGGGGTGAATGTTTTGCCATTGTGCAACATTCCGTCCATCATCTTGTGTGTTTTGCTGTTCACCCTGTATGGGAAGGGTATGCCCAAACGTGGGTCCCGTGCTCACTATGCCACTGGAGTCAAGCTATCCTGGCTGAAGGCGGCTGATAGCCAGAAACCGGTTCTAGAATGCTTGATTCCGGTCCAGGGAAGACATGGCTTGGCAGTTTGGGCTAGACTGTTCCCATGAGGCACAGGGTCAAGACTGATTTGCACATGGCCTTGTCTGAACTGGAGTAGCTTGGTGAGCAAAATAACGATTGATTAAACCCAGATCTATGACTGGGGGTGAATGTTTTGCCATTGTGCAACATTCCGTCCATCATCTTGTGTGTTTTGCTGTTCACCCTATGTGGATAGGGTATGCCCAGACGTGGGTCCTGTGCTCACTACGCCGCTGTAGTCAAGCTATCCTGGCTGAAGACGGCTGATAGCCAGAAACCGTTCGTAGAATGCTTGATTCCGGTCCAGGGAAGACATGGCTTGGCAGTTCCCACGAGGCACAGGGTCAAGACTGATTTTCATATGGCAATGTCTGAACTGGGGTGGCTTGGTGAGCAACATAACGATGGATTAAACCCAGATCCATGTCCGGGGGTGAATGTTTTGCCATTGTGCAACATTCACTCCATCATCTTCTGTGTTTTGCTGTTCACCCTATGTGGGAAGGATATGCCCAGATGTGGGTCCTGTGCTCACTACTCCACTGGAGTCAAGCTATCCTGGCTGAAGACGGCTGATAGCCAGAAACCAGTCCTAGAATGCTTGATTCCGGTCCAGGGAAGACATGGCTTGGCAGTTTGGGCTGGACTGTTCCCATGAGGCACAGGATCAAGACTGATTTGCATATAGCCAATTCTGAACTGAAGTGGCTTTGTGAGCAAAATAACGATGGATTAAACCCGGATCTATGACTGGGGGTGAATGTTTTGACATTGTGCAAGATTCTGTCCATCATCTTGTGTGTTTTGCTGTTCACCCTATGTGGAAAGGGTATGCCCAGATGTGGGTCCCGTGCTCACTACGCCACTGGAGTCAAGCTATCCTGGCTGAATAACGGCTGGTAGCCAGAAACTGGTCCTAGAATGCTTGATTCCGTTCCAGGGAAGCCATGGCTTGGCAGTTCGGGCTGGACTGTTCCTATGAGGCACAGGGTCAAGACTGATTTGCATATGGCCATGTCTGAACTGGGGTCGCTTGGTGAGCAAAATAACGATGGATTAAATCCAGATCTATGACTGGGGGTGAATGTTTTGCCATTGCGCAACATTCCGTCCATCATCTTGTGTGTTTTGCTGTTGACCCTGTGTGGGATGGGTATGCCCAGACGTGGGTCCCGTGCTCACTACGCCACTGGAGTCAAGCTATCCTGGCTGAAGACTGCTGATAGCCAGAAACCGGTCCTAGAATGCTTGATTCCGGTCCAGGGAAGACATGGCTTGGCAGTTTGGGCTGGACTGTTCCCATCAGGCACAGGGTCAAGACTGATTTGCATATGGCCTTGTCTGAACTGGAGTGGCTTGGTGAGCAAAATAACGATTGATTAAACGCAGATCTATGACTGGGGGTGAATGTTTTACCATTGTTCAACATTCCGTCCATCATCTTGTGTGTTTTGCTGTTCACCCTATGTGGAAAGGGTACGCCCAAACGTGGGTCCCTTACTAACTAAGCCACGAAAGTCAAGCTATCCTCGCTGAAGAGGGTTGGTAGCCAGAAACTGGTCCTAGGATGCTTGATTCCGGTCCAGGGAAGACATGGCTTTTCAGTTCGGGCTGGACTATTCCCATGAGGCACAGGGTCAAGACTGATTTGCATATGGCCATGTCTGAACTTGAGTGGCTTGGTGAGCAAAATAAGGATGGATTAAACCCAGATCTATTACTGGGGGTGAATGTTTTGCCATTGTGCAACATTCCGTCCATCATCTTGTGTGTTTTGCTGTTCACCCTGTATGGGAAGGGTATGCCCAAACGTGGGTCCCGTGCTCACTATGCCACTGGAGTCAAGCTATCCTGGCTGAAGGCGGCTGATAGCCAGAAACCGGTTCTAGAATGCTTGATTCCGGTCCAGGGAAGACATGGCTTGGCAGTTTGGGCTAGACTGTTCCCATGAGGCACAGGGTCAAGACTGATTTGCACATGGCCTTGTCTGAACTGGAGTAGCTTGGTGAGCAAAATAACGATTGATTAAACCCAGATCTATGACTGGGGGTGAATGTTTTGCCATTGTGCAACATTCCGTCCATCATCTTGTGTGTTTTGCTGTTCACCCTATGTGGATAGGGTATGCCCAGACGTGGGTCCTGTGCTCACTAAGACGCTGTAGTCAAGCTATCCTGGCTGAAGACGGCTGATAGCCAGAAACCGTTCGTAGAATGCTTGATTCCGGTCCAGGGAAGACATGGCTTGGCAGTTCCCACGAGGCACAGGGTCAAGACTGATTTTCATATGGCAATGTCTGAACTGGGGTGGCTTGGTGAGCAACATAACGATGGATTAAACCCAGATCCATGTCCGGGGGTGAATGTTTTGCCATTGTGCAACATTCACTCCATCATCTTCTGTGTTTTGCTGTTCACCCTATGTGGGAAGGATATGCCCAGATGTGGGTCCTGTGCTCACTACTCCACTGGAGTCAAGCTATCCTGGCTGAAGACGGCTGATAGCCAGAAACCAGTCCTAGAATGCTTGATTCCGGTCCAGGGAAGACATGGCTTGGCAGTTTGGGCTGGACTGTTCCCATGAGGCACAGGGTCAAGACTGATTTGCATATGGCCAATTCTGAACTGGGGTGGCTTGGCGAGCAAAATAACGATGGATTAAACCCGGATCTATGACTGGGGGTGAATGTTTTGACATTGTGCAACATTCCGTCCATCAACTTGTGTGTTTTGCTGTTCACTCTGTGTGGGAAGGGTATGCCCAGACGTGGGTCCCGTACTCACTACGCCACTGCAGCCAAGCTATCCTGGCTGAAGACGGCTGGTAGCCAGAAACTGGTCCTAGAATGCTTGATTCTGGTCCAGGGAAGACATGGCTTGGCAGTTTGGGCTGGACTGTTCCCATGAGGCACAGGGTCAAGACTGATTTGCATATGGCCATGTCTGAACTGGGGTTGGTTGGTGAGCAAAATAACGAGGCATTAAACCTGGATCTATGACTGGGGGTGAATGTTTTGACATTGTGCAACATTCCGTCCATCATCTTGTGTGTTTTGCTGTTCACCCTATGTGGGAAGGGTATGCCCAGATGTGGGTCCTGTGCTCACTGCGCCACTGGAGTCAAGCTATCCTGGCTGAAGACGGCTGATAGCGAGAAACCAGTCCTAGAATGCTTGATTCCGGTGAGGGAAGACATGGATTGGCAGTTCGGGCTGGACGGTTCCCATGAGGCACAGGGTCAAGACTGATTTGCATATGGCCATTTCTGAACTGGGGTGGCTTGGTGAGCAAAATAACGATGGATTCAACCCAGATCTATGACTGGGGTGAATTTTTTGCCATTGTGCAACATTCCGTCCATCATCTTGTGTGTTTTGCTGTTTTCCTTATGTGGGACGAGTATGCCCAGACGAGGGTCCCGTGGGCACTACGCCATTGGAGTCAAGCTATCCTGGCTGAAGATGGCTGATAGCCAAAAACCGGTCCTAGAATGCTTGATTCCGGTGAGGGAAGACATGGCTTGGCAGTTAAGGCTGGACTGTTCCCATGAGGCACAGGGTCAAAACTGATTTGCATATGGCCATTTCTGAACTGGGGTGGCTTGGTGAGCAAAATAACGATGGATTTAACCCAGATCTATGACTGCGGGTGAATGTTTTGCCATTGTGCAACATTCCGTCCCTCATCTTGTGTGTATTGCTGTTCCCCCTATGTGGGATGAGTATGCCCAGACGAGGATCCCGTGAGCACTATGCCATTGGAGTCAAGCTATCCTGGCTGAAGACGGCTGATAGCCAGAAACCGGTCCTAGAATGCTTGATTCCGGTCCAGAGAAGACATGGCTTGGCAGTTCGGGCTGGACTGTTCCCATGAGGCACAGGGTCAAGACTGATTTGCATATGGCCATGTCTGAACTGGGGTGGCTTGGTGAGCAAAATAACAATGGATTAAACCCAGAGCTATGACTGGGGGTGAATTTCTTGCCATTGTGCAACATTCCGTCCATCATCTTGTTTGTTTTGCTGTTCACCCTGTGTGGGAAGGGTATGCCCAGACGTGGGTCCCGTGCTCACTATGCCACTGGAGTCAAGCTATCCTGTCTGAAGACGGCTGATAGCCAGAAACCGGTCCTAGAATGATTGATTCCGGTGCAGGGAAGAAATGGCTTGGCCGTTTGTGCTGGACTGTTCCCATGAGCCACAGGGTCAAGACTGATTTGCATATGGCCTTGTCTGAAGTGGAGTGGCTTGGTCAGCAAAATAACAATTGATTAAACCCAGATCTATGACTGGGGTGAATGTTTTGCCATTGTGCAACATTCCGTCCATCATTTTGTGTGTTTTGCTGTTCACCCTATGTGGATAGGGTATGCCCAGACGTGGGTCCCGTGCTCACTACGCCACTGGAGTCAAGCTATCCTGGCTGAAGACGGCTGATAGCCAGAAACCGGTCGTAGAATGCTTGATTCCGGTCCAGGGAAGACATGGCTTGACAGTTCGGGCTGGACTTGCATAGGGCCATGTCTGAACTGGGGTTGCTTGGTGAGCAAAATAACAATGGATTAAACCCAGATCTATGACCGGAGGTGAATGTTTTGCCATTGTGCTACATTCCGTCCATCATCTTGTGTGTTTTGCTGTTCACCCTATGTGGGAAGGTTATGCGCAGACGTGGGTCCCGTTCTCACTTAGCCACTGGAGTCAAGCTATCCTGGCTGAAGACGGTTGATAGCCAGAAACCGGTCCTAGAATGCTTGATTCTGGTCCAGGGAAGACATGGCTTGGCAGTTCGGACTGGACTGTTCCCATGAGGCACAGGGTCAAGACTGATTTGCATATGACCATGTCTAAACTGGGTTGGCTTGGTGAGCAAAATAACAATGGATTAATCCCAGATCTATGACTGGGGGTGAATGTTTTGCCATTGTGCAACATTCCGTCCATCATCTTGTGTGTTATGCTGCTCACCCTATGTGGGAAGGGTAGGCCCAGACGTGGGTCCCATGCTCACTATATCACTGGAGTCAAGCTATCCTGGCTGAAGACGGCTGATAGCCAGAAACTGGTCCTAGAATGCTTGATTCCGGTCCAAGGAAGACATGGCTTGGCAGTTTGGGCTAGACTGTTCCCATGAGGCACAGGGTCAAGACTGATTTGCTTATGGCCAATTCTGAACTGGGTGGCTTGGTGAGCAAAATAACGATGGATTAAACCCGGATCTATGACTGGGGGTGAATGTTTTGACATTGTGCAACATTCCATCCATCATCTTGTGTGTTTTGCTGTTCACCCTATGTGGAAAGGGTACGCCCAAACGTGGGTCCCGTACTCACTACGCCCCTGGAGTCAAGCTATCCTGGCTGAAGACGGCTGATAGCCAGAAACCAGTTCTAGAATGCTTGATTCCGGTCCAGGGAAGACATGGCTTGGCAGTTTGGGCTGGACTGTTCCCATGAGGCACAGGATCAAGACTGATTTGCATATGGTCAATTCTGAACTGAAGTGGCTTGGTGAGCAAAATAACAATGGATTAAACCCGGATCTATGACTGGGGGTGAATGTTTTGACATTGTGCAACATTCCGTCCATCATCTTGTGTGTTTTGCTGTTTTCCCTATGTGGGACGAGAATGCCCAGATGAGGGTCCCGTGGGCACTACGCCATTGGAGTCAAGCTATCCTGGCAGAAGACGGCTGATAGCCAGAAACCTGTCCTAGAATGCTTGATTCCGGTGAGGGAAGACATGGCTTTGCAGTTCGGGCTGGACTGTTCCCATGAGGCACAGGGTCAAGACTGATTTGCATATGGCCATTTCTGAACTGGGGTGGCTTGGTGAGCAAAATACCGATGGATTCAACCCAGATCTATGACTGCTGGTGAATGTTTTGCCATTGTGCAACATTCCGTCCATCATCTTGTGTGTTTTGCTGTTCACCCTATGTGGATAGGGTATGCCCGGACGTGGGTCCTGTGCTCACTACGCCACTGGAGTCAAGCTATCCTGGCTGAAGACGGCTGATGGCCAGAAACCGGTCGTAGAATGCTTGATTCCGGTCCAGAGAAGACATGGCTTGGCCGTTTGTGCTGGACTGTTCCCATGAGCCACAGGGTCAAGACTGATTTGCATATGGCCTTGTCTGAACTGGAGTGGCTTGGTCAGCAAAATAACAATTGATTAAACCCAGATCTATGACTGGGGTGAATGTTTTGCCATTGTGCAACATTCCGTCCATCATTTTGTGTGTTTTGCTGTTCACCCTATGTGGATAGGGTATGCTCAGACGTGGGTCCCGTGCTCACTACGCCACTGGAGTCAAGATATCCTGGCTGAAAACGGCTGATAGCCAGAAACCGGTCGTAGAATGCTTGATTCCGGTCCAGGGAAGACATGGCTTGACAGTTCGGGCTGGACTTGCATATGGCCATGTCTGAACTGGGGTTGCTTGGTGAGCAAAATAACAATGGATTAAACCCAGATCTATGACCGGAGGTGAATGTTTTGCCATTGTGCAACATTCCGTCCATCATCTTGTGTGTTTTGCTGTTCACCCTATGTGGGAAGGTTATGCGCAGACGTGGGTCCCGTTCTCACTTAGCCACTGGAGTCAAGCTTTCCTGGCTGAAGACGGTTGATAGCCAGAAACCGGTCCTAGAATGCTTGATTCTGGTCCAGGGAAGACATGGCTTGGCAGTTCGGACTGGACTGTTCCCATGAGGCACAGGGTCAAGACTGATTTGCATATGACCATGTCTAAACTGGGTTGGCTTGGTGAGCAAAATAACAATGGATTAATCCCAGATCTATGACTGGGGGTGAATGTTTTGCCATTGTGCAACATTCCGTCCATCATCTTGTGTGTTATGCTGTTCACCCTATGTGGGAAGGGTAGGCCCAGACGTGGGTCCCATGCTCACTATATCACTGGAGTCAAGCTATCTTGGCTGAAGACGGTTGATAGCCAGAAACTGGTCCTAGAATGCTTGATTCCGGTCCAAGGAAGACATGGCTTGGCAGTTTGGGCTAGACTGTTCCCATGAGGCACAGGGTCAAGACTGATTTGCTTATGGCCAATTCTGAACTGGGTGGCTTGGTGAGCAAAATAACGATGGATTAAACCCGGATCTATGACTGGGGGTGAATGTTTTGACATTGTGCAACATTCCATCCATCATCTTGTGTGTTTTGCTGTTCACCATATGTGGAAAGGGTACGCCCAAACGTGGGTCCCGTACTCACTACGCCCCTGGAGTCAAGCTATCCTGGCTGAAGACGGCTGATAGCCAGAAACCGGTTCTAGAATGCTTGATTCCGGTCCAGGGAAGACATGGCTTGGCAGTTTGGGCTGGACTGTTCCCATGAGGCACAGGATCAAGACTGATTTGCATATGGTCAATTCTGAACTGAAGTGGCTTGGTGAGCAAAATAACAATGGATTAAACCCGGATCTATGACTGGGGGTGAATGTTTTGACATTGTGCAACATTCCGTCCATCATCTTGTGTGTTTTGCTGTTTTCCCTATGTGGGACGAGTATGCCCAGATGAGGGTCCCGTGGGCACTACGCCATTGGAGTCAAGCTATCCTGGCAGAAGACGGCTGATAGCCAGAAACCTGTCCTAGAATGCTTGATTCCGGTGAGGGAAGACATGGCTTTGCAGTTCGGGCTGGACTGTTCCCATGAGGCACAGGGTCAAGACTGATTTGCATATGGCCATTTCTGAACTGGGGTGGCTTGGTGAGCAAAATACCGATGGATTCAACCCAGATCTATGACTGCTGGTGAATGTTTTGCCATTGTGCAACATTCCGTCCATCATCTTGTGTGTTTTGCTGTTCACCCTATGTGGATAGGGTATGCCCGGACGTGGGTCCTGTGCTCACTACGCCACTGGAGTCAAGCTATCCTGGCTGAAGACAGCTGATAGCCAGAAACCAGTCGTAGAATGCTTGATTCCGGTCCAGGGAAGACATGGCTTGGCAGTTCCCACGAGGCACAGGGTCAATACTGATTTTCATATGGCCATGTCTGAACTGGGGTGGCTTGGTGAGCAACATAACGATGGATTAAACCCAGATTTATGTCCGGAGTGAATGTTTTGCCATTGTGCAACATTCTGTCCATCATCTTGTGTGTTTTGCTGTTCACCCTATGTGGGAAGGGTATGCCCAGACGAGGGTCCTGTGGTCACTACGCCACTGAAGTCAAGCTATCCTGGCTGAAGACGGCTGACAGCCAGAAACCGGTCCTAGAATGCTTGATTCCGGTCTAGGGAAGACATGGCTTGGCAGTTCAGACTGGACTGTTCCCATGAGGCACAGGGTCAAGACTGATTTGCATATGGCCATGTCTGAACTGGGGTGGCTTGGTGAGCAAAATAATGATGAATTAAACCCGCATCTATGACAGGGGGTTAATGTTTTGCCATTGTGCAACATTCCGTCCATCATCTTGTGTGTTTTGCTGTTCACCCTGTGTGGGAAGGGTATGCCCAGACATGGGTCCCGTGCTCACTACGCCACTGGAGTCAAGCTATCCTGGCTGAAGACTGCTGATAGCCAGAAACCGGTCCTAGAATGCTTGATTCCGGTCCAGGGAAGACATGGCTTGGCAGTTTGGGCTGGACTGTTCCCATCAGGCACAGGGTCAAGACTGATTTGCATATGGCCTTGTCTGAACTGGAGTGGCTTGGTGAGCAAAATAACGATTGATTAAACGCAGATCTATGACTGGGGGTGAATGTTTTACCATTGTTCAACATTCCGTCCATCATCTTGTGTGTTTTGCTGTTCACCCTATGTGGAAAGGGTACGCCCAAACGTGGGTCCCTTACTAACTAAGCCACGAAAGTCAAGCTATCTTCGCTGAAGAGGGTTGGTAGCCAGAAACTGGTCCTAGAATGCTTGATTCCGGTCCAGGGAAGACATGGCTTTTCAGTTCGGGCTAGACTATTCCCATGAGGCACAGGGTCAAGACTGATTTGCATATGGCCATGTCTGAACTTGAGTGGCTTGGTGAGCAAAATAAGGATGGATTAAACCCAGATCTATTACTGGGGGTGAATGTTTTGCCATTGTGCAACATTCCGTCCATCATCTTGTGTGTTTTGCTGTTCACCCTGTATGGGAAGGGTATGCCCAAACGTGGGTCCCGTGCTCACTATGCCACTGGAGTCAAGCTATCCTGGCTGAAGGCGGCTGATAGCCAGAAACCGGTTCTAGAATGCTTGATTCCGGTCCAGGGAAGACATGGCTTGGCAGTTTGGGCTAGACTGTTCCCATGAGGCACAGGGTCAAGACTGATTTGCACATGGCCTTGTCTGAACTGGAGTAGCTTGGTGAGCAAAATAACGATTGATTAAACCCAGATCTATGACTGGGGGTGAATGTTTTGCCATTGTGCAACATTCCGTCCATCATCTTGTGTGTTTTGCTGTTCACCCTATGTGGATAGGGTATGCCCAGACGTGGGTCCTGTGCTCACTACGCCGCTGTAGTCAAGCTATCCTGGCTGAAGACGGCTGATAGCCAGAAACCGTTCGTAGAATGCTTGATTCCGGTCCAGGGAAGACATGGCTTGGCAGTTCCCACGAGGCACAGGGTCAAGACTGATTTTCATATGGCAATGTCTGAACTGGGGTGGCTTGGTGAGCAACATAACGATGGATTAAACCCAGATCCATGTCCGGGGGTGAATGTTTTGCCATTGTGCAACATTCACTCCATCATCTTCTGTGTTTTGCTGTTCACCCTATGTGGGAAGGATATGCCCAGATGTGGGTCCTGTGCTCACTACTCCACTGGAGTCAAGCTATCCTGGCTGAAGACGGCTGATAGCCAGAAACCAGTCCTAGAATGCTTGATTCCGGTCCAGGGAAGACATGGCTTGGCAGTTTGGGCTGGACTGTTCCCATGAGGCACAGGGTCAAGACTGATTTGCATATAGCCAATTCTGAACTGGGGTGGCTTGGCGAGCAAAATAACGATGGATTAAACCCGGATCTATGACTGGGGGTGAATGTTTTGACATTGTGCAACATTCCGTCCATCAACTTGTGTGTTTTGCTGTTCACTCTGTGTGGGAAGGGTATGCCCAGACGTGGGTCCCGTACTCACTACGCCACTGCAGCCAAGCTATCCTGGCTGAAGACGGCTGGTAGCCAGAAACTGGTCCTAGAATGCTTGATTCTGGTCCAGGGAAGACATGGCTTGGCAGTTTGGGCTGGACTGTTCCCATGAGGCACAGGGTCAAGACTGATTTGCATATGGCCATGTCTGAACTGGGGTGGCTTGGTGAGCAAAATAACGAGGCATTAAACCTGGATCTATGACTGGGGGTGAATGTTTTGACATTGTGCAACATTCCGTCCATCATCTTGTGTGTTTTGCTGTTCACCCTATGTGGGAAGGGTATGCCCAGATGTGGGTCCTGTGCTCACTGCGCCACTGGAGTCAAGCTATCCTGGCTGAAGACGGCTGATAGCGAGAAACCAGTCCTAGAATGCTTGATTCCGGTGAGGGAAGACATGGATTGGCAGTTCGGGCTGGACGGTTCCCATGAGGCACAGGGTCAAGACTGATTTGCATATGGCCATTTCTGAACTGGGGTGGCTTGGTGAGCAAAATAACGATGGATTCAACCCAGATCTATGACTGGGGGTGAATTTTTTGCCATTGTGCAACATTCCGTCCATCATCTTGTGTGTTTTGCTGTTTTCCTTATGTGGGACGAGTATGCCCAGACGAGGGTCCCGTGGGCACTACGCCATTGGAGTCAAGCTATCCTGGCTGAAGATGGCTGATAGCCAAAAACCGGTCCTAGAATGCTTGATTCCGGTGAGGGAAGACATGGCTTGGCAGTTAAGGCTGGACTGTTCCCATGAGGCACAGGGTCAAAACTGATTTGCATATGGCCATTTCTGAACTGGGGTGGCTTGGTGAGCAAAATAACGATGGATTTAACCCAGATCTATGACTGCGGGTGAATGTTTTGCCATTGTGCAACATTCCGTCCCTCATCTTGTGTGTATTGCTGTTCCCCCTATATGGGATGAGTATGCCCAGACGAGGATCCCGTGAGCACTATGCCATTGGAGTCAAGCTATCCTGGCTGAAGACGGCTGATAGCCAGAAACCGGTCCTAGAATGCTTGATTCCGGTCCAGAGAAGACATGGCTTGGCAGTTCGGGCTGGACTGTTCCCATGAGGCACAGGGTCAAGACTGATTTGCATATGGCCATGTCTGAACTGGGGTGGCTTGGTGAGCAAAATAACAATGGATTAAACCCAGAGCTATGACTGGGGGTGAATTTCTTGCCATTGTGCAACATTCCGTCCATCATCTTGTTTGTTTTGCTGTTCACCCTGTGTGGGAAGGGTATGCCCAGACGTGGGTCCCGTGCTCACTATGCCACTGGAGTCAAGCTATCCTGTCTGAAGACGGCTGATAGCCAGAAACCGGTCCTAGAATGATTGATTCCGGTGCAGGGAAGAAATGGCTTGGCCGTTTGTGCTGGACTGTTCCCATGAGCCACAGGGTCAAGACTGATTTGCATATGGCCTTGTCTGAAGTGGAGTGGCTTGGTCAGCAAAATAACAATTGATTAAACCCAGATCTATGACTGGGGTGAATGTTTTGCCATTGTGCAACATTCCGTCCATCATTTTGTGTGTTTTGCTGTTCACCCTATGTGGATAGGGTATGCCCAGACGTGGGTCCCGTGCTCACTACGCCACTGGAGTCAAGCTATCCTGGCTGAAGACGGCTGATAGCCAGAAACCGGTCGTAGAATGCTTGATTCCGGTCCAGGGAAGACATGGCTTGACAGTTCGGGCTGGACTTGCATAGGGCCATGTCTGAACTGGGGTTGCTTGGTGAGCAAAATAACAATGGATTAAACCCAGATCTATGACCGGAGGTGAATGTTTTGCCATTGTGCTACATTCCGTCCATCATCTTGTGTGTTTTGCTGTTCACCCTATGTGGGAAGGTTATGCGCAGACGTGGGTCCCGTTCTCACTTAGCCACTGGAGTCAAGCTATCCTGGCTGAAGACGGTTGATAGCCAGAAACCGGTCCTAGAATGCTTGATTCTGGTCCAGGGAAGACATGGCTTGGCAGTTCGGACTGGACTGTTCCCATGAGGCACAGGGTCAAGACTGATTTGCATATGACCATGTCTAAACTGGGTTGGCTTGGTGAGCAAAATAACAATGGATTAATCCCAGATCTATGACTGGGGGTGAATGTTTTGCCATTGTGCAACATTCCGTCCATCATCTTGTGTGTTATGCTGCTCACCCTATGTGGGAAGGGTAGGCCCAGACGTGGGTCCCATGCTCACTATATCACTGGAGTCAAGCTATCCTGGCTGAAGACGGCTGATAGCCAGAAACTGGTCCTAGAATGCTTGATTCCGGTCCAAGGAAGACATGGCTTGGCAGTTTGGGCTAGACTGTTATCCAGTATTAGGGGTGTCTTTCATAGATTCACATGCCTGAATTATTCCCCGTCGTCGAGACGGGAGCCTCCGGTACATAAAAAAGTAATGTCCTATAGACATACATAGAGAAAATAGGCCTAAGGACCTCTCCTTAGTAGCCTTTCTTTGTCCTTATGTAAAAAGGACCAAACTCTCACAGTCAGCCAATCAGCTCCGACCTCCCTCTAGAACCTTCCTGGGAGGAGCCTCAGTCCCTCAGATTTTCTACCGCACGTTGTGCTAAGGGAGTCTCCTCTGAGCTCTGCTCAGATTCTGTGTTTTTTTTTCACTTCATTAAATGACATTGTTGTCAAGGATTCTTTTCTACTATGGATTATCTTCAAATACATTCTTTAAAGAAGGTCTGGTAAGGAAGAGTTTGCTCTGCTCTGATCCTCTCACCGACTGCATTTACTGTCTATACCGCAGGCCAAAGACTAAGTCTGTCGCACTTTCTCAAGTAAGTTTTTTGAGACACTAAGACCAGAAAGGAGGTTTTTTATTTTCTCCAGTGACCGAGATGAGGCGTTGTCCTCAACGTCTAGGAGACCTCAAAAGAGAAGAGAATCTCCTCAGACTCATTCCTCAGGGGAACGTCCTGAGAAGGCCCTCAAAAAGACCACTCATGGGTCTTCTGGGCACAGTCCTTCAACATCTCCTCACTCTGTGGAAAAGGAGAGTAAAGGCCTGGCTTTTGGAGAAAAATCATGTAAAAAAGACGACTTCTGAGCCGTCAAAATCACCTCCTCTGGTCATGGGACCCTTCAGAAGGGCGTCTTCTATACCGTCTGAGGTAAAGACTAAGAAGCCAACCTCGTCTACGATGGCCTCGTCTACGATGGTCTTGTCTACGATGGCTCATCTACAATGGCTCGTCTACGATGGCTCGTCTACGATGGCTCGTCTACGATGGCTCGTCTACGACGGCTCGTCTACGACGGCTCGTCTACGACGGCTCGTCTACGACGGCCTCATCTACGATGGCCTTGTCTATGATGGCCTCATCTATGATGGCCTCACCTACGATGGCCTCATCTACGACGGCCTCATCTACGATGGCCTCATCTACGATGGCTCATCTACGATGGCTCATCTACAATGGCTCGTCTACGATTGCTCGTCTACGATTGCTCATCTACGACGGCTCGTCTACGACAGCTCGTCTACGATGGCTCATCTACGACGGCTCGTCTACGACGGCTCGTCTACGATGGCTCGTCTACGATGGCTCGTCTACGACGGCCTCGTCTACGACGGCCTCATCTACGATGGCCTTGTCTATGATGGCCTCATCTATGATGGCCTCACCTACGATGGCCTCACCTACGATGGCCTCATCTACGATGGCCTCATCTACGATGGCTCATCTACGATGGCTCATCTACAATGGCTCGTCTACGATTGCTCATCTACGACGGCTCGTCTACGACAGCTCGTCTACGACGGCTCGTCTACGACGGCTCGTCTACGACGGCTCATCTACGAGGGCTCGTCTACGACGGCCTCATCTACGATGGTCTCATCTATGATGGCCTCATCTACGATGGCCTCATCTACGATGGCTCATCTACAATGGCTCGTCTACGACGCCTCGTCTACGAAGGTCTCATCTACGATGTCCTCATCTATGATGTCCTCATCTATGATGGCCTCATCTATGATGGCCTCATCTATGATGGCCTCATCTATGATGGCCTCATCTATGATGGCCTCATCTATGATGGCCTCATCTATAATGGCCTCATCTATGATGGCCTCATCTATGATGGCCTCATCTATGATGGCCTCATCTACGATGGCCTCATCTATGATGGCTCGTATACGATGGCCTCGTATACGATGGCCTCGTATACGATGGCCTCGTCTACGATGGCTCGTCTACGACGGCTCGTCTACGACGGCCTCATCTACGATGGTCTCATCTACGATGGCCTCATCTATGATGGCCTCATCTATGATGGCCTCATCTATGATGGCCTCATCTATGATGACCTCATCTATGATGGCCTCATCTATGATGGCCTCATCTATGATGGCCTCATCTATGATGGCCTCATCTATGATGGCCTCATCTACGATGGCTCGTCTACGACGGCTCGTCTACGACGGCTCGACGACGGCTCGTCGACGATGAGAGCGTCGACGACGAGAGCGTCTATGACTGCTCGTCTATGAGGGCCTCATCTAGGGGGGCCTCATCTATGAGGGACTCATCTATGATGGCCTCATCTATGATGGCTTGTCTACGATGGCCTCGTCTACGATGGCCTCGTCTATGGTGGCCTCGTCTATGGTGGCCTCGTCTATGGTGGCCTCGTCTATGGTGGCCTCGTCTATGGTGGCCTCGTCTATGGTGGCCTCGTCTATGGTGGCCTCGTCTATGGTGGCCTAGTCTATGGTGGCCTCGTCTATGATGGCCTCGTCTATGATGGCCTCGTCTATGATGGCCTCGTCTATGATGGCCTGGTCTATGATGGCCTGGTCTATGATGGCCTGGTCTATGATGGCCTGGTCTATGATGGCCTGGTCTATGATGGCCTGGTCTATGATGGCCTGGTCTATGATGGCCTGGTCTATGATGGCCTGGTCTATGATGGCCTGGTCTACGACGGCCTGGTCTACGACGGCCTCATCTAAGATGGCTCGTCTATGGCATCGTCTACGACGGCCTCGTCTATGACTGCTCGTCTACGACGGCATAGTCTATGACTGCGATCTCTTCGACTGGCTCGTCGACGAGGGACATTCCGACAATTCTGGAATCTCTTACAAGGTGGTAGAGAAGGCTGATCAACGTTTTAAGATCTCAATGGCCTCTCAAGAACAGGACTGCTTCTTGTATGACTTCATAGAACCTCTCAAGAAAGCATTAAGGTCATTACCGATTATCGATTACCTATAGTCAGAAGGGGTATAGGGCGCCAGATACAGCACCGGCGTGTTTAACAGGATATCCTAAGCCGGACTCCGTAGTGACATAGGCGACCCAGAAGAGCTCCAGGAATCCTTCGGCCCCTTTGTCGCTTCCTCCTAATAAGGGGGGAAAAGAGTGGACAACATTGGGAACAGGTTTTCCTCAATGTCGGCAATGATGGTAAAGGCCGCGAACGCCCTAACGCTCTTGGGACGCTATCATAGACAATTGTGGGCACACATAGCCCCATACCTGTCGGAATTGCCAGATTCATCCAAAGAGGATTCTGCTAGATGGTGAAGAATCGGCGTCAGAAACTATAGACTGCGCGATGGATATCGCGATGACAAGGTTCCGCCAGTTGGCTGGAGCAACCCCTCCCCGCAGGCTTCCGCACAAACATCTACGCCTGCTGCTCCAGGAAATATCTGCGATGTTGAAGAAAGGAGCGATGCGATCGAGCGAGTTCATTCGTCTCAAATAGGGAAAGGATTCTATTCCCGCTTCTTTCTTATACGCAAGAATGAGAAAAAGTGGAGGCCCATACTAGACCTCAGGGCACTAAACTCTTTCCTGAAGAGTCAGTCGTTCAGGATGGTGACGATCCAAGAAATACTAGGCATACTGGAAAAAGGAGATTTTATGACATCTTTGGATCTCCAGGATGCCTACTACCACATCCCGATACTCAAGGGGCACAGAAAATTCCTGAGATTCGAGGTGGCAGGGCAGCACTACCAATTCAAAGTCCTACCGTTTGGCCTCAAATCCGCACCGCGGATTTTCACCAAGTGCCTTTCACCTGTGGCAGCTTTCCTGCGTCAAATGGGTCACCAAGTCTTCCCCTACCTCGACGACTGGCTGGTCAAGGCACCTTCAGCTGCAGGCGCGACCAAATCCTCCAACACCTGCACCAATCTCTTTCAGCAGCTAGGATTGACTCTCAATCACGAGAAATCCTGCATGACCCCAACAAGAAACATCACCTTCCTCGGGGCGACCTTGAACACGGAATGCGCAAGGGCATTTCCTTCAAAGGACAGGAAAAACAGGATAATATCTCTGGCCACGGCTGTGGCATCAAGGAAGTCCCTAAGAGTTCGAACCTACAAACCTGGAATGGTGGAGAAATCACAGGAATTTGTCTATAGGACTGCCATTCCTACTTCCAGCAGCACCTCTGGTGATCACCACGGATGCATCCCTGGAAGGCTGGAGAGCTGTCCTCCAGGATCTCCAAATAAGCGGCAAATGGACAATTCAGGAGAAGCAACTCCATATCAATCTTCGGGAACTAAGGGCTGTGTATCTAGCACTACATGCCTTTTTACCACGCATCCAGAACTCCCAGGTGCTCGGCAGAACGGACAACACCACGACGATGCACTATCTCAACAAACAGGGAGGAACGCGTTCGCTCACTCTATCACGCGAGTCGCAAAAGATCTGGCACTGGCTTGTACTCCACGGGATCACGCTCAGGGCGGACTATGTCCCGGGCAAGGTCAACACCATTGCCGACGCCCTAGGCAGACAGAAATCCCTCTCCCACGAATGGGAGCTCGACAAGAGTACGCTGGATCACATATTCTCAGAATGGGGGGCCCCAGGAATCGACCTGTTTGCCACCAAGGAGAACGCCAAATGCCCAAACTATGCAAGCTGGCGTCCCCAACCAAGGTCACTCGGAAATGCTTTTTCCATCGATAGGTTCAGCGTATTTGCGTACGCTTTTCCACCATTTCTGATGATTCCCAGGGTTCTCAGGAAGATGAAGGCGGAGCCTTGTACCCTGATCCTAATTGCCCCGTTCTGGCCGAGGCAGCACTGGTTCTCGGATCTTCATCGCCTCTCCATCAGGACACCGATTCGTCTGAGGCAGCACCCGAACCTCATAACGATGTCCAACGGACAGATACAGCACCCGAACCTCCGATCACTCAAGTTATCGGCCTGGCTCCTGAGCACAGAGTTCTGTGACCTAAATATCCCACAGGACTGCAGAGATGTCCTGGCAAAAGCGAGAGCGGACAGTACAAACAAAACCTACTCTCTCAAGTGGAAAAGGTTCTGCATTTGGTGTTCAGACCAGGGCCTGCGACCGCTCGCTGTCACCACTGAACAGATATTACCATACCTCCTACATTTGGCACAGTCAGGACTGGCACATGCATCCATTAAGGTTCACCTGGCAGCTATCTCTAGGTTCACCAGAACCTTCACGGGCCTTCTCTGTGGTCAAGTAGGCTGGTCAAGAAATTCCTGAAGGGGCTCTACAGATCCTTTCCGAGGCCTCGGAAAGTCCCTCCGACATGGCAACTGAAGCTGGTACTCAACCAACTCATGACATCCGTTTGAACCCATTCATCGAGCATCTATCAAATACATCTCCTGGAAAACGGCGCTCTTGCTCGCTTTAACATCGGACAGGAGAGTTAGCGAGCTACAAGCTTTGTCCATTCAGGAACCATATATGCAGTTCAGACAGGACAGGGTGGTGCTGAGACCGACCCCTAAATTCATACCAAAGGTGCCTTCGGACTTTCATCTCAATGAACCAATTGTCCTTAGGTCCTTCTTTGCGAACCCTTCCACAGCAGCAGAAAGAGCACTGCATTCTTTGGATCTCAAGAGATGCCTAAAGTTCTACCTGGATAAAACCAAGGCTCTCAGGAAGTCTTCACAACTGTTCGTGGCATACAGCAGACCAAGAATGGGCCTGCCTCTAACGAAGCAAAGCATCTCGAGATGGATCTCCTCGGCGATTGCATTCTGCCACGACAAGGCCGGACGGCCTTTGACTGATCATGTTACTGCTCATTCCACCGGGGCAATGTCCACGTCAGCAGCACTGTTCGCTGGGGTGCCAATCTTGGACATATGCAGAGCGGCGACCTGGAAGTCACCGCACACTTTCTCCAGACACTACTGCCTGGATATCGAACTTCAGAAGGATGCGGCAGTGGGCCAGGCGGTGCTTCGCCATCTCTTTCAGTGAGGTGAGCCTTCCTACATCCCGCCATCCAGGTATGCACATTCTTTGCTCTTGTGATGTTCCAATTATGCTGTCCCCATGTTATATGATAATATATGCATTGTCTAACATGTCTGCAGGACGACTTTACATCACACATGTGCATATCTGATTGCTAGCTACTCTGATTCAGGCATGTGAATCTATGAAAGACACCCCTAATACTGGATAAGAAATGCGTTACTTACCTGTAACAGCAGTTATCCAGTATTGGTGTCTTTCATAGATTCACATGCAACCCTCCCGCCTCCCCTGGAAGGACTCACATCCCTCTCTGACAATATTACGCCAACCTAGCTGGGTGCGTACGAAAATCTGAGGGACTGAGGCTCCTCCCAGGAAGGTTCTAGAGGGAGGTCGGAGCTGATTGGCTGACTGTGAGAGTTTGGTCCTTTTTACATAAGGACAAAGAAAGGCTACTAAGGAGAGGTCCTTAGGCCTATTTTCTCTATGTATGTCTATAGGACATTACTTTTTTATGTACCGGAGGCTCCCGTCTCGACGACGGGGAATGATTCAGGCATGTGAATCTATGAAAGACACCAATACTGGATAACTGCTGTTACAGGTAAGTAACGCATTTCTTCCCATGAGGCACAGGGTCAAGACTGATTTGCTTATGGCCAATTCTGAACTGGGTGGCTTGGTGAGCAAAATAACGATGGATTAAACCCGGATCTATGACTGGGGGTGAATGTTTTGACATTGTGCAACATTCCATCCATCATCTTGTGTGTTTTGCTGTTCACCCTATGTGGAAAGGGTACGCCCAAACATGGGTCCCGTACTCACTACGCCCCTGGAGTCAAGCTATCCTGGCTGAAGACGGCTGATAGCCAGAAACCGGTTCTAGAATGCTTGATTCCGGTCCAGGGAAGACATGGCTTGGCAGTTTGGGCTGGACTGTTCCCATGAGGCACAGGATCAAGACTGATTTGCATATGGTCAATTCTGAACTGAAGTGGCTTGGTGAGCAAAATAACAATGGATTAAACCCGGATCTATGACTGGGGGTGAATGTTTTGACATTGTGCAACATTCCGTCCATCATCTTGTGTGTTTTGCTGTTTTCCCTATGTGGGACGAGAATGCCCAGATGAGGGTCCCTTGGGCACTACGCCATTGGAGTCAAGCTATCCTGGCAGAAGACGGCTGATAGCCAGAAACCTGTCCTAGAATGCTTGATTCCGGTGAGGGAAGACATGGCTTTGCAGTTCGGGCTGGACTGTTCCCATGAGGCACAGGGTCAAGACTGATTTGCATATGGCCATTTCTGAACTGGGGTGGCTTGGTGAGCAAAATACCGATGGATTCAACCCAGATCTATGACTGCTGGTGAATGTTTTGCCATTGTGCAACATTCCGTCCATCATCTTGTGTGTTTTGCTGTTCACCCTATGTGGATAGGGTATGCCCGGACGTGGGTCCTGTGCTCACTACGCCACTGGAGTCAAGCTATCCTGGCTGAAGACGGCTGATGGCCAGAAACCGGTCGTAGAATGCTTGATTCCGGTCCAGAGAAGACATGGCTTGGCAGTTCGGGCTGGACTGTTCCCATGAGGCACAGGGTCAAGACTGATTTGCATATGGCCATGTCTGAACTGGGGTGGCTTGGTGAGCAAAATAACAATGGATTAAACCCAGAGCTATGACTGGGGGTGAATTTCTTGCCATTGTGCAACATTCCGTCCATCATCTTGTTTGTTTTGCTGTTCACCCTGTGTGGGAAGGGTATGCCCAGACGTGGGTCCCGTGCTCACTATGCCACTGGAGTCAAGCTATCCTGTCTGAAGACGGCTGATAGCCAGAAACCGGTCCTAGAATGATTGATTCCGGTGCAGGGAAGAAATGGCTTGGCCGTTTGTGCTGGACTGTTCCCATGAGCCACAGGGTCAAGACTGATTTGCATATGGCCTTGTCTGAACTGGAGTGGCTTGGTCAGCAAAATAACAATTGATTAAACCCAGATCTATGACTGGGGTGAATGTTTTGCCATTGTGCAACATTCCGTCCATCATTTTGTGTGTTTTGCTGTTCACCCTATGTGGATAGGGTATGCTCAGACGTGGGTCCCGTGCTCACTACGCCACTGGAGTCAAGCTATCCTGGCTGAAGACGGCTGATAGCCAGAAACCGGTCGTAGAATGCTTGATTCCGGTCCAGGGAAGACATGGCTTGACAGTTCGGGCTGGACTTGCATATGGCCATGTCTGAACTGGGGTTGCTTGGTGAGCAAAATAACAATGGATTAAACCCAGATCTATGACCGGAGGTGAATGTTTTGCCATTGTGCAACATTCCGTCCATCATCTTGTGTGTTTTGCTGTTCACCCTATGTGGGAAGGTTATGCGCAGACGTGGGTCCCGTTCTCACTTAGCCACTGGAGTCAAGCTATCCTGGCTGAAGACGGTTGATAGCCAGAAACCGGTCCTAGAATGCTTGATTCTGGTCCAGGGAAGACATGGCTTGGCAGTTCGGACTGGACTGTTCCCATGAGGCACAGGGTCAAGACTGATTTGCATATGACCATGTCTAAACTGGGTTGGCTTGGTGAGCAAAATAACAATGGATTAATCCCAGATCTATGACTGGGGGTGAATGTTTTGCCATTGTGCAACATTCCGTCCATCATCTTGTGTGTTATGCTGTTCACCCCATGTGGGAAGGGTAGGCCCAGACGTGGGTCCCATGCTCACTATATCACTGGAGTCAAGCTATCTTGGCTGAAGACGGCTGATAGCCAGAAACTGGTCCTAGAATGCTTGATTCCGGTCCAAGGAAGACATGGCTTGGCAGTTTGGGCTAGACTGTTCCCATGAGGCACAGGGTCAAGACTGATTTGCTTATGGCCAATTCTGAACTGGGTGGCTTGGTGAGCAAAATAACGATGGATTAAACCCGGATCTATGACTGGGGGTGAATGTTTTGACATTGTGCAACATTCCATCCATCATCTTGTGTGTTTTGCTGTTCACCCTATGTGGAAAGGGTACGCCCAAACGTGGGTCCCGTACTCACTACGCCCCTGGAGTCAAGCTATCCTGGCTGAAGACGGCTGATAGCCAGAAACCGGTTCTAGAATGCTTGATTCCGGTCCAGGGAAGACATGGCTTGGCAGTTTGGGCTGGACTGTTCCCATGAGGCACAGGATCAAAACTGATTTGCATATGGTCAATTCTGAACTGAAGTGGCTTGGTGAGCAAAATAACAATGGATTAAACCCGGATCTATGACTGGGGGTGAATGTTTTGACATTGTGCAACATTCCGTCCATCATCTTGTGTGTTTTGCTGTTTTCCCTATGTGGGACGAGTATGCCCAGATGAGGGTCCCGTGGGCACTACGCCATTGGAGTCAAGCTATCCTGGCAGAAGACGGCTGATAGCCAGAAACCTGTCCTAGAATGCTTGATTCCGGTGAGGGAAGACATGGCTTTGCAGTTCGGGCTGGACTGTTCCCATGAGGCACAGGGTCAAGACTGATTTGCATATGGCCATTTCTGAACTGGGGTGGCTTGGTGAGCAAAATACCGATGGATTCAACCCAGATCTATGACTGCTGGTGAATGTTTTGCCATTGTGCAACATTCCGTCCATCATCTTGTGTGTTTTGCTGTTCACCCTATGTGGATAGGGTATGCCCGGACGTGGGTCCTGTGCTCACTACGCCACTGGAGTCAAGCTATCCTGGCTGAAGACAGCTGATAGCCAGAAACCAGTCGTAGAATGCTTGATTCCGGTCCAGGGAAGACATGGCTTGCCAGTTCCCACGAGGCACAGGGTCAATACTGATTTTCATATGGCCATGTCTGAACTGGGGTGGCTTGGTGAGCAACATAACGATGGATTAAACCCAGATTTATGTCCGGAGTGAATGTTTTGCCATTGTGCAACATTCTGTCCATCATCTTGTGTGTTTTGCTGTTCACCCTATGTGGGAAGGGTATGCCCAGACGAGGGTCCTGTGGTCACTACGCCACTGAAGTCAAGCTATCCTGGCTGAAGACGGCTGACAGCCAGAAACCGGTCCTAGAATGCTTGATTCCGGTCTAGGGAAGACATGGCTTGGCAGTTCAGACTGGACTGTTCCCATGAGGCACAGGGTCAAGACTGATTTGCATATGGCCATGTCTGAACTGGGGTGGCTTGGTGAGCAAAATAATGATGAATTAAACCCGCATCTATGACAGGGGGTTAATGTTTTGCCATTGTGCAACATTCCGTCCATCATCTTGTGTGTTTTGCTGTTCACCCTGTGTGGGAAGGGTATGCCCAGACGTGGGTCCCGTGCTCACTACGCCACTGGAGTCAAGCTATCCTGGCTGAAGACTGCTGATAGCCAGAAACCGGTCCTAGAATGCTTGATTCCGGTCCAGGGAAGACATGGCTTGGCAGTTTGGGCTGGACTGTTCCCATCAGGCACAGGGTCAAGACTGATTTGCATATGGCCTTGTCTGAACTGGAGTGGCTTGGTGAGCAAAATAACGATTGATTAAACGCAGATCTATGACTGGGGGTGAATGTTTTACCATTGTTCAACATTCCGTCCATCATCTTGTGTGTTTTGCTGTTCACCCTATGTGGAAAGGGTACGCCCAAACGTGGGTCCCTTACTAACTAAGCCACGAAAGTCAAGCTATCTTCGCTGAAGAGGGTTGGTAGCCAGAAACTGGTCCTAGAATGCTTGATTCCGGTCCAGGGAAGACATGGCTTTTCAGTTCGGGCTAGACTATTCCCATGAGGCACAGGGTCAAGACTGATTTGCATATGGCCATGTCTGAACTTGAGTGGCTTGGTGAGCAAAATAAGGATGGATTAAACCCAGATCTATTACTGGGGGTGAATGTTTTGCCATTGTGCAACATTCCGTCCATCATCTTGTGTGTTTTGCTGTTCACCCTGTATGGGAAGGGTATGCCCAAACGTGGGTCCCGTGCTCACTATGCCACTGGAGTCAAGCTATCCTGGCTGAAGGCGGCTGATAGCCAGAAACCGGTTCTAGAATGCTTGATTCCGGTCCAGGGAAGACATGGCTTGGCAGTTTGGGCTAGACTGTTCCCATGAGGCACAGGGTCAAGACTGATTTGCACATGGCCTTGTCTGAACTGGAGTAGCTTGGTGAGCAAACTAACGATTGATTAAACCCAGATCTATGACTGGGGGTGAATGTTTTGCCATTGTGCAACATTCCGTCCATCATCTTGTGTGTTTTGCTGTTCACCCTATGTGGATAGGGTATGCCCAGACGTGGGTCCTGTGCTCACTACGCCGCTGTAGTCAAGCTATCCTGGCTGAAGACGGCTGATAGCCAGAAACCGTTCGTAGAATGCTTGATTCCGGTCCAGGGAAGACATGGCTTGGCAGTTCCCACGAGGCACAGGGTCAAGACTGATTTTCATATGGCAATGTCTGAACTGGGGTGGCTTGGTGAGCAACATAACGATGGATTAAACCCAGATCCATGTCCGGGGGTGAATGTTTTGCCATTGTGCAACATTCACTCCATCATCTTCTGTGTTTTGCTGTTCACCCTATGTGGGAAGGATATGCCCAGATGTGGGTCCTGTGCTCACTACTCCACTGGAGTCAAGCTATCCTGGCTGAAGACGGCTGATAGCCAGAAACCAGTCCTAGAATGCTTGATTCCGGTCCAGGGAAGACATGGCTTGGCAGTTTGGGCTGGACTGTTCCCATGAGGCACAGGGTCAAGACTGATTTGCATATAGCCAATTCTGAACTGGGGTGGCTTGGCGAGCAAAATAACGATGGATTAAACCCGGATCTATGACTGGGGGTGAATGTTTTGACATTGTGCAACATTCCGTCCATCAACTTGTGTGTTTTGCTGTTCACTCTGTGTGGGAAGGGTATGCCCAGACGTGGGTCCCGTACTCACTACGCCACTGCAGCCAAGCTATCCTGGCTGAAGACGGCTGGTAGCCAGAAACTGGTCCTAGAATGCTTGATTCTGGTCCAGGGAAGACATGGCTTGGCAGTTTGGGCTGGACTGTTCCCATGAGGCACAGGGTCAAGACTGATTTGCATATGGCCATGTCTGAACTGGGGTGGCTTGGTGAGCAAAATAACGAGGCATTAAACCTGGATCTATGACTGGGGGTGAATGTTTTGACATTGTGCAACATTCCGTCCATCATCTTGTGTGTTTTGCTGTTCACCCTATGTGGGAAGGGTATCCCCAGATGTGGGCCCTGTGCTCACTGCGCCACTGGAGTCAAGCTATCCTGGCTGAAGACGGCTGATAGCGAGAAACCAGTCCTAGAATGCTTGATTCCGGTGAGGGAAGACATGGATTGGCAGTTCGGGCTGGACGGTTCCCATGAGGCACAGGGTCAAGACTGATTTGCATATGGCCATTTCTGAACTGGGGTGGCTTGGTGAGCAAAATAACGATGGATTCAACCCAGATCTATGACTGGGGGTGAATTTTTTGCCATTGTGCAACATTCCGTCCATCATCTTGTGTGTTTTGCTGTTTTCCTTATGTGGGACGAGTATGCCCAGACGAGGGTCCCGTGGGCACTACGCCATTGGAGTCAAGCTATCCTGGCTGAAGATGGCTGATAGCCAAAAACCGGTCCTAGAATGCTTGATTCCGGTGAGGGAAGACATGGCTTGGCAGTTAAGGCTGGACTGTTCCCATGAGGCACAGGGTCAAAACTGATTTGCATATGGCCATTTCTGAACTGGGGTGGCTTGGTGAGCAAAATAACGATGGATTTAACCCAGATCTATGACTGCGGGTGAATGTTTTGCCATTGTGCAACATTCCGTCCCTCATCTTGTGTGTATTGCTGTTCCCCCTATGTGGGATGAGTATGCCCAGACGAGGATCCCGTGAGCACTATGCCATTGGAGTCAAGCTATCCTGGCTGAAGACGGCTGATAGCCAGAAACCGGTCCTAGAATGCTTGATTCCGGTCCAGAAAAGACATGGCTTGGCAGTTCGGGCTGGACTGTTCCCATGAGGCACAGGGTCAAGACTGATTTGCATATGGCCATGTCTGAACTGGGGTGGCTTGGTGAGCAAAATAACAATGGATTAAACCCAGAGCTATGACTGGGGGTGAATTTCTTGCCATTGTGCAACATTCCGTCCATCATCTTGTTTGTTTTGCTGTTCACCCTGTGTGGGAAGGGTATGCCCAGACGTGGGTCCCGTGCTCACTATGCCACTGGAGTCAAGCTATCCTGTCTGAAGACGGCTGATAGCCAGAAACCGGTCCTAGAATGATTGATTCCGGTGCAGGGAAGAAATGGCTTGGCCGTTTGTGCTGGACTGTTCCCATGAGCCACAGGGTCAAGACTGATTTGCATATGGCCTTGTCTGAAGTGGAGTGGCTTGGTCAGCAAAATAACAATTGATTAAACCCAGATCTATGACTGGGGTGAATGTTTTGCCATTGTGCAACATTCCGTCCATCATTTTGTGTGTTTTGCTGTTCACCCTATGTGGATAGGGTATGCCCAGACGTGGGTCCCGTGCTCACTACGCCACTGGAGTCAAGCTATCCTGGCTGAAGACGGCTGATAGCCAGAAACCGGTCATAGAATGCTTGATTCCGGTCCAGGGAAGACATGGCTTGACAGTTCGGGCTGGACTTGCATAGGGCCATGTCTGAACTGGGGTTGCTTGGTGAGCAAAATAGCAATGGATTAAACCCAGATCTATGACCGGAGGTGAATGTTTTGCCATTGTGCTACATTCCGTCCATCATCTTGTGTGTTTTGCTCTTCACCCTATGTGGGAAGGTTATGCGCAGACGTGGGTCCCGTTCTCACTTAACCACTGGAGTCAAGCTATCCTGGCTGAAGACGGTTGATAGCCAGAAACCGGTCCTAGAATGCTTGATTCTGGTCCAGGGAAGACATGGCTTGGCAGTTCGGACTGGACTGTTCCCATGAGGCACAGGGTCAAGACTGATTTGCATATGACCATGTCTAAACTGGGTTGGCTTGGTGAGCAAAATAACAATGGATTAATCCCAGATCTATGACTGGGGGTGAATGTTTTGCCATTGTGCAACATTCCGTCCATCATCTTGTGTGTTATGCTGCTCACCCTATGTGGGAAGGGTAGGCCCAGACGTGGGTCCCATGCTCACTATATCACTGGAGTCAAGCTATCCTGGCTGAAGACGGCTGATAGCCAGAAACTGGTCCTAGAATGCTTGATTCCGGTCCAAGGAAGACATGGCTTGGCAGTTTGGGCTAGACTGTTCCCATGAGGCACAGGGTCAAGACTGATTTGCTTATGGCCAATTCTGAACTGGGTGGCTTGGTGAGCAAAATAACGATGGATTAAACCCGGATCTATGACTGGGGGTGAATGTTTTGACATTGTGCAACATTCCATCCATCATCTTGTGTGTTTTGCTGTTCACCCTATGTGGAAAGGGTACGCCCAAACATGGGTCCCGTACTCACTACGCCCCTGGAGTCAAGCTATCCTGGCTGAAGACGGCTGATAGCCAGAAACCGGTTCTAGAATGCTTGATTCCGGTCCAGGGAAGACATGGCTTGGCAGTTTGGGCTGGACTGTTCCCATGAGGCACAGGATCAAGACTGATTTGCATATGGTCAATTCTGAACTGAAGTGGCTTGGTGAGCAAAATAACAATGGATTAAACCCGGATCTATGACTGGGGGTGAATGTTTTGACATTGTGCAACATTCCGTCCATCATCTTGTGTGTTTTGCTGTTTTCCCTATGTGGGACGAGAATGCCCAGATGAGGGTCCCGTGGGCACTACGCCATTGGAGTCAAGCTATCCTGGCTGAAGACGGCTGATAGCCGGAAACCGGTCCTAGAATGCTTGATTCCGGTCCAGGGAAGACATGGCTTGGCAGTTTGGGCTGGACTGTTCCCATGAGGCACAGGGTCAAGACTGATTTGCATATGGCCTTGTCTGAACTGGAGTGGCTTGGTGAGCAAAATAACGATTGATTAAAACACAGATCTATGAATGGTGGTGAATGTTTTGCCATTGTGCAACATTCCGTCCATCATCTTGTGTATTTTGCTGTTCACCCTATGTGGATAGGGTATGCCCAGACGTGGGTCCCGTGCTCACTTCGCCACTGGAGTCAAGCTATCCTGGCTGAAGACGGCTGATAGCCAGAAACCGGTCCTTGAATGCTTGATTCCGGTCCAGGGAAGACATGGCTAGGCAGTTTGGGCTGGACTGTTCCCATGAGGCACAGGATCAAGACTACTTTGCATATGGCCAATTCTGAACTTAAGTGGCTTGGTGAGCAAAATAACGATGGATTAAACCCGGATCTATAACTGGGGGTGAATGTGTTGACATTGTGCAACATTCCGTCCATCATCTTCTGTGTTTTGCTATTCACCCTATGTGGGAAAGGTATGCCCAGACGTGGATCCCGTGCTCACTACTCCACTGGAGTCAAGCTATCCTGGCTGAAGACGGCTGATCCAGGGAAGACATGGCTTGGCAGTTTGGGTTAGACTGTTCCCATGAGGCACAGGATCAAGACAGATTTGCATATGGCCAATTCTGAACTGAAGTGGCTTGGTGAGCAAAATAACGATGGATTAAACCCGGATCTATGACTGGGGGTGAATGTTTTGACATTGTGCAACATTCCGTCCATCATCTTGTGTGTTTTGCTGTTCACCCTATGTGGGAAAGGTATGCCCAGACGTGGGTCCTGTGCTCACTACGCCACTGGAGTCAAGCTATCCTGGCTGAAGACGGCTGATAGCCAGAAACCGGTCGTAGAATGATTGATTCCGGTCCAGGGAAGACATGGTTTGGCAGTTCCCACGAGGCACAGGGTCAAGACTGATTTTTATATGGCCATGTCTAAACTGGGGTGGCTTGGTGAGCAACATAACGATGGATTAAACCCAGATCTATGTCCCGGGGTGAATGTTTTGCCATTGTGCAACATTCTGTCAATCATCTTGTGTGTTTTGCTGTTCACCGTATGTGGGAAGGGTATACCCAGATATGGGTCCTGTGCTCACTACTCTACTGGAGTCGAGCTATCCTGGCTGAAGACGGCTGATAGCCAGAAACCGGTCCTAGAATGCTTGATTCCGGTCCAGGGAAGACATGGCTTGGCAGATTGGGCTAGACTGTTCCCATGTGGCACAGGGTCAAGACTGATTTGCATATGGCCAATTCTGAACTGGGGTGGCTTGGTGAGCAAAATGACGATGGATTAAACCCGGATCTATGACTGGGGGTGAATGTTTTGACATTGTGCAACATTCCGTCCATCATCTTGTGTGTTTTGCTGTTCACCCTATGTAGAAAGGATACGCCCAGACGTGGGTGCTGTACTCCCTACGCCACTGGAGTCAAGCTATCCTGGCTGAAGACGGCTGATAGCCAGAAACCGGTTCTAGAATGCTTGATTCCGGTCCAGGGAAGACATGGCTTGGCAGTTTGGGATGGCCTGTTCCCATGAGGCACAGGATCAAGACTGATTTGCATATGGCCAATTCTGAAGTGAAGTGGCTTGGTGAGCAAAATAACGATGGATTAAACCCGGATCTATGACTGGGGGTGAATGTTTTGACATTGTGCAACATTCCGTCCATTATCTTGTGTGTTTTGCTGTTCACCCTATGTGGGAAGGGTATGCCCAGATGTGGGTCCCCTGCTCACTATGCCACTGGAGTCAAGCTATCCTGGCTGAAGACGGCTGATAGCCAGAAACCGGTCCGAGAATGCTTGATTCCGGTGAGGGAAGACATGGCTTGGCAGTCGGGCTGGACTGTTCCCATGAGGCACAGGGTCAAGACTGATTTGCATATGGCCATTTCTGAACTGGGGTGGCTTGGTGAGCAAAATACCGATGGATTCAACCCAGATCTATGACTGCTGGTGAATGTTTTGCCATTGTGCAACATTCCGTCCATCATCTTGTGTGTTTTGCTGTTCACCCTATGTGGATAGGGTATGCCCGGACGTGGGTCCTGTGCTCACTACGCCACTGGAGTCAAGCTATCCTGGCTGAAGACAGCTGATAGCCAGAAACCAGTCGTAGAATGCTTGATTCCGGTCCAGGGAAGACATGGCTTGCCAGTTCCCACGAGGCACAGGGTCAATACTGATTTTCATATGGCCATGTCTGAACTGGGGTGGCTTGGTGAGCAACATAACGATGGATTAAACCCAGATTTATGTCCGGAGTGAATGTTTTGCCATTGTGCAACATTCTGTCCATCATCTTGTGTGTTTTGCTGTTCACCCTATGTGGGAAGGGTATGCCCAGACGAGGGTCCTGTGGTCACTACGCCACTGAAGTCAAGCTATCCTGGCTGAAGACGGCTGACAGCCAGAAACCGGTCCTAGAATGCTTGATTCCGGTCTAGGGAAGACATGGCTTGGCAGTTCAGACTGGACTGTTCCCATGAGGCACAGGGTCAAGACTGATTTGCATATGGCCATGTCTGAACTGGGGTGGCTTGGTGAGCAAAATAATGATGAATTAAACCCGCATCTATGACAGGGGGTTAATGTTTTGCCATTGTGCAACATTCCGTCCATCATCTTGTGTGTTTTGCTGTTCACCCTGTGTGGGAAGGGTATGCCCAGACGTGGGTCCCGTGCTCACTACGCCACTGGAGTCAAGCTATCCTGGCTGAAGACTGCTGATAGCCAGAAACCGGTCCTAGAATGCTTGATTCCGGTCCAGGGAAGACATGGCTTGGCAGTTTGGGCTGGACTGTTCCCATCAGGCACAGGGTCAAGACTGATTTGCATATGGCCTTGTCTGAACTGGAGTGGCTTGGTGAGCAAAATAACGATTGATTAAACGCAGATCTATGACTGGGGGTGAATGTTTTACCATTGTTCAACATTCCGTCCATCATCTTGTGTGTTTTGCTGTTCACCCTATGTGGAAAGGGTACGCCCAAACGTGGGTCCCTTACTAACTAAGCCACGAAAGTCAAGCTATCTTCGCTGAAGAGGGTTGGTAGCCAGAAACTGGTCCTAGAATGCTTGATTCCGGTCCAGGGAAGACATGGCTTTTCAGTTCGGGCTAGACTATTCCCATGAGGCACAGGGTCAAGACTGATTTGCATATGGCCATGTCTGAACTTGAGTGGCTTGGTGAGCAAAATAAGGATGGATTAAACCCAGATCTATTACTGGGGGTGAATGTTTTGCCATTGTGCAACATTCCGTCCATCATCTTGTGTGTTTTGCTGTTCACCCTGTATGGGAAGGGTATGCCCAAACGTGGGTCCCGTGCTCACTATGCCACTGGAGTCAAGCTATCCTGGCTGAAGGCGGCTGATAGCCAGAAACCGGTTCTAGAATGCTTGATTCCGGTCCAGGGAAGACATGGCTTGGCAGTTTGGGCTAGACTGTTCCCATGAGGCACAGGGTCAAGACTGATTTGCACATGGCCTTGTCTGAACTGGAGTAGCTTGGTGAGCAAAATAACGATTGATTAAACCCAGATCTATGACTGGGGGTGAATGTTTTGCCATTGTGCAACATTCCGTCCATCATCTTGTGTGTTTTGCTGTTCACCCTATGTGGATAGGGTATGCCCAGACGTGGGTCCTGTGCTCACTACGCCGCTGTAGTCAAGCTATCCTGGCTGAAGACGGCTGATAGCCAGAAACCGTTCGTAGAATGCTTGATTCCGGTCCAGGGAAGACATGGCTTGGCAGTTCCCACGAGGCACAGGGTCAAGACTGATTTTCATATGGCAATGTCTGAACTGGGGTGGCTTGGTGAGCAACATAACGATGGATTAAACCCAGATCCATGTCCGGGGGTGAATGTTTTGCCATTGTGCAACATTCACTCCATCATCTTCTGTGTTTTGCTGTTCACCCTATGTGGGAAGGATATGCCCAGATGTGGGTCCTGTGCTCACTACTCCACTGGAGTCAAGCTATCCTGGCTGAAGACGGCTGATAGCCAGAAACCAGTCCTAGAATGCTTGATTCCGGTCCAGGGAAGACATGGCTTGGCAGTTTGGGCTGGACTGTTCCCATGAGGCACAGGGTCAAGACTGATTTGCATATAGCCAATTCTGAACTGGGGTGGCTTGGCGAGCAAAATAACGATGGATTAAACCCGGATCTATGACTGGGGGTGAATGTTTTGACATTGTGCAACATTCCGTCCATCAACTTGTGTGTTTTGCTGTTCACTCTGTGTGGGAAGGGTATGCCCAGACGTGGGTCCCGTACTCACTACGCCACTGCAGCCAAGCTATCCTGGCTGAAGACGGCTGGTAGCCAGAAACTGGTCCTAGAATGCTTGATTCTGGTCCAGGGAAGACATGGCTTGGCAGTTTGGGCTGGACTGTTCCCATGAGGCACAGGGTCAAGACTGATTTGCATATGGCCATGTCTGAACTGGGGTGGCTTGGTGAGCAAAATAACGAGGCATTAAACCTGGATCTATGACTGGGGGTGAATGTTTTGACATTGTGCAACATTCCGTCCATCATCTTGTGTGTTTTGCTGTTCACCCTATGTGGGAAGGGTATCCCCAGATGTGGGTCCTGTGCTCACTGCGCCACTGGAGTCAAGCTATCCTGGCTGAAGACGGCTGATAGCGAGAAACCAGTCCTAGAATGCTTGATTCCGGTGAGGGAAGACATGGATTGGCAGTTCGGGCTGGACGGTTCCCATGAGGCACAGGGTCAAGACTGATTTGCATATGGCCATTTCTGAACTGGGGTGGCTTGGTGAGCAAAATAACGATGGATTCAACCCAGATCTATGACTGGGGGTGAATTTTTTGCCATTGTGCAACATTCCGTCCATCATCTTGTGTGTTTTGCTGTTTTCCTTATGTGGGACGAGTATGCCCAGACGAGGGTCCCGTGGGCACTACGCCATTGGAGTCAAGCTATCCTGGCTGAAGATGGCTGATAGCCAAAAACCGGTCCTAGAATGCTTGATTCCGGTGAGGGAAGACATGGCTTGGCAGTTAAGGCTGGACTGTTCCCATGAGGCACAGGGTCAAAACTGATTTGCATATGGCCATTTCTGAACTGGGGTGGCTTGGTGAGCAAAATAACGATGGATTTAACCCAGATCTATGACTGCGGGTGAATGTTTTGCCATTGTGCAACATTCCGTCCCTCATCTTGTGTGTATTGCTGTTCCCCCTATGTGGGATGAGTATGCCCAGACGAGGATCCCGTGAGCACTATGCCATTGGAGTCAAGCTATCCTGGCTGAAGACGGCTGATAGCCAGAAACCGGTCCTAGAATGCTTGATTCCGGTCCAGAGAAGACATGGCTTGGCAGTTCGGGCTGGACTGTTCCCATGAGGCACAGGGTCAAGACTGATTTGCATATGGCCATGTCTGAACTGGGGTGGCTTGGTGAGCAAAATAACAATGGATTAAACCCAGAGCTATGACTGGGGGTGAATTTCTTGCCATTGTGCAACATTCCGTCCATCATCTTGTTTGTTTTGCTGTTCACCCTGTGTGGGAAGGGTATGCCCAGACGTGGGTCCCGTGCTCACTATGCCACTGGAGTCAAGCTATCCTGTCTGAAGACGGCTGATAGCCAGAAACCGGTCCTAGAATGATTGATTCCGGTGCAGGGAAGAAATGGCTTGGCCGTTTGTGCTGGACTGTTCCCATGAGCCACAGGGTCAAGACTGATTTGCATATGGCCTTGTCTGAAGTGGAGTGGCTTGGTCAGCAAAATAACAATTGATTAAACCCAGATCTATGACTGGGGTGAATGTTTTGCCATTGTGCAACATTCCGTCCATCATTTTGTGTGTTTTGCTGTTCACCCTATGTGGATAGGGTATGCCCAGACGTGGGTCCCGTGCTCACTACGCCACTGGAGTCAAGCTATCCTGGCTGAAGACGGCTGATAGCCAGAAACCGGTCGTAGAATGCTTGATTCCGGTCCAGGGAAGACATGGCTTGACAGTTCGGGCTGGACTTGCATAGGGCCATGTCTGAACTGGGGTTGCTTGGTGAGCAAAATAACAATGGATTAAACCCAGATCTATGACCGGAGGTGAATGTTTTGCCATTGTGCTACATTCCGTCCATCATCTTGTGTGTTTTGCTCTTCACCCTATGTGGGAAGGTTATGCGCAGACGTGGGTCCCGTTCTCACTTAACCACTGGAGTCAAGCTATCCTGGCTGAAGACGGTTGATAGCCAGAAACCGGTCCTAGAATGCTTGATTCTGGTCCAGGGAAGACATGGCTTGGCAGTTCGGACTGGACTGTTCCCATGAGGCACAGGGTCAAGACTGATTTGCATATGACCATGTCTAAACTGGGTTGGCTTGGTGAGCAAAATAACAATGGATTAATCCCAGATCTATGACTGGGGGTGAATGTTTTGCCATTGTGCAACATTCCGTCCATCATCTTGTGTGTTATGCTGCTCACCCTATGTGGGAAGGGTAGGCCCAGACGTGGGTCCCATGCTCACTATATCACTGGAGTCAAGCTATCCTGGCTGAAGACGGCTGATAGCCAGAAACTGGTCCTAGAATGCTTGATTCCGGTCCAAGGAAGACATGGCTTGGCAGTTTGGGCTAGACTGTTCCCATGAGGCACAGGGTCAAGACTGATTTGCTTATGGCCAATTCTGAACTGGGTGGCTTGGTGAGCAAAATAACGATGGATTAAACCCGGATCTATGACTGGGGGTGAATGTTTTGACATTGTGCAACATTCCATCCATCATCTTGTGTGTTTTGCTGTTCACCCTATGTGGAAAGGGTACGCCCAAACATGGGTCCCGTACTCACTACGCCCCTGGAGTCAAGCTATCCTGGCTGAAGACGGCTGATAGCCAGAAACCGGTTCTAGAATGCTTGATTCCGGTCCAGGGAAGACATGGCTTGGCAGTTTGGGCTGGACTGTTCCCATGAGGCACAGGATCAAGACTGATTTGCATATGGTCAATTCTGAACTGAAGTGGCTTGGTGAGCAAAATAACAATGGATTAAACCCGGATCTATGACTGGGGGTGAATGTTTTGACATTGTGCAACATTCCGTCCATCATCTTGTGTGTTTTGCTGTTTTCCCTATGTGGGACGAGAATGCCCAGATGAGGGTCCCGTGGGCACTACGCCATTGGAGTCAAGCTATCCTGGCTGAAGACGGCTGATAGCCGGAAACCGGTCCTAGAATGCTTGATTCCGGTCCAGGGAAGACATGGCTTGGCAGTTTGGGCTGGACTGTTCCCATGAGGCACAGGGTCAAGACTGATTTGCATATGGCCTTGTCTGAACTGGAGTGGCTTGGTGAGCAAAATAACGATTGATTAAAACACAGATCTATGAATGGTGGTGAATGTTTTGCCATTGTGCAACATTCCGTCCATCATCTTGTGTATTTTGCTGTTCACCCTATGTGGATAGGGTATGCCCAGACGTGGGTCCCGTGCTCACTTCGCCACTGGAGTCAAGCTATCCTGGCTGAAGACGGCTGATAGCCAGAAACCGGTCCTTGAATGCTTGATTCCGGTCCAGGGAAGACATGGCTAGGCAGTTTGGGCTGGACTGTTCCCATGAGGCACAGGATCAAGACTACTTTGCATATGGCCAATTCTGAACTTAAGTGGCTTGGTGAGCAAAATAACGATGGATTAAACCCGGATCTATAACTGGGGGTGAATGTGTTGACATTGTGCAACATTCCGTCCATCATCTTCTGTGTTTTGCTATTCACCCTATGTGGGAAAGGTATGCCCAGACGTGGATCCCGTGCTCACTACTCCACTGGAGTCAAGCTATCCTGGCTGAAGACGGCTGATCCAGGGAAGACATGGCTTGGCAGTTTGGGTTAGACTGTTCCCATGAGGCACAGGATCAAGACAGATTTGCATATGGCCAATTCTGAACTGAAGTGGCTTGGTGAGCAAAATAACGATGGATTAAACCCGGATCTATGACTGGGGGTGAATGTTTTGACATTGTGCAACATTCCGTCCATCATCTTGTGTGTTTTGCTGTTCACCCTATGTGGGAAAGGTATGCCCAGACGTGGGTCCTGTGCTCACTACGCCACTGGAGTCAAGCTATCCTGGCTGAAGACGGCTGATAGCCAGAAACCGGTCGTAGAATGATTGATTCCGGTCCAGGGAAGACATGGTTTGGCAGTTCCCACGAGGCACAGGGTCAAGACTGATTTTTATATGGCCATGTCTAAACTGGGGTGGCTTGGTGAGCAACATAACGATGGATTAAACCCAGATCTATGTCCCGGGGTGAATGTTTTGCCATTGTGCAACATTCTGTCAATCATCTTGTGTGTTTTGCTGTTCACCGTATGTGGGAAGGGTATACCCAGATATGGGTCCTGTGCTCACTACTCTACTGGAGTCGAGCTATCCTGGCTGAAGACGGCTGATAGCCAGAAACCGGTCCTAGAATGCTTGATTCCGGTCCAGGGAAAACATGGCTTGGCAGATTGGGCTAGACTGTTCCCATGTGGCACAGGGTCAAGACTGATTTGCATATGGCCAATTCTGAACTGGGGTGGCTTGGTGAGCAAAATGACGATGGATTAAACCCGGATCTATGACTGGGGGTGAATGTTTTGACATTGTGCAACATTCCGTCCATCATCTTGTGTGTTTTGCTGTTCACCCTATGTAGAAAGGATACGCCCAGACGTGGGTGCTGTACTCCCTACGCCACTGGAGTCAAGCTATCCTGGCTGAAGACGGCTGATAGCCAGAAACCGGTTCTAGAATGCTTGATTCCGGTCCAGGGAAGACATGGCTTGGCAGTTTGGGATGGCCTGTTCCCATGAGGCACAGGATCAAGACTGATTTGCACATGGCCAATTCTGAAGTGAAGTGGCTTGGTGAGCAAAATAACGATGGATTAAACCCGGATCTATGACTGGGGGTGAATGTTTTGACATTGTGCAACATTCCGTCCATTATCTTGTGTGTTTTGCTGTTCACCCTATGTGGGAAGGGTATGCCCAGATGTGGGTCCCCTGCTCACTATGCCACTGGAGTCAAGCTATCCTGGCTGAAGACGGCTGATAGCCAGAAACCGGTCCGAGAATGCTTGATTCCGGTGAGGGAAGACATGGCTTGGCAGTCGGGCTGGACTGTTCCCATGAGGCACAGGGTCAAGACTGATTTGCATATGGCCATTTCTGAACTGGGGTGGCTTGGTGAGCAAAATAAAGATGGATTCAACCCAGATCTATGACTGCGGGTGAATGTTTTGACATTGTGCAACATTCCATCCATCATCTTGTGTGTTTTGCTGTTCACCCTATGTGGAAAGGGTACGCCCAAACGTGGGTCCCGTACTCACTACGCCACTGGAGTCAAGCTATCCTGGCTGAAGACGGCTGATAGCCAGAAACCTGTCCTAGAATGCTTGATTCCGGTGAGGGAAGACATGGCTTGGAAGTTCGGGCTGGACTGTTCCCATGAGGCACAGGGTCAAGACTGATTTGCATATGGCCATTTCTGAACTGGGGTGGTGCGGTGAGCAAAATAACGATGGATTCAACCCAGATCTATGACTGCGGTGAATGTTTTGCCATTGTGCAACATTCCGTCCATCATCTTGTGTGTTTTTCTGTTCACCCTATGTGGATAGGGTATGCCCAGACGTGGGTCCTGTGCTCACTACGCCATTGGAGTCAAGCTATCCTGGCTGAAGACGGCTGATAGTCAGAAACCGGTCGTAAAATGCTTGATTCTGGTCCAGGGAAGACATGGCTTGGCAGTTCCTACGAGGCACAGGGTCAAGACTGATTTTCATATCCCCATGTCTGAACTGGGGTGGCTTGGTGAGCAAAATAACGATGGATTCAACCCAGATCTATGACTGCGGGTGAATGTTTTGCCATTGTGCAACATTCTGTCCATCATCTTGTGTGTTTTGCTGTTCACCCTATGTGGGAAGGGTATGCCCCGACGAGGGTCCTGTGGCCACTACGCCACTGAAGTCAAGCTATCCTGGCTAAAGACGGCTGATAGCCAGAAACCGGTCCTAGAATGCTTGATTCCGGTCCAGGGAAGACATGGCTTGGCAGTTCAGGCTGGACTGTTCCCATGAGGCACAGGGTCAAGACTGATTTGCATATGGCCATGTCTGAACTGGTTTGGCTTGGTGCTCAAAATAATGATGAATTAAACCCGGATCTATGACTGGGGGTGAATGTTTTGCCATTGTGCAACATTCCGTCCATCATCTTGTGTGTTTTGCTGTTCACACTATGTGGAAAGGGTACGCCCAAACGTGGGTCCCGTACTCACTACGCCACTGGAGTCAAGCTATCCTGGCTGAAGACGGCTGATAGCCGGAAACCGGTCCTAGAATGCTTGATTCCGGTCCAGGGAAGACATGGCTTGGCAGTTTGGGCTGGACTGTTCCCATGAGGCACAGGGTCAAGACTGATTTGCATATGGCCTTGTCTGAACTGGAGTGGCTTGGTGAGCAAAATAACGATTGATTAAAACACAGATCTATGAATGGTGGTGAATGTTTTGCCATTGTGCAACATTCCGTCCATCATCTTGTGTATTTTGCTGTTCACCCTATGTGGATAGGGTATGCCCAGACGTGGGTCCCGTGCTCACTTCGCCACTGGAGTCAAGCTATCCTGGCTGAAGACGGCTGATAGCCAGAAACCGGTCCTTGAATGCTTGATTCCGGTCCAGGGAAGACATGGCTAGGCAGTTTGGGCTGGACTGTTCCCATGAGGCACAGGGTCAAGACTGATTTGCATATGGCCAATTCTGAACTGGGGTGGCTTGGTGGGCAAAATAACGATGGATTAAACCCAGATCTGTGACTGGGGGTGAATGTTTTGACATTGTGCAACATTCCGTCCATCATCTTGTGTGTTTTGCTGTTCACCCTATGTGGATAGAGTATGCCCAGACGTGGGTCCCGTGCTCACTAAGCCACTGGAGTCAAGCTATCCTGGCTGAAGACGGCTGATAGCCAGAAACTGGTCGTAGAATGCTTGATTCCGGTACAGGGAAGACATGGCTTGGCAGTTCAGGCTGGACTTGCATATGGCCATGTCTGAACTGGGGTGGCTTGGTGAGCAAACTAACAATGGATTAAACCCAGATCAATGACGGGGGTTGAATGTTTTGCCATTGTGCAACATTCCGTCCATCATCTTGTGTGTTTTGCTGTTCATCCTATGTGGGAAGGGTATGCCCAGACGTGGGTACCGTGGTCACTACGCCACCGGAGTCAAGCTATCCTGGCTGAAGACGGCTGATAGCCAGAAACCGGTCCTGGAATGCTTAATTCCAGTCCAGGATAGACATGGCTTGGCAGTTCGGGCTGGACTGTTCCCACAAAGCACAGGATCAAGACTGATTTGCATATGGCATGTCTGAACTGGGGTGGCTTGGTGAGCAACATAACAATGGATTAAACACAGATCTATGTCTGGGGGTGAATGTTTTGCCATTGTGCAACATTCTGTCCATCATCTTGTGTGTTTTGCTGTTTACCCTATGTTGGAAGGGTATGCCCAGATGTGGGTCCTGTGCTCACTACTCCACTGGAGTCAAGCTATCCTGGCTGAAGACAGCTGATAGCCAGAAACCGGGCCTAGAATGCTTGATTCCGGTCCAGGGAAGACATGGCTTGGCAGTTCGGGCTGGGCTGTTCCCATGAGGCACAGGGTCAAGACTGATTTGCATATGGCCAATTCTGAACTGGGGTGGCGTGGTGAGCAAAATAACGATGGATTAAACCCAGATCTATGACTGGGGTGAATGTTTTGCCATTGTGCAACATTCCAACCATCATCTTGTGTGTTTTGCTGTTTACCCTATGTGGGTCGAGTATGCCCACACGAGGGGCCCGTGGTCACTACGCCACTGGAGTCAAGCTATCCTGGCTGAAGACAGCTGGTAGCCAGAAACCGGTCCTAGAATGCTTGATTCCGGTCCAGGGAAGACATGGCTTGGCAGTTCAGGTTGGACTGTTCCCATGAGGCACAGGGTCAAGACTGATTTGCATATGGCCATGTCTGAACTGGGGTGGCTTGGTGAGCAAAATAATGATGGATTAAACCCGAATCTATGACTGGGGGTGAATGTTTTGCCATTGTGCAACATTCCGTCCATCATCTTGTGTGTTTTGCTGTTCACCCTATGTGGGAAGGGTATGCCCAGACGTGGGTCCCGTGCTCACTACGCCACTGGAGTCAAGCTATCCTGGATGAAGACGGCTGATAGCCAGAAACAGGTCCTAGAATTCTTGATTCCGGTCCAGTGAAGACATGGCTTGGCAGTTTGGGCTGGACTGTTCCTATGAGGCACAGGGTCGAGACTGATTTGCATATGGCCATGTTTGAACTGGGGTGGCTTGTTGAGCAAAATAACAATGGATTCAACCCAGATCTATGACTGGGGTGAATGTTTTGCCATTGTGCAACATTCCGTCCATCATCTTGTGTGTTTTGCTGTTTACCTTATGTGGGTCGAGTATGCCCAGACGAGGGTCCCGTGGTCACTACGGAACTGGAGTCAAGCTATCCTGGCTGAAGCTGGCTGATAGCCAGAAACCGGTCCTGGAATGCTTGATTCCAGTCCAGGATAGACATGGCTTGGCAGTTCGGGCTGGACTGTTCCCATGAGGCACAGGATGAAGACTGATCTGCATATGGCCATGTCGGAACTGGGGTGGCTTGGTGAGCAAAATAACGATGGATTGAACCCAGATCTAAGACTGCGGGTGAATGTTTTGCTACTGCGCATCATTCCTTCCATCAATTTTCTGTATTTTGCTGTTCCCCCTATGTGGGAAGGGTATGCCCAGACGTGAGTACTGTGCTCACTACGCCAGCGGAGTCAAGCTATCCTTGCTGAAGACGGCTGATAGCCAGAAACTGGTCCTAGAATGCTTGATTCCGGTCCAGGGAAGACATGGCTTGGCAGTTCGGGCTGGACTGTTCCCACGAGGCACAGGATCAAGACTGATTTGCATATGGCATGTCTGAACTGGGGTGGCTTGGTGAGCAAAATAAGAATGGATTCAACCCAGATCTATGACTGGGGTGAATGTTTTGCCATTGTGCAAAATTCGGTCCATCATCTTGTGTGTTTTGCTGTTTACCCTATGTGGGTCGAGTACCCAGACGAGGGTCCCGTGGTCACTACGCCACTGGAGTCAAGCTTTCCTGGCTGAAGACAGCTGTTAGCCAGAAACCAGGCCTAGCATGCTTGATTCCGGTCCAGGGAAGACATGGCTTGGCAGTTCGGGCTGGACTGTTCCCATGAGGCACAGGGTCAAGACTGATTTGCATATGGCCAATTCTGAACTGGGGTGGCGTGGTGAGCAAAATAACGATGGATTAAACCCAGATCTATAACTGGAGGTTAATGTTTTGCCATTGTGCAACATACCGTCCATCACCTTGTGTGTTTTGCTGTTCACCCTATGTGGGTCGAGTATGCCCAGACGAGGGTCCCGTGGTCACTACGCCACTGGAGTCAACCTATCCTGGCTGAAGACAGATGGTAGCCAGAAACCGGTCCTAGAATGCTTGATTCCGGTCCAGGGAAGACATGGCTTGGCAGTTCAGGCTGGACTGTTCCCATGAGGCACAGGGTCAAGACTGATTTGCATATGGCCATGTCTGAACTGGGGTGGCTTGGTGAGCAAAATAATGATGGATTAAACCCGAATCTATGACTGGGGGTGAATGTTTTGCCATTGGCCAACATTCCGCCCATTATCTTGTGTGTTTTGCTGTTCACCCTATGTGGGAAGGGTATGCCCAGACATGGGTCCCGTGCTCACTACGCCACTGGAGTCAAGCTATCCTGGATGAAGACCGCTGATAGCCAGAAACCAGTCCTAGAATTCTTGATTCCGGTCCAGTGAAGACATGGCTTTGCAGTTTGGGCTGGACTGTTCCTATGAGGCACAGGGTCGAGACTGATTTGCATATGGCCATGTTTGAACTGGGGTGGCTTGTTGAGCAAAATAACAATGGATTCAACCCAGATCTATGACTGGGGTGAATGTTTTGCCATTGTGCAAAATTCGGTCCATCATCTTGTGTGTTTTGCTGTTTACCCTATGTGGGTCGAGTACACAGACGAGGGTCCCGTGGTCACTACGCCACTGGAGTCAAGCTTTCCTGGCTGAAGACAGCTGGTAGCCAGAAACCGGTCCTAGAATGCTTGATTCCGGTCCAGGGAAGACATGGCTTGACAGTTCGGGCTGGACTTGCATAGGGCCATGTCTGAACTGGGGTTGCTTGGTGAGCAAAATAACAATGGATTAAACCCAGATCTATGACCGGAGGTGAATGTTTTGCCATTGTGCTACATTCCGTCCATCATCTTGTGTGTTTTGCTCTTCACCCTATGTGGGAAGGTTATGCGCAGACGTGGGTCCCGTTCTCACTTAACCACTGGAGTCAAGCTATCCTGGCTGAAGACGGTTGATAGCCAGAAACCGGTCCTAGAATGCTTGATTCTGGTCCAGGGAAGACATGGCTTGGCAGTTCGGACTGGACTGTTCCCATGAGGCACAGGGTCAAGACTGATTTGCATATGACCATGTCTAAACTGGGTTGGCTTGGTGAGCAAAATAACAATGGATTAATCCCAGATCTATGACTGGGGGTGAATGTTTTGCCATTGTGCAACATTCCGTCCATCATCTTGTGTGTTATGCTGCTCACCCTATGTGGGAAGGGTAGGCCCAGACGTGGGTCCCATGCTCACTATATCACTGGAGTCAAGCTATCCTGGCTGAAGACGGCTGATAGCCAGAAACTGGTCCTAGAATGCTTGATTCCGGTCCAAGGAAGACATGGCTTGGCAGTTTGGGCTAGACTGTTCCCATGAGGCACAGGGTCAAGACTGATTTGCTTATGGCCAATTCTGAACTGGGTGGCTTGGTGAGCAAAATAACGATGGATTAAACCCGGATCTATGACTGGGGGTGAATGTTTTGACATTGTGCAACATTCCATCCATCATCTTGTGTGTTTTGCTGTTCACCCTATGTGGAAAGGGTACGCCCAAACATGGGTCCCGTACTCACTACGCCCCTGGAGTCAAGCTATCCTGGCTGAAGACGGCTGATAGCCAGAAACCGGTTCTAGAATGCTTGATTCCGGTCCAGGGAAGACATGGCTTGGCAGTTTGGGCTGGACTGTTCCCATGAGGCACAGGATCAAGACTGATTTGCATATGGTCAATTCTGAACTGAAGTGGCTTGGTGAGCAAAATAACAATGGATTAAACCCGGATCTATGACTGGGGGTGAATGTTTTGACATTGTGCAACATTCCGTCCATCATCTTGTGTGTTTTGCTGTTTTCCCTATGTGGGACGAGAATGCCCAGATGAGGGTCCCGTGGGCACTACGCCATTGGAGTCAAGCTATCCTGGCAGAAGACGGCTGATAGCCAGAAACCTGTCCTAGAATGCTTGATTCCGGTGAGGGAAGACATGGCTTTGCAGTTCGGGCTGGACTGTTCCCATGAGGCACAGGGTCAAGACTGATTTGCATATGGCCATTTCTGAACTGGGGTGGCTTGGTGAGCAAAATACCGATGGATTCAACCCAGATCTATGACTGCTGGTGAATGTTTTGCCATTGTGCAACATTCCGTCCATCATCTTGTGTGTTTTGCTGTTCACCCTATGTGGATAGGGTATGCCCGGACGTGGGTCCTGTGCTCACTACGCCACTGGAGTCAAGCTATCCTGGCTGAAGACGGCTGATGGCCAGAAACCGGTCGTAGAATGCTTGATTCCGGTCCAGAGAAGACATGGCTTGGCAGTTCGGGCTGGACTGTTCCCATGAGGCACAGGGTCAAGACTGATTTGCATATGGCCATGTCTGAACTGGGGTGGCTTGGTGAGCAAAATAACAATGGATTAAACCCGGATCTATGACTGGGGGTGAATGTTTTGACATTGTGCAACATTCCGTCCATCATCTTGTGTGTTTTGCTGTTCACCCTATGTAGAAAGGATACGCCCAGACGTGGGTGCTGTACTCCCTACGCCACTGGAGTCAAGCTATCCTGGCTGAAGACGGCTGATAGCCAGAAACCGGTTCTAGAATGCTTGATTCCGGTCCAGGGAAGACATGGCTTGGCAGTTTGGGATGGCCTGTTCCCATGAGGCACAGGATCAAGACTGATTTGCATATGGCCAATTCTGAAGTGAAGTGGCTTGGTGAGCAAAATAACGATGGATTAAACCCGGATCTATGACTGGGGGTGAATGTTTTGACATTGTGCAACATTCCGTCCATTATCTTGTGTGTTTTGCTGTTCACCCTATGTGGGAAGGGTATGCCCAGATGTGGGTCCCCTGCTCACTATGCCACTGGAGTCAAGCTATCCTGGCTGAAGACGGCTGATAGCCAGAAACCGGTCCGAGAATGCTTGATTCCGGTGAGGGAAGACATGGCTTGGCAGTCGGGCTGGACTGTTCCCATGAGGCACAGGGTCAAGACTGATTTGCATACGGCCATTTCTGAACTGGGGTGGCTTGGTGAGCAAAATAAAGATGGATTCAACCCAGATCTATGACTGCGGGTGAATGTTTTGACATTGTGCAACATTCCATCCATCATCTTGTGTGTTTTGCTGTTCACCCTATGTGGAAAGGGTACGCCCAAACGTGGGTCCCGTACTCACTACGCCACTGGAGTCAAGCTATCCTGGCTGAAGACGGCTGATAGCCAGAAACCTGTCCTAGAATGCTTGATTCCGGTGAGGGAAGACATGGCTTGGAAGTTCGGGCTGGACTGTTCCCATGAGGCACAGGGTCAAGACTGATTTGCATATGGCCATTTCTGAACTGGGGTGGTGCGGTGAGCAAAATAACGATGGATTCAACCCAGATCTATGACTGCGGTGAATGTTTTGCCATTGTGCAACATTCCGTCCATCATCTTGTGTGTTTTTCTGTTCACCCTATGTGGATAGGGTATGCCCAGACGTGGGTCCTGTGCTCACTACGCCATTGGAGTCAAGCTATCCTGGCTGAAGACGGCTGATAGTCAGAAACCGGTCGTAAAATGCTTGATTCTGGTCCAGGGAAGACATGGCTTGGCAGTTCCTACGAGGCACAGGGTCAAGACTGATTTTCATATCCCCATGTCTGAACTGGGGTGGCTTGGTGAGCAAAATAACGATGGATTCAACCCAGATCTATGACTGCGGGTGAATGTTTTGCCATTGTGCAACATTCTGTCCATCATCTTGTGTGTTTTGCTGTTCACCCTATGTGGGAAGGGTATGCCCCGACGAGGGTCCTGTGGCCACTACGCCACTGAAGTCAAGCTATCCTGGCTAAAGACGGCTGATAGCCAGAAACCGGTCCTAGAATGCTTGATTCCGGTCCAGGGAAGACATGGCTTGGCAGTTCAGGCTGGACTGTTCCCATGAGGCACAGGGTCAAGACTGATTTGCATATGGCCATGTCTGAACTGGTTTGGCTTGGTGCTCAAAATAATGATGAATTAAACCCGGATCTATGACTGGGGGTGAATGTTTTGCCATTGTGCAACATTCCGTCCATCATCTTGTGTGTTTTGCTGTTCACACTATGTGGAAAGGGTACGCCCAAACGTGGGTCCCGTACTCACTACGCCACTGGAGTCAAGCTATCCTGGCTGAAGACGGCTGATAGCCGGAAACCGGTCCTAGAATGCTTGATTCCGGTCCAGGGAAGACATGGCTTGGCAGTTTGGGCTGGACTGTTCCCATGAGGCACAGGGTCAAGACTGATTTGCATATGGCCTTGTCTGAACTGGAGTGGCTTGGTGAGCAAAATAACGATTGATTAAAACACAGATCTATGAATGGTGGTGAATGTTTTGCCATTGTGCAACATTCCGTCCATCATCTTGTGTATTTTGCTGTTCACCCTATGTGGATAGGGTATGCCCAGACGTGGGTCCCGTGCTCACTTCGCCACTGGAGTCAAGCTATCCTGGCTGAAGACGGCTGATAGCCAGAAACCGGTCCTTGAATGCTTGATTCCGGTCCAGGGAAGACATGGCTAGGCAGTTTGGGCTGGACTGTTCCCATGAGGCACAGGGTCAAGACTGATTTGCATATGGCCAATTCTGAACTGGGGTGGCTTGGTGGGCAAAATAACGATGGATTAAACCCAGATCTGTGACTGGGGGTGAATGTTTTGACATTGTGCAACATTCCGTCCATCATCTTGTGTGTTTTGCTGTTCACCCTATGTGGATAGAGTATGCCCAGACGTGGGTCTCCTGCTCACTACGCCACTGGAGTCAAGCTATCCTGGCTGAAGACGGCTGATAGCCAGAAACCGGTCGTAGAATGCTTGATTCCGGTACAGGGAAGACATGGCTTGGCAGTTCAGGCTGGACTTGCATATGGCCATGTCTGAACTGGGGTGGCTTGGTGAGCAAACTAACAATGGATTAAACCCAGATCAATGACGGGGGTTGAATGTTTTGCCATTGTGCAACATTCCGTCCATCATCTTGTGTGTTTTGCTGTTCATCCTATGTGGGAAGGGTATGCCCAGACGTGGGTACCGTGGTCACTACGCCACCGGAGTCAAGCTATCCTGGCTGAAGACGGCTGATAGCCAGAAACCGGTCCTGGAATGCTTAATTCCAGTCCAGGATAGACATGGCTTGGCAGTTCGGGCTGGACTGTTCCCACGAGGCACAGGATCAAGACTGATTTGCATATGGCATGTCTGAACTGGGGTGGCTTGGTGAGCAACATAACAATGGATTAAACACAGATCTATGTCTGGGGGTGAATGTTTTGCCATTGTGCAACATTCTGTCCATCATCTTGTGTGTTTTGCTGTTTACCCTATGTTGGAAGGGTATGCCCAGATGTGGGTCCTGTGCTCACTACTCCACTGGAGTCAAGCTATCCTGGCTGAAGACAGCTGATAGCCAGAAACCGGGCCTAGAATGCTTGATTCCGGTCCAGGGAAGACATGGCTTGGCAGTTCGGGCTGGGCTGTTCCCATGAGGCACAGGGTCAAGACTGATTTGCATATGGCCAATTATGAACTGGGGTGGCGTGGTGAGCAAAATAACGATGGATTAAACCCAGATCTATGACTGGGGTGAATGTTTTGCCATTGTGCAACATTCCAACCATCATCTTGTGTGTTTTGCTGTTTACCCTATGTGGGTCGAGTATGCCCACACGAGGGGCCCGTGGTCACTACGCCACTGGAGTCAAGCTATCCTGGCTGAAGACAGCTGGTAGCCAGAAACCGGTCCTAGAATGCTTGATTCCGGTCCAGGGAAGACATGGCTTGGCAGTTCAGGTTGGACTGTTCCCATGAGGCACAGGGTCAAGACTGATTTGCATATGGCCATGTCTGAACTGGGGTGGCTTGGTGAGCAAAATAATGATGGATTAAACCCGAATCTATGACTGGGGGTGAATGTTTTGCCATTGTGCAACATTCCGTCCATCATCTTGTGTGTTTTGCTGTTCACCCTATGTGGGAAGGGTATGCCCAGACGTGGGTCCCGTGCTCACTACGCCACTGGAGTCAAGCTATCCTGGATGAAGACGGCTGATAGCCAGAAACAGGTCCTAGAATTCTTGATTCCGGTCCAGTGAAGACATGGCTTGGCAGTTTGGGCTGGACTGTTCCTATGAGGCACAGGGTCGAGACTGATTTGCATATGGCCATGTTTGAACTGGGGTGGCTTGTTGAGCAAAATAACAATGGATTCAACCCAGATCTATGACTGGGGTGAATGTTTTGCCATTGTGCAACATTCCGTCCATCATCTTGTGTGTTTTGCTGTTTACCCTATGTGGGTCGAGTATGCCCAGACGAGGGTCCCGTGGTCACTACGGAACTGGAGTCAAGCTATCCTGGCTGAAGCTGGCTGATAGCCAGAAACCGGTCCTGGAATGCTTGATTCCAGTCCAGGATAGACATGGCTTGGCAGTTCGGGCTGGACTGTTCCCATGAGGCACAGGATGAAGACTGATCTGCATATGGCCATGTCGGAACTGGGGTGGCTTGGTGAGCAAAATAACGATGGATTGAACCCAGATCTAAGACTGCGGGTGAATGTTTTGCTACTGCGCATCATTCCTTCCATCAATTTTCTGTATTTTGCTGTTCTCCCTATGTGGGAAGGGTATGCCCAGACGTGAGTACTGTGCTCACTACGCCAGCGGAGTCAAGCTATCCTTGCTGAAGACGGCTGATAGCCAGAAACTGGTCCTAGAATGCTTGATTCCGGTCCAGGGAAGACATGGCTTGGCAGTTCGGGCTGGACTGTTCCCACGAGGCACAGGATCAAGACTGATTTGCATATGGCATGTCTGAACTGGGGTGGCTTGGTGAGCAAAATAACAATGGATTCAACCCAGATCTATGACTGGGGTGAATGTTTTGCCATTGTGCAAAATTCGGTCCATCATCTTGTGTGTTTTGCTGTTTACCCTATGTGGGTCGAGTACCCAGACGAGGGTCCCGTGGTCACTACGCCACTGGAGTCAAGCTTTCCTGGCTGAAGACAGCTGTTAGCCAGAAACCAGGCCTAGAATGCTTGATTCCGGTCCAGGGAAGACATGGCTTGGCAGTTCGGGCTGGACTGTTCCCATGAGGCACAGGGTCAAGACTGATTTGCATATGGCCAATTCTGAACTGGGGTGGCGTGGTGAGCAAAATAACGATGGATTAAACCCAGATCTATAACTGGAGGTTAATGTTTTGCCATTGTGCAACATACCGTCCATCACCTTGTGTGTTTTGCTGTTCACCCTATGTGGGTCGAGTATGCCCAGACGAGGGTCCCGTGGTCACTACGCCACTGGAGTCAACCTATCCTGGCTGAAGACAGATGGTAGCCAGAAACCGGTCCTAGAATGCTTGATTCCGGTCCAGGGAAGACATGGCTTGGCAGTTCAGGCTGGACTGTTCCCATGAGGCACAGGGTCAAGACTGATTTGCATATGGCCATGTCTGAACTGGGGTGGCTTGGTGAGCAAAATAATGATGGATTAAACCCGAATCTATGACTGGGGGTGAATGTTTTGCCATTGGCCAACATTCCGCCCATTATCTTGTGTGTTTTGCTGTTCACCCTATGTGGGAAGGGTATGCCCAGACATGGGTCCCGTGCTCACTACGCCACTGGAGTCAAGCTATCCTGGATGAAGACCGCTGATAGCCAGAAACCAGTCCTAGAATTCTTGATTCCGGTCCAGTGAAGACATGGCTTTGCAGTTTGGGCTGGACTGTTCCTATGAGGCACAGGGTCGAGACTGATTTGCATATGGCCATGTTTGAACTGGGGTGGCTTGTTGAGCAAAATAACAATGGATTCAACCCAGATCTATGACTGGGGTGAATGTTTTGCCATTGTGCAAAATTCGGTCCATCATCTTGTGTGTTTTGCTGTTTACCCTATGTGGGTCGAGTACCCAGACGAGGGTCCCGTGGTCACTACGCCACTGGAGTCAAGCTTTCCTGGCTGAAGACAGCTGGTAGCCAGAAACCGGTCCTAGAATGCTTGATTCCGGTCCAGGGAAGACATGGCTTGACAGTTCGGGCTGGACTTGCATAGGGCCATGTCTGAACTGGGGTTGCTTGGTGAGCAAAATAACAATGGATTAAACCCAGATCTATGACCGGAGGTGAATGTTTTGCCATTGTGCTACATTCCGTCCATCATCTTGTGTGTTTTGCTCTTCACCCTATGTGGGAAGGTTATGCGCAGACGTGGGTCCCGTTCTCACTTAACCACTGGAGTCAAGCTATCCTGGCTGAAGACGGTTGATAGCCAGAAACCGGTCCTAGAATGCTTGATTCTGGTCCAGGGAAGACATGGCTTGGCAGTTCGGACTGGACTGTTCCCATGAGGCACAGGGTCAAGACTGATTTGCATATGACCATGTCTAAACTGGGTTGGCTTGGTGAGCAAAATAACAATGGATTAATCCCAGATCTATGACTGGGGGTGAATGTTTTGCCATTGTGCAACATTCCGTCCATCATCTTGTGTGTTATGCTGCTCACCCTATGTGGGAAGGGTAGGCCCAGACGTGGGTCCCATGCTCACTATATCACTGGAGTCAAGCTATCCTGGCTGAAGACGGCTGATAGCCAGAAACTGGTCCTAGAATGCTTGATTCCGGTCCAAGGAAGACATGGCTTGGCAGTTTGGGCTAGACTGTTCCCATGAGGCACAGGGTCAAGACTGATTTGCTTATGGCCAATTCTGAACTGGGTGGCTTGGTGAGCAAAATAACGATGGATTAAACCCGGATCTATGACTGGGGGTGAATGTTTTGACATTGTGCAACATTCCATCCATCATCTTGTGTGTTTTGCTGTTCACCCTATGTGGAAAGGGTACGCCCAAACATGGGTCCCGTACTCACTACGCCCCTGGAGTCAAGCTATCCTGGCTGAAGACGGCTGATAGCCAGAAACCGGTTCTAGAATGCTTGATTCCGGTCCAGGGAAGACATGGCTTGGCAGTTTGGGCTGGACTGTTCCCATGAGGCACAGGATCAAGACTGATTTGCATATGGTCAATTCTGAACTGAAGTGGCTTGGTGAGCAAAATAACAATGGATTAAACCCGGATCTATGACTGGGGGTGAATGTTTTGACATTGTGCAACATTCCGTCCATCATCTTGTGTGTTTTGCTGTTTTCCCTATGTGGGACGAGAATGCCCAGATGAGGGTCCCGTGGGCACTACGCCATTGGAGTCAAGCTATCCTGGCAGAAGACGGCTGATAGCCAGAAACCTGTCCTAGAATGCTTGATTCCGGTGAGGGAAGACATGGCTTTGCAGTTCGGGCTGGACTGTTCCCATGAGGCACAGGGTCAAGACTGATTTGCATATGGCCATTTCTGAACTGGGGTGGCTTGGTGAGCAAAATACCGATGGATTCAACCCAGATCTATGACTGCTGGTGAATGTTTTGCCATTGTGCAACATTCCGTCCATCATCTTGTGTGTTTTGCTGTTCACCCTATGTGGATAGGGTATGCCCGGACGTGGGTCCTGTGCTCACTACGCCACTGGAGTCAAGCTATCCTGGCTGAAGACGGCTGATGGCCAGAAACCGGTCGTAGAATGCTTGATTCCGGTCCAGAGAAGACATGGCTTGGCAGTTCGGGCTGGACTGTTCCCATGAGGCACAGGGTCAAGACTGATTTGCATATGGCCATGTCTGAACTGGGGTGGCTTGGTGAGCAAAATAACAATGGATTAAACCCAGAGCTATGACTGGGGGTGAATTTCTTGCCATTGTGCAACATTCCGTCCATCATCTTGTTTGTTTTGCTGTTCACCCTGTGTGGGAAGGGTATGCCCAGACGTGGGTCCCGTGCTCACTATGCCACTGGAGTCAAGCTATCCTGTCTGAAGACGGCTGATAGCCAGAAACCGGTCCTAGAATGATTGATTCCGGTGCAGGGAAGAAATGGCTTGGCCGTTTGTGCTGGACTGTTCCCATGAGCCACAGGGTCAAGACTGATTTGCATATGGCCTTGTCTGAACTGGAGTGGCTTGGTCAGCAAAATAACAATTGATTAAACCCAGATCTATGACTGGGGTGAATGTTTTGCCATTGTGCAACATTCCGTCCATCATTTTGTGTGTTTTGCTGTTCACCCTATGTGGATAGGGTATGCTCAGACGTGGGTCCCGTGCTCACTACGCCACTGGAGTCAAGCTATCCTGGCTGAAGACGGCTGATAGCCAGAAACCGGTCGTAGAATGCTTGATTCCGGTCCAGGGAAGACATGGCTTGACAGTTCGGGCTGGACTTGCATATGGCCATGTCTGAACTGGGGTTGCTTGGTGAGCAAAATAACAATGGATTAAACCCAGATCTATGACCGGAGGTGAATGTTTTGCCATTGTGCAACATTCCGTCCATCATCTTGTGTGTTTTGCTGTTCACCCTATGTGGGAAGGTTATGCGCAGACGTGGGTCCCGTTCTCACTTAGCCACTGGAGTCAAGCTATCCTGGCTGAAGACGGTTGATAGCCAGAAACCGGTCCTAGAATGCTTGATTCTGGTCCAGGGAAGACATGGCTTGGCAGTTCGGACTGGACTGTTCCCATGAGGCACAGGGTCAAGACTGATTTGCATATGACCATGTCTAAACTGGGTTGGCTTGGTGAGCAAAATAACAATGGATTAATCCCAGATCTATGACTGGGGGTGAATGTTTTGCCATTGTGCAACATTCCGTCCATCATCTTGTGTGTTATGCTGTTCACCCTATGTGGGAAGGGTATACCCAGATGTGGGTCCCGTGCTCACTATGCCACTGGAGTCAAGCTATCCTGGCTGAAGACGGTTGATAGCCAGAAACCGGTCCTAGAATGCTTGATTCTGGTCCAAGGAAGACATGGCTTGGCAGTTTGGGCTAGACTGTTCCCATGAGGCACAGGGTCAAGACTGATTTGCTTATGGCCAATTCTGAACTGGGTGGCTTGGTGAGCAAAATAACGATGGATTAAACCCGGATCTATGACTGGGGGTGAATGTTTTGACATTGTGCAACATTCCATCCATCATCTTGTGTGTTTTGCTGTTCACCCTATGTGGAAAGGGTACGCCCAAACGTGGGTCCCGTACTCACTACGCCCCTGGAGTCAAGCTATCCTGGCTGAAGACGGCTGATAGCCAGAAACCGGTTCTAGAATGCTTGATTCCGGTCCAGGGAAGACATGGCTTGGCAGTTTGGGCTGGACTGTTCCCATGAGGCACAGGATCAAGACTGATTTGCATATGGTCAATTCTGAACTGAAGTGGCTTGGTGAGCAAAATAACAATGGATTAAACCCGGATCTATGACTGGGGGTGAATGTTTTGACATTGTGCAACATTCCGTCCATCATCTTGTGTGTTTTGCTGTTTTCCCTATGTGGGACGAGTATGCCCAGATGAGGGTCCCGTGGGCACTACGCCATTGGAGTCAAGCTATCCTGGCAGAAGACGGCTGATAGCCAGAAACCTGTCCTAGAATGCTTGATTCCGGTGAGGGAAGACATGGCTTTGCAGTTCGGGCTGGACTGTTCCCATGAGGCACAGGGTCAAGACTGATTTGCATATGGCCATTTCTGAACTGGGGTGGCTTGGTGAGCAAAATACCGATGGATTCAACCCAGATCTATGACTGCTGGTGAATGTTTTGCCATTGTGCAACATTCCGTCCATCATCTTGTGTGTTTTGCTGTTCACCCTATGTGGATAGGGTATGCCCGGACGTGGGTCCTGTGCTCACTACGCCACTGGAGTCAAGCTATCCTGGCTGAAGACAGCTGATAGCCAGAAACCAGTCGTAGAATGCTTGATTCCGGTCCAGGGAAGACATGGCTTGGCAGTTCCCACGAGGCACAGGATCAATACTGATTTTCATATGGCCATGTCTGAACTGGGGTGGCTTGGTGAGCAACATAACGATGGATTAAACCCAGATTTATGTCCGGAGTGAATGTTTTGCCATTGTGCAACATTCTGTCCATCATCTTGTGTGTTTTGCTGTTCACCCTATGTGGGAAGGGTATGCCCAGACGAGGGTCCTGTGGTCACTACGCCACTGAAGTCAAGCTATCCTGGCTAAAGACGGCTGACAGCCAGAAACCGGTCCTAGAATGCTTGATTCCGGTCTAGGGAAGACATGGCTTGGCAGTTCAGACTGGACTGTGCCCATGAGGCACAGGGTCAAGACTGATTTGCATATGGCCATGTCTGAACTGGGGTGGCTTGGTGAGCAAAATAATGATGAATTAAACCCGCATCTATGACAGGGGGTTAATGTTTTGCCATTGTGCAACATTCCGTCCATCATCTTGTGTGTTTTGCTGTTCACCCTGTGTGGGAAGGGTATGCCCAGACGTGGGTCCCGTGCTCACTACGCCACTGGAGTCAAGCTATCCTGGCTGAAGACTGCTGATAGCCAGAAACCGGTCCTAGAATGCTTGATTCCGGTCCAGGGAAGACATGGCTTGGCAGTTTGGGCTGGACTGTTCCCATCAGGCACAGGGTCAAGACTGATTTGCATATGGCCTTGTCTGAACTGGAGTGGCTTGGTGAGCAAAATAACGATTGATTAAACGCAGATCTATGACTGGGGGTGAATGTTTTACCATTGTTCAACATTCCGTCCATCATCTTGTGTGTTTTGCTGTTCACCCTATGTGGAAAGGGTACGCCCAAACGTGGGTCCCTTACTAACTAAGCCACGAAAGTCAAGCTATCTTCGCTGAAGAGGGTTGGTAGCCAGAAACTGGTCCTAGAATGCTTGATTCCGGTCCAGGGAAGACATGGCTTTTCAGTTCGGGCTGGACTATTCCCATGAGGCACAGGGTCAAGACTGATTTGCATATGGCCATGTCTGAACTTGGGTGGCTTGGTGAGCAAAATAAGGATGGATTAAACCCAGATCTATTACTGGGGGTGAATGTTTTGCCATTGTGCAACATTCCGTCCATCATCTTGTGTGTTTTGCTGTTCACCCTGTATGGGAAGGGTATGCCCAAACGTGGGTCCCGTGCTCACTATGCCACTGGAGTCAAGCTATCCTGGCTGAAGGCGGCTGATAGCCAGAAACCGGTTCTAGAATGCTTGATTCCGGTCCAGGGAAGACATGGCTTGGCAGTTTGGGCTAGACTGTTCCCATGAGGCACAGGGTCAAGACTGATTTGCACATGGCCTTGTCTGAACTGGAGTAGCTTGGTGAGCAAAATAACGATTGATTAAACCCAGATCTATGACTGGGGGTGAATGTTTTGCCATTGTGCAACATTCCGTCCATCATCTTGTGTGTTTTGCTGTTCACCCTATGTGGATAGGGTATGCCCAGACGTGGGTCCTGTGCTCACTACGCCGCTGTAGTCAAGCTATCCTGGCTGAAGACGGCTGATAGCCAGAAACCGTTCGTAGAATGCTTGATTCCGGTCCAGGGAAGACATGGCTTGGCAGTTCCCACGAGGCACAGGGTCAAGACTGATTTTCATATGGCAATGTCTGAACTGGGGTGGCTTGGTGAGCAACATAACGATGGATTAAACCCAGATCCATGTCCGGGGGTGAATGTTTTGCCATTGTGCAACATTCACTCCATCATCTTCTGTGTTTTGCTGTTCATCCTATGTGGGAAGGATATGCCCAGATGTGGGTCCTGTGCTCACTACTCCACTGGAGTCAAGCTATCCTGGCTGAAGACGGCTGATAGCCAGAAACCAGTCCTAGAATGCTTGATTCCGGTCCAGGGAAGACATGGCTTGGCAGTTTGGGCTGGACTGTTCCCATAAGGGACAGGGTCAAGACTGATTTGCATATGGCCAATTCTGAACTGGGGTGGCTTGGTGCGCAAAATAACGATGGATTAAACCCGGATCTATGACTGGGGGTGAATGTTTTGACATTGTGCAACATTCCGTCCATCAACTTGTGTTTTTTGCTGTTCACTCTGTGTGGGAAGGGTATGCCCAGATCAGGGTCCCGTACTCACTACGCCACTGCAGCCAAGCTATCCTGGCTGAAGATGGCTGGTAGCCAGAAACTGGTCCTAGAATGCTTGATTCTGGTCCAGGGAAGACATGGCTTGGCAGTTTGGGCTGGACTGTTCCCATGAGGCACAGGGTCAAGACTGATTTGCATATGGCCATGTCTGAACTGGGGTGGCTTGGTGAGCAAAATAACGAGGCATTAAACCTGGATCTATGACTGGGGGTGAATGTTTTGACATTGTGCAACATTCCGTCCATCATCTTGTGTGTTTTGCTGTTCACCCTATGTGGGAAGGGTATGCCCAGATGTGGGTCCTGTGCTCACTGCGCCACTGGAGTCAAGCTATCCTGGCTGAAGACGGCTGATAGCGAGAAACCAGTCCTAGAATGCTTGATTCCGGTGAGGGAAGACATGGCTTGGCAGTTCGGGCTGGACGGTTCCCATGAGGCACAGGGTCAAGACTGATTTGCATATGGCCATTTCTGAACTGGGGTGGCTTGGTGAGCAAAATAACGATGGATTCAACCCAGATCTATGACTGGGGGTGAATTTTTTGCCATTGTGCAACATTCCGTCCATCATCTTGTGTGTTTTGCTGTTTTCCCTATGTGGGACGAGTATGCCCAGACGAGGGTCCCGTGGGCACTACGCCATTGGAGTCAAGCTATCCTGGCTGAAGATGGCTGATAGCCAAAAACCGGTCCTAGAATGCTTGATTCCGGTGAGGGAAGACATGGCTTGGCAGTTAAGGCTGGACTGTTCCCATGAGGCACAGGGTCAAAACTGATTTGCATATGGCCATTTCTGAACTGGGGTGGCTTGGTGAGCAAAATAACGATGGATTTAACCCAGATCTATGACTGCGGGTGAATGTTTTGCCATTGTGCAACATTCCGTCCCTCATCTTGTGTGTATTGCTGTTCCCCCTATGTGGGATGAGTATGCCCAGACGAGGATCCCGTGAGCACTATGCCATTGGAGTCAAGCTATCCTGGCTGAAGACGGCTGATAGCCAGAAACCGGTCCTAGAATGCTTGATTCCGGTCCAGAGAAGACATGGCTTGGCAGTTCGGGCTGGACTGTTCCCATGAGGCACAGGGTCAAGACTGATTTGCATATGGCCATGTCTGAACTGGGGTGGCTTGGTGAGCAAAATAACAATGGATTAAACCCAGAGCTATGACTGGGGGTGAATTTCTTGCCATTGTGCAACATTCCGTCCATCATCTTGTTTGTTTTGCTGTTCACCCTGTGTGGGAAGGGTATGCCCAGACGTGGGTCCCGTACTCACTATGCCACTGGAGTCAAGCTATCCTGTCTGAAGACGGCTGATAGCCAGAAACCGGTCCTAGAATGATTGATTCCGGTGCAGGGAAGAAATGGCTTGGCCGTTTGTGCTGGACTGTTCCCATGAGCCACAGGGTCAAGACTGATTTGCATATGGCCTTGTCTGAACTGGAGTGGCTTGGTCAGCAAAATAACAATTGATTAAACCCAGATCTATGACTGGGGTGAATGTTTTGCCATTGTGCAACATTTCGTCCATCATTTTGTGTGTTTTGCTGTTCACCCTATGTGGATAGGGTATGCCCAGACGTGGGTCCCGTGCTCACTACGCCACTGGAGTCAAGCTATCCTGGCTGAAGACGGTTGATAGCCAGAAACCGGTCGTAGAATGCTTGATTCCGGTCCAGGGAAGACATGGCTTGACAGTTCGGGCTGGACTTGCATATGGCCATGTCTGAACTGGGGTTGCTTGGTGAGCAAAATAACAATGGATTAAACCCAGATCTATGACTGGAGGTGAATGTTTTGCCATTGTGCAACATTCCGTCCATCATCTTGTGTGTTTTGCTGTTCACCCTATGTGGGAAGGTTATGCGCAGACGTGGGTCCCGTTCTCACTTAGCCACTGGAGTCAAGCTATCCTGGCTGAAGACGGTTGATAGCCAGAAACCGGTCCTAGAATGCTTGATTCTGGTCCAGGGAAGACATGGCTTGGCAGTTCGGACTGGACTGTTCCCATGAGGCACAGGGTCAAGACTGATTTGCATATGACCATGTCTAAACTGGGTTGGCTTGGTGAGCAAAATAACAATGGATTAATCCCAGATCTATGACTGGGGGTAAATGTTTTGCCATTGTGCAACATTCCGTCCATCATCTTGTGTGTTATGCTGTTCACCCTATGTGGGAAGGGTAGGCCCAGACGTGGGTCCCATGCTCACTATATCACTGGAGTCAAGCTATCCTGGCTGAAGACGGCTGATAGCCAGAAACTGGTCCTAGAATGCTTGATTCCGGTCCAAGGAAGACATGGCTTGGCAGTTTGGGCTAGACTGTTCCCATGAGGCACAGGGTCAAGACTGATGTGCTTATGGCCAATTCTGAACTGGGTGGCTTGGTGAGCAAAATAACGATGGATTAAACCCGGATCTATGACTGGGGTTGAATGTTTTGACATTGTGCAACATTCCATCCATCATCTTGTGTGTTTTGCTGTTCACCCTATGTGGAAAGGGTACGCTCAAACGTGGGTCCCGTACTCACTACGCCACTGGAGTCAAGCTATCCTGGCTGAAGACGGCTGATAGCCAGAAACCGGTTCTAGAATGCTTGATTCCGGTCCAGGGAAGACATGGCTTGGCAGTTTGGGCTGGACTGTTCCCATGAGGCACAGGATCAAGACTGATTTGCATATGGTCAATTCTGAACTGAAGTGGCTTGGTGAGCAAAATAACAATGGATTAAACCCGGATCTATGACTGGGGGTGAATGTTTTGACATTGTGCAAAATTCCGTCCATCATCTTGTGTGTTTTGCTGTTTTCCCTATGTGGGACGAGTATGCCCAGATGAGGGTCCCGTGGGCACTACGCCATTGGAGTCAAGCTATCCTGGCAGAAGACGGCTGATAGCCAGAAACCTGTCCTAGAATGCTTGATTCCGGTGAGGGAAGACATGGCTTTGCAGTTCGGGCTGGACTGTTCCCATGAGGCACAGGGTCAAGACTGATTTGCATATGGCCATTTCTGAACTGGGGTGGCTTGGTGAGCAAAATACCGATGGATTCAACCCAGATCTATGACTGCTGGTGAATGTTTTGCCATTGTGCAACATTCCGTCCATCATCTTGTGTGTTTTGCTGTTCACCCTATGTGGATAGGGTATGCCCGGACGTGGGTCCTGTGCTCACTACGCCACTGGAGTCAAGCTATCCTGGCTGAAGACGGCTGATAGCCAGAAACCAGTTGTAGAATGCTTGATTCCGGTCCAGGGAAGACATGGCTTGGCAGTTCCCACGAGGCACAGGGTAAAGACTGATTTTCATATGGCCATGTCTGAACTGGGGTGGCTTGGTGAGCAACATAACGATGGATTAAACCCAGATTTATGTCCGGAGTGAATGTTTTGCCATTGTGCAACATTCCGTCCATCATCTTGTGTGTTTTGCTGTTCACCCTATGTGGATAGGGTATGCCCAGACGTGGGTCATTGTGCTCACTACGCCGCTGTAGTCAAGCTATCCTGGCTGAAGACGGTTGATAGCCAGAAACCGTTTGTAGAATGCTTGATTCCGGTCCAGGGAAGACATGGCTTGGCAGTTCCCATGAGGCACAGGGTCAAGACTGATTTTCATATGGCCATGTCTGAACTGGGGTGGCTTGGTGAGCAAAATAATGATGAATTAAACCCGCATCTATGACAGGGGGTTAATGTTTTGCCATTGTGCAACATTCCGTCCATCATCTTGTGTGTTTTGCTGTTCACCCTGTGTGGGAAGGGTATGCCCAGACGTGGGTTCTGTGCTCACTACGCCACTGGAGTCAAGCTATCCTGTCTGAAGACTGCTGATAGCCAGAAACCGGTCCCAGAATGCTTGATTCCGGTCCAGGGAAGACATGGCTTGGCAGTTTGGGCTGGACTGTTCCCATCAGGCACAGGGTCAAGACTGATTTGCATATGGCCTTGTCTGAACTGGAGTGACTTGGTGAGCAAAATAACGATTGATTAAACGCAGATCTATGACTGGGGGTGAATGTTTTACCATTGTTCAACATTCCGTCCATCATCTTGTGTGTTTTGCTGTTCACCCTATGTGGAAAGGGTACGCCCAAACGTGGGCCCCATACTCACTACGCCACGGAAGTCAAGCTATCCTGGCTGAAGAGGGTTGGTAGCCAGAAACTGGTCCTAAAATGCTTGATTCCCGTCCAGGGAAGACATGGCTTTTCAGTTCGGGCTGGACTGTTCCCATGAGGCACAGGGTCAAGACTAATTTGCATATGGCCATGTCTGAACTTGAGTGGCTTGGTGAGCAAAATAAGGATGGATTAAACCCAGATCTATGACTGGGGGTGAATATTTTGCCATTGTGCAACATTCCGTCCATCATCTTGTGTGTTTTGCTGTTCACCCTATGTGGATAGGGTATGCCCAGACGTGAGTCATTGTGCTCACTACGCCGCTGTAGTCAAGCTATCCTGGCTGAAGACGGTTGATAGCCAGAAACCGTTTGTAGAATGCTTGATTCCGGTCCAGGGAAGACATGGCTTGGCAGTTCCCATGAGGCACAGGGTCAAGACTGATTTTCATATGGCCATGTCTGAACTGGGGTGACTTGGTGAGCAACATAACAATGGATTAAACCCAGATCTATGTCCGGGGGTGAATGTTTTGCCATTGTGCAACATTCTGTCCATCATCTTGTGTGTTTTGCTGTTCACCCTATGTGGAAAGGGTATGCCCAGATGTGGGTCCTGTGCTCACTTGTCTACTGGAGTCAAGCTATCCTGGCTGAAGAGGCTGATAGCCAGAAACCAGTCCTAGAATGCTTGATTCTGGTCCAGGGAAGACATGGCTTGGCAGTTTGGGCTGGACTGTTTCCATGAGGCACAGGGTCAAGACTGATTTGCATATGGCCAATTCTGAACTGGGGTGGCTTGGTGAGCAAAATAACGATGGATTAAACCCGGATCTATGACTGGGGGCGAATGTTTTGACATTGTGCAACATTCCGTCCATCAACTTGTGTGTTTTGCTGTTCACTCTGTGTGGGAAGGGTATGCCCAGACGTGGGTCCCGTACTCACTACGCCACTGCAGCCAAGCTATCCTGGCTGAAGACGGCTGGTAGCCAGAAACTGGTCCTAGAATGCTTGATTCTGGTCCAGGGAAGACATGGCTTGGCAGTTCGGGCTGGACTGTTCCCATGAGGCACAGGGTCAAGACTGATTTGCATATGGCCATGTCTGAACTGGGGTGGCTTGGTGAGCAAAATAACGAGGGATTAAACCTGGATCTATGACTGGGGGTGAATGTTTTGACATTGTGCAACATTCCGTCCATCATCTTGTGTGTTTTGCTGTTCACCCTATGTGGGAAGGGTATGCCCAGATGTGGGTCCCGTGCTCACTACGCCACTGGAGTCAAGCTATCCTGGCTGAAGACGGCTGATAGCCAGAAACCGGTCCTAGAATGCTTGATTCCGGTGAGGAAAGACATGGCTTGGCAGTTCGGGCTGGACTGTTCCCATGAGGCACAGGGTCAAGACTGATTTGCATATGGCCATTTCTGAACTGGGGTGGCTTGGTGAGCAAAATAACGATGGATTCAACCCAGATCTATGACTGCGGGTGAATGTTTTACCATTGTGCAACATTTTGTCCATCATCTTGTGTGTTTTGCTGTTTTCCCTATGTGGGACGAGTATGCCCAGACGAGGGTCCCGTGGGCACTACGCCATTGGAGTCAAGCTATCCTGGCTGAAGACGGCTGATAGCCAAAAACCGGTCCTAGAATGCTTGATTCCGGTGAGGGAAGACATGGCTTGGCAGTTAAGGCTGGACTGTTCCCATGAGGCACAGGGTCAAAACTGATTTGCATATGGCCATGTCCGAACTGGGGTGCCTTGGTGAGCAAAATAACGATGGATTAAACCCGGATCTATGACTGGGGGTGAATTTTTTGCCATTGTGCAACATTCCGTCCATCATCTTGTGTGTTTTGCTGTTCTCCCTATGTGGAAAGGGTATGCCCAAACGTGGGTCCCGTACTCATTACGCCACTGGAGTCAAGCTATCCTGGCTGAATAACGGCTGGTAGCCAAAAACTGGTCCTAGAATGCGTGATTCCGGTCCAGGGAAGACATGGCTTGGCAGTTCGGGCTGGACTGTTCCTATGAGGCACAGGGTCAAGACTGATTTGCATATGGCAATGTCTGAACTGGGGTGGCTTGGTGAGCAAAATAACGATGAATTAAACCAAGATCTATGTCTGGGGGTGAATGTCTTTGCCATTGTGCAACATTCCGTCCATCATCTTGTGTGTTTTGCTGTTCACCCTATGTGGGAAGGGTATACCCAGATGTGGGTCCCGTGCTCACTATGCCACTGGAGTCAAGCTATCCTGGCTGAAGACGGCTGATAGCCAGAAACCGGTCCTAGAATGCTTGATTCCGATCCAGAGAAGACATGGCTTGGCAGTTCGGGCTGGACTGTTCCCATGAGGCACAGGTTCAAGACTGATTTGCATATGGCCATGTCTGAACTGGGGTGGCTTGGTGAGCAAAATAACAATGGATTAAACCCAGAGCTATGACTGAGGGTGAATTTTTTGCCATTGTGCAACATTCCGTCCATCATCTTGTGTGTTTTGCTGTTCACCCTGTGTGGGAAGGGTATGCCCAGACGTGGGTCCCGTGCTCACTACGCCACTGGAGTCAAGCTATCCTGGCTGAAGACGGCTGATAGCCAGAAACCGGTCCTAGAATGCTTGATTCCGGTGCAGGGAAGAAATGGCTTGGCAGTTTGGGCTGGACTTGCATATGGCCATGTCTGAACTGGGGTGGCTTGGTGAGCAAACTAACAATGGATTAAACCCAGATCTATCACTGGAGGTGAATGTTTTGCTATTGTGCAACATTTCGTCCATCATCTTGGGTGTTTTGCTGTTCACCCTTTGTGGGAAGGGTATGCCCAGACGTGGGTCCCGTGCTCACTACGCCACTGGAGTCAAGCTATCCTGGCTGAAGACGGCTGATAGCCAGAAACCGGTCCTAGAATGCTTGATTCCGGTGCAGGGAAGAAATGGCTTGGCAGTTTGGGCTGGACTGTTCCCATGAGCCACAGGGTCAAGACTGATTTGCATATGGCCTTGTCTGAACTGGAGTGGCTTGATGAGCAAAATAACAATTGATTAAACCCAGATCTATGACTGGGGGTGAATGTTTTGCCATTGTGCAACATTCCGTCCATCATCTTGTGTGTTTTGCTGTTCACCCTATGTGGATAGGGTATGCCCAGACGTGGGTCCCGTGCTCACTACGCCACTGGAGTCAAGCTATCCTGGCTGAAGACGGCTGATAGCCAGAAACCGGTCGTAGAATGCTTGATTCCGGTCCAGGGAAGACATGGCTTGGTAGTACGGGCTGGACTTGCATATGGCCATGTCTGAACTGGGGTGGCTTGGTGAGCAAAATAACAATGGATTAAACCCAGATCTATGACTGGAGGTGAATGTTTTTCCATTGTGCAACATTCCGTCCATCATCTTGTGTGTTTTGCTGTTCACCCTATGTGGGAAGGTTATGTGCAGACGTGGGTCCCGTTCTCACTTAGCCACTGGAGTCAAGCTATCCTGGCTGAAGACGGTTGATAGCCAGAAACCGGTCCTAGAATGCATGATTCTGGTCCAGGGAAGACATGGCTTCGCAGTTCTGACTGGACTGTTCCCATGAGGCACAGGGTCAAGACTGATTTGCATATGACCATGTCTAAACTGGGTTGGCTTGGTGAGCAAAATAACAATGGATTAATCCCAGATCTATGACTGGGGGTGAATGTTTTGCCATTGTGCAACATTCCGTCCATCATCTTGTGTGTTTTGCTGTTCACCCTATGTGGGAAGGGTATGCCCAGACGTGGGTCCCATGCTCACTATACCACTGGAGTCAAGCTATCCTGGCTGAAGACGGCTGATAGCCAGAAACTGGTCCTAGAATGCTTGATTCCGGTCCAGGGAAGACATGGCTTGGCATTTCGGGCTGGACTGTTCCCATGATGCTCAGGGTCAAGACTTATTTGCATATTGTCTTTTCTGAACTGGGGTGGCTTGGTGAGCAAAATAACGATGGATTAAACCCAGATCTATAACTGGGGGTGAATGTTTTGCCATTGTGAAACATTCCGTCCATCATCTTGTGTGTTTTGCTGTTTACCCTATGTGGAAAGGGTATGCCCAAACGTGGGTCCCGTACTCACTACGCCACTGGAGTCAAGCTATCCTGGCTGAAGACGGCTGATAGCCAGAAACCGGTCCTAGAATGCTTGATTCCGGTGCAGGGAAGAAATGGCTTGGCAGTTTGGGCTGGACTTGCATATGGCCATGTCTGAACTGGGGTGGCTTGGTGAGCAAAATAACAATGGATTAAACCCAGAGCTATGACTGGGGGTGAATTTTTTGCCATTGTGCAACATTCCGTCCATCATCTTGTGTGTTTTACTGTTCACCCTTTGTGGGAAGGGTATGCCCAGACGTGGGTCCCGTGCTCACTACGCCACTGGAGTCAAGCTATCCTGGCTGAAGACGGCTGATAGCCAGAAACCGGTCCTAGAATGCTTGATTCCGGTCCAGGGAAGACATGGCTTGGCAGTACGGGCTGGACTTGCATATGGCCATGTCTGAACTGGGGTGGCTTGGTGGGCAAAATAACAATGGATTAAACCCAGAGCTATGACTGGGGTGAATTTTTTGCCATTGTGCAACATTCCGTCCATCATCTTGTGTGTTTTGCTGTTCACCCTGTGTGGGAAGGGTATGCCCAGACGTGGGTCCCGTGCTCACTACGCCACTGGAGTCAAGCTATCCTGGCTGAAGACGGCTGATAGCCAGAAACCGGTCCTAGAATGCTTGATTCCGGTGCAGGGAAGAAATGGCTTGGCAGTTTGGGCTGGACTGTTCCCATGAGCCACAGGGTCAAGACTGATTTGCATATGGCCTTGTCTGAACTGGAGTGGCTTGGTGAGTAAATAACAATTGATTAAACCCAGATCTATGACTGGGGGTGAATGTTTTGCCATTGTGCAACATTCCGTCCATCATCTTGTGTGTTTTGCTGTTCAACCTATGTGGATAGGGTATGCCCAGACGTGGGTCCCGTGCTCACTACGCCACTGGAGTCAAGCTATCCTGGCTGAAGACGGCTGATAGCCAGAAACCGGTTGTAGAATGCTTGATTCCGGTCCAGGGAAGACATGGCTTGGCAGTACGGGCTGGACTTGCATATGGCTATGTCTGAACTGGGGTGGCTTGGTGAGCAAAATAACAATGGATTAAACCCAGATCTATGACTGGAGGTGAATGTTTTGCCATTGTGCAACATTCCGTCCATCATCTTGTGTGTTTTGCTGTTCACCCTATGTGGGAAGGTTATGCGCAGACGTGGGTCCCGTTCTCACTTAGCCACTGGAGTCAAGCTCTCCTGGCTGAAGACGGTTGATAGCCAGAAACCGGTCCTAGAATGCATGACTCTGGTCCAGGGAAGACATGGCTTCGCAGTTCGGACTGGACTGTTCCCATGAGGCACAGGGTCAAGACTGATTTGCATATGACCATGTCTAAACTGGGTTGGCTTGGTGAGCAAAATAACAATGGATTAATCCCAGATCTATGACTGGGGGTGAATGTTTTGCCATTGTGCAACATTCCGTCCATCATCTTGTGTGTTTTGCTGTTCACCCTGTGTGGGAAGGGTATGCCCAGACGTGGGTCCCGTGCTCACTACGCCACTGGAGTCAAGCTATCCTGGCTGAAGACGGCTGATAGCCAGAAACCGGTCCTAGAATGCTTGATTCCGGTGCAGGGAAGAAATGGCTTGGCAGTTTGGGCTGGACTGTTCCCATGAGCCACAGGGTCAAGACTGATTTGCATATGGCCTTGTCTGAACTGGAGTGGCTTGGTGAGTAAATAACAATTGATTAAACCCAGATCTATGACTGGGGGTGAATGTTTTGCCATTGTGCAACATTCCGTCCATCATCTTGTGTGTTTTGCTGTTCAACCTATGTGGATAGGGTATGCCCAGACGTGGGTCCCGTGCTCACTACGCCACTGGAGTCAAGCTATCCTGGCTGAAGACGGCTGATAGCCAGAAACCGGTTGTAGAATGCTTGATTCCGGTCCAGGGAAGACATGGCTTGGCAGTACGGGCTGGACTTGCATATGGCTATGTCTGAACTGGGGTGGCTTGGTGAGCAAAATAACAATGGATTAAACCCAGATCTATGACTGGAGGTGAATGTTTTGCCATTGTGCAACATTCCGTCCATCATCTTGTGTGTTTTGCTGTTCACCCTATGTGGGAAGGTTATGCGCAGACGTGGGTCCCGTTCTCACTTAGCCACTGGAGTCAAGCTCTCCTGGCTGAAGACGGTTGATAGCCAGAAACCGGTCCTAGAATGCATGATTCTGGTCCAGGGAAGACATGGCTTCGCAGTTCGGACTGGACTGTTCCCATGAGGCACAGGGTCAAGACTGATTTGCATATGACCATGTCTAAACTGGGTTGGCTTGGTGAGCAAAATAACAATGGATTAATCCCAGATCTATGACTGGGGGTGAATGTTTTGCCATTGTGCAACATTCCGTCCATCATCTTGTGTGTTTTGCTGTTCACCCTATGTGGGAAGGGTATGCCCAGATGTGGGTCCCATGCTCACTATACCACTGGAGTCAAGCTATCCTGGCTGAAGACGGCTGATAGCCAGAAACTGGTCCTTGAATGCTTGATTCCGGTCCAGGGAAGACATGGCTTGGCATTTCGGGCTGGACTGTTCCCATGAGGCACAGGGTCAAGACTTTTTTGCATATTGGCTTTTCTGAACTGGGGTGGCTTGGTGAGCAAAATAACAATGGATTAAACCCAGATCTATAACTGGGGGTGAATATTTTGCCATTGTGAAACATTCCGTCCATCATCTTGTGTGTTTTGCTGTTTACCCTATGTGGAAAGGGTATGCCCAAACGTGGGTCCCGTACTTACTACGCCACTGGAGTCAAGCTATCCTGGCTGAAGACGGCTGGTAGCCAGAAACTGGTCCTAGAATGCTTGATTCCGGTCCAGGGAAGACATGGCTTGGCAGTTCGGGCTGGACTGTTCCCATGAGGCACAGGGTCAAGACGGATTTGCTTATGGCCATGTCTGAACTGGAGTGGCTTGGTGAGCAAAATAACGATGGATTAAACCCAGATCTATGACTGGGGGTGAATGTTTTGCCATTGTGCAACATTCCGTCCATCATCTTGTGTGTTTTGCTGTTCATCCTGTGTGGGAAGGGTATGCCCAGACGTGGGTCCCGTGCTCACTACGCCACTGGAGTTAAGCTATCCTGGCTGAAGATGGCTGATAGCCAGAAACCGGTCCTAGAATGCTTGATTCCGGTCCAGGGAAGACATGACTTGGCAGTTTGGGCTGGACTAATCCCATGAGGCACAGGGTCAAGACATATTTGCATATGGTCTTGTCTGAACTGGAGTGGCTTGATGAGCAAAATAACGATTGATTAAACCCAGATCTATGACTGGCGGTGAATGTTTTGCCATTGTGCAACATTCCGTCCATCATCTTGTGTGTTTTGCTGTTCACCCTGTGTGGGAAGGGTATGCCCAGACATGAGTCCCGTGCTCACTACGCCACTGGAGTCAAGCTATCCTGGCTGAAGACGGCTTGTAGCCAGAAACTGGTCCTAGAATGCTTGATTCCGGTCCAGGGAAGACATGGCTTGGCAGTTCGGGCTGGACTGTTCCCATGAGGCACAGGGTCAAGACTGATTTGCATATGGCCATGTCTGAACTGGGGTGGCTTGGTGAGCAACATAACGATGGATTAAACCCAGATCTATGTTTGGGGGTGAATGTTTTGCCATTGTGCAAGATTCTGTCCATCATCTTGTGTGTTTTGCTGTTCACCCTATGTGGAAAGGGTATGCCCAGATGTGGGTCCCGTGCTCACTACTCCACTAGAGTCACGCTATCCTGGCTGAAGACGGCTGATAGCCAGAAACCGGTCCTAGAATGCTTGATTCCGGTCCAGGGAAGACATGGCTTGGCAGTTTGGGCTGGACTGTTCCCATGAGGCACAGAATCAAGACTGATTTGCATATGGCCAATTCTGAACTGAAGTGGCTTTGTGAGCAAAATAACGATGGATTAAACCCGGATCTATGACTGGGGGTGAATGTTTTGACATTGTGCAACATTCCGTCCATCATCTTGTGTGTTTTGCTGTTCACCCTGTGTGGGAAGGGTATGCCCAGACGTGGGTCCCGTGCTCACTACGCCACTGGAGTCAAGCTATCCTGGCTGAAGACTGCTGATAGCCAGAAACCGGTCCCAGAATGCTTGATTCCGGTCCAGGGAAGACATGGCTTGGCAGTTTGGGCTGGACTGTTCCCATCAGGCACAGGGTCAAGACTGATTTGCATATGGCCTTGTCTGAACTGGAGTGACTTGGTGAGCAAAATAACGATTGATTAAACGCAGATCTATGACTGGGGGTGAATGTTTTACCATTGTTCAACATTCCGTCCATCATCTTGTGTGTTTTGCTGTTCACCCTATGTGGATAGGGTATGCCCAGACGTGGGTCATTGTGCTCACTACGCCGCTGTGGTCAAGCTATCCTGGCTGAAGACTGTTGATAGCCAGAAAACGGTAGTAGAATGCTTGATTCCGGTCCAGGGAAGACATGGCTTGGCAGTTCCCACGAGGCACAGGGTCAAGACTGATTTTCATATGGCCATGTCTGAACTGGGGTGGCTTGGTGAGCAACATAACGATGGATTAAACCCAGATCTATGTCCGGGGGTGAATGTTTTGCCATTGTGCAACATTCTGTCCATCATCTTGTGTGTTTTGCTGTTCACCCTATGTGGGAAGGGTATGCCCAGATGTGGGTCCTGTGCTCACTACTCCACTGGAGTCAAGCTATCCTGGCTGAAGACGGCTGATAGCCAGAAACCAGTCCTAGAATGCTTGATTCCGGTCCAGGGAAGACATGGCTTGGCAGTTTGGGCTGGACTGTTCCCATGAGGCACAGGGTCAAGACTGATTTGCATATGGCCAATTCTGAACTGGGGTTGCTTGGTGAGCAAAATAACGATGGATTAAATCCGGATCTATGACTGGGGGCGAATGTTTTGACATTGTGCAACATTCCGTCCATCAACTTGTGTGTTTTGCTGTTCACTCTGTGGGGGAAGGGTATGCCCAGACCTGGGTCCCGTACTCACTACGCCACTGCAGCCAAGCTATCCTGGCTGAAGATGGCTGGTAGCCAGAAACTGGTCCTAGAATGCTTGATTCTGGTCCAGGGAAGACATGGCTTGGCAGTTCGGGCTGGACGGTTCCCATGAGGCACAGGGTCAAGTCTGATTTGCATATGGCCATTTCTGAACTGGGGTGGCTTGGTGAGCAAAATAACGATGGATTCAACCCAGATCTATAACTGCGGGTGAATGTTTTACCATTGTGCAACATTTCGTCCATCATCTTGTGTGTTTTGCTGTTTTCCCTATGTGGGACGAGTATGCCCAGACGAGGGTCCCGTGGGCACTACACCATTGGAGTCAAGCTATCCTGGCTAAAGACGGCTGATAGCCAAAAACCGGTCCTAGAATGCTTGATTCCGGTGAGGGAAGACATGGCTTGGCAGTTAAGGCTGGACTGTTCCCATGAGGCACAGGGTCAAAACTGATTTGCATATGTCCATTTCTGAACTGGGGTGGCTTGGTGAGCAAAATAACGATGGATTCAACCCAGATCTATGACTGCGGGTGAATGTTTTGCCATTGTGCAACATTCCGTCCATCATCTTGTGTGTTTTGCTGTTCCCCCTATGTGGGATGAGTATGCCCAGACGAGGATCCCATGAGCACTATGCCATTGGAGTCAAGCTATCCTGGCTGAAGACGGCTGATAGCCATAAACAGGTCCTAGAATGCTTGATTACGGTCCAGGGAAGACATGGCTTGGCAGCTCAGGCTGGAGTGTTCCCATGAGGCACAGGATCAAGACTGATTTGCATATGGCCATGTCTGAACTGGGGTGCCTTGGTGAGCAAAATAACTATGGATTAAACCCGGATCTATGACTGGGGGTGAATTTTTTGCCATTGTGCAACATTCCGTCCATCATCTTGTGTGTTTTGCTGTTCTCCCTATGTGGAAAGGGTATGCCCAAACGTGGGTCCCATACTCATTACGCCACTGGAGTCAAGCTATCCTGGCTGAATAACGGCTGGTAGCCAAAAACTGATCCTGGAATGCGTGATTCCGGTCCAGGGAAGACATGGCTTGGCAGTTCGGGCTGGACTGTTCCTATGAGGCACAGGGTCAAGACTGATTTGCATATGGCAATCTCTGAACTGGGGTGGCTTGGTGAGCAAAATAACGATGAATTAAACCAAGATCTATGTCTGGGGGTGAATGTCTTTGCCATTGTGCAACTTTCCGTCCATCATCTTGTGTTTTTTGCTGTTCACCCTGCGTGGGAAGGGTATGCCCAGACGTGGGTCCCGTGCTCACTACGCCACTGGAGTCAAGCTATCCTGGCTGAAGACGGCTGATAGCCAGAACCCGGTCGTAGAATGCTTGATTCCGGTCCAGAGAAGACATGGCTTGGCAGTTCGGGCTGGACTGTTCCCATGAGGCACAGGGTCAAGACTGATTTGCATATGGCCATGTCTGAACTGGGGTGGCTTGGTGAGCAAAATAACAATGGATTAAACCCAGAGCTATGACTGGGGGTGAATTTTTTGCCATTGTGCAACATTCCGTCCATCATCTTGTGTTTTTTGCTGTTCACCCTGTGTGGGAAGGGTATGCCCAGACGTGGGTCCCGTGCTCACTACGCCACTGGAGTCAAGCTATCCTGGCTGAAGACGGCTGATAGCCAGAAACCGGTCCTAGAATGCTTGATTCCGGTGCAGGGAAGAAACGGCTTGGCAGTTTGGGCTGGACTGTTCCCATGAGCCACAGGGTCAAGACTGATTTGCATATGGCCTTGTCTGAACTGGAGTGGCTTGGTGAGCAAAATAACAATTGATTAAACCCAGATCTATGACTGGGGTCAATGTTTTGCCATTGTGCAACATTTCGTCCATCATCTTGTGTGTTTTCCTGTTCACCCTATGTGGATAGGGTATGCCCAGACGTGGGTCCCGTGCTCACTACGCCACTGGAGTCAAGCTATCCTGGCTGAAGACGGCTGATAGCCAGAAACCGGTCGTAGAATGCTTGATTCCGGTCCAGGGAAGACATGGCTTGGCAGTACGGGCTGGACTTGCATATGGCCATGTCTGAACTGGGGTGGGGCAAGTAATGTGTCTAATTTCTAGAATGCAGTCGATAGCCATCAAGGCCCAGGGTCTTGTCTCCTGGAAAGGCCTTAATGGTTCTGACCACCTCCTCCTCCGTAAATGGCTCATGCCGATAGGATCTGTGTCGTTTCTCCGGCCACAAAGGTTGCATAGAGTCAAAGAACTCTGCTAGATCCCTTGTTGAGTGCTGTATAGGGACGAACAGAAGTAGACCATTTTGGATTGAACAGCTGTCTGACCCACTGCCAATTTGTTCTCAGATGTGCGTAGCTCTGATGTAGTCACAGGCCCAGGGCTTCCTAAGGAGGCCCATCAGTATCTTTCCTGCACAATCTCCATCTCCTTACTGAGGTGGCAGCCTCCTCGAAGTCACCTAATTTTTCTCTAATTTGACGCAGCAAGTTCTTATTTCTTGTGATATAAAAATCTTGTTCTGAGGCCTGTATTTCTTTTTCAAGTCGTTTAAGGTCCCTACTGAGCGAGTGAGGAACCTCGGCCTGCTTGACGATGTATTCTCCCCGTATGATGGTTTTGAACACTTCCCATAGGGTCGAGGGGGCGGTTGACTGTGCCCTCGTTGAGTATGAAGTACTCAGATATTGCCTGTCTAATGGTTTCCTGGAAGTACCTGATCACGCAATGCTCCCGATAGAAGCCTCCAGCTGAATGCTCAGGTCGGGTACTCAGGTATGTCCAATGTGAGCCTCACTAGGGATCTGGGACAATTCTGTCGCCGCAGCGACCCGGGCCGTTACGTTGCGGGAAGCCAGCCAGTAGTCAATTATCGACCAGGAGAGCCCGGCAGAAGACACACATGTGCCCTGTGCACCGTTTGGGAGATGTCTACCAGATCTCCATCAGCTATTATAGCCTGTAATTGTGCTGAGGCCCTAGGGTGGGGACGACTGTAGTTGCCGAATCTGTCTTTTCTAGAGTTGAGCTCTACATTGTTGTCTCCCCTCCACAGTACCGCGCCCGGATTGAGAGAGTCCGCAAATCTCCAAATCTCTACAAAAAAGTCTGGGTCATCAATATTGGGACCATATATTGAGATCAGCCTGAAAGGGTGTCCTCTCAATGAGCCCGCTAGCATCACATATCTTCCTTGTTTGTTGCATATGACCTTGCACGTGCACCAGTGTGATCCCTTCCTAAGTAGTATGGCCACCACAGGTGCATAGTTGGAGTAGCATGCTACATCCCTTTCACTCATCCATCCCGCTCACAAGAGCTCTTTCGTATGCTCTGTGAAGTGAAGCTCTTGCAAAAAGCAAATGTCTGCCCCATGGTGATCTAGATGTGCAGCGACCATCCTCGCCTTGCGCTTGTCATTCATGCTAAGGACATTCTATGTTATACACTTCAATCTAGTCATGTCTTTCTACCTTGCAACTGATCATTCGGCATCAAGTACTTCCCTGCTGCCTGATGTGCCCCCGCAATATAGGGAATGGGGCTGAGGCCGGTCGGGGAGGAGGAAGAGGAAGGAAAGACGGAAGAACACGTTTAAAATTCAACAGAAAAAACACCCCTCATGAGGCCCGCCCTCCCACTCCAGCCCCCTAACATGCTGAACATTATCCCCAAATACCCTGCAGTCACAACTCCGTTCGTGAACTACACAGAGAGTAGGAATCATCCCTGGGGGCTGGAGGGGGCAGACTAGGTGCCTGGGGCATCCCGGCTGATAGTGGCTGGGTCGCTGGACAGAGACTGCAGAGTGAAGCAGGCCACCTCCGTGCAATCCTAGTGCCTTTGATTGCAGCCCAGCGGCAGCCCCCTGCAGCACTCCTACCTTCTGCTGCGGTGGTTCTTGGGCGGTTTGGGCAGGCCTCTCCTGTATGGCACCTGGTCAACCTCCAATGTTGACCTCGGGCACGACTCCACGATGCAGTGCAAGTCTCGACTGGGCCGCAGCACGGCAGGCCGGATACCGCTCTCCGCTCCTCAAAGAGGGGAGGGGCGCCCTCCAGGGCTCACTCACAGAAAGAGCAGGCCTTCAGTTCCCTCCTTCACAGGATCAGCTGCTGCTTATCGGATCTGAAATGGGCTGCATCCCCGCTCTGCTATCGCCAGGTCAGGTTCCAGCTCCAGGCCATTTCTTTGGTGCTGCTTCTCACCCTCAACTGTGCCAGATGTGCGATCTATGCAGGCTAGCTAGGCCGTCTAGTGTCTTTGTTCACAGCCCTGCAGCAGCCCCCGCAGCACTCCTACCTCCTGCCGTGGGTTGTGGCAGTCGTCAAGCAGTTCGGGCAGGCTTCCCCTGTGTAGAACCTGGCCTGCCTCCGATGGCGGCCGAAGGTGCTCCTCCACGCTGCTCACGGCGCACCTCCAACAGCGCAGAACTTGACTGGGTGGCAGCACAGCAAACCTGACACAGCTCGCCGATTCTTCGGGGGTGGTGATTGGCGCCCTCTAGGTCTCGTTCACAGCGAGTGCAGGCCATCAGTCCCTTCACACGCAAGATGCGCTGCTGCTTTTCAGATCTCAACTGGGCTGCATCCCCGCTCAGCTGTCACCAGGGCTCCAGGCCTTTTCTAATGCACTGCTTCTCACAAAAGCGACACCATTCAGGTCTCCATTGGCATCTGGGTGCCCCCCACTGGGTAACATGCGTTTATGCCAGCTGCAAATCCCAGATACTAGGTTGATTTTCTGTCTTGCTGCCGGGCTAACTAGCACCCCCCCCCCCCCCCCCCCCCCCAGTCCAATGTTTGTATAAAAATATGACTTTGTTAATTTTATTTCAGAACCAAGAATAACTCAGTTGCAGGGAGGTACCAATTAAAAAATAGCAATACTTTCAGGTACAATATGAATGTATTGCAAATAGCAATATGAATACTTTACATTAGTATTAGAAATACTTTGTGGTGTCAATCAACAGTAGCAATGCTTAGCAATGCAGAAAATAGACAGTGCAAAAAGCAAGAAAATACAATGTAATCCTATAGAAGGAAAAGAGTTATGCTCATTAGCAGGTAAGTACATGACTTACAACCCCAGTCTTAGGGGGTTTGGACCAACGATGGCTAAGGTTCAAGTGGCACTAAATATGCAGCACAGGGGAACAATGTTAGTCTATGGAGACTGGGGGTGGTTGAAGTTGCACATTCTGATAGATACACCTGCCAGTGGATTCCTCACCTTGTGAATATCCCCTGTGCAGCAGCCAATTGGAAACTTTTGTAGCTCTCCACACCAGCGAGGTCATGGACGACGTCACAGACGGTACGACTCTGCTCGCGACCCCACTGACGTCACTGGGTCCATAATAGGGCCTCGTCGGCGTGATGACGTCAGTTCCCTTTTTTCCGCGCCGTCGGCGCCAACGGTTTCTTGGGACTCTCCGTAGTAACATTGTTATTATAGTTGTTCTTGTCTGTTCTTCTCGTTTCCTTTTGAAGATGTCTGGAAGAAAATCTGGTTTCAAGCCCTGCAGGGAGTGCGGGAAGCAGATGTCCATCACTGACCCGCTCGAGGATTGCTTATGATGCTTGTCTTCCGATCACGATGTCGATGGATGTGCGTGTTGCAGGAAGATGACCTCTAAGGCATTAAAGGAAAGGGAAGCTAAGTTATTTATCGCCAAAGTGAAGAAGAATAAGAAGGCAAGTAAAAGAAGATCGAGGTCGAGATCTCGTTCCGAATCCAGGTCTGGTTCGAAGTCGGCGTCGGGACATTCGAAGTCGAAGAGACATAAGAGAAAGAAGCACTCTTTGAGGCGTCATTCTGATAAGGAGCCGGCGCCGAAGTCATCTTCTCCTCGACGTCGCAGTAGTGAGGTCGATCCTTCTCATTCAAATCCGGTCTCGCCAGAGAAGGAAGTGTCTCCTGAAGTCGAAGTCTCTCGATCACCGACGCCGGCTCCATTGGATTCGGTCCATTCTTCGGATCCGGGTGAAGCCGAGCCAGAGCAAGAAGTCCAGGAGCAGCCTGAAGAGGTTCCTTTGCCGGTGCCGACGGACCCGACTCCAGGTACACCGGCTTCAGAGCCGGCGCCGGCAAATTATCCCCCTTTCCCAGCTCCAGGCCAAGACCCATCACACTATCTGAACGCTATGTATGGTGTCTTTGCAAGGGCTATGTACCGCTCTGGTGCGCCTGCGGGCCCCATGGGTCCTTTTGCCTTCGATTTGGGTGTCCCTCAGGCATATGCCCAGGTTCTATTTATGCCCTTTCTTCCAGCGACGCCGTCCTGGAATTATCCGGCGCCGAGAATCTCCGAAGCCGTATAGAGAATCTCCGGCGCCGTATAGAGAATCTACCGCCCCGCCTGTTCGTCCTCGTTCAGTGCTAGCGGCGCTGTCGGATCCGCGTTCGACGCCGGTCCCGAATCCGATGGAGTCGGTTGTGGATCCATCGACTCCAGTCCTGAGGATCCGCTCCAGGAGGGAGGCCCAGAGAGTTGTGGAAGAGGCACGCTATCAGAAGGACTTGGAGGAAGGTGAACTTCCTGAATCTGAGGACTATTTTGCGGAATTAAAAGATGCAAGTGGTCTTGATGTCTCCCCTGAGTGGGGCTTTTCTCCGGATTCAGATGCTCCTTCAAAGGAGGTAGTCCCATATCACACAGTTGTGAGAAAAGCTGCTGAATTATTGTACATTAATCTGCCTACCACTGAATTTAAGTCCAATCTATTGTCTGAAGTGTTGCATTCTCCATCCTCTGTGACTGAGCCTTTGTTACCTTTTAATGAGGCAATTCTGGAACCGGTGTTGGAGGTTTGCAAGAAGCCTTTGTCTGCATCTGCAGTCTCTAGGACTGTGGCACGGAGATATAGAGTGGCACCGGAGGATCCAGAATTTTTGTCAGATCACCCTTCACATGAGAGCCTTGTGGTTCAGGTGGCTTGCTCAAAGAAGTTTTCAGGAGCTTTCCCACAGGTTCCAGCTGACAAGGAGTCAAAAAAGATTGACCAGTCTGCTAAGAAGGTGTTCTTTTCAGCGAGTATGGCACTGAAGTCATTAAATGCAACTTGCTTGATGGGAAGGTATATCCATGCCTTGATGGATTCCTCTAAACAGTTGCTGCCAAAACTGTCTGATGAAGACAGGAAGAACTTTCAGGAGGTTTTGGATGATACACAGGATGCTGCACACCAGGTCATTCAAAGTGGCCTGGATTCAGCTGACTCAGTGGCAAGAATTATGGGCTCTGCAGTGGCAACGAGAAGGGGAGCTTGGTTGAAGTCTTCAGACTTTTCTCAAGATGTGCAGGCTACTTTGTTGGACTTACCATTTGATGGTACGGGTCTGTTTGGTAAGAAGGCTGATGCATTACTTGAAAGATTCAAAGATAGTAAGGCCACTGCAAGATCACTTAGCTTGTAGTCCCAGTCCAGAGGATCCTTTCGTAGGTACAGAGGATTCAGAAAGTCATCCTTTCATTCACAAGGGCAACCTCGTCAGCAGCAACAGCAGCAGCAACAAAATGCACTGTATAAATCTTATAGAGGAAGAAACAGAGGTCATCCACGGGGTCGTCAACCCTCCTCCTCCTCTTCCTCTTCCTCTCCTCCTATTGCCGCAGCAAGGCAGCCCTAGATTCCCCATTCCCAGTCATGTTGGTCCTGTGGGGGGTCGGCTTACTCATTTTCTGGGGGATTGGGAATCGGTCATTACAGACCAATGGGTTCTCAATCTTGCGGCAAATGGGTATGCTCTTCCCTTCAGGGAATTCCCTCCAACTTACCCTCCTTGTCAAGGGGCTTGCTCAGAGGAACATCTCCGTCTCCTTCAGGAGGTTCTGACCTTGTTAAAGAAAGGCGCGATAGAGGTGGTTCCAGAGCAGGAAAGGGGTCAGGGACGCTACTCCCGGTATTTCCCGATTCCCAAGAAGGATGGCAGGCTTCGCCCAATCCTGGATCTCAGGATCTTGAATCTTTATCTGAAACAAGAGAAGTTCAAGATGCTTACCCTTGCGCAGGTTCTTCAGGCGTTGCTGGAAGAAGACTGGATGTTTATGTTTATATTTTGGCAATTTTTATAGCGCGCAAATACCCAGGGGTGTCTCGGCGCTTAACTGATCAGATGATGGCTATAGCAGATCTTAATGTGAGAACAGACAGGTTTTTAATCTCTTCCTAAAGCTAAGGAGAGTTGGGGCAGTTTTGATGGTAAGAGGGAGTGAATTCCATAGTCTGGCTGTGGAGATCACAAAGCATCTGTCACCCCAGTTAGCTTTCCTTGTGCGTTGGACATTGAGCAGCTTCGCCGAAGATGAGCGAAGAGTTCTGGGATTTTCGAGAGGACGGAGGGCATCTTTGAGAAACTGCGGGCCTGAGTTGTTGATGGCTTTGTATGCAATGCACAGTGCCTTAAATTTTGTACGCCTTTTGACAGGAAGCCAATGGAGCTGTCGAATGTAAGGGGTGATGGAGGTGAACTTGGGAATGCCCAGTAAGATTCGGGCTGAGGCGTTTTGCACTACTTGAAGCCTTTTAAGAACGTTTTTCTGTGCATTGAGAAGAAGGGCATTGCAATAGTCCGTTCTGGCAAAAACGAGGGTGCTGATCAGAGTTTTACCAGCTGAGGTGGGGAGGTAGGGAAGAAGCTTCTTGATCTTCTTCAGAGTGAAGAAGGAGGTGGAGACTACCGAGTTGACGTGGTGGTGGAAAAGCAGTCTGTCATCAAACATCACTCTGAGGTTGCGGACCTTAGTGACTGTTCTGGTGGTGGTCCCATCTCGTTAGGCCACCATAGGGGGGACCAGGCAGGTTCCAATTTCCCGAATGTCATAACCTCTGTCTTTTCAGAGTTTAATTTTAGACAGTTTGACGACATCCAGGAGCTGATGGCGAGCATTCCCTCTTGAAAGTTTGCTGCAACTATAGGTCCATCATTGTGTGCAGATAAAACCAGTTTTGTGTCGTTGGCATAGGTATTGAGACTAATGCCGTAGGACTTAATCACCCTCGCTAAGTCCGAAACATAGATATTAAACAGGGTCAGACTTAGCGAGGAGCCCTGTGGTACTCCGCATGGAAGGGAGAAAGTGTGGGAGAAGAAAGGGCCCAGTTTTACGGCCTGTGATCGGTTTGCCAGAAAGGAGGCGAGAAGATCTTTGGCATTGTTCTGGATGCCGATTGCTGAGACACGGTCGATCAGAGTAGCATGATCGACCGCGTCGAAAGCCGCAGATAGATCGAGCAGTATTAATACTGCTGCGCCGCCTTTGTCTAACGTCATTCTTATTTCATCAGCTGCTTTTATTAAGGCTGTCTCTGTTCCGTGTCCCTGCCTAAATCCAAATTGAGTGTCATCCAGTAAGTTATTTTCATCAATGAATTTTGAAAGCTGTATATTTGTAGTAATCCACTCAAAAAGTTGAGTTAAGATGACTTTTATTCAGTACAAGTCAAGTACAGCAACCATCAGCAAATCCACAAATACTGGTTTAAATTGGAACATTCACATTGATAAAATTCCACTGCATCATGACCGCATCATCTAATTCTAATCATTACCACATATCTTCCCCCCTATGGAATCAAAAAGAAAGAAAGTAAGAAAACATTAGAAAATGTAACACATTGCAAAGTACAATACATATCAATGAACTATTTTACAAATAAATCACATTCACAATTTGCATTGCATCAAAACATACTTACAAATGAAACAACTTTATGTGGCTGAGAAAACTTACTGTCCCCCTTTCTTACAAAACCAAACTTCCTCACAACAACCCAATCACCTTCTTTGAAAATTAAATCCTTAACATGTCTCCTACTATCAAATTCCATCTTGTTACGCCACTGACAATCAATAGCTCTCAATCTCATCTTTTCCCTATCAACCCAAACTTGATTTTTCTCCTTCAACCACATTGGAGACTCCTTAGTACCTGGTTCTCTTCCCTTCAAAGCCACAAAAGGAGAAACTCCAGTAACTGAATGTCATGTAATTCTGTGACCCCACATCATTCTTCACAACTCATCCTTCCAAGATAAACCATTAGCCAAAGAAAGCTGTATGGAATCCATTATCATTCTATTGACCCTCTCTACAAGTCCATTTGCCTGCGGACGGAACAAAGCCACTCTCTCATGACTAATGCCCAAACTTAGAAGAAAACTAGTCATATCTGAAGAAACTAACTGAACACCATTGTCAGTTATGAGAGTTTTGGGTACCCCTTTTTCCAGGAAAACTTCTTTCAAAAATGCAATCACATTTGAAGTGCAAATTTGCCCCATTGATTTGCAAGTAAACCACTTGCTATGGTAATCCACCAACACTAGCAAAAACCGATTATTGCAACCCAATTTGTCAATTGGACCCAAAACATCCAAGGCTAATTTCTCCCAAGGTTTCATGGGCAATTCCACACACCTCAACGGAGGTTCCCTTGTAATCTTCACTTTATCACTATTGCTAAAAGCATGACAATCACGCACAAGATCCTCCACATTCTTGTCCATTTCTGGCCACCAATAAAATTCTCTCAATCTACGTTTAGTCTGACTCCTACCTAGGTGTCCCTCATGTACAATTCTCAAGAACTTTGACCTCAACAAAATTGGTGGAACTATCCTATTTCTTCTTAAAATTTTTGTCACCTTGCAAGCTAAGTTCATCCTTAACAGATATAAATTGCTTATGTACAATCTCTTCACTAGATCCATCCCAAGAATTCATAATCAATTCTTTTATCTTTTTGTATTCCATATCCAACTCCAAAGCTTCTCTCCACTCTTCTTGACTAACAGCGAACTCACTGTCAATATTCACCACATAGTCTTCTAAAATTTCTACACAAATATCATCCTCTACTGGCATCCTAGAAAGACAATCTGCAATGACATTCCTACTTCCTCGCACATATTCCACCACAAAATTGTAATCTAAGACCGATAGTAACTACCTTGATATACGGGGAGTCACACTTCCATCCAAACCTCGTCCTCCTTTAAAAACATGAACTAAAGGTTTATGATCTGTCTTTACCACAAATGGCAACCCCCACAAATAATACCTAAAATGTGTTATCCCCCAACAACATGCCAGTGCTTCCTTCTCTATGGTAGAATACGATCTTTCTGCTCCCTGCAATCTACGTGAAGCAAACCCAATGATGGTCTCATTACCATCTGACACCTGTATCAACACCGCCCCCAATACAACATTGCTCGCATCTGTGACTAATATGGACTTTTTCTTAAAGTCAAAATGTCCTAATGACAGAGCCTTTGAAATACATTCCTTTACCTTAACAAACGCGTCCTGACATCCAACACTCCATTCAAATAACACTCCTTTTTTTAAAAGAACTCTCATTGGTTCCACTAAGTCAGAAAATTTAGGCACAAATTTAGCACAATATTCTGCGAGACCTAAAAATGATTTTAACTGTTCCTTATTAGTGGGAGATGGAACATCCCTCACAGCTTTCACAATACTACCTTTTGGTCTTATACCATCTGCTGATATTTGATGACCTAAATAATTAACTTGACTTAACCTTAACTGACACTTCTCTTTTTTTATTGTTAAACCATGCTCCAAAACTCTACGCAACACTTCATTCATCAACTGATCATGTTCTTCAAATGACCTTCCTACAATCATAATGTCGTCTTGAAAACACAACACTCTCTCCATTCCCTTAAAAATATTCTGCATAATGCGTTGAAATACGGCTGAGGCTGACGCCAACCCAAACGGCATCCTACAGTACCTAAATGCCCCCAAAGGAGTCACGAAAGATGTTAAAGGTCGTGAGTCAGGGTGTAAATTCACTTGATGATAAGCGGAAGACATGTCGAGCACACTAAAAACACAACCTCCACCCATTCTACCCAACATTTCTCCACTATTCTGTAAAGGTTGTCTATCTACCCAGATATTACGATTCAAATCCCTCAAATCAATACATAAACAAATTTTGTTCCCTTCCTTCGGTGCGACAACAATTGGGGACAACCATTCTGATGATTCAATTGGTTCTATAACTTTGCTCTTTTTTTTTGTGTAAGACCTTTATTAACACAAAGCAAAGTACAGAGCATGAGCCTACAACCCTGGGGCCGGCTCGCCACGTTATAATGACCATCCAAGAAGTAACAAATTAGCCATGAAGAATAGCGTATAATCTTTAGGTAGAACCGCCCTTCACACCCTCCGTAGGACTCTTAGCTGACAGTTGATATGAGTCTTACATTTTATCATTTTATAGAGAGAAGAAAATTCAACATACCCCAACTTAAGACCTTACATCGCCATCACTCACAACCTAGACAGTAAGTGCGACATTGGTTCCGGTTCCCCCCAAGGGTCAGCCGCCATCAGATATGAACTCGTGCACCAAACATTACACATGTCAGAATGAAACAGAAGATGAGCTAGCCCTCCTCACTGTCCTGCAGTGAGTTAAGGTAGTCTGTTAAGAAACACCATATGTCCTTTGGTCTGGATTTCGCTGGTAATTGCTCCTCATAGTGGAGTTCTGGACTTTTTGGTTCCGTCCAGAGGTGTCAGGGATAACACCCGAAGACCCCGGAGTTCTACCTGTCTCGGTGCACAAATAAACAGAAACACGGGCTTCTCGATGGTGGCGTCAAAGACCAAAGGTTTATTACTGCAGGGACACAGAAGTCACAGAAACTACACACGGGCAGTATCTAGGAGCCTGTTCCATTTGTACAAGAAGGGTTGCTCCTTATATACGAAATATTAGCCTTCAGGCGAATTCTTCACAATGCTAGTACATTCCCAAACCTTTGTGTCCTAAACAATAAATATTTGGCGTTGCACAGGAATCGTCGATAATATTTGATGTCAAACATTACGAAGAGGGGTTCCCACTATTCCATCACAATCCCATGTCAACTTTTCATTCAAGAGCCGGACCGCCTCATCGTAAATTTCGTTACCTCCCCCTAATAAAGGCCCAGAAGGAAAGGAGCAGAGCCAGGTGCAGAAGATAGAAAAGCAGGATAAGAGATGTTTGTGGGTCGTAAATGGGCAAGGCTACCAGCTTCGGCCGCCTAATCATGATCAGGCCAACGAACACGAGAACCAGTATAGCAGGACTGGCCTCAGGCAGAGGAGGTAGCCTTTGTCGAGTTATGCAGCCACGGCATGTTCTGTTCTAAGGTGCACGTGTCACTAGAGAGGTGAATCGCCGGCTAAGCCTACGTGTCCTTAATCGAAATGAAGTAATTAGAGGTCATTGCGTATGTGAGGGCAAGAAACACAAAATGGCTGCCATGATCTAAGATGGATGCCATGGGTAGATCAGAAATGTGTTTGTAACAGGAGTACTCTTGCTTGTAGCATAGCGAAAACACCAGGATATGCTAAATGGATCATTTGCGGTTCGCTGATACCAAAATTATGTATTTACGACAATGTTGAAAACACGGGTTCAAATCGTCACGGAACCTCAGACCCTCCTTTTGCCCTTACATAGGCAATTACTCAGTCTATGTCAGAGTCTAACTCTATGCTCATCAGGTCAGTGAAATGCTGTTGTATCATCATCCTTTCTCGCGCCTTTTCTCCAAACGCAGGTGGTTTTCTGAAACAGGTTGCAGCACAGAGACTACACAAAGCGGGACCACACTGGATAATCAGGCAGCATGAGAATAGGAATACTAAAATGACACCAATGACCATCAGAACCTTCCATCCCCACGCTGATATCAGAGTCCAAAACCACTCCATGAAGGACCAGTTTCCCTTGTCTACGTGTATAGAGTCGGAAATCTTGTGTAGCTTAGAGATCGCCTCATAGACAGTTGGAGCGTTATTGGGAATAAAAACACAGCAGCTCGATTGGATCATTCTGCATACCCCACCTCGATCTGCAAGTATCACGTCTAGAACCATACGGTTCTGTAACGTCATGAGTCGATCCGCCTGAAGCTCAGCTGTCAAGTTGCTAAGGGCACCAGCAGTTTCGGTAATAGTAGATTCAACTACCCGTGTTTGCTGACGTATGTTTCTACTATTGGCCATAGGCCCCCAGAACGGAAGGAAACCTTTGAAGAAGTCTCCAGCTTCCTGACCAGCGGTATCTTCTTTGCTGAAAACACCTCTTGCTACTCTGGTCTTGTGATAGTCTGAAGAAGCAGTGTACGTTGGAGGCAACAGTCGAGCAATATAACATGAACCTGAAAAGTCAGCAGGCAACCATGTATACGCTCTGTCTTGACAGATGAAGTAGGTACCCCTAGCAGTAAGGAAGGCAGGGGAAGAGTTAGACGGAAACACGTAAGTCTCAACGCACTCACTCCTCCCTAGCTGAGCTCTCGGATTTCTCCCATTTTCTTGCTAACAGACCTGACCTCCGTGAGGCACGACCCAGATTGGAGTGGAGCTTTTACGCTTGCTTTCTCCCAAACTAAGGCGATACTCTGTAGAGGTCCAACTCAAATATACCCGTAATTCGTCTCTAGGGTAAGATGGAGTATTATTGACGTCCTTGATCATGTCAATAATTCCCTGGACTAAAGCTTTGTTGGCAGAGTTATATTTAGTGGAACGTGGTGGACGCGGAGGATAGGTTTCAAGGGCATAAGCAAAAATGGTCTGAAGGGCCTGAAATGATCCATTATAGCTAAAAGGCAAAACCAGGTAGGGAATGCCTTTATCCATAGTGTGGGGTATCAAGCCACACACCCAGCAGTCTGTAGTGTTAACTACCACTTGGTGTTGATGCAAGAGCTGTACAAAAGTGTTATTAATAAATTCTGAGCGTCGAGCTTGCTCATGTTCAGGAAATGAGTGAAAAGAGTGCATAGAAGAAACAGTGGAAGTAGCAGGATCAAGGGGGGGTACTGTGGTTACTGGCATAAAAATTAGGCTCACACCAAAGACGATTCCACCCACCAATGTTATCAAAACAATTAAAAATGTAATAGCACATTGCATCAGAAAACATTTGCTATGAAGAATTCTGTAAAGTCTGTTTCTGCGAACATAAATCACATTTTCTCGTTGCAGCGCAGGAAGCTCCATCTTCTACAATCCGCTTGCGACCACTGATGATGTGTACGTAGATGAAAATGCCTCTATCAGCCCTGGGAGTTCCCAGAACTAACAGAAAGATCGACCTTGTGTCTGACCCCCGCAGATTCAACTAGGCACACAGCCACGACCCTACGGCTACCCAGACGGCAAGGCAATTTTAAAAACAATAAAACAATAGCAAACTTCCTGGCTGTAGGCAAAGTATCAAAAATTTCAAATGTGTAAAATAGGCAGTTTCCTGCTTTATTTGTCCATATTGCGAGACCGTAAATTGTATCTCAGTTTTGCAGGAGCTGTTTGATCTGGAAACAGTGTATTATCAGCAGAGGTTGCAATGTTCAAGTTCGCAGATGGCAAAGTTTCTTCTGATGCAGAGGGCAAGTGTTCAGGAGTCAAAGAAGTAGTTTCAGTAGGAGAGCCAGAGTTCGATGTGTCAGTTATCAGTTCCGCATCGCTGAAAGGGATAAACCTGGGTGTTCGCTCAAACTCAGAGGCACCAATTCCCTTCTTAACCCAGTTGTCATAAGGAAGTGGCAGGGGCACACGTTTGACGTGCGTCGTATGTATCCAATGTTTGCGGCCGGCCACACGAATAGCAGTTCTCGTCGCCAGCAGCACTTGATAGGGGCCGACAAATCTGGGTTGAAGATTCTTCGTCCTCGCAAAGTTGCGCACCACAACGTGGTCACCTGGTTTCAGCTGATGACCTGGACTCTCCGGTGGCTTTGGCAATGCATCGAAAACCTGTTGGTGAATAAGACTCAATTTAGCAGTCAAGTCGTAAAGGTAATCAATCAACATTGGATATTCCAGAGAACAGAATTCTTTTGGCCTTGGCACTCCCCAAATATTAGCGGGACGACCAAAGACAATTTCATAAGGACTAAGCCCTACTCTAGAATGTACAGTCGCTCTCGTGGATAACAAAGCCAAGGGTAGTGCGTCTGGCCAGGAAAAACCCGTGGATGCCTGTATTTTAGCAAGTTTCAGCTTGAGGGTGCCATTGTAACCCTCAACTAAACCAGCAGACTGGGGATGGTTTGCACTGTGAAATTTTTGCTTGATCCCTAAACCGGCACACACACTCTGCATAACTTTCCCTACAAACTCACTTCCGTTATCTGACCATACAATCCGTGGCATTCCAAACCTAGGGAAGTATTCCTTGAGAAGGATTTTGGCAGTTGATAAGGCAGTGTTGTCCTTCAGTGGATATGCTTCGATCCATCTGGAGAAAGCACAAACTACCACCAGGACGTATTTTAGGTTGTTGCAACGATCCATGTGAATGAAGTCTAACTGAATCACTTCAAAGGGGCAAGAGGGTGGAGCTAAGTGACCAGCAGGCGTGGGGACTCCCTTGCCAGGATTATGCATCAGGCATACCATACAATTTTTCACCACTCTCTCTGCACATTTACTAATCCCATCGTTCTTCCAGACTGGAGCCAACATCTTACAGATTCCTTTAGAACTAATATGCGCTACTCCATGCGCCATTGTCACTACTGCAAGCACATACGCATCAGGCAACATCCAACGCTGTTGTTCTGACAAATCAATCCAACATCCACTTGAGTCCAATTTACCCGTACTCTCTTTCCATGCACGCTTTTCCTCCTCAGTCGCCTCTTTCTGAATTTCTTTCACACTTTCCACTGTGTCCTCACACATTCCAGACTCGGAAATCCATCTCGCAGACGTAGCAACATACATTCTACTCATCATATTTCTAGCTGTCTGTTTAGCGGTCTCGTCAGCAAAAGCATTCCCACGACCAACATCATCCGTGATTGCTTTATGAGCACTGCATTTCACAATTACAACTTCAGTCGGCAAGGTTAGAGATTCCAACAAGTCGTTAACTAGCTGACCATGTTGAATCTTAGTCCCATGGGACGTAATGAAACCTCTTTCTTTCCACAAACGGCCAAAACTATGGGCCACGCCAAATGCGTACTGACTATCTGTGAACACATTCACTCTCTTTCCCTCTGCTAAAACACACGCTCTCGTTAGAGCGATTAATTCTGCAGCTTAGGCAGAATTCTGACTCACTCTTGCAGTCTCCACAATCGTACTCAAAGTCGTTACTGCATAAGCAGCAGTCACATCACCATTCTTCAATTTAAAGCATGACCCATCAACATACAACGTGCCATCTGGATCTGACAACGGAGTGTCTTTTAGATCAATTCGTCCTTTTGTCTCCTCCTCGGTTCTGAAACAGCAATCATGGGGTTCGGAATCACTCGACTCTTGATTAGCCGGCAACAATGTTGCTGGATTCAATACATTGCATCTTTTGATCTGTATATGACTTGCTAACAATGTCAACTCGTAGCCAGATAATCTGGCACTGGTAAGGTGTTGCGTCTTGGTTCGGTTCATGAGTGTATCCACAGCATGAGGAACCATGACCACTAACATGTTATTCATCACCAAACCAGCAGATTGTCGAATGGAAGCCGCAGCTGCCGCTGTAGCTCTCAAACAACTAGGCAACGCTCTAGCTACCGGATCTAATGTTGATGAAAAATACGCACAAGGGCGTTGCTTATCACCAAATCTCTGTGTCAGAACACTCAACGCGCAACCTTCTCTCTCGTGAACATAGAGCGTGAATGGCTTACTGAAGTCAGGTGTACCCAACGCAGGAGCTGAACACAGTGCATTTCGTAACTCAGAAAAACTCTCCTGACATTCAGCAGACCATGGCACCGGACTCGGAACATTTTTCCCAGTCAAAGCTACCAATGGTTTTGCCAAAAGAGAAAAATTTGGGATCCACTGCCTACAGTACGAGGTAATACCTAAAAAGGCACGTACTTCTCTCTGTGTGCGAGGAACACTCATCTGCGTAATTGCTTTTATTCTCTCTGGGGTCAACTTCCTTCCCTCCTTTGACAAGAGATGACCTAGATAGGTCACTTCTTGGCAGAAGTATTGCATTTTCGAAGGTGACACCTTGTGATTCAAACTAGACAAATGATGCAATAACGAAATTGTAGCTGCTTTGCAAGTTTCCTTGTCATCGGCAGCCACCAGAAGGTCATCTACATACTGCACTAGAGCAGAACCAGGAGGAAGTATAAAGGAATCTAACTGACTTTTTAATGCTTGACTGTAAATGGATGGGCTCTCACAATAGCCTTGTGGAGCGCGTTTAAACCTGAAGCTTCGACCTCCTAGAGAGAAGCCGAAAATATCTCTGCTTTCCTCGGCTATCGGAATGCTGAAAAATGCATTTTTCAAGTCGATGACTGAAAACCATGTAGCTGTGGCAGGAATTAACGTTAACAATGCAGTAATGTCTGGAACCACAGGAAACTGCGGAACCACAATTTTATTAACCTCTCTGAGATCGATAACAAACCTATACACTGGAGGCTTTGAAGGATCAGTACGTTTCAAAATTGGTAATACAGGACTGTTACAGACATTTCCTCTAGTTTCTTCAACCACCCCTTTCTTAATCAAATCTTGCACAATCAATAAAAGTGCACGCTCACCTTCACTAGAGATTCTGTATTGAGGAATTCGTGGAAATTTGACATTTGCTTTCAAAGTGACTACATATGGTGGTATTTCCAAAAGGCCTACATCGTTAGGACCAGTTGCCCAAAGAGTATCAGGGAGTGAACGCAGCTCTGGCGGGAGTGCATCCATTGACAAGTACATTGGAGAGGTGATTCGTTTACCCAACGTAAGCTGTACTCCTTCCGGAGAACAGTACAATGTCGCATATAGGCGTTTTAACAAGTCCAAACCAAGCAGATTTTCATTACAACCTGTCGTCAAAATCAGGGGTGCTTTCAATTGACACGGTCCAACAGAAATAGACAAAGGACCAGATACAGGGTTGTAAACAGGGGCGCCTGAAAAACCTACAGAAACATTTGTTGAGCGGACAAAGGTGCGCCAGGGAGTTTCGCATGAATGATAGAACTTTTTGCGGCACCAGTATCCAACAGAAACGGTTCGACTACACCTGATGTTGCTACTGCGACATAAGGCCCACTCTGATCCACTGGAACTGACACTACTCCCTCTCTCTGTCCATGGCTGTCCTAGTACTCATTTTGTTGAAATCCCTCATCATTTTCACAATAGTCTTCAACATGATATTGTTGCGACCTATTCTGTTGAGCAGACTGTCCATTTCGCTGATCAAAGTGATTGGAAGGGCGATCGTTCGTTTGTGGAGGCATAGCACCTCGTCCTCGACCTCTAGAATTTTGCACAAAACCACCACGACCTCTCTGAGCTGCTGCAGCGTTATTCTGCGCTAATACTGGACACTCATTCTTATAATGACCCTCTTTCTTACAATACGCACATTGATTCCACTGGTATTGCGGTCTCTGAGAACCATAATCTGTCCTTTGATACGACCCTTGCTGTGTATTGGTCTGATTCATGCGAGGCGGATATGCCTGTTGCAGAAGAACTTTAGTCTTTAAATCTTTGGTTTTCTTATCTGATTTCTCTTTCTCCTCTTTATCCCTATTTTCGTAATACTGTGCGGTTGCAAGTATTTGCGCAGTCGTAGAGACAGCCCACGCACTCTCGGAATCTTTCAATTTATTTCAGAGCTCTGGTAGCAGATTGTGTACAAATTTATCGACAAACAATCTCTGTCCTCCTTCTGTGCTCATATCCTGACCACTGTGATCTACAAAAGTCTCTTCGAACCTCGTGAAAAAGTCGGAGACACTTTCGTCTTTCTTCTGCCTGCATGCGGACAACTTGTCCTAGTTAACGCGCAATGCTGGCATCAGAGTCTTCATTAAGTCGATTATCCTACCTGGAATATTAGCAATTATAGGTTCGGGTTTGGAACCACCTATTTGCTGACCATCTGCTGCAATGATAGCTGCCCAATCACCACCTAGAGCAACGGGATGATTCTCTTTACGAATTTTAGCCCAAATTGGTTGCGGAACTACGTTCCCAAACAACATGTCAATGTCCGCTAGATTCATTACACAAGCCTCAACTGTCTGTGCTAACTCCTTATAGTATCCAGCAGGATTCTTACGTGGATCTGGCAAGGCCTGTTTCACTGCTAACACTTCGGCTCGCTTCCACGGAATGTGTATCCACACTCTTTGGAATTGCGCCGGAGCAGCAGCAATACCATTGACAGCATCAGCTTGTACAGCGTCGCGCCAAATTGGAGGAACCTCCCTCATTGGATATTGGCGATTCTGCTTCGTACTATTCTTCTCTAACTCCCTTGGTGAACGGAGTGATGGATCATTCCTATAACTTAAAATTAGTTCCATCGCCTCTTTTATATTTTGACCTACTATCGTACCAGCAGCAAACTCTTTCTGAATATTAATTAATTCTTCTAAATTCGAGTCAGAGTCATCTTCTTCTAATTCCTCACGTAAAAGAGAGCACATCTCGTCGAACACATATCGTTGTGTTGGTTCGTTCCACTGCATAAAAGTATCTGATACATCTCTAGTACTATATCTCCTACTCTTCGAAATCCATCTGAGAGCCGAGGAATCTAAGATTCCCCGTTCCTCAGTACTTGGGAGCCTACTTCGTCTCTGTACAGAGTCAGAAGTAGGAGTCTTAATTAAAGTTTTATAGAAGGGAGACAGAATGTTAGAGACAGAATCAGTGATTCTTCGACGAACAGAAAGCGGAGTCATAATACTAGCAGATGTAGAGAACACAGTAGCAGTTGGAACAGATAGGACAGGAACAGTAGGAGTATCAGGTAAGGTAGCTTGTGAAACAGCAGGTGTAAGCGATACAGGTATAGGCAAAGAAGTCGGCAACCCAGGAAGAGGAGGTGCCGAAGGAACATTCACATTAACCACAGGAGGTACAGGAGCTTGATTCTGAGGGGCAGGAGCAGGAATACCAGGTTGTCCAGCAACCGGCAATTGAACATTTGGTACAGGCGGAGCCGTAGCACCCTGTGCACACGGTGGGGGTGACCGTAACAAGTAAGACAACAGAGGATCGTTTTCAGGGTCCTCTACTATCTTAGTTGTACTCGATGGCAAGGCAGGATAGCACTTGTCTATCGCTAAATTACGCTCTCTAGTAGCTACCTCTATTGCCTTCTCAGACTCGTTGACTTGCAGCTGCTTAGCGGCCTGTTCTAAAGTCAACTCTTGCTCTCTCTGTTCTTTCTTCAACCTTTTAATTTCTCGCTGTTTAGATTCTTTTCGCCAGTAACGGAAAGAATCAAACATTGCCGGCCGGGCTTTCTTCTTAAACAATTTCACTTCTAAATTGTTAAGGACTTCAGGTTCAAAACTACCATGCAGTGGCCAACTAAGGACACCGTCTTTGTCCGTAAATCGGACCCACACCTCATTATAAGATATAGGACCCACACCGTGCTTACAATAAAGATCATATAGAGGAGTTCCAATCGGAGGAACCAGACATGAGTCCTCCAACCGGGAATCACTGTTGCAACCAAAACACGACAACATACAATTTTTCCGACTTACCATTTTGTAATCCGGAACACAGAACGAACAAACACAAACAAAAATGTGCACTCGAACCAAGAACTTAGGCCTACCAAAAGCGAACCAATGTATCGATACCCAAACTAAACCAATAGATTATCGTAACCAGAACAACCAGAACTAAAAAGGATTTTAACAACCCTTACGAAGTAACCAACTAGCAACCACTAAATACTTAACTGAGGCACTGAAGACGTCACCAAGGAGAAACCCGTCACGTCTCGCCGTACTAAGGACTGCACCTCTGGTCCAAGACAGGGCGACGGTCAAGGCAACGGACCACTGCAGCCGTCCTGAACGGGAACCCTCGTGGAAGAGAACGTCGGGCCACTTTTGCGATATGCCGGGATCGATGAAGTGGGGCGCCTCCCTCAGGAATCTTCACACGAAGCTTCTCGAACTCTTCAGGCTTTTGGACCGGTACCGAATGACGTCGCCCCACGTGGGCGCCAATTGGAGTTCTGGACTTTTTGGTTCCGTCCAGAGGTGTCAGGGATAACACCCGAAGACCCCGGAGTTCTACCTGTCTCGGTGCACAAATAAACAGAAACACGGGCTTCTCGATGGTGGCGTCAAAGACCAAAGGTTTATTACTGCAGGGACACAGAAGTCACAGAAACTACACACGGGCAGTATCTAGGAGCCTGTTCCATTTGTACAAGAAGGGTTGCTCCTTATATACGAAATATTAGCCTTCAGGCGAATTCTTCACAATGCTAGTACATTCCCAAACCTTTGTGTCCTAAACAATAAATATTTGGCGTTGCACAGGAATCGTCGATAATATTTGATGTCAAACATTACGAAGAGGGGTTCCCACTATTCCATCACAATCCCATGTCAACTTTTCATTCAAGAGCCGGACCGCCTCATCGTAAATTTCGTTACCTCCCCCTAATAAAGGCCCAGAAGGAAAGGAGCAGAGCCAGGTGCAGAAGATAGAAAAGCAGGATAAGAGATGTTTGTGGGTCGTAAATGGGCAAGGCTACCAGCTTCGGCCGCCTAATCATGATCAGGCCAACGAACACGAGAACCAGTATAGCAGGACTGGCCTCAGGCAGAGGAGGTAGCCTTTGTCGAGTCATGCAGCCACGGCATGTTCTGTTCTAAGGTGCACGTGTCACTAGAGAGGTGAATCGCCGGCTAAGCCTACGTGTCCTTAATCGAAATGAAGTAATTAGAGGTCATTGCGTATGTGAGGGCAAGAAACACAAAATGGCTGCCATGATCTAAGATGGATGCCATGGGTAGATCAGAAATGTGTTTGTAACAGGAGTACTCTTGCTTGTAGCATAGCGAAAACACCAGGATATGCTAAATGGATCATTTGCGGTTCGCTGATACCAAAATTATGTATTTACGACAATGTTGAAAACATGGGTTCAAATCGTCACGGAACCTCAATAGGTTTGCAGTTTGTCACGGCAGGTGGACATGTCATGAAGCCACGTTTTCTTCGTTGGTACCTTACGCTGTGCCAACATTGCGCCACCTGCCTTTTTGCTAACAATAAAGCAATTGCACAGAACTTGCGTTTTAGCGCTCTGAATTGGGGCACTATACCCAGCAAACAGATCTTAGGCGTGCACTGTACCTCTTCCTCCAACATGACAGCTAGTGTGGTAGTGATCTCCCCCCAGTACCCCGCCACCTTCGCGCAATCCCAGGCCAGATGTACAAAGTCTGCACCCTCCCTGTTACACCTCTTGCACCTGTCTTCCTCCTGTAAGCCAAATTTAAGCAGTTTTGTTGGCGTGTAGTAGGCTTGGTGAATACATTTAAAATGTATAATTCTCAAATTGCCGTTTGGCGTCAGTATCTGTGTTAACGCGCAGGTGCTATGCCACTCCGCATCTGTTAACGGAGTGTCTAATAGCGCATCCCACCGCCCCTTAGCCTTAAGTGTGTGTCCCGTTATTTCCGATTGTGCAGCAGTATATAGTCTGGACACCAGATGTGATAGGTCCCGTGTAGTGATCAGTAGTTGCAGAGGTGCAAGGCATTCTGGTTCTGTAGGGAATGTCGGGTAATGTTCCCTTAACGCTCTGGTTAATCTATAGTACGTGAAGCGAAACATGGGCGTCTGGTTTTGGATAAAAGTCAATTGGTCGAGGCCTATGAATGTGCCTTCTCTAAACACATCACCCAGCTTGTCAATTCCAGCTCTACTCAGCAAGGACATTTCTACCTTTTCACTAGTGACGGACAGCGCCTGATCATGTTGTAATGGAATGTCCGGTGCATACAGCGGGGTTATCCAGTATTTGGGTGTCTTTCATAGATTCACATGCCTGAATCATTCCCCGTCGCCGAGACGGGAGCCTCCGGTACATAAAAAAGTAATGTCCTAAGGACATACATAGAGAATATAGGCCGAAGGGCCTCCCCTTTTGGGGCCTTTCCACGTCCTTATGTAAAAGGACCGAACTCTCATCGTTAGCCAATCAGCTCCGACCTCCTTCTAGAACCTTCCCGGGAGGAGCCTCCGTCCCTCAGATTTTTCTACCGCACGTTGTGCTAGGGAGTCTCCAACCTGAGCTCTTCAGGTTTCCAAAATTCGAAGTCTCAAACTTCACCGAAATTCACTTTGTACGAAAAGGATTTCATCCTAGCATCGACTACGTGTCGGAATCTAATAAGAAAACTTCGTCCATGGCGGACTCACAGAAGAAAGCCCTCCTAAGGGCCTGCTCCTCCTGCGGCAAGCAGCGGATTCAAGCGGAGGACAAGCACGACCTGTGCTTATATTGCCTGTACCCTGACCACGTCACTGACAAGTGTAGGGTGTGTAGAGCCTTCCCAAAGAAGACGGTTAAGGAACGGGAAACTCGCCTTCGCGAATGGCTCGACAGGCTTAAGGTCCGAGACACTCTGGAATCTTCCGAGGGTAGTGTCTCCGCGACCTCCAAAGTCTCCAAGAAGAGACCCAGGGTGCAGTCCCCTGGAGAGACAGACACTCCTCCTAAGAAGGCGCACAGGAAGCCTTCGGAGGCACGCTCCACCACCTCCTCCGTGTCTGTTAAGGATGGCCAGAGGTTCAAGAAGCCCGCTCCATCTACTAAGCGGACCACCTCAGTCACGACCACTGTGTCGACTGCTACGGCCTCATCGCCCTCCGCGGCGACCACGACGGCCACCACTGCGTCCTCGGGCGCACCGGTCTCCTCGACCATTCCTCTGAAACACTCATCCAATACGAAGGCCGCCTCTTCGTCACCTAAGAGGTCTAAATCTTCAGGCACGCCTTCGCCGAAAACACCTCATACCGAAGGCTCGTCACCCAAGACATCGAAGTCAAGTTCGTCTCCTAAACAGTCGAAGTCCAGTTCAAAAACCACACCTCCGACAAAGGCATCTCAAGTCCACGACCCTACCATCAGTAAGGCGGCGAAACCCTTATCCCCGCAAAAACTGGTACCATTAACCCTGACGGAGGTGCCCAAATCACCAACACACATGGCGGGAGCGCCATCTTCACGCACGTCGTCGGAAGAGACCCCGGCGCCATCTTGGAAAGAATCGAGATTGGTCGAAGTCTCTATTCACTCGATTCCAACGCCCTCGGTTCGCCCAACGATGGAATTGGCACCCGAGGAAGAACAAGACACACTACAATGTGAGGAGTCGGACGAAGAACAGGAGGTTCACGAAGAACACCAGGACGTCCAAGAGATGATGTGTCAAGGCAGCTCCCTGACCGTAGACACGGTGAAAACCCCGATGATCTGTTTGCCACTGTCTCTGGTCAACGATTTGAAATCCCTGGTGCAGGACTATAAACGAAGGTTCCCGGACGCAGACAGCGGTGCCCAGGTACCGGTCACCCAAGCGCAACCGTCGGCCTCGCACCCTTCCGCTCCCCCGGCCCGTCCTCGGAGCCAACTCCGACCGCAAACACAGGCGGAGGACTCATCGGAAAGCGAGGAGGATGACACGGACTTAGAGGAAGGCGAGGTACAAGACGTCGCCTCGGACCACAGAGACGAAGATGCCGATGCTGCGTCATCACACCATTCGTCTGCCCCGGCATCCCCGAGACCGCGCCACTCTGAAACGGCGGACGTGGGAGGTTTCCACAAACTGGTGGACAGAGCTGCAAGGAGGTTTCACATGGCGGTGGAATCCGCGGAAACGGAATGCTTCCTCCATGATTTCAAGGAGCACACACAGAAATCGACCAAGTCTATTCCTTTGATAGACTTTCTTTGGGAACAGGGCAAGAAGCTGATGCTCACGCCTGCCTCGGTGCCGGCGGTGGTTCCGCGCCTAGACAAAAAATATAAGGCCCCGAACTCCGCACCTGCCTGCCTGACCGGCCACCCCAAACCGGACTCGGTTGTCACTCAGGCGGCCCAAAAACAATCCCGAAACCCCTCCTCGCCGCTGTCCGCGCCCCCGGACAAGGAAGGAAGGAAGCTGGACACCATAGGCAAGAGGTTCTCCACCACATCCGCCATGTCGATCAAGGTGGCAAACTCCATCGCCCTCCTGGGCCGCTACAACCGCCAGCTATGGGAAGACATAGCTCCCTACCTGCAAGGCCTGCCGGCCACGGTCCAGGACGAGGTGAAAGCTCTTCTGGCGGAGGGACAAAACTCCGCGGCTGAAATTATCGACTGCGCCATCGACGCAGCCATGACGGGATTCCGCCAGTTGGCCGGGGCTGCCGTGCTCCGCCGCCAGGGCTGGCTCAAGGCGACGTCTTTTCGGCAGGAGGTCCAATCTAAGGTGCTGGATATGCCGTTCGATGGGCAATTCCTCTTTGGGGAGAAGATAGACGAGGCACTCCAGGCCATCAAGAAAGACACCGACACGGCGAGGGCTCTGGGCTCCCTCCAGTCCCGGAACCAATCCTTTCGGGGAGGCCGCTCCAGAGGTCAGTACTCCTACAGAGGTTCCTACCAAAATCGGTCGTCCTATTCCTATGGCAACAGGAACCAACCACAACAGAAACAACAGTCCCGACAGTCATCCTATGGGAGATCGTCCTTCAGAGGCAAATCCGCCAAGAAGGGCGCTGGCGGCCGCCAGTGACCACTTACTCCAGCCAGTCCCACCACCGTCTCCATCCTTTCGAATTGGGGGAAAACTGACCCACTTCCTCCACAATTGGCGAAAAATCACTACGGATCGGTGGGTACTACAAATAATTCAATTTGGACATTCCCTCGAACTGGTCAACACCCCTCCCAACACCCCTCCGCTGAAGCGTGCTCACAGACACCTGCACCTCCTTCTCCAGGAAGTCTCTGCCATGTTGGACAAAGGAGCCATCGAAAAGGTCCCGGACTCCCAGAAAGGGAAGGGTTTTTATTCCCACTTCTTCCTGGTCCAACAGAAAGGGGACAAGTGGAGGCCGATCTTAGACCTCCGGGCACTCAATGCCTTCCTACGGAGTCAATCCTTCCGGATGGTCACAATCCAGGAGATCCTAGGAGCACTGGAAAGAGGCGACTCGATGGTCTCCCTGGACTTACAGGACGCCTACTACCATGTCCCCATACTCGTCAGGCACAGGAAATACCTAAGGTTCGAAATAGCGGGCAGACATTACCAGTTCAAGGTCTTGCCGTTTGGCCTCAAATCTGCCCCACGTATCTTCACAAAGTGCTTGGCGCCCGTGGCTGCCTTCCTGCGACAAAGGGGTCACCAGGTGTTCCCCTACCTGGACGACTGGCTGGTGAAGGCTCCTTCCCCGGAGGACGCGCTGGCTTCCTTCAACGCCTGCAGCGCTCTTTTCCAACAGCTGGGTCTGACGATCAACCTCAAAAAATCATGCACTACTCCGTCAACGAGGATCACCTTCCTAGGGGCAACCCTGGACACGGAGCGTGCGAAGGCTTTCCCCTCAGAGGACAGGATCTGCAAAGTACTGTCTCTGGCCGCGGCGGTGGCCAAGAAGCCTCGCATCAAAGTCCGGACGTTCACCTCTTTGCTAGGGATGATGTCTTCATGCATTCTCCTCGTACCGCACTGCAGGCTCCGCATGCGCCCCCTACAGGAGGCGTTGGCGAGACAATGGAAACAGTGTTCGGGCTCCTTCGACGACATTCTCACAATCACGCCGGCCATCATAAAGGCCCTGCTGTGGTGGAGAAACAGGACTCACCTGACGGCCGGATTGCCGTTCCTCCTGCCGCCGGCACCACTGGTCATCACGACCGATGCCTCACTGGAAGGCTGGGGCGCAGTACTGTTAGACCTTCGAGTCAGCGGCAAATGGGACGCCCAGGAGACACAACTACACATCAACCTCCTGGAACTGAGGGCAGTGTACCTGGCTCTTCAGGCCTTCCTGCCACGCATCGGCTCTTCCCCTGTGCTCGTCAAAACAGACAACACCACGACGATGCACTACCTGAACAAACAGGGGGGAACGCGATCTCTCTCTCTCTCACGAGAATCGCAAAAAATCTGGAACTGGTTGGTGGCGCACGGCCTCTCCCTCAAGGCGGAGTACGTTCCAGGGAAGGAGAACACTATCGCGGACGCCCTCAGCAGGCAGACCTCTCTCTCCCACGAATGGGAGCTCAACGGCGACACGGTGGCCCACGTCTTCTCACAATGGGGCACCCCGAGGATCGATCTCTTCGCGACGGCAGAGAACACCAAATGCCGAAGCTACGCAAGCTGGCATCCCCAACGGGGGTCGCTGGGAAATGCTTTTTCCATCGGCTGGTCCAGCGTGTTTGCGTACGCTTTTCCGCCGTTCCCGATGATACCGAGGCTCCTCCGGAAGATGAGGACGGAACCGTGCACGCTGATCCTGATTGCTCCGTACTGGCCGAGACAACATTGGTTCTCGGATCTTCTTCGCCTATCCATCAGGCCGCCGATTCACCTGCGACAACTCCCGAACCTCTTGACAATGTCCGGAGGCCAGGTACACCACCCGAACCTCCGTTCGCTCAACTTATCGGCTTGGCTCCTGAGCACTGTGAGTTCGGGGAGCTAGACATACCACAGGACTGCAGGGCAGTACTGGCCAAAGCGAGAGCGAGCAGCACGACCAAGACCTACTCGCTGAAATGGAAGAGGTTCTGCGTGTGGTGTTCGGAACGCGACTTACACCCGCTCCGGGTCACCCCAGTACAGCTGCTACCGTACCTGCTGCACCTGGCTCAATCGGGACTGGCTCACGCCTCCATTAAGGTTCATCTGGCTGCGATTTCTAGGTTCACCAGGACCCCTTCGGGACCCTCCCTCTGGTCCAGTCGACTGGTGAAGCAATTTCTAAAAGGACTTTACAGATCCTTTCCGAGGCCTCGGAAAGTTCCTCCAACCTGGCAGTTGAAATTGGTGCTAAACCAATTGATGAAACACCCATTCGAGCCCATACACCGGGCATCGCTCAAGCATCTTTCCTGGAAAACGGCTCTCCTGCTAGCCCTGACGTCGGCCAGAAGGGTCAGCGAACTTCAGGCGCTGTCCATTCAGGAACCGTATCTCCAATTCAGGCACGACCGAGTGGTACTCAGGCCCAACCCTAAATTCATTCCCAAAGTGCCGTCAGACTTTCATCTGAACGAACCAATTGTCCTCAAGTCGTTCTTTCCGGACCCTTCCACGGCAGCGGAAAGGGCGCTGCATTCCCTGGACATTAAAAGGTGTCTCAAATTCTACGTGGACAGGACCAAAGACGTCAGGAAGTCTTCTCAACTCTTTGTAGCCTACAGCAACCCGCGCATGGGGTTACCCTTGACAAAACAGAGCATCTCACGCTGGATTTCTTCAGCAATTGCTTTCTGCCATGATCAGGCCGGACGACCTTTGACAGACCGAGTGACTGCCCACTCGACCAGAGCGATGTCAACGTCAGCGGCGCTCTTCGCTGGAGTGACGATCCTGGACATCTGCCGAGCGGCGACATGGAAGTCCCCGCATACCTTTTCCAAGCACTACTGCCTGGACATCGAACTGCAGAAGGACGCTGCAGTGGGACAAGCGGTGCTGCGCCATCTCTTCCAATAAGGTGAGCCTTACCTCGTCCCGCCATCCAGGTATGCACATTCTTAATGGTTTTCTCTGCTATATGCATGAATATATATTACCATGTTTTCTCTCAGGTTGCCTGTACTTTCTGCAGGCCTACTGTATGTGAGAATGTGCCTTACCGCTATGCATGTATAACTGCTGGCTACTCTGATTCAGGCATGTGAATCTATGAAAGACACCCAAATACTGGATAAGAAATGCGTTACTTACCTGTAACAGCAGTTATCCAGTATTGGTGTCTTTCATAGATTCACATGCAACCCTCCCGCCTCCCCGGTAAGGACTCACGTACCTCTGGGTCTACATTGCGACACCCTAGCTGGGTGCGTACGAAAATCTGAGGGACGGAGGCTCCTCCCGGGAAGGTTCTAGAAGGAGGTCGGAGCTGATTGGCTAACGATGAGAGTTCGGTCCTTTTACATAAGGACGTGGAAAGGCCCCAAAAGGGGAGGCCCTTCGGCCTATATTCTCTATGTATGTCCTTAGGACATTACTTTTTTATGTACCGGAGGCTCCCGTCTCGGCGACGGGGAATGATTCAGGCATGTGAATCTATGAAAGACACCAATACTGGATAACTGCTGTTACAGGTAAGTAACGCATTTCTTTTGTGAACCAACTGTCCAAGTCTGCGCCATGCTTTGACCGTGGTGTCTACAGTGTTTATGTCCTTTGCATGTAGTGGTGGCCTGGTGTGCGATATGATCGCAGATAGGGGGACAGGATGGGCATCACCCTCTTCTATGGCCGCGTGGGTGAGATAGGGGACCTCATGGTACCAATATGCCGCATATTGCGCCTGGGCACAGAGGTAGTAGAGGAGAAAATCAGGCACACTGAAGCCGCCCTGCGCAAACGGGAGTGTCAGTGTCTGCAGATCAATACGAGCTTGTTTACCTGCCCATATCAGGGTCAGCACCAGGGAGTTAATGCGGCGGAAGACTTCCCGTGTCGGCGTGATGGGTATGTTATTAAAAAGGTATAACAATTTGGGTAACACGTTCATTTTGACGATTGCGATTCTATCAGCTAGTGATAGAGGCAAATGGATCCACCGGTGGACCTTATCTTCAAGCTTAGAGAGTACCACCCCATAGTTTGCTCGCATGACTTCCTCTGGATCCCTGTGAAACATGACCCCTAGGTAGCGAATCGGGTCCTGTTGCCACTCCAGCGGGAAATTGACTTCAAAGGGAGATGTAGTGTCAGTTAGAGGTATTATGGAGGATTTGGACCAATTAATCGCTAACCCCGAGTGTCCGCCGAATCGGATGTACTCTCTGAGCAGCGGGTTTAGATGGGTTCCAGGGTCACGGACGTATAGTAACATATCGTCCGCGTAGAGCGATATGTGAAGCGGCCTAGCTACGAATTGCAGCGCCGATTCTTTGTAGTTTTGTCGCACTATGCACGCTAGGGGCTCCAGCGCCAGCGCGAATAGCAGGGGTGATAGTGGGCAGCCCTGCTGCGTGCCAGGCTCAATGCCAAACGCAGCTGAGACATAGCCATTGATCCGGACCCTGGCACATGGTTTTGTATATAGCAAGGAGATCCATTGAACAAACCGTTTAGGGAAACCCATTCTGTTTAGGACGGTGAGCATATAACGCCATTCAATGGAATCGAATGCTTTCGCGGCGTCAAGCATGACAGCCACCGCTTTAACCGAGGGTCGCAGGTAGTGAGAGAGTGCAAACAGGGATCTGGTGTTATGCGAGGTGGACCTAGTGGGTACAAACCCTGACTGATCCGGAAGGACCAGGCGGGTCATCAAAGGGGACAGCCGAACCGCTAGAAGTTTTGCGAGGATTTTCGAGTCCACGTTAATCAGGGACAAAGGTCTGTAGGAATCGCATTCCTCCGGATCTTTGGATGGTTTTAGGAGAGCAATGACCAGTGCTTCTCGCAGAGTGAGGGGAAGCAACGATTTCTCAAAGGAGGTACCATACATGTCCACTAAATAGGGAGCGATAATGTCCGCAAACTGTTTATAAAATTCAGACGTGTACCCGTCAGGGCCCGGTGCCTTGCCATTTGGTAGCGAATTGATCACCTCAGTTACTTCTTCCACTGTGATGGGCCTAGCCAAGTACTCTCTTTGTGCATCCGATAGCCAGCCAATCGCCACATCATGTAAATAGTCATACGTTTCTTCTACTGTTGCTGTGGGTTGCGATTGATATAGCGAGCTAAAGGAGTCCACAAAGCATTTCAATATATCTGCGGAGTGTGTTTGTAATATACCCTCCTCAGATTTGACTCGGAGTATCGCCGATTGTCCCCGTCCTTCACATATTTTCCGCGCCAGCATACCCCCTGGCCTGCCCCCCTCCCCAAAGGTTCTAGCTACATGTTTGCGGTCTAAGTACTATATTTCGGACTCCAGAAAGTCAGCATGCTCAGTATGTAAGTTGCGCAACTTGGGTAACAGTGAAACATCCTGCGTTGTCTCATATAGCAATTCTAAGTCCCTCATTTGCTGCTCGCAGCGGCGAATCTGGCACTTGATGTCCTTGAGTACCCCTATGGTGGTGCCAATGCAGACACCTCTGATCGTGGCCTTGAATGCCTCCCAGAGGAGGCACGGGTCTTCCGTTGTCTGTGCATTAATATCGAAGTAGTCCTTTATTGCTTTTTTTAAGGTGCCAACATAGACTGCATCTGAGAGGGCCTGGGAATTAAACCGCCACTGGAATGGGGGGGGTGCGTAACGTGGAAGTTCTATCTGCAACAGGCAGGGGTGTGGTCCGATAATGTGCGTGGCAGTACTTGTAACTTACGAACCCACAGAGCCATGTCCCTAGAACCCAGCCAGTAATCCAGCCTGGACCAACTATTGTGAGACGCTGTTATGTGTGTGGCGCCTGGCGCGTCAGTGTGTTGCAGCCTCCAGAGATCCGCTAAGGCCAGGTCCTCCATCATGTGACCCACCATCAGCCTCGACTGCTTGTGCTGCTCTAACGAATGAGAGGAGCGGTCCAGCCCGTCCTGTAATGTCACGTTCCAGTCCCCCCCGCATAATATGTGTGTGCTGGTATGTTTTTGCAAATGACCCCAGACTTCACGAAAGAATTCTGGAGCGTCAGTGTTCGGTCCATATACGTTAAGGAATGTCACGCGTTGGCCCCTCAATGTACCCGTCACAAGCACGTACCTGCCAGAGGGATCATGCGTCACGTGCTGTGCCTCAAAGTTGACCCCTTTCTTAATCAAAATAAGCACCCCACGGGAGTAGGAGGAATAGGAGGCCCTGTATGTTGACTCCGCCCATCTCGACCCCAAGTGTGCGTGTGTGTGCGGTGCGAGGTGTGATTCCTGTATGAATGCTATATCAATGTTCTATCTGGCAAGACTAGCAAAAACCTGTCTGATTTTCTGAGGCCGCGAGAACCCCCGTATGTTCCAAGTAAGAACGTTCAAGCACAGTCTGCCCTCATTTCTAGAACCCGTTGACATCAGATAATGCAAAACACCTCATCCCTGTACATTCCATTGCTACATGTGGTGTCAGCCCATTCTCAGTATAAGGAACATACGTACTAATGGCAGTCCATCTCGGTGGAGAACCTATGAAGTTATACATATGCAATGCTTTCGTAAACATTCAAACATCCCCCCTCCCCTGACCCCACCCACTCCAGCAACCCCAACCTGCCGAAGCCATAGCCCCTCAGAGCACAAATCCCACAAACACATAACCAACAACTCAGTGCCCATTCTGAGAACTCGTGGTAGGTATTGCCCTCATGGAGGACCGCCAGGAGCACAACCCTTCACCCGGTGGACGGGTCGGGCGATACTATGAAAACTGTACATATTCGTAATACATGTGTCCATTGACCCGCTGTCCCCTCATCCCTTCAATGACTCTGCAACATTACTCAAGTAGCAGCGCTGTTATAGGGGCAGCACAGCGACACCCTGACGCCATCAGACGTTTGTGCTAGTTACAAGTCCCATATCGCCCAGCGTCCATATCGCCCCCACACATCAAGTGCGTGGTCGCAAGTAGCTAGGTCAATTGAGGCGTGCAGGAACGAGCGCATATCTGCAAGGTTCCTTACCGCAATGTTGTGTGCAACGTAGTGTTGAATGCACTTCCGCCCCCATTGCCCCATTGCTCTCGACAGGAGGGTTTACGAGCTTACTTATGGGGAAGGACCTGGACATTCGCCTTGAGCGCCAGAAAATGCACCGTCCTGACTTGGCTTTATGAACAAATACACCGTGGGGAGGGCATGGTAGTATGGGTCAGCCACGGGTAACGGTCACAGTCAAATGACAGAAGTGTACTTCAGCCCTCGCTACCCCAATGGATACCAGCCCTTCTGATATACAGTGATTCCATTAAAAGCGCCATAGCCTTCACTTTAGGAGTCTTGCACCAGGCGGAACTGCCCAGTACGGCTTAGAGCGGCCATGTAGCAATCCATGTTAGCCAACTTTACAGCAAAACTCACCGCTGTCCGACGAGGAATACCGCCGGTGGCATCAGTCCGAGTCCCTGTGTTGATCATTTTGCGACTCCCATCTCGACTCACGCTGTGCCTTCTTAACAAAGTCTTGGGCCGCTTTGGGTATTGCCAGCACGATTGTCTTCTCCTTCCACACCACTCGAAGTCGGGCTGGATATAACATTGAGTAGACAATGTTCAGATCACGCAGCTCAGCTTTCACGGAGGTGTATTCCTTACGTGCCTGTTGGACTGCGACCGTGTGATCCGGGTAGAACTCCAGGGAGTTGCCCTGATGGGTGATTTTGCCTTTTTCCCTTGCGAGCCTGAGGATCGTGTCCCTGTCCCGATAATTGAGTATCCTCGCCACAATTGGCCTAGGCGTTGCACCGGGCGGTGGCCTGGGGGCTAACGATCTATGGGCCCGCTCCAATATGAAGATTGGCGACAAGGCCTCCGCGCCAAAGAGATCTTTACATAGATTTTCAACGTATTGCTCCATCCGCCCAGTGTTGGTCGACTCCGGCAGGCCAGTGATTCTCACGTTATTGCGCCTTGAACGCGCTTCCAAATCCTCCTCCTTCGCTTTAATCACCTCCAGGATTCGTTCCATTTCCGCGCATTTGGTGGTGGAGGTTCGCGCTTCGTCTTCAATGGCCGATATTCTCGTCTCCGCCTCATCTAAACGTTCGCCATGCTTCTCCTGCCGAGCGGCCATGCTATCCATTCTGCACGTCAGGTTGTCCAGCTTACCGTTTATGTCCTGCAGATTTGACTGAATTGCCAAAAGGATCTTCTCCATGTTGCTGTTTGGCATTGGTTCGGTAGAGCCGACGGACTCCACCACCTCCTCTGCAGGCTTTGTCGCCTTTCTGTTGTCAAATGATATCTTTGGTTGTTGTTTATCAGGTTTCCCCATTGTGGCGGTCGGAGAAGTCGCTTTCCTGAATGCGGGCCCAGACGCCCTCGTGACTCTGACCGCCGTCGCCGTGATGCACCAGCAAGGGTAGCGATTAGCTGCACGTGGTATCGACTCTGCAACTGGGAAAATGGCCTCCAGGTGCCCCTCGCCAGATCGTGTGGGCTATGGGGGGGACGTGGTCAGGCGACTCCAGCAGCAACGCGATCTAAGGCGACAGGGAGCGCCTGTACCTCCGGTCGGGTCCCCACCTCAGTCAGCAGGATGTGGGAGCACGGCCCACCTTGCGAGACACTCTGTCGCAGAAGTTGCTCGTGAATCCGGCGAACCTCCCGCCGGTTCGTTAGGTCGGGCAGTGACGGTACGCCGTTAGAGAGCAGTCCGTAAGCACTTACGCCCAGCAGTGACACATCCAGTGGTGATCCCCATTGATCCGCCAGGCGGTGAGCCCAGCCCGGCCGAGTCTGTATTCACTGGCGCAAAGGCGACGGCAGCTCCACTCGGGCACTACGCGCCGCCATGTTGTCAGGCGCGTGGTTCAGGGTGACAGCAGAATCAACTGGCCGTACACGGGGGTGAAAGCAAATCACAATAGTCACTTGGGTCCGGTAAGCAGGTTCTTACCCCCGGATTGCGGATGCTGGTTTAGTAGGCCGATCCCACGCCGAGGCCGCCGTGCAAGTCAGAGGTCCGTAAGCCTATGTCGGCCATGTTGTCAGGCGGGCCGCTGCGCACTACAATGTTCACGGCAAAAGTCCAAAAAACAGGAGTAGTGGTCGAGTCTCTCCACGTCTGCTGATGCTCCACATCTTCCCCCACACGTGGATGGTCGCGGAGAGTGGGTTAGCGGGGTTGGAGCGGCAATAGATCACATTGTTGGTGATCGCCCGGCGGAGCTGCAGTTCAGGCAGCCATTCCTCTGTGCGCCCCCTAGCGCCTCCCCGGTTCTATAACTTTAGCCTCCAACAGCTTATCTAACTCCTTGCTAAGTGGTTCCCTCATCATGTGTGGTATTGTTCTAACCTTATGAACTATTGGCTTAGCATTTTTCTTTAAAATTATACAATGTGAAAATCCTTTCAACATACCCAATTTGTCAGAGAATACCGGAGAATGCTTTTCCATTAACTTTTTACCCCATTCATTCTCCAACTCCCCACCAGAAGATACATTATCCACATCTTGTTCAATAATCATTACAGGTTCCACAGCATTTGGATTGAGTACAATATTTAAGTCTTTCTGATGACGCCATCCGAGCAAATTAGATCCTTCCTTGGTAATATATACTCTTCCATGGACCCCATTCTTTTTGAAAACAATGTCCATCCATTGCATTCCAAGAATATTAATTTTTGATCCGCTGTACCCTACAGCTCTCATTTCCGCAGGTAACAAATCTTTCATTTCTCCATTTAACTTTTCTATGAAAGTCTCTTTTGAAATTAAAGCACAAAGGCTACCAGAGTCAGCCAAAAGACTTACAGTTCCTTTTCCCAGAACGATTTCACAGTGAGGTTTCTCTAACTTAGTTGTACTTTCTCTTTTTAAATTCGTGCAAGCCTCACCAATCTTTGATACATCAGAGTCAAAGTGTTCCACTGACCCAATAACTTGTGAAGGATCTTCCACAGTTTCAACAGAAAGAAACAACTCTTCTTTTTGTTCTTCGCCATTCTCTATTTCTTTAATGCTAGCATTTTTAGCGTATCCCTTCGATCTACAAGCCTTTGCCAGATGACCCCTCTTTCCACATATTCTGCATGTTGCATTCCTCGCTCCACATGCAAAGCTTGAACTTACATGACCCGGACATCCACACCTATAGCAAATTATGGGTCTCTTATCACTTGTTTTGGTCAATCCATTTTCATTGCTTCTTATTTGAGGTTTCTTATACATTTCATTCTTTACTTCTTTGACTTCCACAGCAGTTTCCTTGCTTGGTACCACAGCCGGATTTCCAGAAACTTCTTTTATCAATTTCTTTGACCCATATGTCAGTACTTTCCATACTTCTAGCAATTCTAATAGCTTGTTCTAAAGTAGGATCTTTGGATAATAATTTTTCTCTTAGTCTTTTGTTACTTGTACATCTAACAATTTGATCTCTTATTAAAGAATCACATAAACCTTGAAAATCACATGTGACAGCAAGACCACGCAAATCCGCCACATATGACATAATGCTCTCATCAAACCTTTGTACTCTGCAAAAGAACTTATGTCTCTCAAAAACAATATTTACTTTTGGAGTGAAGTGTTTTTCTAACATTTGTAGAGACATTTCATAAATATTCACTGCTTGACCATCTTCTGTGCCTAAAGATATTTCTGGCAAGTCATCATATATTCTTCTACCCTCCACACCGAGGTGATGCAAAAGTATGGCTTGTCTCCGGACAGGACCATATTTGTCCCCTCCAATGGCTAATAGATAAGTTAAAAATATATTTTTCCAACGTTTCCATGGCATGGAAGGTTCACCAGGGACTGCCAAAAATTTAGGAGGTGCAGACATCAATTCATCAGACATACCTGCAAATTAAGTTTAAAAAAACAACAAGCAAAAATAATGAATTTACATAATAGATTAAAATAACAACCTAAAATAATTAATTAACATAATAGATTGAAATAATAATTTAAAATAATTAATCCATATGAGATGCAGGTCTGTGGATAGAGTCTGTTGTTTATTTCATTGAATAAGCCGGTGAAGTCCTTTCTTTGTTTTAGCTACACAGAAACCTCGAACAGAACAGACTCCAAGACAGCTTTCTGTAAGTGCTTTCCACTCTAGATCTAGTCCTTCGTAAATAGTTTCCCTTCATAAATCGTGTGCTTTTCTTTTAAATGTGCCACGTTGTATTTGTTTCCTTGACGCTTAATCTGCACGAGTGTGAAATACTTTAAACGGACATTTCAGTCATCATGTTTCAGGCAACACGCTTCACGCGCTAACGTTTATTTATATTTGATTTCTCTTCGTGATCGCGCACTTCAGCAGCCAGGCTCACGCGCTAATGCTTGTTTTCAATCAAGCTCCTTTCACGCTTGAACGTGCGCTAATGTTTGTTTTCAATTAGGCTCACACACGCGCTAATGCTTGTTTTCAATCAAGCTCCCTTTACGCTTGAACCACGCTAATGTTTGTTTTCAATTAGGCTCTTTCAATTAGCTTCCCTTCACGCTTGATCGCGCGCCTTGTGACTGATGTTTACTTTCAAGGATACGAGGGCTCCGCGTAGGCTCTTAACTTAATGGCATTATTTCCATTCGACCACAAAGCATTAATTCAAGAGATTGAAATAAATACATGCGCTTGATGAATTAGGGTTGATGTATTTCAAAACGAGTCACAGCAGTCTTTTAAGAAAACTGTTCAGCATGTATTTAATCGCTCAGCATAAAACGTTTCAGAAATCCTCTTCAAAAATACTCCTTTAACTTGCCCATTTATAAAGAGTTATTAAAGGCTTCAATATACCGCTTTGCTTTAAATTTAAATTGTTGAATTCGATCTTCATGAAGTTTAAGTCTTGTTGCTTATTAATAAATAAAAAGCACTTACAATTTAAGATGGAATTTTCCTTTTTCCGTTTCTTCAATAGTGCTAAATTAATATAGCATCGTTCCAGAGGTGATGGTTGACCCACTACCTGTCCTCTGCGCAGGTCCTCGTCGCCAAAATATGTAGTAATCCACTCAAAAAGTTGAGTTAAGATGACTTTTATTCAGTACAAGTCAAGTACAGCAACCATCAGCAAATCCACAAATACTGGTTTAAATTGGAACATTCACATTGATGCAATTCCACTGCATTATGACCGCATCATCTAATTCTAACCATTACCACAATATTCATTACTTTTTCAAATATTTTTGCAGGGAAAGGAAGACATGCAATCGGTCTGTAGCTGGATGGGGAGGCGGGATCAAGGGTGAGTTTTTTCAAGAGTGGCTTGATGATGGCCTTTTTCCAGACAGTGGGATATGAGCCAGTAGTGAACATAGTATTACAAATGTTGGTCAAAGCGGGGGAGATGGCATCAGGGATGAGGTTGAGGATGGAAGGTGGACATGGGTCCAGGGGTGATCCTGATTTGTTACTGGAGATTAGACGAGAGACTTGTTCCTCAGTGACTGATTTGTAGTTACAGAAAGAGGGAACGTTGATGGCTGGAGATTGTTTAACTATGCTGGTTGAAGAAGGTGTGTGAAGAGAGGCTGAAAAGATAAAAGTGACTTTGTCCATGAAGAAGTCTGCGAGGGCATTGTAGAAGGACTGAGACGTGTCGGAAGGGGGAACAGGGGGGTTTGAGAGATGATTGACCACTTGATACAATTTTCTTGCGGAGTTTTGAGCCTGATTAATTTGGGAAGTATAGTAGATCGTCTTTTCTGAAGTGATGAGGTCTTTGTATTTGGATAGGGCGCTTTTATATGAAATTTTGTCAATAGGGTTGTAGTGCCTGCGCCAGTGTCTTTCCAGATTTCTACAATGTTGTCTTTGTAGACGTAGGGATTCAGAGAACCATGGGGCGGAAGGAGATTTTCTATTGCGGTGAGAGGTTTTGGGAGGTGCCAGTTTGGAGCATGCCGTGTCCAAGATGTCCAGGTAGTTACTAGAAGCTAATGACGGATCCGGTTCCATTGTATTGATGCCATCGGTCAGCATAGATGCAAGATGAGAAATATCAATGTTTTTCCAGTCTCGTGTTGAGATAGGGGAAGATGGTCCGATTTGAGATGGCGGGGACTTAGTTTTAATAGAAAAACAGACTGCTAAATGATCTGTCCAAATGAGGGTAATAGGAGGGGAAATCAGAATGTCAGGGTTGTTGGTAAATATCCCATCAAGGGTGTGACCTGCTTTGTGGGTAGGCTGGGTGACAATTTGATGAAGTCCAACTGCAGAAAGATCACTGATAAGGGCAATGGTGTCGTTGTCGCTTATGGATTCTAAATGAAAATTGAAGTCTCCTAATATGGTGTATTGAGGAGCTCCAGCTGTAACTTCGATTAAGTTATTGCGGCTGTTAAGGAAGTTAGGTCTAGGGCCAGGAGGGCGGTAGAGCAAAGTGCCTGTGAATGACTAAAAGCTTCACAGTCTCTGTAGTTAAGAGCAGTGGTTTTGACTTTATAGCGGTTTCTGTAAATGATGGCTATACCGCCACCATTTTTTTTGGTTCTATCCAATCTGTGAACGCAGTAGTTTTCAGGGAGGGCTGCTTTGAAGTCAGGGCCAGAGGAGTTGTCACCCCAAGTCTCGGTGATAAACAATAAGTCGAGATTGTGTAACACAATGAACTCTAGGATGTCGAGTTTGTGTTTTGGGAGTGAACGTACATTAATTAGTGCAGCTAGAACCTGTTTAGGGGTATTAGCAGGGAGAGTGTGGTTAGTACAAGCAGGACATTTGAATGGACCTATCAAAGGTTCCGTATATAAAAATTGTGGTATAGAGTGCTGTAGGTTGGCCGAAGGATTAAGTGCTAGTAGTTGGGAGGAGGTATATTTGATTAAGGTAGGGAGAAATGGGCCAGGGGGGGTGGCCCTGGGCCCGGTCTCGGCGCAGACGGGCTTGCCTTAGGCGCGCCTTCGGCGCGCAGACCGCGCGCCCACTGCACTCGTCCGCTGCGCGTCCGGTAGGTGCACATGATTTATAGGCGAGAGGAGACGAGGGGGGGGCGTGGCCAATAATATTGGGCGTGGCCTGGGGAGTCCCAGGGAATGGCGTCAAGAAAGTTTGTTTGTAGCCCGCGGCAGCAATGAATCCGCTGCGCGGGGGGATGCCAGTGAGTGAAAAACAAATAATTAGTGTCCAGGGAGAGCAAATCGGTAAGTTTAAAAGCACAATATTACAACACAAATGTTAAGAACTGCAAGCGATCGTTCTCCCGGCTTCCGCCTCAGGAGATGACTGTGTCAGGCTCGCACTTGTATTCAGCGCGTTTAAGTAGTTTTTGGCGGGGGGCGTGGCCAACAATAGAGGGCATGGCCTGGGGAGTCCCAGGGAATGGCGTCAAGAAAGTTTGTTTGTAGCCCGCGGCAGCAATAAATCCGCTGCACGGGGGGATGCCAGTGAGTGAAAAACAAATAATTAGTGCCCAGGGAGAGCGAATTGGTAAGTTTAAAGGCACAATATTACAACACAAATGTTAAGAACTGCAAGCGATCGTTCTCCCGGCTTCCGCCTCAGGAGATGACTGTGTCCGGCTCGCGCTTGTATTCAGCGCGTTTAAGTAGTTTTTGGCGGGGGGGTGTGGACAACAATAGAGGGCGTGGCCTGGGGAGTCCCAGGGAATGGCGTCAAGAAAGTTTGTTTGTAGCCCGCGGCAGCGATAAATCCGCTGCGCCGGGGGGATGGTGTCGCTCGACCTACAGGACGAGTATTTTCATATCCTGATCCTGGAGTCGCACAGGAAGTATCTCCGTTTCACGGTGGGGTCGCAACAGTTATCAGTTTGCAGTCCTTCCGTTTGGAATTACTACTGCACCTCGAGTCTTCACCAAGGTGATGGCAGTGGTGGCAGCCCATCTCAGGAGGTCTGGGATTCCTGTATTCCCCTATCTGGACGACTGGCTGATCAAAGCAGAGTCTCCAGAGAAGGTGCTCCATCATTTGCAGGAGACAACTCATTTGTTGTACAGGTTGGGTTTTTCGATAAATGTACCCAAGTCTCACCTCGTGCCCTCACAGTGCAACCTGTATATAGGGGCAGTACTGGACACTACTGTTTGTCGAGCATTCCCTCCACCTCAAAGGATTCTCGACATTCAGGAAATGATTCCTTTGTTTTACAATGGAGCGGTCATTCCAGTCCGGAAGGTCCTTCGCCTGCTCGGTCTGTTTGCTTCCTGTATTCTGCTGGTCAACCATGCACGCTGGCACATGAGGGCCTCCAGTGGTGCCTCCGCAGGCAGTGGTATCAGCACAACAGAGATCTCAGGGAGTCTGTGAGGATCTCCAGAGAAACTGCAGTGGATCTGTCTTGGTGGAGCGTGGAGGGCAATCTGTCTCAAGGAAAGCCCTTTCATCTGCCTCCATTGGTTGTCACAGTGATAACGGATGCCTCCACTCTAGGGTGGGGACTCATCTGGGGGATCTGGAAATCAAGGGTCTTTGGTCTCCAGAGGAAAGGTTGCTTTACATCAACCTTTTGGAATTGAGGGCGATTCGTTTAGCACTCAAGGCCTTCCTCCCTTCCCTTCGCGGTCAGTCGGTTCAGGTCCTGACGGACAACACGACCGCGATGTGGTATGTCAACAAGCAGGGAGGAGTGGGGTCGCATCTTCTCTGCAGAGAAGCTCTGCGTCTCTGGTCCTGGGTTCAGGACCACCAGATTTGTCTGATGGCAAATCATCTGGCCGGAGTTCTGATAGTTCGCGCAGACAGCCTCTCTCGGCAGTTCTCAGCCAACCACGAGTGGAGGCTTCACCCAGAGGTGGTTCTTCACGTCTTTCGGACGTGGGAAACTCCTCAGGTGGACTTATTCGCCACTCACGAGAACGCTCACTGCCCCTCATTCTGCAGTCTCCAGTATCCGTCGCAGGGAGCTTTGGAAGATGCGTTTCAGTTGAGTTGGGGTTCACAACTCCTTTACGCGTTTCCTCCCATACCCTTGATCCCTCGGGTTCTGAGGAAGATTTGCCAAGACCGGGCCCAAGTTATATTGGTCGCCCTGGATTGGCCAAGAAGGGTGTGGTAAACGGATCTTCTCCACCTCTCCTCGTGCCCGCCGCTCCGTCTCCCTCTCAGGGCAGATCACCTCTCTCAGATGGTGGGGCAGGTTCTACACCCCCAACTCCAGACCTTACACCTTCATGCCTGGAGATTGAACGGGGAAACCTGAATTCTTTTCCTCTACCGTCTGATGTGGTGGATGTAATTCTTTCGGTCAGGCGTCTTTCCACCAAGTCAATCTAGTCCTATAGGTGGTCCAAATTTGTTTTCTGGTGTGGAGAGAAATCTATTGACCCCTTGAGAGCTCCTTTGTCAAACATACTTCAGTTTGCTCTTTAATTGGCCCAGCAGGGTTTTGCTGTGGCGACTGTAAAAGGATATTTATCGGCCTTGTCGGCATTCCTTTTTGTTTGCCGGACCAGCCGTCTTTATTTAAGTCACCTATTGTATTACGTTTTATAAAAAGTCTTACCAACAAATTCCCGCCAACTCCATTTATGTACCTCAATGGGACTTGAATCTTGTCTTAACCTATTTGATAGGTTCACCCTTTGAACCTTTACACAAGTGTCCCCTGAGTCTGCTGTCTTTTAAGACAGTTTTTCTTGATGCGATTACCTCAGCAAGGAGGGTAAATGAGCTTAAAGCTCTTAGTTCGAAACCCCCATTCCTGTCCATTCATGCTGAGAGAATGGTACTTAGGACCAGGGCTGCTTTTTTGCCTAAGGTGGTAACTCCCTTCCATCTGGGGCAGTCCATTACCCTTCCTACCTTTTATCCTCCCCCTCACCCTTCCAAGGAGGAGGATCGGCTTCACTGTCTAGACCCTAAGAGGGTGGTGAGTTTCTACCTCGATAGGACTAAAGACGATCGTGTGGACGACCAGCTTTTTGTTGGATTTGCTGGCTGTAAGAAAGGAAAAGCGGTGCACATGCGCACGCTGTCGAGATGGATTATCCTGTGTATAAAGATCTGCTAAGCCCTGGCTAGTAAAGAACCTCCAGAGGGTATAAGGGCTCATTCTACTAGAGCAAAGTCTTCAACATCTGCTTTGGTTAGAGGTGTGCCTGTTGAAGGTATTTGTAGAGCCGCGACTTGAACCTCCCTCCACACTTTTGCGAAGCATTACTGCTTGGATACCGAAGTGAGGAGGGACGGCCACTTTGCACGCTCTGTCCTCCAGGATTTCTTGGTATAGCTGAGTGGACACCCTCCTCCGGGAGTGGGGACTGCTGTGGGAATCTATTCACAAGGTGAGGAATCCACTGGCAGATGTATCTAACAGAGGAACAAGTTACTTACCTTCGGTAACGCTTTTTCTGTTAGATACAGTATCTGCCTGTGGATTCCTCACTGACCCACCCGCCTCCCCGTTGTCCACTCTTCTATACCTTCTAAGTGTGTATGTGAAATCATTTTTAAAGGATGTATTTATATGTTCATGCATATTGCATTGGTTTCACACTGTGTGTGTTGATTTGAATTCTGTGTACTATGTATACTATTGCTGTTTATGTCGGTCCGTCCGTCCGTGTGCCTCGGGGGCACGGAAAAAAGGGCGGAACTGACGTCATCACGCCGACGAGGCCGTATTATGGATCCAGTGACGTCAGCGGGGTCGCGAGCGGAGTCGTACCCTCTGTGACGTCGTCCATGACCTCGCCGGCGTGGAGAGCTACAAAAGTTTCAGATTGGCTGCTGAACAGGGGATATTCACAAGGTTAGGAATCCACAGGCAGATACTGTATCTACCAGAAAAAGCATTACCGAAGGTAAGTAACTTGTTCGTTTGCAGGTAAGCACCAGCGGTTTCAGAGCACATGCCTCGGGGGTTCAAGCAAGCATGGGGGACCACAAAGCAGCACCAAGCTTACACCACCAGTGCCACAGGGGCGGCCATGTGCAGGGTGTAAAGATGGCATCAGGTGCCCAATGCAAGTGAATGGGTACATTTGGCTGTACAAAGAGGCTGCAAGCTCGGACCAAGAGGGTGGACAAAGGTGACAAATGACTGGGCAAGTAAATTGGGATGTTGGTGAACACCTGGGCACCAACCGTTGCCCAGGTCTCTCCAGCGATCCTAACTGTGAAGTCATCTGTGACCTACCTCTTCTGGGCTCCATAAGATGCCTGCAGGCTCATCATGAAGGGTCCTCCTGACTGCGACCTGCTCCAGTAAAGATCTGACTTCTAAAGGCACCTCTGCATCTTCAGCCTTAACTTTGGAGACCCCGAAACCAGTCCTAAGATGCTTGTTTCCAGTCCAGGGAGGACCTCTCCTTGCAGTTTGGGCTGGACTGTTCCCATTGGGCGCAGGGTCAACACTGGTTTGCATATGCTGGGTGCAAACTGGAAAGGCATGGTGAGCAAAAGAACGATGGGTTTAGGCCCTGATCTCTGTACTGGGTTGGCTGAATGGCATTGTTCTGCATTATGTCCATCAATTGTTCTTTTTGCATTAACTATGCCACAGACAATAGTTTGCAGGCATGGCCCACAGGGATGTGTGCCATGTTAACTTTTCAAGTTTAGCTGCACTTAAACACACTGTCTGCAAGGGCAGTGAGTGTGTGTTTGGTAAGGGGTCAATGAGGGTGGCACAATACATGCTGCAGCAGCCCTTAGAGACTCTCTCTGGTAAAAAGGCCCTTAGTACCAATGGAACCTTTTACAAGTGACTTATATGTGTGCCAGAGGTGTGCCAATTGTGGCAACACATGTACAGTTTTGGGAAAGAACACAGGCACCGTGATCCAGATTAGCAGGCACCAGTGCTCATTCAGTCAAAGTGCACAAAAAACCAGACAGAAAGTGGGGGATAACCATGCAAAATGTGGCCAATAAGTCCTATCGCGGAGGGAGGTAGATGGTGGGACTGATGGGGGAGGAAGGTGGGGAGGGGGGAGCGTGGGAAAGTTGGGGTTGTTCATAGTTTCTTAATAGAGGGGTTGTAGGTACCAGGGGGGGGGAGTTGGGGGTGAGGGGGGAGGGGGGATGGGGAGGGGGGGGACAATCATGTCATACTAGCCGCACCTTCAAATCTTCGGAAGACACCTCCTTGTAGGAGGCCGACTACACTAAGCTGCACACACGCCAGATTCTCAGGTGACGATAGGAGAAACCACAGGGACCAAAGGGGATTCAGCGTCCTAACATGGAACGTAAACGGGCTTGGCAGTAAGATTAAGAGGGGGCTGGTGAATTCCTACATTAAACGGCTAAGTCCTGACATAACACTATTGCAGGAAATGCACCTCAAGGGGACAAATTGTGCATTCCTAGCTAGGGGACACTACAAGGTTCTAGCACATGCAGGGTACACCACGTGCTCGAGAGGAGTGGCCATAATTCTGAAGAAGACTGCACCGTTCTACATAACTCAAACATGGACGGATACACAGGGGACGTATGCGGGGGTGAAGGAGACTTGGAATAGACGTGAGTACACAATACTTTCAGTATACGCCCCCCCGAAACTGCAGGCTAACATGCTTAAGAAAGTAGTAGATATACTCCTTGACACAGCTGACACTATACAGATCCTTGGGGATTTTAATGATGTGATGGACCCAGGGATGGACCGGACGGGACTGGCGTCCAGAGACCAAACCCGGACCCCCATGTCCCAAATGATTACAAACATGGGACTCACAGACGTGTGGAGGTGGTTACACTCAGACCAGAGGACCTACTCCTTCTTCTCGGGCTCGCATAAAGTGTTCTCGAGGATGGATTACATTTTTATGTCTAGGCAACACCTGGCAATAGATGACACGGCCGAATATAAGGCAAGAGGGATCTCTGATCGCTTCCCACTTCTAGCAAGAGTGGGATTGGGGAGAGATAGGAGTGGAGGGTCCTGGAGATTGACGGCTTGGGATTTACAAAATGTGAGTGTATTGAAGGGTCTGAGAGCAGACGTGAAGGTTTATGTGGCCGACAATGAAGGGACGGTCCACTCCAAAGTAACATTCTGGAAGGCTCTAAAAACTGTCATGCGAGACAGCGCACAGAATAGATTAGCGGCTGAACAGAGGAAGCTCCATGCTGACACAGTGGCGCTGGAGACAAGCATTCTGGATTTGGAGAGGGAATACCAGGTCTCGAAAGAGACGGGGACTCTCAGGCGACTGACAGACACTCAGAGACAGTACCGAGAGATGGTCACGGGAGAGGCCTAAACCCAGGCACTAGCCACGTTGCATCAGCTATAAGATGTGGGGGATAAGTCGGGCAAACTACTGGCGTGGCTCATTAAAAAAGAGCGCGCAGCGAGATGGGTGGAGTAAGTCAGAGACACTAAGGGAGTACTGATAAGGTCAGAAGCTATTATTGCCGTGACATTTGCAGACCATTATGAAAGCTTCTACCGAGCTAGAGATTTAGGGACTTGTGAGGAGGCGCTACAGTACATGGAAACGGTTGAATTACCGACTCTATCCTCTGAGGCCCATCAAGGCCTAGGGGCCGATATTGCTCTTGACAATATCACCGAGGCCCTGGCTAGGCTCAGACCGGGTAAAACCCCGGGTCCAGCGGTTTCCCGGCCGAGTTTTTTAAACGTACGGCGGACCTCTTGACACGCCATCTAAAGGGACTATTCAACGGAAGGTTGGAAGAGGGGAGACTCCCCCAGATCTGAGTCTGGCAATAATAGTCCAGATACATAAGGAAGGGAAGCCACACGACGATTGTGCGTCGTACCGCCCTATCTCCCTCTTGAATATAGAGGCGAAACTTCTGGCAACTATCCTAGCATTGCGCCTTCTCCTGGTGGTATCGGAACTAGTCCATCTCGATCAAACAGGGTTCCCCCCGAATAGGGCCACTAGGTTAAATCTCTGACGTACCCACAATTGGTTGTAAGAAGTGAGAGACAGGGAGGATCCACACTGGTTCCTCTCCCTTGACGCTAAGAAAGCTTTCAACATGGTACATTGGCCATTTCTTCAGGGTGTCCTGCAAAAGTTCGGTTTCGGCACCAAATTCCGGAAATGGGTTCAGCTGCTCTATACAGAACCTAGAGCTAAGGTGAGAGTGAACTGAGATGTATCGAGGGAATTCCCAGTCCAAAGGGGAACCAGACAGGGCTGCCCGTTGTCCCCTCTCCTGTTCGCACTCACGATAGAGGTGCTGGCAGCTAGAGTGCGCCAGAATGTAGCCATTAGGGGATTTAGACGGAGTGAGTTGGACTCCGCAGACGAAAAAATATCACTCTATGCGGATGACATCCTCTTATACATTACACGACCGGAATCCACAATTCCGGAAATGTTTCTGGAACTTGAACGATATGGCAGGCATGCAGGGTACCAGGTAAACTGTCACAAGTCGGTCCTCTATGATCCCAAGGGACAGGGAAGCTGGCCGGACCTTCCTGGAATGTTGAGACGTCGGAAGCGCCGGAGGGACTCGGCAGTGGTAAACTCATTTCTTGGAGTTTCCAAGACGGTCTCGTGATCTGTGACACACCGTCTTCTTGATGCTCGAGGGTACGAGTACCATATTCGAGCATAAGGTCCTCATACGAAAGGTGGAGGATTTTGAATAGAGACCCAACTATTTGCCCTGACGAAGTTGCCAATGACAAGGCAATGAAACATGTCGGTCCAGTCGTAAAAACTTATGGTATTAGTTGAACCATTTTTAAACGTGCAGTTTGGCAGCACCAGAATAAAATCGACTCAGCCAGCCAAACTACACATTTTTAATTATTTTTTGTGTGTTGGGTGTGGGCACTTCTGGTTTCAATACCTCTGTCTGTCCCACTAGGAAGTGTAACTGTACACTCCTTGTCTTTCCTCTTCTCTATTCTCTTTGGTGCACTTCTCTCTTGCACTTTTTTCATCCTCCGTGCCAGGAAAGTAGCCGATGATGAGAAGCGGGTATACCGGTAATTAACAAACCGGGAACCCCCTCGGGTGTTGCGTCCGTGAGGTACTTTCCTGGCTTTCTCACATATTTTTTCTATGTGGTTGAGTCTGTACACATTCATGTTTATGTATTTTAAGGCATGTCCGGACCTGTAACACATTAATTATATATATTGGTATTTTCTGGGTGAGCCGATATGATGTGTGGCCCCAGTAGTTACAGATTCTGAGAACTATATCATGCAGGCTTAATAGGGCTTTCTGTTTCATATGCGTTGAGTGGGGGGCTGCCCTATATAGCCTTTCTCCCCCTGACATCCCCTTTTGAGTAACCTACCAGGTAAACTGTCACAAGTCGGTCCTCTATGATCCCAAGGGACAGGGAAGCTGGCCGGACCTTCCTGGAATGTTGTTGACGACAGTGGAGGGGTTTAAATACCTTGGAGTGTATGTCACCCTGGATCGCACACAGTCCTACCAACGGAACGTAGAACGAATAATATTGAATTTTATAGAGGACGCAACCCGGTGGAGGCAGCTCCCTCTCACCATACTGTGCCGGGCGGCTATGTTTAAGATGATCTCACTCCCCAAATTTTTATATGCCCTACAGAATGAGTACTACCCTCTCCCGACCAAAGTCTTTGGGAGAATTCATGCGGAACTTAGGTCCTTCCTGTGGCTGGGTAAACAATCCAGAGTGGCACTGCGCACGCTCCAACGCCATCAATACAGCGGAGGGATCTCACTCCCGAATTTGGAGGCATACTACTGGGCGGAACATAAAGCCCCGATCAATGACTGGATGCATGCACCGGCAGACCACCCCACCTATGCTCTTGAGAGACATAAAATCTCAGTCAGTCCGTTGTTGTACTGTCTGTATGGGGGTGCTCGACGAGGACAGCTTCTCCCCGCAACGAGTAATACCCTACAACTGTGGAAAAAGGCGATGAGTCGCCCGGGCTGGGGAAACAAACCCACCCGACAGACACCGATTTGGCACTGTGTGTGGCTCGCGGAATTGAATAAGCTAAAAGGCTTCCGGAGGTGGGACGATATTGGAATCTCCACCTTGGGCAACATAGTGGCAGGGGGAGACCTGAAATCATTCGCAGCACTGAGGTCCGAATTAGGACTGAACCGCATGCAGTTCTTCAAATATGCCCAGTTACGACACGCCTGGCGAGCGGAAAAAATACCACTAGAGGGACTCCCGGATTACGCACCTCTAGGGGGTAGGTTGTTACAGGAACAGGTACAGGAAAAAGCGGTATCTCTCACATATAGAACATTGACAAACAATATGCTAGGAGACCTGGAAATACTCAGGAGAACATGGGAGAGTGAGATGGGGGACATGGAGGAAATTTATTGGAATATGGTCCTAATGCATCCCAGGGAGGTGGCCATTAAGTCTAGATTGCGACTCATCCAGTTTAATGTGCTGCACAGAACATACTATGACAGAGTGAGGCTTCATAAAATGGAACGGACAGAAGACACTTAGTGCTTTAGATGCAGGAACACGGGAGGAGACTTCTACCACATCATATGGACATGCCCTACAATCCAAGCATATTAGGGAACTATATTAATGGAGTTAAGTGAGGTGTTGGAGACCCCTATCGACCCAGAGCCCAAATTGGCCCTTCTAGGAATGACAAATGACGTAGATCTGGCACGTCCCCCGCTGACCTTTTTGGTCCTGGCGCTGGTAGTGGCCAAACGGGACATGGCTAACCATTGGGGTGCGCCAGAATCACCAGAATTGGAGGAATGGAGGAGAGGAATGGACGTTTACATGGCAGCTGAAAGGGTCACTTACAGGGCGAGGGGATGCCCGAAGAAGTTCCGTAAGGTCTGGGGCAAATGGAGAACATACCACGGGCTGGATGCTGGGCTATGAAGGCTATGTACTTAGAGGGGAATCAGGAATGTGTCTAAGCCAACTAGGGAGACATCACAGGCCGAATATGAGAGACTACTGTACTATTGCACTTTGGACTCTAGTTTACATTGCCTTGGAACTAGCTACAGATGTTTGGGGGGATGGAGAATGGGAGAGCAGGAAATGTGCGCTGGAGATAACATGATTGAATTGTTGAGTTACACTAAAATGCAAATAAAAATGTTTAAAAAAAAAAAAAACTTGCAAAATGTGACACCTTCCTCCACCGCCATCAGATTGATTTCTGTCAATGCATTGTAAGTTTGACAGATGGCTCCTTTAACACGACAGAGCTGTATGATAAAGTTTAAGTAGCAAGACATACAGTGAAACTTCCAATGAGACTTACTCTGTTTGGCTGTCAAAGGTGTTTGACCACAGCAGATTTGAAGTAGTCTCTCCTGTCATCAAATCTATGGTCCCCCAATGCTAAATCGGGCAGAAAGACCATAATGCTGGCAGGGAGAGAACTCCATTTCTATTGCGACTGAGTTCCCTCTCTGCCAACATTTAAATCAGGCCCTAACTCTTGTAGTAGTACTCCTGATTGCCCGGTGTAAGCCAAGAGTGCTTAAAGAATCTATTTCTTCTACTCATGCACCCGTTTCGTGAAGGGGACCTCATTTATCTCATTATCAAGGCACAGATATCTATGCCTTCATTATCAATTGTCTAGAACTCTAACTCCAGGGAACAAGAGAATCCCGCTCCGAAAAACTACAACTTGACACAAAATTATCAGGCCTGGAAATACCAGACCTAGTTTAACCCTTTGTAAATCCGGGGTACAGAAGGATAGGGGCTGCGAGCAGAGGGATATCCAGCCCCATCTGCCCCCTTCTGTACCACTGTGAGAGCGGGCACTGCTTCCCCCAGGTACTCCCAAGCATCTCCAGCTCTCAGAGGTCCTTCCCCGCCCCACACCCAACACCTACTGACACAGACTGGGCCCCCCTGATATATTTTCCACCTAATTACAGCAAGTGGTAAGTATCTGTGGTGAAATCCCTCCAATTGGTGAAAATATGTGGCAAATGGTCCAGCAAAATATTTCCCATTCTGGGGACTTTGACTCATAATTCCAGTTACCTCACAAGGAGATACACAACAAAATTGTTAATTCTGTCCCCGATATCTCCATGCAGAGTTTACAGGGAACTTTAAATGAGTGCTTAAATGTTTATGAATTCAGCGAGGCTACCAATGACTGAGAATAACCATTAAATGTAAATAACTTTTCTTTTTCACATATTAATATATTAGCCAATTTTACAAATGCATGCCTTTCTTGTTTTCTTGCAGAAGCATATACTGTTAGAAAAAAAAATGGCATATCACTTGGAAAAGATTAATGCACTTTTCTATAGAAGTGAAGAAATGGGAAGGCATTCAGCGGGACCTGGTGAGCAATTGAAAGAAAATAAAAAACAAGGTATGTGTATTCAGTCAAGCCTTACTGTCCAAATAGTGTGACTACTTTCCTTCGTACTAAACTTGACAATTCATCAAACCATGTTGAGGTGAGCCCAAGGCAGAGGGGAGGGAACTGCACCCTCCACCCAGGGATTTTTGGAAGTGAGCAGAGGCTTTATATTTCACTTGACAGCTTCTTGGCCATTATGTTGGTGTGAATAGGCATCCCTACATCTGTGCAGAAGATAAACATAGTTTATCCAGTATTGGGGTATCTTTCATAGATTCACATGCTTAGAATCATTCCCGTCGACGAGGTGGGAGTCTCGCGGTACAATAAAACATATACATTATAGTCATAATAACATTATACCATAGCCTATAGTGTATAGCAAAGTCACTACATTAGCCTATCTTAATCTTTTTGTAAAAAGAACCAAACTTGGAAACCAGCCAATCAGGCAGCAGCACCCTCTAGAACCTTCCCCATAGAGAGGCAAACCCTCAGATTTTCTACTGCACCTCGTGTGTTAGGGAGTCTCCCTGAGCTCTGCTCAGTTGTTTTCCTTACACCTTTCTTCCTGAGAAAAAGTATGTCTGATTCCAAGAAGAGTTTGTTTTTGGCCTGTTCGTTCTTCATGTGGGAAGAAGAGACTACACTTTGAGGACCCACATAAGGAATGTATTTACTGCCTCTGCCCAGCACACAAGGTCATGGACTGCAGGATCTGTAGAACCTTTCCTGCCAAGACCTTGAAGGATCGAGAAGGACGCCCTCTGGTTTGGTTGGAGAATGAGTTTGAGTTTAAGGAATTTGTAGAGCGCGCATACACCAGGCGGTTTCTTGGCGCTGTGTAAATACTACTACTCAGGGGGCAGAAAGGCTGAGGGATAAGGAATGTTTAAGAGGGGAAGGCTTGGGTAAAAAGAAAGGTTTTGAGGCCTTTACGGAATAGGGGATACTGAGGACAGGATCTCAGATGGAGTGGGAGAGAGTTCCAAAAGGCGGGAGCCGTGGTGGAAAATTTGGAACCTCCCCACTTTTTCCGTTTGAAGCGAGGGACCACAAGAAGTTGATGGGTGGCAGAGCGCAGTTCTCTAGGCGGAGTGTAGTCTTGAATGGCTGTACTAATAAAAGACGGAGCAGAGCCGGACCGGGCTTTGAAGATGATACAGCCAAGCTTGAATAGGGCACGTTGCCGAACAGGGAGCCAATGAAGAGATTTAAGAAGGGGTGTGACATGTTGTGACTTGGGTTAAAGACATCATCTTAGGTGGTATATGAAGGCAGTATTAGTCCTCAAGGATCCACCGCCATATCCAAGAAGAGGGATAGATCTGGGGATCCTCCTGAGAAGCTGAGTAAGACCTTGAAAACATCCTCTTCTGAGGTGGGTCACTCTTCCTCTAAAAAAGAGAAAGTCTCTTCTGAGGTAAAATCTAGAGATAAGGTGAAGGTTTCTCTGAAAACTACCTCTAAATCTCTTCAGGACCCTCCGTCGACATGTAAAACATCTTCATCGACGAGAAAATCGCCACAGAAGGTGAGTGGATCTTCAGCGTCGAAGAAAAATACACCGTCGACAAAATCTTCGACGACGACGCAGTCAAAGAGTGTCCCTACACCGTCGAAGACTCTCATCACGTCGATGCCGGCTTCGTCGTCGAGGATCCCGTCAACGATGCCTCCGCCGTTGACTACGATTCTCCCGTCGTAGACGAGTATCCCGTCGACGATGCTTCAAGTTCCGTCGACGAACCCGCCGACGACGACGTTACCGTCGACGAGCCCACTGTCGACGACATTACCGTCAACGAGCCCACCGTCGACGATCTCTCCGTCGACGAGGATTATTCCCTCGATGGCGAGTCCACCGTCGACGACAACTTCAACCATGAACAAATATCCATTAGCCCAGCACTCTTCACGGTAATTACAACCTATGTAACAATAAACATTTCAGTTATGGACACATCTTGTTCAGAGCAAATGATGAATCTTCAGTGGAGTTGTTGTTTGTAGTGTATTCTTTATTTATTTCATTAAGTTTTTCTCCAATAAAAACAGACCATAGCCGTAGCCAACGCGTTTTCGGCCAACAAGGAGACTTCTTCAGGGCTACAAATGATATATATATATAACAAATTATTTACAGACTAAACACATGTAATTTTATACAGTTTATACAATTAGCAACTTTAAAAATTCCTTACATTCCACAAAACTATACAATATTTACAAAATATTCTAAAACACCAACCTATCCCAAATGATATTGTAATAAATCCGAGACTCCACTGAAACATTTAACTAAAAAGTGCTTACACTCTATCTAACCTTTAGAGTGGATAGAGATGAATAGGAACATTCTCCTTTTATTTTCCATTTCATTCTATGTCTTTTTGTGGTCTGGTGTTTTTTTATTATAACAAGATTTTAATTATACAATTTAATGGGAATTTCTAATTGAATAACACATGATGAAAGTTAGCATTCCTTACCCAAGAGTATATTGTTCCTTAGGGCCAGATGTAGGTAACCAAATACCAGTTGGTATTGGCCGAAAATACAGAATTTCGGCCGTTACTGACCGGTATTTGGATATTGAGATGTAGGGATCAAAAAATGTTTCCAATCGGTAAATTTACCGAATTGGTAAATTTACCGAATCAGTAAATTTTCCGAATCAGTAAAGTTACCGAATCGGTAAATTTTCCGAATCTGTAAATTTACCGAATCGCTAAATAAGAAATCGAAAAATTGACTTTTGAGACGTAGGTAACCTCTAAAATACCGAATTTGCATGAAATTCGGTATTTAAGAGTCTGTATTTACCATGCATTGAAAGCAGGTGGTAACCAGGTGCAGGCTATAAAAAAAGCCCCCAAAATGCAACACTTTGACCAGAATGGCGGCATTCTACGTCATAGCGAGGCGGCTAGGGCTACAGGCAGAAGGAGAGAGGGTCTGGTGAAGGGAGGAGCAGGTCTACAGGCAGAGGATCACCCTATTCCAACTAACTGAGGCAGAGATCCTACAAAGATATAGGCTACACCCACAAACCATCCTGGACTTGATCAGGGACCTGCACCCACTTTTGGAGCACCCAACCCCAAGGGCGCACGCCATCCCACCCCATTTGCAGGTGCTGTGTAGCATACACCTGCTCTCCTCTGGGAGTTACCAGAGTGTGATTGCTGCGGTAGGTGGGGTGTCCCAGAGCTGCCTGTCCTGTTTCTTTAGGAAGTTCCTAGAGGCCATGATGCAGAAAACGCATCATTACATCAGCTTCCCTGAAACGCACGCAGAACTTCTCAGGACCAAGACAGACTTCTATCAAATAGCACATTTCCCCAACATCATCGGCTGTATTGATGGCACCCACATCCCAATTTGCCCACCTGCTGCCACAGAGTACATTTACAGGAACAGGAAGTCTACCCACACAATAAATGGACAGGTAATCTGTGATGCAAACTACATTATCACGGACATAGTGGCCAAGTTTCCAGGAAGTACCCACGACTCCTATATCTTTCAGAACAGTGGGATCTACACACGCCTGACAGCTGGGAATTTGGCCAAGGATAACTTCTAGCTAAAACACTGTGGGAATCGGGAGTAAAGATCATGAAAACTCCATTCTCCATTCCTGCAATCCTCCCCAGGATTGACAAAAAATACAAAGCGCCGGATGATGCACCTGCCTGCCTTTTTTGGTCACCCTAAAGCAGACTCCGTTATCTCTCAGGCAGCGCAGAGAAAATCTCGGAATCTGTCCACTCCAATAACAGCTCCTTCTGACAAAGATGGAAGGCGCCTTGACAACATAAGCAAACGCTTTACCACCATGGCAGGCGCTACACTTCAGGCTACGAATTATTCAGCCATTTTAGGCAGATATGATCGACAATTGTGGTCAGACATCTCGCCCTATATAGAAAATCTGCCTGATGACAAGAAAATGGAGGCAAGAAAAATTCTCACGGAGGGTGAAAGAGCCACTTCCGAAGTCATAGATATCTCTATGGATATAGAGTCTCTCGGATTCCGTCAACACGCCGGAGCGGCTACACTTAGACATCAGGGCTGGCTTAAATACACCAATTTTCGCCCTGAAATCCAGACGAAAATCCTGGATATGCCTTTTGATGGCGACCTCTTGTTTGGCAAACATATTGATGACGCACTGCAGGAAATTAAAAAGGACACAGATACTGCAAGATCATTGGGTACCTTGCAGTATCGGAAGACACCTTTTCGAGGAGCAAGAGGCAGAGGTTCCTACTCCTTTCGTGGGGGTTACCAAAAATACCAACAACAGGGGAACCAGGGTCAATACAGATATAATTACCAACAACAACAGCAAACCTACAGGAATACTCCAGCAGCCGCCTACAGGCAACAAGGCAAGAGATTTCAACCTCAAGGCAGAGATTATGCCAGAAGGCAGTGACACTCCTATTGCACCTGCACCAGACATGCCTCAAGCATTCACAATTCCAAATATTTCCCAACATTTCAACAATTGGATGAAAATAACCAAGGACAAGTGGGTATTAGATATCATAACATTTGGACACACCCTGGAGTTCACCAAATTTCCTCCTCCTCATCCACCTCTAAAGAAAAACCCACCACATCTTTCTCTACTCAGGAAAGAGGTGAAAGCAATGTTGTCAAAAGGGGCGATAGAAAAAGTTCCTTTCTCTCAAACGGGAAAGGAGTTCTATTCACGCTTTTTCCTGATAAAGAAAAAATCTGGGGATTGGAGGCCGATCTTAGACTTGCGAATGATGAACAAGTACCGTCAGAAGAAATCCTTTTGCATGGTAACACTCCAGGAAATTCTTCAGCTTCTAGATCATGCAGATTTTATGACAACCTTGGATCTCCAAGATGCGTATTTCCATATCTCAATTCATCCCAAACATCGAAAGTTCCTGAGATTCACTGTGGCAGGGGCGACATTTCCAATTCAAAGTCCTTACATTTGGCTTACGCTCGGCTCCAAGTCTTTACCAAATTTCTAGCTCCGGTAGCAGCTCATCTTAGACTGCAAGGCATCCAACTATTCCCATATCTGGACGACTGGCTAATAAAGGCTCCATCGTTTCACCAGGCTTCTCTTGAAACAACGAAATGCCTGCTAATGTTTCACTCTCTAGGCCTCTCATTAAACGCCCAAAAGTCAAGCCTCTATCCTTCTCAAGTAATACAATTTCTGGGAGCAAAATTAGACTATTCAAGAAAAGGAATTCTTGTCTGCAGACAGAATATATCGCCTTCTCTCTCTGGCTTCAGTTCTTCGAAAAAGAAAGTTTGCTTCAGTGAGAATGATCAAATCTTTTCTGGGGATTTTATCGTCAGCAATTCTGCTAGTGCCTCAGGCGCGGCTAAAAATGAGGCCACTTCAAGAGGAACTGGACAATCAGTGGCTCCAGATCTCATATTCGTTCGACGACAGTTCAAGTAACTCCAGTTATGAAAGAAACGCTTTCTTGGTGGAGGGGTTCCAAGAATGTCTCCGTAGGGCTCACTTTTCAGCCTCCAATTCCAGATTTTATCATCACTACAGATGCTTCCCTCGAAGATTGGGGTGCCCATCTTCAAGACCTCAGCATAAGAGGGAAATGGCCTTCAGCAATGGCGAAAATGCTCATCAACTTTCTGGAGCTTCGAGCAAATTCACTGGCCCTGCAGTCTTTTCTACCTCGACTTCAGGGATCTACAGTTCTCATCAGAACCAACAACACCACTTGCATGCATCATCTAAACAAGCAAGGCGGTACAAGGTCTCACATTCTGTCCCAGGAAGCGCAAAACATCTATAAGTGGCTTCTCTTGCACAATATCGCAATCAAGGTGGAACATCTTCCAGGAGTCCAGAACACCTGGGCAGATTCTCTCAGCAGGACAACAACATCTTTTCACGAATGGGAACTGGATCAAACAATACTGGACAATATCTTTCAGAAGTGGGGCAAGCTGAATCTGGATCTCTTTGCCACCAAAAGCAATCGGAAGTGCCTTTTCTTTGCATATTGGGAGCCTGAGAAAGGTTCCTGGAGGAACGCTTTCATGATGAGGTGGACGGGAATCTTTGCTTACGCATTCCCTCCCTTTCCTCTGATCCTGAGACTTCTGCTCAAGATGAAGAAGGAACCATGCTGCATGATTCTGATTGCACCGAAATGGCCACGTAAGCACTGGTTCACAGTACTTCTCCTTCTCTCCAAGTGCAAGTCATTCCGCCTTCCGATACTACAGAATCTGCTATCAATGAGCGAAGGTCAGATTCTTCATCCTTGCCCAGCTCAACTGCAACTCCATGCTTGGTTCCTGGACTCGCAGATTTCAAGGATGTAGACTTACCTCTAGAATGCAGGGAAATTCTGAATAAAGCAAAAGCCCCTTCTACATTACGGTCCTATGCTTTAAAATGGAAGAGATTCTGTTCCTGGTGCTCTAACAACAACTTACATCCGCTGGAATGTTCTCCCGATAAGGTTCTGCCTTATCTATTGTCCCTTTCAAAGTCTGGTCTGATGTTCGCATTGGTTAAATTGCGTTTAGCCCCTATTTCTACATACAGAATATCTTCAGGGATGGCATCACTTTGTTCCAATCGTCTCATTAGGCAGTTCCTGAAGGAACTTTTCAGAACTTTCCCATCTATTAGAGCTCCTCCTCCGGATTGGAGACTGAATCAGGTTCTACAACAACTGATGAAACATCCATTTGAACCCATTCTTAAAGCAGATATTAAAATATCTCTCATGGAAGACAGCTCTACTGTTGGCACTCACCTCTTCCCGACGAGTGAATGAAATACAGACGTTCACTATAAGACAACCATATTTACTAATGATAATGTCCTTTTGCGAACTAATCCCACGTTCATACCTAAAGTTCCTACTTCATTTAATCTCAATAAACTTGTGATATTGCGGACATTCTTTCCTAATCCGTCTTACGCGGCGGAGAAGTCATTGCATACTTTAGATGTCAAAAGATGCTTGAAATTCTACATATCTCGGACTGTGTCCATCAGAAAATCTGATCAGCTATTTTTCTTGTATGGTGGTCCCAAACCAGGATCAGCTGTATCAAAAGCTACTATCTGAAGGTGGCTTGCATCCGCTATTCAATTTTGCCATTGCAAGGCAGGCCATCCATTGTCCAGCAAGCCAAAAGCTCATTCTACCAGGGCAGTGTCCTCATCTACGGCATTGTTTGCTGGTGTGTCTTTGGACAAGATTTGCCGGGCCGCAACCTGGAAGAGTGTACATACTTTCACTCGGCATTATTGCCTGGATCTGGAAACAGAGGCTGAGTCAGCAGTTGGACAAGCAGTACTACGAAACCTTTTTAGATAAGGTAAGCCTGATGACAAGAATATATTGTTTCTGATATTGTAAAGATTCTTTATTGCATACGACCATTGTTGTGTATGTGTATGACTTACTCTTTCTTACAAAATAGATATGTTTGTATATTTTGCATTGGGTTGATATGGTATCTCTTGAACTTCTTATGATAACCACCATCCACTATGCATATAAGTATTATTTACTGCTAGCTAATCTGATTCTAAGTATGTGAATCTATGAAAGATACCCCAATACTGGATAAGAAAACGAGTTACTTACCTGTAACTTCAGTTATCCAGTATTGGTATCTTTCCTAGATTCACATGCCACCCGAAGAGGCTTACCTTATCATGATGGTTTAATAATATCACTGGTGCTATGAAAATCTGAGGGTTTGTCTCTCTGTGGGGAAGGTTCTAGAGGGTGCTGCTGCCTGATTGGCTGGTTTCTTTTTACAAAAAGACTAAGATAGGCTAATGTAGTGACTTTGCTATACACTATAGCCTATGGTATAATGTTATTATGACTATAATGTATAGTTTTTATTGTACCGCGAGACTCCCACCTCGTCGGCGGGTATGATCATAAGCATGTGAATCTATGAAAGATACCAATACTGGATAAATGAAGTTACAGGTAAGAAAACTTGTTTTCTTCTTTCTGAATAGTGAAGTCGTGGCTAAAGACACCTAGCCAGATGACAATGGAAGTATCCCCTCAAAACCTTAGACTCCAGCTAGGCCATGGGGAACTGTGTCCGTGGGTGTTACAACAGACACTCTGGCATACATCTCCCCAATCATGGCAAATGTGCATGGAGTAGATGGGAGGAATATTGAGCTGCAAAGAGGCTGAGTGTAATTAAGGCATGGAACAGTCTGGGCCCCTCCACTAATGGGATAAACTCCAGGCAAAAAAGGCCTCAAGGGATGATTGATTGCAAGGATGCAAGCAAAGCCCTGTAGATCACCAGTGGCTACCTAGCTGTAGACAGTGGTGTATGTGAGCAAGCCAAAAACAGCTAATTTCAAGAAAAGCATAGTGCCCTGTGCCATGCTGCATTATAGGAAGCAGTTTAAAATCATGACAATCAGACTTTTAAAAGAAGCTGAGATAAAGAAGAGTCAAGCAAAAATTGCCAGGAGTATGGGTGAGAGGGCAAGTGGGCTGCCCCCTTTTTGGGACTTAGTATTGTTTGGTGAAGATGAGGCAAGCATGGTGGAGCAGGCACCTTTGAAAGGGAGAGCCTGAGAAGAAAGGGACATGATGGTTGTGGCCTACAACTCACTGCAGAGGATGAAGGAAGCCTGGGTATGGGAGCAAACTGGCTAGTAGAGAAGAAAGCAGAGAAAGTTAGGGCATCATCTGCTGTAAGGAATTAGGTGGCAAAAGATAATGGTGACAGTTGGATTTGTATAAAAAGGCAAAGAAGTGCATGACTAATCACTAAATTCAACCCCATATAGCAGGGAGGACATTTGCAGGAATCTTATGATGTGCGGAAGCCACATTGAGTGAGGAGCATGGTGCCTGAGTCAAGTAGGATCACTGGAGTACATAACCTAGCTGTGTGTCAGAGAAGTGAGGCTCTTGAAGAAATGTATGAGCTCTGTAATTCAGGGCATAGAGGAGAACAAACAGGAGGGCTCTAAGATAGAAAACAGACAGATGAAAAGATGCAGGTTATTAACAAATGGTTTTGATTAAGTGAGGCAACAAAGAACCCCAAGAGACTTCATTATTACGTACTGTGGGGAGGTGTAGTTGAGGGCAATTAATATTAGTCTCACACCAGTTGCAGAAAGTGGGCTGGTGAGAGACATAGACAGCTGTTGGTGATGTGGCTGAGAAACAGAGAAGTGGCTGGAGAGCAGCTTTCAAGGTGGACGAGTAAACCAAGTGTTAGCAGAGTGTACATGAAGCATGAGTATAAAGGCAACCTGTGGGATCCTTGGAGATAAATGAATCTGGTGTCAAAAGCAAGAGAATATGGAGGCATGACAACTAACCTAGGAAGTGAGATGGGATAATGTTATTTTGTGATGTTAGAAAAGGCAAAGTGGGATTATTGGGACAGATGCCTGGATAAGAGCGTTCTCATGGTCCCAGGACGCAAGAGCATGAATGGTGAGGGTGGCAGTGAGACAGCGGAGAAAGGAAACTTGTTGGACTTGGCCTTCTGGCAGGTTCACCCCTGAACTTTTTGCCTTTTAGTGTTACATAATTATAATGATTTCTGGTCTTTGCGCACTTTAGCACTGTGGCTCAGTGGAAAGTGTGTGCGCTCTCTGCGTGCGTGTGTGAGATTGGCCTGCCCTCCCATAGGAATGCATGGGGAATGTATGTGTCCATGTTAGTTCTTGATGTGTGGGGAGTGCAGGCTCGAGTTTGGTATGTGCGGAATCGTGTGATTAAATGCCGCACGTTGATGTGTGCGGCGTGAATGTGACTAGTGTGGAAGTGCCACTTCTAGAAGTTGGCCTATCTGGGTAATAAAGTTGAAATGACTGGCTGGCTTGTGATTGGCTGGAGCTGGCTGGTGTGCCAGGCTCCAGAAGTCAGGATGGGTCTGCCCAGTGCTTAATTTGTGCCGGTGCTTTCCGGTGCTTAGCACCGGCACTTAATTATCAGGGCCGGGTCTACCGATCTACCGATCTGCATGCATGTCACACATTGATGTTTTTTTTTAATTTACAGTTAGTTTGTACTCGGTGCGTCACGCAGCGCAGCCACAGTGTAATAAGTTAGTCTGCCCTGAGGCTGAGCCCTAGTCCAAGAGAAGATTCATAAATTAATAAATCTATGTAGATAATGACAGCCGCGGGCGCGGTCCTTAGTTTACAGTGCAGTGTTACAACTTGCTGGTGGGCGTGCCCCGGGACACACACACTGATTTAGGCGGGCTGGATGTTGGTTCTGATGGGGGTAGGGGCTGTGCACGCAGCGCACGCAGATTTTTTCACATGGCCACGCACATGCCTGCCCTGCCCACAGTCTCCAGGCTCAACGTCGTCGTAGGTCGGGTAGTGGCGCACTTGAACGACGATGATGAACCTGCTTCATTCAAGTATATTTACCACAAGAAACAATGCTTCCGAATGCCCAGGTGAGACAAATCAATAGCACGAGATGAGTTAACGAGGTGTTGTTTTGGCAGCCGTTTCTGAACGTGGACAGAAGAACAATTTCATGTGTTTATGTAGCCGGGCTCATAAAATTATGGAAATATCTCAGAAAGGCTGTTCAATAGTGAAACGCATTGTGGTTGAAAATTGCCTATTCGTCTTTCAGGCTTCTGTGTAAACTGCTTTAACTCCAAACATGCCGCCAGTCGCGCATGAATTAGTTTCCAGATGATACAGTTTGGTTTCACTTTCCCAGGCCTTCCCTAAAAGATAGGCATAGGCAGGCAGCAGCATTCATTCCCTCTTCCTGCTATCACAGGTTCTGAACTAATTAAGGAACAAACTACTGTGTTCATAGTGTGTTCCAGAGTGTGGGCAGGGCCGGCTCTAGGGCGGTACGTACGGGTGGTACCGCCGCACTAGGCGCTAAATTCTGGGGCGCCGTTTGTGCATGCACTTTACAAGCATACTCCTCTGGGAGTTCAGAGTGCATGCACGAACAGTGTTGCCTGATTGGGCTTTGCTTATTCCCAATGAAATGAGCCGCATTTTCCTATTTGTGCATTAAAAAGCTCCTCTGGTCGTTTGTCAAATTTGGGCTTATACTTGTCCTTCTCCCCCCCCCCCCCCCCCCCCCCCACCCCCCTCTCACCCAAGGCGTCTCTGCCCACTCAATGAGTGCTGGCCTGGTGCTCCAGCTAAGACGAACCGCCAGTCCTGGAGGGTAGCAAGCAGTTAACAAGGGTATTGTGGGAAGCTTAGTTTACCCATAATACCTGGCAACTGTTCACTGGCGCCCAAAATTCCCCAGGTCCTTAAGTAACCTGCACACTGCGTGCTGGGAAATGGTGCAGAGTGCAGAGCTGGCCTGCTGCTCTCCGCTTTACTATCCAAGGGGCGTTCAGAGTTAATCGACATTGGTGGGTCAGTTTCCGTGCTACCTTCGTACATGGAATTTACTTAAATTTGCCAGGTTGCCTAAGAGTAGAACTGCTGCTGGAGCTCTGAAACTCGCAGGTAAGCGCGGGCTCCTGCTCGGCACCAATGGCATTTACATGATCCTCGATTTCTCAGCACAGCAGTATGAGTGGTCAGCCACCAAAACGGAAGATGAAAGAGGGTGGAGGGGTTAATTAGACATCACTGTGCAATACAATAACGTTTTGTTCTTAATTGGTCTGCAGCTTATTTCTAACATCTATCACTCCGTCCCTTGAGAATTCATTTTTTTGTGTGACAAAAGTAATCCCCCCCCCTCCCCAATCCAGCATTTTACCCTAAGCTCTCGTGTTTTTTTATTTCCAAACGTGCTCACAAATGATTGTTTTGTTTATTTGTGCCATTGTTATGGGTGCTTGTAAGTACATACCTTAGCATCCACCAATTGGTTGGCACGGAGCCTCAACGTGTTTAACAGGAACGCGCTCCATGGACCAACAACCAGAGTTTTATGGTGTATTAGTCCAGTTTGGTCGGTGGAAGTGAACCAAAACTTCATTTTCCAGCATGCATGTGTTAAAAGAAAGCTGCAGAATGGAACAGCCATTAGGCTCAAAATTTAGGGAGGATGAGTGGTGAGCAGGAATGTTTGACTTTTAGGGGATGGACAGGCACATTTAAGGAAACTGTCTGGGGAGGAAGTCACAACGAAACCCTGCGCAACGTGTAACACGAAGGTCATAAATGTGTATTCTATGCAGAAAAGTGGGTTACTGCGTTTGACATGGACTTTTTTTGCCATTTGCAGTTTGTGCATAACAATCCTTCTAAGAACTACAGACAAACTGCAAGGCAAAGCATTAGAAATTGTTTCCTCCAACTTTTGTTATTCTAAGGTTGCTAAAAAAGGTTCCTTAGTGTAGTGAAAAATTCTTATAAGTATAGATAGCACCAGCCACTGAATTATGTTTTAAATCCTGGTTTTGTGTTTCTCCAGGAGCATTCTTAAAATATACTGCCTAGCAGCAGGGTGGCAAACCTTGTAGCCCTTTTTGTTGTCTAATGTAACATTTCCTATACATTGGTTTACACACTTGTATGATTCACTAACTCTGCATAGCATTTGTGTAATGTTAAGCACTCTGATAGCCTACATTACAATGAGTGGTGCTATAAATAAAATTAATATGAAAGATAGTCTATGGAAGCATGAGGGTCACTGTTGTTTGGTGGCAGTGAGAGAATCTGTGGAGAAGGTTCTGGGGGTGCCAACAAAGGCTGTCACACTGGGCGCCACCAATGCAAAAGCATTGTGGGTTGTGGGTCACCGCCAAAGGGGGGGCCAGCCAGGGAGACCAGGGTCTGTGGCATTAGCCACAAAGGTGAGAACAAAATGTCTGTGTCATGTGTCACATCACCATAGGCATCAGCGTGTTAACAAGGTTGTTTTTCCGGGCTGTTATTTAAGAAGAGACGGCTGGCTAAAGCAGCTGTCAATAAGAACAAGTCTACTTTTTTTTTCTTCACTGTTGTCTTAGAACAGAGCCGAACTTTATCGCCTATGCGCCAGAGTACGTGTTTGTCAACATGCACAGCCAGCAAAGAAAAAAGGTGCACAGTAAATTAGAAATTTTATGAGCTGTTATCAACAAACCCAAAATGCACTTTGTATAAAATCAAAATATGTTTGCACCTCCAAGCGTCTTTCGCCCGTGTTTCTTTCTGAGACTTACACTGATTTAGCTCATTAAACAATATGGTGGGTACCAACATTACTGATCTTTCTAGCACCACAGGTTTTTCCCCTAGATGCTTACCACTTTTTCTCTTAAATTCAGCAGATAGATACGCTTATTTGCCATGAAAGACAAATGCACACCCTCCGAACGATACAAGAGAATTCCTCTACTATAATGTTGCTGTGTGCAAGACAGTACTCTGAGACCATGCTATACTCAAAAGACCATCTCCTCTCTGTTTGTTATTTCTCGCTCTGCCTGAGGCCGCATACTTACTAGTCCCTTTCCACACTCTTCTCATGCCTGACCACGTGTTTAATTTGTATCAAATTACCTTCATCATTTTTAGCAGCGCCAGTTGAAGATGTGGGTGGAGCTAATAGAGTAAGTGGGTGGAGCCAGTGGAGGGAGTGGGTGGAGCCATAGAAATGTAGGTGTGGCCTCCGACAAAGATTTGAGCACCTGCACTTCATATTTTACAAATTAAGCACTGGGTCTGCCCCGGTGGTGAATGGGAGATCTGCATGTTGATGGCTGGGGAGGAGTGCACCTGGGACCTGAATAGGGCTGGGCTTTCCCCACACAATGTTGGCTCCGCCCCTTGTAGTGCGACTGATGACCCTAGCCTAGCCTGTGAATAGGAAGAGGGGCTGAGCAAAACAAAGTGCTCCAGAACCAGCTGTGTCTGGTTTTCCACCACCCTGCACCCTAGAGACAATTTTTTGTGTATAAAATGAGGCTGTGACCTCATGTTTAATGTTCTTGTTTTCCTGACTTGAATCTACCAGGGGCGTGCTGCTGCTGGGGCCCAGGGGAAGGCTTGCCTCCCTGGGCCCTGCCCAGCCCCTGGATACTGGAGGACTTTCCTTGTTGGGAGCTGCTGGCTCCACCTTACCCCCAGGACCTTTTTCTTGGGACCCTTGTTATTAAATTGCTTTAGTACAATACAGATGGCTGTCTCCCTTAGCGCCTGGGAAGCGCCATATATCGAGCTGTCCCCCTTATGGTGCGCAGGTGCTCACCCTGCATCTTGCCCAAGTGAATCCGTGGTACTTTAATAGCGGGAGCCTACTCCGCTTTATGGGGATCGCATGGCTAACCCGATGTGGTCGTTTGTGAGAGGGAGCCTACCCCTCATGTTTGGCCCCGAGAAAAGTGATCACCGCCGCAGCCCGAGTTGTGGGCTGTAAACCGTTGCCGGGCCGCTGTCTGCCGCGACCCGGAAGTGCTGGAGGTGGGCGGGGCCTGGTGCTCGTTGTTCCGCTTCTCCCCGCTCGGGGAAGCCTTTGAGCGCCTTGCCGGTCTCCTGTCTGGAGAGGGAGACCGGAGATGCTGGCCGCCGCCAGCTGGGAGAAAAGAGCGCAGTCGCCGGTCAAAGGGGCTCCCAAGTTGAAGGGAGAGCCCCGCGCCGGCCGCACGAACCAGGAGCCGAGTCCTGCCTCCATCCCCCCACCGGTGAGTGTCACGGGGGAGTTCAGAGGGAGGGGAAGGCAGTGTCCGAGCGGCCCCGTCTGGCAGCGGGCCGCTCCGCCATCGATCCAGTTGTTCTTTTTCGAGCCTTGAGGGCTCCATGGGGGCATAATGACTTTCGGAGTCCACGAGATACACAGTGCAGAGATGCCTTCATGGCGTCCCCGGTTGGCAGCGGGCCACCCTAGCCTGTCAATATTGATCTACAGGGCCTGAGGAGCGCGTCCTGAGCCCAGTGGCTCCAACGATGGGGCTAATTGGATTTAAAGAAACCCCTAGTGCCTGACTGAGGCCCCACGGCCAGGGTACATTTCGGGCGGCCCCGGATGGCAGTGGGCCGCCCCAACGTTATTCCTAGAGCCAGGGGGCTCCAATGCACTGTTGTTCATTCACAGCCAGAGGGCTCCAACCTATTGCACAGTGTTTGCTCCTAAGGGCTAGTGAGAGCCCCAGTCGCAGTTTTGAGTTCACAGCTGCCCAGCAAGTAGTGGGCAGCTGCACCGTTTAGGTTTTGCTTCTTAGGGGACTTGTTCTTTGGACTCAGGAGTGAGTCGCACTCCTTCATCCCTACTTTGGCCTTCCCCAGCTGCGCAGCACTTAGTGCCAGCTGCAGCGTTTAGGCCCCTTGCTATTGTCCCCAGCTGCCCAGCAAGTAGTGGGCAGCTGCTACGTTTAGATGGCGCGACCTGGACTTTGATGTGAGTTATGCGCTAAATGTGATTTCTGCGCTAAATGTGATTCATGTGCTATGATGATTCATGCGCTAATGCTTTGGTTTTTAGGAAATGTACTGTGTGTAGTATGTTTTGCGCACCCTGTGTTCTGACACCTCTGAATGTGTTTTTATGCATCATGTGTAAAGCTTCTGGCCTACACCCCTAAATGTATTTTTATGCTTAGGTGGTTGTTTTTCCTAGTATAGTTATGCTAGTGAGTTCATGTTTCCCTGCGTGATATTTTCCTAAGGTGGTTAGGGTTGCGAAGGTGGTACTTACCTTTTACCAGTGGTTACTGGTTGTGTGCTACATTTGCTATTTGGTGCTACAATTATTATATGTTCTAAAAGTGCTTATTCCTGACAGTGGTTCACGTGGCCCTGTCCCTTGTATGTCATCCCTTGTAAATTCTGCTCAGTGCCAGTTGGCATAGTGTAGATAATGTGATTACTATTCTAATGTGTTTGGTATAATACAAAGGCTATTTTTGATATAACCTTGTTTGGAGTTCCTTTTGTGGGGGGCCTGGGATGTTGTTGCTGGTGTGTGCGTGCTCAAACACTTAACTTACATTGCCTCCGGGGTAAGCCTTACTGCTCATGTCACGCTACCAAGGGGGTGAGCAGGGGTTATCTTGGCGTGTAACTCCCTTGCCGTGACTAGAGTGGTGGTTTCTGCCTGGTTTTGGCGCCAGCCTTAGCCAACCAGAAATCCCATTTCTAACAAAACTGATATACGGACCATCTGCTGCACCATGAAGACAGTATCATACATACCATTTCTAGTCGTACAGACTTAGGAGCATTGACCACAACAGAAAAGGGTGAGGTGGAATTGTTCTCTCAGACTATAAGGATGCAGTGTTATAATCCATATAGGTACCCCAATATAGGCTCAGGTAACATCCTAACCTTTCACATATTTTCTTCCCTACATTACAGACATAACGGTTCTGACCTTTTACCTAGATACGACGCTGCACACAGAACAAGGGATTTTCCCCGGTAAAAGTCCCAATCATTATGCATGAGGATACTTGGAAACTCAACAGAACTACCATCTCCTGTATAATAACTATGTATAAAGTTAATTCCTGACGTCATCCTAAATCCGACAAGTGGCACAGCAAGGTAGAACCCCGGGGAAGACTTTGCGTATATAAACATCACATCTTGCTGAGACAAACGGAGGAGATCATGATTTCCCTGCCGACACACTGACGCAAGAAGCTGAGGTTCCTGCATGCAGATACTCCAGCTCACAGTGGTCTAACATCCCTTGCAGGGTGTCCAACTCGAGACCAAGACGGGGTCCCACAATCTCTCACTTCAGGTAATGGGGTTGACTTTATCCTAGAGGGATTTTTGGCGTAACACCTACATACATGCTAGGTACACTTAGGTACATCTAGTTAGCGTAGCATCATAGGAGTGCACATTTTTATTGTCATGTATTTAATATACTTGCCTGTATTCATGGTTATAGCAAAATGGTAGAAATCTACCATCCCTTTACTTTCCTAGTGCTTCTAATCATTTATATCTGTTACTGTCTAATGGTTGTTTCAGCACACCTATTTTACAGTAGAATAACAACTGTTCAATAAATGCTTATAGAAAAATGCCCATATTGTTTATTCTGTGTATCTCTCTGAGACTACGTAAGCTTGAGTGACTGAGCAAAAAGTAGTACACGGTTTCCACAGTCCTGAGGGATCAGGGTTGTCATGTTCGATAGTTGCCAAGAACTATTCTCTCCCTGGTAAGAGGAGTTTCTAGTGGCACTGTGAGCTAGCTGGTAAACAGACCAACATACCCGGTGGGGTTGTCTAGAATCAGTCTGACATCAATCCTACAGTGTATGTTGTCTAAACGTGCAGATCCTATATAGGGTTTATATGAACTGCACAACAGCGGGTGATACTAGCTCAGCATTGCATAAAAGTTATCCTGCATGGGTGTGGTGTCACCATTGGGAGTTCACCTCTTTCAACGTACAAAAGATAACATGTGTAAGTGAATATGTGGATGTCTTTAAGCTCATACACCAGAAAACACATCACAAAAAAAGATTCTGAAGAGGTAGAGAATAAGCTAGGTAGAAGCATCAAGCAAGTGCCCACCAGTACTGACATGTAGGATCAAAGACCTAATATCAATGTAAACAATATTGAATCCTAAAAATGTGAGATATTAAATATTGTTTTGAGGAACCGGAATCTGAATTAGGCCTAGTAAAACATATAGTCACTATTAGTAATTAGCGTGATGTACCTATTAGGGCAGTGTAGGTATTCGAGCATTAATAAACTCACATATGCAATATCTTAGGGACTAATATACGCCTTATTATATGTTTTCATCTCCTTGTAGGCAATATAGCTTGACCCGACCAGCTCCATTTTGTGGCCTAGTCTGCTTGCAGCATTAGTGGAAACCTACCATTACAGTTAGCTAGAGCCGTTCTCCTGAGAAATAGTCTGACAAATGTAACAAACTGCTGCTTCTGCACGTTAGGCCTGTCAAGGTTATAGGTGGGGGTAGGCTGGATAAGCACATTCCAGGTAGCGCTGTGCGGACTCTCCTAGAGCTAGCAGAAGGGAGTCACCCTCTCGACCTTGCTATAACGAGCTGGGCTAAACTAAGGAAGCTTTGTGTCCCATATATAGTCTTTCCTTTGCACCAACCTGTACCAACTTGTATTTTTCCTTCTTAGGTAACGGTTTCGAAATGTAACAGTATATATGTGATCTGTTGAAAATGTGCCAGCAGTCTTCTCGGCGGACCTCGAGGGGTTAGGTCGCGAGAGGCTCCTCCAGCAGAGTTTGTTTGTTATAATAAACGATTGGACCTTCTACACTGCCAACTGACTGGTTATTGGTAATTGGTTTTAGGGCTATTTGTAAGTATAGCTCTATTGGGTTGTAATTTATTTTTCGGTACTTCAGTTGGCGACTCCACCGGGACTCCGCGTGGGGGTCGTCCCTCTGTAATCAGAAAGGAAAGGGACATTGGGAAGGGTGATCTGGATCGGGGGGGGGATCGACCGAAAAGTTTGGAGGTTGCTCCGCTCTCCCGATCGAGAGAGCCCCAGCTGCTAGTGACCCCACGCCGGAGTCCTTCAGGTGTAACCCGAGTATGGGCCACGTTGGTGTACAGGAGTTGGTAGTGGAGAAGCTCGCAATCGAACCTGAGTGCACCAGGTGAGTGATCTGTCTTGATTTGTGTTGGATATCCTTTGAATTTGAATTTAGAATTTGGTGGCTTCAGGCCACAGAGAACTCAGAAGGGGGTCTGACGGGGAAGTATTGAGACTGCATGGGCAGGCGCTCCTGTTTTGGAATATTTTAGAGAGTAATAGAGATTAGGACCAGACACCTTGGTGTAACTTGTGAAAGAAGTTCACATCCGGCCGGACTGCTCTCGGAAACGCTGACGGCTGAGATTGGGTAGCTCTCGGGCAGATCTGGAGCGGCGCTTGAAAAAGCGGGCTCAGCCAGAATAGCCCGGGAGGTGAACCATGAAGGTTGCCGGATGGTCCGTAGGTCGGTCTGTGGTTTGAAGAAACCTGTGTGTCTATCTCTAGGCACTCTAAGGACAAGACTGTTTGATTTTGCTTCTGGGCCTTTTTATTTCAGAGGTTTGGATAGAGTTCTCCATAGGTGGGAGTCGACGGGCTCCACCTTTTGTTTGAAATAAGTTTGCTTGTCTTTTTATGTCAATGTAAAAACTGTGGTCGATTTATTTGTGTGAAATTGGATTTAATTGTAAACATGGCCATGTGTATGAGAGTGTTGTAAATAACCCTTTCCTTTTCAGCTAGAAGTAGTTAAATTCTAGAGGAGAGGCAATGCCATGTTTTAGTAAGCTATGCTTCGGCTGTATTTGCCGAGGAGGTACAAGATTGGACGAAAGCCAGCCAGCCCCTCCGGAGGGAACCCCCAGCCATGATATGCATTGTAAACATGGGATTGGCCCACTCCTATTTAATACGTTATGGAATAAGTACACCAAAGATAACGTAGAACTACAGTGGCAGCGGACAGGATCTTTTGATGAGAAAAAAATCTAGTATTTGCAAGATCGTCTGTTCGCTAAACGCAGCAGACAAGCTATGTTTGATACTCTTAATAAGTGGCCGAAGGAAGCAAAGCGGAGGCGTATCAGGGCCGAAAAATTAATAAAGATAAAGCAAGGACAGACTGTAACTCAGAAAGCCATTGCTCATGATAAAAATCAGACCGAGCAAAACATCGAGTGTTTAGATAGGCAGTTCAGGTTACAGGTAGACAAAAGTTATGTGACTCGAAATGAAGCCGAAGATGAGATAGAGGATTTATTGGATGTGCGGCCTCCCCCATCGTATGCGCCTCAGCGCATATACCCCGCTGTGCCTCTTCCGGCTACGGCCTCCTTAGCCTCCGCCTCGGAGGCAGACGTGTCTCTCATCCCCCGAGGTACTACTCGTGCCACTCCTACCTCATTGAGAGACAAGGCTACTCTTATCCCTGATACACGGCATCCCCCAGCAACTTCCGGTACAGTTTTGGCAGCCCTGAGTCCCATATGGACATCTCAATCAGTTAGTGCGACCCACGAAGATAGGGAGAGTACTCCATTGGGGGATCCCGATGAAATGAATGCTAGACGATTATTTACGAGAGCCTCTTTGGGCTAAAGTGAGAAAGAGGCTATAGCAGAACAGGCAGTTAAATGGATGCGGAAGGATGTATATACAGTAGCCGACTTGTGGAGTACCATAAGGGATCTCGAACCGGTTATGAAGCAACATGCTTTGCCTCAAATGTCCCGCTATTTTATTGATGCATGGGAACAATGCTTTCAGGACAGATTAGCACCTTAAATATTGTATGATATCTTGGACCGAGCTCATAAGTTCGATGTAAGTCCGGTGGAAGTGTACAAAAACGTAAAAACCTTAGTAAAATACTGAGGCAGAATGTTTGTAAAATGTCCCAACTGGGATTTTCAGCATCCCATGAGGGAAGTGCATCCTATTTTTCCTCCTAAAGTGCCTGAAGCGCATGATGATTATAACCAAGTTACAAGAGCTCGAGTAGACGCACGGTTTCAGGAACAATGGATATATACACCGTGGAAACGAAGCGAGGTCCTTGCTTTAAAATCACAGTTGCCTGACCCTCGTAAGAACCCCACCGCTTACTATAAAGAACTAACCGAAGCCGCAGCATCAGCTGTAAGGACTTTAGCGGATGTCGAACTGTTCTTCGGGTTATTGGTCCCTGTAGATATATAGACAGGTTCATGACACTGATCACTTAGCGGAACTAGGGGGACCTTGGAACTAGTTGAAAGACTGGGACCGAGATCGAAAACCCGGAGACAAGCCCAGAAATGAAATTACTAATCTCCCAGCGAAGATAATTGACTACATGCACACACTGATTCCCCCCCGTAAAGTCGACTGGGATAAATTGACAGCTTGTAAACAGAAGAAAGACGAAAGTGTTTCTGATTTTTTCACTCGGTTTGAAGGAACTTTCATTGATTTCAGCGGACAGGACCTAGCCACGGAAGGCGGGGTCCGGTTCTTTGTAAATCGGTTTGTGACCAACTTGATGCCTGAAATTTCTGCTCAGTTGCAAGCCGCCGAGAGTACCTGGACTACCTCTACTCCCTCCATGATATTAAGCATGGCCCAATATTATGAGCACAGGGAAAATGAGAGCAAGGATAAAGTGAAGAAAAAGGCCAAGGATCTTAAGACCCGAGTATTGCTGCAGCAAGTCATTCGAGGACAAGGAGGAGGGAGAGGAGTCCGAGGGCCAGTATCTAGAGGGGTGGAGACAGGCAGAGGCGCAGGTGTGGCCCCGCCGTTAGGGATAAATCAGTGTGCTTATCGTAAACAGGAAGGACATTATAAAGCTCAGTGTCCGTTACTGCTTGCCCAGAACGGAGCGGTTCGGGGATGAGGGAGTGGGCGTGGGCGAGGTGGCCCAGACCGGAGTGATATGTATAGGGAAGAAGCTGCTCAGGGCAAGCCTGAACGGAACCACTTTGATAACCCTCAAGGTAGGCAATACTTTATTGAGGATTACGCATTTGGAGATCAGGATGGATATGTTCATCCATAGGAAAGCCAGGGACAGAGTAGGGGCCAAGTGTCGATCCCAGTCAATCAACAAGGACCCTATGTGAAAGGGGAATTGATGGGGACTTCTGAGAATTTTCTAAATGACGCAGGAGCAATGAATAGTTCTGTTGCTCAATCATTGGTTCCAGGGGTGGCTTTGTCCGGGCAAAATAATGTATCTGTGGGATTTTTAGGAGTTCCGGTGGTAAGCCCCATCTCTAAACCCCTCCCCTTCACTATTGGTCCTGTTACTATTGATTCGCCTTTCCTGTTGACTTCACATTGTGGTGAAAACCTGTTGGGTTTGGATATGTTGAAGAAGTTGAACGCGAAAATATATTGTTCCCCAGACGGTGTTTTTTTAACGATACAACCCCACACAGACAATATGAAACAATGTTTTGCTAAAAATGAACCTCTTCCCCCTGAGTTTGATACCATCCCTACTGCCTTATGGGCAACAGGGGATGCGAATGTTGGTAAATTAGACATCCCACCCGTCCATATCACACTGAAACCTGGTGTGAAATTACCACGTATACCTCAGTACAACATTTCGTCAGCTGGAGAGCGAGCCTTGCTCTCAATTATTCAGGACTTAATTGACAAAGGGGAGGTTGAGGAAACAGCTGCAAATGTTTGTAACAGTCCTATTCTACCGATTTTGAAGAAATGTTCTGATTCTGGATCCCCGGGGAATATTGATGCATATCGTTTTGTGATAGACCTGCGGGAGGTTAATAAGATTGTAGTGCCCAAGTACCCTGTAGTGACTGATATTACCACTATACTCACAATGATCCCACCAACTGCCCAATATTTTTCGGTCATCGATCTGAAGAATGCCTTCTTCAGTATCCCCATTCATCCTGATAGCCGGCAGATCTTAGGCTTCTCGTTATCTGGCCGAAGCTTTAGATTCTGTCATGCACCTCAAGGCTATACTGAAAGTCCGAGCATCTATAGCCAGGCCCTTAAGGCCCTGTTGGACGGTTTAGTTTTGCCCGCAGGCAACGTGCTCTTGCAATATGTAGACGACCTGTTGATAGCACCCGACACTGAGGAGGGTTGTAAGGATGCCACCGTTAAATTACTGCACCATCTGGCGGCGAAGGGTAATAAGGTGTCCCTGTCTAAGTTTCAATACTGTCGACAGGAGGTGACCTACTTAGGTCATCTACTGTCGAAGGAGGGTAGGCGTTTCACTCCTGAACGTATTACTACTATCTCTGACATGTCTGTCCCTTGCACTCAACGTGAACTTCATGCTTTTCTTGGCATCACTTCTTACTGTCGCCAATGGATACCTAATGTTTCTCTTCTTGCTAAACCTTTGTTGCATTTAACCACTAAAGATGTGCATGAACCCCTCCCTTGGACGGATGAATGTCAGCATTCTTTTGATTCTTTGAAATCTGCTCTTTGTTCTGCACCCGTCTTGGGTACTCCTGATTACTGTAAACCCTTTGTACTATACGTGCATGAGGTCGACGGTTGCTCGCTTTCAATGTTAACGCAAGGATTTGGTGGTAAGCAAAGACCTTGCGCTTATTTTTCGGCCACATAGGATAATGTTGCCAGAGCACTTCCTAGCTGTCTGAGGGCCACTGCAGCTGTTGCGGTGGCCATCCGGCAGTCGGAGGGGCTCGTTCTCAATTCCAGCCTAACAGTGATGGTGCAACATGCTGTGGATGCATTGTTAAATAAAAGTAAGACACAGCATCTTACGAGTGTACGCCTCACTGGTTATGAATTGACACTATTTGCTCCACATATTACGATTATGCTATGTGCCACCTTAAACCCTGCCACATTGTTGCCTCACCCTTCACATGAAACTACAAATGATGTACATGATTGCATATTTCGAACTGAGGAAGAAACAAAGGGTAGGATTGACCTCACTGACATTCCTCTATCTGACCCTCAAGGGGAATTATATGTGGACGGGTCTTGTTTCAAGTTAGCAGATGGCACAACAACAGCTGCATATGCAATAACCACACTAAAAATGGTAGTTGAAACATCTCGAGTTCCCTATCGATCTGCCCAGGCTGCTGAACTGGTGGCCTTATTACGAGCCTGTGAATTAAGTGAAGGACTCGAGGTTAACATCTATACAGACAGCCAATACGCCTTCGGTGTGGCCCATAGCTTTGAGCAGCTGTGGAGGGAGCGTGGTTTCCTCACCTCTCATGGTCAGAAAATACAGAATGGCCCCTTGGTGTTACAATTACTTGCTGCCCTAACCTTACCTAAGAAGCTAGTCATAATAAAAGGCAGTGCCCATAAGGCAGTAGTGGACGAAGTGGGTGAGGGGAATGCTTTTGCTGATCAGGTTGCTAAGCAGATGGCTCAGTCCACACTATCAGCTATGTTTGTAACTTCTTCTGCAAAGTTGGTGGAAGAATCTGATTTGTTCAATAATACCATAGATAGTGTGAAAGAAATACAGAAAGAAGCCACTCTAGTTGAATTGGTGCGATGGGAGCAGGAAGTGGGAAGATTGGATGAAAATAACTGTTGGGTTGATTTGACGGAAAAGCAAAGATGGCTGTTACCCAATGCCTTGGTACAAGCCGTCGTAACTATGGCCCACGGTCCAGCCCATATTGGAGCTAAAGGAATTTGCGCTTTGCTGGACCCAGTATGGAATAACCCCAACATTCAAAGGACGGCTGTGCATTTGGTCCAATATTGTATGGTCTGTTTGCAACACAATCCGGGAAAGGGAGAAAGTGTTTTGAGTGGGAACTTTGCACCCCCAACTTTACCGTTTGAAGTACTCCAGATGGATTATATCCACATGGAGAGCGTCAACAACTTAAAGTATGTTTTGGTAGTGGTTTGTGCCTTTAGTAAATGGGTTGAGGCCTACCCAACTAAGGAGAACACTGCTTTGGCTACAGCGAAGGCTCTCATCAAGGAGTTTATCCCTAGATACAGATTGCCCCGTTTAATTTGGTCAGGCAACAGGGGACATTTTCATGGGACCTTGTTAGACATATCTGTGACGGGCTGCAGATAAGACAGAAATTCCATGCAGCTCGACACCCTAAGTCGGCGGGATTAGTGGAAAAGTATAATGGGATTTTGAAACTAAAAATGGCTAAGATTCAGGAAAGTACTGGTTTGAAATGGCCCGATACCTTGCCCCTGGCCCTCATGTCATTACGAGTTACCCCTCACTCACGTTCTGGTCTCTCTCCTTACGAAGTAATCTTCGGGCGACCTGCTAATATATGGGGAGTGCCCAGACCACGGTCATTTACCGATGTTTAATATCCTATGTTGATTGATTACTTGTATACTTTGACTAAAGACCTCCGTTCTATTCACCAGCAGGTAGCATCTGTACTGCAGCCCCTGCCAGAGGGCACCGGACATCGACTGGAACCTGGCCAGTGGGTACTAGTCAAGAAATACGAACGAGACACCAGCCTGGCCTCGAGGTGGTCCAAGCCCTACTAAATCCTTCTTGCCACGCGGACGGCTGTAAAAGTGGATGGGAAGAAACACTGGATCCATGTTTCTCACCTCAAATGGTTACCACTCCCGCTTCCTCATTATCAGCAGCACTCTGGTGGAATTTTGACCCAGGAAAGTGAGAGAGCCACTGTATTTGTTCCTTTTTCAGACTCCTGTGAAACAGAGCAAAGGCAAGAAGAAGGAGTGACGGTATCGGGCAAAACGGACCCAGTTGAATCCGTAATTGCCCTTAATCCTATCACCGATATTGCAGTAAGCAGAGGCTCTGATGAAGGGAAAGTACCTTCTTTGCTATTTTCTGATCAGGAAGTTCCGGGTCATGTGCGATACAACCTACGGCCAAGAAAACATCACGGTGCCTCAGACACCACGGCTAGGAGATAAGGAAAGACTTAAATAGAAAGGGTTTGCTAGATTTCGAGTCTGAGGTACTGAGCGAGACACTGGATTGAACTCGTTGAGAGCTGGAACTTTTTTGTTGTGCTCTGTTCAGAAAGAAAGACTGACACATGTAAACGGCCAGGTTGTACATTGGATTTTCTTGACGATAACGTTTTGTTTTCTTGAGATGAACGATAGGAGTCTGCCTGTGAGACTCTAGACCAGTGGTTCCCAAACTTTGTTGACCCGTGGCTCCCTTGAACTAATCGGCAGTTGGCCGTGGCTCCCCACCATTTATTTTTACCGGTGTAAGCCCGACCTCGGGAGTACTTCCAGTTGTCTTCCTTAAAGTAATTGGGACGCAATGAAGGTATTATAATGATGTTAGTAACAAAATAAGAAGATAACAGTTGTTTAATAAAAACTTGTTAGGTGAGAAACAAAGTGGTAAATACCTCCAAATTCTGAGCTCCACTCCATTGTAAATGGGGCATAACATGAAGGTGTGGCATTAAAGCACCTGACTCTGTTGTTTTGCCTTTTTACCCGGAGTTTTTGCAAATACAGTTTTGGAAACCCATGATTGGAAAACTGCAAGGTTGCAGTCATGACTGCAAAATACAGATGTTTCATTTGTGTGTGCTTTGCTTTATTCCCAACAGTCCTGGTTAATTTCGGACTATTTACCACCCCCCCCAGACCTGCCACTGTGCGCTCCCTGTAATGTACCTTTTGCTACCTCTTGTATTTTGTTTGCTCATATTACTGCCTCATGTAACTTAACGTTTGCTTTTGTAATTTGGTCACTTGTAATGTTCTCATGTATCATTACTGTTCCTATTGTGAAGCGCTCTGACATCTTCGGGCATTCCACGTAGACCTCCCTTCACACTATCTCCCACTGAAAAGCAGAGAACACACGGGTTCAAGAAAGACTGGAAAAGCCACCGGAAAGCTGGAAAAAGACTTGAAAAGCAACTGTTCTGAAAGGTTTGATCATCTGGCTCGCTTTTAAAAATGTATGGCTTGTAGAGAATCGAGTGGTACTAGAATGAACCCTCGTTACATAAGGATGGTCATGGAATCATATTAAAGTGAGCCCTGCTTTAACCTGAAATAAAAGATACACCAGGCTAAAACATCATATTAATGTCCCCGCCGACGGTACAGGTGTGTTTGAAGAGATAATAATCTAGTTAAGACTTCAAGCCCTTGTATGCTGTGGCAGTTTAAACCTCTTGTAGTGGCGAAGACCCTCGGTTCATGTGTCTCTTGTCTAAGAATAGCCTCTGTGCAGGTCCAGACACCCAGGTGACACAGATTGGATTAACCTCCTTGATGTCTGGTGAAGTGCACATGGGGCAGAAAAATATAAACGGGGTCACAGCTCCCCAGAGCACCAGGCAGAAGGGACAGACCCCCATGTCACCTCTCTCCTCTTCCACTTGGAGTAAGCAGGTTTAAGGGAAGGCAGACAATTCTAAAGCGATATTAATATGAAAGTGCAACAGTCCTGCATTTATTCCAGCTCATTATTAACCATGGACAGACATGGAAGGTGCTGTTAGATTAACACTGAACAAAGTGTCTCTCTCTATCAGCAGTGTAGCGTCGCTGTGAGCCTATTATAATCAGCATATTCCTCTTAATCAACGGGAGACAACCAATGTTCACTGGAACCAATTGTCACTCCACTTCAAAGCGATATAAAAAAAAGAAGACACGGAAGTCGCTGTCATAAAGAATATCTGGACTCCTCGAGACATGGCCAAACTGGCTACATCCGTTTTGCAACTTAAAAGTCCCAGTAGATTTTAAGAGCCGCTGCCTTCTTAACTTCACTTCCTGAGTGCGCTGTTCAGGACCATTCTCTTCAATGCCGGTTGTGTCCGAACATGTACAAGATGCCGTTTTTTGAGCGATTCTGTGCGATAGTTACTTACGGGTGAATTTCCAATAATAATATTAATAAAAGTTTAGCAGTATGGGGAATAATCCTATCAGACAGAACACCGCTTACGTACCGATTTGAACAGGGTCCTACGAGGCGAGGCATGGCAGGGCAGGGCGCAACACGGGGGTCACCAGCAACGTTTCACCGATGCTCCAAGCAGGGCACAAAACAGGGGTCACCAGCCACGTTTCACCGACGCTCCAAGCAGGGCACAACACGGGGGTCACCAGCAACGTTTCTCGGACGCTCCAAGCTTAAGTACAGCGCGTACATGCGTGAGTACGTACGCACGGAAGCGTATGGCGGCAGTGTGTGGGCAAAACCATTTCAAAGGTAGTGTTTTAAACCCCCCGCATGTTGGGCTGCAATTCATATGACCTACTTCCTGTGTGGCGGCGTGGCGCCCCTGGCTGCTCATCACGGCGCACCAGAGCGCCGCGGCGCACAGTTTGGGAGCCACGGCTCTAGACGGACTCAGGGAGAAGAACCCTCTGGCAGGACGGACTGCTGTGCCCGAGTTTAGCTTTGGACTTTTAGTTAGGTATGTACCCTTTTGATCGTATTGTACCTGAAGAAGAGCGTCCTTTTGCACCACAATATTTGCCATTCTATGAGCCAATGTTTTCTGCTTGGACCATGCGTGTAAAATTAGTCTTTGTGTTAGTAATAGCAGTTATATTAGCCATTTTTATGAGTATATTCGTATTCTTAGAGTATAAATATCCTATGCAAGCGATGATGCCCTCTACCATTGCCCCGCCTGAGCACTTGATGTTCACCTTAGCACCACATAAGGAAAGACACCGCCAGATCTATGCTAAGAATGTATTTGTAGAAATGCTCCACCAAACCCATAGTAGTACTAATATGACCGATTGTTGGGTTTGTGGACTCCTGCCATCAGTTATGCATAGGATATTGATAGGGGATTTACCCAGCTAAAGTCACCGGGACCTGGGCTATCTAAATAGTTATAGGAAGGGGTCCCAGTTATATAGGAACAATAAGCAAGAAAAGTAAAAATATAAGTCAACCAAACAACAAATCAGTCCACACTGTTTTAATCACAATGGGAGCGTATATTAAATATACAGTATATTCGAACAATAAATTAGTGGTTTGACAGTGCCCCAAATTGGGAGAGGAGGTAAGGAGGGGGGGTGGTAGGTGATCGTGTGAGGATGAAGTGAAAGAAGAGAAGGATAATTCTTAAGTGACAGTACAATCAACAAATATAGATCATTTGTCAATGTTACATAATATGTACAGAGACCAGGACCATCAGTTCAAAACAATTATTTCAAAGGAAAGCATACTCCACATAGTTCAATGAATGAAAACAATAGGGCGTGAAGTTGATATTCAAAGGCAGGTAGTTGTCGACGTTTCGACCCTCATATATGCAGGTACTAGTGCTATCCTTGCTGTGGGGTCTTCATCAGGACTGGAGAGTGGGACACATAACCTATTTAATATATAAATATATGATTTAGGCACGGGAAAGAGTATCCCTTGATATATCATAACATGGTGGCAGATCGATCCCATGACAGGATTGGTAAGGGGTTACAGGCTACAATGGTGCTCGAAATAGTTTCAGGATCGATATCAATTAAATGCTATAATTGTGTGAACAGAGTACAGTTACTTTGATTGGGCTAAACAGTCACAACGACTTGTTATACATTGAGGAATAATTGAATAAATGAGGACAGGAGCCGTTGGAGATATCAGTTATGCATAAACACGACCTATTTCTTTCACTGCCCTTCTCATATTTAGGTAGCTTTGAAGCGTGTTTCCAAATGTTCTATACCATGTCTAACCATTATGTGGAAAACCCCAAACAGTATTCAGAAAAGGATTATAATATGATTGTAGCTTACATTGAAACGCACCAGGGATTCGATCCAGCAGGAAATGGGGGAGAGGGGTCATTGGACCCGGATGCTTGTATGAATTTGTATACTATTAATGAAAACAGTACTTGGTTAAGAGATAAACTTTATGATTTTACTAAATTTAATCATTCTCAGTATTTTCAACAGTTTGTCACCAGGAATGTCACTAGTGAACGCATTATGCCCGTCCCTATTTTGAATACTTCCTCCGATTTTTGTGTGCAAGGACTTGGACACGTTCAAGTTCGAAATAGCATCTGTAATTATACAAATAGAATGAAAATCTTCAGCAGCTCTCTACTGTTGACACCCCCGAATGTGTATTTTGTATGTGGGGAAAATGCTTACACCTGGTTACCACGGGGATGGGCAGGGCAATGCTACCTATCTTTCCTGTACCCCCCTGTATACATAGCACCATCAGATTATCATAAAACCCACCAACTTCATAGCACAAAAGTGGTTTCCAATAGACAGCGAAGACAGCTCGGAATGACTGAGGTCAATCAAACCAATACTTCCTTACAACAGTTTACAGATTTTACTAAAGGAGTGGTCCCTTTCTGGGGGGCAATATTCAATAGAGAAATAAGACGATTATCCAGAATAGTTGAGAATGTCATTAATATCACTACTGAGATTATGACAAATATTACTGTAGAGCTTCAGGCTACGAGGCTCGTTTCGCTCCAGAACCGGATGGTTCTTGACGTTATCTTGGCTGATCGGAGAGGAGCATACCGGGTGATCGGCAGCTCCTGCTGTGTGTACATTCCAGACTCCGCCCCCACGGTTCATTTGAGCTATTCAGAAATTGCATCGCATTGCGTCGGAAATGCACACTGAGAATGGGTCCTGGTCACTCTCCGGCTGGTTTTGGGGGCTTCTATCTACTTGGGGTTGGAAATTATTGATGATAGTAGCTGGAGCTGCAGGTATCCTCTTTACTTGCTGCCTTTGTATGCAATGTGGTCCAGCTTGTTACTCATATTGTGCTACCAAATTGACAGCCATGCTCGTCCCTTCTCCTATCCCTTCTAAGTCTCAGATGCTCCAACAGGAGATTTGTGAGTTAATGGCCATTGATGAGGAAGTTTTCCAGGATTAGTACTTCCTTTAGTTAGCTACATCACGCTAAACTTTTTACTTATTACGATAAAACAAATATCACAAATAAAAATATTGCTACCTTTAAATAAACATATCAAATGTCAAAATATCAAAACGAGGCAAACACAAAGAGATGCTGGACAGAGTGCTGAAATGTTTCAGACCCTCACCCCCAGTCACAGGTCTGGGTTGAATCCATCATCGTTCTTTAGCTCACTTCACCACCCCAGTTCATACCCAGAGATGATGAACGGAGTGCTGAAACAATATCAAAACATACATTCTCCAGTATTGGGGTGTCTTTTATAGATTCACATGCCTGGATCATCCCCGTCGTCGGAGTGGGTGTCCCACGGTACATAAAAAAAGCAATAATTATGCGCATAATAACCAAAAACCCTTGATGGTGTACAACCAGGAAGTAAAGTAGCCCAAAGCTACCAGAGAAAAACTTCCACACCTATGACTATTCTAGTCGTTATATACAGTCCAAACTGCAGCCAATCAGGCCACAGCACCCACCAGAATGTTTTCCTCAGAGGCTCAGGTTCTCAGATTTTCTACCGCACGTCGTGTGAAGGGAGTGTCCCTGAGCTCTGCTCAGTACTTCACTATCTACATTTCAAGATGTAATCTGCTAAGAAATATCTCTTTAGGCCTTGGGAATCTGCTATTCCCCACAAAAAGTGCATCTACTGCCTTTATCCAGATCATGACGTGAGAAATTGTAAGATTTGCAGGACCTTCCCTCAGAAAACCCTCAGAGATAGAGAAGGTCGCCTACTTCTGTGACTACAGAAAATTAAAGTTCAGGATAACCCTTTATCTGAGGTGGGAAGTGTGGCCTTAGGTTCATCCGTGTCCTCCAGGAAGAGGAAGATTCATCTTCTCCTTGGCTAAGGTGTCAAGAAAAGTTCAACCCTCTAGTGTTCTAGATTGCCTTCTTTAAAAAAGGTTTCCCCACCTTCAAAATCAACTCCTGTGTCACCCCCAAGAAAGACTGGAAAGTCTCTGGCGTCAAAAAGGCTTCCTGAGAAAGATTTTCCTCAGAAGAAAACCCCGTTGTCGACTGCGTCGTCAACAGCTCCTCCGTTGACGATTCTCATTGTCGACGCTACTTCAACGTCGACAGCTACCTTCTCATCGCCGAGACCTAAGATGATAATGTCGTCAACTTCATCTCCGTCGACGCTGGTCTCTGTGGCAGTTAGACCCATCTCATCAATGAAGGAAATGTCATCTATTGTTGATGCTCCGTCAACGACGATGAAGGTTAAGAAGATCCTGTCGATGGTTGCATCATTGACGAATACTGCCTCGTCATCGACAAAAACTACCTCATCAACGAAGACTGCCTCATCGTCGATCAACTGCTTTCTTTATGATTTTAAAGATCAGCCGCGAAGGCAAGTAACGACCATTCCCATCATAGATTTAATCTGGAAGAAAGGGTTAAAGATCATGGCAACAGTCTTTCCTTGGTTGGACAAAAAGTATAAGGCACCAGGCGACTCACCTGCATGCCTCGTAGGACAGCCTAAAGCTGATTCGGTCTTTGCCCAAGTGGCTCAGAGACGGGCCAGGAACCCCTCTTCGCCTATAACTGCTCCACCAGACAGAGATGGTAGACGGCTGGGTTCCATTGGGAATAAAGTCTCCACTATGGCAGCAACAAATGTCCGTGCCGCAAACTCTCTAGCAATATTAAGGAGATATGACAGGCAGATGTGGTCAGACATCTCTCCCTATGTTGAAATGCTACCAGAACCTGCAAAATCCAAGGCAAGGAAAATCTTACTGGAAGGAAAATGTACTTCTGCGTAAATGATCGACGCAGCAGTGGATGTGGTGTCTACAGGATTCAGGCAGCAAGCGGGTGCAGCAGTGCTAAGGAGGCACGGTTGGCTGAAATCTACATCCTTTCGCCAAGAAGTCCAAGCTAAAATAATCAACATACTATTTGATGGGGAGTTTCTCTTTGGCCAGCATGTCAACTAGGCCCTTCAGGCTATCAAAAAGGACACAGAAACGGCAAGATCACTGGGTAGCCTTCAGTTCTGTAAGTTGTCCTTTCGAGGTGCTAAAGGACATGGATCCTTCTCCAATAGAGGGGGCTACAATCAACAGAGGTCATACCAAACCTCTCAAAGTAATCAGAGATATCAACCTTACAAGCAACAGTCATACGGACAGCGAGGTAACTCCTACTCGCAATCAAGAAGGAAGCCCTCCTACCGTGGACGAGATTCCACCAAGAAACAATGAGACACGCCTCCTGCCACCATCTCTGCCCTTCCCCCAGTCAAAGGTTGGTGGAAAAATATCCCAATTCTACTCGAACTGGTCCGCAATTACTACAAACAGGAGGGTCCTGGATATAGTGGCCAGAGGCCACAATTTGGAATTCATCAAGATCCCTCCAAATTCTCCTCCCAAGGGCCCACCTCCTGCTCATCTCAAGGAGCTGTTTTCCCAAATAAATGTGATGATTTGGAAGAGAGCGATTGAAAAAGTCCCTCATTTGCAAAGAGGAACAGGATTTTACTCAAGATTTTTCATTATACGGAAAAAGGCGGGAGAATGGCACCCCATTTTCAACCTGCGCGCCCTCAACAAATACCTGAAAAAACTGTCCGATATTAACACTTCAAGAAAACCTCCAGCATCTTTCGGTAGGGGATCACATGGCCACCCTCGACCTTCAAGACGCTTATTTTCATGTGTCCTTCCCTTTGGACTACGGTCAGCACCCCGTGTGTTCACAAAAGTTCTAGCTCCGGTGGCCGCAAACCTTCGCTTAGAAGGCATTCAAATCTTCCCATATTTGGACGATGGCCTTATCAAGGCGAATTCTTTTTCAAAGGCAAGCGCGCATGTTCAAGGATGTCTATCGATGTTCCATTCTCTGGAACATCGATAGACATTCCTGGCGCAAGTACCAAATTTCACCATCACCACGGACGCTTCCCTCGAAGGATGGGGGGCACACCTTTAGGGAATGACGGTCAACGGGAACTTGAATGTACAGCATAGGAAGTGGCACATCAACCTCCTGGAGTTGCGAGCCATTTTCTTGGCCTTGACGTTCTTTCGAACTATCATCCAAGGGGCTTAAGTACTGATTCGGACAGACAACACTACGAGTATGCATTACTTAAACAGACAGGGCGGTACGAAGTCGGCCCTGCTCTCTCAACAAGCCCAGGAGGTCTGGGACTGGGCACTGCGTCACAAGATCAACCTTTCAGCTGTCTATGTTCCATGGGTCTCCAATACCCTAGCGGATTCCATCAGCAGATCTGCAACATCCAATCACGAATGGGAGATGCATCAACCGACATTGGATCGAGTCTTCCGGGAGTGGGGCTATCTCGATCGGGACCTGTTTGCGGCCAGCCAGAACCACAAATGCCCACACTTTGCAAGCTGACTTCCCCACAAGGACTCGTGCAGGAATGCGCTTTCAATGAACTGGTCACAGATATGCCTACGCCTTTCCTCCAATTCCGTTGGTTCCCAGAGTCATCCGCAAGATGAATAAACAGCCTTGTCGCCTCATTCTCATTACCCCCAGATGGCCTCGTCAATACTGGTTCACCGAACTTCTCCTCCTTTCGGAGTGCTATCCCATTAAGTTTCCACCAATACCGAACCGTCTGTCAATCCAGAAGGGCCAGATCTGTCACCCGGACCCAGCATCCTTGAGATTAGCAGCCTGGCTTCTCAACACCTTGAATTTGCACACCTGGATATTCCTACAGACTGTCAAGAAGTTTTAGCCAACGCTCGAGCACCTGCCACGATTAAGACATACAAACTCAAATGGAAGAGATTTTGCACTTGGTGTCAATCTGCCAATTTACATCCAATTCATGCCAAATCAGAACAGATCTTACCGTTTTTTTCTTAAATTGGCAAGCTTGGGTTTATCTCATTCCACGTTGAAAGTGTTCTTGGCAGCTATTTCAAGGTTCCGACAGGATGGTTCCAACTCTCTCTACTCTACTAGAGTTATTCAACAATTCTTCAAAGGGTTATTTCGAATGTTTCCCCCTTTATGGCATCCACCTCCATCCTTGCACCTAAATATGTTGCTCACGCAACTTATGCAGCACCCTTTTGAACCTATTCATGAAGTGAATTTAAAGTTCCTTTCTTGGAAGGTATCTTTGCTTTTGGCGCTGACATCAGCAAGGAGGTTCAGAGACATTCAAGCATTCATGATTAAGACACCTTTTCTACAGTTCACCTCAAATTCAGTGGTAGTTCGTACTAATCCCAGCTTCATGCCTAAGGTACCTACGAATTTCCATCTTAATGAACCGATAATTTTGAAAACTTTCTTTCCAAATCCTCAAACATCTGCTGAAAGAGCCTTGCATTCCCTTGATATCAGGAGATGTCTCTAGTTCTATCTTCAACGAACTGCAACAATTCGGAAATCAGATCAGCTATTTGTAGCATACGGAAGATAACATCAAGGTTACTCTGTATCCAAACAGACCATAGCTCGTTGGATGTACGCGGCGATTAGTTTGTGTCATCAGCAAGCGGGAAGACCTTTACACACCATGCCAATAGCACATTCTACAAGAGCGATTTCCTCATCTACCGCTTTCTTTGCTGATGTGCCTCTTCATCAGATCTGCAGAGCGGCAACTTGGTCCAGCAGACACACTTTTACCAAACATTACTGTTTGGAGGCTTCAAGTGATGCAGATACATCAGTGGGACGAGCTGTTCTACGCAATCTTTTTAAATAAGGTGAGCCTCTATTTTCCCTCCTCCACTATGCTCTTTCTTAGACGCTTATCAACATATTTCTTTTTCAATATCCTAAATTGTTCTGCATATGTTAAACACAATGATATGTATGCAGGAGTATAACTGTGTTGATATTTCATTACATCAGTATGTTTTTAGATATCTTTATGTATATGGATATGTATTTATATAAGCGTCTCACGAGCACTATGTTACTGTACTGCTACCTATTCTGATTCAGGCATGTGAATCTATGAAAGACACCCCAATACTGTAGAAGAACAATAGTTACTTACCTGTAATCTGTGGTTCTCCAGTATTGGTGTCTTTTATAGATTCACATGCAACACGCCCACCTCCCCTCAGAGGCTGATTATGCTCTCATACCTTTAGCTCATTCCTGTGCGAGAAAACCTGAGAACCTGAGCCTCTGGGGAGAACATTCTGGTGGATGCTGTCACCTGATTGGCTGCAGTTTGGACTGTATAGAATGACTAGGATAGTCATAGGTGTGGAAGTTTTTTTCTGGTAGCTTTGGGCTGCTTTACTTCCTGGTTGTATACCACCAAGTTTTTTGGTTAATATGTGCGTAATTAATACTTTTTTAATGTACCGTGGGACTCCCACTCCGACAACGGGGAATGATTCAGGCATGTGAATCCATGAAAGACACCAATACTTGAGAACCACAGATTACAGATAAGTAACTATTGTTCTTATTGACTGCATTAAAATTGCAAAAAAATAAAGACACATGATAACAAAATGATATAAGAATAGTATTTTCCATTAAACAAAAAATAAACTAAATTCTGAAAACATTATAATCATATTATATCAATAAACTGGACTTAAAGCACCCCTAAAATATACATGTAAATACTTCAAATTAATAATAAACTAAACACACTTACGGTAAGTAATTAAATATAAACATTAAACAGAAATACATTGGTATTTATGCATAAATAACACACCCAAAATTAGACTAAAGCAGAAATGTATACATAACATTAGAAAATAAACACTAATTAGCCTCTACCATAAAAGGCTAAAACTAACAAAAGAATTCAGACTGAAGAAACACTAACCAATAAAAACAAATGTGAAGTACACTAGCAAATAAAAATATCTACCCAATAAAAATAACAATATAAATGGAGCCCAAAATGTGATCACTTACTAAACCAAGAATACTAAAGGTGTACTATGACGATGATCTGCCAAATTTCCTACATAAAATCAGAAAACAGAAGTGGAAGAAAGCATACAACGACCTTCAAGTGTAAGTAAAATATTTAATTGGATATACTTAAAAAATGATTTAAGAAACATTCATTTATAAATAACTAACAAAACAACCTTAATTTTTTTATCTAAAAAATGACATTATAGACAAGATACCGGCCCACCAACAAACTCCAGCAATCGAATGCATGGGAAAAGACACGTAAAAAATAAGTGAATCTAATACAGTTCTAAATATCTAGTTAACCAGAAACACAAAATATGAAACTAAAAGCTTTTAGCCCCTACTAACGACCACCAAACAAATAAACCTAAAATAACTATTTCCCCAACAGAAAACAAGCCAAATGATCCATATTGAAACACCTCAAAAGGAAAACAAGAAAAAAATAACTGCAGTTAGCATCAACAAAACATAAACTAGTATAAAATAGAAAATAATTTCCATAATTTTGTATGCACATTTCGAACATAAAGTATACCTAGGCTGTGGGGTTTTTAGGTTTAAACCTATAATAACAGATAAAACCCCACTGAAAGAAAAATAGCCCTCACCAGTGAAAACATATAAACACTGACAAAACACCTCGACAACCACAAACTAAATGCCATTCAAAGAAAGGAAAAAGAGAGTGAAAGACATTTTTTTTCTTCCTGAAGGGGTCAATACAATGTAACTTTGTTATACAAGCTAGCAGTAAGAAAGACTGACTCTGCTTGAGTTTTGTTCTTTAGGGATGCCACTAAAATATTGTTTCTTCTTCCTTTTACTTTTTTTCAGTTTTGTGGCCTTTGGTCTAAAGATGCAGGGTTTAGTTTCATGTTTTCGGTCTAGTTTAATTATTTTATAAACTATAGAGAATCAGGAAATATCAAACTCATATTTGATATTTTGGCTGCATTTGATTCTTTCACCGATAGGTAAAATGGTAGGTTTCATGAAAATCTTTCCTATTATGTGTCATCACATATACCCACAGAGAATTGGTAAAAACCCTTAATACATCAGACCATAGTTTCTATTGGGTTGATATTGATAGTAGGTGAATTGCCAACACCTCAGCTTTAAACATTCAATGCAAGGTATAGTGACAAGTATATATATATCACCAAGCATCTCGGATAGTGGTGAAAACATGACACCAGACTTTTGGAAAACATGGAACGCAGTGTCACTTGTAATGCTCTGCAAAAAAAGGTTCTTTGCAAGTTCAACAAAGATTAGAGTGATATTGTTTGTATTTGCAGTGATTCAGCTCTGTATATAAAAAAGTTGTGTGATAACCTGTCAAAATTGATACCCGAGCTGAAGTGATTCCCTGTAGGAGATCCTTGCCACTTGTTAGATAGTATGCTGAAAGCACCTTTACAATCTTTAGAGTTAATGAGGTATGCTATTGACTTTTTAGTCCATTCTGGTGCACTGTTTTCTTATGCACAGGAACTAAAACACAAATATTTATCATTTCGTGCTTTATGTGGCATCAAAGAAAGAGTCATCCCAACTGGGTCCCTTAGCTGATGGTTCTCAGCCCAAGGGGCTATGAATGCTGAGAGGGTCTTTTCACAGAGGTTTACATGGGAAGGAAAGAGCGAACGCACATGACCCAAAGACTCACTGAAGAAGTATTGTATGGTGTACTACAATAAGATTAATTTGCAAAAATCTATTAGGACCTCATATACACTCTAAGTACACTGTCTATATACCATGTTCTTTCAGTGCAGAAAGCAAGCAATAATGAAAGCAAAACGTTCCATAAACACCGGAAAAACACTTTTTATATTGTTTTTAGTGGCGCGAAAATGTGTAACCACTGATAACTACTGTTTTTTAAGATATTGAAAACATTGAAAAAACCCCACCAGAATATACCAAAAATAGAAACTGAAAACAGGAAAGCCTAAGTATACCTTTTTAAATGTATTTAATTGTATTATAAAACTATTTTCAGATAATAACAGAGCAGGATACATCACAGAAAGTTAAACAATTACTCTATGACATAGGCTACCCTTACAGCCAAGAAAGTACAAGCACCAAAAGCACATACAAAATATTACTTTAATGCTTGCTATGGGAGTGAGATGATGGTATTAATTTGAGAAAAGACAATCACCCCTGAATGTGACCGAAATCGAAGTAAGGCATATACTACAAGATTTAAGAGAGGCAAGCACTAGTTCCCAAGAGCCCACTACTAAAATACTAAACATATACTCCCAAAGGTATCTTATCACATCACAAATCAGCCACCAGCTATATCCACTTTGAAACGCTTAGTAGCACCAGTGACTCTCCTCCTGCCCCTTGGGCTCTGCAACCGGTAGCTCTTGAGCTTCCTCTGAGTAGCTCACCTGTGTGCAGCCCAGCTTATTAAATTAGTAAGCTTTTGCTTAGTTGCATTAATATACATATATCAACATTGAAATTATACAACACTAATAATATTAGTAGCTCTCAATGCATTTTATTGAACATAAGTGGCTCTCAGTACAGAAAAGGTTGGAGACCCCTGCAGATATAAAGACATCCAAATTCCTGCACTCCTAATCACCACACATAATTAGGAACATTTCCTCCTCCATGACAATTTCAATAATGAGAAACACATTATTTTATTTGCTACTGCATATAACTTATTAAAACTAAACCAATGTCAAACATGAATGAGGGATGGAACAACATTAATTTAGAAATACACCATACATGGTGAATACCTGACTATCTAATAAACAAAGTGCCACTTATTACAACTATTAAACCACATTAAAATAAAATAAAATAAACTACTCCCCACATAAAATAATAATTTGCTTTCAAACAAGCCATTATACAAACAATATTTAAACTATACAAATACCCAGCATTTGGAGACATCACCAACAATCTGCTCTAAGTGTAGAATCTGCAAGAAACAACCACTTTGCCTTTGAAATAAAAAAAGATCTGAAAGAAACAGGTTAGTATTAGATTCCTTACCTTAGAATATTCCCAGGCGTCAGTCTGGATCCAGAATTTTTTGCGTAGCAGTACCCCTGCGCGTCGGTAGGCATCGTCTGCGGCCCATCATCCGTCGTCGGCGTCGTTGGCGCTGGGATGACGTCGCCGGAGTACTTAGATGCCGCCCTCGCGCGCTGACGTCAGTTATTCTTTTTTCAGCGCCAGCAAGCGCAGGTCGGAGAAAGTAGTACCCTTTAGTCACTTTTTGACTAAGCTTTTTCGATCCTTTTTGGATCCATTTCAAGTCGAACGACTCCATTGGTGCCGGTAGGTGGTGCCTGCATTGCCTGGGGCCCGACCATGATGACAAGTCATGCCCTGACTGCCGGGCCTTGACGTGGAAGGCTAGGCGGGAGCGGTCCCGTAAGCGCTTTGAGCACCGGCAGTTGGCCCACGCGGTTCGAGGTCCCGGTCCGGAAGGAGGTCGAGGGACCGGTCGCGGGGCCGGAGTCATCGCAGCTCGGCGAGTTGACACCACTCGTTGGGCTCCAAGTTTTCAGGTAAGAGGCACAAGAAATCGAAGAGGCGACATTGCTCTTCTGACTCCCCCCGATGCTCGTGCGACACGGCTGGGGGTTCGGGTGACACCGCCCACGTGGCTCCACCGGAGCGGCAGGCGTTGCAGCCTGCTCCATACCCGCCGGTCCCTGGGCAGAATGCGACGCCGGAGGAGACCGATGCCTTCCTCATGGCCTCGAGGTCGCTCACTCCTCTGTCGGGTTCCGCGGCGCCTTCGGGCCCCATGGCCCCGACTGGGAGCCCAAGCGGGCCGGGTGCTTCGGCGCCGTTGGGTGCTTCGGCCCGGGCACCGTCGGCGCCGCAAGGCCCCACTGGATCCGGTTCCGGATCCGGGTCGCCGCTGGCCGACCTTACGACCCCACCGGCGTCGACCCTTAGGGCGCCGCCCCCGCACGACGCCGTCCCTGGTCCACCCCTCGGTACGGATCTAATGTCGGAGCGGCCTCGCTCGACGCCGCATTCGGCACCGGCCGAAGAGGAATTCTTCGAGGATCTGGGTCCATCCTTTACCCCTGAATTCCAGGAAATGGATGACGAGGGAGACTGGGAGGGGTCTGAGGACCCTCTGGCATGTGAGTGCCAGTCATTTCAGGACTGGACACATGAACTAGGGGAATCCAGTGGCCTGGATACCTCCCCAGACACTGGTTTTGTCTCCCCTCCTATTGTGGCTACGGAAGAGGGGGCTGCTTATAGTGTGGTGCTGACGAGGGCGGCCAAGGCCTTGGCTCTTGAGCTCCCCGTCGCAGCAGTGAGGTCTAACATCCTCACCGAGGTCCTTAAACCACAGGTAAGCTCCCCTGAGCCTCTACTGCCGTTTAATGAGGCTCTCACGGACGTCCTGTTGGGCACTTGGTCAAGGCCCGCTACATGTCCCCCTGTGGATAGGAACGTCGCTAGGCGCCACCGCCGTGCTCCGGGCGACCCTACTTTCCTGTCCACCCACCCCACCCCGGGAGCCTGGTTATCCAGGCCTCTACTTCCCAATCTGCATTCCCGACTGCACCTCCGGATCGGGAATTCAAGAGGTATGAGCAATTCGGCAAGAAGATGTTCTCCTCCCTTAATTTGGGGTTGCGGTCGGTCAACACCGCGTGCCTCTTGGGCCGTTACACCCACTCCCTGTGGGATACGGTTGCGGCCGTGCTGCCTGAGTGCCCAGAGGGAGTCTGGGTGAAGCTTGCTCTAGCTCTTGCGGAGGGACGATACGCAGCGCAGTGTTCCATACGATGTGGGCTAGATACCACAGACTTGCTGGGGAGAGCTATTTCCACGTCTGTGGCGGTTCGCCGCCAGGCCTGGCTGAGGTCCGCCAACTTCTCGGCCAATGTCCAGAACACTCTTATGGACATGCCGTTTGATGGCAGCCACCTCTTCGGTGGCAAGGCAGATAGTGCCCTGGAACGCTTTAAGGAATCTAGGGCTACAGCCAAGTCCTTGGGCCTGTCGGCCTCCCTCCAGCAATCTTCTGCCCAGCGCTCCTTTCGTGGCCACGGAAGGGGCGCCCCCACACGTCCTGCCAGCCACGGGTTGCAGACTACCATTCACTGCGGCGGCGGGCGTGGTTACCGTTGTGGTGGTAAAATGGGACAACAGCGCGGCCAGTCCACATCTGCCCCCTCAGGATCCGCCTCAAAGCCTTCCTAGTCCGAGCTTTCAGGTCCATTTGATGCCAGTGGGGGCAGCGTTCGCCATTACCTCCTCCATCACCTCCTCCACTGGCGCTCCATCACATTGGACCGGTGGGTGCTGCAAATCGTCCGAAGGGGCTACTACCTCCCCTTCGAGGCACCCCTCCAGCCATGCCACCGCAGTACCACCGTGTGTCGGGGGATCACTTGCAACATCTGCAAGAGGAAGTTACGGCCCTCTTGGCCAAGGGGGACTTCGAGCGCGTTCCTGGGCCAGAAGTAGGGTGTGGTTGTTACTCCCACTACTTTCTGGTTCCCAAGAAGGGCAAAGGGGGCCTACGCCCTATCTTGGACCTGCGGAACGTCAACAGCTTCAAGATGCTGACTTTGGCTCAGGTCTTAGCTGCCCTAGACCCGGGAGACTGGATGGTAGATGTGAGAAGTTGGCCTGGTATATAATGCTCACTAATTCTAGTGATCACTTTGTACCATCACAAGCAACCCTTATTGATGATTGGTTGTAAGTCAACCTTATAGACCAGTTATCCTAGTGGTAACGTGGACAAAGCAGTCTTAGGCTAAACTCTGAAAGGCATGTGAAGCCAGCTGTATTACCATACACAACCCCCTTGAATACCAAACGAAAGGACACCACACAGATATATATTGAAAATATATATTGATTTATTAACTAAAAATATCCCCTGGACTCTTCATGAGCACAGAAGCACAAGCGTTAAATCACAAGACAATTTAAAATACACAAAAGTTGCACAATATGGATGAGCCCTAGGGGCCACCTAAACCATATACTAAGAAAGTGGTATAAGAGATACCAATCAGAACGAAAACAGGCCTAGGGCCTTGGGAATCGCTGGAGCTATTCGAGACTAGCAGTGACTAAGTCGGGAAAGGCCCGCGGGACTCGGGTGCAGTGTTTAAAGTGCACGCACTCACCAATGTAAAGTCTATGGTGCGTAAAAAGTACAAAGTTAGTTAGTTCGGAACCTTCCGAGTGACCTAGAACGCTGAAACTTAAGACACAGGCCCTTGAGATGTGTACCAGTGTAGGAACACTGGCGGAGCTGAGTTACCTCACCCACAGGAAGCGGGTGCACAGGGTCGAAGTAGTGTCGGGTTTCGTCACGCTGGTCGATGGTGCTTGGAGCTGAAGATGCTGCAGGCGGCTCGATGTGAAGAGTTCCGGTGGATCCAAGGGTGGATCTGAAGATGTGAAGACCTGAAAGCAGAGGGGACAATGTTCAAAGTCACTAGCCAGTGACTACCATGGAACCAGATTGGAACCAGGCGATGTCAGGTGCAAACAGGCGTTGAGGTGTAGCTTCTCTCTGCAGCCACGTGGACACCGGGGGTCAAGGACGTCCAGGAGTCGGCCACGAGCTGTCCCACGCAGGCTTCTCGCTGTTGGCGGTGTCGGCAACTTGATCGGAGCAAACAGTCCTTGGCTAATGCAAGCCACGCCAGAGTCGAAAAATGCTTACCACTCGAACCAGCAAGGTCAGAGCGGGGGCTCCTTTCTGCAGGAGCTAGGGCAAGTGTGGAGCAACCAGACCCGCAGTGTAGTTCGTCGGTTTCATCGCCAAGATGGCCGCTGACCACGTGGCTAGTGGCCGGGATGGCGCGTCGAGTGGCACAATGCAAAAGGGCCCAACGCAGATCGTGGAGATGCTGGGGGGCTGATCTTTGGTGCAAGGGCTGCTCGGTGGTGGGGGTTCTCAGGCCCCAAAGCACAACGTCGAGGATGCCTCTGGTGCTGCGCTGTCAGCTCTTCGGGTGTCTTCCAAGATGTCCGGTCCCACGTCTCTCGGTGCCTCCACGGGTCCCTTCTGCACAGGGGCTGTGGATCGGGCTCTGAGAAATCTGGGAGTCTGGGTCTTGTCAGGCTCTGGGCTCGGGCTCCGGCGGGAGGCGGCGGCAAAGCGGACGTTGATTCGCTGATTGGTACCTGCTTTCGCAGGGTGGCCACTCCTAGGCCACAAGGGAGATTCTCTTCAGTCTTCTGTGCAGCAGAATGTCGAAGTCCCGACTTCTTCTTCGTGTAAAGTTGATTCAGGATGATCTGCTGTGCAATGGCACTGCTCCCACTCTTATTCCCAATCTGAGGGGTGGATCACCTACTAGGTCCCTCCTCTGGGAGGAACCAGGAAGGGGGGCGGTTACACCCCCTTTCCTTTGTCCAGCTCCTCGCCAGGCCTGGGTCTGGAAAGTCCCAGGACCGGTTTGGACTGGCTTATGCACGGGGACACCTTGTGTGCCCCGGGCATGTCTCAATCTATTCAGCCCTGTCCTACCCAATACACAAAACCCTGTCTGGGGTGGTGCTCGCACCTCCCAAGGCAGGAAACCCTTTGTCCAAGCCTCCCTCGCTGGAAGGACTCCCAGCAGCAGGAGGTCAGACTTGTGTCTGTGGTGGCAGCATCCATTTTGTGATGCTGAGGCTCTGGTTAACTTTAACCGGGGTTAAGGCTACACACATGTTGTGTCCCTCTAGAAGGGTGGAATGCTATCCCCGTCGACAGAACTGTCGAGGGGATAGTATTCCAATTCGTATGACACCTTACTCGGCATGTTTTGATAAAGCCAAACCAAAGATAGCATATAACCGCGAGGATTATAATGCACTTAAGAGTATATGGTATGGCAATATCCCGGAACAGCTTAGGGAGTGGTTCCCGACAGCTGCAGACAGGCTCAGCTCATGCTAGAGCACCATCTCACATATTTCCAAGCACTCTGCCTCCAGGATTGGTGAGGCCTTCCATAGGAGTGGCTGATAGGAACATATGTGTCCAGTTTAAGGGTAGATATAGGGATACTATATCTAAGTAAGAGGTGATTACACCCACTTACCCCAGCTGAGTGATCAGCCAGTTGTGTCAAATATGGAGGCCAGGCCAGGGGTGGCACAATACATGCTGCAGCCCCTGGTAGGCCTTGAATGCACCTATGCCCTGGGTACCTAGGGTACACTGTTACAGGGGCCAACAAGGTGAACCAGTTCCAATTCATAATGCACCTAGAGTGCATTGGCATTAATTTAGAGAGAGAACAGCAGGCTGTGGGTCTTATTAGCAGGCCCACAGCCACATTAAGTCATAAACCAGTGAAGCAAAAAGCAAAAATTTGGGGTGACCATAGGATAGCAGACCCTACTCTCCTACAGTAGAGTTGGACTTGCAGGACACCTATTTCCTCATTCCCGTCCTGCCGGCGCTACCTGCGGTTCACGGTAGGCCACAAGCACTTTCAGTTTACCGTGCTCCCCTTTGGCATTACCAGCGCCCCACGGGTGTTCACGAATGTGATGGTGGTGGCCGCAGCTCATCTGCGCAGGTTAGGGGTTTCAGTCTTCCCCTACCTCGACGACTGGTTGTTGAAGGCAGGCTCGCCCCAGACAGTCGTCAACCACCTCCAGACTACGGCCGACCTCCTGCACCTGCTGGAGTTTTCCATCAATGTGCCGAAGTCGCACCTGTGTCCCTTTCAGAAGCTCCTCTTCATCGGAGCGGTTCTAGACTCGGCGCAGTTTCGGGTTTATCCTCCCGAACAGCGGGTTTGTGATATTCAGGCGCTGATTCCAATCTTTCAGCCGTTATCCCGAGTCTCGGACAGGCTGACGCTGCGGCTTCTGGGGCTGATGGCCTCCTGCATCCTTCTGGTGCATCACGCCAGGTGGCGGATGCAGGCTCTGCAGTGGGACCTGAAGTTTCAGTGGGCCCTGCATCAGGGCATCTTGTCTGACCATGTCTTGATCTCGGAGGGCACTGCAAGACAGTTGCAGTGGTGGCTCACAGACCGCGATTGGGTCAGCGGCAGATCTCTCTCCCTACCCCAACCGGAGCATGTAGTCGTGACGGACGCGTCCCTCCAGGGCTGGGGGGTGCCACATGGGAGATGCGGAGATCAGAGGCCTCTGGTCTCCGGCAGAGTCCCGGCTCCACATCAACCTTCTGGAGCTAAGGGCGATCCGGCTTGTACTGAAGGCATTCCTCCCTTCTGTCCGGGGGAGTGTAGTGCAGGTGTTCACGGACAACACCACCGTCATGTGATACTCCAACAAACAGGGCAGATGGGGTCATGGACCCAATGCCAGGAGGCTCTGCGCCTCTTGGCTGGAACATCAGGGCGTGACATTGGTGGTTCAATACCTGGTAGGTTACCTGAACGCCAGGACGTATGAACTCAGCCGTCGGTGCATGATGGATCACGAATGGCGTCTGAACTCGGACGAGGCGCAAGGTCTCTTTCGGCAGTGGGGGTAGCCTAGGTTAGATCTATTCGCCACAGAAGAGAACGCGCAATGTCATCAGTTCTGTGCATCGGAATTTCCAAGGCGGCGCTCCCTCAGAGACGCTTTTCGTCGCAAGTGGAGCTGCGGTCTGTTGTACGCCTTTCCACCTATACGACTTCTGCCCAGAGTGCTGAAGAAAATCAGGCTCGACCGGGCCCAAGTCATCCTTGTGGCTCCGGACTGGGCACGAAGATACTGGTAACCTGAGCTACTCAGCATGTCAGTCGATCCCCCGATTTGTCTGCCTCTTCAGGAGGACCTTCTGTCGCAGCAGCAGGGGACGGTCCTCCACCCGAACCTGTCCAGCCTCCACCTCTATGCGTGGAGATTGAGTGGCGACAGTTGAGGCCATTTGACTTGCCTCCTGAAGTCTGTGATGTTATTCTGGCAGCCAGGCATCCCTCCACAAAATCGGTATACGCCTGCAGGTGGAACAAATTTGTGGCATGGTGCACAGCAAAGGCTGTGGATCCACTCTCTGCCCCTCTTTCTGAGATTCTCCTCTTTCTTCTTTCTCTTGCCAAGCAGAGCTCTGCTCTGGGCACTATCAAGGGCTACCTCTCTGCCATTTCCGCCTTCTTAAGGCTCCCTGATCAGCCCTCTTTGTTCAAGTCCCCAGTTGTAAATAGGTTCTTGAAGGGCATCACTCATATGTTCCCTCCTGTTCCTTTTGTGATGCCTCAGTGGGACTTGGACCTTGTTCTCCAGTATTAGGATGTCTTTCATAGATTCCCATGCTTGAATATTCCCCGTCGTCGAAGTGGGAGTCCCACGTTAAATAAAATAGCAATAAAAAGAATCCCAATAAATTATGTATATAAAAACATATCACCTAATTTGCAACACCAGAAATACTTATAAGTACCTGGTTAGCATAACCACATAGAAACACATGGAGAAAAGAAAAAACCTGTATAACATATCCATGTCATTATGGTGGTCCAAACTACGGCCAATCAGGCGCAAGCACCCTTTCAGAACTTTCTCCTCAGAGGCTCAGGCCCTCAGATTTTTTACCGCACGTCGTGTGAAGGGAGTCTCCCTGAGCTCTGCTCAGTTTTCTAATTTCTTCTGGTTTTCCAGTGTTTCAACTATGTCTTCAAGTAAGAAGTCTTTGTTTAGACCTTGTTATTCTTGAGGGAAGTTACGGCTCTTCTCTGAGGACCCCCACAAGAAGTGTATATACTACCTCTATCCTGACCATGAGGTAGGCAAATGTAAAATCTGCAGGACTTTTTCCACAAAAACCCTTAAAGATAGGGAGGGTCGTCTCCTTTGGTTGCAAGATTGAAAGACAAGGACTCAGCTCTTTCTGATGCAGAAAGCCTGGCGTCTAAGCATAGCAGTGTGCAGGAACTGCCTTCCCCCTTCTTGAAGAAAATTAAACTTTCTCTCATGGATGCTCCTGCGGTGTCTCTACCTCCTCCTGCTACGCGTACGCCCCCGAGATCTGACTCTCAGGCGTCTTCGGCTTCTTTCAAAGCATGTTTCTGTCAAAAAACGTGCAAAATCGTCGACGGGATCGTCCCGACAACGAGATCTGCCGTCTCCAGCTCGTCGACGACAACAGTGACGACGACAGTTGGTTCTAGCTCGTTGACGGTGGCTGCGTCGACGTCGTCTGCATCAAGGAAGGAATGCTTCAGTTTTAAAACTGTCTCGGTTGTGAAGAGTGCCTCCTCGTCGTCGGTGACTGCTTCATCGACGACGGCTCCGTCGACGGCTCCGTCAACAGCGACTCCATCGACGTCTGTACTGTCGTCGTCGACAACTTCGACGACGACCCCGTCGACGGTGGTGCCATCATCCTTCGCATCTCTGCCTTTGGTGCCACTTTCTTCATCTGGGTCTGGTTCTTCCGCTGTTGACCCTCTGCATCAACGTCGCCAGGTGCCTTTGGACCAGCTCAATATTCCAAGTGACACACAGCCTCCATCACCCCTGTTTGCCACAGGTTTTGAACAGTAGTCTAGTTCTGAGGAGGACGAACACTTCCGGGCAGCAGGAAGCCCTTCTGAACTTGTCATAAAATGTCAAGATTATGGGGATGATCAGGATGGTTCGTATTTACAAGAGAAGGAACCTTCTACTCAGGTTCCTACAGCGACACTACCACTTTCCCTCATTTCCAATCTCCACTATATGTTGGAATATTACAACAGGCGTTTTCCGCCATCTCGCCATGGCTCTCCTTTGCCTTCAGCGCCCGCTCCGGCAGCAGCTCCTGCTGCTGCTCCGCAGCCACCACCAGCAGCGCCATCTGTTCCGGTTGCGACCTCTATTCAGGTCCATGCTACAGTGTACGAGGATGATGATGTTGATGCTCGTCCAGAGCGAGAGGACGGCGAGGTTCAGGATGACGATGATGATGGCAATATGGCAGATTGAGACGATTACCAGATCCAAACACCTTCTCCGACTCCTGCGACTCCAGGAGATTCCCCTCCTGTTGACATCTCAAGTTTCCACCAGCTGATGGATCGAGCGGTGCTCCGCTTTAAACTTCCTATGGTCCAAAAGGACGAAGACTGTTTTCTTTACGACTTTAAAAGTAAACCTTTCAAACAGGTCCGGACAGTCCCCATCATTGATTTTATTTGGAACGAGGGTGTCAAGTTGATGCAAACGCCAAATTCCATCCCGGCACAGTTACCTCGTTTGGAGAAGAAGTATAAGGTGCCCCATGGTTCTCCAGCTTGCTTGGTTGCGCAGCCTAAACCAGATTCCGTGGTCACACAGGCTGCCCAGCGCCGTTCCAGAAACCCCTCTTCTTCAATTATGTCTCCTCCTGATGGCGAAGGTCATCGCCTTGATGCCATTAGGTGAAAATTTCCTACTATGGCTTCCACTACAGCGAGGGCTGCAAATTCTCTGGCCATACTAGAATGCTACGACCGCCAGATGTGGTCTGACATGTCTGCCTTTGTTGCTCTTGTGAGAAGTTGGCCTGGTATATGGTGTTCACTATTCTAGTGATCACCTTGCACCAGTCCAAACAACCCTTATGGTGATGGTTGTAAGTCAACCTTATAGACCAGCTATCCTAGTGGTAGCGTGGACAGAACAGTCTTAGGCTAAAAGACTCTTGAGGGCGTGTAAAGCCAGCTGTTTTACCATATGTAACCCCTTGAATATCAAATGAAAGGACACCACACAGGATAGATATAAAAATATATATGTATTTATTTCTAACACACTCCTCTGAACTCTTTATGAGGTCAGAGGCCAAAGCACATAACAAGACACTCAGTTATTATTTGTTAAGTTGCACAATTTACGGTTAGGCCCTAGGGACGAAGCAAACCATATACTAAGAAAGTGGTATAAGTACCACGTCACGGGAAAAGGAAAGGCCTAGGGCCTAGGGAATTGCTGGAGCTACACTAGATGTATGACGTTACAACGCATACTTTCACAACGCATACCTTTAGAACACATTTTTTACAACGCAACATCCATTACAACGCATTCCATTACAACGCATGCCATTACAGCGAATTTTTAAAAACTACCTTTACAACGCATTCCATTACATCGCATACTACCTTTACAACGCATACCATTACAACGCATAACATTACATTGCATGTAACGTAAGTGAGGTTCCGTGACGATTTGAACCCGTGTTTTCAATATTGTCGGAAATACATAATATTGGTATCAGCGAACCGCAAATGATCCATTTAGCATATCCTGGTGTTTTCGCTACGCTACGAGCAAGAGCACTCCTTTTATAAACACATCTCTGATCTACCCACGGCATCCATCTTAGATCATGGCCGCCATTTTTTGTTTCTTGCCCTCACATACGCAATAACCTCTGATCACTTCATTTCGATTAAGGACACGTAGCCTTAGCCGGAGATTCACCTCTTTCATGACACGTGCACCTTAAACCAGATCATGCTGTAGCTGCATGACTCGACAAAGGCTGCCTCCTCTGCCCGAGGCCGGTCCTGCTAAACTGGTCTTCGTGTCCATTGTCCTGATCACGATTAGGCGGCCGAAGCCGGTAGCCTTGCCCATTTACGACCCACAAACATCTCTTATCCCGCTTTCCTATCTTCCACACCTGGCTCCGTTTCTTTCTTTCTGAATCTTTATTAGGGGGAGGTAACGAAATTTACAATGAGGCGGTCCGGCTCTTGAATGCAATATTGACAAGGGATTGTGATGAACTAGTGGGAACCCCTCTTCGTAGATGTTTGGTAGCAGATTTTATCAACGATTCCTGTGTACGCCAAATATTTATTGTTTATGACACAAAGGTTTTGGGAATGTACCAACATGTGAAGAATTCGCCTGAAGGCCAAAATTTAGTATATAAGGAGCAACCCTCTTTGTACAATTTGAACAGGCTCCTAGTTACTGCCCATGCGTAGTTTCTGTGACTTCTGTGTCCCTGCAGTAATAAACCTTTGGTCTTTGACGCCACCATCGAGAAGCCCGTGTTTCTGTTCATTTGTGCACCAAGGCAGGTGGAACTCCGGGGTCTTTGGGTGTTGTTCCCTGACACCTCTGGACGGAACCAAAAAGTCCAGAACTCCAATTGGCGCCCAACGTGGGGCGACGTCATTCGGTACCGGTCCAAAAGCCTGAAGAGTTCGAGAAGCTTCGTGTGAAGATTCCTGAGGGAGGCGCCCCCCTTCATCGATCCCGGCATATCGCAAAAGTGGCCCGAAGTTCTCTTCCACGAGGGTTCCCGTTCAGGACGGCTGCAGTGGGCCGTTGCCTTGACCGTCGCCCTGTCTTGGACCCGAGGTGCAGTCCTTAGTACAGCGAAACGTGACGGGTTTCTCCTTGGTGACGTCTTCAGTGCCTCAGTTAAGTATTTAGTGGTTGCTAGCTAGTTACTTTGTAAGGGTTGTTAAAATCCTTTTTGGTTCTTGGTTTGGTTTAGTTTCGTAAGATTATCACTGGTTGTTCTAGTTACGATAATCTATTTGGTTTAGTTTGGGTATCGATACATCAGTTCGTTTTGGTAGGCCTAAGTTCTTGGTTCAAAGTGCACATATCTGTTTCGTGTTTTGTTTGTTTTGTGTTCCGGACTGAAAAATGGTAAGTCGGAGAAACTGTATGTTGTCGTGTTTTAGTTGCAACAGTGACTCACGATTGGAGGACTCATGTCTGGTTCCTCCGATTGGGACTCCCCTATATGACTTGTATTGTAAACATGGTGTGGGTCCTATATCTTATAATGAGGTATGGGTCCGATACACTGAGAAAGATGGTGTCCTTAGTTGGCCACTGCATGGTAGTTTTGAACCCGAAATTCTCGACAATTTAGAAGCGAAATTGTTTAGGAAGAAAGCCCGGCCGGCAATGTTTGATTCTTTCCGTTACTGGCGAAAAGAATCCAAACAGAGAGAAATGAAAAGGTTAAAGAAAGAACAGAAAGAGCAAGAAGAGTTGACTCTAGAACAAGCAACTAAGCAGCTGCAGGATAACGAGTGTGAGAAAGCCATAGAGGTGGCCATTAGAGAACACAATTTAGCGATTGACAAGTGCTATCCTGCCTTGCCATCGAAAACAGCTAAGATACTGGAGGATTCTGAAAACGATCCTCTGTTATCTTATTTGTTACGGTCACCTCCACCGTATGCACAAGGTGCTACGGCTCCACCTTTACCGAATGTTCAATTGCCGGTTGCTGGACAACCCGGTATTCCTGCTCCTCAGAATCAAGTTCCCGTACCTCCTGTGGTCAATGTAAATGTTCCTACGGCTCCTCCTCTTCCTGGGTTGCCGACTTCTATACCTGTATCTGTCTCGCTTACACCTACTGTTCCACAAACTATTTTTCTCGATACTCCTACTGTTCCGCTATCTGTTCCTACCTCTACTGTGTTTTCTACATCTGCGAGTGTGTTGACTCCACTTTCTGTTCGTCGGAGAATCACTGATTCTGTGTCTAGTATGCTGTCTCCTTTCTATAAAACCTTAATCAAGACTCCTACTTCCGACTCTGTTCAGAGACGTAGTCAGCTTCCAAATACTGAGGAACGGGGAATTTTAGATTCCACGGCTCTCAGATGGATTAAGAGTAGAAGATATAGTACGAGAGATGTGCTAGATACATTTATGCAGTGGAAAGAACCAACGCAACGGTATGTCTTTGATGAGATGTGCTCGTTGTTACGTGAGGAGATAGAAGAAGACGATGTTGAATCAAATTTAGAAGACTTAATTAAGGTTCAGAAAGAGTTTGCTGCTGGAATGATAGTGGGTGATAATATAGAAGAAGCGATGGAACTGATTTTAAGTTATAGGAATGATCCATCACTTCGTTCACCGAGAGATCTAGAGAAAAGTAAAATGAAATTAAGTCGCCAATATCCAATGAGGGAGGTTCCTCCAATTTGGCGCGAAGCTGTGCAAGCTGATCATAATAATGGTATTGTAGCTGCTCCAGCGCAATTCCAAAGGGTGTGGATACACATTCCGTGGAAGCGAGCTGAAGTGCTAGCAGTGAAGCAGGCCTTGCCAGATCCGCGTAAGAATCCTGCTGGATACTATAAGGAATTAACACAGACAGTTGAGGCTTGTATAATGAACTTAGCAGACATCGATATGTTATTTGGCAATGTAGTTCCACAACCAGTGTGGGCTAAAATTCGTAGAGAGGATCATCAAGTTGCCTTAGGTGGTGATTGGGCAGCTATCACTGCAGCGGATGGTCAGCAAATAGGTGGTGCAAAACCTGAACCCCTAATTGCTAATCTTCCAGGTAGGATAATTGATCTAATGAAGACTCTGATGCCCGCATTGCGTGTTAATTGGGACAAGTTATCCGCATGCAGGCAGAAGAAAGACGAAAGTGTCTCCGACTTTTTCACGAGGTTCGAAGAGACTTTTGTAGATCATAGTGGTCAGGACATGAGCACAGAAGGAGGACAGAGACTGTTTGTCGATAAATTTGTGCATAATTTGTTACCTGAGTTATGCAATAAATTAAAAGATTCCGAGAGTGCGTGGGCTGTCTCCACAACTGCGCAAATACTTGCAACTGCACAGTATTACGAAAATAGGGATAAAGAGGAAAAGGAGAAATCAGACAAGAAAACGAAAGACTTAAAGACTAAAGTTCTTTTGCAACAGGCGTATCCGCCTCGCATGAATCAGACTAATACGCAACAGAACTCATATCAAAGGACAGATTATAGTACATCGAGACCTCAATATCAGTGGAACCAATGTGCGTACTGTAAGAAAGAGGGTCACTATAAAAATGAGTGTCCGATCTTAGCGCAAAATAATGCAGCAGCTCAGAGAGGTCGTGGTGGTTTTGTGCAGAATTCTAGAGGTCGAGGGCGAGGTGCTATGCCTCCACAAACGAATGATCGTCCTTCCAATCACTTTGATCAACGAAATGGACAGTCTACTCAGCAAAATAGATCTCAACAATATCTTGTTGAAGACTATTGTGAAGTGGATGAGGGATTTCAGCAAAATGGGTACTAGGACAGCCATGGACAAAGAGAGGGAGTAGTATCAGTTCCAGTGGATCAGAGTGGACCTTATGTCGCAGTAGCAACATCAGGTGTAGTCGAACCGTTTCTGTTGGATACTGGTGCCGCAAAAAGTTCTATCATTCATGCGAAACTCCCTGGCGCACCTTTGTCCGGCTCAACAAATGTTTCTGTAGGTTTTTCAGGCGCCCCTGTGTACAACCCTATATCTGGTCCTTTGTCTATTTCTGTGGGACCGTGTCACTTGAAAGCACCCCTGATTTTGACGACAGGTTGTAATGAAAATCTGCTTGGTTTAGATTTGTTAAAACGACTATATGCGACATTGTACTGTTCTCCGGAAGGAGTACAGCTTACACTGGGTAAAAATATCACTTCTCCGATGTACTTGTCAATGGATGCACTCCCGCCAGAGCTGCGTTCACTCCCTGATTCTCTTTGGGCGACTGGTCCTAATGATGTAGGCCTTTTAGAAATACCACCATATGTAGTAACTTTGAAAGAAAATGTAAAATTTCCAAGAATTCCTCAATACAAAATATCTAGTGAAGGTGAGCGCGCACTTTTATTGATCGTGCAAGATTTGATTAAGAAAGGGGTGGTTGAAGAAACTAGAGGAAATGTCTGTAACAGTCCTGTGCTACCGATTCTGAAACGAACTGATCCTACAAAGCCTCCAGTGTATAGGTTTGTTATCGACCTCAGAGAAGTTAATAAGATTGTAGTTCCGCAGTTTCCCGTGGTTCCAGACATCACTGCCTTGCTAACATTGATTCCTGCTACAGCCACTTGGTTCTCAGTCATCGACTTGAAAAATGCCTTTTTCAGCATTCCGATAGCCGAGGAAAGCAGAGATATTTTCGGCTTCTGTCTAGGAGGTCGAAGTTTCAGATTCAAACGCGCTCCACAAGGCTATTGTGAGAGTCCATCTATTTATAGTCAAGCATTAAAAAGTCAGTTAGATTCCTTTGTCCTTCCTCCAGGTTCTGCTCTAGTACAGTATGTAGACGATCTTTTAGTGGCTGCCGATGACAAAGAAACTTGCAAAGCAGCTACGATCTCGTTATTGCATCATTTGTCTAATTTGAATCATAAGGTGTCACCTTCGAAAATGCAATACTGCTGCCAAGAAGTGACCTACCTAGGTCATCTCTTGTCAAAGGAGGGAAGGAAGTTGACCCCAGAGAGAATAAAAGCAATTACGCAGATGAGTGTTCCACGCACACAGAGAGAAGTACGTGCCTTCCTAGGTATTACCTCTTACTGTAGACAGTGGATCCCAAATTTTTCTCTTTTAGCAAAACCGTTGGTAGCTTTGACTGGGAAAAATGTTCCGAGTCCGGTGCCATGGTCTGATGAATGTCAAGAGAGTTTTACTGAATTACGAAAAGCATTGTGTTCAGCTCCTGTATTGGGTACACCTGATTACAGCAAGCCATTCACGCTCTATGTTCATGAGAGAGAGGGTTGCGCGTTGAGTGTTCTGACACAGAAGTTTGGTGATAAACAACGCCCTTGTGCGTATTTTTCATCAACATTAGATCCGGTAGCTAGAGCGTTGCCTAGTTGTTTGAGAGCTACAGCGGCAGCTGCGGCTTCCATTCGACAATCTGCTGGTTTGGTGATGAACAACATGCTAGTGGTCATGGTTCCTCATGCGGTGGATACACTCATGAATCGAACAAAGACACAACACCTTACCAGTGCGAGACTATCTGGTTATGAGCTGACATTACTAGCGAGTCATATTCAGATCAAAAGATGTAATGTATTGAATCCAGCAACGTTGTTGCCGACTGATCAAGAGTCGAGTGATTCCGAGCCACATGATTGTTGTTTTAAAACGGAGGAAGCGACAAAAGGACGAATCGACTTAAAGGATACTCCGATATCCGATCCAGATGGCACACTGTATGTGGACGGGTCATGTTTTAAATTGGAGAATGGTGATGTGACTGCTGCTTACGCAGTAACGACTTTGAGGACGATTGTGGAGACTGCAAGAGTGAGTCAGAATTCTGCCCAAGCTGCAGAATTAATAGCTCTAACAAGAGCGTGTTTTTTAGCTAAGGGAAAGAGAGTGAATGTCTTTACAGATAGTCAGTACGCATTTGGCGTGGCCCATAGTTTTGGCCGTTTGTGGAGAGAAAGAGGTTTCATTACGTCCCATGGGACTAAGATTCAACATGGTCAGCTAGTTAACGACTTGTTGGAATCTCTAACCTTGCCGACTGAAGTTGCGATTGTAAAGTGCAGTGCTCATAAAGCAATCACGGATGATGTTGGTCGCGGGAATGCTTTTGCTGATGAAACTGCTAAACAGACAGCTAGAGACATGATGAGCAGAATGTATGTTGCTACGTCTGCAAGATGGATTGCTGAGTCTGGAATGTGTGAGGATACAATGGAGAGTGTGAAAGAGATTCAGAAAGAAGCAACTGAGGAGGAAAAACGTGTATGGAAAGAAAGTACGGGCAAGTTGGATCCGAATGGGTGTTGGATTGATTTGACAGAACAGCAGCGTTGGATGTTGCCTGACGCGTATGTGCTTGCAGTGGTGACGATGGCGCATGGAGTAGCGCATATAAGTTCTAAAGGAATCTGTAAGATGTTGGCTCCGGTCTGGAAGAATGATGGGATCAGTAAGTGTGCAGAGAGGGTGGTGAAAAATTGTATGGTATGCCTGATGCATAATCCTGGCAAGGGAACTCCAACTCCTGCTGGTCACTTCGCTCCTCCTTCCTGCCCCTTTGAAGTGATTCAGTTAGATTTTATTCACATGGATCGCTGTAATAATTTGAAATATGTCCTGGTGGTAGTCTGTGCTTTTTCCAGGTGGATCGAAGCATACCCACTAAAGGACAACACTGCCCTATCAACTGCCAAGATTCTTCTCAAAGAATATTTCCCTAGATTCGGTATGCCACGGATTGTATGGTCAGATAACGGAAGTGAGTTTATAGGGAAAGTTATGCAGAGTGTGTGTGCCGGCCTAGGTCTGAAACAAAAGTTCCACAGTGCGAACCATCCCCAGTCTGCTGGTTTAGTGGAGGGTTACAATGGCACCCTCAAGCTGAAACTAGCTAAAATACAAGCATCCACAGGTTTAGCCTGGCCAGACGCACTTCCTTTGGCCTTGTTATCAACGAGAGCAACTGTGCATTCTAGAGTGGGGCTTAGCCCTTATGAGATAGTGTTTGGCCGTCCGGCAAATATTTGGGGTGTGCCGAGGCCTAAGGAGTTTTGTTCTCTAGAATATCCTATGTTGATAGACTACCTTTACGACTTGACTGCTAAATTGAGTCTTATTCACCAACAGGTTTTCGATGCTTTACCAAAGCCTCCGGAGAGTCCAGGGCATCAGCTGAAACCAGGAGATCTTGTGGTTATCAGGAATTTCGCGAGGACGAAGAACCTTCAGCCGAGATTTGTCGGCCCCTTCCAGGTCCTACTTGTAACCAGAACAGCAGTTCGTGTGGCTGGTCGCAAGCATTGGGTGTATGCATCCCACGTAAAGCGTGTACCTTTGCCACTTCCTTACGACGACTGGGTGAAGAAGGGAATTAGTTCCTCCGAATTTGAAAGCACGCCAAAGTTCATCCCTTTCAGCGATGCCGAATTGATCATTGACACTCCAAGCTCTGACTCTCCTTCGGAAAAGACTCCTTTGAACACTGAACATTTGTCCCCTGCATCAGAAAAAACTCTGTCATCTGCGAACTTGAACATTGCAACAGCTACCAGTGAAACGTTATTTGCCGATCAGACAGTACCTGCGAAGCAAAGATATAATTTACGAAACCGTAAAATGGACAAATAAAGCAGGCAACTGCCCATTGCGATATTTTGAAATTTTGAACTTTTGCCTTCAGCCAGGAAGTTTGCTATTATTTTGTTGTTTTAAAATTGCCTTGCCGTCTGGGTAGCCGTAGGGTCGTGGCTGTGTGCCTAGTTGAATCTGCGGGGGTCTGACACAAGGTCGATCTTTCTGTTGGTTCTGGGAACTCCCAGGGCTGATAGAGGCATTTTCATCTACGTACACATCATCAGTGGTCGCGAGCGGATTGTAGAAGATGGAGCTTCCTGCGCTGCAACGAGAAAATGTGATTTATGTTCGCAGAAACAGACTTTACAGAATCCTTCACAGCAAATGCTTTTTGATGCAATGTGCCATTACATTCTTGATTGTCTTGATAACATTGGTGGGTGGAATCGTTTTCAGTATAAATTTGATTTTTGTGCCAGTTACTACAGTACCTCCCCTTGATCCTGCTACTTCTACTGTTTCTTCTATACATTCTTTTCACTCGTTTCCTGAACATGAGCAAGCCCGACGCTCAGAATTCATTAACAACACTTTTGTACAGCTCTTGCACCAACACCAACTGGTAGTTAACACTACAGACTGCTGGGTGTGTGGCTTGATACCCCACACTATGGATAAAGGTATTCCTTATCTGGTTTTGCCTTTCAGCTACAATGGATCATTTCAGGCCCTTCAAACCATCTTTGCTTATGCCCTTGAAACCTATCCTCCACGTCCACCACGTTCCACTAAATATAACTCTGCCAACAAAGCTTTAGTCCAGGGAAATATTGACATGATCAAGGATGTCAATAATACTCCATCATACCCTAGAGACGAATTGCGAGTGTATTTAAGTTGGAATACTTCAGAGTATCGCCTTAGTTTAGGAGAAAGCAAGCGTAAAAGCTCAACTCCAATCTGGGTCGTACCTCACCGAGGTCAGGTCTGTTTGCAAGGTAATGGGAGGAATCCGAGAGCTCAGCTAGGGAGGAGTGAGTGCGTAGAGACTTATGTGTTTTCGGCTAACTCTTCACCTGCCTTTCTTACTGCTAGGGGTACCTACTTCATCTGTCGAGACAGAGCTTATACATGGTTGCCTGCCGACTTTTCAGGTTCATGCTATATTGCTCGATTGTTGCCCCCAACATACACTGCTTCATCTGATTACCACAGAACCAGAATAGCGAGAGGTGTCTTCAGCAAGGAAGATACTGCTGGTCAGGAAGCTGGAGACTTCTTCAAAGGCTTTCTTCCGTTCTGGGGGCCTATGGCCAATAGTAGAAACATACGTCAGCTAACACGGGTAGTTGAATCTACTATTACCGAAACTGCTGGTGCCCTTAGCAATCTGACAGCTGAGCTTCAGGCGGATAGACTCATGACGTTGCAGAACCGTATGGTTCTAGACGTTATCCTTGCAGATCGAGGTGGGGTATGCAGAATGATCCAATCGAGCTGCTGTGTCTTTATTCCTAGTAATGCTCCAACAGTCTATGAGGCGATCTCTAAGCTACACAAGATTTCCGACTCTATACACATAGACAAGGGAAACTGGTCCTTCATGGAGTGGTTTTGGACTCTGATCTCAGCGTGGGAGTGGAAGGTTCTAATGGTCATTGGTGTCATCTTAGTATTCCTATTCTCATGTTGCCTGATTATCCAGTGTGGTCCTGCTCTGTGTAGTCTTTGTGCTGCAACTTGTCTTAGAAAACCATCTGCGTTTGGAGAAAAGGCACGAGAAAGGATGATGATACAACAGCATGTCACTGACCTGATGAGCATAGAATTAGATTCTGACATAGATTAAGTAATTGCCTATGTAAGGGCAAAAGGAGGGTCTGAGGTTCCGTGACGATTTGAACCCGTGTTTTCAATATTGTCGGAAATACATAATATTGGTATCAGCGAACCGCAAATGATCCATTTAGCATATCCTGGTGTTTTCGCTACGCTACGAGCAAGAGCACTCCTTTTATAAACACATCTCTGATCTACCCACGGCATCCATCTTAGATCATGGCTGCCATTTTGTGTTTCTTGCCCTCACATACGCAATAACCTCTGATCACTTCATTTCGATTAAGGACACGTAGCCTTAGCCGGAGATTCACCTCTTTCATGACACGTGCACCTTAAACCAGATCATGCTGTAGCTGCATGACTCGACAAAGGCTGCCTCCTCTGCCCGAGGCCGGTCCTGCTAAACTGGTCTTCGTGTCCATTGTCCTGATCACGATTAGGCGGCCGAAGCCGGTAGCCTTGCCCATTTACGACCCACAAACATCTCTTATCCCGCTTTCCTATCTTCCACACCTGGCTCCGTTTCTTTCTTTCTGAATCTTTATTAGGGGGAGGTAACGAAATTTACGATGAGGCGGTCCGGCTCTTGAATGCAATATTGACAAGGGATTGTGATGAACTAGTGGGAACCCCTCTTCGTAGATGTTTGGTATCAGATTTTATCAACGATTCCTGTGTACGCCAAATATTTATTGTTTATGACACAAAGGTTTTGGGAACGTACCAACATGTGAAGAATTCGCCTGAAGGCCAAAATTTAGTATATAAGGAGCAACCCTCTTTGTACAATTTGAACAGGCTCCTAGTTACTGCCCATGCGTAGTTTCTGTGACTTCTGTGTCCCTGCAGTAATAAACCTTTGGTCTTTGGACGCCACCATCGAGAAGCCCGTGTTTCTGTTCATTTGTGCACCAAGGCAGGTGGAACTCCGGGGTCTTTGGGTGTTGTTCCCTGACACCTCTGGACGGAACCAAAAAGTCCAGAACTCCATAAGTATTGGATAGTGTAGGGGTAAAAATTACTATTCTAACTCCAGAGGGTGCAACAGTAGGGTAAGTGTTGAATAGTGTAGGGGTAAAAATAACTATTCTAACTCCAGGGGGTGCAATAGTAGGGTAAGTGTTGGATAGTGTAGGGGTAAAAATGACTATTCTAACTCCAGGGGGTGCAACAGTAGGGTAAGTTTTGGATAGTGTAAGGGTACTATGTGTTGTAATGCTATGCGTTGTAATGGTATGCATTGTAATGACTGCGTTGTAATGACATGCGTTGTAGTGGTATGCATTGTAGTGTCATGCGTTGTAATGGTTGCGGTGTAATGGCATGCGTTGTAATGGATGTTGCGTTGTAAAAGTTTTGTTGTAATGGTAGTGCGTTGTAAAAGTTGCGCTGTAAAGGTTGTTTCTTCTACACTATCTTAACAATAGCTCAGAAGTAGGAGGCCCACAGGCGGCGCGTGCAGTGTCTTTACACACACACGGGATTCAATGCAAAGTCAATGGGAACTTAGAAGTTAGATTTAGAAGGATTTAGGGCACTTCCGGTTTAGCTAGGAGGAAACAACTAGAGACTTAGACACTTGGATAGTCAATACCCTTGGGAGCACCAAAGTACTCGCTTTACCTCACCCACGGCGGCGGGTGCATAGGTGTGAAGATGTGTCTGGTTTCATCGTTGGAGCCTATGGGGACCTGAAGAAAGATGCTGCAGGCGACCAGGAGGAAGATGTCCGGGTGGATCCAAGGGTGGATCGAGAATGAAGAGGACCTGAAAGCAGATGGGACAGAGTCTGGGACACTAGCCAGTGACCGAGTGGAACCAGGAAGAAACCAGATGATGTCGCGGAGCAATCAGGTGCTGTCTTGAAGCTTGTCTTGGCAGCCACGTGGACCAGGAGGCGTCAACGACAACCAGGTGCTGGAGACGGGGTGTCCTACAAAGGATCTCGGAGATGGAGGTGTCGATTCCCGGATTGGAGTCAACAAGCCTTGGCAAAAGCAACCCACGCAGTATACAACAAAGGCTTCTGGTGCAGACCAGCAAGATCTGGGGTGCCTCACCTTTGCAGGGAAGCAAGGGCTAGTCTGGAGCAACCAGACCAGCGATGTGGTTTAAAAGGAATCTCGTGGGGCGTGGCCAAGATGGCGGGGTGAGCGGACGCTTCTTCCCGCAGCTCCTCCGGCCCGACTAGGAGAGAGCCCTTTTTCGTTAGCTTCTCTCCCCCCGCTGAAGCTCAGCGGCTGTGAGACGGGCGGCGGAGACCTTGGGGCACGCGTTGATGCTACTTTGGCTCCGATCGCTCCGGCGGAAACACGCTAAAAGACCGATTGCAGGACGGCGGAGCGCCTTGGAGGCGGAGCAGAGCGGGGCGCTGTCCGGATGCCTCGGCTGGGGCATGGTGCTGATGTCTAGCGATCTGGAGTGGAGCTCGCCCCGGTGCTCGACGGGGATCGTCAGAGGGATAACAGCTGTGCGACTTCACTGCGCGAGGACCCTGCCGTGTGATCGTGGCGGGGCTTGGACTTGCGGTGGTGGCCTCTCATGTGGTGCGGGCCCCGGCCCTGTGGCCGGGGGGCGACAATGCTTAGGATCGGAGCCGGATCTACTGTTTCTCCTCTCTAGCTGGACAGCCCTGGTTAGAACTTTCCTCCGTATGCCTGGCTTCTAGAGTGGCCCTGGTGGCATCGCCGGGCCTGGACGATCTACCCGGCCCCGTCCAACCGCCATCTTGTCTTCACAGCGACGGTGACAGTGACGCAGCTTTCCTTCAGTGTCGCTTGAGGTTGTCTCCTACATCTCTGCTTTTGCACAGCTTTCCCTCCCTGCGGGACGCACCAGCCGGGGTTCCCCTAGCGGGGGTCCCTATTGGAATCTTGGCTGAGCACCGAACGGCTCTCTGTGACTAGACTGACCCGCCATTTTGTCATCGGTGGCGCAGGTCCCCTATCCGGCTGGGAGTTCCTTCTTGAGGGACTCTACCGAACGTTGGAAACTCATTGAGGGCTGAGCCTACTGGAAGTGGCCGACGCCAGTGTTCCTGCTTCAATTGAGTGCGACAGAGTACGGGACACAAATGTCCGGAAAAGGGGGATCGAGGAAGGGGGATCGCACCCTGCCGGACATGCTTAGCAGGGCCCAGCAACAGCGGGACAGGGCGCAACCGTCTCCGGGCTCCTCCCGGGCCGCTGCGGACCCGACCGGGGGCGAGCCCCCCGTCACGAGGTCTTTCATGAAGGACCTGTTCAGCTCGCTTAAAGCAGACTTCCAGATGCTGAAGCAGGAGGTGGCCAGTGAAGTACGCGAGGTCCGCAGGGAGGTGGAGGGCCTTGGTGAGCGGATGGAGACGGTGGAGGCAGCGGCCCAACGTCGGGACGACGAGATTGGCCATTTGCAACAGGACGTTCTCCGTCTCAGGGAACAACATGTTGGACTCCAAGCCCATAACGAGGACCTGGAGAACAGATCTGCAGATGAGGGGACGGACCTGGTGGGCAATTTGCAGGACTTGTTCCTGGAGATTCTGGGAGAAGCCGCGGACTTTCCGATCCGCTTTGACAGGGCCCACAGAGTCGGCAGACAGCGACAGTCGGCGGCACCTCCGCTGGACATCTTGGCCTACCTCCCTGACTTTTCGATGAAGGAGCGCATCATGTCCGAGGCCCGCAGGAAACAACCATTGACGTTCCGAGAGCGACCTGTGGCGCTGTATCAGGACCTGTCTGCCATCACATTGCAGAAGCGCAGGTCCTTCAAGATTGTAACCGATTTCCTGCGCGAGCACGAGACACCGTACTCCTGGGGGCATCCCTTTCGCTTGATATTCCGTTGGAACGGGGTACTGCACCAGCTGCGCTCCTTACAGGATGTTTGCAGCGTCTTGGGGCTCACGGCTACTGAAGAGGATGGAGCAACACCGACCTAGAGGCGCTCGGATAGAGGAGGACGACGGCGGTCGGCGAGAAGGAGATCGGCGGCGAGCGCTGGGCGGCCTGACTCGCCCACCATCAGAGCGGACATGGCCAGTGCCCTGAGAGAAGCGGCCAGGGACTCGGCCGCCTCGAACAGTGTGGCCTTGACGGCCTAGACTCACTCCGGGGGGAGATGGACATGGCCAGGTTCGGGGGTCGGAGGGAGGGTCGGGGGGGAGCGGGGGAAGCGAGTGGCTGGACGTCCACTTTTGGTACTTTCTGCAGTCTTGTCCGTTTTGGGACTTGACTGGGACAATGGGTTGTTTGTGTTTGTGTTGGAATTCGGCTAGTTGCCATTGGTTCGTTTGGGGTGGGGTCGGGAGTTGTTCAGGGGTTGGGAAGGAACCGTCCGATGTTTCCTGTGTTAACGCTTGGTCCTATTTTGCCTGTCCTGCGCTGCTGCCCTGCGCCCCTCCCCCTCCGGTTGCCTGCCCGCGACATAGCGTCTCCGGACTCTGGGAGATATGTCGTCCCTGAAGGTGGTGACCCTTAATGTTAAGGGTCTGAATAACCCTGTAAAGCGTAGGGCGATTTTGTCTCTACTGGAGGGGACACAAGCTGATATATGCCTCCTGCAAGAAACCCACTTGTTGCCCCGTGACTGTCACAGAATGCGCTCTGCCAGGTTTCCCACCCAGTTTTTCTCCTCTGCTGCGTCCAAGACTGCGGGGGTGGCTATTCTGCTGGCGAGCTCCTTCAAGGGGGAGGTGTTGTATAAATTTGCTGAACAGAAGGGGAGGCTTTTGGCATACCGCCTCCGCCTGGGTGGCATATCATTTACTATTGGCTCCTTATATAGCCCGAATGACCATCAAGAACGCTTTTTAGACTCGGTGCTGGTGGATGTTACTGCCTCCCCCGACCGTCATGTTATCCTAGGGGGTGACTTAAATATAGTCTTCGATTCGGCATTAGATAGGTCAGCGCAGCGATTCCACCAGACTGGGGAACTTTCCCAGGCCGGGAAGGCCCGAATCACCAACATGGATTTGCATGACCTTTGGCGCACCCTCCACCCTACAGATAGGGATTACTCCTATTATTCGCATGCGCACTGGACCTACGCACGGTTGGACTACTTTTTGGTTAGTGGACCGATGCGTGCCGCTGCTACGGCGGCGGACATTGGGGTCCTGACACTGTCTGATCATGCGCCGGTCGTGGGCACGTTTGCGTGGCCGGCGACCTCCCCCTCTCGGGGGGTGTGGCGCCTTAGGGACACCCTTCTGCACAAAAAAACAGTTGTAAAACATATTGAGGAGGCGATACGGGACTACCAGGCACACAACAGTAACTCAGACACCTCATTGGCGACACAGTGAGCGGCGCTGAAGGCGGTCCTCAGGGGGGAATTCATCTCCATCTCCTCGGCAGAAAACAGGGAGCGACAGCGGAAGAGGGAGGAGCTGACTTCCCCGGTCCGGGAGCTCGAACAGGTCCACCGCCGTACGGGTGCTCCAAGGGTTTGGAGGCAGTTGAAGGCTGCCAGGAAGCTCCTGTCGGTGCTGGACATGGACAAGGCGGAATACGCAGCGTTACGTCTGAAACATGCATTCTACACAGGGGGAGATCGGTGTGGCAAACTCTTGGCACACAGGCTCAGTGTCGCGCAACAGCGTAACGTAGTGAAGGAACTCTTGGGTAAGGACGGGGTGGCTGTCTCGGGTGATGCGGCGGTGGCGGAAACCTTTTGTGGTTTCTATGAGGCGCTGTACACCGGGGAGCCCTCCTCGCCGCGGGAAGCCGTGGAATATCTGGAATCTGTGACCCTTCCGGCGTTAGACCCCGCTCAGGCGGAATATCTTGAGCGCGATATCCACGTTGAGGAGGTGATTTCCGCGATAGCCAGACTTAAGCACGGGAAAGCCCCGGGCCCGGACGGTTACACGTCCCTGTTTTACAAAACCTTTTGCCCGGTTGTGGCCCCTATCCTCGCCCGGCTGTTTAACTCCTTCTCCGAATCGGGAGCCATCCCACCGGATCTCCTGAGGGCGACGGTCTCAGTGATCCCGAAGCCTGGGAAGGATCTGGCCTTATGTGGCTCATATAGGCCCATCTCGCTCCTGAATGTCGACCTCAAGTTGTACATTGGGATTCTGGCATCCAGTATGGCCCTGCACCTCCCGGGTCTGGTTGAGGCCGACCAGGCTGGCTTTGTGCCCGGCAGACAAACTGTCGATAATACTAAGCGAGTGACGCACATTCTGGAGAAGGCTTCGCGGATCCCAGGCGAACGGATGCTGCTGGCGATGGATGCCGAGAAAGCTTTCGACAGGGTTCACTGGCCTTACCTCGGGCAGGTGCTCAAGAAACTGGGCATCGGTGATAAATTTTGCTCGATGGTTTTCAATTGTTACAGGTACCCTTCAGCGACGGTGAGGGTCAATGGGTGCAGCTCCCGTAGTTTTGCAATCGAGCGCGGCACGAGGCAGGGGTGCCCTCTTTCCCCACTCCTCTTTGCTCTTTACATGGAGCCGTTTGCCCAGAGGACCCGCCAAAACCCGGATGCAATCGGGATCAAGATGGGGCGGTATGTTCACACGGTCAGCCTCTATGCGGATGATGTCCTGCTGACCCTGGACGATCCCAGGAGGTCCCTTCCCGCCTGCATCCACGAGTTGGATGCTTTTTCACGCGTGGCCGGTTTCAAAATGAACATGGGCAAGACGGTGGCTCTAGATGTGTCTCTGGCTGCGGATACTAGACGGGACCTTCAGCGGCTCTTTCCCATGCAGTGGTCGTCGTCCCTGGTGCCATACCTGGGGATTCTGTTGGCGCCGACGTTGCCAGAGATGGTAACGGCTAATTACACCTCTCTTAGTAAGAAGATCAAGGAGGAGCTTGGCCGCTGGGGCAAGAGCCTGTTGTCTTGGCTTGGCAGGATTGCTGCGGTCAAGATGACGGTTCTGCCCCAGATCCTATATCTTTTCCGAGCCTTGCCGCTCCAGCCTCCAGTGGGTTGGATCAGGCAGACGCAAGCTGACATTGCACGCTTTGTCTGGCAAGGCCGCAAGCCGCGGATGAAGAGGGTTCTCTCCACGCTTGCCCCGCCGGCGGGGGGCCTTGGTATTCCGGACCTCCGGAAATATTTTTAGGCGGCGCAGCTGCGATACCTTGTGGAGTGGAGCAGGTGGGAATCCGATAAGCACTGGCTCTTTCAGGACCAGGCGGTGGCAGGGCGTACCCTCCAGGAAGTTCCATTCTTGCGCCGAGTTCACCGCCCCCCCCCCCAACCTTTATGCTTCCTTTGTCACACGGGTTCCCCTGAGGGTTGGGACACGGTTTGCGAGGTTCGGGAACTCACCATGTTCCCCTCGCCATTTACGCCCATAGTGGATAATCCTGATTTCTCCCCAGGGATGGAGCCGGGCGCTTTCTCCCATTGGAGGACGGCGGGCTGCCGAGCGCTCTTTCAGATTTATGGGTCGGAGGGAGTGGTCCCCTTTCAGCAACTTCAACAGGAGTTCCACCTGCTAGAGTCGGATAGACTGCGATACATGCAGGTCCGGCACTGGGCGCTTCAACCCCAGGTGCGGGACACCGCTGATCGTCAGATAACACCATATGAGCGGTGGCTGGTGACCTGCGCCTCTGATGCTAAACTGATCACTGATCTTTACAAGTTCTTACAGCCCCCTCCGTTTCACTACTATAATCCGGGCAGGGAACAATGGCACAGGGAATTGGGTAGGACACTTAGCCACAAGGAGTGGGACCAGATTGCACACCGTGCGAGACACTCCGCCTATCACACTGGCCTCACTGAGACATTCACCAAGGTGTCCACATACTGGTATTACACCCCAGAGAGACTGCACGAGATGAACAGGCATATCGAGAAGGAGTGCTGGAGAGGTTGTGGTCAGGTGGGGACCCTCTCGCATATTCTTTGGGATTGCCCCTTATTGGCCGCTTATTGGAAGGAGGTTCTTGATGAGGTTGATATGCATTTTGAAATTGAATTACCGCGCTTTCCGGCGTATATATTGCTGGGCCTTCCTAATGGCCTGATGTATCCGCTGAAGTCCCATAGGGGCAGGCAAATCACGATAGCGCTGGGCTCAGCGGTTCAGAACATCCTAATCCACTGGCGCACCACCACGGTCCCCTCCATCACTGGCTGGTTGCACAGGCTCTGGCATGTGCTGGGTATGGAAAAATTGTCACTCACGGTAGCGGGGGAGATAGACCAATTTGATGAGCTGTGGCAACCCTTTCGTGCGCTATTAACTACCGAATTTAGGGAACTCACCTGTCCGAGGTACCTCAGGCTCCTAAGGTTGACGCCACCGGTGATTCCAGCAGACTAGGAGGGGCAGCGGGGCTGGGTTCCTGGAGGGGGGGGTGCGGTGGGGGGGCAGGTAGTGTTACTAGCGGTACATTGGACGGGGGGGGTGGGGGGTGTAGGAGAGTAGGGTCTGCAATCCTATGATCACCCGGACTTTTTGCTTTTGTTTCACTGGTTTACGACTTTCTCGGGCTGTGGGCCTGCCAATCAGACCCACAGCCTAGCTGTTCTCTCGCTAAATTGCTGTGTGTACCTTAGGTGCATTACCCAATTGGAACTGGGCCACCCTGTCAGACCCTGTAACTCAGGGCATCGGTGTACCCAGGGGCTGAAGCATGTATTATGCCACCCCTGGATGGCCGTCTAAATCTGACACAACTGGCTGCACGACAGCTGGGGCAACGTGGCGTACTCGCCCGTTGCTGTAGGTGTAGTATCCCTATACCTAACCTTAAAATGGACACCCGAGTTCCTCTCAGTCACTCCTATGGCAGGCCTTAACAATCCTGAAGGCAGAGTGCATGGAATCGTGTGAATTGGGCTCTGGCACGAGCCGAGCCCGGTTGCAGCTTGCGGAACCAACCCCAATGGCTGTTCCATGATAACGCGTATCAAATCGGTAACTTCGGTATCGCGTTATCAAGACATGTCGAGTAAGGTGTCATACGAATCGGGGTGCTGCCCTCCCACCATTCCTGGTGACGAGGTTAGCATTCCGCCCTTCTAGAGGGACACGACATGTACGTAACTGTGAACCCCGGTTAAAAGCAACTGAAGCCTCAGCTCCACAAAATGGATGCTGCCACCACAGACACGAGTCTGACCTCCTGCTGCTGGGAGTCCTTCCAGCGAGGAGAGCTTGGACAAAGGGTTTCCTGTCAAGGGCGGTGTTCGCACCGTCCCAGGCAGGGTTTGTGTATTCTGGGTAGGTAGGGCTTTGCAAGAAGGTGACTGCGGAGTGGCACCCCTCACTACGCATCTGCCGGCTAGAACCAGTTCCAGGGGCGCGCAGCCCCTGACCTGGGGAAAGTCCAGCAGGGGGAGAGGGGTGTAACTACCCCCCTTCCTGGTCCCACCCTTAGGGCAGGACCTAGTCATGTATCTGCCCCTTTCATTAGGATAAAGGCCGGAGCGGGGACCCTTCCAAATTAGATCATCTTTGAATCAAGAATACTTTCTACGAAAGGACTTCGAGACTCTTCTCAAGATTTCTCCCTTGTGGCTAAGGAGTAGTCACCCTGCACCAGCGGGCACCATCTAAGAACTCTGCGGTTTGCTGCAAGTCCTTCCTCAAGGATCCGACTGCCCAGCTCGACGAGAACCGGCTTCCCTGGCACCTCTGACCTCTACCCACGTCGTCAGCTCAGCTGAGATCTGTGGGTGCGACGAGACCTCGAGGGACCGGCCATCATCAAAACCTGCACGCTTTCTTAATCAGCACGCCCATCGAAGTAATTCTCTGGTAAGTGCTCTGGGGTCCGAGAAGCCCCGACCCTGAGCAGCTCCAGCACCGAAGTGCAGTCTCCCAGCATCTCCACGATCTGCGTGGGGCCCTTCTGCTCGCTGCTCAGCACGTTGTCTGGTCACTAGCCGCTGGCTTGTGCCCTTCTTTGACGACATCCGACAACCAACGCTGCTGGTCTGGTTGCTCCAGATCGGCCCTTGCTCCCTTTTTCGAGAGGAGCACCCCGGACCCTCCTGGTCCACTCCAGATGCCATCTTAGGCTCACCACGTGGCCCTTAGATCTGCCAAGGCTTGTTGCCCCAATCTTGGGCCCAGCGACGCCGACAGCACCAACCTTCGTGGGACAGCTCACACCTCCATCCTGGTCGCCGACAACGCCTCCTGGTCCGTGAGACTGCAGAGCCTAGCGTCGCCCACTCACCTAGTCGAGGTGACGGCCATCCGGTGCCTTCCTGGTACCCTCTGACTACTGGCTAGTAGTACGAACTTGGTCCCCTCTGCTTTCAGGTATCAACGATCACTGATCCAGGCTTGGATCACTACGAACTATTCATCACTGGTCGCCGGCCAGCAACTCCTTTTCTTCCGGCTCCTGGCTCGTCAGCGAAGACCCCAACGCCTGTAAGACTTGTGCAGCCGCAGCCCTCGTGGCTAGGTAACTTCGGCATTTCGGTGCCTGCAGTGCCTCCTTACTCTAGAGTCCCGAGTCCCTCGCTTCCGACTTGCCTTATCGGGTCCGCCCGAGACCACTAAACTTTCCGTGCCCTCGGGCACTTGTTTTAAATTGTGCACTTGAAGTATTTTCTAAGAGCTTTTGTTCTGTGCTTAGTACCCTGTCCTCATAAAGAGTCCAGGGCTGTTGTGATTCTTAATAAAAATACTGTTTATTTTCATAACACTTGTGTGGTGTCCTTTCACTTGGTGTTCAAGGGGTATGTGATGGTATTACAGCTGGCTTAACACGCCCTCTAGAGTTTAGCCCGAAGACTGCTCGTATCCACGCTACTAGGATAGCTGGTCTAAGGTTGACTTACAACCAATCACCATAAGGGTTGTTTGGAACGATACATAGTGGTCGCTAGAATAGCGAACGCTGCATATCGGGCCAACTTCTCACAGGGGGGAGTTGGGGTGTTTGGGGGGGGGGGGTTCTGGGGGATGGTGGGTTGGGTTCCTTTGTGTTATTGCTCATTATTCTCTACTCAGACTGATGGTGTTGACTATGCTCAGAATGGAGGTATTGCGTATATTTAGTCTTTTCCATTGGCTGTTGCTTCCTTTTCCACAGCGGACTAGTCCACCGTCGCACTCGTAATGTCATGCTCATTTCCTTCGCTTAAGTGTATGTAACCCTAACCTCCTGTTCCATCTCCCTATGTTTTTGTCTTCATAAAATGCTTTAAACCTAAAAGGATTCTTGTCACAGAGGCTACTAGCCAACGGGCCAGCAACCGGACAACAAGTCAAGCAGAACAAAAGCAGAATGGCCCCACGCAGAACTCGTAGAGTGTGGGGGCTGATCTTCGTCGCAGATGGAGCCTGGGATCGGGGCTTCTCAATCCCCAGTGCACAGCTTTGAGGGTACCTCAGGAGCTGCACAGGTAGCAAGTTGCAGGCTTTTCAAGATGTCCGGTCCCACATGTCTCGTCGCCTCCACAGATCTCAGCTATGCTGCAGTCGTGAAGAGAGGGTCAGAGAGGTCTGGAAGTCTGGGTCTTGTCAGACTCTGTGCTTGGGTTCCGGCGGGAACGTCGACAAAGCAAGCTGTTGATTTGCTGGATGGTGCCTGGTTGCCCAGGGTGGTCACTCCTTGGCCACAAGGGAGATTCTTCAGTCTTCAGCTTCAGCAGAATGTCGAAGGTCCAGAGTTTCGTTTCAAGTTTTCAGTCAGGATCAAATCTAAAATCTCAGGACTCAGCTCCTACCTTTATACTATTAAAAGGGGCTGGATTACTGACTAGGTCCCTCCTGTGGGTGGGACCAGGAAGGGGGGTGGTTACACCCGCTCTCCTTTGTTCAGTTTCGCACTAGAGCTGGGGCTGGAGTGCCCCAGCAACTGGTTTGAACTGGGGTATGCATGGAGTGTGAGAAGTTGGCCTGATATATGATGTTCACTAGTTCTAGTGATCACCTTGTATCAGTCCAAACAACCATTATGGTGATTGGTTGTAAGTCAACCTTATAGACCAGCTATCCTAATGGTAGCATGGACAAAGCAGTCTTAGGCTAAACTCTTTTGGCATGTGAAGCCAGCTGTTTTACCACATATAACCCCTTGAATACCAAATGAAAGGACACCACACAGATAGTTATGAAAATAAACAAGATATTTATTAACTAACAAACACCTCTGAACTCTTTATGAGATCAGAGGGCTAAGCACATGACAAGACTCTTAAGAAAAATACGTTAAGTTGCACAAGTTACAATGTTGCCCTAGGGGCGCAACAAACCATATTCTAAGTAAATGGTATAAGGAAGTCGATAGAAGGAATGGAGCTGTCCAGAGGCTGTAGGATCACTTGGACTACACTATCCTAACTTTAGGTAAGTAATAGGAGGCCCACGGAACGCGTGTGCAGAGTGTGAACTCACACGCAAGATGCGTAACAACGTCTATGGACAGTACAGTTAAAAAAAAAGGTGAGTATGGACAATCCTGACTAGTTAGGACTAAAACGACTGTGAAACTGGACACAAGGAGAGTCAATCTACCCTTGAGCACCGAAATGCTCTTGTTACCTCACCCACGGGCTGCGGGTGCATATGTGCGAAGTCGTGTCGGGTTTCTGCGTTGAAGTCTATGGAGCCTGAAAGAAAAGATGCTGCAGGCGACCTGGAGGAAGATGTCTGGTGGGATCCAAGGGTGTATCAGGAATGCTGAAGACCTGAAAGCAGAAGGGACAATGTTCAAAGTAACTAGCCAGTGACTGGAGTGGAACCAGGAAGGAACCAGAGGCTGTCGTCGCGATCAGGTGAAGAGTGGACGCTTGACTCTGCAGCCACGGGGACCAGGTGGTGTCTTCGACAACCAGGATGAAGGCACGAGCTGTCCCATGCAGGCTCTCGCTGTCGGCGGTGTCCGATCCGGATTTGGAGTCAACAGGCCTTGGCAAAGGCAACCCACGCGGTGAGTGGAAAAGACGTCTGGTGCGGACCAGGAGGGTCCGGGGTGCCTCTCTTTTGGAAGGAAGCAAGGGCTAGTCTGGAGCAACCAGACCAGCTGTGTTGATGTGGTGGATCGTCGTCTAGGAGGCCACTAGCCAGCCGACAAGTGACCAGACAACGCGTTTAGCAGCAAACAGGCAGAAGGGCCCCACGCAGATCTCGTGGATGCTGGAGGGCTGGTCTTTGGTGCAGGAGCTGTTGGGGGCTGGGGCTTCTCAATCCCCAAAGCACTTCGTCGAAGTTACCTCAGAAGTCGTGCTGGAAGCGAAGTGCAGTTTCTCCAAGATGGCCGGTCCCACGTGTCTCGTCACACCCACGGATCTCAGCTGAGCTGCAGATGTAGGTAGAGGTCAGAGAGGTGTGGGAATCCAGGTCTCGTCAGGCTCTGAAGTTCGGATCTTTGAGGGAAGACGACAAAGTGAAGCCACTGGACGCTTGATGGTGCCTGCTTGTGCAGGGTGGACACTCCTTGCCCACAAGGGAGATTTCTTCAGTCTTCTGTGTAGAAAGTCGAAGTCCAGAGTTTCTTCTTGTTGAATTTCAGTTCAGGATTAATCTGCTTTGGAATGGGACCAGCTCCTACCTTTATCCTGCTAAAGGGGCTGCACTATCACTAGGTCCCTCCCATGGGTGGGACCAGGAAGGGGGGTGGTTCCACCCCCTATCCTTTGTCCGGTCTCGCGCCAGAGCTGGGGCTGGAGTGCCCCAGCAACTGGTTTGAACCGATGTATGCACAGGGCACCTTGTGTGCCCCAGGCATGTCTCATTCCTTTCAGCCCTGTCCTACCTAATACACAAAATCCTGTCTGGGGTGGTGCAAGCACCTCCCAAGGCAGGAAACCCTTTGTCCAAGCCTCCCTCGCTGGAAGGACTCCCAGCAGCAGGAGGTCAGACTTGTGTCTGTGGTGGCAGCATCCATTTTGTGATGCTGAGGCATGAGTTAACTTTAACCGGGGTTCACAGTTACATATATGTTGTGTCCCTCTAGAAGGGTGGAATGCTACCCCCGTTGCCAGAATTGGCTAGGGGGTAGTATTCCAATTCGTATGACACCTTACTCGACATGTATGATAATGCTATACCAAAGGTAGCAATAACCGTGAGGATTATAATGCATTTAAGAGTATATGGTATAGCGTTGTCATGTAAACAGCTAAAGGACTTGGTTCCGAAAGCTGTAGACAGGCTCAGCTCATGCCAGAGCACTATCTCACATAATTCCAAGCACTCTGCCTCCAGGATTGTTAAGGCCTGCCATAGGAGTGACTTATAGGAGTATATGTGTCCATTTTAGGGTTAGATATAGAGATACTATATCTAAAGCAAAGGGTATTTACACCACCGTGCCCCAGCTGATTGATCAGCCAGTTGTGTCAGATTTGGATGGCCGGCCAGGGTTGGCAGAATACCTGCTGCAGCCCCTGGTAGGCCTAGGGTGCACCTATGCCCTGGGTACCTAAGGTACACTGTACAGGGGCTGATAAGGTGACTCAGTATCCAATTAGATATGTACCTAGTGTGAGAAGTTGGCCTGATATATAGTGCTCACTATTCTAGTGATCACTGTGTATCATACCAAACAACCCTTATTGATGATTGGTTGTAAGTCAACCTTATAGACCAGCTATCCTAGTAGCGTGGACAAAGGCAGTCTTTAGGCTAAACTCTAGAGGGCGTGTTAAGCCAGCTGTCTTACCATCACATATACCCCTTGAATACCAAGTGAAAGGACACCACACAAGTTGTTATGAAAAATAAAGTATATTTATTTATAACAAGTCTACCCTGAACTCTTTATGAGTCAGGGAGCTAAGCACAATACAAAACTCTTACGAAAATACTTCAAGTTGCACAATTTACACAAATGCCCGAGGGGCACGAAAAACCATATACACTAAAAGTGGAATGCGAAATACTAGCAGGTAAGTAACAAGATCCAGAGGCTTCAGGATCGCTAGGACTACACTACTGAACCCTAAGGTTAGGAGCAGAAGGCCTAGGGAGATCGGGTGCAGAGTGTGCACTCTCACACGGGATGCTGGACAAAGTCTATGGAGGCTAGTATTTCTAAAGTTACTGTTTTCGGACGAATCTGACTAGGTAGACTTAAAACGACAAAGGATCTGGACACTTGGATAGTGAACCTGCGTTGGAGCACCGAAATGCTCGGGTTACCTAGCCCAGGGGCTGCGGCTGCATAGGGTTCAAAAGACGTCGCGAATCCTCATTGTAGTCTATGGAGCCTGAAAGAAGAAGTTGCTGGCAGGCGACCAGTGTAGAAGTTTGGTGTGATCCAAGCCTGGATCGGTGATGGAGACGACCTGAAAGCAGAGGGGACTCAGTTCTTAATCACTAGCCAGTGATTGTGTGGGCACCAGGATGGCACCGGGTGAAGTCACCTCGATCAGGTGAGTGGGCGACGCTGGACTCTGCAGTCACACGGGCCAGGAGGCCTTGTCGGCAACCAGGCTGGAGGTGCGAGCTGTCCCACGAGGGTGTCTGCTGTCGGCGATGCTGGAACCAGGATTGGAGCAACAAGCCTTGGCAAAGGCAAGCCCACGCGGTGGAGTCAAGATGGCGTCTGGTGGAGACCAGGAGGGTCCGGGGTGCTCCTCTTTTGGAAGGGAGCAAGGGCCAGTCTGGGGCAACCAGACCAGCGGTGAAATCGTCGTGGTACGTCGTCAGGAGGGCCACAAGCCACCGGGCAAGTGACCGGACAACGCGGTAAGCAGCAAAGAGCAGAAGGGCCCCACGCAGATCTTGTGGATGCTGGGGGGCTGGACTTCGGTGCTGGAGCTGCTCAGGGTTGGGGCTTCTCAAACCCCAGTGCACTCACTCGAGGATCCCTCGGCGGTCGTGCTGGTTAAGTGTCGTGCAGGTTTTGAAGATAGCCGGTCCCTCAGGTCTCGTCACACCCACGAATCTCAGCTGGGCTGATGATGCAGGTAGAGGTCAGAGATGCCAGGGAATCCGGGTCTCGTCGCGCTGGTCAGTCTTAATCCGGAGGATGGACGTGCAGCAAACCGCGATGCTTAGGTGGTGCCTGCGGGTGCAGGGTGGCTACTCCTTAGCCACAAGGGAGAGCCTTCAGAAATTGTCAAGAGTTCCTTTCGTGGAAAGTAGTTCAAGATTCAGAATTATCTAATTTGGGAAGGGGGCCCGCTCCTACCTTTATCCTGAGAAAAGGGGCTGGCACGTGACTAGGTCCTGCCCATGGGTGGGACCAGGAGGGGGGTGGTTACACCCCTCTCCCTTGTCTGGACTTTCCCCAGCTCAGGGGCTGGTGTGCCCCTGGAACTGGTTTGAGCCGGCATATGCACAGTGAGCACCGGGGTGCCACTTGCAGTCACCTTCCTCTCAGCCCTGCCTACCTGGGATACACAAAACCCTGTCTGGGATGGTGCTAGCACCGCCCCTGACAGGAAACACTTTGTCCAAGCTCTCCTCGTTGGAAGGACTCCCAGCAGCAGGAGGTCAGACTTGTGTCTGTGGTGGCAGCATCCATTTTGTGATGCTGAGGCTCGAGTTAACTTTAACCGGGGTTCACAGTTACATACATGTCGTGTCCCTCTAGAAGGGTGGAATGCAAACCCCGTCGCCAGAATTGGCGAGGGGTTAGTATTCCAATTTGTATGACACCTTACTCGACATGTTTTGATAAAGCGATACCAAAGTTGGCAAATAACCGCGAGCATTATAATGCACTTAAGAGTATATGGTACGCGTTATCATGGAACAGCTATTAGGACTTGGTTCCGCAAGCTGCAAACGGGCTCAGCTCATGCCAGAGCACCATCTCACATAATTCCAAGCACTCTGCCTTCAGGATTGATAAGGCCTGCCATAGGAGTGACTGATAGGAATACATTTGTCCATTTTAGGGTTAGATATAGAAATACTATATCTAAAGCAAAGGGTGATTACACCACCTTGCCCCAGCTGCCGTGCAGCCAGTTGTGTCAGATTTGGGTGGCCAGCCAGTGGTGGCATAATACATGCTGCAGCCCCTGGTAGGCCCTGGGTACACCTATGCCCTGGATACTTAAGGTATGCTGTACAGGGACTGATAAGGTGGCCCAGTACCAATTGGTGATGTACCTAGAGTACATGGAATCCATTTTACAGAGAGAGCAGTGGGCCTGGGGTCCTGAATAGTAGGGCCCCAGGTCAACTAAGTCGAAAAACCAGCAAAACACCAGGCAAAAAGTTGGGGGCAACCATAGTCAGATATCCACCTTCCTACATAACCCCCCCCCCCCCCCCCCCCAAACGAAAGGAGATAAGGCTATCCTTGACCAGGTAAGCCTATATTGCCTGAGTGGCCATATGAGGTGGAATATGCACTGGCATGGTTACCCCCTATCTCATGGTCCACTAAGCAATCCCTCACCCTAAGGGTATCTGAGGGTCTCCACCATAGGGAATCTCTACCTGTGGTGTGTTTTGGCAAAGTAAAAGACTGGTGCTGGGATGGAGTACTGAAGTGAGACTCCACTAATGTTGGGCTCTACTTCCTCCAATCACTATCCACCATATATGCCTTTCTTTCCAGGACTGAGTTGCTGTGAGCTTTTAGGGTCAACCTCTGGCTACCTAAAGCTGGAGGCTGAGTCCCTCTGTTTGGCTTACTGGAGGGACAGGTCAGGTTTGGGGTTTTTAGGTCCCAGGTTTGGCTGTGCCCAACAGTGTCCATCTGTGGGAGGTCCCTAACTAAGTTTAAGGGGGATCCCTCATGAGTGTTTTTTATTTTCACTTGGCTAGGCCTGCTAGCTTCAGTTCCCTTAATCTGCTGATTGGGGAGTTCTTTTGGACAGGGGGCCCTTTGGGGTCCCCCACTGGCCTCCCTGACCTCTACAGCCCTGGGCTGACTGAGGCAGGGTAGAGAGGGGCAGGTTACCTGCTCCAGACTGGGTCCCACCCTGGAAGGGTCCACTGACATCAGGGGTTCTGCCAGGCTAGGCCTAACTACCTCTGGGGAAGTTTATTCACAAGGGGTCAGATCAGTTCCCTGAGGAGGCTGATCCTTTCCTAAAGTCTGGTGGGAGGGAGATTTCTCTTCCTCCTCAATGCTCTCTGTCTGAGTGGAGTGATCCATAGTTTCAGGCTTCACAACACTATTATCTGTCTGAGTTTGAGCTGTGGCCATCACAACTCCACCAACCTTTTCAGGAAGGGACTCAGTTTGGGTATGGGCTGTGATCATCACAGCCTTGCCAACCTGTTCAGGGAAGGAATCTGTCTGAGATTGGGCTGTGACTGGCACAGCCCTCCTGACCTGTTCAGGGAGGACATCTTGGACTGGGGCTGTGGCTATCACTGCCCCACTAACCTTACCATGGAGGTTTACCATTTTAAAATGGGTTTCTTGCTCTACCTCAGCCCAGGCTGAGATCTCTAAATCATTCCCCAGTAGGCAATCTACTGGCAAGTTTGATGACACTGCCACTCTCTTGGGGCCAGTGACACCTCCCCAGCTGAGATTTACTACTGCTATGGGATGATCTCTCTGCACTCCATCAATGTTGGTTACCTGGCATGTGGCTCCAGGTATAAGTTGCCTTGAGGGGACTAGGCTCTCAGTCACCATGGTGATGCTAGCCCCTGTGTCTCAATAGGCCTCAACTTTTGAACCATTGATGAGGGGCTCCTGTCTGTACTTGTCCAAAGTGTTGGGACAAGCTGTGAAGTTGGCAAACCCCATGCCAGTCTCACAGACAAGAGTATCTAAGTCAGGGGACCTGGTTAGGCCAGAGTCCCCAGGAACTCCCAAAGTAAATGCACCCAAATTCTTGGGGGCACTCCCACCACCTGGGGGATTACTACTAGTAGTAACAGGAGGCTTGGAAGTGTTACTTGAGGGTATGTTCTCCTTATTGTTGTTGGCCCTTGGGCAACTGCTGTCAGTTTTGTAATGGCCTACCTGTTTTCAGGTATGACAATAAGGTCTCTTTTGGGTATTGGAAGGATTTTGGGACCCACCCTTTTCAGAGGATTTTTGGGGGCCCTGGGGTTTGATGAGAAGATTTATTCCCACCCTTCTCTTGAGGCTTGGTTGATTCTTTCTTTTGGTCACCACCCTGGTTCTTAGGCCTAATCCTGGTTCTGACCCATTTGTCTGCCCTCTTACCCAATTCTTGTGGAGAGGTCAGATCAGAGTCTACCAGGTGCTGGTGTAATAACTGGTTCTGACAATTATTTAAGACTTGCTCTCTCATAATAACATTATACAATCATGTGAAGTCAGTAACTTTACTACCCAATAGCCAGCCTTCTAGAGCCATAGTGGCACAATCAACAAAGTCAGTCCAATCCTGAGACTGAGTTTTTTGGGTGTCTCTGAACAGCAACCTGTACTGCTCAGTTGTTAAGCCAAACCCATCAACCAGTGTATTCTTCAGGACTGAGTTGCAGTGTGCTCTCAGGGTCAATCTTTGGCTACCTAAAGCTGGAGGCTGGGTCCCTCTGTTTGGCTTACTGGAGGAAAAGGTCAGGTTTGGGGCCCTTAGGTCCCAGGTTTGGCTGTGCACAACAGTGCCCATCTATGGGAGGACCCTAACTAAGTTTAAGGGGGATCCCTCAGGAGTGTGTTTTATTTTCACTTGGCTAGGACTGCTAGCTTCAGTGCCCTTAATCTGCTGATTGGGGAGTTCTTTTGGACAGGGGGCCCTTTGGGGTCCACCACTGGCCTCCTTGACCTCTACAGCCCTGGGCTGACTGAAGCAGGGTAGAGAGGGGCAGGTTACCTGCTCCAGACTGGGTCCACTGACATCAGAGGCTCTGCTAGGCTAGGCCTTACTACCTCTGGAGCAGTTTCTTCACAAGGGATTTGCTGTTTGGAGCCAAGCCACGCCACTCACCACGGACCTCCATTGAATCAGCCTGCTGAACCGCTGCTGCTCGCCGGACCCGCTGCGCGGGTCCCGCTTCGCGGTGACAGCGGCTGTTTGCTTGTCTGCAAGGGGTATCAGCTGGTGACCGGCAGGGCTGCGAGGAAACAGCGGGTGGACTCCACGGACCAGGAGTCCCCGCGCGCCCGTTTCCAGCTGGGCTCCTCTCCCTGCCGGCCCCGCCCCCTTGGTAACTCAAGGTCACCTATAAAGAGGAGTGGACATATCCGCTGCGCGGGAGGGCGCCGGGAGAAGCCCGGGACAAGGGCGGGACCGTCTGTGGCCGTCAGAGGCCAGAGGAGGCCGGGCTGGGCCACTGACCCTGGTTGATTGTATCTATCTTACTCGCACTTTGTACCCTTAGGGCATACGGGTTATGTCCATTCATAAAACAAGAAGTATGGCTGTTGCTAGTGCTAAAAAACTCACTGGCACCTTGGACGATTTTATTACCCGAACACACGCCTTAATCGACGAGGGAATTACATTAATGGACAGGAGAGTATCACAAGACCTGGCCATGGCCAAACGTTCATCACTGGGTCTGATTGCGCAGGCCCAAACACCCACCACTGTTTGTCGCCCAGAAACCCAGGCTTTAGTACATAGTCACGGCGGAACTAGGGCTACGGATGCCCCTAATATTAATAGGGATATCATTCAGGATTTGGAGGCTTCACCTAACCTTAACATTTTAACTTTGAGTGGAACACAACCGCAAGAGTCATACACTTGTGACACTACTGATGTTAACTCTGAGAGGGGTAGGATTGAAGGGGCTATTCCCAAGCAGAAACAGAAGGGTAATAAACAAATTACCTCTAAACGAAAGAAGGGCCAGACACACCACAACCCCAACCCCCCTAATCCCGAGAAGTTGTCAGAGGTTCCATCTAATTCAACTGTGAGGACACCTCCAATTAAGGTCGGTTTACCCTTAAATCTACCAGACGATACCTTAATTGATCAAAGCCTGGAGGAAATTTTACAGTTTAGCGTAGATGCTGGTGATCCTCCTCCTATACTGCCAGCACAGGAGGATGTTGGTCTATCTATCAACAACTCTGTGATTTTCAATATGCTGAAATCACTGTTAGAACCCATAGAGGTAAGACTGCGCTGTCTTGAAACTGTCCTAAAAAATATACACAAGGACATAAGCGCCCCCAGTTTCTCTTTAAGCAATAAAACTGTCCAGACTGTTAATCAGCCTAAACCACTAAAACCTCAGGCGATCCCCAACAAAACACTGGAGTCTAATAAAGGGGTCCCCAAGAACCGTAGTCATACTCCAACTCAGACTATTCCTAACAATAAGCCCCCTACAGCAGAGGGAAGTAAGAAAATTAATCCCGCCCATATACCCTCCAAAAACAATTCAAATTTAACTCCTCAGGCTACTTCCAGAGATGGTCTATCCCAACAGGCAATCCCCGAAGCACTCGATAATATTAAATGTAAGGCTCGAAAAAACATCCATCTGCCTCCTGATGCCTGTCCCTATGTTGTTATACTTACCGGGGTTACCGAAATACCCGCAACTGAACAAGAGTCATACCAAACTTTAAAAAATAAAGTATGCCATTGGTTAGCCAATAACTACCCCCTCCCGCCAAACATTCCCTGTAATATACTGATGATAGAGAGAGCCCCATGGGTAGGAGATAATAGGAAAAACCTCCCAGGGGATTGTGTAGTGGTTACTTTCGAGAACACTGAGGTCGTAGAATTCATTTGCAGCAGAAGGGCCCCAAGATACCAGGTGAGCACAGTAACTGCTAGACCCCTCTCGTATTTTTACCTCCCACAAAATCAAGCCGACAATCGTTGGAGTTGGCTTAAGGGCCCCCATGATCGTAAACCCAGACAGAGACCCAATTTTCCCTGGGCGCCACAAACCCCTGGTTGGGAGGAGGAATGGGGTGGGGGTTGGAACTTGGTTGGGAATAGAGGAGGCAGACCACCGCAAGGCGGCCCTTTCTTTGGCTCGCACCCCTCTCAACTATACCATCACCCCCAACAGCGTAATGGACCCGCCAATGCACTGTACTTCCCAATGGCGAATCGTTTCGACTGTCTCTCTAATACAGACTGGGTGGACTGACATATGCAGGGCTCTCCAAAGGGAAGGGGACTTCAGACCACTTTAATTTTCCCCTGTAAGGATGTGGCATCAGTGGTCTTGACTATGGATAAACCTTTTTGTACTCCCCCTGATAGAGCGTTGGAGGTGCAGAGCCGGAGCATGCCATCTTCTCTCCCAGCCGCACCTCTGCCACTCTGTAAATTTCTTACTTGGAATGTGGCAGGTATAAATGCAAAGGCGCTAGACCCCATATGGCAAGAACTCGTAAAACAATACGACATAGTGGGTTTGCAAGAAACCTGGGATACCACAACCAATTTTTCACTAGATGGATTTTGTAGTTTCTTTTCCCCTGCAGCCCCTAGTGTAAGAGGAAGAGCAAAAGGAGGCCTACTTACATTGTGTTCCTTAGAGTTGGTAGGGGTTTTTAAACAAATAGAATCAGCTCCCGCAAATACCCTTGTCGTGGAGTGGACCTTACCTGGCTCCCAACCTTTTTTAGTAGTCAATTTTTCAATTCTAGGGACTCTTCCCTCGTGAATGAACATCTGACTTCCTTATTACAATTTTTGTCAGCCTATAGAAGCAACTGCACCTCTTCCCTAGAGATGATTATTCTGGGGGATTTTAATATTCATCCCTGCGAGGGTGATTGCCTTAATGATAGCTATGGGGGTTCACCGACGGAAGCCATTCCCCATTTCGAGCACACAATTGAGGGCGAGTGCCTTGAGTCTTTCCTGGCGACTTTAAATTTATTTGAAATTGCTCAAAGTAAGAACGATTCCAGAGCCCCAACCTTTGTGGGGAAAGACGCTAATACTATTATAGACTTCATTTTTGTTTCATCTGGGGTACTAGCTAAGGCACGCGAGTACATGGTGGTCACCGCTAGTTTCAGTGATCACAACCCTGTCCTCCTGATGCTGGATCTAGACTGTTTCCGGACCCACAATCCAATAGATGTGGCAGCCCCAAGGGACTTGATAGCCAAAGACCAGGGAAGGCGCCTAAAATGGGAACAGATAGTCCCTGAACAATTCTTCCATTTACTTGCCCAAGAGTCAGAGGCTGATATGGCAGCATGTCTTGACCCAACGGCTCGTGGCCCGGATGTAGTAACCGCATATGAGGAGATATGCGGAAGGATTGCTAAAAATCTGGAGCTAAGGTCTACTGGGCAAAGGACTAAGAAACCCCAGAAATGGTTCAATAAAGAATGCTCCCAGAAACATAGCGCCCTGTTGAAAGCTCTGAAACAAAAACCCAGGGACAGGTCTTTGGTGGCCAATCTAAGGAAGGATTACAAAATTGCAGTTCTTAAACGCAAATCTGGAATCAAAGAAGAAGCCTGGGAGAGTCTCTTATCTACGGATGTATTGAGAGATAGCAAAAAGTTTTGGGCTATTGTGAACCAGCCCTTCTTCTCCAAGGATGGAAAGACCGATATGGACTGTGTGATAGAAGACGGCAGATGGGTAGCTCACTTCGAAAAGATCTATGAATCCACAGCATCTGGTTTAACTGATAACGTCCAAAAATCCACTAACTTGGTTATGGAATTCACTAGTTTGGAGGTTGAAAGGGCGATCAGAGACACAAGTAAACACAAAGCCCCGGGCCCTGATGGGGTCCCTGCAGATCTCTACATCCAATACCCACAATTCTGGTCGAAGATACTAATGAACGTTTTTAATGCAATACCCACAGCTGGTTTCCCTTCCTCTTGGTCCACCTCAATTATTGTGCCTATATTCAAGAAAGGGAACAGGGGGGACCCGGCTTGCTACAGGCCAATCTCCCTGCTGGACTCTGCCGTTAAGATCTTGGGCAGAGTCATTTTGCAGAGGCTTGAGGATTGGCTTGGAGAGAGCAGGATCCTCTCGGAGTTACAATATGGTTTCAGAGCACACAGAGGGACTATGGACCAATGTCTTAACCTTCATTTAATTATCAGCAAGTACACCGTGGCGAAAGGGGGACTCCTTTATTTGGGATTTATGGACTTATCATCCGCTTTTGATTTGGTCAATCGTTCTAAATTGTGGACTATTTTGCGTAATATGGGTTTGGACACTATTTTGGTTAATTTTCTGCACGACCTCCATTTAAATTTATTTGCATCTGTTAGGGTGAACAGGGATGGGAGGTGCACAGCGAAGTTCAAGTCTGGAAGAGGTGTCAGACAAGGCTGCATTCTGGCACCTCTCCTTTTTACACTGTACATCAACTCCCTGGACAATTCATTGAATTCAGTCACCCCAGACATTCCGCGTATGGGGGGGGTACCTATTCCGGTCCTCCTATACGCGGATGATGCCGTCCTATTAGCTCGGACTGGCACAGGCCTTCAAAAATTATTAGATCACTTTGGCCTCTTTATGGAAGCACTCGATCTCAAGATTAACTCGACCAAATCTCACGTTATGATTACGGGTTCACGGAAAAAACAAACGAAGATCAGATCTTTTAGCTGTAATAGTTCACCAATTTCCAGGGTCCCTTTCTTTTGCTATTTGGGTGTCACCTTCGATGAGAAAGGAACATGGGGTGCTCAAATGAGATTAAAACAGCATGGAGTCACTAGATCCACTACAGCCCTCCTGCATTTCTCTAAAAAACTGGGATCAAAGCCCATGGAAGCTATGACCCGTATTTATAAAGCTAAATGTTTGGCAATTGCCTCCTACGGGGCTGCCATATGGGGCTATGTTTCATGTCCAGGTATCCAGATTGCAGAAAATAACTTTTTACGAGCGTTATTATCACTACCCAAATCTTCTCCAATACATACAATTCATAATGAACTAGGCTTGGGCCACGTTACTGATCTCTTAAAAATGGCCCCAGTGATATTCTGGGTTAAAACGTGGACAAATGAGGAAATTAGTCTAAATCATTGTATCCTCAAAGACTGTATGTCTCTGGATAAAGCCAATAACATCCCGTGGCTGGCGTATGTTAGAGCGGCATGCGCGAGGCTAGGGCGACCAGAAATGTACTATCTACCACACAATTTAAAAAAAGAGGACGTAAAGTGGGTCAAGCTGCATTTTCAAAACTTGTTGGAGTCTGAAAGGGAAACGGTTGAATTAGGTAAACCAATGGTACGTTCACTTTTCCAACTCTCCTCAACTTTAGCCATGGAACCTTATCTGAAATATGTTACCAAGCCTTACCATCGCTTTTTACTTATAAGGTTCAGGTTTAACCTAATACACCTTGTGCTCGGCTCACAATCCAAGTGGGGCTTACCAGAAAGCTTACCCCCCTGTACCTGCGACTGTTTCTCTATACAGGACACCCTCCACTTAGTTATGCTGTGTGAACATTATTTGGTGGCTCGCAAAAAATTCCTGGTACCGATTCTGAAAGATTTGAACTTTGTCCAGGTACGGCCAGCATTATTATATCTACAGATGCTGAATTCGGTACAGACAACATATGGGGTAGCTTGTTTTCTGGCAGCAGCTGCCAGACAAAACAAATTAAGAACGGCTGCGATCCCTAACAACCAAACTTGACACTTGTACAACCTTGTTGGACACCATTTTACTTTGCTGATATAGTCACTAACTTCAAACAAAAATTCTTTTGTGTTTTTATGAAGGTGTAGTAATGTCTTTCCATATATGTTGAATTGAATTTTTAAAAAATTGTTTTATATACTATGTTTTGCTTTTATGGTTTTAAATAACCGAATAAAGTTTCTTTGACTGACTGACACAAGGGGTCAGATCAGTTCCCCGAGGAGGCTGATCCTGTCCTAAAGTCTGGTGGGAAGGAGATTTCTCTTCCTCCCCAATGCTCTCTGTTTGAGTGGAGTGATCCATCGTTTCAGGCTTCACAACACTATCATCTGTCTGAGTTTGAGCTGTGGCCATCACAACTCCACCAACCTTTTCAGGAAGGGACTCAGTTTGGGTATGGGCTGTTACCATCACAAGTTTTTAACAAAGGAGGGAGGGAGAGTGAAAGTGGATTCGATCTCCCCTGGCAATATACATAAACAAAAAAGAATCCACTCTGGTGGTAGTAGTGGTCCCTACAGTGGTGGGGAACATACAGTGTTGTGTAAAATACCCTTCACACACCAACAGGCCCCTTGGTGTCATGCTTCATCATTGGGGTCTTCGCACCCCTCTACGGGATGCGGCGTGCTACGACTTACGACTTTGTAGGAGCACTTGAAGTGAACTATGTGTTAGTGTGTGTGGGTTTTTTTTAAAAGTGTGAATGGTGAAGAGGTGAGAGGTGAAGGTTAAAAAATACCTGGCTCATAGGGAAAAAAAAAACTTTATTAAGCCCTCGGCTGGTATCATTAAAAGGGTGCAGGGTGAGGTTGTTACTGTGTTTTAAGGTACATCAGGGACAAGGGCTCGTAATAACAATCGAGAGTCACTCCTGGAGGACAAGGTTCCAAAAGACGATACCTTGAACAGACCAGTATGTGTCACTACATACAGTACCCTTTCCAACCAGGTAACCAAACTGGTAAACAGACATTGGCGCATACTCACGAGTGGTACGTTAAATTTGGAGAAACCTCTCTTTGCCCACAGAAGAGGAAGGAACCTTAAAGACATTCTTGTGCACACAAGACCACAAAGCACAGTAACCAGACTGCAGTTATGTGGAGTGCAGGGACATCACCCATGCGGAAATTGCAATAGTTGCCATTTAACAAAGAAAAGTAACACTCTAACCTACAAGAATGGCACAAAATAGGAGCAACAAGTGTTCACCAATTGCAATAGCAAGAATGTTGTGTATCTTATCACTTGCCCTTGTAACTTGGATTATGTGGGTATGACCACTCGGGCAGTGAAGACCAGAATAAATGAGCATGAAAGCAACGTGAGGTGCAAAAAGTCATCCACTAAAATGGCAGCACATTTTTGGGAGGCGCAACATTGTGTCAATGAACTACACTGGACAGTAATTGAACAGCTCCTCACCGATGCCGGCCTATTTGAGAAGGAACAGAGGTGGGTTTTCCGTTTGGGCACCGATACCAACGGTCTTAATGACTCTATCCCATGGGGCCAATTGCGATGACCTATGGGCTCATAGGTCTCACCAAAATAACCCCCTCAAAAAACCAGCTATATCTGACATCACACCTATCAACAAAAGTGAGGGCATTGTAGAGGATCAAGCGCTCCTTAAATGGATTGATATATGCAAGGGTTTTGTCCACACTGTCCTTGCTTAACAAGATCTGAGCAAACAACTCTCCCTATTCATGTCCCTGTTTATTTCAGCGATTGTTTGCACGCAGATGAGGTTCAAGTGCTCATCTGGGAAGTCTGTGTTGTGTTTTTCGACTTTCGTGCTCTGCCCCATACTTTTAATTGTCTGGTCCATTTCATATGCGCGCTGGGCTGCAGCGCGATGCGACGCTTGCGCATTGGATCTTGTGCTGCTCCTCCACGCATGCGCTTTGGCCAGTAGCGCTATGCGTCACTTGCGCATTGGACCTTGCGCTGCTCCTCCACGCATGCGCTTTGCCCGTTCTCCACTGAGAACAGGGACTATTGCTACTCCTGCGCGCATGCGCGTCTTACCAAAAAAAACACCCATCTCTTTCGCGCACATCCAGCAAACTAATCAGGGTTCCTCTCCTTCTTTGGGCTTTTTCCTCTTCCAATTAAGTAACAATTAAGAGCATATTTGGGAGTATATAAGGGACGAGCCCGCATGCACACAGCAATATCATCGGAGCCGCGTTGAGAGGATGACAGCCCATCGAGGCATGCTGTAACCGTGAGTTTGTTGCTTAGGGAACCGAGCCCACTTTACCCTCGAGTAGTATTTACAATTCCTAAATTAAGCTTCCTATGTCCTCTAGGTAGCCACATTGAGCCGGAAGACAACCCCCAATACCACGCAGGGCTCATGAGGCCACCCTGCCTAGATATATAAGTAAGCATTGAACAAACCAATCTATCTCCTACAATACAACTACCTAGGAGAAGCATATGACTTAATCATTGTAATGGTTGTGTACTTGTCTGTATATGTGTCCTTGTCTTTTTCTTTTCAGGGTTCTGGACCAAACTTGGTCATAGATTTCCCTTTATTTTTGAACAGGCTATTTCCCTGATGAGAATCTATGTTCTACTGTGATGTTTTGATTTATCATGCCTTTTATCTTTACAGGTCTTGTTCTAGTATCGCCAACTGGGCGCAACAGACTTTTGACATGAAAAACATAATTAGGAACATTACACCTAATTTTTTATAGAATATATTTTTGTAACAAATACTTTAACTTTTACACTACATGTGAGTAAGGTGAGGAGGTTTGTGCACTCTCCCGTCCTGAAGAAGGAGTTTCCACACTCCGAAACATGTCATGTCGACGCACTTTCTGAGGTTGATGTACCTTAAAACACAGTAACAACCTCACCCTGCACCCTTTTAATGATACCAGCTGAGGGCTTAATAAGGTCTATTTTTTTCCCTACGAGCCAGGTATTTTTTAACCTTCACCTCTCACCTCTTCACCATTCACACTTTAAAAAAAAAAACCCACACACTAACACATAGTTCACTTCAAGTGCTCCTACGTAGTCGTAAGTCGGAGCACGCCGCATCCCGTAGAGGGGTGCGAAGACCCCAATGATGAAGCATGACACCAAGGGGCCTGTTGGTGTGTTAGGGGTATTTTACACAACACTGTGTGTTCCCCACCACTGTAGGGACCACTACTACCACTAGAGTGGATTCTATTTTGTTTCTGTTACCATCACAGCCTTACCAACCTGTTCAGGGAAGGAATCTGTCTGAGATTGGGCTTGACTGGCACAGCCCTCCTGACCTGTTCAGGGAGGACATCTTGGACTGGGGCTGTGGCCATCACAGCCCCACGAGCCTTCCCATGGAGGTTTACCATTTTAAAATGGATTTCTTGCTCTACCTCAGCCCAGGCTGAGATCTCTAAATCATTCCCCAGTAGGCAATCTACAGGCAAGTTTGATGACACTGCCACTCTCTTGGGACCAGTGACACCACCCCAGCTGAGATTGACCACTGCCATGGGATGATCTCTCTGTACTCCATCAATGTTAGTCACCTGGTATGTGGATCCAGGTATAAGTTGCCTTGAGGGGACTAGGCTCTCAGTCACCATGGTGATGCTAGCCCCTGTGTCTCTATAGACCTCAACTATTAGACCATTGATGAGGGGCTCCTGTCTGTAATAGTCCAAAGTGTTGGGACAAGCAGTGAAGTTGGCAAACCCCATGCCAGTCTCACAGATGAGAGTATCTGGTGTAGGGGACCTGGTTAGGCCAGAGTCCACCTAGGTTCCCCAAGTATACCCAACCAAATTCTTGGGGGCACTCCCACCGCCTGGGGGATTACTACTAGTAGTAACAGGAGGTGTTTGAGTATTACCTGGAGGAATATTTTCCTTATTGTTGGCCTTTGGGCAACTGATGTCAGTTTTCTAATGGCCCACCTGTTTGCAGGTATGTCAATAAGGTTTCTTTTGGGTATTGGAAGGATTCTGGGACCCACCCTTTTCAGAGGATTTTTGGGGCCCTGATGTGGTTTGATCTGAAGATTTATTCCCACCCTTCTCTTGAGGCTTGGTTGATTCTTTCTTTTGGTCACCACCCTGGTTCTTAGGCCTAATCCTGGTTCTGACCCATTTGTCTGCCCTCTTACCCAATTCTTGTGGAGAGGTCAGATCAGAGTCTACCAGGTGCTGGTGTAATAACTGGTTCTGACAATTATTTAAGACTTGCTCTCTCATAATAAGATTATACAATCCTGTGAAGTCAGTAACTTTACTTCCCAGTAGCCAGCCTTCTAGAGCCTTAGTGGCACAATCAACAAAGTCAGTCTAATCCTGAGACTGAGTTTTTTGGGTGTCTCTGAACATCAACCTGTACTGTTCAGTTGTTAAGCCAAACCCATCAATCAGTGCATTTTTCAGGACTTGGTAATCATTAGCATCCTCATCTCTAACAGTGAGGAGCTTGTCTCTTCCTTTACCTTCAAAGGAGAGCCACAAGATAGCTGCCCACTGACTCTGGGGTACCTGCTGCACTTTGCAGGCTCTCTCCAAAGCAGTCATCCATTTGTGGATGTCATCCCCTACCTTAAAGGGGGGCACTATTTTACTCAGGTTTCTGTTATCAAAACTCCTGTCTTTATCTCTAGGGATAACGCTGCCACCAGTGGGTTCTAACCCACTCAATTTCTGCTCTCTGGCAAAGGCAAGTTTCTCTTTGGCAAGGGCACGTTCTTCCCTCTCAATCCTCAGATTCACTTCCCTCATCTTAGCTTCATGCTCTCTTCTCTGAGGGGATGTCATCCCTCTCTGAGAAGATGCCTGAGAGTCATCGGTGTGAATAGATCTGTTAGAGCCTCTGGAGTGAGACCTACGTCGTCTATTCCTAATGTTAGGCCTGCTTGAGGATGAGCCTGGGGCTCCCCCAGTTCCATTCTCATGTAGGCTTAAGTTGGCCTTGGTAAGTCTGCTGACTCTATTCTGACCATTGTCTACCTCTCCATCAGATGAGTCTCCATCCTCCTCCACATCTTCTGTCTCAGGGAGGTTGGAGTCATCTACTGGGGGTATGCTTCCATCTGCTGGATTAGAGGGGCCTGTATTAGAAGCCCTTCTGGCATCATATGTCTCTAAGAGACCTAACAGAAAAGGAAGGGTAGGGTTTGAACCCTGTTTCAGTTGCCTGGAGGTACACAATTGTCCCATCTCCTGGAAGCTGAGTGCTGCATATCTGGAAAGGACCTGTGAAGGGTCACTATCCACAAGGGGAGTCACTGTGTTCTCTCCTGTGGTAGACATGCTTTCTAGTGAGGTGTAAGTGGTGCACTTACCTACACTATGGGTTTTCCTACTGATCCCTTGCGAAGAGTTGTAGTCAGGGTGTGCTACTCCCTTTCTACTACAACAGCTGGTTCAGTAGAACTCAGAGTATTTCTAAGCTTTGTTATATGTACCTATGGTATCTTATGTGATCTTTCAAATGATATCTCAAGATTATATTTGGTAAAAACAACAGCAAGCTCAAATCCCAACCGCTGCACACCAATGTGAGAAGTTGGCCTGATATATGATGCTCACTAGTTCTAGTGATCACCTCGTATCAGTCCAAACAACCCTTATGGTGATTGGTTGTAAGTCAACCTTATCCAGTATTGGGGTATCTTTCATAGATTCACATGCCTGAATCATTCCCCGTCGTCGAGGCGGGAGTCCCACGGTAAATAAAAAAGCAGTGCCAAAAGCACTTTGCAGTAGTAGGCCCTAGAAAAAAGCCTGAGGCCTATATTATAGTAGCCTATCTACCTCATTATGCTAAAAGACCCAAAGTCTTTGCTCCAACCAATCAGCTCACAGCACCCTCTAGAACCTTCCCTGCAGAGCCAGCTCTCCTCAGATTTTCACCGCACGTCGTGTGGAAGGGAGTCTCCCTGAGTCTTGACTCAGTTTTTTCTTCAAGAGCTTCAAGATGTCTGACAAGAAGGCCTTGTTCAGACCCTGCAGAACATGCGAGAAGAAGAGGGTCCATGTGGATGACTTACACAAGGACTGCATTTATTGCCTGTATCCCAAGCATGAGGCAAAAACCTGTAAGATCTGCATTACCTTCCCTGCCAAGACCTTAAGGGATAGGGAGGCCAGAGTCCTTTTGTGGCTTAAATCCTCTTCCAAGGATGATGACGACAGAGCCTCTACCTCTAGCAAGAGGGCGAGGTCTCAAGAGGATAAGTTAAGTGAGGGGAGAAAACATGTTAAGACCTCCCACTCTACTTCAGGCTCTTCACAGAGATCCAAACATTCTGTCTCTGGAGCCTCAGCCACCAACGATCCGGCAAAGAAAACTGTGAGTAAGACTTCTACTGTCTCCTCTCCAGTGACCACTGTCTCTACTTCAACCTCTTCTTCTATGGATATGATATCCACTACATCTATTACTACTCCGATTGTGTCTACTAAAATTAGTATTGTGACAAAAAGAACTCTCGTGGACGACTCGTCGACGAAGACGCCGTCATCATCAAAAAATTCGTCATCTAAGAAGAGCCCGTCGACGAAGTCGTTGACGCCGCCGTCGACGACTGCCTCGTCGACGAAGAGAGCATCGACGTCTATCCCGTCGACGACGAGCCCGTCCTTGGTTACCCCGTCGACGACCGTCCCGTCGACGGTGGCTCCATCGACGACGAGTCCATCGACGACTGTCCCGTCGACGTCGAGCCCGTCGACGACAGTCCCGTCGACGGCAAGTCTATCGTTGACGATGCCCTCGTCGACGATCTCGTCGACGATAAATCCGTCGACGACGCCATCTTTTCAGCAAGTAGTTGCACCTTGGTCTCCGGGGTCATCAAGGTCGATGGGATCAGCTTTACTAAGACCTACCACTGGGAATCAGGCCTTTTGTACGCCAATAGCAACAAAGAACTTTCAACTAGTGTCTTATAAGAGACAACAGGGTTCATATATATCTCCACTTATGCCAACTCATCTTCTAGAAACTTATGCTGATGATGAAGAAGATGACTTTGAAGACGATGATGATGAGGGTGCTTTTGGTGTGGCACGTCACCCATCCGAGCTTGTCATCAAGTGCCAAGATGATGATGAAGGGGATTCATACGCTGAGCACTACTACCAAGAGGATATCATAGTGCCTCATTCATTGGAACATCAGAGACGGCCTAGAGTCCCGGAAGTCACTCAGTTGCCGCCTAATTTGATACAGGATTTACAGGCTATGCTGGCGGACTACAAGCAGCGTTTTCCTCCGCAAGTACCTCAATCTGATACGGTAGCTCCTCCTCGGCAACAGCCACCGGTTTCTCCAATTGTGGAAACTCCGCAACCGGTCTTGCCTCCACAAACTCCGGATACATCATCAGAAGAGGAGGTAGAAGATGGAGAGTTGCCTAACATACCTTCATCGGACCCATGGGATGAATATGTTATACCCATGCCGTCCCCTCCAACTCCACAACCTTCAGATTCACCGCCTGAAGATGTAGGTGGCTTTCACAACCTGATGCAGAGGGCATCAACCAGGTTTAAGCTCCCGGTTACAGTGGAGCAAACGGAGTGTTTTCTCCATGACTTTAAGGAGGAAACAAGGAAGATATCTAGAGCCATTCCCATGATTGATTTTATTTGGAAGGAAGGCATAAAGATAATGAAAAACCCTGCATCTGTGCCTGCTGTGTTACCCAGAATAGAAAAGAAATATCGTGCTCCGCTCTCTAGTCCGGCGTGCCTTATTGGTCATCCACGCCCGGATTCCGTAATCTCTCAGGCGGCGCAGCAAAGGTCAAAGAATCCAGCTACCCCTATTTCTACTCCTCCAGATAAAGAGGGGCGACGATTAGACCTTATTGGGAAGAAGTTTTCCACTATGGCTGCAGCATCCATCAGGATAGCAAATTCAATGGCGATTATTGGACGCTACGATCGCCAAATGTGGTCGGAGATGGCTAGATTCATAGAGCTATTGCCAGAGGACTCAAGACACGAAGCCAGGAAAGTTTTAATGGAAGGAGAGCGGGCAGCGGAAGAATCCATCGACTGCGCTCTAGATATGGCGAATACGAATTTCAGGCAGTTGGCTGGGGCAGCTGTCCTGAGACGTCAAGGGTGGTTAAAAGCCACTACGTTTCGTCCGGAGGTTCAGTTGAAAATACTGGACATGGCTTATGACGGAGAGTCCCTCTTTGGAAAACATGTCGATGAGGCTCTCCAGACGATTAAAACTGACACAGATACTGCAAAGTCGCTAGGATCCTTGCAATATAAAAGAGGTTCGTTCAGAGGAGCTAGAGGACGAGGTTATTCGTCCAGAGGAAGTTATTACCAGCAAGGCAGACAGTATCAACCACAATACCGTCAAAACTACCAGTCCTCTTACAGACAATCTGGATCGGCTGGTTTCTCTCGTCAAGGAGGAAGAAGGCGCGCAAACAACCAAGGACGAGACAGTCACAAGAAACAGTGAGAGCAATTGGGCGCCACCTCCAACCCCTTACCTTCCCGTGGGCGCGAAAATATCTGCTTTCCAACAGCAATGGCAGAATATAACATCGGATCGGTGGGTGTTAGACTTGATCCAACATGGTCACACCCTAGAGTTCTTCACCAAACCTTCACCAACTCCGCCCAGGGGTCCCCCTCCCCCTCGTCTTCACTTATTGTTCAAGGAGGTGCAAGCTATGCTACTCAAGAACGCAGTAGAGAAGGTTCCAATCCATCAGAGAGGGACAGGTTTCTATTCCCGTTTTTTCCTCATAAAAAAGAAAACAGGGGAATGGCGACCGATCCTAGACCTGCGCAATCTGAACAAATATCTCAAGAAGCAGGGATTTCGAATGGTCACCCTCTCGGACATTCTCAGTTGCCTCAACGAGGGAGATTACATGGCTTCCTTGGACATGGAAGACGCATACTTCCACATCCCAATCCAACCAAACCATCGGAAGTACCTCCGTTTCACTGTGGCCGGCGCCCATTATCAATTCAAAGTTCTCCCATTTGGCCTCAAGTCGGCCCCAAGGATTTTCACGAAGTGCCTGGCCTCTGTGGCAGCAGCTCTTCGGGCAGCAAAAGTGCAGGTCTTCCCGTATTTGGACGACTGGCTAGTCAAAGGTCCATCAGAAGCCAAAGTGAGAGCCGACATTACGGCATGCCGCAATCTCTTCGCATCGCTAGGCCTCACAATCAACAAAACCAAATCTCAGATGCATCCAAAACAAAGCCTGTTGTTCCTAGGAGCTTGCTTGGACACAGTGGAATGCAAGGCATCCTTATCTCGAGAGAGACAACTCCGTCTGCAGGCGTTAGCCAGAAAACTGGCAAGAAGAAGGTCACTTTCAGTTCGCCTATTTGCATCACTTCTGGGGATGTGTTCTTCAGCCATCAACCTCATTCCATTGGCGCGTCTAAGGATGCGACCACTGCAAGAGGAGCTAAACTGTCAATGGCATCAAGCGACAGGTTCATTCGAGGACACCATCACAATCACCAACAGGATGGTGCACGCACTTCAATGGTGGTCTCAGATCAGCAATCTGGAACAGGGGCTTTCATTCTTGCAGAATCCTCCGGATTTTATTCTGACAACGGATGCGTCCATGGAGGGTTGGGGTGGTCATCTCCAGGAACTGCAAGTGCAGGGAAGATGGTCTCAGCAACACAAGAAATGCCACATCAACAGCCTAGAGTTGAAAGCCATTTGTCTGTCTCTTCAAGCGTTCCTCCCCAGGATAGTGGGATCCTCGGTTCTAGTCAGAACGGACAACACCACAAGCATGTTTTATATCAACAAGCAGGGAGGAACGAGATCGGCAACGCTATCCAAACAAGCCCAAGAGTTATGGAAATGGTTAACAGTTCACAACATAACCCTCAAAGTGGAGCACGTCAGAGGCCTCTACAACACTTTGACAGACAAACTGAGCAGAACATTGTCAGATTGCCACGAGTGGGAACTGGACAACGGCCAGTTGAACTATGTGTTTCAGAGATGGGGCAAACCCAGGTTGGACCTATTTGCGACCCAACAGAACAAGAAATGCCGGTACTACGCCAGCAGATATCCTCAACAATGGTCAAGGGGGAATGCCCTTTCGATGCGATGGTCAGGGACCTATGCATACGCTTTTCCGCCGATCCCTCTGATTCCACGAGTGGTGCGCAAAATGAAAGTGGAGAGTTGTCGCCTTCTCCTCATTGCTCCCAAGTGGCCTCGCCAGTATTGGTTTCAGGAACTCATGCTACTTTCTCAGGAGCCACCAATCAAGCTGCGGGTAACTCCGAAGCTACTGTCACGCAACGAGGGTCAGGTACTTCACCCAGATCCTCAATCACTGAAATTGCACGCATGGCTCCTAACTTCTTAGAATTCGAGCATCTTCAAATTCCACAGGAATGCCGGGACATTTTAGAGAAGGCAAGAGCCCAGAGTACATTAAAGACTTATCGTCTCAAGTGGAAGCGTTTTTGCGCATGGTGCATCTCTAGTGCTTTACACCCTATAGAGGCACCGGCAGAAAAGATATTGCCCTATTTGTTACATTTAGCGCAATCTGGCCTTTCTTTTTCATCAATAAAGGTCCACTTAGCGGCCTTATCCAGGTACAGAAAGATGACCAACTCTCAGTCACTCTGCTCTTCATCGCTAATCAAGCAATTTATGAGGGGTCTGTTCCGGGCTTATCCCCCAGTCAAGCCCTCACCACCGGAATGGGAGCTCAACGCGGTTCTATCAAGACTGATGAAGCATCCGTTCGAGCCTATCCATAGAGCCGACCTAAAGTTCTTGCAAACACAACAGGTGATGGACCGAATGTGGATCAATGTCACACACTCACCCCAGTCCAAAGATCTGGGCCCAAATCCATCGTTTTTTTGCACTCCACACCACCCTGGGTTAGACAATGGCGATATGCAAATCAGCTCTGACCCTGTGCCCCATGGGAACAGTCCAGTCCGAACTACAAAAGCCATGTCCTTCCCAGAACGGAATCAAGCATCCGAGGACCGGACCGGTTTCGAGGTAACACCTCTCATCAGCCCGGCTAGCTTGACTCCAGTGGTGTGAAGTGCCTGGGACCCACGTCTGGGCATCCCCAGCGCACTTAGGGCGGAATATGCAAACACAACAGGTGATGGACCGAATGTGGATCAATGTCACACACTCACCCCAGTCCAAAGATCTGGGCCCAAATCCATCGTTTTTTTGCACTCCACACCACCCTGGGTTAGACAATGGCGATATGCAAATCAGCTCTGACCCTGTGCCCCATGGGAACAGTCCAGTCCGAACTACAAAAGCCATGTCCTTCCCAGAACGGAATCAAGCATCTGAGGACCGGACCGGTTTCGAGGTAACACCTCTCATCAGCCCGGCTAGCTTGACTCCAGTGGTGTGAAGTGCCTGGGACCCACGTCTGGGCATCCCCAGCGCACTTAGGGCGGAATATGCAAACACAACAGGTGATGGACCGAATGTGGATCAATGTCACACACTCACCCCAGTCCAAAGATCTGGGCCCAAATCCATCGTTTTTTTGCACTCCACACCACCCTGGGTTAGACAATGGCGATATGCAAATCAGCTCTGACCCTGTGCCCCATGGGAACAGTCCAGTCCGAACTACAAAAGCCATGTCCTTCCCAGAACGGAATCAAGCATCCGAGGACCGGACCGGTTTCGAGGTAACACCTCTCATCAGCCCGGCTAGCTTGACTCCAGTGGTGTGAAGTGCCTGGGACCCACGTCTGGGCATCCCCAGCGCACTTAGGGCGGAATATGCAAACACAACAGGTGATGGACCGAATGTGGATCAATGTCACACACTCACCCCAGTCCAAAGATCTGGGCCCAAATCCATCGTTTTTTTGCACTCCACACCACCCTGGGTTAGACAATGGCGATATGCAAATCAGCTCTGACCCTGTGCCCCATGGGAACAGTCCAGTCCGAACTACAAAAGCCATGTCCTTCCCAGAACGGAATCAAGCATCCGAGGACCGGACCGGTTTCGAGGTAACACCTCTCATCAGCCCGGCTAGCTTGACTCCAGTGGTGTGAAGTGCCTGGGACCCACGTCTGGGCATCCCCAGCGCACTTAGGGCGGAATATGCAAACACAACAGGTGATGGACCGAATGTGGATCAATGTCACACACTCACCCCAGTCCAAAGATCTGGGCCCAAATCCATCGTTTTTTTGCACTCCACACCACCCTGGGTTAGACAATGGCGATATGCAAATCAGCTCTGACCCTGTGCCCCATGGGAACAGTCCAGTCCGAACTACAAAAGCCATGTCCTTCCCAGAACGGAATCAAGCATCCGAGGACCGGACCGGTTTCGAGGTAACACCTCTCATCAGCCCGGCTAGCTTGACTCCAGTGGTGTGAAGTGCCTGGGACCCACGTCTGGGCATCCCCAGCGCACTTAGGGCGGAATATGCAAACACAACAGGTGATGGACCGAATGTGGATCAATGTCACACACTCACCCCAGTCCAAAGATCTGGGCCCAAATCCATCGTTTTTTTGCACTCCACACCACCCTGGGTTAGACAATGGCGATATGCAAATCAGCTCTGACCCTGTGCCCCATGGGAACAGTCCAGTCCGAACTACAAAAGCCATGTCCTTCCCAGAACGGAATCAAGCATCCGAGGACCGGACCGGTTTCGAGGTAACACCTCTCATCAGCCCGGCTAGCTTGACTCCAGTGGTGTGAAGTGCCTGGGACCCACGTCTGGGCATCCCCAGCGCACTTAGGGCGGAATATGCAAACACAACAGGTGATGGACCGAATGTGGATGAAGCATCCGTTTGAGCCTATCCATAGAGCCGACCTAAAGTTCTTGACATGGAAGATTGCTTTATTATTGGCGCTAACTTCCGCAAGAAGAGTGGGAGAAATTCAAGCTTTCACTATAAAGGAGCCCTTTTTACATTTCTCCCAGGACTATGTCACTTTAGGAACGAATCCAACGTTCATACCGAAAGTGCCTTCCCAGTTTCATTTAAATGAACCTGTCAAGCTGAAAGTTTTCTTTCCAAACCCGTCAACCCCGGCTGAAAAGACATTGCGTTCTTTAGACATCAAACGATGCTTAAAATTCTATCTTCAGAGAACCAAGGCTTTGAGAAAATCAGATCAACTGTTTGTAGCTTATGGCCAGACTACATTGGGGAAAGCGGTCACTAAAGCCACAATTTCAAGATGGATCGCATCCGCGATTCAATTCTGCCACGTCAAGGCTAATCGACCATTGACAAGGTCTGTTCGATCTCACTCCACAAGAGCTGTAGCAGCGTCTGCGGCTTTGTTTGCAGGAGTGACGCTTGAGAACATTTGCCGTGCTGCGACATGGAAGAATGTCCACACGTTTACAAGACATTACTGCCTGCAATCAGCAAATCAGGATGATGCGGCAGTGGGCCAAGCTGTTTTACGTCACCTGTTTCCATAAGGAGTATGTTCAGGTACTGATGTTCACTTATTTCATATAAAGTACATGCAATTTAATAGATTGTTTTTAAATATGCAGACACATGCTAACATGTTGTGTATTTTTGTATGATGCTTAAGATTTCTTTCCAGAAAGAAAATGCATAATTTCAATGTTGAACTTGAACATGATTTATTAATAGTTCAATCTCTAGGCGTTTGTTGGTTGTTGACGATACATTCATGGGGGTGCACTGCAATAAGTCTCCCACCATCCGCAACCGACTTTGCCTGGCTTACTGCTTGCTATTCTGATTCAGGCATGTGAATCTATGAAAGATACCCCAATACTGGATAAGAAAACAAGTTACTTACCTGTAACTTCAGTTATCCAGTATTGGTATCTTTCATAGATTCACATGCACCCACCCTCCTACCCGGAGAGTCAGTTCTCTAAGTTTGGGATACTTGTTCCCACTTGTGCTACGAAAATCTGAGGAGAGCTGGCTCTGCAGGGAAGGTTCTAGAGGGTGCTGTGAGCTGATTGGTTGGAGCAAAGACTTTGGGTCTCTTAGCATAATGAGGTAGATAGGCTACTATAATATAGGCCTCAGGCCTTTTTCTAGGGCCCACTACTGCAAAGTGCTTTTGGCACTGCTTTTTTATTTACCGTGGGACTTCCGCCTCGACGACGGGGAATGATTCAGGCATGTGAATCTATGAAAGATACCAATACTGGATAACTGAAGTTACAGGTAAGTAACTTGTTTTCTTATAGACCAGCTATCCTAATGGTAGCATGGACAAAGCAGTCTTAGGGTAAACTCTTTTGGCATGTGAAGCCAGCTGTCTTGCCACATATAACCCCTTGAATACCAAATGAAAGGACACCACACAGGTAGTTATGAAAATAAACAAGATATTTATGAACTAACAAACACCTCTAAACTCTTTATGAGATCAGAGGGCTAAGCACATGACAAGACTCTTAAGAAAAATACGTTAAGTTGCACAAGTTACAATGTTGCCCTAGGGGCTCAACAAACCATATACTAAGTAAATGGTATAAGGAAGTTGATAGAAGGAATGGAGCTGTCCAGAGGCTGTAGGATAGCCGGGACTACACTATCCTAACTTTAGGTAAGTAATAGGAGGCCCACGGAACGCGTGTGCAGAGTGTGTACTCACACGCGAGGTGCGTAACAACGTCTATGGACAGAACAGTTCAAGAAAAAGGTGAGTACGGACAATCCTGACTAGTTAGGACTAAAACGACTGTGAAACTGGACACTAGGAGAGTCAATCTACCCATGAGCACCGAAATGCTCTTGTTACCTCACCCACGGGCTGCGGGTGCTTAGGTGCGAAGTCGTGTAGGGTTTCTGCGTTGAAGTCTATGGAGCCTGAAAGAAAAGATGCTGCAGGCGACCAGGAGGAAGATGTCCGGTGGGATCCAAGGGTGGATCAGGAATGCTGAAGACCTGAAAGCAGAGGGGACAATGTTCAAAGTCACTAGCCAGTGACTGGAGTGGAACCAGGAAGGAACCAGAGGCTGTCGTCGCGATCAGGTAAAAAATGGACGCTTGACTCTGCAGCAACGTGGACCAGGTGGTGTCTCCGACGATCCAAGGATGGAGACACGATCTGTCCCACGCAGGCTCTCGCTGTCGGCGGTGTTGGATCCGAATTTGGAGTCAACAGGCCTTGGCAAAGGCAACCCACCCGAAGTGTGGAAAAGATGTCTGGTGCGGACTAGGAGGGTCCGGGGTGCCTCTCTTTTGGAAGAAAGCAAGGGCCAGTCTGGAGCAACCAGACCAGCGGTCTGGATGTCGTGGATTGTCGTCTAGAAGGCCACTAGCCAGCCGGCAAGTGACCAGACAACGCGTCGAGCAGCAAACAGGCAGAAGGGCCCTACGCAGATCTCGTGGATGCTGGAGGGCTAGTCTTCGGTGCAGGAGCTGCTCGGGGGGGGGCTTCTCAATGCCCAAAGCACTTCGTCAAGGTTACCTCATAAGTCGTGCTGGAAGCGAAGTGCAGTTTCTCCAAGATGGCCGGTCCCACGTGTCTCGTCACACCCACGGATCTCAGCTGAGCTGCAGATGTAGGTAGAGGTCGGAGAGGTCTGGGAATCCGGATCTCGTCGGGCTCTGAAGTCTGGATCCTCGAGGGAAGATGACAAAGTGAAGCCGCTGGACGCTTGATGGTGCCTGCTTGTGCAGGGTGGACACTCCTTGCCCACAAGGGAGATTTCTTCAGTCTTCTGTGTAGAAAGTCGAAGTCCAGAGTTTCTTCTTGTAGAATTTCAGTTCAGGATTAATCTGCTTTGGAATGGGACCAGCTCCTACCTTTATCCTGCTAAAGGGGGCTGCACTATCAGGGTGGGACCAGGAAGGGGGTGGTTCCACCCCCTATCCTTTGTCCGGTCTCGTGCCAGAGCTGGGGCTGGGGCTGGAGTGCCCCAGCAACTGGTTTGAACCGGTGTATGCACAGGGCACCTTGTGTGCCCCAGGCATGTCTCATTCCTTTCAGCCCTGTCCTACCTAATACACAAAATCCTGTCTGGGGTGGTGCTAGCACCTCCCAAGGCAGGAAAGCCTTTGTCCAAGCCTCCCTCGCTGGAAGGACTCCCAGCAGCAGGAGGTCAGACTTGTGTCTGTGGTGGCAGCATCCATTTTGTGATGCTGAGGCTTGAGTTAACTTTAACCGGGGTTCACAGTTACATACATGTCGTGTCCCTCTAAAAGGGTGGAATGCTACCCCCGTCGCCAGAATTGGCGAGGGGGTAGTATTCCAATTCGTATGACACCTTACTCGACATGTTTTGATAATGCTACACCAAAGTTAGTAATAACCGCGAGGATTATAATGCACTTAAGAGTATATGGTATAGCGTTATCATGGAAACAGCTAAAGGACTTGGTTCCGAAAGCTGTAGACAGGCTTAGCTCTGCACTATCTCAGATAATTCCAAGCACTCTGCCTCCAGGATTGTTAAGGCCTGCCATAGGAGTGACTTATAGGAGTATATGTGTCCATTTTAGTGTTAGATATAGAGATACTATATATAAAGCAAAGGGTGTTTACACCACCTTGCCCCAGCTAATTGATCAGCCAGTTGTGTCAGATTTGGATGGCCAGCCAGGGCTGGCATAATACCTGATTCAGCCCCTGGTAGGCCTAGAGTGTGCACCTATGCCCTGGGTACCTAAGGTACACTGTGCAGGGGCTGATAAGGTGACTCAGTATCCAATTAGATATGTACCTAGAGTACATGGAATCCATTTTACAGAGAGAGCAGTGGGCCCGGGGTCCTGAATAGCAGGCCCCAGGTCAACTAAGTCGGAAAACCAGCTAAACACCAGGCAAAAAGGGTGGGGCAACCATAGTCAGATATCCACCTTCCTACATAACCCCCCCCCCCGCCCCCCAATGAAAGGAGATAAGGCTATCATTGACCAGGTAAGCCTATATTGCCTGAGTGGCCATATGAGGTGGTATATGCACTGGCATGGTTACCCCCTATCTCATGTTCCACTAAGCAATCCCTCACCCTAAGGGTATCTGAGGGTCTCCACCATAGGGAATCTTTACCTGTGGTGTGTTTTGGCAAAGTAAAAGGCTGGTGCTGAGATGGAGTATTGAAGTGAGGCTCCACTAATGTTGGGCTCAACTTCCTCCAATCACTATTCACCATATGTGCCTTTCTTTCCAGGACTGAGTTGCAGTGTGCTCTCAGGGTCAACCTCTGGCTACCTAAAGCTGGAGGCTGGGTCCCTCTGTTTGGCTTACTGGAGGGACAGGTCAGGTTTGGGGCCCTTAGGTCCCAGGTTTGGCTGTGCCCAACAGTGTCCATCTGTGGGAGGTCCCTAACTAAATTTAAGGGGATCCCTCAGGAGTGTGTTTTATTTTCACTTGGCTAGGACTGCTAGCTTCAGTGCCCTTAATCTGCTGATTGGGGAGTTCTTTTGTACAGGGGGGGCCTTTGGGGTCCACCACTGGCCTCCTTGACCTCTACAGCCCTGGGCTGACTGAGGCAGGGTAGAGAGGGGCAGGTTACCTGCTCCAGACTGGGTCCCACCTTGGAAGGGTCAAGTGACATCAGAGGCTCTGCCGGGCTAGGCCTGACTACCTCTGGAGCAGTTTCTTCACAAGGGGTCAGATCAGATCCCTGAGGAGGTTGATCCTGTCCTAAAGTCTGGTGGGAAGGAGATTTCTCTTCCTCCCCAATGCTCTCTGTTTGAGGGGAGTGATCCATAGTTTCAGGCTTCACAACACTATCATCTGTCGGAGTTTGAGCTGTGGCCATCACAACTCCAACCTTTTCAGGAAGGGACTCAGTTTGGGTATGGGCTGTTACCATCACAGCCTTACCAACCTGTTCAGGGAAGGAATCTGTCTGAGATTGGGCTGTGACTGGCACAGCCCTCCTGACCTGTTCAGGGAGGACATCTTGGACTGGGGCTGTGGCCATCACTGCCCCACTAACCTTACCATGGAGGTTTACCATTTTAAAATGGATTTCTTGCTCTACCTCAGCCCACTCTGAGATCTCTAAATCATTCCCCAGTAGGCAATCTACAGGCACATTTGATGACACTGCCACTCTTGGGGCCAGTGACACCTCCCCAGCTGAGATTGACCACTGTATTGGGATGATCTCTCTGTACTCCATCAATGTTGGTCACCTGGTATGTGGCTCCAGGTATAAGTTGCCTTGAGGGGACTAGGCTCTCAGTCACCATGGTGATGCTAGCCCCTGTGTCTCTATAGGCCTCAACTTTTAGACCATTGATGAGGGGCTCCTGTCTGTACTTGTCCAAAGTGTTGGGACAAGCAGTGAAGTTGGCAAACCCCATGCCAGTCTCACAGACAAGAGTATCTGGTGTAGGGGACCTGGTTAGGCCAGAGTCCACCTGGGTTCCCCAAGTATACCCAACCAAATTCTTGGGTACACTCCCACCACCTGGGGGATTACTACTAGTAGTAACAGGAGTTGTTTGAGTATTACCTGGAGGAATATTTTCCTTATTGTTGGCCTTTGGGCAACTGCTGTCAGTTTTCCAATGGCCTACCTGTTTGCAGGTATGGCAATAAGGTTTATTTTGGGTATTGGAAGGATTCTGGGACCCACCCTTTTCAGAGGATTTTTGGGGCCCTGATGTGGTTTGATCTGAAGATGTATTCCCACCCTTCTCTTGAGGCTTTGTTGATTCTTTCTTTTGGTCATCACCCTGGTTCTTAGGCCTAATCCTGGTTCTGACCCATTTGTCTGCCCTCTTACCCAATTCTTGTGGAGAGGTCAGATCAGAGTCTACCAGGTGCTGGTGTAATAACTGGTTCTGACAATTATTTAAGACTTTCTCTCTCATAATAAGATTATACAATTATGTGAAGTCAGTAACTTTACTTCCCAGTAGCCAGCCTTCTAGAGCCTTAGTGGCACAATCAACAAAGTCAGTCCAATCCTGAGACTGAGTTTTTTGGGTGTCTCTGAACATCAACCTGTACTGTTCAGTTGTTAAGCCAAACCCATCAATCAGTGCATTTTTCAGGACTTGGTAATCATTAGCATCCTCATCTCTAACAGTGAGGAGCTTGTCTCTTCCTTTACCTTCAAAGCAGAGCCACAAGATAGCTGCCCACTGACTCCGGGTACCTGCTGTACTTTGCAGGCTCTCTCCAAAGCAGTCATCCATTTGTGGATGTCATCCCCTACCTTAAAGGGGGGCACCACTATTTTACTCAGGTTTCTGTTATCAAAACTCATGTCTACTCTCTATCTCTAGGGATAACGCTGCCACCAGTGGGTTCTAACCCACTCAATTTCTGCTCTCTGGCAAAGGCAAGTTTCTCTTTGGCAAGGGCGAGTGCTTCCCTCTCAATCCTCAGATTCACTTCCCTCATCTTAGCTTCATGCGCTCTTCTCTAAGGGGATGTCATCCCCCTCTGAGAAGATGCCTGAGAGACATGGGTGTAAATAGATCTGTTAGAGCCCCTGGAGTGATACCTAAGTCGTCTATTCCTAATGTTAGGCCTGCTTGAGATTGGGCCTGGGGGTCCCCCAGTTCCATTCTCATGTAGGCTTAAGTTGGCCTTGGTAGGTCTGCTGACTCTATTCTGATCATTGTCTACCTCTCCATCAGATGAGTCTCCATCCTCCTCCTCCACATCCTCTGTCTCAGGGAGGTTGGAGTCATCTTCTACTGGGGGGATGCTTCCATCTGCTGGATTAGAGGGGCCTGTATTAGAAGCCCTTCTGGCATCATATGTCTCTAAGAGACGTAACAGAAAAGGAAGGGTAGGGTTTAAACCCTGTTTCAGTTGCCTGGAGGTACACAATTGTCTCATCTCCTGGAAGCTGAGTGCTGCATATCTGGAAAGGACCTGTGGAGGGTCACTATCCACAAGGGGGTCACTGTGTTCTCTCCTTTGGTAGACATGCTTTCTAGTGAGGTCTAAGTGGTACACTTACCTACACTATGGGTTTTCCTACTGATCCCTTGCTAGGAGTTGTAGTCAGGGTGTGCTACTCCCTTTCTACTACAACAGCTGGTTCAGTAGAACTCAGAGTATTTCTAAGCTTTGTTATATGTACCTATGGTACCTTATGTGATCTTTCAAATGATATCTCAAGATTATATTTGGTAAAAACAACAGCAAGCTCAAATCCCAACCACTGCACACCAATGTGAGAAGTTGGCCTGATATACGATGCTCACTAGTTCTAGTGATCACCTTGTACCAGTCCAAACAACCCTTATGGTGATTGGTTGTAAGTCAACCTTATAGACCACCTATCCTAATGGTAGCATGGACAAATCAGTCTTAGGGTAAACTCTTTTGGCATGTGAAGCCAGCTGTCTGACCACATATAACCCCTTGAATACCAAATGAAAGGACACCACACAGGTAGTTATGAAAATAAACAAGATATTTATTAACTAACAAACACCTCTGAACTCTTTATGTGATCAGAGGGCTAAGCACATGACAAGACTCTTAAGAAAAATATGTTAAGTTGCACAAGTTACAATGTTGCCCTAGGGGCTCAACAAACCATATAATAAGTAAATGGTATAAGGAAGTCGATAGAAGGAATGGAGCTGTCCAGAGGCTGTAGGATCGCTGGGACTACACTATCCTAACTTTAGGTAAGTAATAGGAGGCCCACGGAACGCGTGTGCAGAGTGTGAACTCACACGCGAGATGCGTAACAACGTCTATGGACAGTACAGTTCAAGAAAAAGGTGAGTAGGGACAATCCTGAGTAGTTAGGACTAAAACTACTGTGAAACTGGACACTAGGAGAGTCAATCTACCCTTGAGCACCGAAATGCTCTTGTTACCTCACCCACGGGCTGCGGGTGCATAGGTGCGAAGTTGTGTCGGGTTTCTGCGTTGAAGTCTATGGAGCCTGAAAGAAAAGATGCTGCAGGCGACCAGGAGGAAGATGTCCGGTGGGATCCAAGGGTGGATCAAGAATGCTGAAGACCTGAAAGCAGAGGGGACAATGTTCAAAGTCACTAGCCAGTGACTGGAGTGGATCCAGGAAGGAACCAGAGGCGGTTGTTGCGATCAGGTGAAAAGTGGACCCTTGACTCTGCAGCCACGTGGACCAGGTGGTGTCTTTGACGACCAGGATGGAGGCACGAGCTGTCCCACGCAGGCTCTTGCTGTCGGCGGTGTCGGATCCAGATTTGGAGTCAACAAGCCTTGGCAAAGGCAACCCACGCGGTGAGTGGAAAAGACGTCTGGTGCGGACCGGGAGGGTCCGGGGTGCCTCTCTTTTGGAAGGAAGCAAGGGCCAGTCTGGAGCAACCAGACCAGCGGTGTTGATGTCATGGATCTTCGTCTAGGAGGCCACTAGCCAGCCGGCAAGTGACCAGACAACGCGTCGAGCAGCAAACAGGCAGAAGGGCCCCACCAGATCTCTTGGATGCTGGAGGGCTGGTCTTCGGTGCAGGAGCTGCTCGGGGCTGGGGCTTCTAAATCCCCAAAGCACTTTGTCAAGGTTACCTCAGAAGTCATGCTGGAAGCGAAGGGCAGTTTCTTCAAGATGGCCGGTCCCACGTGTCTCGTCACACCCACGGATCTCAGCTGAGCTGCAGATGTAGGTAGAGGTCAGAGAGGTCTGGGAATCTGGGTCTCGTCGGGCTCTGAAGTCTGGATCCTCGAGGGAAGACGACAAAGTGAAGCTGCTGGACGCTTGATGGTGCCTGCTTGTGCAGGGTGGACACTCCTTGCCCACAAGGGAGATTTCTTCAGTCTTCTGTGTAGAAAGTCGAAGTCCAGAGTTTCTTCTTGTAGAATTTCAGTTCAGGGTTAATCTGCTTTGGAATGGGACCAGCTCCTACCTTTATCCTGCTAAAGGGGGCTGCACTATCACTAGGTCGCTCCTATGGGTGTGACCAGGAAGGGGGGTGGTTACACCCCCTATCCTTTGTCCGGTCTCGCGCCAGAGCTGTGGCTGGAGTGCCCCAGCAACTGGTTTGAACCGGTGTATGCACAGGGCACCTTGTGTGCCCCAGGCATGTCTCATTCCTTTCAGCCCTGTCCTACCTATACACAAAATCCTGTCTGGTGATGAGTACAGGCCTCAGCAAGGCCTGTGAGTGCAAAGGGTTCGCCCTTCTGTGCACGGAGTCCTCAGACTACACAAAGAATTTGGCACGGAAACTGAAAATACAAAGACATAGTTTAATAAACCTTTAAAGGTGGTACTACAGCCCACACAACACTCTACAGTATTGTACAAGGTAGCACAAAGAACTCGAGCACACAGTCCCCTTTAATACACAATGAAGGGGCTCATAAGTAGGCGGATACAACTCAAGACATGATTTACAACCATATATGGACATTTCTTGAACATGATCAATACATGGGTGGAGTTAACGGTTCTTGAGACCTGCGGAAATGCACATTCCTATCTACGCTAATCAAAGACAGATGTGACTCCTACTGGGCATGCGCTAAACGCACAAAGGACTATTTATAGCTTGTTGCTGGCAAACTGCAGGGGTGACTAGCGGAGAGGTAGGACTCGCCACATGTCGGGCACATGGCAATATGTATCAGACAAGATGGAGGCCAGAAAACAAAATGGAGTCTGGCCGAAACTGGAATAGAAGCGGGAAAACAGATAAACAGATCACAATACCATGTCTTCAACGAATGCTTAACATTATCGCTGTTTTATTTACAACAGACGACCCTTTCAGCATTAGCTGAAGACATTTGATTTTCTAGTATAATCTAGTTCTCCAGTATTAAGGGTGTCTTTCATAGATTCACATGCCTGAATCATTCCCCGTCGTCGGAGTGGGAGTCCCACGGTACATAAAAAAGCAATAATATGCCATAAATATGTAGTAAATATCAATAAAAACCAACCAGGAAGTAAAGTAGCAAAAGCTACAGTAGAAAAAACTTCCACATCTATGACTATCCCAGTCATTTTGTATAGTCCAAACTACAGCCAATCATGCGCTAGCACCCACCAAAATGCTCTCCCCAGAGGGTCAGGCTCTCAGATTTTCTACCGCACGTCGTGTGAAAGGCAGTCTCCCTGAGCTCTGCTCAGTACTTCTCAACTTTACCAGTGTTTCTTCAGAATTGGAATGTCTTCAAAGTCTTTCTTTAGAGCTTGTGACTCTTGTGGAAAGCTTAGGCTTTTTAACCTCTTCGCCGCTAATGACAAGGGTAACTCGTCATGAACTTTCCATTGATTTCAATGGAAATTACATTATAGTAGTAAAATAGCCTTAGCAGTAAAGGGGTTAAAGAAGATCCCCACAAGAAGTGTATATATTGTCTATACCCTGAACATGAGGTGAAAGACTGTAAAATCTGCAGGACTTTTCCACAGAAGACCCTCAGAGACAGGGAAGGTCGTTTGCTGCTGTGGTTGCAGAAATTAAAAGGAGAGGAGGATGCTCTTTCTGAGGTAGGAAGTGTGGCTTCTGAATCCTCTGTGTCATCGAGAAAGAGAAAGACTGAGGAAAAGATTTCTTCTCCTGGGGCTAAGATGCAGAAAAAAGTCAAGGTTTCTGACTTGCCTTCCTCTCCTTCAAAGCAAAAGGCTTCTGCACCTTCTACTTCTGGATTAAAATCGCCCCCGAGAAAGTCTGCAAAGCCTGTGTCATCTAAAGGACACTCAGACAAAAAATCATCTCAGAATCAAACCTCGATGACGGACTCATCGTCGACGGCGGCTCCGTCGACAGGTCCTGTCTACAGTATTGCATCTACGTCGACGGTTACTTTCTCGTCTCCGAAGCCACACATGATAATGACGTCGACGTCTTCTTCGCAGACGAGGGTGTTTGTGTCAATAAGACCCATCTCGTCGACGACCATCCAACCATCGAGCGTCGACGTTTCTTCGTCGTCGACGAAGAAAATAATTCCGTCGACGAGTACATCGTCGACGAAGCTAAGCCCGTCGACGAAGATTTCTCCGTCGACGGATTCCTCGTCGACGAAGACAGCTTTGCCGTCGACGAAAAGTTCATTGTCGTCGAAGACGGCACCGTCGACTAAGGATCCTCCGTCGACGACAGATATACAATCGTCGACGACTTCATCGTCGATGAAAACTTTATCGTCGTCGAGAGCATCGTCGACGAAAACTACTTTATCACTGATGGCTCCATCGACGATGCAGGTCAAGCCTCCGTTGACGATACCGTCGACGATGGGCCCGTCTACGCCACTTTTATCATCGTGTACAGATATACAGGTGTGGTCCTCTACGTCGCATACTGCTTATGACACTTCTCAGTCGACAGGAGCATCATTACTTCAAAGAAGAAGCTCTACATTACAGCCTCTTTCCCCATTAAAGTTACCTGACCAATTACTATATTCAGAAGAGGAGGTAGATCAGGATTTTTCTGATGATGATGGCAATTTCAGAGTAGCCAGAAGTCCTTCAGAATTGTTCATCAAGACACAAGAGGAAGATCAGGAGGAAGAACAGTTTGTTGCAGCACAAAAGGGTCAAACATCAACACCGATACCTACGGCACAAATGCCATTAGATCTTTTGAATAATCTACAATATATGCTGAGTGATTATTACCGCAGGTTCCCTCCATCAGAGTCTGGAGAATCACGTCCGGCGACTCCAATGACGCAAGAACATGTCTCAGCTTCTACAGTACCGAGACAGTCGTCATTAATGCCAATACCTGAGGCTCAAACTAATGACCCTCCATCTCCAGCACAATCCCAGCATACGCATCAGACTGTTGATGATGATGATGATGATGAGAGAGAGGAAGGAGAGGTTGATGAAGAATCAGAAATGCCGGAGTGGGATAATTATTTACAACAAGGGGTGGTGAGGGACAGAGTCTCTAAATGAAGCAGAAAACTCTCACCCAGTCAAGAGATCAGGGCTAGATCCAACACCGTTTTTTAGCTCACTGCACCAACCCAGTTTCAGAACCTGGCTGTATTCAAATTAGTCTGTTCCTGTCCCAGTGCATAATGGGAACAGGGCAAACCAAACTACAAAAGCCAATTCTTACACTGGGAAGGAACCAAGCTCCCGGGGACCGGTTTCTGGCATTACAGCCGTCTTCGGCCCGGTTTGCTTGAATCCTGATGGTGCAATGAGCAAGGGACTCATGTCTGAGTATACCCTTCCACGCTTAGGGTGGACAAAAATATTTACAACAAGGGGTGGTGAGGGACAGAGTCTCTGAATGAAGCAGAAAACTCTCACCCAGTCAAGAGATCAGGGCTAGATCCAACACTGTTTTTTAGCTCACTGCCCCATCCCAGTTTCAGAACCTGGCTGTATGCAAATTAGTCTGTTCCTGTCCCAGTGCATGATGGGAACAGGGCAAACCAAACTACAAAAGCCAATTCTTACACTGGGAAGGAAACAAGCTCCCGGGGACCGGTTTCTGGCATTAGCGTGGAAGGGTATACTCAGATGTGAGTCCCTAGCTCATTGCACCATCAGGATTCAAGCAAGCCGGGCCGAAGAGGGCTGAAATGCCAGAAACCGGTCCCCGGTAGCTTGTTTCCTTCCCAGTATAAGAAGTGGCTTGGTAGTTTGGTCTGCCCTGTTCCCATGATGCACTGGGCCAGGGTCAGACTAATTTGCATATAGCCAAGTTCTGAGCTGGGATGGTGCAGTGAGCTAAAAAACGGTGATGGATCAAGCCCTGATCTTTGGACTGGGTAAGAGTGGTCTGCTTAATTCAGACACTCTGTTCATCACCACCCCCTTTTCTGAATCATTTTTGTCCACCATAAGCGTGGAAGGGTATACTCAGATGTGAGTCCCTAGCTCATTGCACCATCAGGATTCAAGCAAGCCGGGCCAAAGAGGGCTGAAATGCCAGAAACCGGTCCCCGGTAGCTTGTTTCCTTCCCAGTATAAGAAGTGGCTTGGTAGTTTGGTCTGCCCTGTTCCCATGATGCACTGGGCCAGGGTCAGACTAATTTGCATATAGCCAAGTTCTGAGCTGGGATGGTGCAGTGAGCTAAAAAACGGTGATGGATCAAGCCCTGATCTTTGGACTGGGTAAGAGTGGTCTGCTTAATTCAGACACTCTGTTCATCACCACCCCCTTTTCGGAGTGGGATAATTATCAGACACAGACCCCATCACCAACTGCTCCTTAAACAGCGGACTCACCGCCTGTTGACATTGGAGGTTTTCACCTGGTCATGGGTAGAGCGACAAAAAGATTTAAGATCGCTATGGAGGTTGCACAGCAAGAGTGTTTTTTATATGATTTTAAAGATCAACCACACAAACAAGTAAGAAGGATCCCGATAATTTACTTTATTTGGAAAGAAGGCTTGAAAATCATGTCTTCGCCAAATTCTTTACCTGCAGTCATACCACGGCTGGAGAAGAAATACAAGGCACCCAAGGCATCTCCTGCACGCCTTGTTGGACAGGCAAAGATCGAATCTGTAGTTGTTCAGGCGGCACAAAATAGATCTAAAATTCGGCCTCACAGGTCAATGCTCCACCGGACAAGGATGGAAGACGCCTTGACTCTATTGGAAAAAAGGTGTCCACGATGGCTGCGACTACCGTCAGAACAGCAAATTCACTAGCAATCTTGGCGAGATACGAAAGACAGATGTGGTCAGACATGTCTCCATTTTTGGAAAAGTTTCCAGAGCCAGAAAGATCGGAAGCAATGAAAGTGCTTCATGAGGGTGAATGCGTCTCGGCAGAAATGATCGACGCAGCAGTGGATGTCGCGTCCACAGGTTTTAGACAGCTGGCAGGAGCAGCTGTACTAAGGAGGCAAGGTTGGCTGTAGTCAACTGATTTCAGACAGGAAGTCCAATCAAAGATCATGGACATGCCTTATGATGGGGAGTATCTTTTTGGTCAACATGTCGATGAAGCCCTGCAAGCCATTAAAAAAGATACAGACACTTACACGACCCGGACATTAGGAAGGGGCTCAGAGCCGACGTAAAGGTGTTTCTAAGGGAAAACGAGGGATCTGTGGATTCCCGTGTAGTCCTATGGGAGGCGCCCAAGGTAGTACTTCGCGATAGGGCCCGCGGTAGACTGGCGGAGGCTGGAAGAAAGAACCAAACTGACGTACAGACTCTAGAAGCGCAAATACTACAGCTAGAACAGGAACACTTACTTACGAAAGATGTAGGGACCCAAAGATGTCTTGTAGACACACAGGCACAATATAGGCAACTAGTGACGGGAGAGGCCAGGACGCAAGCACTGGCAACCTTACATCGTATTTATGATGTTGGTGATAAAACTGGGAAGCTCTTGGTCTGGCTCAGTAGAAAGGAAAGGGATGCACGCTGGGTTGAGAAAATTAGGGTTGCCCCGGACGTGTGGGCCTGCACAGATGATAGGATAGCCAAAGCTTTTGCTGAATGCTATGAAACTTTGTACACGGCCCGAGATCTAGGCTCCAAAACTGAGGAACTACAGTATATGACACCTATTACCCTCCCAGCTCTTGAGGAGGCTGACTGTGCAGATCTGGAGGCAGACATTACGGGAGAGGAGGTACGAGAGGCACTGGCCAAACTCCGTACAGGGAAGGCAGCGGGCCCTAACGGCTTTCCTGCAGAACTCTTTAAGAGCATGGCTGACCTCCTACCGCAGCACTTGCTGGGCATGTTCCAGGATGCAGAGGACGAGGGGCAATTCCCTCTAGACTTGAGGCAGGCTACGATTGTCCCGATCCATAAACCTGGGAAGCCACCGGAGGACTGCACCTCGTACCGCCCCATCTCACTGATAAACGTGGAGGCCAAGGTATATGCAACCATTCTGGCATCACGTCTGAGAAGGGTCATCCCCGACCTGATACACATGGATCAGACAGGGTTTATCCCAGAAAGGGCCACCAGGTATAATTTGAGGAGGACGCATAATTGTCTACACGTGGTAAAAGATAGGGCCGACCCACATTGGTTCTTATCCCTTGACGCTGAAAAGGCGTTTGATGCTGTCCACTGGCCCTTCCTGGAGGGATTATTGGAACGGCTGGGGTTTGGACCCAAGCACAGGAGGAAAATCAGCCTATTATATGCAGGCCCTGAGGCTCGAGTAAGAGTGAATGGGGTGATGTCGAGGTCTTTTTCCATACAAAGGGGAACCCGGCAGGGATGCCCCCTGTCACCCCTGCTGTTTGCCCTTACAATTGAGGTGCTGGCCTCTGCGGTCAGACAAAACGAGAGGATCACGGGGTTCTATATCAGCCAAGCGGACACGGGAGGTGAGAAACTGTCCCTCTACGCAGATGACGTTCTCCTCTATATCACACGTCCTGAGAGCTCAATACCGGCACTGTTCGATGAGCTGGCCAACTATGGCGCGAGGTCAGGATATCAGATTAATTGGCACAAATCAGTACTCTATGACCCTCGAGGACGGAAGGAATGGCCTGCCACAGACTTGTTCAAAATGATATCGCTCCCGAAGTTTCTCTACGCCCTTCGAAATGAATATTACCAGATACCATTCAAAACGCTCCAAAATATACATGCGGACCTCCGGTCATTTCTATGGCTGGGTAAACACCCCAGAGTCGCGCTGAGAACGCTACAGAGGCACCAATATGAGGGGGGATCTCCCTTCCTGACCTGGAGGCCTATTATTGGGCAGAACACCTAGCTCCCATTAATGACTGGATCCACGCGCCTGCCACTCACCCCACTTATGCTTTAGAACAGTACCAAATGGGCACGCACTCACGCCTACACTACATATATGAGGGAAAGAGACAGGTTACACTGTTGGCGGCCACAAGGATTACACTAGAGGCGTGGAATAAAGCCACGAAGGCCACCGGATGGACATACAGGGCTGCGAAGCAAACACCATTGTGGGAATGCTCATGGCTTAAGGAATTACACAAGCTGAAGGGGTTCCGGAGATGGAACGATATCGGCATCTCCACACTAGGAGACGTCGTTAAACACGGCGCCCTGAAACCCTTTGCCACCCTGCAAGCCAAATTTGGGCTACGACACGTTCTTTTTAAATACATACAACTCAGACACGCCTACATGGCGGAAGAGACACTGCGTGAGCCACTCCCCGAATACGCACCGCTAGAGGGCCGTTTACTACAAGAAAAAGATCTCAGAGAGGGCGGTTTCCTTAACCTACAAGACAATCATGAATAATAGACCGAACACACTGGTAAGCCTTAGAGACACGTGGGAGCGGGAGGTGGGTGCAATGGATGAGGTGGACTGGGGGGAGTGCTGATGCACCCTAGGGAAGTAGCAATCAAATTGCGTCTACGATTAATCCAGTTTAAGATCTTGCACAGGGTATATTACGACAGGATAAGACTATGTAAAATGGAGAGAGTGTCAGACCCTAGATGCGTATGATGCAGACATGAGAACGGGACTTTCCTACACATACTATGGTCATGCACGCATATACAGGCCTATTGGAGCGAGATCACGGCTGAACTAAGTAAAATACTGGAGATAGATATTCCACTGGAACCGAAGCTGATCCTACTGGGAATGACCAATGACATAGATCTGCCCCGCCCACTGCTAATATTTCTGGTGCTGGCCTTGGTAGTGGCCAAAAAAGACGTAGCTAAGAAGTGGGGAGCGGCTGACACGCCTCGGTGGGGGAATGGAGGAAGGGTTTAGATACTTACATGGCGGCAGAAAGAGTTACGTATAAAGCGAGAGGCTGTCCGAGGAAATTCCGCAAAGTATGGGGTAAATGTAGACGATATCATGGCCTAGGCGGGGGGCTCTGAATGGACCTAAGCAATTGTGAACGGGCCAGTGGCCATGGGGAAAGTGGAGGGACCAGAGATGGTGGATGGGTAGAGCAGAAAGACCTGTAATAGATGAACACTTCGACTGTAAAATGATGATGTACACTTAGACGGAAGAGGGCGGGATAAGAGATCTGGAACATACGGTCACTAGCTGAGGATGACACGTGTGGGTGGGATACTGCCTTGTGGGGAAAGGGATACAACCATTCTAGAAAAACTGTGTTGATATTGTGCTGTGGCCCCCAGGGGTTATAATGGTTTCTGTGTTGGGGATTAGGTAGGGGGGGGGGTGAAAATAGAAAAGCAGATGCAAGGACTTCCTGCTGCACTGTTGCGTTTGTTCTCTACTACTATACTTATATCGCTTTTACGAATAGTGCCGCCCATCCTCCGGGATACTGGTTTGACGGCTGTGTAATGTCTTATATAATGACCTATGCCCTGTTAATGTCAAAGCAGGAATGTGGATAAGAATGATTATGCACTGTATGTATCTGTAATAAAATAATAAAAAAAAAAAAAGATACAGACACGGCAAAATCTCTGGGAACGCTACAGTTTCGTAGATCGTCCTTTCGTGGCGCCAGAGGACGGGGGTCCTATTCAAATAGAGGCGGTTTTTCCCAACAACGTTCTTACCAGTCCTCACAAAGTAACCAGCGATACCAGCCGTATAGGCAGCAATCATACGGACAACGAGGCAACTATTCACAAGGCAAAAGAAGATCTTCCTACCGAGGGAAAGATTCTGCTAAGAGGCAATGAGAACAGTCACCTGTCACCACCTCTGACAACTATACCATCAAGAGTTGGAGGAAAAATATCCCATTTCTCATTAAATTGGTCAAAGATTACAACAGACAAGTGGGTTCTGGATGTTGTAACCAGAGGTCACCCTTTGGAATTTATCAAAGTTCCCCCAACTTCGCCTCCAAAAGGTCCCCCACCAGCTTGCATCAAGGAGCTTCTTTCCCAAATCAATATTATGATTCGACAAGGCGCAATCGAGACTGTTCCTCAGTTGCAGAGAGGAAGAGGCTTCTACTCAAGATTTTTCCTCATTCTGAAAAAGACAGGGGAATGGCGTCCCATCCTCGATCTACGCGCCCTCAACAAATATCTCAAAAAGATATCTTTTCGAATGATAACACTCCAAGAAATCCTTCAGCTTTTGTCCCAAAACGACCATATGGCTTCCTTGGACCTTCAAAATGCCTATTTTCATGTGCCTATTCTCCCCAGGCACAGAAAATTTCTAAGATTCAGAGTGGCTGGCAGGGATTTTCAGTTCAAAGTTCTTCCGTTTGGACTTCGGTCAGCGCCTCGAGTATTCACAAAGATGTTGGCACCAGTAGCGGCGCATCTTCGCTTAAAAGGCATTCAGATTTTTCCATATTTGGACGACTGCCTTATCAAGGCCAGTTCTTTAAAGACAACTACAATGCATGTCCAGAAATGCCTCTCACTATTTCAATCCCTGGGACTCACAGTCAATTTCAAAAAATCCCACCTTGTTCCATCACAGAGAATATCATTTCTGGGAGCGACATTAGACACTCAGCTCACCCAAGCCTTTGTCTCAAAAGAAAGACAGTGCAAGATTTGCAAGATGGCCCTCAACTTACAGAAAAAAGGGTACGTCTCAGTAAGGACTTACAAGTCATTCCTAGGGATGCTATCATCCTGCATCCCTCTCATACCCAATTGTCGTCTGCGTATGCGTCCTTTTCAAGATGAGCTCAATCTTCAATGGATTCAGGTGACAGGGTCATTCGACGACAAGATCCGCATAACTTGCAGAATGCGAGACGCTCTTGCATGGTGGACGCAGACAGGCAATTTGGAAAAAGGACTTTCCTTCCTAACGGAAATACCAACTTACACCATCACCACGGATGCGTCCCTGGAAGGATGGGGAGCGCACCTAGAGGGAATGACAGTCAAGGGCAAATGGAGCAAAGATCAAAAGAGATGGCATATCAATCTTTTGGAGTTGAGAGCAATTTTCCTGGCTTTAAAATCTTTTCAAACAGTGATTCACGGATCAACAGTACTCATCAGAACAGACAATACAACGAGTATGTATTACCTGAACAAGCAGGGGGGCACAAGATCAGCCCTTCTCCCACAGGAAGCCCAGGAAATCTGGAGTTGGGCTTTACATCAAGGGATCAATCTGTCCGCAATACACGTTCCAGGATTGTCCAATGTGCTCGCCGACTCACTCAGCAGGGCGACAACAACAAATCACGAGTGGGAACTTCATCAGACCACTCTCGACAAGATTTTTCAGAAGTGGGGTCATCCCGAGCTGGACCTATTTGCGACGAGGCAGAATTGCAAATGCCCATACTTCGCAAGCTGGGTTCCCCACAAGGAGTCGTGCGGAGAAGCACTTTCGATGAGTTGGTATCAAATATTTGCCTACGCTTTTCCACCGATCCCTCAAATTCCCAGGGTCATTTGGAAGATGAAACAACAACCTTGCCGTCTAATCCTCATCGCACCCAGGTGGCCTCGCCAGTATTGGTTCACAGAGCTCCTACTTCTATCGGAGTGCAAACCCATACAGTTGGGACTCTGCCAAATCTTGTAACAATGCAGGAGGGTCAAATCTGTCATCCGGACCCAGCCTCCTTTAAATTAGCAGCTTGGCTCCTCAACACGTCGAATTTGCTCATTTAAATATTCCAGAGGATTGTAAAGAGGTATTAGCCAATGCCCGAGCACCTGCTACTATAAAGACTTACCAGCTAAAATGGAAAAGGTTTTGTAATTGGTGTCTTGCGGCCCATTTACATCCACTTCAGGCGACACCAGAACAGATTTTACCGTTCTTTCTCCAATTGGCTAAGTCTGGCTTGTCTCACTCCACACTGAAAGTGTTCTTAGCGGCCATTTCCAGATTCCGGCAAGATGGATCTAATTCTCTGTACTCATCTAGGATAATAAAGCAATTCTTTAAAGGTCTGTTCCGTATGTTCCCGCCTGTTCGACGTCCACCTCCATCATGGTACTTGAATGTGGTACTTTCTCAGCTCATGCGTCATCCTTTTGAGCCCATTCATAAGGTGGATCTGAAATTTCTTTCTTGGAAGGTTGCGATTCTGTTGGCTCTAACGTCAGCGAGAAGAGTCAGTGACATTCAAGCTTTCACCATCAAGGCTCCTTATATGTGAAGTAGTGTGGCTCACTGGTTAGAGGCGGCAGACCCGAGAGCAGAGGACGGCCCGGGACCAGGGTTCGATTCCCGGCGCGGCAGGTTTCTGGACCAGGGTCAGCGGACTTGATAATTCTCTCGCCTCGGTGCCCACTCTGATCAGCGATCACACTCGGCAACTCTGGGCTTTAGCTTGCCTCATCTTCACTAACGGCCCCACCAGACCGCCGGGGATGCCTGGTCTCACCCTGGAGATACCCATTAAGGGACCATCTCTCAGGGAAGCCAGGAAGGGTTTCGCAGCGGTCGAAGCTCCTTGGGACCCTACGGGTAAGTAGTGCGCTATATAAATGCCTATACATTTACATTTATATGCAGTTTACTTCAAATTCAGTGGTGCTTCGCACAAATCCAAGATACATGCCAAAAGTCCCATCTGACTTTCACCTTAACGAGCCGGTGTGTTTAAAGACATTCTTTCCTAATCCACAAACGACAGCAGAAAGAACTTTGCATTCTCTGGATATCAGGAGATGCCTAAAATGTTATCTTCAGAGAACGGCTACATTGCGTAAGACAGATCAGCTTTTTGTAGCATATGGCAGAATGCGACAAGGACACGCAGTAACCAAGCAAATTATAGCTCGTTGGTTGTCCTCAGCAATTGGTTTATGTCACCAGCAAGCAGGAAAGCCACTACAATCCTTGCCTAGAGCGCATTCTACAAGAGCGGTCTCATCATCAGCGGCCCTCTTTGCTGGAGTGCCCCTGCACCATATATGCAGAGCGGCAACTTGGTCCAACACACATACTTTCAGCAAGCACTACTGCCTGGAGAGTAGCAGCGATGCAGATACTTCGGTGGGACGAGCAGTGTTGCGCAATCTTTTTAAATAAGGTGAGCCTCTGTTTTTCCCTCCTCCTCTGTGCTTTACTAGACGCCTATGTTATGTCTATATATTATTGTACCATTGACATATGCATAATTATACAAGATAGCGTCTAAGAGCAAAGGAATGGTGTACTGCTATTTACTCTGATGTAGGCATGTGAATCTATGAAAGACACCTTTAATACTGGAGAAGAACAATAGTTACTTACCAGTAATCTGTGGTTCTCCAGTATTGGTGTCTTTCATAGATTCACATGCAACCCACCCACCTCCCCTCAGAGGCCTTTAGGCTATTTTGGTTTACCTTCACTCCTTGAGAGAAAATCTGAGAGACAGAGCCTCCCGGGAGAGCATTCTGGTGGGTGCTAGCGCCTGATTGGCTGTAGTTTGGACTATACAAAATGACACAGATAGTCATAGATGTGGAAGTTTTTTCTACTGTAGCTTTTGCTACTTTACTTCCTGGTTGGTTTTTATTGGTATTTACTACATATTTATGGAATATTATTGCTTTTTTATGTACCGTTGGACTCCCACTCCGACGACGGGGAATGATTCAGGCATGTGAATATATGAAAGACACCAATACTGGAGAACCACAGATTACAGGTAAGTAACTATTGTTCATACTTATCGCTAATATCGATGCTCATCATATCAGCTATCTCTCTAGGTATACTTTTCTGGTGGACAGCCTCAGCAACAGTTCTTTTATTAGGCACACAAAATGAAACACACAGAGGACATATCATGGGACTGCATTTGATACATACACAACATGTAAAAATAATTGCAATAATTATACAAAGCCCAGTGAGAACTTTCCAACCCCATGTGGAGATCAGAGTCCAGAACCAGTTCGATAACGTCCTAGTCCCATTTTCGACATGTATATCAGCTGCGATCTTATGTAATTTATTGATGACTTTATACACGGAAGGAGTATGATCGGGGATAAATACACAACAACTACTCCCAATAATTCTACAAGCACCACCTCTATCTGCTAACATTACATTCAAAACCATTCGGTTTTGTAATGCAACAATCCTAGTAATTTGTAATTCTTCTGTGAGATTGCCAAGATCTGCGGCAGTTTGATTGGTAACAGCTTCTACTACTCTAGTTAATCGCCGTATCTTTCTACTATTTAGAGCAGCTCCAACAAAGAAAAACAATCCTAAATTGAAATCTATATATTGCTGCAGACTAGTGTCTGTCTGGTCTATATCATCAACGGACAAAGTTAGTTTATAACTGTTTACAGTCACATTATTCAATAATTTCAAGTCTTTATGATATGATGCAGGTGCCAAGAATACAGGTGGTAGTAGAAATGATACATAACATATCCCAGACCATCCAGCTGGTAATCGATAATAACCCCTATTTCCACATACAAAATAAGTGTTATGAGAGGCAAGGAATGTGCTGTTATTTAGACCATCAATATTCAATACAACAATACAATCACTAACACCTACAGGAATATGGCCACATAAATCTACTTGTGCCTGGGCCACTGAAATCACACATTTTTCATTACCAACAGTGTCTCTAGTGTTCGTAAAAATATAAGGTGTTGAATCATTGTCCGATCGATATTCTTCGCACTCCCATATAGTTCCATTGGCTTGTGGATAGCCTTCTTTGTCCTGATGGCATTCTTTATTCAGTCTTAAAAGTAATCTGCCCACTGTAGGCTTTCTTGTAGCAAAAAGCAAAGTGTACCATGCTCGACAAGAGCCATTATGAGAGAAAGGGAGAGGTATGATTGGTGTTCCCCCTTTCTTTTGGTGTGCCGGAATCATCCCACATATCCAACAGTTCGTGGCATTAGTAGCAACGTGGGTATGGTGCAGCATCTGAATGAAAGTGTTATTCAAATACGACTGTCGATGCTTCAACTCTTGATATGGGAGTGTATAAAAGAAATGCTCATCTGGGACTGGAGTGGAAACAACATACAGCTCATGAGCAGGAATTTTATCCTCAACGAACCACGTGACGGTAGCAACAACTGCTACCGTAGCAATGAACCCTACAGAACAAAACATCTTCTTCTTATCCATTCGAACAAATGTACAAAACAGTATCTTCCTGAAACTAAAGTGTTGTCAGAACTCTTCCCCCTAGGTAGCCATTGATTTCTTCACCAGCGGGCCAAGACGGGTGTTGCTACACTAATGCAGGGCTGATCCCCCCCCCTTGCCTCATCGGCTCTCCGTTTCACTGACCTAGGGACCGTTCTGACAACTTCTCCACAATAGCAGGCTCTTTCCTTGGTCGCAGATTATATCTTCTCGCTCCAGGGACTGTCGGGTCCGGGAAGAACTCCTCAGATTCGTCAGGTACCACAGCACGGCCTTTCTCCGCGGTCAGGATTTCTCGATGGTCGTTCAATACAGCAGGCTCCACCAGGCCAGGTTGCACCTTCAGGCAATGGATCGAATGGATCCAGTTTTTCCGGTTGGTGACTCGGACAGCTGTTCTTGTGACAAGGAGAACCTGTTCGGGACCGCAACACCTCGGCTCCAGACTACTCGACCTCTCAAAGGACTTGATGAGGTGAAGTCGCCAGGCAGTAGATTATGGCCTTCTCCTGTGGACCGGTCCGGGAGTGCTTCTTGAACCTGTTGATGAATGGAAACCAGACTGTCAGTTAATTGTGCCAAATAGTCATTCATTAAGACACAAGGTACATCATACACTGAGCTTGGCCTGGGCACTCCCCATATGTTCATGGGACGCCCGAAAACGATCTTGTAGGGTGTAAGGCCTGTCCGAGAATGCGGTACTGATCTGATAGACAATAATGCCAAAGGCAAAGCATCTGGCCAAGTCAAAGAGGTAGAAGCCTGTATTTTCGCTAACTTAAGTTTCAGTGTACCATTATCATTTTCCACCAATCCTGCTGATTGCGGGTGGAACACTGCATGACATTTTTGTACTATTCCCAATCCTTTCAGGACATACTTAACAACGTCCGCTATAAAATGAGGCCCGTTGTCACTCCACAACAATCTGCAAACACCGTATCGAGGAAAGAATTCCTTCAATAACACCTTTGCCGTAGTCATTGCAGTATTGTCCTTCGTAGGGTATGCTTCAATCCATTTACTGAATGCACAAACCACAACGAGGACATATTTCAAAACAGCTGAATATAATCCATTTGCAATATTTCAAAAGGTGCAGTAGGTGTTGCAAATCCTCCTGCTGGAGTTCGTGTCCCTTTTCCAGGATTGTATTTAAGACAAATCATGCAGGTCTGTACTACTCTTCTAGCCGTGCTAGCAATCTCTGGATGCTCCCAAACTTGCGTAAGCAATTTCACAATTGCCGAAGCTCCAACATGTGCTAGCCCATGTGCCATCTGGACCATAGGTTGTACAAAGGCTGTGGGTAACTTCCACTTATCCATCTGCTTATTCCTCCAACAACCTTCATCATCCAACTCTCCATCCTTGGACCATTGCTCCCGTTTTTTTGTCAGAAGCGGTCCTTTGTATCTCTAGCACCTCTTTCCTAGCATCGTGCCACCGCTCAGCTTGTGACTTCACAACATACATCGATGTGGAGTCAGGCTGCATCGCGGTTTCACGTACTACTCGATCTACAAAAGCATTTCATTGTCCCACTTTATTTGTCACCTTCTTGTGCGCGCTACATTTCACTATAGCTATCTTCTTTGGATAGGTCAATGCAGTCAAGAGGTTATGCACTAACTCTCCGTACATTATCTGTGCTCCATGTGATGTCAAAAAGCCCCTTTCCTTCCAGAGCAGACCGAAATCGCGTGCTACTCCGAAAGCATAGCGGCTATCCGTGTAAACATTCACACATAGTCCTGCACTAAGCTCACATGCTTGTGTCAATCTATCAGTTCTGCTGCTTGAGCTGATTTCTGCGGTATGCGTGCTGTCTCCACTATTGTGTGTAATGTAGTAATTGCATATGCTGCTAAAGTAATCCCATCTGGTAACTTCATACAAGACCCATCCACCCACAGCTCTCCATCCACATCTGTAAAGGGCGTAACTTGCAAATCAATACGACCCTTTGTCTGTTCCTCAGTCACAAAGACACAATCATGTGTTTCTTGCGCCTCAGGCTGAGTCACCGGAAAGGGCAACAATGTAGCTGGGTTTAGTGTTGCACATCTCTTCAATGTAATATGAGGAGCCAACAGCGTTAGCTCGTATCCTGTTAGACGAGCACTAGTTAAATGCTGCCTCTTTATCTGATTCAAAAGAGCATCGACAGCATGGGGGACCAACACCAACAGCTTATGAGATAACACAATCCCCTCGCTCTGACGTATTGACACAGCTGTCGCTGCAACCGAACGAAAAACAACCAGGCAACGCTCGAGCAACAGGATCAAGTACTGCCGAGAAGTATGCACAAGGGCGTTGTTTATCACCGTGCATCTGCACTAACACTGATAATGCGCATCCTTCTCTCTCATGCACGTACAATGTGTAATCAGGGGTACTTAACACTGGTGCTGAACAAAGAGCCTGTCGTAATTGTTGGAAAGCGTTCTCACACTTATTTGTCCAGGGAAGGGGAACTGGAGTATCTTTTGTCAAAAGCGCTAACAGTGGTTTGACTATGTGTGAAAAACCCAGTATCCACTGTCTACAAAAGTAAGTGAGACCCAAGAAAGCTCGAACATCTTTCTGCGTGGAGGGTGTTGGTGTGTCCAAAATTGCTTGAATACGATCTGGTGTGAGTGCCCCTCCTTAGACAAAAGGTGACCTAAGTAGGTTACCTTTGGTCTACAAAATTGCAATTTCTTCCTTGATACTTTGTGATTGTGTGATGCCAGGAAAGCAAGCAAGGACAATGTACACTCCTCACATTGTTCAGGGGTATCGGCCGCCAACAAGATGTCGTCAACATATTATATAAGCGCCACACCTTCAGGTAAAATGAAAGAATCCAATTGTCGTTTCAGCGCTTGGCTATAAATGCTGGGACTCTCAGTATAGCCTTGAGGAACTCTACAAAATCTGTACAATCGATTATTCAAAGTGAATCCGAAAAGATATCGGCTGTCAGGATGAATAGGGATCGAAAAGAAAGCGTTCTTCAAATCTATAACAGAGAACGTTGTTGCAGTTGGCGGAACCAGAGTAAGAAGTGTCGTAATATCAGAAACCACTGGGTATTGAGGTATCACTATCTTATTCACCTCCCGTAAATCGATAATAAATCGATAGATCCTAGTGTCAGTGTCTTTCTTCAAAATCGGTAGTATAGGACTGGTATACACATAGTATGGAACTTCTTTTACAACCCCTACTTTAATAAGATCCTGCACAATCTGAGTAAGCGCCTTCTCCCCCTCCTGTGAGATTGGATACAGAGGCAGGCGTGGTAACACTGCTCCCTCCTTTACACTAATGTGTACCGGGGGGATGATCATCTGACCCACATCAGTATCCAAAGTGGCCCACAAGGTATGAGGTAAAGAGGCCAATGCAGTATCTTCTTTAATCGTACACACCCTTTCCATTGTCGGATGGTTGTCATTCAGAATAACACGTACTCCTTCAGGGGAGCATTGTATTGTGGCCCGAAAATGCTTGAGCATATACACACCCACAATGTTATCAGGCGTGTTTGGGGAGAGCAAAAATGGACATGGTGCAACAAACTTATCTACATGAAGTGCAAGAGGTTGTGATAGTGGGCTAAGAGAAGGCGTTCCATTGAACCCTATAGATGCAATTGTTAAGCCAGACAGGGGAGCCCTCTGAACCAATTCTTTAGACAAAGCGCTACGAGTAGCTCCTGTATCAACCAGGAACCGATCAGTAGAACCCAAAACATGTGCTGTAACATAAGGACCCCTCTGATCTACTGGCACTTCGACTGATTCCTTACCCCATCCTACGCAATCCTATGCATACTGTGAATCATGACATTCAGGACGTGCATACTCAGACATTTGACATTGATTCCGCCGATCAAAAACGTTTGGACCCTTCTTGCGGTCGCATACTAGAGTCAAACCTAGCACGATCGTTCACGTTGACCCTGGGACCTGACAAGCCTCCTCTATTTCTCATCGGTCCTTGAACGCGCTCTTGCCGCGGTGCGCGCAGCAATGGACACTCTTTCGCCCAATGGCCTCTCTGCCTGCAATATGCACATTGATCCCTGGCCAAATCCGAACGGCCAAAAGAAGAACCAGAAGAATCTCGACCACCCCTATCAGCACCTCTACGGGGCGGTCCATACACTTGTGCTAACATAACCTTTGTTTTTAAATCCTTAGAATTCTTTTCTTCATTACCCTTCGCTTCTAATTCCTGACGCTCGTAATACTGAGCCATCGTCAGGAGAGATGCCGGAGACAAAGTCGTCCAAGAGCATTCACTCGCTTTCAACCGAGCTGCCATTCCTGGTAATAAATTCGAAACATACTTATCAACAAAAAGATGTCGGCCCGTGTCGTCCGTAAGCAACTGACCGCTGAAATCATGAAAAGTCTCCTCGAATCGCGTAAAAAAATCTGAAACCGATTCATCTACCTTTTGTTTACACGATGCTAACATGGTCCAATCAATCTTTTTTGGGGGGATAATCGTTTTTAGCTTAGTCAAAATGGCAGCAGGGAGATCTAAAATCGACTGGGGTGGTTTTTGCGCAGGCTTCCTGCCTCTATCCTCATCCTCATGATCCGCCCATTTTGCCTTAAAGATTACGAGATCATCTACTTTCCGCACAGATCTCCACATATAGGGGGGTAATATAAGCCCAAAGAATAGACCAATATCAGCTACGGTCATGGTACAAGAATTTAGGGCCCCCTCAACTTCCTCATAAGAGGCACGAGGATTCTTTCGTGGATCAGGTAATGCAGCTTTTAATGCCATAACAACTGCTCTATTCCAAGGAATATAGACCCAATTATAAATAAAATACCCTTTTGCATCAGGAGAACCCTTATCCGAACTAGTACCCGCTCCTTTAGGAGGAACGCACAAAGGCGCTGCCTCTCGCATCGGCTTAACATGCAGTGGATCGATCTTATCTGAATAAAAGATGGATGACTGCTTCCCGCCGCCGCTCGGATTCGTGTTCTCCTAATCCGCCTTCCTTTTTCGCGCTTCATCCCGTAGCCGAAACATCTCGTCCCGTAACGCAAACAGCCGTTGAACCGCATCAGGCACCTGAGAAGGAAGAAGAAGACCTTTACGCAATTCTTTAGAATCAGCTACCACATCAGCAGGTTCAAGAACATCAGAATACTTCCGAAAAGATGTAACAACTTTATCAGAAAGGGTCTCGGCAAAGTATAATTTCTCCCTATCCTGCCATCTTTCAAGATCCTGCATTAACTCAGGGAGAGAAAAAGTAGCCTTGTTAACTCGATAAGCAATCTTTCGGAGGTCAGCCATACGATCGGTCGATTACATGGACCGCGTATCCACCTTCCCTGGGGGCGATCCAGAATCCTGACCTCCTCCTCTCGGGCGGACAGACCAGTGTACGGGTGCGGAGAGCGATCTAATAACAAAAAATCATCATCATGTTTATTAAGGACAGGATAAAGAGGCTGTCGAACAGCATACTGGCCAGATATCTGCAACCGACGTTCCTTTTCCTGCTTTTCTTCTAATTCCTTAGCTTCACGCGTTTTCGACTCTTGCGCTCTCTCACTCTCACTCTTTCGTTGCTCCTTCTCAATCAGCGCTTGCTCACGTTCCTCGCGCTCACGCACTTCTTCCACCCACATACGCACACATTCAAACATATCTTGCCTCGCTCGTCGCTTACACATACACTGCTCCACATAGTCAATTTTTCGCAAATCAAACGATCCATACAGAGGCCAACGTAACTCAGGATCCTTTTTCGTATATTTCCTCCATAATGTGTTGTACATTATAGGGGAAAGACCAAATTTCACATACATATCCCTATTCGGCGTCCCTTCCGGGGGAGCCGGCAGGGATTCCTCGATTCTTAACCGGTCACTTCCAAAACAGCAGCACCACTTACGAAGTGCGCTAAAAACAGGCATGTCAGAAATAGTGCAAAATATGCAATATTATAATTAAAATGGCACTTAAAACGTTGCGCTGTCAAATCCAAAGGTGAAATATCTCCACATTGCCTGCCTATATGTGTTGGATCTAGCCCTGATCTCTTGACTGGGTGAGAGTATTCTGCTTATTTCAGAAACTCTGTCCATCACCACCCCTTGTTTAATTATTTTGTCCACCATAAGCGTGGAAGGGTATACTCAGATGTGAGTCCCTTGCTCATTGCACCATCAGGATTCAAGCAAGCCGGGCCGAAGACGGCTGTAATGCCAGAAACCGGTCCCCGGAAGCTTGTTTCCTTCCCAGTGAAAGAATTGGCTTTGTAGTTTGGTTTGCCCTGTTCCCATCATACACTGGGACAGGAACAGACTAATTTGCATATAGCCAGGTTCTGAGCTGGGATGGTGCAGTGAGCTAAAAAACGGTGTTGGATCAAGCCCTGATCTCTTGACTGGGTGAGAGTATTCTGCTTAATTCAGAAACTCTGTCCATCACCACCCCTTGTTTAATTATTTTGTCCACCATAAGCGTGGAAGGGTATACTCAGATGTGAGTCCCTTGCTCATTGCACCATCAGGATTCAAGCAAGCCGGGCCGAAGACTGCTGTAATGCCAGAAACCGGTCTCCGGAAGCTTGTTTCCTTCCCAGTGAAAGAATTGGCTTTGTAGTTTGGTTTGCCCTGTTCCCATCATACACTGGGACAGGAACAGACTAATTTGCATATAGCCAGGTTCTGAGCTGGGATGGTGCAGTGAGCTAAAAAACGGTGTTGGATCTAGCCCTGATCTCTTGACTGGGTGAGAGTATTCTGCTTAATTCAGAAACTCTGTCCATCACCACCCCTTGTTTAATTATATGTGTTGCAACGCATATATCCCAAATCCAAACCAAACATATGACTACTCACTTAAAACAAATTAGTCACAGCAAGCGTATCCTAAAACTGCCTTGCCAATCAAGACTACCAAAGGCTCGCAGCAAGTATCGTACAACGGTTCTTACCAGTCAAGAGCGTCCAGATTCCAACTACCAAGTTCCAAATTCGCCCAAACGGCCACTGCACGGCAAACCGACAGAAGAGGACTCAGCCGAGGACCGGCGCCACCCAGATGGTCAGATCGGAAGGGAAGGAAGAACACCTCGGGATGCCAGGACTAAAGGCGCTGCTGGCAGTGATCACATCCCCGGCAAGGTTCCAATCCTTCGTCACGACCAATCCTTCAAGCATCCGAGTCGCCGATGAGCCCCACGTGACGGGTGCAAATTGATGAGTATAGGCCTCAGCAAGGCCTGCGAGTGCAAAGGGTTTGAGGCACGGAAACTGAAAATACAAACACATAGTTTAATAAACCTTTAAAGGTGGTACTACAGCCCACACAACACTCTACATTATTGTACAAGGTAGCACAAAGAACTCGAGCACACAGTCCCCTTTTACACACAATGAAGGGGCTCATAAGTAGGCGGATACAACTCAAGACATGATTTACAACCATATATGGACATTTCTTGAACATGATCAATACATGGGTGGAGTTAACGGTTCTTGAGACCCGCGGAAATGCACAATCCTATCTACGCTAATCAAAGACAGATGTGACTCCTACTGGGCATGCGCTAAACGCACAAAGGACTATTTATAGCTTGTTGCTGGGCAAACTTCAGGGGTGAGTAGCGGAGAGGTAGGACTCACCACATGTCGGGCACATGGCAATATGTAAAAGGCAAGATGGAGGCCAGAAAACAAAATGGAGTCTGGCCAAAACTGGAATAGAAGCGGGAAAACAGATAAACAGATCACATACCATGTCTACAAATAATGCTTAACATTATCGCTGTTTTATTTACAACACTGGGGTGGTGCTAGCACCTCCCAAGGCAGTAAACCATTTGTCCAAGCCTCCCTCGCTGGAAGGACTCCCAGCAGCAGGAGGTCAGACTTGTGTCTGTGGTGGCAGCATCCATTTTGTGATGCTGAGGCTTGAGTTAACTTTAACCGGGGTTCACAGTTACATACATGTCGTGTCCCTTTAGAAGGGTGGAATGCTACCCCCGTCGCCAGAATTGGCGAGGGGGTAGTATTCCAATTCGTATGACACCTTACTCGACATCTTTTGATAATGCTATACCAAAGTTAGCAATAACCGCGAGGATTATAATGCACTTAAGATTATATGGTATAGCGTTATCATGGAAACAGCTAAAGGACTTGGTTCCGAAAGCTGTAGACAGGCTCAGCTCATGCCAGAGCACTATCTCACATAATTCCAAGCACTCTGCCTCCAGGATTGTTAAGGCCTGCCATAGGAGTGACTTATAGAGGTATATGTGTCCATTTTAGGGTTAGATATAGAGATACTATATCTAAAGCAAAGGGTGTTTACACCACCTTGCCCCAGCTGATTGATCAGCCAGTTGTGTCAGATTTGGATGGCCGGCCAGGGGTGGCATAATACCTGCTGCAGCCCCTGGTAGGCCTAGGGTGCACCTATGCCCTGGGTACCTAAGGTACACTGTACAGGGGCTGATAAGGTGACTCAGTATCCAATTAGATATGTACCTAGAGTACATGGAATCCATTTTACAGAGAGAGCAGTGGGCCCGGGGTCCTGAATAGCAGGGCCCCAGGTCAACTAAGTCGGAAAACCAGCTAAACACCAGGCAAAAAGTTGGGGCAACCATAGTCAGATATCCACCTTCCTACATGGAGCACCTAGTGTGCCCCAGGCAATGTCTCATTCTATTCAGCCCTCCCTGTCCCAATACACAAAGTCCTGTCTGAGGTGGTGCTCGCACCTCCCAGGCAGGAACCCTAATGTCCTAGCCTCCGTGACTGGAAGGACTCCCAGCAGCAGGAGGTCAGACTTGTGTCGGTGGCAACAGCGTCCATTTTGTGATGCTGGGGCTCTGGTTAACTTTAACCGGGATAGTCAGCAACAACATGCCTTCTCCCTCTAGAAGGGTGGAATGCTACCCCTGTTGCCAGAATTGGCGAGGGGTAGTATTCCAAAGCGTATGACACCTTACATGACATGTTTGGATAAAGCCAAACCTAAGTTAGCATTAACCGCGAGGATTATAATGCACTTAAGAGTATATGGTATGGCGATATCATAGAACAGCTATAAGGACATGGTTCCGAAAGCTGCAGACAGGCTCAGCTCATGCTAGAGCACCATCTCACACATAACAAAGCACTCTGCCTCCAGGATTGTTAAGGCCTACCATAGGAGTGACTTACAGGTTACTATGTGTCTATAAATAAGTAGGTATAGGAATACTATACCTAAGCAAGGGGTGATTACACGACCTTGCCCCAGCTGAGTGATCAGCAAGTTGTGTCTATTTGAGTGGCCAGCCAGGGGTGGCGCAATACATGCTGCAGCCCCTGGTAGGCCTTGCTTACACCTATGCCCTGAGTACCTAGGGTACACTTCTACAGGGGCTGACAAGGTGAACCAATTCCCAATTGTGGATGTACCTAGAGTACATGGTGTAAATTTAGAGAGAGTGCATCTGTGCTGTGGGTCTGATTAGCAGGCCCACAGCCATATCTAAGTCGAAAACCAGTAAAGCAAAGCAAAAAGTGGGGGTGACCATAGGAAGCAGACCCTACTCTCCTACACGACCCCCCCCCAACTTAGAGACATTGAACTAACCTTGACCAGTTGAGTCTTCATGTTCTAAGTGGAAATATCTGGAGAGTCTATCTGCATTTGCATGGTCAGTCCCAGGTCTATGTTCCACTGTAAAGTCCATTCCCTGTAGGGAAATGGACAACCTAAGAAGTTTGGGGTTATAACCCTTCATCTGATTTAGCCATAGGAGGGGTTTGTGGCCGGTCTGAATCTTGAAGTGAGTGCCAAACAAGTATGGCCTCAGCTTCTTCAGGGCCCAAACCACAGCAAAGGCCTCCCTCTCTATAGCTGACCAACGTTTCTCTCTAGGGGTCAGCCTTCTGCTTCTGAAAGCAATGGGCTGGTCTTGACCATCTATATTCAGTTGTGAAAGTACAGCTCCCACACCCAACTGAGAAGCATCTGTTTGGAGTATGAACTCTTTGGAGTAATCTGGACTTTTTAGAATAGGTGCAGTACATCAAATGCCTTTTGACAGCTAACTGTCCACTGAACTTTCTTTGGCATCTTTTTGGAAGTTAAATCATTCAGTGGTGTCACAATGGACCCATAGTTTTTAACAAACTTCCTGTAGTACACAGACAGGCCCAAGAAAGCTCTGACCTGTGTCTGGGTGGTTGGAGGAGTCCAGTCTTTAATGGTCTGAATCTTGCTCTCCAGTGGTTAAACCTGTCCCCCACCTACCTGGTGGCGCAGGTACACAACCTTACTCTGCCCTATCTGGCACTTTGTAGTCTTGATAGTGAGGCCTGCCTTTTGCAGGGCCTCTAAAACATTCCTCAGGTGGACCAGGTGATCCTCCCAGGTGGAGCTAAAGACAGCAATATCATCTAGATAAGCTGCACAATAGTCCTCCAGTCCTGTTAGAACTTGATTCACCAGCCTTTGGAAAGTAGCAGGTGCATTCTTCAAACCAAATGGCATTACCACAAATTGATAATGTCCTCCTGGGGTCGAAAATGCGGTCTTGGCTTTTGCATCCTCAGCTAATCTGATTTGCCAGTAGCCTGCTGTCAGGTCAAATGTGCTCAAGAACTTGGCAGAAGCCAATCTATCAATGAGTTCATCTGCCCTGGGGATGGGATGGGCATCTATCCTAGTGACAGCATTGAGACCTCTGTAGTCCATGCAAAACCTCATCTCTCTCTTACCATCTTGGGTGTGAGGTTTTGGCACCAGGGCTACTGGACTGGCCCAAGGACTCTCTGAGGGCTCTATAACTCCCAGTTCCAACAAATTTTGGACCTCTGTCCTAATACAGTCCCTGACATGGTCAGGTTGCCTGTAGATTTTACTCTTGACAGGCAGACTGCCACCAGTGTCTACCTCATGGGTGCACCAGCTTGTCTGACTTGGGGTCAGGGAAACAGATATCTGAAGGACTGAAGAACTTGTCTGCAGTCCTGTTGCTGAGGTTCAGAGAGGCTGTCAGCAAAGACTACACCATCTACTGAACCATCATCAGGGTTCTGAGTAAGCAGGTCTGGGAGAGGGTCACTCTCTTCCTCCTGCCCCTCATCTGTAGCCATGAGCAATCCCATGTCTGCCCTGTCGACATATGCTTTGAGTGTGTTGACATGAAGCACCCTGTGGGGGCTTCTGGGAGTCCCAATTTCCACCAAGTAGGTGACTTCTCCCTTCTGTTCAACTATAGTATGGGGTCCAGACCATTTGCCCTGGAGTGCTGCTGGGGCGACTGGCTCCAACACCCACAGTACACAGTCTGTACAGCCTTTTGGTCATGCCAAGCTTTTTGGAGTTCTTGGCTAGCCTCAAGGTTTTTAGAAGCCTTCTTCATATACTCAGCCATCCTGGAGCGGAGACCAAGTACATAGTCCACTATGTCTTGTGAAGGCTTTTTGAGAGGTAACTCCCATCCTTCCTTCACAAGACATTGGGGTCCCCTTTCAGGATGCCCAAACAAAAGCTCAAAGGGCTGTAGCTAACCCCCTTTTGTGGGAACTCTCTGTAAGCAAACATAAGGCAGGGTAAAAGGATGTCCCATCTTCGCCTCAGCTTTTCTGGTAAACCTTTTATCACCCCTTTGAGGGTCTTGTTAAATCTCTCCACAAGCCCATTGCACTGTGGGTGATCGGGGGTGGTGAACTTATAGTTGACACCACACTCCTTCTACATTGCAGTCAAATATCCTGACATTAAGTTTGCACCTCTGTCAGAAACAACCTCCTTTGGAAACCCCACTCTGGAGAAAACTCCAAGTAGGGCCCTTGCCACAACAGGAGCTGTTGTGGTCCTCAGGGGAATAGCCTCTGGATACCTGGTGGCATGATCCACTACCACCAGTATAAATGTGTGCCCAGATGCTGTTTGGGGGTCCATTTGTCCATTAATGTCTATCCCCACTCTTTCAAAGGGTACTCCTGTGAGAAGTTGGCCTGGTATATGATGGTAACTATTCTAGTGAGCACCTTGCACCAGTCCAAACAACCCATATGGTGATGGTTGTAAAGTCAACCTTATAGACTAGCTATCCTATAGGTAGCATAGACAAAGCAGTCTTAGGCAAAACTCAAGAGGGCATGTGAAGCCAGCTGTTTTACCATATGCAATCCCTTTAATACCAAATGAAAGGACATCACACAGGATATATATAGAAAATATATATGTATTTCATTTCTAAACAAACCCCTGAACTCTCTATGAGCGCAGAAGCACAAGCGCAAAACAAGTAACTTAATAGAATAGACAAATGTTGCACAAATATGGATAGGCCGGGGTGGCCCGCTAAACCATATACTAAGAAAGTGGTATAAGTACCACGTCACGAACAATGGTAAGACCTAGGGCCTTGGGAATCGCTGGGGCTACACTGGACTAACAGTCGTTAGGGAGCAGGAGGCCCACGGGATGCGTGTGCAGTGTCTACAGGCACACGCGTTTCCACATTGAACTCAATGGGTGCGTAAAAATCACAAAGTTAAAGATTTGGGAGTCTTCCGACTGGACTAGAACTTAACCACTGGAAACTAGGACACTAGGGATGTAAACCTCTACAGGAGCACTGTAGTACTCGCGTTACCTAACCCACAGGAAGCGGGTGCATAGGTCCAACAGTGTGTCGGGTTTCGTCGTGAAGATCTATGGAGCCTTGGAGTAAAGATGCTGCAGGCGACCAGAAGAGAAGAGTCCGGTTGGATCCAAGGATGGATCGAAGATGTAGAAGATCTGAAAGCAGAGGGGACAGAGTCTGGGTCACTAGCCAGTGACCAGGATGGAACCAGGACCGAACCCGGCAATGTCTGGATGCCATCAGGTACTGATGGGAAGCTTGTCTCTTCAGCCACGTGGACCAGGAGTCATCAACGATGACCAGGAGTCAGGCACGGACTGTCCCACGAAGGCTCTCGCTGTCGGCGGTGTCGGCTTCAAGATTGGAGACAACAAGCCTTGGCAAAGGCAACCCACGCAGGTTACGATATCGGCTTCTTACTCAGACCAGCAAGGTCTGAGGGGCTGCTTCTTTTGCGGAAATCAAGGGCCAGTCTGGAGCAACCAGACCAGCAGTGGAAAATTGAAGATTCGATGCCAAGATGGCCACTAGCCAACGGGCAAGTGACTGGGCAGACGCGTCAAGCAGGCAAATGCAAAAGGGCCCCACGCAGAACTCGTGGAGTGTGCAGGGCTAATCTTCGATGCAGATGCTGCTCGGGGCTGAGGTTTCTCAATCCCCAATGCACAGCTTCGAGGAGGCCTCGGGGGCTGCACAGTTAGCAGGTCGCAGACTTTTCAAGATGGCCGGTCCCACGTCTCACGTCGCCTCCACGGGTCTCAGCTTTGCAGGGACTGTGGATTGGGGTGTTGGATGTCAGGGAATCAGGTTCTTGTCAGGCTCTGGGCTCGGGCTCCGGCGGGAGGCGGCGGCAAAGCAAGTCGTCGATCACTGGATGGTGCCTGCTTGTGCAGGGTAGTCAATCCTTGACCACAAGGGAGATTCTTCAGTCGTCTTCTTCCAAAGTAGAGTGATGAAGGTCCAGAGTTTCGTTTCAGAGTTTCAGTCAGGATAATCTGAAGTCCTAGTGACTCAGCTCCTACCTATATACCAATCTTATGGGCTGGATTACCTGCTAGGTCCCTCCTATGGGTGGGACCAGGGAAGGGGGTGGTTACACCCCTTTCCCTTTGTCCAGTTTTGTGACAGAGCTGGGGCAGGGAAGCCCCAGCACCGGTTTGAACTGGCCAATGCATGGGACACCTTGTGTGCCCCAGGCAGTGTCTCAATCCTTTCAGCCCTCTCTGTCCCAATACACAAAGTCCTGTCTGGGGTGGTGCTAGCACCTCCCAAGGCAGGATACCTATTGTCCAAGCCTCCCTCGCTGGAAGGACTCCCAGCAGCAGGAGGTCAAACTTGTGTCTGTGGCAGCAGCGTCCATTTTGTGAAGCTGGGCCTCTGGTTAACTTTAACCGGGAATAGTTAGAACAACATGTCTTATCCCTCTAGAAGGGTGGAATGCTACCCCCGTCGCCCCATCCCAATTCGTATGACACCTTACTCAACATGTTTTGATAAAGCCAAACCATAGTTAGCATGTAACCGCGAGGATTGTAATGCACTTAAGAGTATATGGTATGGCGATATCATAGAACAGCTTTAAGGACATGGTTCTGAAAGCTGCAGACAGGCTCAGCTCATGCTAGAGCACCTTCTCACACATAACCAAGCACTCTGCCTCCATGATTGTTAAGGCCTGCCATATGAGTGACTTACAGGTTACTATGTGTCTATATCTAAGTAGGTATAGGAATACTATACCTAAGCAAGGGGTGATTACACGACCTTGCCCCAGCTGAGTGATCAGCCAGTTGTGTCTATTTGAGTGGCCAGCCAGGGGTGGCATAATAAATGCTGCAGCCCCTGGTAGGCCTTGGTTACACCTATGCCCTGAGTACCTAGGGTACACTTCTACAGGGGCTGACAAGGTGAACCAATTCCCAATTGTGGATGTACCTAGAGTACATGGTGTAAATTTAGAGAGAGTGCATCTGTGCTGTGGGTCTGATTAGCAGGCCCACAGCCATATCTAAGTCGAAAACCAGTAAAGCAAAGCAAAAAGTGGGATGACCATAGGAAGCAGACCCTACTCTCCTACAGCTCTCATTCCTGAGTCCTCCAGAGGAGAGGCTCTAAAAATTCTTCAAGAGGGGGAGAGAGCGTTAGAAGAGATCATTGACTGCTCTGCGGATATCGCCTAGAGTGGCTTCCGTCAGCTCGTAGGGGCAGCTGTTCTGCGGCGTCAGGGCTGGCTTCGTTCTACCTCTTTTTGCCAGGAGGTTCAGGCAAAAATCCTGGACATGCCTTATGACGGAGAGTCACTCTTCGGTCAGCATGTTGATGAAGCATTGCATACGATAAAAAAGGATACAGAAACAGCTCGTTCCTTAGGCACTTTACAGTTCCGCAAACAGCCTTTTCGTGGTGCGCGCGGAGGCGGCACCACCTCTTCCTCTTTTCGTGGCGGATCAAATCAGTACCATTTCTATGGTCAAGGAAATCAGCGGTACTCCTCACAATCGCAGCAGTCCTCTCGTCAGCAGTCTTCCAGATCGTACCGAGGAAAGTCTTCCTATAGAGGCTCTGCTTCCAATAGACAATGACTTGCCTTGCCCGCTGAAAGTTTGAGGTCGAATCTTCCTGTTCTTTTCTCAATGATCCTCAATCACCTCAGACCGTTGGGTGCTGGACATTGTATCAAGGGGCCATGCCCAGGAGTTCGTCAAGATTCCTCCTCATATTCCTCCGACTGGTCTGCCTCCAGCGCACCGCAAAGAACTTTTCCAACAGATTCGCATCATGATCCAAAAAGGTGCCATCTTTCAGCCTCTATCCTGGGTTTCGGTCAGGATGACCCTCCCGGTTCTGAGCCTGATAGCGTCCTACATCCTGCTGGTGACACATGACAGATGGCATATGCGGGCTCTGCAGTGGGACCTGAAGTTCCAGTGGGCACAAATCAAGATTGGGTCAGTGGCAGATCCCTCTCCCTTCCCCAACCGGAACACACAGTGGTGACCGTTGCTTCCCTCCTGGGATGGGGAGGCCATTTGGGAGAGGCGGAGATCAGAGGCCTCTGGTCTCCGGCGGAGTCCCGGCTCCATGTCAACCTTCTGGAGCTGCGGCGATCTGACTTGCACTGAAGGCATTCCTTCCCTCTGTCCGGGGAAGTGTGGTGCAGGTGTTCACGGACAACACCACTGCCATGTGGTATTGCAACAAGCAGGGCGGATTTGGGTCCTGGACCCTGTGTCAGGAGTCTCTGCGCCTCTGGACATGGCTGGAACATCAAGGCATTACCTATGTGGTTCAACATCTGGCAGGTTCTCTGAATACCAGGGCGGACAAACTCAACTGTCTGTGCATGATGGATCATCAATGGTGTCTGAACTCGGACGTCGTGCAAGGTCTCTTTCTGCAGTGGGGAGAGCCCTGGTTAGATCTATTCGCCACCGCAGAGAACGCGCGATGTCATCAGTTCTGCACGTTGGAATTTCCAAGGCGGCACTGGCTCGGAGAAGCTTTTCTTCGTGAGTGGGGTTATGGTCTGTTATACGTCTTTCCGCCTATACCACTTCTGCCCACAGTGCTGAAGAAGATCAGGAAGTCATTCTTGTGGCTCTGGACTGGGCTTGAAGAGTATGGTATCCCGAGCTACTCAGTATGAGCGTCGATCCCCCGATCCTTCTGCCTCTTTTGACTGGGTGTGAGTGTTTGATTGGTTCAGATGCTCCGTCCATTACCACCCCTTTTTGTACCGCTTTTGGCCGCCATAAGTGTGGCAGGGTATGCTCAGACGTGAGTCCCTTGCTCACTTTGTCACTGGATTCAAGCAAGCCGGGCTGAAGACGGCTGGAATGCCAGAAACCGGTCCTCGGAAGCTTGTTTCCGGTCCAGGGAAGGCATGGCTTGGTAGTTCGGGCTGGACTGTTCCCATGAGGCACAGGGTCAGACTGATTTGCATATAGCCATGTCTGAACTGGGGTGGCAGAGTGGGCTAAAGAACGGTGTTGGATTAAACCCAGATCTTTTGACTGGGTGTGAGTGTTTGATTGATTCAGATGCTCCGTCCATCACCACCCCCTTTTGTACCGCTTTTGGCCGCCATAAGTGTGGCAGGGTATGCTCAGACGTGAGTCCCTTGCTTACTTTGCCACTGGATTCAAGGAAGCCGGGCTGAAGACGGCTGGAATGCCAGAAACCGGTCCTCGGAAGCTTGTTTCCGGTCCAGGGAAGATATGGCTTGGCAGTTCGGGTTGGACTGTTCCCATGAGGCACAGGGTCAGACTGATTTGCATATAGCCATGTCTGAACTGGGGTGGCAGAGTGGGCTAAAGAACGGTGATGGATTAAACCCAGATCTTTTGACTGGGTGTGAGTGTTTGATTGATTCAGATGCTCCGTCCATCACCACCCCCTTTTGTACCGCCTTCTATCTGCAGCGTACACAACAGTTCCAAGTGGATGATCAGCTCTTTTTTTGCTACGTGGGCGCCAAAAAACGTTGGCCGTGCTGAAAGGGACCATCTCCCGGGGGGGTTGTTTTGTGCATCAAAGTATGTTACTCCTTGGCCAAGAAGGAGCCTCCTGTGGTGCTGCCAGGCCCATTCCACCAGGGCAAAAGCAGCCACTACTGCCTTGGGTCACGGCGTTCCCTTGCAGGACAATTGTCAGGCAGCTACGTGGGCCTCGTTGCACACGGTTACAAAGCACTACTGCCTTGACAGTCAGGTCCGGAGGGACTGCTTCTTTGGACATTCTGTTCTCCGTGACTTCCTGGTGTATTTTTGTTCGCAGACCCACTTCCGGGGTTGGTATTGCTGGGGTATCTATTCTAAGGTAAGGAATCTATCACTAACATGTCTGTTTCAGATGCACAAGTTACTACTTGTGTAACAATATATCTGTAAGAGACATGAGTTAATGATAGATTCATTACCGCCCCACCTACCCTCCCTGTTCTGCGAACTGATTACTAGGGTTAAGGTCATCCCTTTCAGGGCCCTAGTTGTATGCACCAATGGTCAGTGTCTTGCATGGCTCTGCGTTCCGGGCTCAGAAAGTCGTGTATAGAACTGACGTCAGCATGCAATGGTGGTGCCCAAGTACCCTCCGTGACATCATCTCGGCGCTGACGACGCCAGTGACGGATGCGGAGCCGCAGGACGCCACCTACTGACGCGCAGGGGTACTGCTAAGCAAAACTTTCCAGATCCAGTCTGACGCCTGGAGATATTCTATGGTAAGGAATCTATCACTAACTAATGTCTCTTACAGATGTATTGTTACACAAGTAGTAACTTGTGCTTTAATAGCAATACCATCTGCTAGGAGACTAAATTAATTCCTGGCGCTATGAGCGGTAGGCATATGCACAGTATTCCATGCAAATAGGGTAGGTATGAGGACTCCTCCATCTTTCTAACCCAAAGTAGCGTCATATTTTCCCAATCCATCCACTCCAGCAAAAATATCTCTACTTTCAATGAATGTTAGAAAAGTAGTCTGCTTTTACCTAGATAAGATGAAGACCTATAGGAAATCCAAGCAACTCTTTATTACTTATGGACACACCGGGCAGGTGTTGGCCGTATGCAGGGCCCCTCGAATTATGTAGCTAGGAGGACCAAATAATGAGTAGGAGTTGAATACATTATGCGGCAAGAAAAGGTAAATTATGCAATGTAAGGCGGCACATTGTGATAGTCTAACTTCATTATTTTGTAATTTTTAAACATGTTAACACTGTCTTGGTGAATGAGTCACTGCCTTGATTCTAGTTTAACACTAAAATACAGTAATAAGCAATGGAAAGGTGACTAGTCAACCGTTGTATAGGACCTTCCACTGTGTGGCAACATGTATCTCAATGCAATTGTAATAACTTTTGATCCATGCAAGCTGGAAACAATTTTGTTTTGTTATGAGGCAAATGCCACAAATCCATAATTATGTGGAAAACGCCGCAGAATCATATAGTTCCAGATAGATTGTGACTTGTATATCATTATGTTACAACTAGTTCAAAAACCTCTTCCAGGTAGACCAAAAGCTCATTCAACTAGATGAACAACAGTGAGGTTTAGAAATGTCACCTTAACAGATATCTGCAAATCTGATACTTGGAAATCAGTGCTCACATTCACAAAGGACTACTCGATTCAGATTTTCAGGTTGATGCTGAAGTAAGTGAAGCCACCTTAAACAATTTGTATGGCTAATTGTGAGATATTGAAGACAATGTTAATTATTCCTTATCAATTTCTTTCGTTTGTCCAAGAGTTATCAAGAATCATAAAATTTGTTTTTAGAATGCTACTCCATTCTAAAATTTTTGAATATCAGTGATGATATTGCGATGAATTAGAAATGGTTCTTACTTGTAATCCTGGTTGTGCATCATAGGACTCGTCATTTAAATCATAAATGACTCACCCGCCTCCCTGGCTGGGTTATCTTGGTGTAGCAAACTGACTCTATATATGGTATACCTAAAAGTGATTACAACCGATAGAGACTTCTAGCTGCAGATTACTTACCTTTGAATTTTCTAGGTCTCAGGCTGGATCCGGAAACTTTTGCTGAGCAATACCCCTTGCATGCGACGTCGGGTGGCTCTATTCGGCTCAGTGTGACGGCCTCGGCATCGGTAGCAGAGGTCAGACCTGGGACCAGGGTTCAATTCCCGACGCGGCAGGGTCTTGAGCTCAAATGTCCACGGACTCGATAATTCTCGCTTCGGTGCCGGACCTAATCATGGGTTCACACTCTGCAACTCTGGGCATTAAGCTTGCTTAATCTCCACATTGGCCCCCCGCGGCGGGATGCCTGGCTTTCACCTTGGGGATGCCCTGTAGGGGCTATCTCACAGGGAAAAGCCAGGACGGGTTTTCCAATATTCAATACAATACAATACAATTATGACATAGAGGTCACCTACATAGGCACCACCCAGGCCTGCGGACGTCGGAACTTTTCATTTTTTCGACACCAGAAGTGCAGAGCCACAAAGTAACTGACACAGTTGTGTGCTAAACTAGGGCCCTGAAAGGGGGGGTAACCCTAGCCCTACAGTATTAGTCCGTAAAGCGGGTAGACATGGATGGGGCTGTAGGGAACCTGCAGCTACATAGAGTCTCTGCCAGATATTGCATTACCAAAGGTAAGTAACTTGTTCATCTGATATAGAATTTTAACTGCAGATTTGTTATCTTTGAATTAAATACCCAAGCCATACCATCCCGGCAGTGGACTGTGGACTAATATGTCAAACTAGAAAGTCCTGCAGGACCGAGCAGACAAAATGCCTTAAGCCTAACACAGTGGATGATAAGACATTTTAGAAAAATAGGCTTATTTCAAGATGTATTTTAGACCAAGATGAAATCAAAAAGGTAAGTATGTTTTTCAGGAAATGTTCAGGCTGTGCAATGTTAACCTATGGAGAAAAAAAAGAATGCAGTTTTCAGGTAAGTACACAACTTACAGATCCAGTCTTTGGGATTTCAGGTCAACAACAGGCAAGGTTCAAATTGGCACCACCAGCAGCACAGGGGTGGCCGGGTGCAGAGGTCAAGTTCGGGCGCAGGCGCCCCATGTTAACTATTGGAGACAGGGGCTGATTAAAGATGTGCTGCTCACACGTGAGTAAAACAGAGTCAGGGGTCGATCTCTTATACTTAAGGTAAGTACAGGGTGGGCCACAAGGCAGTACGAAGCTTACACCCTCAATGGCTCAGCGGCCACCGTGTGCAGAGTGCCGACACAGCGTTGGGCACCCATTGCAATTCAATGAGGGAGATCGCTTTTGGATAGAGGCTGCAGGCGCTGGCCAAGAGACTGCACAAAGAAAACCCACAGCTGCCCAGGTAAGCGCTGATGCTAGGGAATGTAGGGACACTGTTAGTCAAGCTCCCCAAGGCCCAGGGGCTTTGAGTGCAGGGATGACCTTTGGCGTCAGGCACAGCTTACCGGGCAGGTCGCGGTCGGGGGGAGTCTTTGGATTCAGGCTGCTGGCGTCAAGGTAGAGTCCGGCAGGGATCTGCCCACGGTGGACTCAGGCTCACAATCGTTGGTGAACCTTCGCCGGACTGGTGGGCCACTTGGACTCGGGCCGTGGGCATTGGATGCAGAGGTCGGGCGGAGGCAGTTTCGCGGTTCCTCAGTGCAGAGTTCTTTTTCTTTAAATTTGGTTTCTTCTAGACAGGCCCATTGTCCACCGGAAATTTAGAGTCTTTGTAGAAGACAGGCAGGGTTTTGGAGGTTGCTGGCCTGCAGGATGAGTTGACTTTTGTACCAAAGGACGAATGGTAGCAGACAGGCTGACAGGGCAGGCGCCATGTCAGTCACTAATCCTTCTTCTTTCTTACACATTTTATTGAGTTTTCAGTGTACCAGATGGGTGTAACCCAACAGGGAAAGTACAAGGGAATTGCATAAGATAGAATCTCTAGGTACATCGTAAAAATCCCAAAGAGTCTGTGGAACAACTGACAAAAGGAAACAAGAAACCCCCGCCCACCCAAGATGCACCAAACATACTAAAAAAACATTTCAGGTGTGAGAAGTTGGCCTGATATGCAGTGCTCACTATTCTAGTGATCACTATGATGATTGGTTGTAAGTCAACCTTATAGACCAGCTATCCTAGTAGCATGGACAAGAGCAGTCTTTAGGCTAAACTCTAGAGGGCGTGTTAAGCCAGCTGTTATACCATCACATATACCCCTTGAACACCAAGTGAAAGGACACCTCACAAGTTGTTATGAAAATAAAAGGATATTTATTTATAACACAACAACCCTGGACTCTTTATGAGGACAGGGCGCTAAGCACATACAAAACTCTTAAAGAAATAATGAAAGTCGCACAATTTACACAAATGCCCGAGGGGCACGACAAACCATATACTATGGAAGTGGAATGCGAATTACTAGCAGGTAAGTAACTGGATCCAGAGGCTTTAGGATCGCTAGGACTACACTACTGAACCTTCAGGTTAGGAGCAGGAGGCCTAGGGGGATCGGGTGCAGAGTGTGCGCTCTCACACGGGATGCGGGACAAAGTCTATGGATGCTAGTAAATGCAAAGTTAGTGTTCTCGGGTGAACCCGACTAGGTAGGTCAAAAACGAAAGTGGATCTAGACACTTAGAGAGTGGTTCTACTCTGGAGCACCGTGGTACTCGGTTTACCTAGCCCAGGGGCTGCGGCTGCATAGGGTTCAAGTGACGTCGGGAATCCTCGTTGATGGACCAGGAGCCTGAAGTAAAAGTTGCTGGCAGGCGACCAATGAAGATGTTCCGGGCTGATCCTAGGATGGATCAGTGAAGAAGGATACCTGTAAGCAGAGGGGACCGAATTCTGAATCACTAGCCAGTGATTAGGTGGGCACCAGGATGGAACCGGACAAGGTCACTCAGCCAGGTGAAGAGGTGACACTGGATTCTGCTGCTGCACGGACCAGGGCGCTGATGTCGACCAGGCTGGAGGTCTGCGAGCTGTCCCACGTCGGATGTCTGCTGCTGGCGATGCTGAATCCGTTGAAGGAGGCAACAAGCCTTGGCTAAGGCAAGCCCACATGGCGACACAAAATGGCGTCTGGAGTGAACCAGGAAGGTCCGAGGAAGGTCCTCTTCAGGAGGAGACAAGGGCTAGTCTAGAGGAGCTAGACCAGCAGTGAAACAAACGTAGGACGTCGTCTGGAGGATCACTAGCCAACGGGCAAGTGACCGGAGAACGTGGCAAGCAACCCAGGAGCAAAAGGGCCCCACGCAGATCTGGTGGATGCTGGGGGGCTGGACTTCGGTGCTCGTGCTGCTTGGGGTTGGGGCTTCTCTTACCCCAGTGCACCCACTCGAGGGTCCCTCGGCGGTCGTGCTGGATCAGTGTCGTGCTGGTTCTGATTTTAGCCGGTTCCTCTGGTCTCGTCGCACCCACGGTTCTCAGCTGTGCTGTAGAGGCAGGTTGAGGTCAGAGAGGGCAGGGAGTCCGGGTCTCGTCGTGCTGGTCGGTCTGGTTCCGGAGGAAGGACGTGCAGCAAACCGCAAGATACTTAGTTGGTGCCTGCTGCTGCAGGGTGACTACTCCTTAGTCACAAGGGAGAAATCTTGAGAAGAAGTCGAGAGTTCCTTTCGTAGAAAGTAGTTTCAGGATTCGAAGATGATCTAATTTGGAAGGGTCCCCGCTCCTACCTTTATTCTAAAGAAAGGGGCTGGCACGCGACTAGGTCCTGCCTATGGGTGGGACCAGGAAGAGGGGTGGTTATACCCCTCTCCCCTGTCCGGACTTTCCCCAGCTCACGGGCTGGTGTGCCCCTGGAACTGGTTCAAGCCGGCATATGCACAGTGAGCACCGGGGTGCCACTTGCAGTCACCTTCCTCTCAGCCCTGCCTACCTGGGATACACAAAACCCTGTCTAGGATGGTGCTAGCACCGCCCCTGACAGGAAACACTTTGTCCAAGCTCTGCTCGCTGGAAGGACTCCCAGCAGCAGGAGGTCAGACGTCAAAATGGATGGCAGCATCCATTTTGTGATGCTGAGGCTCGAGTTATCTTTAACTGGGGTTCACAGTTACATACATGTCGTGTCCCTCTAGAAGGGTGGAATGCTAACCCCGTCGCCAGAATTGGCGAGGGGTTAGTATTCTAATTCGTATGACACCTTACTCGACATGTTTTGATAAAGCGATACCAAAGTTGGCAAATAACCGCGAGGATTATAAGGCACTTAAGAGTATATGGTACGCGTAATCATGGAACAGCTATTAGGACTTGGTTCCGCAAGCTGCAAACGGGCTCAGCTCATGCCAGAGCACCATCTCACATGATTCCAAGCACTCTGCCTTCAGGATTGATAAGTCCTGCCATAGGAGTGACTGATAGGAATACATGTGTCCATTTTAGGGTTAGATATAGGTATACTAGATCTAAAGCAAAGGATGATTACACCACCTTGCCCCAGCTGTCGTGCAGCCAGTTGTGTCAGATTTAGATGGCCAGCCAGGGGTGGCATAATACATGCTGCAGCCCCTGGTAGGCCCTGGGTACACCTATGCCCTGGGTACAGGGACTGATAAGGTGGCCCAGTACCAATTGGTAAATGCACCTAAGGTACACGTGTCAATTTAGTGAGAGAACAGCTAGGCTGTGGGTCTGATTAGCAGGCCCACAGCCAGGGAAGTCGTAAACCAGTGAAGCAAAAAAAGCAAAAATCTGGGGTGATCATAGGATTGCAGACCCTACTTTCCTACATCAGGTACATGATTTATAAATTTCCAGCCACGTATCATCAATGACAGTGCACTAAACGGGTGAATTGCTCACAAGCAATTGTTCAATGGGATCAGAAGGGGCGGCCTGCGACAATGGGGACAAATCTATACCTCTGTACGCGGCCCACCAAGACCAGATCTTCTTGTGCTTCTGTGGGTGCGCTCTCGCCTGGAAAACCACAATTTCAGCAGACATGCATCTATCTAATGCCCTTTTCCAATTAGTGACGCTGGGTGGAGATGGGTCCTTCCAGTGCTGCGCTATGTCTCGCTTAGCTAACGTAAGGTTCAAGAATAAAAGGTGTCTCTTATAACGGTTCCAGTAGTATAATGCGGAAGATGCACAGCAATATGTTTATTCAACGGTAGACAAAAAATTAATCTATGCTTTGGATCTTTGGTGGTGCACAACCCGGTGGCGTCGAGGGTCCAACGGCGTCGGTTTAAATACTTAGAATAGTGATACTAGAGAAACTCTAGTTGCATCCCGTGGTTGGCACACAAGAGGTTGTGTTTCCTTTATGCAAGAAAACAGTTTCCATTCGATTTAGTATAGTTGTTCATTTTATTGTTTACTTAGTTCACATATTTCAATGTTTGATAAATCAGTTCATGAATTCAGTTCAACTTTCATTCCAAATCATAGTCATCATATTATAGATCAAGCACTGTCAGTTAAATGTGTCCAATGCATTTCGGGCATTGTTGGCATGCCCTTCGTCAGGGAATTGACACTAGAAGTAAATGATAATGGCAAAGGTTAAAAAAGGTTGTGCATATATCGAAAAGCAGTGCAAACAAATAGCGTTACATTGTGGCTATGTGAATTAGCGGTGGTAGCCTAGTTACATTATGGCATTTAGGGAAAACAGCGAAGTGAATTAAGTTAACATGTGTTGTGAGAGCATGTTTCAAAAAGTTATTCTGGTGGTCACTTACGTGCCTGTTGAAAAAAGGTTGCGATGTGATCTGGAAAAAAGGGAAGATAAACAAGGGATCTCGTCAGCGCCTATGGGTGTGCGGTAAATCGTGGTGCTCTCGTATTAGAATGCTAGGGATGTTGAACACTAACCTGTTGAAAATGTAAATGAAGTGTAGTCGTCCGGTACTCGTCTCCGAAGAACGCCGGTGAAAGCAATGGCTTCCCGCGTTACTTTGTTTCAAAACTCGGGGGTCACGTGATGGGTCACGAGTGATAGATTTGGAAAACAGACTGACGGGATTCCAAGTCCGTGGAGAGGAGTAAACTGGGAGGGTGCAAAAAAGTGAAAGAATGTGGGTGGTGGAAGCTTTCAAACTTAAAATGTAGTTGAAGGCTGAAAACAAAGTTGGAGGCAAGGAGCATCGGAAAAAATAGAGGAATGCGCAATTAGTCTACGGATACATGCTAAATGGCCGGGGGTGAAAGACACGGTATCTAAATGTTGTGTTGATATTATATGAGGAGAACAGAGTAATGTGTGTGAAGGTGTGCAGTGTCAATAGTATATGGAACATACACATTAACAACAATGTCGATTATTGGAGCAAATTAATTACAAGTAACATGCAAATTCAGTTCTTTCATTTAACCCAGTGGGTTTCTGGGTTGATAGTTTATAGATCCAGTAGTTCTCTCTTCTTAAGAGAAATGTATTATTGTCTCTCCCTTCTTGTTTGGATGCAGTCTCAAGAACGATGAACTTTATTTGGGAAACATTGTGATTTTTCTCAACAAAATGTGCCGATAGTGCTGATGTAGAATTTTTGAGTCGGATGTTGGACTTATGTTCTGTGAGACGAACTTTGATGCGTCGTTCAGTTTTGCCTATGTACATTTTTCCACAAGGGCACTTTATACCATAAATCAAATTGGCGGTATCACAAGTGGCGTTCACTTTAAGTTTGATGGCGTAACCTTGACTTGGATGGTTGATGGTGTTGCCTTTAATAATGTTATTGCAGTTACCGCAATTTAGACAGGGTTTGGTTCCCTTGTATGTTGTGATTTCCTCAGGTTTGTGATGGAGGATTTCTCCCAAGTTTTTTGCCCTGGTATATGCAAATATTGGTGGTTGAATAAATGCATTTCTAAAATCGGGTTCCATATTGAGTATTGGCCAGTGTCTCATGATGATCTGTTTGTACTTTTTGCTGCTTGTAGACTATTTGGAGACCACTACTGTCCGTGATTGCTCTGTTTTTGTGGTTGGTGTTAGAAGTTTAGGTCTGTCCAGTTTCTCAATTCTCGATTTAGTTTCTTCAATTAAGGCCTTCGGGTAGCCTCTGTTTGTGAATTTTTTGGACATCTCTGTGAGCCTTTGTTTGAGTGTTGTAGTGTCAGAGGTAATCCTTTTGACTCTGGCCATTTGAGAATATGGTAAGTTACGTATCAGGTTGGGTTCATGGAAGCTAGAATGTAATAGCATATTATTCCTGTCAGTAGGCTTGACATACAGATCGGTGATGAATCCATGGGGGGTTACCGCCACTTTGACATCTAAAAAATTGACTGATGTTTCTGAAATGTCCCAAGTTAGTTGGATTCGTTGGTCGATGGAGTTGAATTTGGTAAGTTCCATTCTTAGTGTCTCTTCTGTGTCCGTCCATATGATAAAGTAATCGTCAATGTATCGGATTAACAATTTTAGATGATTAGTCCAGTTGGTGTTCTTGAGAATGTGCTGCGTTTCGTACCAATGCATGAACAGATTGGCATACACGGGTGCAGCCGAATTGCCCATAGCCATCCCGGTAAGTTGTTGGTACCATTCGTCTCGAGTTTTGAAGTAGCTGTGGTATAGGGTGAAATGCAAGAGTTCCATTCCATCCTAATGGAACTCTTGCATTTCACCCTATACCACAGCTACTTCAAAACTCGAGACGAATGGTACCAACAACTTACCGGGATGGCTATGGGCAATTCGGCTGCACCCGTGTATGCCAATCTGTTCATGCATTGGTACGAAACGCAGCACATTCTCAAGAACACCAACTGGACTAATCATCTAAAATTGTTAATCCGATACATTGACGATTACTTTATCATATGGACGGACACAGAAGAGACACTAAGAATGGAACTTACCAAATTCAACTCCATCGACCAACGAATCCAACTAACTTGGGACATTTCAGAAACATCAGTCAATTTTTTAGATGTCAAAGTGGCGGTAACCCCCCATGGATTCATCACCGATCTGTATGTCAAGCCTACTGACAGGAATAATATGCTATTACATTCTAGCTTCCATGAACCCAACCTGATACGTAACTTACCATATTCTCAAATGGCCAGAGTCAAAAGGATTACCTCTGACACTACAACACTCAAACAAAGGCTCACAGAGATGTCCAAAAAAATCACAAACAGAGGCTACCCGAAGGCCTTAATTGAAGAAACTAAATCGAGAATTGAGAAACTGGACAGACCTAAACTTCTAACACCAACCACAAAAACAGAGCAATCACGGACAGTAGTGGTCTCCAAATATTCTACAAGCAGCAAAAAGTACAAACAGATCATCATGAGACACTGGCCAATACTCAATATGGAACCCGATTTTAGAAATGCATTTATTCAACCACCAATATTTGCATATACCAGGGCAAAAAACTTAGGAGAAATCCTCCATCACAAACCTGAGGAAATCACAACATACAAGGGAACCAAACCCTGTCTAAATTGCGGTAACTGCAATAACATTATTAAAGGCAACACCATCAACCATCCAAGTCAAGGTTACGCCATCAAACTTAAAGTGAACGCCACTTGTGATACCGCCAATTTGATTTATGGTATAAAGTGCCCTTGTGGAAAAATGTACATAGGCAAAACTGAACGACGCATCAAAGTTCGTCTCACAGAACATAAGTCCAACATCCGACTCAAAAATTCTACATCAGCACTATCGGCACATTTTGTTGAGAAAAATCACAATGTTTCCCAAATAAAGTTCATCGTTCTTGAGACTGCATCCAAACAAGAAGGGAGAGACAATAATACATTTCTCTTAAGAAGAGAGAACTACTGGATCTATAAACTATCAACCCAGAAACCCACTGGGTTAAATGAAAGAACTGAATTTGCATGTTACTTGTAATTAATTTGCTCCAATAATCGACATTGTTGTTAATGTGTATGTTCCATATTCTATTGACACTTCACACCTTCACACACATTACTCTGTTCTCCTCATATAATATCAACACAACATTTAGATACCATGTCTTTCACCCCCGGCCATTTAGCATGTATCCGTAGACTAATTGCGCATTCCTCTATATTTTCCGATGCTCCTTGCCTCCAACTTTGTTTTCAGCCTTCAACTACATTTTAAGTTTGAAAGCTTCCACCACCCACATTCTTTCACTTTTTTGCACCCTCCCAGTTTACTCCTCTCCACGGACTTGGAATCCCGTCAGTCTGTTTTCCAAATCTATCACTCGTGACCCATCACTTGACCCCCGAGTTTTGAAACAAAGTAACGCGGGAAGCCATTGCTTTCACCGGCGTTCTTCGGAGACGAGTACCGGACGACTACACTTCATTTACATTTTCAACAGGTTAGTGTTCAACATCCCTAGCATTCTAATACGAGAGCACCACGATTTACCGCACGCCCATAGGCGCTGACGAGATCCCTTGTTTATCTTCCCTTTTTTCCAGATCACATCGCAACCTTTTTTCAACAGGCACGTAAGTGACCACCAGAATAACTTTTTGAAACATGCTCTCACAACACATGTTAACTTAATTCACTTCGCTGTTTTCCCTAAATGCCATAATGTAACTAGGCTACCACCGCTAATTCACATAGCCACAATGTAACGCTATTTGTTTGCACTGCTTTTCGATATATGCACAACCTTTTTTAACCTTTGCCATTATCATTTACTTCTAGTGTCAATTCCCTGACGAAGGGCATGCCAACAATGCCCGAAATGCATTGGACACATTTAACTGACAGTGCTTGATCTATAATATGATGACTATGATTTGGAATGAAAGTTGAACTGAATTCATGAACTGATTTATCAAACATTGAAATATGTGAACTAAGTAAACAATAAAATGAACAACTATACTAAATCGAATGGAAACTGTTTTCTTGCATAAAGGAAACACAACCTCTTGTGTGCCAACCACGGGATGCAACTAGAGTTTCTCTAGTATCACTATTCTAAGTCTTATAACGGTTCCCCCATCCTTCTTCTTTCTTGCTGGTCCAGCTGTTCAGCATCCGGGCTTCGTAGGTCGTCAGGATTATGATTTCAGGGTCTGGGGGAGCCACCAAAATACCAGATTTAGGGGAATTATAAGGAAGTAACAGGTAGGGAACAATGGGTTCCTTACCAGCGGTATCTACACCCACTATTATGCCACCCTCCTGTGAGAGGGGGGCATTGCCCTAGCCCTGAAAGGATAACTCCTACCATCTTCAAGATGGTGAGCACAGAAGAATGGGCTTCATTTCAACTCCATTCAAAAAAGGGGGTGGTGATGGACAGAGTATCTGAATTAAGCAGAACACTCCTACCCAGTCAACAGATCAGGGCTTGATCCATCACCGTTTTTTAGCTCACTGCACCATCCCAGTTCAGAACCTGGCTACATGCAAATTAGTCTGACCCTGGCCCAGTGCATCATTGGAACAGGGCAGACAAAACTACCAAGCCAATTCTTTTACTGGGAAGGAAACAAGCTTCCGGGGACCGGTTTCTGGCATTACAGCCGTCTTCGGCCCGGCTTGCTTGAATTCTGATGGGGCAGTGAGCAAGGGACTCATGTCTGAGCATACCCTTCCACACTCGTAGTGGCCAAAACGATTCAAAAAAGGGGGTGGTGATGGACAGAGTATCTGAATTAAGCAGAACACTCTTACCCAGTCAACAGATCAGGGCTTGATCCATCACCGTTTTTTAGCTCACTGCACCATCCCAGTTCAGAACCTGGCTACATGCAAATTAGTCTGACCCTGGCCCAGTGCATCATGGGAACAGGGCAGACCAAACTACCAAGCCAATTCTTTTACTGGAAAGGAAACAAGCTTCCGGGGACCGGTTTCTGGCATTACAGCCGTCTTCAGCCCGGCTTGCTTGAATCCTGATGGTGCAGTTCCCATCATGCACTGGGACAGGAACAGACTAATTTGCATATAGCCAGGTTCTGAGCTGGGATGGTGCAGTGAGCTAAAAAACGGTGATGAATCAAGCCCTGATCTATGGACTGGGTAAGAGTGGTCTGCTTAATTCAGACACTCTGTTCATCACCACCCCCTTTTCTGAATCATTTCAACTCCAGCACCAGCGGGATAGAGTAGGCGATGGGGGCACACCTCCTAGTCTTACTAAGTTTCCCAAGGGTGCAGAAACATGTCTGGTGGTGGCAGGCTGCCTTAAGCCAGTCAGCGACCAAACCAGGGTTGGTAGGTTTTCAGGGGATACCCCTGAGGTACTCTCTGGGTACTTGTTTCAATAAATCCCATAATAGCATCAGTGTGGGTTTATTGAGAGGAGTTATTTGGTCTAGGAAAGTAGGATTTGCTTACATGGTTGCCCCCTCCTCTTTTTGCCTGGTGCTATGCTGTTTCCAACTAGTCTGACTGGGATCCTGCTAATCAGACCCCAGTTTCTGTGCTTTCTCCCCTAAATTGGTTATGGTAAGCACTTAGATGCATCCCAGATTGGATACTGGTGTACCCTTATAAGTCCCTAGTATATGGTACTGAGGTACCCAGGGCATAGGTACACCAGGTGTCCCCCATGGGCTGAAGCATGTATTATGCCACCAATGGGAGACCACTTGAACTGTAACTACAGGCCTGCCATTGTAGCCTGTGTAAGCTGTTTCTAGCACCAAAAGCACCACTTATGACAGATATAGGTTTTGCTATATCTAAGGTCACTGCACTTAAAACCTAAAAGTAACCCCTAATGCAGGCCTTTCAATCCTGCAGGCAGGGTGCTGGGTTCTAAGTGTATGGGTGCCCCTGCATTAGCAGGACACCTCTACAACCTTCGGAGTCCATTCTCCCGGGTTGTAAGTGCATTACCATTACGATACACAGAGTGGCCATCCGTCATTATGCGATGACTATCTCGAAACAGGCTGTACCGAGCCCTGTCATGTTTGGTATCAAACAAGTAGGAATCATACACCCACACCATAAACAGTGTGGGAGGTATGGTTTCATGCACTGTAACGCTCCTCTGGGAGGCCCTCAGTGCTCCCGGTACCAGTCTTCTAGACCCGAACAGCACAACATGGCTGCTGCCGACCAGAGATACGATTCTGCCCTCCTGCTACTGAGCCAAGCTGGAGAAGGGGAAGTCAGAACAATAGGTATTCTGTCACAGAGAGATGTGATCACCTTCCAGACAGGGTTTATTATACAGGGACCCGGTGAAAACGCTAGCCAGCGCCATTCAGTCTGCTTGAAGGGCACATTTGTTGCCCTCCGTGCATAGTCCAGTTCAAACCAGCACAGGGAGCTATTGGTTCCCGCTCTGGCGTGAAACTGGACAGTGGACATAGGAGTATCCTCACCACTGTCCAACCTGTCCCCTGAGAGGTAACTCTGAATCGATTCAACCCTTTCCTTAGGGTACTTAAGGGCTTACCTATAGGTGGGTTCCTAGATTTGTCATGAGACAAGATTCATATCAAGACAACACTTCTTCTTTGACCGTCTGGGCACTTTGGACTTCGCTAGACTTCGCTCTGGGCTTTAAGACTGCAACTAGGAAGACTCCTGCTGCTTCTGGTCTCATCGTCCTGCTCATCTGCTGCAACCTGCGTTCCTGTGCTCCATACAAGAACCTTCCAAGGCCTGTAGACATCCAAGACACCTGAAGGAATCTCCCTTGAAGTAAAGTAGTCACTTCCCTGCATCTGCAGGCACTGCAACAAAGCTGACCGGTCTGCTGATCCTGAGCTCCCATGGACTCCGAAAGCATCAGCAACACAGGTGGTGGTTTTTCACTCACCTCAAGGCCTTCACTGTCCTCTCACTATGGTTGAGGCCAGTATCCCTCTTCGAGCTGCAGGAACTGAACCTCTGTGCACCGCGTTTACTTGCTGTTACAAAGGCTTGTTGGTTTCTTTATTCCAAGATGTTCGGGCTCCAAGTAGCCCCAACCTCAAGCATCTCCTGTGACCAAAATCTTCATCCTCACCGCATCCCTTGCATTGTGGACCTGCATCTTTTGAGAGCTGCTCGAGGTCCTTTTGTGACTCCAGTGCTTCTGGCCTGTGGGTCCTCTTGGGGGTCTTCTTTGAATTCAGCAGGCTTGCCTGATTGCTCAGGGCCTGCCCTGGCTTCCCACTTGAACCTCTCTGGTCTCTATACTGTACCTCCTTTGCTTTCCACGTTGGATGCAGTTGCCAAGGCTTGTTGGTGCTTTCACCGGACACCAACCCCTCAACTCTTGACATCCTATGTGGGATAGCTCATGAACGACTCCTGGTCTTCCACAGCATCACACAGCTATAGCCAGCTCTCCAGCAGCTCCTGACGTCGGTGGGCATTCATCTTCCGTGCCTCTTGGTCACTCTTGAGTGGCAGAGACTCTGTCCCCTCTGCTTGCAGGTGCTTCTCATCTTGAATCCACCATTGGGTTCCAACAGACACTTTCACTTTCTCCTGCAGCTGCATCTTCCTGAAGTCCTCCATTGAGTTTGATTGCGGTTTCTGACTCCACTTCCACACCTATGCACCCGGCTTCACTGGTGAAGATATCCTGGTTCCTAGGGTATCCTCGGGTCGGTGGCTTTCCAACCTTCTGTCCTCCACAGGGTTTCTTCTGGGTCCACTGGAAAGGGACCTTTTTCTTTAAATTGCAATCGCGGCTTACCCGTCGACTTGTATTGAGCATGCAGTCGTTTTCCCACTCTGCACACGGCCTCTGTGGGGTTCCGGGTTACTTACCCTTGGTGGTTCCTTGGGTCCCCAGCACTTTTACGTCTTCTAGGTATAGTCTTGAATTGAGTTGTCGGTCGCATACCACTGTTTTAGTATATGGTTTGGTCTCTCCCTGGCAACCACTATGTATTCATGCTACCTACCTTTTTCTATTGCAAAGTATTGCGTGCATTATGTATATCTCCGGGTAGGAGATATCAGAATGTGTTATTGAGTCTATTGTAATGAATACATATTTTAATAATATAACATGTGGTTCTTTTTCACTTAATCTATACCAATAAGATGATGCTCTAGTAAAACAAGCTGCTTTACACTCCTTCTGGACTAAGCCTGAAGGCTGCTCTCCACAGCTACCACGTAGAGAGCTTTCTAAGGTTGTCTAAGACCATAAGGGTTGTTTGAATTGGTGCAGGGTGCCCACTTACATAAGTGTCCACCTTATACCAAGCCAGATTCTCACATTTGATACCAAAGGTGAGTTTTTAGCCCATGTACCCTCTATGGCTTCACTGGCACTTACAATATTTATATTTAACCCCTTCCACGCTGATGACGAGCTGGGCTCGTCATGGCGTAGTCTCCTCGCACGCTGATGACGAGCCCAGCTCGTCACGTAAAGTGCGTTTTCGCAAATCCCAGCGTACGAGCGGAATTCCGCTAGCGCGCATGGTGTTAAGAATCATCTTAGCTATATAGGGGTATATGTGCTCATGCAGATATGTCCACACCTAAGATATAGTGAACCCTGCCTTGGGGCAGGTAAGGCATGCTAGAGGGTTGACTTACATATACCTTGGGCGGCGCTTTTGGGCATGGTACACAGGCAGTGTGCCATGTCGCCTTTGTCGTTTTTGTCTGCACCAAGGCATGCATGCTGCAGTGGCATTTTACATGACCTGGGTGAAGGGTCCTGAGGAGACCCTTTTCAGCCCCTATGCCCTAGGTACCAGGGTACCGAATACTGGGGACTTAAAAGGGGGGTCTGTAATGCCAATCGTGGTACAGTTTAAGGAAGGAGCACTGTCACTGGGGACCAGGTGGGCAAGGACCCTGGACACTAGCAATCAAAACCACATAATTATCCCGGCAAAAAGAGGGAGGGGGCTAACCATGTCAAAGAGGTACTTTCTCACCCCCCACCACACAAAAGAGGATGAAACTAACCTCACCCTGGAGAGTCTTCATCTTCGACCCCACCCCAGTGCCAAGATGCCTCGGCATTCATGCGCTCTATAAATGTTAATCCAATCCAAGAACCTGAAAAGGCCATCTGCTTTGGCATGGGCAGTCCCAGGTCTGTGTTCTGCTAAAAAATCCATTCTCTGTGTGGATATGGAGTGCCTTAACAGTTGGGGGGGGTTTCAAATTTCATTTGTTGTAGCCATCTGAGAGGCCTGTGGTCTGTCTGAACTAGCAAGGGAATTCTAAACAGTGATGGCACACCAATGCTGCTCTCAAGGGAGTAGTATCCTGCTTATGAATGAAACAGGTTGGTTATGTCCTTCATCATTTGTTTGGGCTAGGACTGCACCTATCCGACTCTCAGAGGCATCAGTCTGCACAGTTAAGTGCTTGAAGTAGTCAGGAGCTCTCAGGGCTGGGAAAGAGCACATTGCATTCTTCAGAGTGTAAAAAGCTTTTTGACAGCTCACTGTATAGTTCACTTTCTTGGGCATCTTCTGAGAGGTGAGTTCTGCGAGGGGGGTACCATGTACCCATAAGCCTTCACAAATCTCCTGTATTTCCCAGTCATGTCGAGAAATGGCCTGACTTGGGTCTGGGTTGTTGGAGCTTCCCAGTCCAGAATTGTCTGGATCTTGGGGTAGAGTGGCTGAACTTGGCCTCCACCTACCAGGTGGCCGAAGAAAAGAACTGCCCTCGCTCTGGTGGAGGCCAGGGCTGCGACACTTGGGCACAACCACAGAGCGGGAAGAGACTGTGAGATCTGGCGCTGAACCTAAGACGATGGTGCGCTCCTCAGGCGGGTGCGGCATCCGGCAGCAGGGAGCCCCTGGGCCTGCTGACCGAGCGCTCTTCCCACAAGGAGCTGAGAAGTGAGTCATTTTGCCTCCAGCTGGGCTGTGGCAACCATCTGCTCTACATGTGGTCCTACAAGAGGCCCCCCAGCCCCTGTGCCCCGGAGTGACGTGTCAGGGGAATGGGAAGGCTGTCGTACTGAAGAGCTCACCCTGCGACCTGCGCATTGTGGGGTCTCGGAGGGGATGCTAGACCTGCGGCCCGATCACTTGGGGGGGCATAGAGGCACACTGGTGTTGGGGCTGCAGTGGTAGACACCTACCAGATGACACACCATTGACTCCTGATCTCCCCGGCCCGCTTGAACATTCTGAGGGCCTCCGGATCTCTTAACTGGTGAAAGAACATGAGGACGAGCACAGGGGTACCCGACACTTCAGAGACATTCACGGCTAGGGAGGGAGGCTGCCGATCTGTCTGCTCACTCCCTGCCACAGGTCCCCAACCTATGAGACCTCCTAGGCCTAGTGGCCTACATCAACGAAGGGAGGCCTTGTCTGCTGTGGGGCAAAGGAGGCCTTTAAGCTGTAAGTGGGGTCCTGGTTAGCACCCACCCCATGGAGAGGTGAACAAGGGACTCTGTGGCGGTGCCTCCCACCAGTGCAGCCTGAGCAGTGGGCGCCGTCCCCCTGGGCGATTACAGCATGGCAAGTGTGAACTTACTGAGGGGAACCCTCCTCACAGTTTCACGTATTGGCCCGCAGAAGGCCTCCTTCTGCCTCCTCGTGGGAGCATCCTGAGTCGCCAAGGCACCCCTCTCTACAGGATTACAGGATAGTTCAGTGTGACACCCCCACCTCTCAGCGAGACCTACGCCCCAACCCCCATGGGGTGGATTTCACTAGTTAATAAGGGCTCCTACCCGCCTGGTGAAAGAGGGGCTGGGTAAAACGATAAATGAGATCCAGCAACAACTAAAGATTTGCCATTGCACCCCTTGCCCTCCCGGGCCCAGGGACTTAGCCTCTGCTGCTTTCCCAAATATTATCTAGATCGCAAATACAGCTACTTCCCTGCCCTCACTCTAATATCCACACTGCACGTGGAACATTAAGATGCACCTGAAGGCCCTATACACCCAACCAGCCCCTAACAGAGACTACGTGGATATGCCACACTCCAAAGCAATATAAGATAACCCGGTGACATCCCTCTGGTCGAAGGTGCTGCTTGCTGAATCTGGATCACTGTCTCCCGGGCACTGACGATGAAGCCCCCACCTATGGCCCTGATCACGCAAGCCTAGATGGACGTTTCCTGCAGAGGATCCGCTCTGACATTAGCTGAAATATGAGTTAAGATCTTGCCTGAGAGACATTCGGAAGGATGTTATAGATATAGGCTAGCAAGTTGACAATCTAGAACACACCATGGATGCATGGTCAGAAGATCAGGAGATGCTATGGTGGCGGGTGACAGCCCAGAAGAACAAAATATTGAGATCCAATCTAAGCAGTAAGACTTGGAAAATAGAAGCAGCCGTAATGACATACGCATACGGGGAGTTCCTAAAGGTGCAGAGGGCAACGACATCCTGTCCTACACAGCCAAAATCCTCCAAGAGATCTGAGGATATAAAGATGCCTCTCCTCCAACCCTTGAAAGGATGCATTGAGTGGCTGTGGCCCGGGGCGGAAGGATGTGGCATCGGACATTCTGACCCAAGTACACTTCTTTACTGAGAAAGAAACAATACTACATGCTTCCAGGGGAAAAACTGAACTGAACTTTCGGGGTCACACGGTGTGATTATATAAAGATCTGTCCCCTGTCACACTGCAGAAACCACGGGAATTTAAGCCAGTCACTGACAAGCTTTGTGAGCTGGGGATTCGATATCAGTGGGGTCACCCTTTTGCCTTTCTGTTTCTAGGAGGGCAGGTGTTGATTGTTGATTACTTGCAGATGAAAAAGCACCGTGTCTGCCTCCCTGATGACACTGGCAATCATTTTGACCCACTGACCAGAGAACACTGACACCCCCCCTCCCCCCCCCAGCCCCCCAAGAATAGATCTTTGACCGGCCTGGACCATAGTTAAGTCTCCACTATCCGATAAACGCCAGGCTGAGGAATCCACACAGGAAACCAAGCAGGACATAATCCACCATCCCCGGAGCCTTGAAGGGACTTTGTCCCCTAGGCAATCTACTGCTAGCTCCTTCTGAATCAGTTCCTCTCTCCATACTTGCTGGCTGAAGTTCCTCATCTAATACTGTCCTGAGGTTTACTTACACCTTTCTGGCGGTGATGGGCCTCAACCCTAACCACATCTTCCTCCTTCTGCCTTTTGACACCTGTAATAAGGGACAAAGCCTGACCCCTAAGCACCGTCTTAAAAGCCTCCCATAGCGAGACCGACAAGGAGACTGAACCTTCATTATCCTGGAAATAATGCTCCAACACTTTTATCAAATCATTCCGAGTCTTAGGATTGCGCAGATACCAAGGGTTAATGGGGGCTATCCTCCCCCCTGAGCCCAGAGCCAGTTCAAATCTAAGCCAAAGCGGGGAATGATCCGAGACACCTCTAGCCATATGCCTGACCTCAGCGACATAAAACGCCTGGGCCGCAGTTTGACCCTACCCTAGAAATCTCTATAGAACCAGGGGATCCTTGTTATCGCATCCCACTCACAGACATCCAGGTAGGACTTTATCATTTCCATGGTGGGTTGTTTCCACGTGTATAGAGTTTGATAATAGGCGTAAAAGGTCTGGAGATTATCTCCCTCCGCTGTCATCTGGTTTCCATCTTCTGACCGCAGCTTGGTAATATAGGTCTTGGCACATGTCTGACGAAGCCTGTGGGCCAAGAGCCTACCCTCTTTGTCACCCCCCTTGTAGTGGCATTGTTTCAGTGCTAGTAGCACTCGCTCTGCCCTCCCCATTCTACGTGTGCGAGGCTGCCCTTGTAGCACAGCAAGCTGCCATTTGGTGCGGTGGGTGGGATTAGCCTTGTCCTGCTGTTCTAAATCTTTGATTCTACAGTGCGATTGGATTCCACTAGCTTAGATTTTCCTCCCTGAGCAATTGCGATAGATGTGATTGTGTCTCAGATAGTGGCCTTAAAACCATCCTAAAGAGAGTGCAGGGAGGTCGTTAAGGGAGAAATATTCAGTGATGCTTTTCTGAATCTCTGCCATATCAACTGGATTTTGCAAAAGGTGTGGCGGAAGGCGCCATGGTGGCTGAGTTTTCGCGAGGCGGCTAATACTCTCCCATATCAGTTCAATATGCGAGTGGTCCGAGATAGAGATATTGGACGTTTCTGTGAACGTATGGGCTTAAATTTCACCAGTAAGCGCAAACAATTCTGGCGATAAATATTACCCCACGATCCAGATGTTCTCCTTCTGCAGGAGACCCACCTGCTGAAAACAGATCGCCACTACATGGCGCATCCAAGATACCAAAAACGTCACTGGACATATACGATCACGAAAAGACTTGGGGTGGGCATCCTGTGCAAGGCAGATTTTTACTCCTTTGTCACTAAGGTGGTGCGGGATAGGGAAGGACGCTATCTCACCTACTTAAGGGACAGCAAAAGCTTACACTGCTTAACATATATGCCATAAATGCTTTCCAGGATATCTAGCTTTGACGAGTTCTGAAAGAGCAGCTAGAGGGGGTGGATGAAGATATTTTGGTGTGGCCAAAATCGTCGACTTAGAACTGGAGCTAGAGCAAGGAGTGACCTGTGCTAGACTACATGTCCTGCAGTTAAAGCAGCTAGAATACAGAACGTTGGTTACGGACGGGGCGAAGGCCCTTAGTCGAGAACAGCAAGGGCGTCTTTATGACGTTGGTGACAAGACTGGTAAATTAATTGCCTGGCTGGACAAGAAAGATAGAGCTAGTCGCGTAGTTCCTGAGGTTGAGACGGAGTGTGGTATTTGTATAACTGATACGCAGGGGATAGTGGACTGCTTCGCCGATCACTTTTGTTCTATTTACTCTTCTGTATCTGATAGACCGGAGGAGGATTCTCGCTTATTGTTACGGGACATAGCGCTTCCGTGCCTGTCTGTGAAGGATTGTGACCTCATGGACGGTAGGATTACCGTGGATGAAGTGGCCTTAGCAGCGCGCTCCCTGAACTCGGGTAAGGCGATGGGCCCCAACGGTTTCCCGATTGAGCTTTACAAGCTTAGGCCAGACAAGATTGCTCCCTATTTGAGAGACATGTTCCTAGAATCTCGGGAGTGTGGTCTTCTCCCCCGAGATCAGAGACTGGCGTCGATAGTGGTGATTCATAAGGAAGTGAAGCCTAGGAATAGATGTGCTTCATATCGGCCGATCTCGTTGTTAAACGCGGAACCCAAGATTTTGCCTAAATTGTTATCTACTAGATTGCTTAAGGTCATTAGTGAGCTTGTCCATCCAGATCAATCTGGCTTTATCCCGCACAGGAATACTGCGTTAAATCTTAGGCGTGTGCATGGGGTTCTTGCAAGGGCCTCTACGTTACGGGAGCCGGCCGTATTGGCGTCGTTAGACGCCACAATGGCTTTTGATACAGTTGAATGGCCGTATCTATCGGCAGTGTTAGCCAAATTTGGTTTCGGCCCGGACTTCATCGGCTGGGTGCATCTTCTCTATACAGCACACCTCGCTCAGGTAGTGGTTAACGGTCATGTTTCGGCGCCATTTCGTCTTGGGAGGGGCACCCGACAGGCCTGGCCACATTCTCCTCTTTTGTTTTCTTTGGCCCTTGAACCTCTCGCGGCTTGGCTTCGCTGGGAGCCTTCGAACAAGGGTATTCGATGGTCTCCGCAGTTCGAAAATCGCATTTCATTATATGCGGATGATATTTTATTGTATCTGACCTCTCCCAGGAAATCTTTGAATGTACTCTGCGATATGCTGGCTTCCTATGGTAGAAATTCGGGATTGGTTATAAATTGGGCGAAATCCTATTTGTATGTTCTGTGTGGTGATGCACCTGTGTTGCCTCGTAATTGTCCGATTCATATTACAAAAGACTGGTTCAAATATCTCGGGATATATGTCTCCATAGATCCCGTGGTCAGATACGAAAAGAACCTTCTCCCTCCGTTGATTCGGCTGAAGCGTGATGTTGCGTGCTGGCAGAAGCTTCCGCTATCTATGTTGGGGCGGGCTGCCCTCTTTAAAATGATGTCGCTTCCTCGTTTTCTCTATGCCCTTCAAAATACTCTTGATATTGTTCCAGCTAGTTATTTTTGCGAATTGGAGGGTTTGCAACCGAAGTTGTTGTGGGATGGTAGACCGCATATAGCGTTGGCTAAATTGACGCTCCTGTGGTATGATGGAGGGATTGCTCTCCCTGATATTAAAAGATATTATTGGGCATCGCAGCTGGGGGCTATTAATCATGGTACGTACGGCCCTGTGTCTGATCCTGGCTATGCCATGGATAGATGGATGCTTCCTGGAGGCAATTATAACAGAGCGTTGTATACTAGGTCTGTAGAGAAGAGTTTTTACTGGGCAGACTAGGGCGGCAGTGCGGATATGGCATGATGCTACTAGCTCACTTGGATGGAAAGACAGGTTGACTTTAGCGACCCCGCTTTTCGGCTCTGACAGGCTCGGCAGACTGTGGAATACTAAGGGTTTCGACAAATGGGATCTCATTGGCATTTTCACAGTGGGCAACCTCTGGGTGAAGGGAAAGGTTAAATCATTTGTAGCCTTACAGACTGAGTTCGAATTGGGAGAGACGGAATACTTTCGATATGCGCAGGTTCGTCATGCACTGACATCGGTTTTCCCGGAGTGGGTGGAGATACCGGAGGCAACCCCATTAGAGGACCGTATATTGGACGGTTATCTGCCTGATAGTACCATTTCCCTTGTCTATAAGAAGCTGATCAATCATAGAGCTGACCTTTTGACACAACTACGGGATAAGTGGACCCGAGACGGCCTAGAACTTGATGATGAGGACTGGCAATCGGCAATCTCCTCACCAAAGGAGGTCGCGATTCTTGCGCGATTGAGATTGGTTCAACTTAAAATACTACACAGAGTCTATGTCACGGGTCCCCGTTTGATCCGAATGGGGTTCACGACGGAAGGTCTGTGTCAGCGGGGATGTGGTCACTTGGGGACGTTTCTGCATATCATATGGGAATGTCGATATGTGGCTGAATATTGGGGCAGGGTCCACGAGGTGATGCAGGAAGTGACAGGGGTGGCTCTCTTGCCAGAAGCTAGGCGATGTTTGTTGAATGTCTGGGAGCCGACTGATCTCAATACGGCACAGACTCAATGGGTGACTTTGGGGGCCATGATTGCTGAACAGAACATAGCACAGCAGTGCGGATCCCAGAGGCCACCCGCTATTGAGGTGTGGATAGAAAACATGGATTGGTGCATGTTCCGGGGAAAAAACTGTATTTGGCTCGCGCCGCCCGAGGAAATGGAATAATGTATGGGGCCCGTGGAATCGATACAGGGGGAACATATGTGTACCACCTACGACTGCAACCCTTGATGTCCCACTTTCTCTGTAACCCCATACTGTTAGCGCTGACGTTGTATCTCTTCATACCCTCTCCTCCTCTCTCCTCCCCCCCTCAGTTCATCATTAATTGTATCATATGCTGATATTGTGGACGACCCTCGTATGTTCTATGCACTCGTGTATTCTGTGGTTACCTTGCTTTATTAAAAAGAAATATAAAAAAAAGAATGTAAAAAATCATTATTAAAAAAGTACATTATTTAGACAGTGCATAATATCATATTGTCAAGGGTTTGGCGAGATTAAGATAAATTCCGACGCGCGTTTTGGCGCTATACCAGCGCCTTCTTCTGGGAAATCGAGCCACAGATTCCTGAGTCTATGGATGCAGACGAGAAATGAGTGATATGGAACTCTTCTAATCTTTAAAATGAGGACGCAGTGGTTATTCTGTGAAGGGATAACTGTATTTCCTCCAATTATTCAGTATGTAGTAGTGTTCTTAGCAGGCGTAGATAGAGGATGTTCTTCTTCTTCGTCATAAGATGGTGATATAATGCCTTTCTCCAGTAAAACTGGGCTTGATGTGGACAGATTCTGTTGGAGATTGAAGGCCCGTCAAAGTATGATTTTCTGGTGGGCAGGGTTGTTTTTGAGAAACCACAAGAAGATAAAAATCGGGATAATTTTTCCGCAGATGTGTTTATTGATGGCGTTGACCGCTGCCCGGGCCGTTGTGAAATATCCAGATAATGATATTTCACAACGGCCCGGGCAGCGGTCAACGCCATTAATAAACACATCTACGGAAAAATTATCCCGATTTTTATCTTCTTGTGGTTTTACTGGAGAAAGGCATTATATCACCATCTTATGACAAAGTAGAAGAACATCCTCTATCTACGCCTGCTAAGAACATTACTACATACAGAATAATTGGAGGAAATACCGTTATCCCTTCACAGAATAACCACTGCGTCCTCATTTTAAAGATTGGAAGAGTTCCATATCGCTCATTTCACGTCTGCATCCATAGACTCAGGAATCTGTGGCTCGATTCCCCAGAAGAAGGCGCTGGTATAGCGCCGAAACGCGCGTCGGAATTTATCTTAATCTCGCCACACCCTTGACAATATGATATTATGCACTGTCTAAATAATGTACTTTTTTAATGATGATTTTTTTACACTCACTTAATGCATATTGTATATTATGATTGAATATTTCATGTACTGCATTTTGAGATACAAAGATTTTTAATCTTGTTTGTTTTTAATATATATTCCTTTCCTTTTTATAAACATATAATAAATCAAGAACCTTTGCATTTTGCTTTGTTTGTTTGACAATTTACTTGCTAGGCCTCTGCACGACACATCTATGTATTGTCTAGATTGTCTCAGGAGTACCTACACACTGTCTCTGAGTGGGAGACTTTGTCCTAATATCACACCAACCTCCTTGACAAACCGATTACTCTTGAGGAACTTAAGAGCTCTTCCTACTTGCAAGCTCCCCCCACCCCCGACCAGACGGCTTTCCAGTCTCCTTCTACCAGCTCTTTCTGCTCCACTTACAAGATCACCTAGTTTGTTTATTCAACTATTTCTCTCATGAGACTGGACTCACGCGCACAATGGCCTTCAGAAATCTCTCATTTATAAAGCAGGTAAAAACCCTGCCTCTTGCTCCTCTTACTGCCCAATTGCCTTGCTTAACACTGACGCAAAATTATTTATCACAATATTGTCACAATGATTGGAACCCTTTCTTCCAGGCTTCATCGATCTGGACCAAGTTGGCTTCATACGCCACAGGCAGGGTGCTGATAATGTGCGACGCATAGCACACCTGGTGGAAAAGGCAGACCATCATAATATACCTGCCTGCCTGCTTTCACTTGATGCAGAGAAGGCCTTCGATATGGTAAATTGTCTTGCCTACATGCTGTCCTCGAAAAGATTGGGCTAGGCCCAGGTCTGGTTTCCAAAATAATGACCTCGTACACAGCACCGGAGGCTAGGGTCAGGGTCAAAGGGCAGCTTACAAAACCCTTCCCTATACTGTGTGGTACACAGCAGGGATGTCGACTATCGTCTCCATTATTCGCGTTGGCGCTCGAGGCCCTAGCCATTATGATCCGCAACGCAGACAAAGTGAAAGGTGATCCTTTCGGGGGACAACAACATAAGCTTAGCCTCTTTGCTGAGGTTCTACTCTTCACACTCACCCAGACTGAGACGTCACTCCCAGGGGTGGTGCACTGCCTCCTAAATCCTCAGTGCTCAACTTGAACATCCCCATCCAGGACCTCCCAGCCCTACAACGTCTAGCCTCCTTCCAGTAGACCCACAATGCTATCAAAAAGCTGGTCCTCGATATCACCCCCACACTCTCCTCTTTGTCACAAGCCAACTGACCTCACCTATTTCGCACCATCTTGATGGACCTTTAGAGATAGAAGCCTCTATATGTATCATGGCTGGGGCGTGTGAACGTTGTAAAAATGAATGTTTTTCCATGAGTCCTCAACCTAATTCAAACTCTGCCCACACAATCCTCTAAAATGATATTTGACGCCTACAACGCAATGTCCGAAACTTTATTTGGAACAGGAAGTGTTCCCGAATAGCTAATACATTGTTTATGCTCCCATGGGACAGGGGAGGTCTAGCATGCCCCACCTGTTTGGAATACTACTTGGCTGCCCACTTACGTTATCTATCCGAGTGGGTGGTCCGGGACAGTGTGAAGCACTGGTTCCATATGGACAGGGCAGAGGCATGCTGTCTACTGTGGGACCTAGCATGGCTGCCTAAATACGCCCGGCCCCATAGTACATACATCGCCACCCCAACCCGTACGGTACTTGACATTTGGGACATAGTGGGCCTCTAAAAAGGCCTATCTTCCCTTCCGCAAACACACAGATCACACACAATTCTGATTTCCCCCCAGTGCTTTCCCTTCTATCATTCCACCACCGGAGTGAGGGGAAATACTGGACTCTTAATGGTCTATTTGTGGGAGTCAACATGAAGACTTTCGATCAGTGCAGGGTAGACTTCCATCTCACAGACACCTTTCGGCTTCAGTCACCTCTCAGTGTACCCAGCAGCCATCTGACCATACACTCTCTTTGAGACACATGTCTGCACCTTTACTGGCTCAAAGGGTCTCATATCTAACACCTATCAGGTACTCAAACACTCCACACCATCGCCCACATACACCTACCAGCCCACATGGCAGACCACAGGGTAGGCAGTGTTATCGCCCAAGCAATGGGAGACCCTGTGGCAGGACATGCCTAAGGCATATTGCAGTATCTCACTTAGGGAAACAGCTTATAAATTGATGTTCTAATGGTGCCTTACACCAACCCGTCTCTTTATAATCTACCACCGGAACACCCTCTCAATGCTGGTGCTGTGGGGACGAAGTGGAAGACTTTCAACATATTTGGTGGTCCTGCAAGGTTATAACGACATATTGGAAAGAGATACTGGGCCACATTAAGGAGGTCATAGGCCATCCCCTCCCATCCTCATACCTCACGGTCATTCTAGGCATTAGGCCCTCGTATCCCTGTGCCATGACTCACACTGACTGGAAACTCATCAGTTATCTTCTCCTAGCAGCGCGCCAGCTCATAGCACTTATGTGGAAACAGAACCCCTCCCACTCTCCATACTGCAATGGTTTGCCTGCGTCTGGCACATTTTAGCTATGAAGCGCATATCTCACACCTTGTCAAATACGGCTAAAAACGTCTAACGCACTTGGAAACCCTTAATTCAGTATCCTATGTACATAGAATTCACTTGCTTTAGCCACGTGAAGCTTCATTATTTGCTTCAACTCTTTGACTAAGCCACCGCCTGCAGGGGCGGCTCTAGGCTCATGGCGGCCCTGGGCAGGGAGCGTAGGTAGGGGGCCCCGGAAGAGAGGGTCCGAGCGGGGGGGGGGGAGCGCGGAGGCCAGTAAAGAGGGGGGGTTCAGGGTGTTTGAAAGTGGAACAGAGCCGGAGGCTACCAAATTCCTGCCAGGGGCCGCCACGCAAATATGTATCCATCCTCAGAGGATTATTATATTAAGGATATATATTGGCATGGTGGCCCCTGGGGTTTGGTGGCCCTTTGCAGGTGCACAGCTTGCACATGCCTAAGGTCGGCCCTGCCGCCTGTATTTCATACTGCAACGCTTCCTGGAGCTGGGAGGGGAGGGGGGGGGGGTGTTAGGGGTAATGCACTACCTTGGGCCCCTCACGGGGTGTTACTGCCCCTTCTCCCGCCTCCTCTACTACAGACTTCGACCCGTTCTCTTATTGTTAAATATTAGTTCTATATAGTTATAAGAAACACTGATTTTCACCTTTTCTGTACCCAATACAATGAGGGTTCTACTCTCCAAATGACATTAAGACATTGGCACCTTATGTACATTGTTATATGGACAAATATTGAATTTGAAGTAATTCAGGGTCTGCGCATGCAGCAAGAAATTATTTTTATGTTTTTGACTTCAATGAGTATTCCTAAGTTGCAGAAAAAACTACAAGCAAATAAATATACCACTGAAGGCTCTATGCAGCATGTTCCTGTTTTCAGGAAACTGAAGTTTTCTTCTCAGGTACACTGATGATATAAAACAATATCCAAATAGTGATTATTAGTGTGAGAAACAATGCTCAGATAACCGTTGTTTTATCCTGATTGGTTCAAACTTACTTTTGTCTTAAGTAAAATAAAACGTTGCTTAGCATGTATGATGGATGAAACATGTAATGATGCTTATTTTTTTTTTCTCAAAGAAGATTATCCTCTAACGCTACTTGATAACGAAGAAAGAGAATTCTACGTAACAGAAAAGAAATGGTCAAGATTGGCTCGAGGTAAAAATGCAATGATTTTTACGATATGGTTAATTAGAGAGATAGCTTTTAAAATGTACATTAGAAAACACCCAATTTTGTGATCCTTTGACTTTGACATATGTTGTGGTCCCGTAAAAATTTTATTTCTAACCTTTCTGAAGATATCCTTTGTCGTTTCCCTCATGAATGGTTCTGGGTAGTGAATACCTTTTGAAAGAGTATCATAAGGGCATGTGTAAACCAGGCGCGGTGCGTCCATTGGGGCGTGGGGGCGTATCCCCCCTGCCTGCAAAAACGCAGAGGGAGAACAACAATGGTGTCAGTCAGCATGACTTCGGACCGCCCACCCCTTCAGAGTCTGAAGGGGGTGGGCGGTCTGGCGTCATGTTGACTGACATGCATTGTCAGACATGGCAGGGGCAGCAGGCAGCAGCACAACACAAGTGCGCATGAGTGGGGACGGAGGGCACATTTTTTGCCCATGCCCACTCATGCGCACTTGCGTTTGAACTGGTTTGCGCATCCCTGCGCATGCCCATTAGGAGCCCCCCGAGGAGTAACTTGTGCCCTAAGCCACTCCTGGTGCTGCAGCAGCGCCAGGATTGGCTGAGGGGCTGCCACTCCAGTGCTGATGTCCTTGTTCCTGTTTGACGAAGGCTTAAGAAGTGCCAAAGCGGACCAGGAGCAGAGGCGGTCTGGTAAGTTGTTTTCTAAATTGTATTCTCCCTCGCCCCCACCCCCCACCCTTTCCGAGATTCCCCCCCCCCACGCGTACTGCGAGCCATGACTGTGAGGTTGGCAGGGTCAGCACCCTGGAGGAGCAGGGGTGCCAGTGCAGGGTCCGTAGGGAAGAGGCACTCACTGTTTTGGCAGGAAGGCTGGGTACCATGTAAGGGTATGGGCAGGAGGAGGCTCTGGTTGCCCTGCTGCAGCCCAGGCTTGACTGACTCTTGCTGGAGGTGAGTGAACTCCAAGCCTGTGGTACCTTCATGCATTGTCTGATGTCAAACGGTTTCCTTTCTGGCACACTCGAACACACACAACAGACCTCTCTTTTGAGTCTGTCTGCAATTATGCTATTCTAAGCATTGTGCAATTCTCATGCTGGTGAAATATGCTTTCCATTTATCACATGCATATAATACGCTGGAACAAAAATAGCGCAGTGTTAATATTTCACTGTTCTAATTAAATATCTGTGTTTTAGGTGATGGTTGGTATTTTCCCCTCTATGCTCCTTTCGTAACTCATTTTGACCAGAATATGTGTGTGAGATTGGAATTAGGTGCTGTGGTCTATAATCTGGTATGAATTAAGGTAGTTTACAGTTAGGCAAGTGAACCCTGGAGCAGTAGTAGATTCTCATTATTACTCTCATCAAGGTAATTGGGAGACAGCAGCTAGCATGTTAATAAAGCATTTTAACACAACTCTTTTGCCGTTTTGCACACTTATTTAATTGTAGCATACTTTCTACATCCTAAAACGACTGAGTGAAATCTGCCTGGATTCGAACTTGGAACGTGCAGTTTACCACTTGCGTCAGCGGCGAGCGTGTAACTCCTTGAGCTGCATATCTGTTTCATGGCTCACAAAGGTAGTCTGTTGCATAAAAGTGCAATTGATGGCTGATTGGTAGTGCTTTAAACTTGGAAGCGAGGCGACTGTTGAAAAGAGGGAATGGCATGGTTTGAAACAGTTGACACTCCTGTTTCTCACATTTGAACGGAGATTTTACTGTCCTCAATAAACCATGATCCCTGGGAGTGCGGCACATTTAGGAGAAATACATGTTGGCGAGGTGTATTAAATGTGTAGTCAATTGCTTAGTTATCATGGTGCAACAGGTGCAGTGGCGATGCGGGAAACAAGACTGAGTGAGAGGCCCACTCTGTTTTCCGAGAGGGACTCAAGTTACTTTTTTAAGGATTTTGTTCTGTTATTCCGCTCCCCTTTGGATGTAAATGTAGCTTTTGTTTAAGTGTTGCGCAAGTTTCTATGATCTATGTTTATTAGGCCCAGCACTCACTGCTTTATTAACCTTCCTGGTTCCTCAAATTTGCTTAAAAATGCACCATTTGTCCAATCTTTTTTCAAAATTTTCTTGGGGGAAGAATCCCACCAAAACGCTTGCAGCAGTGCAGTACGACAATGTTACGCCCACCACTTTGAAATGTCACCAGCCGCCACTGGTGTAAACAGCTTAGTATGCGCACAATCATTTCAGGAGTCCCTTTTAGCCTAGACTGCCGTTTTGATGGGCTTCTCTGACTCCAACAGCAGGTTCTGAAACCAAAGTCAGAATTCACTGGACATTTTTAAAGCTTTTCTCTGACATCCATTATCGAGCTTCCTTTTGGACATAGGCCAGGACTGACAGTTAGAATAATTCACAAGGGTTCCAGTCGCAGTTGGTCTCATGTCACCTTTCTTTTGCCAAAATGTGATCTCTCATACAAGTTACATGCTGTTTTTATTCACTAAGATGGGAATCCCTCGTAGAAAGGATACAAATCAGTAGCATCAGAATGCATGCACTTAACAAAGTGCAGGGTATGCCCTAGGGCTCTGCTTCCATTAGTGGTCACTGCGGCCCAGATTTTCTATTGCACATCAAGAGAAAGGGACCTGCTTTTATTTCTTTCACTGCTGGGTTGTTTGCGCACTTCTGTGCTGCATTTTTTTCCCCAGAAATTCAGCATTAGTTTGTTTTTATTTTCGACACACTCTTGACTTTGCATTTTCCAAACCCTGCATCAATATCTCAATGCAGTCAAAAGTTATAATGAAAAATTAGAGATATTTCAATTTGTCTTACAAATTTGCTCAGTATTTTGTTGGATTTCTTAAATAGACAAATCTAAATCATAGATTAAATTTGAAAGCACAGGTGCACCACATGTAGAAATTGTACAAACTAGGTCACAGGTTTGTCACAAACGATACTGAAAACAATGTCCGATTACTTTTCAAAATATTTTTTTTCTTTATTGTTCCATTTGTAAGAAAGAACAGCTGATGCGTTTCGTCCCAAATGGGACTTCTTCAGGGCTGTATTGTAACAAAAACAAAACATATAAACATACAATTAAAATCATCAACTGTCTACATGCTCAGCCGAGCCACAGATAATCACACATTAAAAACACATAGCTGCCAGTGTTACAGTATCAAATTCAATTTTGATGCACAAAAAAAAGGCACACAAACTAGGGCCAGGGTGATGGCCATCGCTTCCCCCAACTTGTTACAAAGTTGTATACTCAATGTCATCTTATTCATTTGGTTTGTATCTATTCCAATTTTCAATTTAAAAACTAGACATTTGAGAAGACGAAAGAAAAAGGACAATCCTAGAGAGCCAGTGGCAGAGCCATCCTCTGCTTTTACAAGTAATGCAAAAACAATATTGTTTTACAAGATTATTTTTTACATTATTTTTATTTTTTAAATATATTATAGTAAAAAGAAAAAGAAAGATAAAAAGAAAAAGGAAAGAGAAAGGCACATGCTGAGCCTTGGCAATCATACGCTTAAGCGTTAGTGGAAAAGATGATGTACATCTAAAGACCTACCGAAATGAGTTAGAGAGTCATAGGCAATTCAGCAGGTCGTATAAAGGTGGACAATCGTGACGAAGATTTGGTATGTTGTATGCAATCTGGATGTATCTATTCCAAAACACAAGAAAAAAGCAAGACACATGTGTAAGTCTAAGGAAGTCACTATACATGTTCACCTTCCTAACTTAAACCTACCCTCCTCCCTGTCATCCATCATGCAGTATGTAATTGCCCCAGTTGAAGTATAGGGATAGTCACTCACGTTTAAAAAAATATGATGCACTTTATCTTTGAAGAAGAAGATGTCACTGATCATGATACAGAGGATAGGGAGCTGCGGTTTGTACTGTAGAAGATATTTAAAAAATAAATGTTTGATTTGAGCTTTCATATATGTGGAAAGTCAAGCCCTAACCAACATTTAAAAACATAATGGGATCGAGATTGTGGACCTCCTGTACATTTCTAGATTCCATAATTTGTTTAGAAGATAATATTCCCTATGTCTCATGATCTCGTTCACATCCATATGCCTATAACCGAATACACATGTCGTTTACTGACTTTCCCCTAGGGGGAGCACCAAATGACTGTCCACACCATGATCCCACCTGAATAAAAATATTATTCGTGCGCATTTCATCCATATCTAGCTTAGGACCGTTAATGTTCGAAAAGCATAGAAAGAAATAATGTGAACATGACATCTTTGTACATTCCCCTAGGGGGAGTTCCTACGGGTAACCATTTAGGGATTCCTCCTGTACAGATAATGCTTACCCTTTATATGTCAAGGCAACCCAGAAACTTATATGGTATACAGGCCAGCACCATCTATCAAGTGTACCCTAAAGGCCTAGGAGGGAGAGCAATAAAAGCATGATTGTTATCCAGTATTATGGGTATCTTTCATAGATTCACATGCCTGAATCATTCCCCGTCGTCGGGGTGGGAGTGCCCGGTATATAAAATTGTAATGTCCTAAAGACATATATACAAACTAATAGGCCAGAGGCCTCACATTAGTAACCTATCTGAGTCCTTTTGTGAAAAGGACCAAACTTTGGCCAGGAGCCAATCAGCTACTACCACCCTCTAGAACCTCCCTGGAAGGAGCCCTAGTCCCTCAGATTTTCTACCGCACGTCGTGCTAAGGGAGTCTCCACTGAGCTCTGCTCAGGTTTCTGGTTTTTACTGGACTTTATCCATATTTTCTCTTGCTGTTTACTCTTGTGAAGGAGGGCTAGAGTCTACTATGTCTACCACTCCTAAAAAAGGGCTTTTTAGACCTTGTGCCTCGTGTAAGAAGCTGAGACTGCATGTAGATGACAAACATGAAGACTGCCTCTACTGTCTCTACCCTGACCATTCTGCCAAGGACTGTAAGGTCTGTCGCACTTTCTCTGTCAAGACTCTTAAGGACAGAGAGGGACGCCTGCTTCTGTGGCTCCAGAGACTGAAAGACAAGGATCAAGCAGTCTCCTCAGGTGAGAGCGAGTGCTCCTTCAGGAGCTCACACTCCTCTTCTAAAAGGCCGAGACAGACTTCTCCAGGTCTGTCTAATAGGCCTCCTCAAAAGAAGACGCCTAAGTCTTCAGAGGGCTGTCCAAAGACCATGGCAGTGAAGACTTCTCTTCAGGAAACTACATTCAAGAAGCCTGTGCTTGTGTCTTCTGCCTTGCCAGTGACAGCGTCGACAGTCACCATCTCTACGTCGACAGCGTCTGCCTTCACCGCCTTGACGACATCTACTTCAACTTCGTCGTCGTCTGGTAGGTCTATACCATCTGTTATTCCTGTCAAAAGACCGTCGACGACACTTCCGTCGTCGACAGCTCCTTCGTCGTCGACGAAAGTCCCTTCAACGTTGACGTTCACCTCGTCGACGAGGCCATTGACAACGAAGCCCCTCCTCCTCGCCATAAACCACCTCCACTGGTTATTTCCCCAGATCCTGTGTCCCTGCCTCCGCAGCAATCTTTGGACGAAGAGGAAGCAGTGGAAGAGGAAAAGGAGGGTCAACAAGAAGAGGGAGAAATACAAGAGGACGAGTGGGACGAATATGTCATCTCACATCCAGCTTCCCCAGATCAGGCACAGGCGGACTCTCCTCCGGAGGACATCGGGGGGTTTCACAATATCATAGAACGTGCAACAGCGAGGTTTAAAATAGAAATGACCACACAACCTCAGGACGGCTTCTTATATGACTTTAAGGAGCCATTCAAAAAGACTGTCTGGTCAATCCCGATTATCGAACACATCTGGGATCAGGGATTAAAGATTATGCAAAACCCCTCATCTCTGCTTCCAGTGCCGGCCAGACTTGATAAGAAATACAAGGCCCCGGACAAGGCACCGGAATGTCTTACAGGCCATACTAAACCGGACTCTGTGATCACACAGGCCGCGCAGCGGAAGTCCAACAATCCGGCTGCCGCACTGACTGCGCCTCCGGGCAAGGAAGGCCGTAAACTCGATAACATCGGGAAGAGGTTCTCCTCGATGTCGGCCATTAAAGTCAGAGCAGCAAACTCACTTGCGCTCCTGGGACGTTACAATCGCCAGATGTGGGCAGATGTAGCACCATACCTAGGCTCTCTGCCAGAGGAGCAGAAAGAGGAAGTCAAGAAAATCCTCCTTGAAGGAGAGCGGTCCGCATCGGAGATTATTGATGTGGCTATGGACATCGCCTCAACAGGATTTCGCCAGCTGGCGGGGGCGGCTGTCCTTAGGCGCCAAGGCTGGCTGAAAGCTACATCTTTCCGACCAGAAGTTCAAGCCAAAGTACTGGATATGCCGTTCGATGGCGAGCTTCTCTTCGGGAAGCATATCGACGAGATGCTCCAGGGTATCAAGAAAGACACCGAGACCGCAAGATCCCTGGGAACACTACAGTACAAGAATACTTCCTTTTGAGGCTCCAGAGGAAGAGGCCAACAAACAAGAGGTGGATACCAGGGGTACAAATCCACCTACAGCTCCTCCCAGCAATACAAGCCTCAATACCAACAGAGGCAACAACAAGGCCAGTCCTCTTACAACAAGTCCTCCTTTCGAGGGAGAGGAGGAAAGAAAGATCCCCCCAGAAGACAGTGACTTCTTTCTCAACCAGGCCTCCGCTTCTTCTGCATGTTACGTAGTTGGAGGAAAAATTTTCAACTTCTTCCACAATTAGCAACAGATAACTACGGATCGTTGGGTTCTCCAACTGGTTCGGTTCGGGCATACCCTGGAGTTTGTGGACACTCCTCCTCCGAACCCTCCATGTCCCATGTCACACAAGAATCTTCATCTTCTTCAAGCGGAACTCTCACTAATGCTTCAAAAGGAGCTGTAGAGAGAGTTCCCAGAGGTCAGAGGGGGAAAGGATTCTACTCACGGTTCTTTGTGATACGAAAAAAGGAGAAGAAATGGAGACCTATACTGGATCTAAGGAACTTCAACACATACCTCAAAAAACAATCCTTCCGGATGGTATCCATTCAAGAGGTGTTACAACTCCTCAATTCCAGGGATTTCATGGTGTCCTTAGACCTCCAGGATGCCTATTTCCACATACTCATCCACAAATATCAACGCCAATTCTTAAGATTCACTGTGGCGGGCAGACATTACCAGTTCAGAGTGTTGCCTTTCAGCCTAAAGTCGGCGCCACGCATTTTTACAAAATGCCTATCTCCAGTGGCAGCCTACCTTCGCCAACAGCATCACCAGGTATTCCCCTACCTGGACGACTGGCTCATCAAGTCCCCTACTCTAGAAGGCGTGAGCAGGTCTTCCAACGCCTGTCTTCAGCTCTTCGAGAAACTAGGACTTACACTAAATCAGGAAAAGTCAGTACTACAGCCCTCTCAACGGCTCACTTTCAAGGGGGCGATTCTGGACACACATCAAGAGAAGGCCTTTCCATCTCGGGAACGTCAGGCCAAACTGAGGTCTCTGGCAGCAAACATTCAGCTCAAAAAGACCATCAAGGTGCGACTTTTCTAGTCACTGCTAGGAATAATGTCCTCCAACATCCTCCTGATTCCACACTGCCGCCTTCGTATGCCTCCCTAACAGGAGGCACTGTCAGCCCAGTGGATTCAAAGTACGGGATCCTTCGACGATCGACTCAGAATCACCCCGTTCATGGTGAATGCCCTACACTGGTGGCTTCAACTAAAAAATCTGAACCAAGGCCTACCATTCCTGCTTCCGGTCTCCCCACACGTGATAACAACAGATGCATCGTTAGAAGGATGGGGTGCGTTCCTGCAGGAACTTCAGATACATGGTCAGTGGTCGCCAGCGGAGAAACTACTCCACATCAACCTGTTAGAATTGAGGGCAGTATACCTGGCTCTTCGAGCTTTCCTGCCCAGAATCAGGAACTCCCCAGTGCTTGTGAGGACGGACAACACCACCACAATGCACTACTTAAACAAGCAAGGGGGAACTCGATCCATGACGCTGTCTCAAGAATTTCAGCAAATTTGGAAGTGGCTACTCCAACACAACATCTCGCTGAGGGCGGAGTACGTCCCGGGAGCAGACAACACCCTGGTGGACTCTCTAAGCAGGCAAAGCTCCATCTGCCACGAGTGGGAGCTAGACCAACATGCCCTCGACGTGTTCTCCAGATGGGGCAGGCTTCCCCTGGATCTGTTTGCGACAAAGATCAACGCAAGATGCCAACATTACGCAAGCAGGTTTCCTCAGAAAGGGCCTCTCGGGATGCATTTTTGATGACATGGTGCAGCGTCTTTGCCTACGCTTTTCCACCATTTCCCCTGATCCCCAGGGTCCTTCGGAAGCTGAAAGCAGAGCATTGCACTTTGATCCTGGTAGCCCCAGCGTGGCCACGCCAACACTGGTTTACAGAACTCCACCTTCTATCGCTGGAGCCTCCGATTCCTTTCAAGCCTTACCCACATCTCCTCACCATGAACCAGGGACAAGTCCAGCATCCAGATCTGACATCTCTCAGATTATCGGCTTGGCTCCTGAGTTCAGAGAGTTCCAGGACCTAGATATCCTTCAGGACTGCAGAGTTGTCCTAGCCCGGGCCCGGGCTGACAGTACCAATAAGACATATTCCCTTAAGTGGAAGAGATTCTGTTTATGGTGTAAAGCTAACAATCAATTTTGGAAAAGGTGATGAACAGAGTTTCTGAATGATGCAGAATACTCCTACCCAGTCAAGAGATCAGGGCTTGATCCATCACCGTTTTTTAGCTCACTGCACCATCCCAGCTCAGAACCTGGCTACATGCAAATTAGTCTGTTCCTGTCCCAGTGCATGATGGGAACAGGGCAGACCAAACTACCAAGCTAATTCTTCACCAGAAAGGAGCGAGCTACCGGGGACCGGTTTCTGGCATTTCAGCCGTCATCGGCCCGGCTTGCTTGAATCCTGATGGTGCAATGAGCTAGGGACTCACGTCTGAGTATACCCTCCCACACTTAGTGTGGATAAAATCAATTTTGGAAAAGGTGATGGACAGAGTTTCTGAATGATGCAGAATACTCCTACCCAGTCAAGAGATCAGGGCTTGATCCATCACCGTTTTTTAGCTCACTGCACCATCCCAGCTCAGAACCTGGTTACATGCAAATTAGTCTGTCTGTTCCTGTCCCAGTGCATGATGGGAACAGGGCAGACCAAACTACCAAGCCAATTCTTCACCAGAAAGGAGACAAGCTACCGGGGACCGGTTTCTGGCATTTCAGCCGTCATCGGCCCGGCTTGCTTGAATCCTGATGGTGCAATGAGCTAGGGACTCACGTCTGAGTATACCCTCCCACACTTAGTGTGGATAAAATCAATTTTGGAAAAGGTGATGGACAGAGTTTCTGAATGATGCAGAATACTCCTACCCAGTCAAGAGATCAGGGCTTGATCCATCACCGTTTTTTAGCTCACTGCACCATCCCAGCTCAGAACCTGGTTACATGCAAATTAGTCTGTTCCTGTCCCAGTGCATGATGGGAACAGGGCAGACCAAACTACCAAGCCAATTCTTCACCAGAAAGGAGACAAGCTACCGGGGACCGGTTTCTGGCATTTCAGCCGTCATCGGCCCGGCTTGCTTGAATCCTGATGGTGCAATGAGCTAGGGACTCACGTCTGAGTATACCCTCCCACACTTAGTGTGGATACAATCAATTTTGGAAAAGGTGATGGACAGAGTTTCTGAATGATGCAGAATACTCCTACCCAGTCAAGAGATCAGGGCTTGATCCATCACCGTTTTTTAGCTCACTGCACCATCCCAGCTCAGAACCTGGCTACATGCAAATTAGTCTGTTCCTGTCACAGTGCATGATGGGAACAGGGCAGACCAAACTACCAAGCCAATTCTTCACCAGAAAGGAGACAAGCTACCGGGGACCGGTTTCTGGCATTTCAGCCGTCATCGGCCCGGCTTGCTTGAATCCTGATGGTGCAATGAGCTAGGGACTCACGTCTGAGTATACCCTCCCACACTTAGTGTGGATACAATCAATTTTGGAAAAGGTGATGGACAGAGTTTCTGAATGATGCAGAATACTCCTACCCAGTCAAGAGATCAGGGCTTGATCCATCACCGTTTTTTAGCTCACTGCACCATCCCAGCTCAGAACCTGGCTACATGCAAATTAGTCTGTTCCTGTCACAGTGCATGATGGGAACAGGGCAGACCAAACTACCAAGCCAATTCTTCACCAGAAAGGAGACAAGCTACCGGGGACCGGTTTCTGGCATTTCAGCCGTCATCGGCCCGGCTTGCTTGAATCCTGATGGTGCAATGAGCTAGGGACTCACGTCTGAGTATACCCTCCCACACTTAGTGTGGATAAAATAAATTTTGGAAAAGGTGATGGACAGAGTTTCTGAATGATGCAGAATACTCCTACCCAGTCAAGAGATCAGGGCTTGATCCATCACCGTTTTTCAGCTCACTGCCCCATCCCAGCTCAGAACCTGGCTACATGCAAATTAGTCTGTTCCTGTCCCAGTGCATGATGGGAACAGGGCAGACCAAACTACCAAGCCAATTCTTCCCCAGAAAGGAGACAAGCTACCGGGGAACGGTTTCTGGCATTTCAGCCGTCATCGGCCCGGCTTGCTTGAATCCTGATGGTGCAATGAGCTAGGGACTTACGTCTGAGTATACCCTCCCACACTTAGTGTGGATAAAATCAATTTTGGAAAAGGTGATGGACAGAGTTTCTGAATGATGCAGAATACTCCTACCCAGTCAAGAGATCAGGGCTTGATCTATCACCGTTTTTTAGCTCACTGCACCATCCCAGCTCAGAACCTTGTTTAATTGTAAAGCTAACAATCTGCACCCGTTCTCGTCATCTCCGGCACAACTGCTGCCCTACCTGCTTCACCTAGCCAACTCAGAACTGGCTCATGCCTCAATCAAGGTCCATCTGGCAGCCATATCTCGATTCAGACGCTCTTCGTCTGGTGCTTCTCTATGGTCTAATAGACTGATCAAGCTGTTTCTAAAAGGCTTATTCAGGACTTATCCTCGAGTGAGGCCTTTACCGCCTACATGGCAGCTCAATCTTGTCCTGGCACAATTGATGAAGCACCCCTTTGAGCCGATACATAAAGCGGAGCTCAAATACTTGTCATGGAAAACAGCTCTCTTGCTGGCTCTCACGTCAGTAAGTAGGGTGAGTGAGCTACAGGCCTTCTGCATTCAAGACCTGTTCCTTCAGTTTAAACAGGAGAGAGTCATTCTAAGGACTAACCCCAAATTCATTCCTAAGGTTCCGTCTGCTTTTCATCTGAATGAACCTATTGTCCTGAGATCTTTCTTCCCTAATCCATCCTCTCCAGCAGAAAGATCTCTACATTCCTTAGATCTGAAGACATGTCTGAAATTCTACCTTCATAGAACAGAGCAATTTTGCAAATCCAACCAATTATTCATTGCCTTCAGCAGGCCCAGGAAGGGCCTACCATTGACAAAGCAGAGCATTTCAAGATGGATCCCTGCATCTATCGCCTTCTGCCACCAACAGGCGGGTCATCCTCTGCCGGCCAAGGTTCGGGCTCATTCCACTAGAGCGGTTTCCACCTCCTTGGCGCTCTTTTCTGGGGTGCCCATTGTCGACATTTGCAGAGCGGCGACATGGAAAACTCCACATACGTTCACCAAGCATTACTGCTTGGATTCTGAACTTATGAAGGATGCAGCAGTGGGACAGGCGGTGCTCCGTCATCTATTCCATTTGAGGTGAGCCTTCTTCCTTTCATCCCACCCTTCCTATCCTACTGATTGCACATTTCTTATCTTGCTACTGTTTGCAGTTTCTTTTGTTGCACTATTGATAAGTTATTATCAGGTGTCTTATATACTATGTTATGCGAAATGTGCTGCCTACTACTTGCTACTCTGATTCAGGCATGTGAATCTATGAAAGATACCCATAATACTGGATAAGAAATGCGTTACTTACCTGTAACTGCAGTTATCCAGTATTGGTATCTTTCATAGATTCACATGCAACCCACCCGCCTCCCCTGGAAGGGCTGACCTTGGTTCTCTCAGTAGGTACTGCTTAGCACGGTACTTACGAAAATCTGAGGGACTAGGGCTCCTTCCAGGAAGGTTCTAGAGGGTGGTAGTTGCTGATTGGCTCCTGGCCAAAGTTTGGTCCTTTTCACAAAAGGACTCAGATAGGTTACTAATGTGAGGCCTCTGGCCTATTAGTTTGTATATATGTCTTTAGGACATTACTATTTTATATACCGGGGACTCCCACCCCGACGACGGGGAATGATTCAGGCATGTGAATCTATGAAAGATACCAATACTGGATAACTGCAGTTACAGGTAAGTAAGCATTTCTTAGTTAATTTGTTGCATTGAGCATGATGCGCAAACGTAACACTAGAGTGCTGTATTACCTGGCTCCCAATTTCAAGCTTAAGATCGGTATTCCAATGTGTCAATTAATAGCCTTCCTATATTCCTGAACAATTCTACAAGAGGTGAAAAAATGGGATTAATTGATCGAGAAAGATTTTAGGTTTTTAATTTTGTAGATTTTTTAAATATTTAAACAGATGACTATGTAACTGGACCACGTCGGCGGGCATTTTTAAAATGTTTAACTTTGTAACTAGATCCCGTCATGGAACATAGATGTACTGTATTACCTGATCCCCGATATTGTGGCTCAGGTCGGCAATCCTCAGTGTGGAACCAAACCTTCATATGTTCGCGGCCGACTCTAAATTCAAATAAGAGCTGAAATTAAATTGCCGGTGGGATAAAGGGATTATAAAGTTCCCTAAATAGACAAGGTATTTGATTCAAGTGATCGCCCTAATGGAAATACACAAACTCGTGAACCAAGTATTTTAAACCTGTTGGTGTCCCTGAAAATGTCTAACTAAACTCCCTGCTTAAATTACTGTGGGTAATAGTGGTTATCGAAACTATCGTCCTAACATATTTAAGAAATTAATACAAACAAAACAAAAGTTTGTTCTCAACACGCAGATGAACAGGTAGCAAATAGGCTGAAAAACTACCTCCCACATGCCTTGAAGTAGACAAAATGTCCAACATAGGAGTCCCCACGAGTATTAATTTGCATAAGCTCTTACCGCGAAAAGATGGTAGAATGTGGCTCGACAGGTCTCCTTCAATGTGCGTCTTCACTCCTCCAGTACGTATAGCACCTGGTAGAAGTGGGCGATATCAGAGTAGATATATATATCCCCAACTAATTAACTAATTTGACACACCTGTGTGAGTCTAACCCGGGCGGTAGAAACGCGAACCCGGAGAACGCGAATGGACCTGCCCCAGACCTCCTGGCCTACTATGAATACCTCAATGACAACCCTTTTAATGTACGCCTCACGAAGGAATACAGCAATAAGGAGATCAACTTCCTTGATGTGACATTTTTTGTTGAAAATAACAAGATCAACAGTAAGACCCGTAGGAAAGCCACCAGTTGCAATAGTACTCTCCATTTTGCTAGTGCACATCCCCCTCACGTCATTAATAACATCCCATATGGGGAGATGATTAGGATGCGACGCAATTGTAGTACTTCAGATACCTTCCAAAAAAAAATCCCTGAGACTACAGAACGTTTCTTACAAAGGGGGTACCCCCCCAGTATCTTGAACAAGGCACACAAGAGAGTCACCAAAGTAACTAGGGAGGTGACCCTGGCCCCGTCCGAAAAACGTAAGTCCAAGCAGCCATTTATTGCGTTTAATACACCTTACACAGAGGAGAGTGGTAGAATTTACAATGCTCTACGCAAGCATTGGCATCTGCTTACAGCCATTCCTAGTCTACAGGGGATCTTGCCTGCCAAACCTAGGGTAACATATAGAAGAGTCAATAATCTGAGAAACATTCTCTGCCCAAGTTACATCACAAGGGAGAAAAAAACTGTTTGGCTAAACAACAAATTGGTGGGTTTCTATACTTGTAGAATCTACAATATGTGCAAGCGAGTTCTGTTTTAATACTACACGAGTACATAAGATCAACTATTTCATTAACTGCAACACTGAGTATGTAGTTTATGTCTTGGGATGTCCGTGTGGACAAATATATGTGGGCAGCACGAAACGGGCGCTAAAAGTCAGAGTACAGGAACACGTCAGAGCCCATAAAAACGGTGACCTTAAGTACCCAATGAGCCATCATATGCAGGACAGACACACTCCTGAAGACACCATATGGTTTATGGGTATAGAGCATGTCCCCATACACCCTAGAGGTGGGGATAGACTCCTAGCCTTAAGAAAGAAGGAGGCGACCAGGATCTGCAGATTAACAACATAATTTTGATGATGAGATGCATTATTTTTTTACATGAAATTCTCTGTATTGGGCCTTGTAAAGTTTTATATGGATCTGCATGTTTTGTATTACTGTCATCATCTGCCCCTGTTTGATATAAATAATTATTTGTCTTATATCACATGTGCTGGACTCTCAGAAAACGATCAGAATGTACAGTGTGTAGGAGAACCTTATACACTGTGGAAAAGTTAAATATTATTGGTAGGCTCAATCTGTGAACTTTGCCTAAAAAACTGTGTATTGTACTGCATCATATAAATGCTTATCTGTATGTTCCTCACCAAAAGATGACAGATGCCAAAAATGAACAATCCAAACAGAGAGGATACTTTTGCCCTGTGTCTTTACATAGTGAAAACAATGGTTTATTCCTTTATATTTAAATGTTCTTTCTTTTTCTTCTTTTCCTCTAAAAATAATGCAATTCTCGCTGAGCGATGGCAATTCTGCGTGACGCAGCTTATAACCCTTACTGTGATCCCCTTGGATGTTAATTTTCCCAATTTTCCCAATTCTCCCTTTTCATATTGCGTATATGTTTACCATTATGCGGCGATCAGATCCACAAAAAGGCAATATTTCGAAGGGCGCATAACTAAGGCCAATAATAATAGCAAAGAAATCTTTGCTATAGTGAAAAGCTTCACCTCATCCTGCGCTGCCCAACCCATACTTGCCTCCTCGGAGAAATGGTGCGAAGAACTTTCCGTTTTCTTCGTTGACAAAATCACCAAAATCCAGGATGATCTACTTATTGTATGCAACAGGTTTCCACCCACACTGGCCATTCCGTCTCCTGTACTACCTACCCCCACGGAACAGTTTCACCAGTTCACCCCAGCAGAAAACACGGACATTGTTAGCATCCTCGCCTCCCTACAATCAGGATCCCCCTCTGACCCCTGTACTGCCAGAGTGCTTGCGCGTCTCGCAGACACAATCGGCAACGAGGTAACGCATATTATCAACCGCTCTCTCCCCGGCCTGCTGGAAGCAAGCTAAACTGCTTCCACTTCTAAAGAAAAATGGATTAGATCCTGCTATCCCCGCTAACGTCCGGCCCATATCACTGCTGCCGGCTCTAGCAAAAGTATGTGAAAAGGTCGCTTTCACTCAGCTAGACAAATTCGTCGAAAACTCCCAGGCTCTCCATCCTGCGCAGTCAGGCTTTAGAGCAGCCTACAGTACGGAGACGGCGCTGGTGGAAATATCTGAGGCCATCCGGGAGTGTTTGGACGAAGGTAGCAGAGCGGCTCTGATATTATTAGACCTCTCTGCCGCCTTCGATACTGTCCCTCACTCCCTTTTGCTCACCAGATTAGCGGCCATAGGCATCACGGGCTCCGCCCTTGACTGGCTAACGTCTTTTTTGGACAATAGATTCCAACAAGTCTGGATGCCGCCTTTTGCCTCCTCCCCCAAGAAACTTGCAACAGGTGTACCTCTGGGCTCCACCCTCAGCCCCCTGCTTTTTAATATATATCTAACCCCCCTCATTTACCTCGCTGAACAACTGGGAGCAAAAATAATGGCCTACGCTGACGATACTCAGCTCCTGTTCACGTGGCCCAAAAACAACCTGGATACATCTGGAGCCCAAACTTGCTTGTCATCTGTCTTTCGCTGGCTTGCCCTCGCCCAACTAAAATGCAACGAAAGCAAATCTGAAATCTTGTTATATGGCTCTTTCCCAGACCACTTCGGCAACTCTCTCTGGCCGGCCGATCTTCCATGCCCCAAATCCATCGGAGGCCCTGCCAAAAACCTTGGAGTCTGGTTCAACAATGACCTCAGATTCGAGGATCATTTAAAAAAACTTACCGGGATCTGCTTTGCTACACTTAAAACTTTACGCAGGTTCTTTCCACTCCTCCCGAGAGCGGCCAAAGAAACCGTCATCCGTGCCCTCATTTTATCCAGACTGGATTACGCAAATGGCCTCTTTTGCGGCCTTCCTGCCTACCTGATCCATCGCCTCCAAGTCATACAAAATGCCGCTGTCCGGCTTCTGTTTAATATCCCAAAAAGTTTAAGTGTCCGTCAACCTCTTCGTTCCCTACACTGGCTCCCAGTTGCCCACAGGATTCTATTTAAAATCCTTGTCCTCGCCTATCGAGCTGTCCACCAAGCTGGTCCAGCCTACCTGAGGAAAAGATTCTCTCTATATGTTCCCAACCGCCCCCTCAGATCATCTAACCTGCATTAAATGACTGTCCCAAAATTCAAATACAGCAGGCTTGAAGGCCAATCCATCTCAGTCAGAGCGGCGAGAGCATTGAACACCCTTCCGCAGCAGCTAAGAACAGCCCCATCCATCACTCTGTTCAAGAAGGGACTGAAGACCCACCTTTTCAATATCACTGTATAGAGTCCCCCTCTGCCCAGCCTCTCATCCCTTTCGCGCCAGGATACTATTTATTAGTAACAGAGCGCGCCACAAAAGCCTTTATAATTTTATAATTTAATACTCCTTTTGGATCGGTTTTTTACCACTCTAATATGGCCACTATCCCCATTGGATAGATACGCTGGTAATATTGGGATGGAAACACCTTCCTTCTGAGGATTGAAAGTTTTCGAAGATTCTAAAATGGCCACCACTTCTTTTTGGACAGAATTATTGTCTTTCGATTACTGTAAATCATTTTGACCATTCCAAGATAACCACCACCTCATTTCTACCATTGAAAGTCTTTGACCATTCCAAGATGGCCACCACTTGCATTTGATTGGGCACATTGTCAACATCGGGATGGAATTACCTTCCGGTTTTCGATTTGTAATATTGGTACCTTTATCCCAATGATACAAATAGTCTCATATATACATTCTTGTTTCCTTAGGATCACCTTTTTTTCTCATATATACTTTGAACCATATTACGTATTAGATAAATATTTGGTATGTTACAATATGGCGGCCGTGTTATACAAGGTCTGCTGGGTTCGCGTTTCTACCGCCCGGGTTAGACTCACACAGGTGTGTCAAATTAGTTAGTTGGGGATATATATATATCTACTCTGATATCACCCACTTCTACCAGCTGCTATACGTACTGGAGGAGTGAAGACGCACATTGAAGGAGACCTGTCGATCCGCATTCTACCATCTTTTCGAGGTAAGAGCTAATGCAAATTAATACTCGTGAAGAATCCTATGTTGGACATTTTGTCTACTTCAAGGGCATGTGGGAGGTAGTTTTTCAGCCTATTTGCTACCTGTTCATCTGCGTGTTGAGAACAAACTTTTGTTTTGTTTGTATTAATTTCTTAAATATATGTTAGGACGATAGTTCCGATAACCACAATTACCCACAGTTATTTAAACAGGGAGTTTAGTTAGACCTTTTCAGGGACACAAACAGGTTTAAAATACTTGGTTCACAAGTTTGTGTATTTCCATTAGGGCGATCACTTGAATCAAATACCTTGTCTATTTAGGGAACTTTATAATCCCTTTATCCCAGCGGCAATTAATTTCAGCTCTTATTTGTATTTAAAGTCGGCCGCGAACATATGAAGGTTTGGTTCCGCACTGGTGATTGCCGACCTGAGCCACAATATCAGGGATCAGGTAATACAGTACATCTATGTTCCATGACGGGATCTAGTTACAAAGTTAGACATTTTAAAAATGCCGCCGACGTGGTCCAGTTACATAGTCAACTATTTAAATATTTAAAAAATCTAAAAAATTAAAAACCTAAAATCTTTCTCGATCAAATAATCCCATTTTCTTACCTCTTGTAGAATTGTTCAGGAATATAGGAAGGCTGTTAATTGACACATTGGAATACTGATCTTAAGCTTGAAATTGGGAACCAGGTAATGCAGCACTCTAGTGTTACGGTTGCGCATCATGCTCAATACAACAAATTAACTAACAATCATGCTTTTCTTGCTCTCCCTCCTAGGCCTTTAGGGTACACTTGATAGATGGTGCTCGCCTGTATACCATATAGGTTTCTGGGTTGCCTTGACATATAAAGGGTAAGCATTATCTGTACAGGAGGAATCCCTATATGGTTACCCGTGGGAGCTCCCCCTAGGGGAATGTACGAAGATGTCATGTTTACATTATTTCTTTCTATGCTTTTCGAACATTAACGGTCCTAAGCTAGGTATGGATGAAATGCGCACGAATAATATTTTTATTCATGTTGGATCATGGTGTGGACAGTCGTTTGGTACTCCCCCTAGGGGAAAGTCAGTAAACGACATGTGTATTCGGTTATAGGCATATGGATGTGAACGAGATCATGAGACATAGGGAATATTATCTTCTAAACAAATTATGGATTCTAGATATGTATAGGAGGTCCACAATCTCGATCTCATTATGTTTTTAAATGTTGGTTAGGGCTTGACTTTTCACCTATATGAAAGCTCAAATCAAACATTTATTTTTTAAATATCTTCTACAGTACAAACCGCAGCTCCCTATCCTCCGTATCCTGATCAGTGACATCTTCTTCAAAGATAAAGTGCATTATATTTTTTTAAACTTGAGTGACTATCCCTATACTTCAACTGGGGCAATTACATACTGCATGATGGATGACAGGGAGGTGGGTAGGTTTAAGTTAGGAAGGTGAACATGTATAGTGACTTCTTTAGACTTACACACGTGTCTTGCTTTTTTCTTGTGTTTAGGAATAGATACATCCAGATTGCATACAACATAGCAATCTTCGTCACGATTGTCCACCTTTATACGACCTGCTGAATTGCCTATGACTCTCTAACTCATTTCGGAAGGTCTTTAGATGTACATCATCTTTTCCACTAACTCTTAAGCGTATGATTGCCATGGCTCAGCATGTGCCTTTCTCTTTCCTTTTTCTTTTTCTCTTTCTTTTTCTTTTTACTATAGTATATATAAAAAATAAAAAATAAAAATAATATAAAAAATAATCTTGTAATACAATATTGTTTTTGCTTTACTTGTAAAAGCAGAGGATGGCTCTGCCACTGGCTCTCTAGGATTGTCCTTTTTCTTTCGTCTTCTCAAATGTCTAGTTTTTAAATTGGAAATTGGAATAGATACAAGCCAAATGAATAAGATGATATTGAGTATACAACTTTGTAACAAGTTGGGTGAAGCGATGGCCATCACCCTGGCCCTAGTTTTTGTGCCTTTTCTTTTGTGCATCAAAATTGAATTTGATACTGTAACACTGGTAGCTATGTGTTTTTAATGTGATTATTTGTAGCTCGGCTGCGCATGTAGACAGTTAATGATTTTAATTGTATGTTTATATCTTTTGTTTTTGTTACAATACAGCCCTGAAGAAGTCCCATTAGGGACAAAACGCATCGGCTGTACTTTCTTACAAATGGAACAATAAAGAAAAATATATATATTTTGAAAAATAATCGGACATTGTTTTCAGTATCGTTTGTGACAAACCTGTGACCTAGTTTGTACAATTTCTACATGTGGTGCACCTGTGCTTTCAAATTTAATTACGTTAAAGTTCTGTATGGAACTATCACCGTGATGGTGGGTGACTTTCGGTGTGCACACTGATCCCTTACTTAAATACAAAGGGAAAATTACGATTGTGGTTATTTTGGTTAGGTGCATTTGGAAAGAAGGTTCCACCATTCATCTTGTTTAACTAAATCACAGATTACTAAGCATAGAAATGTAGAGGGATGGAAGTTAGATTTCCCTATACGAGATGCATCAGACAAATATATATTGTGTTAGCATGATGTATCTATATATGTTCGTGTTCATATATTTATGCCACAAACCTCACACGACTTTTATGTGCTTTAGCAAGTAGGAGTTATTTCGATTGTATACCTGTTAATAGAGTAGGCCTAGAACCAAATAGACGCCATCTTATATTTTAGTGTCAGACCCAAACGGTGATCACATGTTATTCTCCAGTAGCTGTCAGGACCGAGTTCAGTTGAGTTACTGAGGGCATCTGAAAGTAAACTGTTGCCCTTCTGTCCAGAGACTCAAGGTCGCATCTGGCTTTTTGTGCTATGCCTACACTCCCGGACACCAGGCCGAAAGGGAGTCACTCCTCCTGACCTTCCCAGTAGTAACTAAGTAAAGCTATAAACCAATCATATGTGCCATATATTGTCCTTCCTCAGGGCCCAAGAGCCAAGTGGTGTTTTTCCATTTACGGTGACTTCATGTGTTGATCTGAAAGTATATATGTTCTGTTTTGACCGTAAGCCAGCAGTCTTCTCCGCGCACTTCATGGGTGAGGATTGGAGAGGCTCCTCTATAGAGTATTTCGATTAATAAACGATTGAACTTTCTTCATTGCCAACTGACTGGTTATTGGGTAAATGACATTGGGGCTATTGGTAGGTATAGCCCTATATGGTATTTTGTGTAGTACTTCAGTTGGCGACTCCACTGGGACTCCGCGATAGGGTCGTCCTGCCGTAACCGGGTAGAAAGGACAAAGAAAGGGGAGCTCTGATCGATGGGGTGGACTGACCGGAAATTCTAACTTACTCCGCTCTCGCGATCGGGGAGCCCCAGCTGCTAGTGACCCTTTGCCGGAGTCCTACGGGATTAACCCAGGAGCTGGCTGTGTTGGATTTCAGGAACTGGCAGTGGAGAATACGCAATTGTATCTGTGTGCACCAGGTGGGTGAGATATTTTTAGTGTCTTTGGAATGCGCTGTTGAACAGTGCTTTTGGAAACAGTTAAATTCTTTGGATTTGGTGGTCGGTGTACCACTGAGAACTTGGGGATCTGACGGAGCAGCACTTTGGCTGCATGGACAGATTCTCCACAGACTTGTTTTATGAATAATAGAGACGACGATCGGACGCTTTGGTGTGGCACGTGTGGTGTGCACTCGGCTGGATTGCTCTCGGAAAGGCCCGTGGTTGAACCTGGGTAGCCTTTGGGACACATCTGAAGCGGTGCTAAGGTAGCAGGCTTAGTCAGAATAGTCCTGAGGGTGAACCAGGAAGATTCCAGGATGGTCTGTAGGTCAGTCTGTGGTTATACCTGTCCGACGGTCTCTTGGTAGTCTTTGGTCTGCTTGGTTTTGGTATCTGTTGGTCTGGATTCTGAACTGATTAGTTCTCCATGAACGAGAGTTGACGGGCTCCATTCCTTTGTTTGGAAAAGACGTCATTTTGAAAACCTTGTTTTTGTAAAATATTTGTGTGTATTGTCTTGTTCATATTTGACTTCAAGAAATGAGTGATAATGTTGAGAATGCGTGAAAATGGCCATGTTTGAATGACTGCTGTTCTGAACGAAATCGGAACTGATAAATAGTAATATTGCTGTGTTTTAGTAAAAGATGTTTCGGATGCTGTTGTCGCCAAAAAACACATGATTGTAGGAAAAACAGCCTGCCCCGCCAGAAGGCAGCCCAAGTCATGATATGTATGTTAAACATGGTATTTTGCCCATTTTGTTTAATACGCAATGGCATAAATATACTAAAGACAATGTGGAATTGCAATGGCCTTTAACTGGGTCTTTCGATGAGAAAAAAATATATTTCCTGCAGGATCGATTGTTTTCTAAACGAAGTCGACAAGCAATGTTTGATTCTCTAAACATGTGGCAGAAGGAAGCAAAGCGTAGACGAATAACATAAGAGAAGTTATGTAAAATGAAAGTGGGTCAGACGATTACGCAGAAATCCATAGCATTTGATAAAGAGCAAACTGAGAAGGGAATTGATTGCACAGATAGGCAATTTAGATTACAAGTGGATAAAAGTTATGTAACTAGGGCTGAGCCAGAGGATGAGATAGAGGATTTATTGGATGTGCGTCCGCATCCTCCTTATGCTCCACAACGCATATATCCTGTTGTCCCTTTAAACCCAGCTCCGGTTCCCAAGGCCTCTGTGCCTGTTGTGTCCTCTTCCCTCGCCCCTCCGGGAACGTCCTCCGTTTTGTCGCCTTCATCATTTGAATTGGCTACTTTATGGTCCAATGCATTGCCATCCCCCACTGCGACTACAGTTGTTTTGTCTCCCCCAACCCAGTCTTCGAGCACGACCCCAACCCTTGCTGATCCTACTCCTTCCCGTGATCAAGGGGATCTTGGCACACGAAGATTGTTTACTTGTTTGGCAGTAGGACCAGAAGAAAAGCTGATGATTGTGAATCAGTCATCCCAGTGGATGCTCAATCCTATTTATACTCAAGCAGATATATGGAGTACACTTCGAGATTATGAGCCTGTCATGCAGCAGCATGCCCTAGAGCATATGGCTATACGTCTTATTTCCCTATGGGAACAATGTTTCTCAGGAAGGGCCCCAGAGATGATGTATGACATTCAGGACAGGGCTCATAAGTTTGAATTAGGAGTAGAGGACGTTATAGGAACGTCGAGGTTTTATTAAATTATCGAGGGCGGATGCACTCGAAATGCCCGACTTGGGATTCTCAGCACCCTATGCGGGAAGTCCATCCTATCTACCATCCCGAAATACCGGAATTGAGAAACGATCAGAATATAGTGACTAGACCTGGCGTGGAGACGAGATTCCAAGAGCAATGGGTTTATACCCCTTAGAAAAGGAGCAAATTCCTTTCACTAAAGTCGCAGCTCCCTGACCCCCGCAAAAATGCTATGGCTTACTATAAGGAGCTCACAGAGGCTGCCTCATCAGCTATTATGACCTTAGCTGACATAGAGCTATTTTTCGGCCTATTAGTCCCTGTTGATGTGTGGCATCAGGTGCATGATCAGGACCATGCCGCAGAGTTGGGCGGAACTTGGGATCAGATTAAAAATTGGGACAAGGACCGAAAACCTGGTGATAACCTGAAACCCGAATTATTGGCTTTACCGTGCCAGATTATTATCTATAATGATTCAGAAAAGGGGGTGGTGATGAACAGAGTGTCTGAATTAAGCAGACCACTCTTACCCAGTCCAAAGATCAGGGTTTTTTAGCTCACTGCACCATCCCAGCTCAGAACCTGGCTGCATGCAAATTAGTCTGTTCCTGTCCCAGTGCATTATGGGAACAGGGCAAACCAAACTACCAAGCCAATTCTTATACTGGGAAGGAAACAAGCTTCCGGGAACCGGTTTCTGGCATTTCAGCCGTCGTCGGCCCGGCTTGCTTGAATCCTGATGGTGCAATGAGCAAGGGACTCACATCTGAGTATACCCTTCCACGCTTATGGTGGACAAAATGATTCAGAAAAGGGGGTGGTGATGAACAGAGTGTCTGAATTAAGCAGACCACTCTTACCCAGTCCAAAGATCAGGGCTTGATCCATCACCGTTTTTTAGCTCACTGCACCATCCCAGCTCAGAACCTGGCTACATGCAAATTAGTCTGTTCCTGTCCCAGTGCATTATGGGAACAGGGCAAACCAAACTACCAAGCCAATTCTTATACTGGGAAGGAAACAAGCTTCCAGGGACCGGTTTCTGGCATTTCAGCCGTCGTCGGCCCGGCTTGCTTGAATCCTGATGGTGCAATGAGCAAGGGACTCACATCTGAGTATACCCTTCCACGCTTATGGTGGACAAAATGATTCAGAAAAGGAGGTGGTGATGAACAGAGTGTCTGAATTAAGCAGACCACTCTTACCCAGTCCAAAGATCAGGGCTTGATCCATCACCGTTTTTTAGCTCACTGCACCATCCCAGCTCAGAACCTGGCTACATGCAAATTAGTCTGTTCCTGTCCCAGTGCATTATGGGAACAGGGCAAACCAAACTACCAAGCCAATTCTTATACTGGGAAGGAAACAAGCTTCCGGGGACCGGTTTCTGGCATTTCAGCCGTCGTCGGCCCGGCTTGCTTGAATCCTGATGGTGCAATGAGCAAGGGACTCCCATCTGAGTATACCCTTCCACGCTTATGGTGGACAAAATGATTCAGTAGTTTAGTCTGCCCTGTTCCCATGATGCACTGGGCCAGGGACAGGCTGATTTGCATATAGCCAGGTTCTGAGCTGGGATGGTGCAGTGAGATAAATAACGGTGATGGATCAAGCCCTGATCTTTGGACGGGGTAAGAGTGGTCTGCTTAATTCAGACACTCTGTTCATCACCACCCCCTTTTCTGAATAGATTATTACCTACATGCATTCCTTAATTCCACCCCGTAAAGTAGATTGGGACATGCTGATAGCATGTAAGCAGAAAAAGGATGAAAATGTTTCGGATTTCTTCACTAGATTTGAGGGTGTATTCATTGATTTTAGTGGACAGGACTTGTCAGTGGAGGGTGGTATACGGTTATTTGTCTCCGCGCGGCTACAAGCCGCTGAAAGTACTTGGACCACTTCCACACCTTCGATTATACTGAGTATGGCTCAGTATTACGAACACTGGGACAATGAGAGTAAGGATAAGACAGAAAAGAAAGCAAAGGATCTTAAGACACACGTGTTGTTACAACAAGTCACCCGGTGACGAGGCAGAGAGAGGGGCAGTAGAGGGTTTGCCCCGAGAGGGGCAGGAACCGCACGAGGCGGAGGACCAGCTGTTGCATTGGGAATAAACCAATGCCCGTATTGTAAACAGGAAGGGCATTGGCGATCTAAGTGTCCACTGTTGTTGGCTCAGAATGGGGGAGGGAGAGGGACAGGTCGAGGTGGCGTGGATCAAAGTTGTGAGAAGTTAGCCTGGCATATGATGTCCACTAGTTCTAGTGGGCACCTTGCACCAGTCTAATCGACCCTTATTGATGGTGGTTGTAAAGTCAACCTTAAAGAATGCTCCCCTAGTGGTAGCATGGACCAGCAGTCAACAGGCTAAGACTTCAGAGAGCATGTGAAGCTGGTTGTTTTACCAATTATAATCCCTTGAATACCAAATGAAAGGACACCACACAAGGTATATATCAAATATATATGTATTTATTTCTAACACAACCCCTCTGCACTCTTTATGAGGTCAGAGGTCAAAGTACATCACAAGTTACTCAATTAGCATACGATAAGTTGCACAAAATACAGTAATGACCTAGGGGCCCCACGAACCATATACTAAGAAAGTAGTATAAGAACTATGTCTGAAATAGAAAGTAGACCTAGGACCTAGGGAATCACTGGGGCTACACTAAACCACCAAAGGTTAGGAAGTAGGAGGCCCACGGGAGACGCGTGCAGTGTCTAAACACAGGCGCGAGTTACCATTGACGTATAATGGCAAACAAAGAAGTTACAAAGTTACTATTTAAGGGCACTTCCGGATGGACTACAACAAAACCCCTTTAGACTAGGACACTTCAAGAGTCAAGACCCACAGGAGCACTGGAGTGCTCGTGTTACCTCACCCAGGGAAGCCGGGTGCATAGGTGCCTTTCAGTGTCGGGTTTCATTGTCGTTTTCCATGGAGATCTGCAAAGAAGTGCTGCAGGCGACCACAGGAAAAGTGTCCGGGTGGATTCAAGGGTGGATCGAAGATCTGAAGAACCTGAAAGCAGAGGGGATAGAGTCTGGGTCACTAGCCAGTGACCAGGAAGAAACCAGGAGATGTCATGATGATCTCAGGTGAAGAAGGTGAGCTTGTCTCCTCAGCCACGAGGTCCAGGAGGCATTGACGTTGACCAGGTGCTGGATTCTAGCTGTCCCACAATGGATCTAGTTGACTGCGGTGTCGGTATCCAGATTGGACCCAACAAGCCTTGGCAAACGCAACCCACGCAGGATGTCAAGATTGGCTCTGTTGCAGACCAGCAAGGTCTGTGGCACTTCTCCTTTGGAGGGAAGCTGGAGCAAGCCTGGAGCAACCAGGAAAGCAAGTGTGTTTCAAGAAAATGTCTTCAGGGGGCTCACAAGCCAATGGGCAAGGAACCGGGAAGACGCATCAAGCTGAAATGCAAGAGCAGGCCCCACGCAGCACTCGTGGATTGTGAAGGGCTGAGTTTCAATGCAAATGATGCTCTGGGTTGGGGCTTTCTGCACCCCAATGCACAACTGCAAGGGTACCTCGGGAGTTGAGCAAGTAGCAAATTGCAAGATGTCCAGGGTGTCCGGTCCCACATCTCTTGTGTCCGCCACGGGACCCAGCTTTGCTGTGGATGTGGATCGGAGTCAGAGAAGTCTGGAAGTACGGTTCCTGTGTCGCTGAGTCTTCGGGTTCCAGCGGGAGAATCGACAAAGCAGACCAGCAAAGTTGCTGATGGCGCCTGTTTGCACAGGGTGGTCACTCCTTGACCACAAGGGAGATGTCTTCCATCTTCTAGTCAGAATAGAATGTCGAAGGTCCAAGAGTTCTGTATCAAAGTTTCGTTCCAGGATAATCTGAAGTCCTGGGGACACAGCTCCTATACTTATACTAAGGATGGGGGCTGGATTACCTGCCTAGGTCCTTATGGGTGGACCTGAGAAGGGGGTGGTTACAACCCTTTCCCTTTGTCCAGTTTTGCGCCAGAGCGGGGCTGGAGTGCCCCAGCAACTGGTTTGAACTGGGCTATGCATGGAGCACCTTGTGTGCCCCAGGCAGTGTCTAGATGAATTCACTGAATGCAGCCCTCTCTGCCCCATTACACAAAACCCCTGTCTGGGGAGGTGCTGGCACCACCCTGGACAGGAAACCTATTGTCCAGGCCGCCCTTGCTGGAGTTTCCCCCAGCAACAGGAGGTCAGGCTCGTGTCTGTGGCAGCAGCATCCATTTTGTGATGCTAAGGCTCCGTTTAACTTCAGCCGGGTAAAGCAGTAACTACATGTCTTCTCCCTCTAGAAGGGTGGATGCTACCCCCGCCACCAGGACTGGTGGGGGGGGGGGGGGGGGGTAGTATTCCAAAGTGTTTGACACCTTACATGACATGTTTTGATAAAGGCCAAACCAAAGTTAGCATTAACCGCGTGGATTATAATGCACTTAAGAGTATATGGTATGGCTATATCATAGAACAGCTATAAGGAGATGGTTCTGAAAGCTGCAGAGGGGCTCAGCTCATTCTAGGGCACCCTCTCACATAAAACTAAGCACTCTGCCTCCAGGATTGTCGAGGCCTACCATAGGAGTGACTTATAGGTGCATATGTGTCTATATATAAGGTAGATATAGGTATACTATATCTAAGTTAGGGGTGATTACACCACCTTACCCAGGCTGTGTGAAGAGACCTGTGGTGTCAGTTTGGGGGGCCTGCCAGGGGTGGCATAATACATGCTGCAGCCCCTGGTAGGCCTTGGATGCACCTATGCCTTGGGTACCTATGGTACACTATACAGGGGCTCACAAAGGTGACCCAATACCCAATCTGGTATGTACCTAAAGTACATGATATCAATTTAGAGAGAGAACAGCTAGGCTGTGGGTCTGATTAGCAGGCCCACAGCCACACTAAAGTCGAAAAACCAGAGAATCACAGCAAAAAGTGGGGACGACCATAGGAAGCAGACCCTAATCTTCTACAGAAGTGATATGCGAAGAGAGGAGGCAACGCGCGCTGAATGCAAAAAGAATTATAATGAAGACTGTGTGTTTGACAGGACCGAAGCTTATGCTTACACATAGGACAGCCAAGGACAGAGTGGGGGCCAGGTGACAATACCCATCGATCAGCAAGGTCCTCATGTGCGGGGGCGGTTGATGGGGACATCTGAAAACTTCCTAGTTGATACGGGTGCGATGATTAGTTCTATCTCTCGTTCGCTGGTCCCAGGGGCTGCTCTGTCCGGCAGAACACTGTTTCGGTCGGATTTTATGGAATCCTGGGGGTGAGCCCCATCTCTAAACCTATTCCGTTTACCATAGGTCCTGTTACAGTGGACTCCCCGTTTTTCATGATGTCACATTGCAGGGAGAATCTGCTAGGACTGGATTTGTTAAAAAAGTTGCATGCATAGATTCATTGTTCTCCCGATGGTTTTAATGTGACTATACAATCCCCTGCTAAACATACTTTGCAGTGTTTTGCTAAAATCAAACCCCTCCCTCCTGAGCTCGCTGCTATCCCAGCGACGCTATGGGCCACTGGAGATGCTGATGTGGAATTGTTAAAGATTCCGCCTGTTTCTATTACTCTGAAACGTTATGCTCTTTTACCACGTATACCTCAATACAAAATCTCACCTGCAGGTGAGAAAGTTTTACTCTCTATCATACAAGATATGATCGACCAGGGATTTGTGGAGGAAACAGCAGCCAACGTATGCAACAGTCCCATTCTCCCGATTTTAAAGAAGGCCCCTATTGGAAGCAATCCTGACCATGTTGATACTTACCGCTTTGTAATTGACCTGCGGGAAGTCAATAAAATAGTGGTGCCGCAATACCCTATGGTTTCTGACATCGCTACTATTCTTACAATGATTCCAATTCACCCTGATAGCCGTCAAATTTTTGGCTTCTCCTTATCTGGTCGCAGTTTCCAGTTTTGCTGTGCTCCCCAGGGGTACACTGAGAGTCCTAGTATCTATAGTCAAGCTCTGAAAACATTATTGGATGATCCGACCCTACCCCCTGGTATTGTGCTCTTGCAGTATATTGATGATTTGTTGGTGGCTTCTAAAACTAAAACTAAAACTAAAGACGGTTGTAAAGAGGCTACTGTCCGACTATTGTCTCATTTGGCGGCCCATGGCAATAAGGTATCCCTTTCCAAATTCCAATATTGTCGACAGGAGGTGACTTATCTGGGTCATCTACTGTCGAAAGAGGGGAGGAGACTAACCCCTGAGCATGCGACTACCATTTCTAATATGTACCTCGTACTCAGCGTGATGTTCGTGCATTTCTTGGCATAACTTCTTACTGTCGCCTAAGGATTCCTAATTTCTCTCTTCTCTCTAGACCCCTCCTGCATCTTACTACTAAAGATGTGCATGAACTCCTACCTTGGACTGATGAGTGTCAGAAAGCCTTTGACTCTTTGAAATCTGCACTTTGCTCTGCGCCCGTCTTGGGTACTCCTGACTACCGAAAACCTTTTGTGCACTACGTACATGAGGTGGACGGTTGTTCGCTTTCTGTGTTAACACAAGGATTTGGTGGTAAGCGGAGACCTTGTGCTTATTTTTCTACAGTATTGGATAATGTTGCCAGAGCACTTCCGAGCTGTTTAAGGGAAACTGCTGCGGTAGCAGTGGCCATTCGACAGTCGGAAGGGCTCGTTCTGAATACTGATCTCACAGTGATGGTACCGCACGCTGTGGATACATTTTTCAACAAAACAAAGACTCAGCACCTTACGAGTGCGCGTCTTACTGGATACGAATTGACTTTGTTTGCTCCTCATATTACCATTAAATGGTGTGCAACTCTGAATCCTGTCACGTTACAACCCCTCCCTTAGGACGAGACAGACAATGATGTACATGATTGTATATTTCGGACAGAGGAAGCGATGAAGGGATGGGTAGATCTCACAGACATTCCTCTATCTGACCCTCAAGGGGAATTGTATGTGGGTGGCTCTTGTTTCAAGTTACCAGATGGCACGACAACTGCTGCATATGCGATTAAGACTCTTCACACTGTAGTTGAGGCTGCTCGAGTACCCTATCAGTCAGCACAGGCAGCTGAGTTAGGGGCATAACTACAGGCCTGTGAGTTGAGTGAAGGATTGAGAGTAAATATTTACACAGATAGCCAACACGCCATTGGCGTGGCTCACAGTTTTGACTGACTGTGGGTGGAAAGGGGTTTCCTCACTTCCCTTGGTCAGAGAATACAACATGGTCCTTTAATCCGACGATTGTTGACTGCGCTAACATTACCAGAACAGGTGGCTGTAGTAAAATGCAGTGCGCATAAGACAGTGGCGGATACAGTAGGTGAGGGTAATGCCTTTGCCGATCAGACAGCTAAAGAAACTGCCAATTCAAAAATGTCCTCGATGTTCGTGACTACTTCTGCTAGGAGGGTGGTGGAAACGAAAATGTTTGATAACATTATGGAGAGTGCCCGAGAGATACAGAAAGAAGCTACCCCCACCGAACTGGCTCACTGGGAAAAGGAAGTGGGGAGACTAGATGTAAACGATTGCTAGATCGATTTAACTGAGGAACAGCGATAGTTGTTGCCCAATGCATTAGTGAATGCTGTAGTGATTATGGCGCATGGTTCAGCACATATTGGGAGGAAAGGTATTTGTGCTCTTTTAGACCCTGTATGGAACAACCCTAACATCCCAAGAACTGCTGCCCATGTGGTTCAATACTGCATGGTTTGTTTACGACATAATCCTGGAGGTAGGGAATCTGTTCTGAGTTGGAATTTTGCAACACCATCTTTGCCTTTTGAAGTGCTTTAAATTAATTATATCCAGCTGGAGCGTGTGAACAATTTAAAGTATGTTCTGGTCGTGGTGTGCGCTTTTAGTAAACAGGTAGAGGCTTACCCGACTAAGGAAAACACTGCCCTAGCAACAGCAAAGGCTCTGCTAAAGGAATACTTCCCACACTATGGATTGCCCCGGGTGATATGGAGTGATAAAGGGGGGCACTTTAATGCAGATCTTATCAGTCATGTCTGTAATGGGTAGCAAATTAAGCAAAAATTCCATGCGGCCCACACCCCTAGTCAGCTGGCCTAGTCGAGAAGTATAATGCAATACTGAAACTCAAACTGGCAAAGATTCAAGAGGGTTCTGGGTTCAAAACTGGGTTAAAGTGGCCCAATGCCCTGCCATTATCATTAATGTCAATATGTGTTACCCCACATTCTCGAACTGGTCTATCTCCTTATGAGGTGATCTTTGGGAGCCCTGCCAATGTCTGGGGCGTCCCGAGACCCAGGACGTTCTGTGATATCAAATATCCTATGATGACAGATTATCTGTATGCTTTGACTAAAGATCTTCATTCCCTTCATCAACAGGTCTCCACCGTGTTGCAGCCCCTGCCGGAGGGTCCCGGACATCGTTTGGAGCCAGGACAGTGGGTCTTGGTCCGCAACTATCAACGGAAATCCAGTCTGGACCCTCGTTGGTCGAAGCCTCATCAGATCCTACAGGCCACGCGGACTGCGGTGAAGGTGAACGGAAAGAGACATTGGATCCAAGTCTCCCACGTTAAAAAGCTGCCTCTTCCGCTTCCTTATGATCAGCGAAACGAGGAGGGAATTTTGACCCAGGAGAGTGAACGGGCCCCTTGTTTTGTCCCTTTTTCTGATACCCTGGAAGTTGGAGAAGGGCAAGGGAAAGGAGCTTCGGGCCCGAAAGGGATTTTGTCATCTGCACAAGTGATTGCCCCGCATTCTGTTGCCCCTGCAGTTGAACGAGAGGTTTGTGATATTCCTGTTGCAACTGATTCATCCTCCTCTGTTTTGTTCCCTGATCAGGAAACGCCTGGCCATGGTCGATACAATCTGCAGCCCATAAAACGACACTGTACCCCAGGGGAAGATGACAAGAGATAGGGAGAGACTTGAGTAATAGGGTTTGTGAAATACGCTTCTGGGGTACTGAGCCAGACACTGGACTGAATGTGCTGAGAGCCTTGAACACTTGTTTGCTCTGTTCAGAAAGAAAGACTGAATTCTTTGAAAGAAGGGGCCTAGATTGAGTTTTCTTCAAGGGTTGTGTGTGAACATAGCTCCAACGTGAGAAATGTTGCTTTTGAAGAACAATAGGAGCCTGCCTGTGAGGCTCTAGACGGACACAGGAAAGAAGCACCCTCTGGCAGGTTGGACTGCATTGCCCAAGTTTAGCCCAAGTTTGTTTTTGGACTTTTAGCTAATGTGTGTACCCCTGTGCCCGTTTCGCTCCCGAAGAGGAGCGTCCTTTTGCACCACGTCATTATCCTGTAAATATGTCTGTTTTTTCTAGTTGGACAAAACGTGTTAACATTGCCTTTGTGGTCCCTATAGCAATCTTGGTAATAATATTAAGGAGTGTGTTTGTGTACTTAGAACTTCGTCACCCCATGCATACTGTCTTAGGTACTACTGCCCCGCCTCCGGAACATGTATTTTATACTTTAGCCCCACATAAGGAAAGGCATCGTCAGACTTACACGAAAAATGTATTTGTTGAAATGCTTCATCTAGTGCACAGTGCTACTAATACTACAAATTGTTGGGTTTGCGGCCTTTTACCCTCCGTGATGCATAAGCACGATTTATTTATATCCCTACCCCTTTCTTATTTAGGAAGCCTTGAAGCTTGGTTTAAATTATTCTCCATGATGTATATGCATTATACGGTAGATACCCAAAGATGCTCGGAGAGGGGGGGGGCGTGGCTAGCAGTCGGCAAGATGGCTGCTTGCTGAGAAGGCTCCGGCGACGAGGTGCCCTTCCTCATAAATCCGCACACCTATCCTGCAAACTGACGAGAGGCAGGGGCTCCCGCAGACGTCCGTGACCGAGTGACGCTGATTGCCACAGTTCCGGTCAAAATCCGACAAAGAGAACCGGGGTTTGTGGCGACCATGGACCGGCGGACTAGTGCTTCGGCAGAAGCCGGGGCCTCGAGTAAACCATCTGCCCGGGCGGGCTCCGAGAGAAGTGCGGTGACGGCGGAAGCGGCGGGACCGCCACGGGCCCAGTTACAGAGAAGAGGTTGGCGGGCTCCCCAATACTCATACGGCACACGGGGGCCACTGAAATCGGAACGTAGTCTGAAGGCCTAGTTCAAGGTGCAAAGAGGCTGGTTGTTTGTGTTGCCGGGGCCTGGATTAACGGCGATCGACGAACCGCATTCACACGGATGCATGTGGAGGGACTGGGCCACCGCTGGGGTGACTTGGTTGTGCCGGACTACACATCTCGGCCCCCCTACCCCCGAAGACACATCCTGGACCTGACGGTCACTCTCAGATCGCAGTGCTGCTGCCGGGGGCCTGGGGCTCTGGCTGTGGGCTCCTTGGCAGGCCCTATCAACGGAGGGAGGCTGATCGGGAATATCTGCGGTGAGGTCCCATTCCAGCTGTGTGCCCCCCAACACCTCCCACGTGGTCCTGGAGGTGGAAAACACTGACTCTTTCAAACCGCACTAACCATATCGAGAAAGAGACCTGAAACCCTATTAATATTCGTCTCGGGAAACGGTGACCCACCCGGGCCACGACGAACACGATCGTGCCTTCCCATCCCCCCCCCTGATTTGGCAAACACACTGAAGTCCCTGCGCGGGGCGGGGAGATACACGGGGGAGACCAAAGCGCATTTGGGGGCAGCTGCTCATTCTTACCGTTACAGCTGCGGAGGACGCTCCACGACGGTCCCTGCTGCCGACCCGGGGTGCCAACATGTCAGGCAGAGGCCCAAGAAATCAGAATACACAAGCAAGCTAGATAAATACGCATATACGAAAGACTTTTCCCCCACTGCCGGAGGGGAAAAAGTCGATGAGTGGAGCACAAGGAGAGGACGTCCCCAAAAAAGTAACTTTGGAGGACATTATGGCAGCACTGGCCAACGTGCAGACCATGGTGGGTTCCATCTCCACAGATTTGTCACTACTTCGTGCGGACTTCCAGAAAATTACTGCCAGAGTTACGGAGGTAGAGCAAACCACAAAGTCTTTGGCTAGCGACACAGCAGTATTGCAGAAAGTGGTTTCACGACTCGAATTGGGGAAAAGATGCTAGCTGAAAAGCTGGACGACCAGGAAGGGCGATCACGTCGAAACAACGTTCGCATTTTAGGCATTCCAGAGAGTGAGGGTACTCAGGCCATTGACCTATATGTGGAAGAATTGATAAAAAACAGACTGCAACCAAAGGGACTTTCAACTTTGGGGTCCGAGAAGCCCCGACCCTGAGCAGCTCCAGCACCGAAGTCCAGCCCCCCAGCATCTCGACGATCTGCGTGGGGCCCTTCTGCTTTTTGCTGCTCACCGCGTTGTTTGGCTACTAGCCCGCTGGCTTTTGGCCTTCCCGACGACGCCCGACGACATCACCACTGCTGGTCTGGTTGCTCCAGACTGGCCCTTGCTCCCTTCCAAAAGAGGAGCACCCCGGACCCTCCTGGTCCACTCAAGACGCCATTTTATGTCCACCACGTGGGCTTGAATTTGCCAAGACTTGTTACCCCAATCCTGGGTCCAGCGACGTCGACAGCATCAACCATCATGGGACAGCTCGCACCTCCATCCTGGTCGCCGACAACGCCTCCTGGTCCGTGAGACTGCAGAGCCCAGCGTCGCCCACTCACCTAGTCGAGGTGACTACCATCCGGTGCCCTCCTGGTGCCATCTGATCACTGGCTAGTGGTCACGAACTTGGTCCCCTCTGCTTTCAGGTGTCATCCATCTTCGATCCAGGCTTGGATCCATCGAACAATCTTCACTGGTCGCCTGCCAGCAACTTCTTTCTTCAGGCTCCATAGACTGCAACGAGGATTCCTGACGTCTTTCCAGACCTATGCAGCTGCAGCCCCTAGGCTAGGTAACTTCGGCATTTCGGTGCCCCAGCATAGCCTCACTATCCAAGGGTCCAGATCCTTTTCGTTTTTCAGCCTATCTAGTCGGGTTCGCCCGATAACCATAACTTTGTGAAATCTAGCTACCATAGACTTTGTCCCGCATCCCGCGTGAGAGTGCACACTCTGCACCCGAGTCCCCTAGGCCTCCTACTAGTAATCTGAAGGTTCAGTAACGTAGTCTTAGCGATTCCAAATCCTATTAGTATAGTACTTACCTGCTAGTAATTTCGCATTCCACTTTTAGAGTATATGGTTTTTCGTGCCCCTCGGGCATTTGTGTAAATTGTGCAACTTGAAGTATTTTCGTAAGAGTTTTGTTGTGTGCTTAGTACCCTGTCCTCATAAAGAGTACAGGGCTGTTGTGACTTAAATAAATACACTGTTTATTTTCATAACACTTGTGTGGTGTCATTTCACTTGGTGTTCAAGGGGTACATGTGATGGTATAACAGCTGGCTTAACACGCCCTCTAGAGTTTAGCCCGAAGACTGCTCGTATCCACGCTACTAGGATAGCTGGTCTATAAGGTTGACTTACAACCAATCACCATAAGGGTTGTTTGGACTGATACAAAGTGCTCACTAGAATAGTGAACATTATATATCAGGCCAACTTCTCACACTTTGTACCCCCTACACGCAAGTACACTGTCGTGGGTTGGGATGGAGCACTCTGCTGTGTTGGGGTGGCGGGCAGTTCAAAGTCCGTCGGGCAAGGAGGCAGGGAGGGGGGTGGAATTGTGGGGCAGGGAAGTTCAGATTTCTTGTTTGTTCGTTTTTGTTAACATCGGAACAGATCACAGAGCATGGTTAACTGCTTATTAGATCCTCACATGACATGACAGGGTTGCAATTCCCATTTCTCACTCCGCACACTAATGGTGACAGTCACAAATCACACTAACGCCCGGACAGAGGCCCCGTTAGTCCCGGTAGCCCCACTCACACTGCTCACGTGGAACGTCCACCGGCTAGGAGATAAAATTAAAAGGGGATTAGTATTACGTGCCCTGAAAGGTCCGACCCCTGCACTAGTACTTCTGCAGGAGACTCACCTCACGGGCGCGGCATGTAAAGCAATGGACAGATGGGGGTTCAAAATGGTGGTACACTCTGAGTTCTCCACAGGGTCTAGAGGGACGGGTATTCTACTGCGAAAGAACTCACTCTTTATAGTTTTACAGACCAGGCATGATGATCAGGGTAGGTTTGCAGCAATACATGGTCAGTGGGAGGGCAGACTTGTAAATGTGGTGTCGGTATATATCCCCTCAGCGTTACAGACGGTGGCACTCCCGGCCCTCAGTGACTTTTTGTTGTCTCTACCTCATGGGGACCTTCTCATTGGTGGAGATTTTAACGCCACAATGGATGCCAGCATAGACAGACACCCAAGTGAGGGCCTTGACACCCGGAGTCTCCCGCCTACAGAGCTTTACAGAAGTAATCGGTCTAGTGGGTGTATGGAGACATAAGCACCCGGTAGCAAAGCAATTTACCTTTCACTTGGCTGTGCATAACAGTCTATCTAGAATAGATTATTTCCTGGCCTCAGACTCCAGTCTCTCTTATGTAGAAAACATTACTATTGGGCCTAGGGTTATATCTGACCATTCACCAGTAGTTCTAACATACTCTTCCCACCACACTTCCCACAAACGACTTTACCCAATTTATCCAGGTTATTTGCAGGTCCCACAGATACGGAAGGAACTCCGTAAGACCACCAAACATTTCTTTGCCGAGAACGTAGCCTCGGTTAGCTCCCCAGCCATACTGTGGGAGGCCTATAATACGGTCCTCAGGGGACAAGCTATTGCATCCATCACAGGGTACAAACGCACGAAACATCAAGACCTCGTAACGCTGGAACAGGTGTTGCAGGCAGCTGACACTGACCACACATCCAACCCAACATCCGACTCAGCACACACCCTTCATCTAAAGCAACAACAATACAGGGAACATCTCAGACAAGAAACTATGGCCGCCCTTACAGCAACCAGACATAAAATCTATGATGTGGGTGATAAGGCAGGGAAATTATTGGCCTGGCTAGACAGAAGAGAACGGGGGAACAGGAACATAGCGCAACTGCGTATGGCTAAGGGGCGTCTTGCATCAAACCCAGGGGACATAGCGAATGCCCTAGCTGAACATTTCCGAGCGGTATACACTTCGTCCTCTGTTACTACAGAGGTAGATGCAGCAAATTCTTTGCGAGACATAGAACTGCCTGGACTTGAGCTGGAGGCCTTCACGGAGCTTGAGGCAGATCTAACTGTTGAGGAAGTGGGCGCAGCAATTAAATCGTTACAATCCGGCAAAGCCCTGGGTCCCAATGGAATCCTGCTGGAGCTCTACAAGTCCATGGCACACACTCTCTGCCCCCGCCTACTTGATATGTACAACGATAGTCTTGAGCAGGGACTACTGCCTCCAGACCAGAGAATGGCCACGATAGTGACTATTCTGAAACCAGTGAAGCCCCCGTCGGAATGTCTCTCCTACCGCCCGATATCGCTGCTCAACGCGGAGTCCAAAATACTGGCCAAAGTGATTGCGAATAGATTACAAGCACACCTTCCCAACTTAATTCACCCGGACCAGTCCGGCTTTATGCCAAACAGGAACACTGCACTTAATCTTAGGCGCCTACATAATGCACTGGCACGGGACCATGTCCTGTCTGAGCCATCAGCTGTCCTTTCTCTAGACGCGTGAATGGCCTTTGACATGGTGGAGTGGGTCTACCTTTTTGCAGTCCTTCCGCGATTGGGCTTCGGGCCTAAATTTTGTGCATGGGTCCGGCTCCTTTATACAGACCCGGTGGGATGTGTGGCGGTGAATGGACGACTTTCGGACACTATTCCATTGACAAGAGGAACTCGACAGGGTTGCCCTCTATCGCCGCTTCTTTTTGCACTGGTGTTGGAGCCTCTGGCAGCGCGAATTCGTGAGACCCCTCTTTTATGAGGTATTAAATGGGCGGAAGGATGGGAAGACCGTATATCCCTCTACGCAGACGATATTCTGGTGTATTTCTGACCCGGAAGACGCTCTGCCGGTCTTATTTGAGATCTGCGACGCTTTTGGGGCAATTTCGGGTTACACCACAAATTGGACTAAATCAGTTCTATATCTACTTAAGGGACCAATACCGCGACTCCTCCCTCACTGCCCACTGGCGGTATCCCAAGATTTGTTCAAGTATCTAGGTATACATGTAACTATTGACCCTGCAGCCTTCTTCTCCAAGAATCTGACACCCCCACTGGAGCGCTTGTGTAGAGACGTGACGCACTGGGAATCGCTAACCCTAACGCTGCTAGAGAAGGCAGCTTTATTCAAAATGATGGCCCTGCCCCGATTTTTGTATGCGCAGGAAAACACGCCGTTTCTGGTACCCTTGCGATATTTTAGGCAGAAAGCAGCACTGGTGTCCACATTACTCTGGGGCAACAGGCCGGCGCGCATTGCTCAGGCTAAACTACACAGCAGCAGGTACGATGGAGGCATTGCACTCCCTAACATACGCCTTTACTATTGGGCAACACACCTTTAAGTCATAAATCAATGGCTACACACCCCTCAAACCGACCCTGCATACAAGGCAGATATGGCGCAGCTAGGAACAGATAATATGTTGGCAGCCTTGTATAACAGGAGAAGGGCACTGAAGCTGGAGGGCCCAACGAAACACACAGTCATGCTCTGGTACACAGCTCAGGCACATTTGGGATGGAGGGCGACCATCACCAAGCTCATTCCTCTTTGGGACGCAAAACAGCTAGGGTCACTTAGGAACAGCAGGGGATTTGAGCACTGGGACAGCATTGGCATATCCACAGTGGGCGACATGTGGGACAAAGGGACGGTCGTCCCGTTTGATCAGCTTCAAAGACAATACGAGCTTGCACCTACTGAAACATTCCGATACATACAAATCAGACACGCACTCTTGGCAGTACTACCCCAGAACATAGACGTGCCCGAGGCTTCTCCCCTAGAGGATAGGCTACTTACAGATTTTATGCCTAAACGTGCCACTTCATTCACATACCGCAAATTGATTAATAATCAATTAGATCCCACGACAGCCTTACACGAAAAGTGGGCTGCAGACATTGGCGCCACGGATGAGGTTGAGTGGCAGGCAGCGCTCGCTTCGCCCAGAGAGGTGGGAATTCCAGCCAGACTCAGGCTCGTTCAGCTTAAATTTTTACATTGCGCTTATCTCACTAGAACCACACACCACATAATAGGCAGGGCGCAGCATCCATACTGCCTCAGGGGATGTGGGAACGAGGGCTCCTTTTTCCATACACTTTGGGATTGCCCACTACTCACTGACTATTGGCGCAAAGTCCTACGAACGATGTCCCACACACTCTATATATTTCATTACTGCCTGAACCACGACGATGACTCTTAAATATTTGGGAACCAAACGACTTATCGCGGCATGGGCAAACGTGGGCGACATTAGGCCTCATGGTAGCTAAACGGAATGTGGTGCAGAAGTGGGGATCCGCCGATCTGCCCTCATTGGAGACATGGTGCAGGGACATGGATGTTGCCATGATTACTGAAAGGTCTGTTTATCTGAATCGGAAATGCCCCCGAAAGTGGACCAAAACATGGACTGCCTGGAATACTTACAGGGGGGACATCTGCGACCCCATTGCTGAGTCTGACGATGAGAGCTCAGATGATGATTCCGGGGATGATTGAAAGGTTGGGGTGGGCGATGTGTTATTTAGATTGCTTTTAGATTGAAGTGGGTGGGACAGGGGATGATGAAAATCAATGTCTCAATTGTTTCTTAATTAGTATAACCTTGAATTTAGCACATGTAAATTGTGTTTCTGGTAACTGTTTTATAACCAATAAAAACATTTAAAAAAAAAGATGCTCAGAGAAAGATTATGAGATGATTTTGGCATATATAGAAGTACTCCAAGGATTTGACCCTAAGGGAAATGATGGGGAGGGATCCTTTGATCCGAGTGCATGTATGAATGTGTATACTGAATATGAAAACGTCAGCTGGTTACAACATGAAATCCTGGATTTTGCAGAATTCAATTTCACCCAGTATTTCCAACAGTTTAAAGAAAGAAATGTTACTGATAATAAGGCTATTCCAGTACCTATATTAAACAGTACCTCTGCATTTTGTGTTCAGGGAGCAGGGTCCATCTCCGTAGGGGAAAGTCGATGCAATTACACCTACCGGTTACGTACCTGTAGTAGCCCACCCTTGTTGACTCCACTCAATGTATATTTTGTTTGTGGAGAAAATGCTTATACTTGGCTACCCAGAGGATGGCTGGACGTTGCTATTTGTCATTCTTGTTGTCTCCAGTTTATATAGCCCCTTCCAATTATCATAAGGATCATAGTTTGAATAAGCGAAGCCTGTCGTTTCTCTGAAATAGAAGAGAGATTGATACCACTGACATAGATCAAACAGATACTCCTGAACAGCATTTCACAGACATTTTGAAGGGGGTATTTCCTATCTGGGGACCCATCATTACTAGTAAGGAAGTACGGCGTTTGTCCAGAGTAGTTGAGAGAGTGATCAACACTACTGCAGGTATATTGACCAATATAACAGTAGAGCTTCAAGCGACGAGACTCGTCTCGCTTCAGAACAAAATGGTTTTAGACATCAATTTGGCTGATCGAGGAGGAGAATGTCGAGTGATCGGCAGTTCCTGCTGCATATATATTCCTGACTCCACCCCCTCTGTTCATTTGGCCATCCAGAAGCTACATCGGTTGGCATCTGAAGTGCATGCAGAAACTGGTATCTGGTCCCTCTCTGGTTGGTTCTGGGGCCTGTTATCCACTTGGGGATGGAAAATCCTGATGGTACTGACAGGTATAGCCGGTATCATATTTACCTGCTGCCTTTGCATATAATGTGGACCAGCGTGTTTCTCTTACTGTGCTACTAAACTCACCTCCTCTGTGGCCAGTTCTTTCCCAGCTGTAGTTAAAGCCCAATTGGTGCAACAAGAAATACAGGACATGATGCAGATAGATGAAGGGATGTTTGAAGATTGAACTGCTTTGTTAGCTACATCATGCTAAAAGGGTCGTTCTGAGGGATGGAAGTTAGATTTTCCCTGTACAAGATGCATCAGACAAATATATATTGTGTTAGCATGATGTATCTATATATCTTCGTGTTCATATATTTATGCCACAGACCTTACACATCTTTTATGTGCTTTAGCGAGTAGGAGTTCTTTTGATTGTATACCTGTTAATAGAATAAGCCAAGAACCACATAGACGCCGTCTTATATTATAGTCTCAGACCCAAACGGTGATCACGTGTTATTCTCCAGTAGCTGTCAGGTCCCAGTTCAGTTGAGTTACTGAGGGCAGCTGAAAGCAAACTGTTCTCCCTCTGTCCAGAGACTCAAGGTCGCATCTGGCTTTGGGTGCGATAAGCGCATTCCTGGAGGCGCCGTGCCTACACTCCCGGGCACCAGGACGAAAGGGAGTCACCCCTCCTGACCTTCCCAGTAGTAACTAAGTAAAGCTTTGAACCAATCATGTGTGCCATATATGGTTCTTCCTCTGGGCCCAGGAGCCAAGTGGTGTTTTTCCATTTACGGTGACTTCATGTGTTGATTTGAAAGTATATATGTTCTGTTTTGACCGTAAGCCAGCAGTCTTCTCCGCGCACCTCATGGGTCTGGATTGGAGAGGCTCCTCTATAGAGTATTTCGATTAATAAATGATTGAACTTTCTTCACTGTCAACTGACAGGTTATTGGGTAAATGATATTGGAGCTATTGGTAGGTAAAGCCCAATATGTTATTTTTTGTAGTACTTCATTGTTGCCCTGAATGTATTGAGTCTGGCATCCAGTTATGTGTGGGTTTTCGTAAAAAAGTGATCTACACAATCAATTATTGTAATGAAATGCCTCTTTTTGTAAGGTCACCCCCAAGTTTTTGGACTGATGATGCTAGGTTTTTCGACTGTGATAGTGCACTGATACCTGATAACCAGACGTCAGTGACTGTGGCCTTACTCTTAAACAGGTATGTCGAATTGGCTGATAGCCAATTTGCTGAGCTATCTTTCCTGTAAGTAACTAGTAAATGGTACCCAGAGAATGTAAGTTAACTGGTCCTCTTAGTGATTGCTGCACTGGTTGTGCCACTCTGGGTATGATACCAGTAAAACGAGATTCAAGGGTAGTTTAAAGCTGCTATCTTTCATAGATTCACATGCTTGAATCATTCCCTGTCATCGTAGTGGAAGTCCCACGGTACAATAAAAACAGTAACTAATGACACTAACATTGAATTTAATGGAGAAAACATTCACTTTAATGTCTTGTCTTAGTAATTAGGAATGGTCCAAAGCCCAGCCAATCAGGCAACAGCACCCTCTAGAACAGGGGTCTCCAACCAAGTCTGCAGTGAGAGCTATTTCTGATCAGTGAAAATGGTTGTGAGCTACTAAAGGCCACACAGCGCGCACATTTTTCCGAGCGAGAGCGTCTCACACCCGGCTTCAGTAATTTTAAGCGGAGTTTCTTTGGAGCCCATACTGTGGTTACATAGTAAGCAGAGGCACCACTCTGTGCAGCCTAGCCCCCAATACTTGTATTTTTTCCTGGTACCAGTTTTGCCTGTAAGTCTGGATCCCCCATTACTTAAATATTATTATAAAACCACATTTAAACACTGGGTGCTCTAAAGCATTACTTTTGAATGTTGACAGTATTAGTTTTTTTGCGTAGTTTTCTACAGCATGACTATAAAACGTATTGAATCTTAGGACTTGTTAGCAGATGTCAATGCTGCCTCCTACACACCCTGCAAAGCTCCCAGAAAGGCCATGCTCTCTCTGCACATGCCCACCTTATTGCGTTTTTTGCAAACCTTTATTAAAAAAAACTGTCCTTTTTCCACCATGCCAATGCTCAACTCTCTCTGAAAAAGCAATTCACTCAGTGCTAGAACACATGGCTCGAATTGGCAAAGTCCATTCTCAGAAAATACACAGTTATTGTCTGTTCACCAACATCGTGCTTTATATCTGCCTTCGTTTGGCAATCAGTGAAAGTGACTCAGTGTATTCAAGACCCTTTGATTTTAAAATCGGCTGCCACCACTCTTTACTATGGGAGGCAGATGTAAAGCACGGTGGCAGCCAACATTAAAATCAAACAGTCAGAACCACTGGTGGAGACTAAGTACCACGCTAAATAATTCCCTCATAGCCTATATGATTTTACATTTGAGCATTGTTCATATCCATTTCATGAAACATCAGAACACAACAGTGACACATTACCTGATTATTATTTTTTATTTTATCAAAACTTTCTTCTCTTTTTTCAAACAGTTTTTTTCCTTTTCTTTTTTTTATAAATATAACATATTCTTTATATTAGCATTTAGTACATGATTCATCTCAGTTTCATATGAGACATAAATTATTAATTAATTAATAACTTTTTCAATGCAAAAAAATTCATAGCAAAGCAAGATTATTTTTCAAAAAGAAACACACAAGCCCCTGGTTTGGAATACAATAAATACAATCATACTACAATCACTCCAATTCATTCACTTTCACACCAACCACATACATCCAGTATTTGTACACAGTAGAGTATATTGTATGACAGGGAAAACCTCTGCCCATACTAGAACCACAGAATGTTCCACAGGGTTCCACGCAGGGTCAACGCGCGTTTCGGTGGGATTGAACTGTGACAACCACCTTCCTCAGGACCTATCCAGATACCCACTCCACACTTTCAAATACCAGGGGACAAACACTATTTTTTACAAAAAAGTCCAGATTAAAAATCCAATTCTAGTTCCAACACTGAGTTCCAGTTCATTCAAGTCATTGGCCCCCCATACGTTCAGGACACATTCTTTTGGTGATGGTAGGAGTGGTTTTCCCAAGGAACTGGATATTTTTCGGAGCACCCCACCCCAGAAGAGTAGTACCACAGGGCAATCCCATAAGATGTGAAAGAAGGTTCCGGGTAGGCCACAGCCCCGCAGGCTTAGTGCGTCAGGGCGTCTCCCTACTTTAGCCAGGGTAAGGGCGGACACGTAGGCCCTGTGTAGCACTTTTAGTTGGATGAGTCTGAACCTGTGGCAGATTGCTGATTCTCTAGGGGACATTAGGGCCGATTGCCACTTCTCTTCATCTAAGGGACCCAGGTCTTCCTCTTTTTTGGCCTGCAGGGACTGGAAGGGATCAGGGAGATTGTTACAGAGCTTGCGGTATGTGTAGGAGATGGCTTTCGCGAGAAGGGGTTCGGACAGTAGTCTGTCTTCTAATGGGGAGGCCTCTGGTAGGGATGTGAGGTCCGGAATCGCAGCCAGGATGGCGTGTTTGATTTGCATATATCGAAACGATTCAGTTAGGGCAAGGGAGTATTTGGAATGGAGGTCGCTAAATGTCAAAAATGTACCCCTATGAACGAGGTCCCCCACCACCGAAATCCCTATTGTGTCCCATTAGTCGAAGCCCTGCAGGAAGCAGAGGGAGCCTAGTCTTTGTGACAACCATAAGGGAGTAGCCTCAGTGAGTTTATCCGACCACCCGATACTCTTGTTGGCCCTATGTCATATCGCAACCGTGTGCGCCATGGGCCCGACATATCTATTTTTGACCGGTTTGCTATAGAGGGCCCCTAGGTACCCCTCCCGTCCAGTCTGACATCTGTCCAAAATGAAGGCCGGATTCAGTGGCGAGCCGTGGATCCAGTGGTTAACAGCCACCAGTTGCGATGCCCAATGGTAGAGGCTGAGGTTGGGTAATGCAATGCCTCCATCGTACCATCCCTGGAAGAGTTTGCAAAGAGCAATACGAGCAGCCCCACCATCCCACAACAGAAGACGGATTTCACTCTCAACCGTATTAAAATAGGAGTCTGGGATACAGGAAGCGCGGGAGAGCAAGCATTTTGAACAATGCTGCCCTGCCAGGGAGGGAGAGTGGAAGGGACCTCCAATGGGTCACGTCACTGTGAAGTCTGCGCAGGGGACCCAACAAATTATGATCGTAGAACATCTTGGGGTCGGGCGTGATATAGATACTGAGGTACCTGAATCCCTCTGGAGCCACTGTGATAGGAAATCCCCGGGGCAAACGGGGTGGAGAGCCGTGTAACATGTACAGTGTCGACTTAGTCCAGTTAATTAAATAGCCGGAATATTTCCCAAAGTTGGTAAGAAAGTGGAACAAACTATTGATAGAGGACTGGGGGGAAGCTATGTATACCAGGATGTTGTCGGCATATAGGGAATTTTTATCCGTTATGTCTTCGGTCAATTGTCCTCCAACATATTTTTGAGGTGGGGAACAATTCCCGGGGCCATACTTTCAGGAATTCGATGGGGACCCCATTGAGACCCATGGCCTTGCCAGATTTAACGGCAAAGAGCGCCGTAGTGAGCTCTTCTGCTGTGATGGCGGCATCTAAGGCGTCCTTATTAGCGTCCGAGATGGTAGGTAGACGCATCTCATCCAGAAGTTGTCTGGACTCTTCTGACGTATAGCATGCGCCAGCGGTATATTTGACCTCCAGGTGATCGGCAAAGGCCTCTGCGATTTCCTGCGGATCCACCACAGTGGATCCGTCCGGTCTGGTTATGGATGGCACCCACCTGGACCCTTGGTCGTGTCGCTCCAGCCATGCCAGCATTTTACTGGCATTGTCACCAAACTCATAAACCCGAAGACGCGTGTGGAGCAGCCGCGCTTGCGTCCTTTCCTGCGCTAGCGCCCTGTAGGCCAATTGCTGGGCTCGGAGACGACGAGCTGTGTCATCTGAATGGGGCACCTTGTAGGATGTTTCGAGGCTAATAAGGTCAGATTCAGCCTGGAGAACCTGTTCGTTGTGTTTCCGTGGATATCCCATCTTAAATGATCGAGCCTCACCCTTAACTACCGCTAGGTAGGCCTCCCAGAGCGTGACCGCCGAGTCCACAGAACCGACATTTTCCGCAAAGTAAAAGGCCCAACAGTCAGACGCCCAGCTCCTTGAGGTAGTCACGAACCAGGGTCGGCGGAAGGTATGCCGAAATTCCATTCAACGGGCGCCCCTCCCATGCAGCCTCAACCAGCGCAAAGCGTCCCAGGGGGTCAGCTCAAGTCTTAGTATGGGTAAGCGCAAGACTCTTTTTAACAAGAATTCTGGTACCGCGGGATCCAGTGGTGAACTCCGCGTGGACCAATAGTTTATAGCCACTTCTCTGGAGAGCCTGACAAGTGTTTCCTGCAAGGATCGTTTCCTGCAAAAGAGTGATGTCTGGGGAGTGGCGCCGTATGTACTGAAGGACTATGCCCCGTTTTATTTTGTGCCCCAGACCGTTGACGTTCCAGGACATAACTGTGAGGGTTCTAGAGATGGGCTTCGACATGGTGGCGGATAGAATGGGGGCCATGGAAAGGGCAGTGGGAGAGAGCCCACTCAGGCCGCTGGGTCATCAGAACATGATGGGACACTGGATCAGGAGGACTCTGTTCATCCCTGGAACAAGAAAATTCCCAGGGTGGCCTACCCGCCTTTAGTGTCAGTGGTGGACCTTGAAGGAGCAGTGCAATGTGACAGAAAAGGACTCTGCTAGGAATACGAAGAAAGAAAAAAGCAATAACAAAACCGATTAGTACCCCCCTCCCCCCAACCCTACCCCCCTCCCTGCTTCCTTGCCCGCGGATTTAAAACTATCCACACCCCAACTAGGCAGAGTGCCTCTCGACCTCCCAACAATATCAGGGGTACCTTGTGAGCCGTTGAAGCCGCTCGCCCAATATCAGTAGAGTGGTAATAAAAATACATTGAACAAATCCCAAAACCCAATTGGGTGCAATATTCACATATTAGAAAAGGTACTTTACAGTCAGTATGTGCAGCCTGAACTGGACCTGCGGAAGAGCCTCTCGGGAGCAGAGTTATACATCAGGCCGCGTCTTGTCTCCCGCAGCAGCGACTAGACCAAGGAAATAAGTTCGGTGTAGTAGAGCCAACAGTAAGCCGTTTAAAGATTCCCTGCATGTCAAAGGCAGATCATTCCACTGCATTGTCAGTCCCAGTGAAAAGGTTCCATCTTCCCGGCATCTGGCCATCCTGCGAACGGTCGTCTGGAAGGTTGCGTGTCTTCGGAGATCTCTCAACTCTGCGCCATCCCTCAATCCAGTCCCATAACTCGTCCGGCGACAAAAATAACCATGCTTTACCATCCAGTTCCACGCGCAACTTTGCAGGAAAGAGCATGGAGTACTTTATAGGTTTATCACGCAGGGCCCTCTTAACCCCCAGGAAGCTGCGTCTTCGGGCCTGCACCTTCATCGTGAAGTCCGGAAACATCGTGATACGAGCGTTGTCCAGGCGTAAAGGCGGTCCCGATCTAGCCGTTGGGAGAATGGTATCATGGTCCCGGAAATTGAAGACTCTCGCAATGATGGGACGGGGAGGGGCCCCCGGCTTCAGCCTCCCTCCGGGACTCTGTGTGCTCGCTCGATTGAAAAATAATTTGAGAGGTGCTTTAGCTTAAGGTGTTTAGTGACTAGGTCTTCGACAAAGAGGTCCGCTGCTGGCTCCTCCATCCGTTCCGGAACGCCTAGGATACGGATGTTGTTCCTTCTAGCCCTTCCTTCATAATCGTCCAGCTGGTCACTTATTTGCTTCTGTTGTTTTTGGAGTTGGGCGACCTGTTGCTGGAGGGTGGAGGTGTCGTCCATGAGGGCCGCGGTTTTGATTTCGACATCCTTGACCTTTGAGTCCATTTTACAAAGGTCAGCCCGTAGTAGGGTCACTTCAATGTTGACAGAATCAATACGGGTTTCCAGGGAGGTCCGGACCCCAGCTATCGCTGCCATGACGTCTTCTAGGGTGAGAGACTTTGCTACTGGCGAGGGGGACGCGGGTTTGGGGTCGCCAAACGAAGGCGTGTCCTTACCGTCCCCTTTAGTGCCCCAGGAGAGCTTGTTGATTTGCCTCTGATTGGACGGCTTGGCCCCTTTGTTGGACACCATTCGGAACTACAACACCTGCCCTTCAAAGCAGCAGGTTGAATGCGAGGCAGTTCGCAATTCAGGGGAGTGACCCCGCTCCTGTCCGTCACTAGTCCGCCCAGTCGGGCCACCACTGGGGTATCACGAGAGAGAAACTGCACTTTCTGTGGGCCGTCCCCTCGGTCCTGACAAAGTTCAGGGCAGGCGGCGGGCCTCCGGCGCTCCGATTCTACCCGGGGCTAGCGATGTGGGCACCCGTCCAGATAGAGGTAGCCCCTTACAGTACGGGAGAATCCGGGGGGTCCAGTCTCCAAGCCAACTGTGTGTTGATCAGGGGCTCAGGTTGTCCAGTCCCAGGTTTCCACGAGCAAGGAATTATGGGGGGCCACGGGTGGGCTGCGCCTCGCGGCCTCCACCAGCCAAGGTCTGTAATGTCTCCCAACACCAGAGCAATAACGCTAAAAATAGGGGCCTTCCAAAGCACCACAGGGGTTCCAGTCTCGCCGAGAGTAGCAGGGCCTGTCTTTCAAGTCCGTGATGCAGGCAGGACTCGCTGCTCGAACACCTCTGGGTTCCCCAGGCCTTGTTCTCCAGGGTCCGGAGTTCGTCCACCTCGGGAGGTCAGGGAGCCAACCTCCAATCTTGGCAGTGTGGTAGATGGCCGTCAGGGCACCTGGGCGGAGATGACTGCTGCCGGTGCCAGGGGTGGGAAGATCCCAAGCCGGGGCCCCCAGACCACCCGGGCCGCAAAGCCGTGACGTTGCGTGTATGTCTCCCCGGGGCGTGGGCAGGGACCACCAGCTCATTCCGCGCAGGACTGTCAGGCCTCTAAGCGACGTGGTGGGTCTCCGGCAGACGCGGAGGACGTCCCACCTGCTCCGATGTTTGCTGGAGGGGTGCGCCGCGCTTCTACGGGTCCTCACACGCCTCAGGCCCCGCCTTGGAGCCGGACCTCTATAGCGGCCAGCGAAGGGGGTTACCTTTACCGGGGTCTCTCTCCCTCACGGCGGCCTCCGCCCGGTCGTCGCTGCAGCTCAGATGTGCACCAGATGTTCGCGCTGGGGACTTCCCGATTTTAGGGGTGTCCCCAGTCAATTAACGGAGCTATGGGACAGATAGTCGGGCGAGGGCCAGGAGCCGCGTTAACAAGCGACCTTTCCCTCCGGCTGCTAGCCACGACCCTCTAGTTAGGTATTCTTAATACATGATGCCATCGGATGACAATAATCCTTTAACAACAGTATGTAGTATTCAAAGTTTGTGGTGCCGTTATGTAAGCCGCATGTTGTGCTTATTCCTCAGTTTGAAGCATCCGATTTCTCCGTCTACGCCGCTCGATATCTCCACAGCTACCACTAAGTACCAGCAGCCCTCCCTGCAGACCGGAGGTTCAGCCTGACTGCACAGAGGAAGACAGACACCAACACAGCGACAGAAAAGGCCTACAGAGCTGTCCTGGGTGCTTGCCATGCTGGAGTGGGGAAACTTGCAGCTCAGGATGATGAGTGATGTGAGTCCGCAGAAAGGAGATGCAACATTATATCACTAATGCTGACATCACAAGCAGAGCCCTCTGCACAGAGTACAGTCCAGTGTAAAGGGAAGAATTGGGACCCATGGCGATAATGATGCCTTCTTTTGGGTTATTCTTGCAGCTCTTCTCAACAGAGACCAAAGGTTATTTAAACTGCGAGAGAAGGGTATTTCTGATAGTCAGATTAGTTGAATGTCCTACCCCGAGCCTCCATTAGGGCAGTGCCCTCCTCTGGATCTGTTTCACCATGTGGGTTTTGGCAAGCAGGGAGACAAATTCCAAACCAAAATGGCCACTATGAAAACAACGGCGCAAAATAAAATATTACATAAAGGAATCTCACTGAAAGGGAGAGACTCTTTTGCCTCCCTAGGCTTGATCAAAATGAAACAAGAGAGTGCGCCGCCCATGAAGAAAGATGAAGCGCGACAAATGAAGTGGCAAGGATCTTTGATTTTAATATCGACCGCCGCCTCGGTTTACTACTGAAGGTAGATGAGAAGCGCAGTGCAGCCGATGTTAAAATCAAAGGGCCTTGTATGCACTGAGCCGCTTTTACTGACTATTATGCGAATGGAGAACGGTGTAGTCAGTAAAAGAGGCCCAGTGCATGCAAGGACCTGCCTTGGATTTTAACATTGCTGCCACCCCGCTTTATTATTGAAGGCGATGTGCAGCACGGTAGAAGTTCAGTGCATGCAAGGCCCTTTGATTTTAACCACTGCTGCCACCGCGATTTACTTTGAACACAGATGTAAAGCACGGTGGCAGCCGACGTTGAAAACAAAGGGCCTTGCATGCGCTGAGCCGTTTTCACTGACTACTACGCGCATGCAAACCTAAAGCGCGATGTAGTCACTGAAAGTGGCTCAGCGCAGACAAGGACTTGAATTTTAACATGGTGTGCCACCGCACTTTAATGTGGACGGCAATGTAAAATGCGGTACTCGCCCAGTGAAGGCAAGGACCTGGATTTTAAACGTTGGCTGCCACTGCGTTTTATTATTGAAGGCAGATTTCAAGCGCGTGGCAGGCGACGCTATAATCAAAGGGCTTTGCCTGCACTGAGCCTCTTTTACTCAATATGCGGGTACTAGAACAAATGCTTGCCTTTCTGTGCAGCCACTCGGTGAGGATCAGTGGCAGATATCAAGCATTGTGCCTGCCTGGAAAAGGCGCGTTACTGTGCAGAGTGCAGGAAGAACGTTACGTTCTTTGGCCTGCCCTCTCCATCTAAGCTCAGTTCAGCCATTCTGAGCAGCCGGTTTGGGTGAGGGCGGGCAAAACACACCGACTTGATAATAAATTAATGCTCAGAATGAAGCCTTATTAGATACTGGCGCGAGCTACTCCCAGGGGGTCTGCGAGCTACCAGTAGCTCGCGATCAACCGGTTCGAGACTCCTGCTCTCGAACCCTCTCCACAGAGGCTCCAGGCTCACAGATTTTCTACTGCACGTCATGAGAAGGGAGTCTCCCTGAGCTCTGCTCGGTACTTTTCTCTTTTGGCCTGCTGGTCAAGTTTTTTCTTCAGAACAGAATGTCTTCAAGCAAGAGGTCCCTATTTAGGCACTGTGACACCTGTGGGAAGCTCGGACTGCACTCGAGTGATCCGCACAAAAAGATTATTTACCCCCTCCACCAGGTGAGAGACTGTAAAATCTGCAGGACTTTCTCTAAAAAAACTTTGAGAGATAGAGAGGGATGGCTTCTTCTGTGGCTACAGAAGGTAAAAACCAAGGACAATCCTTTGCCTAACAATGACATTGATTCCTCTATAAAGACTACTGCCTCAGGATATCTTTTGGGGTTGGGCTGTATAAAGCCCCAAAAAGAAAAGGTTGCAGCAATATTAGACCTACCCTTCCCAAAGACCAGAAGAGATCTGAGAGCCTTTTTAGGTGTCCTGGGTTACTATAGACAATTTATCCCAAACTTCTCGCAAATAGCTGCCCCTCTGAATTATTTATTAAGGAAAGAGAGCAAAACAGAGAAAGAACTCAAGAACCCATTGCACGCTTCACTACATGCCTTTCAACAGTTAAAGTGCATCCTCACCACTGAACCGGTCCTTCTTAGCCCGATTTACAGCAAACCCTTCATTCTACAAACCGATGCATCTGATCATGGATTGGGAGCGGTTATCTCCCAGGTAGACCAACAGGGTCAAGAAAGGCCCTTAATATACATCAGCAGCAAATGGTTTCCACAAAAGAAATACTATGCTGTGATAGAAAGGAAGCCCTGGCAATAAATGGGCTATTGAATCCCTACGATATTATCTTGAGGGTAGAGAATTTGTGTTATACACGGACCATGCCCCATTAGAATGGTTGGCACGTAACAAAGGACATAACGACAGGGAATTGACATGGTTCTTGGCCCTACAACCCTTTCGATTCCGTACCTATCACCCCAAATGAAAACATCAAACCAATGCCGATTTTTTATCCAGACATCCTGTAGAAAGCGATCTTGCAAGCAAGAAAGTGAGAGTGGGGGGGATGTGAGGCAGGCGATACCCCGCTCCCCCTCCCTGCAACCACCCCATCAACCCCAAAGAATCATCAGGGCTCTATAACAGATTCCGCTCTTCACGCACCTTTTTCACTGCAGCACGACGGACGGAACGGATAACGGCAACAACTCCTTCCCTATACAAAAATAGACAAAGAAAGGGTTAATGGTGACCACACGGAACCACTGATGACAGAACGGGATGGAGCTCCTGGCACTAAGGACCAATCACAGCAGGAAGAAGGAACCTGGTGGCGAACAAAGGGACTGGCTGCAGAAAAAAGGGGGCAGCACCCGGAAGACGTGGAGGAAAGTAGCTTAGACCCAGACGGCGTGGAACCAACTGGGCTAGAGAGGGAGAGACCGCCAAAGGAGCAGAACGAAAAGACGGAGAGGCGGGACCGCTCCAGGAATACGACAATGAAACACCAGAAACCTGGAGTGAGGAGTAGTGGTCGCCCCGGGAAGCCTGACTCCCCCGCTGCAAATCAGGAGAGTTGGGCCTGCACAGTACGTGCGGGTACTGGGAGGGATAATTGAGGGAACAGACAGGGAGGAAGAAGGGAATGGGTTGCACGGGTTAGAAATAAAAAGCCTGACATGTAGCTTTAGATGAGAGCAGCTAAAACCGCTGTATCCCATAGTCGGTTATTTGAATTTTCATTGTTATTATCTATGCTTATTTGCCCCGCTGGTGCTGACTGCATTTAGTTTTTTTGTTTGGGTACTAAGAGGGGGGAGGGGTGCAAAGAAAAGGGGATAAAGCTAAAATAGACAATCTCCCCCCAAAAAAACTTGAAGAGTGCCCATAGAAAACCGAAGAGAGGGGCATAAAGTGACAGTAGTATTGGGGACAGGATGCACATATTCACTCTCTCTTCCTGAGCACTTCCCCATCCTCACTTAGCAGAAAAAAGGCAAATGATTCAGAAAAAAGAGGGGAGGGGGAGGGAGAGGAGTGGAGTGGAAACCCCTAACCCGAACAAAAAGGTAAATTGATTGTCTACACCCATGGGTGTGGAGATAGTCTGTACCCCTTCTCCATAGAATCTTCCATACTTTTACTTTCCGCCCTCTCCCTGTTTTCTTTCTGGAGCAACCGGAGAGGGCAAACCACAGAACATTGCACCTAAGAGAAAAGGAGAAGCATATAAGAAGATCACCTTAAAGGAAAAATCAATAGAGACCCAAAAAACGACCATCCTAAGACTTCTGATTTTCCACACAGGACCTGCTATTTGTGTTATCAGTTCTTTTCTTTTCCTTCCTGTACTACTACAAAGAACTAAACAACAAGATAGATAAACACCTCGGTCCTCCTAGATTTGTGTTCCCCCTGTCCCTCCCACAGGCACCCTGCAATTTAAAAGGCAGCCTTTGGTGGAGCTTGAGGCCGCGGCTTGTCTTCCTTTTGGGTAGATTATAACCAATGCAAACATTTTCAGCGGTATCGGGGGCAATCCCGATACTCCTCAGCACAACAGCATCAGCATTCATACAAGCAACCACCTGCCGTCTCCAACAAACACTATAGAGGAAAGACAGCCTTAAGCAGCAGAGACATCTCCAAGAAGCAGTGACTAACCCCTGGTCTCGGCCACAAATCACACCACTTCCCTACCAGTTGGTGGAAGATTTCCAGTTTTCTCCCCAAATCGGCTATGATAACAACTGACAGATGGGTCCTAGATATAGTTTCCAATGGTTACATATTGGAATTTCAACAGATTCCTCAAAATTGTCCACCTCTGGGAACTTGACCTTTTCATCTAACAGAACTACTGTTTCAGATAAACATCTTGTTGCGCTTGGGAGCGATCGCATTGGTACAAAGTGCACAACAAGGTTTTTCCTCATAAGAAAGTAATCAGGAGAATAGCGCCCCATCTTGAACCGCCGTCGCCTCAACAAATTCCTGAAAAAACAAACCTTTTGTATGTTGTCTCTTCAGGAGATGCTTCAATTCATGAATCAAGACCACATGACTTTCTTGGATCTTCAATACGCCGATTTCCACATCCCAATTTACCCCAAACGTACGAAATTCTTACTCTTCAGAGTGGCCGACATGGACTCTCAATTCTTGGTTTTGCCCTTTGGCCTTCGTTCTGCACGTCAAGTGTTCACCTAGGTTCTAGTAACAGTGTTGGCTCAACTACGACAAGCAGGGATTCAAATTTTCCCTTACCTGGACGATTGCCTTGTAAAGGAAAACTCCTCTACAATGGCAAGCAGACATACACAGGAGTGCCTATCTCTTTTCCAGTCTCTATGGCTGTCCATCAACATTCCAAAATCTCAACTAATTCCCTCAAAGGTCAGAAAGTTTTTAGGAGCAACTTTAGGCACTCGACAGGCAAAGGATTTTGCCTCACAGGAAAGGCAAGAAAAGATACACAGGCTGACAGCTGCAATCCGTCTTGCCTTTGGGACCCTATATGTATTTAGCTATGCAGCACATTAGCCTGGTGTAGGAAGATGGCACTGTAAATACTATACCTAAGTGAGGTATAGTGTGCACAGAGTCCAGTGAAACCCAAAAGATAGGCAGAGGTAAAAGTAGAAAGAACCTTACTCTCTATTTGGGGTAGTTTGGTCGAGCAGTAAGGCAGTATCAGAGAACAGTGTTAAGTATTTGTTGCACACACTCAATGAGCAAATTACTTCACACACACACAAAGACTGAACTTCAGACCAATTGTTTTTGTATAAAAATATTCTTTTAGATATTTTATTTCCTAGAACCAAGCAAGCCTGGCACAGGTGAGTGATAAGTACTTTACAGTAAATATACAGTTGTAATAGTTTGGATTGGATTGGTATGCACTTTGTTTTGATTTACAGTATTGTTTCAGAGAAATGCAATGCTTTGTAAATACAGTACAAAGTCTTGAAGGGGCTTTTCAGTAAAATACAAGGTTAGTTACTTTTACAGGTAAGTAAAAGTGCTTTTGTTAAATAGTACAATTTTTAAAGAATTTTTTTAGGTTTTCAAACTCCACACTTAAAAACTTTTCCAAGAAAACAGTCAATGTTATCCTATGGAGGAAAATAGTGTTATCGGTTTTAGGGTAAGTATTCAGTAGTGGGAGTTGAGGTTCTGGGGGTAGACTCAGGGGTCACCCAGGGTCAGGGATGCACTCTGGTTACACCCTCAGCAGCACTAGGGCGGCCTGGTGCATAGTGCTGAGGCCCAATGTTATCCAAAGGGGAATTGGGGGCCTCCAGTTGGTGGCTTCTGACGAGCAGGCCACTTGGCTGTGGGAGCTAAGCTCCTAGACTTCAGCTCAGGGCAAATGGGGAAACAAAGTAGCTCAAAGGTGCACCCTTAGCAGCACTAGAGCGGCCGGGTTCAGGGGGCTGTTTCGACATCTGGCGCCCTGTTGTTTGCAATGGGGAACCTTCGGTTTGCAAAGGCACTGCAGGCTTGGGGACGAAGGTCTCCTGGGTGCGACCACCACTTCGAGAGGTAAGTTGGGATGCTGGGGGTCTGTTAGGCACCAATGGTTTGGCCACCCAAGGCCGTGGGGCATTGGATGCAGGGGTGCCTTTTAGGGTCCAACTTTTTGGATCTTTTTACCAGCTCCTGGTCTCAGTTAGGGGGACCTTCTGGTTTGAGGCTGCAGGCGTCGGCTGGAGGTTTGAGGCAGGTCAGGGGTTGCCAGATCTCCAGTCAGGATTGCTAGGGGAACCTCCTTGTGGTGTTTGCCCACTCGATCTCGGGCCGTGGACGGCGGGTGCAGAGTGGTGCAGTTTTGAGGTGTCCGGCCAGAGGTTGGAGATGAACAAATCCTGTGCTCACGGGAGACAGTCTATGTGGTTGAAGGCAGGCAGCTCCTCCAGAGTTTTCGGAATGCTGGCTGCAGGACACACTGGGATTTCGCAGGAGCAGGTTCGAGGTGGAGACAGGCCGGTAGGGCTGGGGCCAAGTCAGTGGGTGTCTTCCTATTGTTAGTTTTGGCATGGCTGTTTGGTCCTACTTCTTTTCTTGTAGTTTCTTTTGGTCTGAGGAAGTAAGGTTAAGGGCGTGCCCCTAAATACTAGATTTAGGGGCGTTACAGGTAGGTGTAAAGGTTGGGACCAATGGGTCAGTACACCCCCTATTATACAACCCACCAGTTGAAGGGGGGCATAATCCTTTCCCTGTTTGGCTGAATCCCCCCATATGTGGGATGGTGGGGACTGAGAGTTGTGCTTCACCTTGCCTCCCCCACCTGAGGGTTGGAGTTGGCAGAGGTGGGCACACCTCTCTTCCTCACTTGTTTTTCTCGCCGGACCTCCCGCCCAAAATGGTGGTCAGAACCAGTTGGGACCAGTTGCTGAAAGCAGCAGGTGGCCTGGGGAATCTCAAAAAGGCAGCAAGCCTTTGAAGCTTCCACTACGTAGACCCTGCTCATCCTGGGGGAGGAGGCTTGGCACCTCATCCCAGAATGTGCATTGTTTCAGGCCCCCGAGAGCAGCAGGTTCTCTACCCAGGGGTCCAGAAACATGTCTGGTGGTGGCAGCTGAAAGGGGGCATCTCTAAGATACCCTCTATGCATTTTCCATTAAATCCCACACTGGCATCAGTGTTAGTTTAATGTGCTGCGATGTTTGATACCAACCTTCTCAGATTTCAGTGCAGCCATCATGGTGCTGTGGAGTTCGTAATGACAAACTCCCAGCACCATATACCCTTAATGGCAGTACTGCACTTACAATGTCTAAGAATGGACTTAGACACTGTAGGGGTACAGGGCTCGTGCTCCTGTACCCTCACCACTGGTATAGGGGACCCAGCTAGAGGGATAACTGATCTATGCCAGGGCAGTGAGTTGTAGGCAAGGCACAGTGTGCCATGTTGGCTCTTCACTTTGCTCTGCACCAAGACATGCAACCTACAAAGGCAGTGTGGTAGTGTAATGGTAGAGAGCCTCTAAGGGTGGCACCATATGTTCTGCAGGCCTTAGAGGGTTACCCTGGTCACAGTGTCCTGGGTACCTGTGGTACCATTCGACATGGGGCTGACCTGTGGCCAGAGATGCCAATTGGGTACAGTTTTAGGGACGGAACATGTTCCAGGAGTGGCCAATATTCTTGCAGATTCCCTAAGCAGGGCAAGCTCTGTCAGCCATGAGTGGGGACTGCACCAACCAACGTTGTACTGCCTATTTCAGTTGTGGGACAAACCAAGTTTGGATTTATTTGTGACCATCCAGACCACAAATGCCAGTACTTCACCTGCTAGCTACGCCAACGAGGATCATGGGGGAATGCATTTTTGATCAGTTGGTCAAAGATATATGCATACACTCTTCCTCCGATTTCGTTAATTCCAAGGGTGCTCCAGAAAATGAAGAAAGAACCTTGTCGGCTATTGCTCATAGCTCCCAGGTGGCCTCGCCAGTTCTCATTCACGGAGCTTCTCCATCTCTTGGAGTACGAACCCATTCAGTTACAACCCATACCAAACCTGTTGACGACAAATCACGGCCAGGTCCGTCATTCAGATCCGACATCTCTTCGATTGTCGGCTTGGCTCCTGAACACTATGAGTTTTTCGGTTTAGTCATCCTGGCTGACTGTCGGGAAGTCCTTGCTAATGCTAGAGCACAGGCCACCGGTAAACACAGAAGCTCAAATGGAAAGGATTCTGTCACTGGTGAACAAGCTCTAAAGTGCATCCTATCCATCAGAGCTGTTACTTCCTTTTTTTTCTCCAGTTGGCAAAATCTGGTCTTTCTCATTTGTTCATAAAGGTCTACCTTGTCACAATATCCATATTTCAATGGTATATTGGTTCACATTCGCTTTGCTCTTCAAGAATCATGAAGCAATTTTCTAATGGGACTGTTTAGGATGTTCCCACCAATAAAGCGGCCACCTCCACTTGGCATCTCAACATTGTGCTTGCTCAACTTATGAAAGGACCATTTGAGCCTATTCATAGAGCAGAGCAATAAATGTATCACATGGAAAACTTCCCTACTGCTGGCTCCTATACCAGCTAGATGAGTAAGCAATATACAAGCTTTCACTATTCATCACACTTTTCTTCAATTTACAAGGGACTCTGCAATACTTCGCACTAATCCAACTTTCATCCCTATGGTCCTATTGGATTTTCATTTAAATGAACCAGTCGTCTTAAAAACTTTTTTACCAAATCCGCAAACACCAGCGGAAAGATCATTACACTCCTTGGATCTCAAGAGATGTATTAAATTCTGTCTGCAGAAAACCCCCAGCCTCCGCAAAGCACACCAGCTACTTGTGGCATATGGAAATGTCAGGAAAGGATATCCTGTTACTAAACAGACTATAGCCTGAAGTATATCAACAGCCATACAGTTATGCCATCAGCAAGCAGCCAAACCACTGTCTTCAATAGCGAAAGCCCACTCAACGAGAGCCATCTTCAACAGCCCTCTTTGCCGGTGTGCCCATACAACAGATTTTCAGAGGGGCAACCTGGTCCAGCAGGTATACGTTTACATGGCATTATTGTCTGGAAGCCGTAAGCAATGCCTACTTTCCTATATGCTTTTAATATACTTAATAGGTTGCTCACAATAGAGTTAGGATTTTGTGTATAGATGATTATATATTCCAACACAGTCCAGCTGAACGAGAAATGAAACTCACTGGTGCCGTGGCCTCAATGCAAAATAGACGTGTTTATTTACAGCAAATGGGTACCCCTAAGCGTTTCGGAGTTCCCTCACTCCTTGTTCATGGGTAAAGTTTACAAGTGTAGTGAAAACATTTAAAGGTACAGTGTTCGTTTCCTGTTTGTCATAATAGGCATAGTAGAAATAAGGTCGCAATCCATTTTCAGGATAAGAAACATTTATCAAGTGCTCACTTGAGCTTTATTCAGCATGTGCAACATTGTTAGTTATGGACTGATTAGCCCGAATGCAGTGTTAACCCACTTGGGTAAAATTGAACATGATTCATTTTATTAATATTTTTTATGATTATTTGTCCTATAAATTTATGTGTAATTACTCTTCTTGCATGGAATTGTGATCCAATAATGAGTGGACTAAAGGCTGCATGAAAATGAGCTATGTAGTAATTTTACTATGTTCACTACGTTATGACAAACAGCCTGATTGTAATGCTAACCCAATTGAATACGATTTGATTTTGTTTTATTTTATTTTCCAAAGGTTTATCATACAATTTAAAATATGTATACCTCTCGTATGGAATAAATGTACAAATTAACTCAATGTGCCATCAGATCGCGCTATGTAGTATTTCTACTATGCCTATTATGACAAACAGGAAACGAACACTGTACCTTTAAATGTTTTCACTACACTTGTAAACTTTACCTGTGAACAAGGAGTGAGGGAACTCCGAAACGTAGGGTCACCCGTTTGCTGTAAATAAACTCTTCTATTTTGCATCGAGGCCACGGCACCAGTGAGTTTCATTTCTCGTTCAGCTGGACTGTGTTGGAGTATTTCGGAGTGGCGTCCCGGCCGTGCTACCCGCCGTTGAAAGTGGCTTGGGTCTTGCCAAAGTGTACATTGGGAGATGATTACCAAAAGAAACGACTGCACACAGGTTTATTAATCGGTTAAATCAAATGTATATTAGTGGTTGAGTCAGAGACAGAAGCTAATTGCACCAGTGGAACTATGTCGACACAAAGCATCAAAAGAAGGTAGTAACCGAAACGCGTCATGCAATGTGTTGAATAAATGGAGTTCAAACTTACCTTTGTGCCGCCTCTTCTACTTGCCAGGAAGGAGAATGCTTCGGAATACATTGCGTGAAATTTATTGTAAGAAAAGAGAGGAACCCCTTGAGTTAGTTAAGGGAAGTGGGGTGTTGGACCCAGAAATTAGACTTGTTCCCTTGAGACATATACAGGATAAGCTAAAACTTAGCTTTAAAGCAACCAACGATAGAATCATGAACTAATACGATTCTAAAGATAAGGTACACATCAATTTATTAAAGTAACAGAAATAAAAACAGTTTATCCAGTATTATGGGTATCTTTCATAGATTCACATGCCTGAATCATTCCCCGTCGTCGGGGTGGGAGTCCCCGGTAAATAATAATAGTAATGTCACATAGACATATACTTAGTACTAGGCCATAGGCCTCACATTAGTAGCCTATCTAGGTCCTTATGTAAAAAGGACCAAACTTTGGCCAGGAGCCAATCAGCTACTATCACCCTCCTCACCTTCCTGGAAGGAGCCCTAGTCCCTCAGATTTTCTACCGCACGTCGTGCTAAGGGAGTCTCCACTGAGCTCTGCTTAGGTTTTTTCCCATATCTTTGGATTTATCCTATTTTCTCCTTCAATTTCAACTTTGAAAGGAGTATTGGTATTTATTATGTCTACTACTCCTAAAAAAGAGCTTTTTAGACCCTGTGCCTCTTGTAGCAAAATGAGGTTACATATAGAGGACAAGCATGAAGACTGCCTGTATTGCCTCTATCCTCAGCATTCTGCCAAGGAATGTAAGATTTGTCGCACTCTCCCGGTCAAGACATTGAAGGACAGGGAAGGGCGACTGCTTCTGTGGCTCCAGAGACTGAAGGACAAAGAGCAGCTAGTCTCCTCAGGTGAGAGCGAGTGTTCCTTCAGGAGCTTCCACTCCTCTCCTAAAAGGCCTCGACAGACATCCCCAGGTCAGTCTGCTGCGCCTCCTCACAAGAAGCCAAAGTCCATGGTCATCCTAAGGTCAAACCTTCTCTTCAGATGGCCTGCCTGTGAATGTCGACAGTCTCCATTTCGACATCCACGGCGTCTACTTTCTCCATGGCATCGACGGCTACAACATCGTCGACGATGGGTAGGTCAATACCTTCTGTCATTCCTGTCACAAAACCGTCGACGACGCTTCTGTTGACGCTCCCGTCGACGTCTGCTTCATCGTCGACGAAGGCGAAGTTTCCAGCGTCAACGAAAATCCCATCGTCGTCGACGAAGACTACATCGTCGACGAGGACACCGTCGACGAGGACACCGTCGACGTCGACTCCATCATCGACGAGCCCGTCGACGTCGAGACCGTCGACGAAGACTACCTCGTCGACGAAGACTACATCGTCGACGAGGACACCGTTTACGAGGACACCGTCGACCTCGACCTCTACAGTGTCGCCGCCGCCGTCGACGAAGACGTCGTCGTCGTCGACGAGAACATAAATGACGACGATACAGTCGAGGATGAAAACGCCTGATAAATCTTACAAATCAGTAGACGCTCCACCGTAGACGGACACCGCGTCAATGGATCTACAAGCTAAAGGCTATCCTTCATTAAAGTATACATATACACATTTTAAAATGTCATCATGCCGGGTGACACCAGAGATGACCTCACCTAGCAAGGTCCAACAGCTGCTGCCAACGCAGTTTCTAGAAACAGAAGATCCTGAGATGGAGACCATGTTTCCCATAGCGTCCAGTCCATCTCATCTTAACATAAAAGTTCATGAGAGTTCGGACTGTGAGGATTTAGAGGAGGTTACAATTCAAGAGGAAGTTCAACAGCATACCACTGTCCTGCCTATGGTGTGCCTTCCAGCGTCAGTTGTCTCTGACCTCCAGTTTCTAATTGCGGACTATAAACAAAGATTCCCATCACCTTCTCCTGCATCAGGAGTACAGGCGCAACAGGAAGGGCCAACTCCTCAACATCGACAGCGGCCACCTCCGCTGGTTGTGCGTCAGGAACAAGAGAAATTACCTCCTCAAATTTCTTCGGACGAGGATGAATATGAAGAAGAAATGAGAGGTGACGCAGCCCAAGAGGAGGGAGGTGAAATACATGATGATGACGATGATTCTGAGGATAACGCCAACGCGGATTCAGCATCACTAGACCAAGTACAGGATGATTCACCCCCTGAAGATTTAGGGGGATTCCATAATATCATAGGGAGAGCGGCTGCAAGGTTCAACATCCAAATAGCATCGGAAACACAGGACTGTTTCCTTCATGATTTTAAGGAACCCTTCAAGAGATCTGCTCGCTCCATTCCAGTAATCGATTATATATGGGAGCAAGGACTTAAAATAATGAAAAATCCTTCCTCTCTTATTCCAGTGCCGGCTAGACTTGAAAGGAAGTACAAAGCCCCAGACACTGCCCCCGCATGTTTAACTGGCCAAACTAAACCTGACTCGGTTATATCACAGGCCGCTCAACAGAAGCCCAGCAACCCGTCAGCGGCAATAACAGCGCCTCCTGATAAAGAGGGGAGAAAACTTGATGCCATTGGCAAAAGATTTTCCTCCATGTCCGCCCTATCAGTCAGGGCTGCAAATTCTCTGGCATTACTAGGTCGCTACAATCGACAGATATGGGCAGATATAGCCCCATATCTAGGAGCGATCCCAGAAGACCAGAAAGAAGAGGTTAAGAAGATTTTGCTGGAGGGCGAACGCTCTGCCTCAGAGATGATCGATGTGGCCTTGGATATCGCTTCCACAGGTTTTCGTCAATTGGCAGGAGCAGCGGTTTTGAGACGCCAGGGCTGGCTTAAAGCCACAGCATTCCGGCCTGAAGTGCAAGCCAAAGTTCTAGACATGCCATTTGATGGAGAACTGCTCTTCGGTGAACATATCGATGACATGCTGCAGGGTATTAAGAAGGATACCGACACGGCGAAAGCCCTAGGCACCCTGCAATACAAAACTAATTCCTTTCGAGGATCCAGAGGTAGAGGGCAACAGAATCCACTTATAACTCTTCCCAGCAGTACAAGCCTCAATATCAGCAGAGGCATCAACAAGGACGATCCTCATACAACAAGTTGTCCTTTCGAGGGAAAGGAGGAAAGAAAGATAATTACAGACGCCAATGACTGCTTTCTCCGGCAGGCCTCCACCTCTTCTCCACAATTCGTAGTTGGAGGAAAAATTACCAACTTCCTTCACAATTGGAAGTAAATTACAACAGATCGTTGGGTGTTGCAGTTAGTTCGCTTCGGACACACTTTGGAGTTTGTGGAGCATCCTCCTCCGAACCCACCATGTCCTATGCAGCACAAGAATCTAAACCTACTTCAACAGGAGCTCTCTCTAATGCTCCAGAAAAGAGCAGTGGAAAGAGTTCCTCGAGGTCAGAAGGGGAGAGGATTCTATTCCCTATTCTTCCTGATCAGAAAAAAGGAGAAGAAGCAGTGGAGACCAATACTGGATGTGAGAAACCTAAACAAATACCTCAAGAAGCAGTCCTTCCGTATGGTTACCCTCCAGCAGGTATTACACCTACTCAATTCAAAAGACTATATGGTATCCTTAGACCTCCAGGATGCCTATTTTCATATCCTCATTCACAAGAGTCATCGGCAATTCCTGAGGTTTGCAGTGGCAGGCAGACACTACCAGTTCAGAGTTTTACCATTCGGCCTGAAGTCAGCTCCACGCATCTTCACAAAGTGTCTGTCTCCGGTAGTGGCATACCTTCGCCAGCATCATCACCAAGTCTTTCCCTACCTAGACGACTGGCTCGTCAAAGCTCCTACTCGGACAGGCCTAGCCAGGTCCTCTTCGGCCTGCCATCATCTCTTCGAGAATCTGGGCCTCTAACTCCAACAGGAAAAGTCAACTCTCCAACCGTCACAGCGTCTCAATTTCCTGGGAGCAAGGTTGGATACACAACAGGAGAAAGCCTTCCCTTCCAGAGAACAGCAGGTCAAGCTGAAGACCCTGGCCGTCCACATTCAGACCAAAAAGAGAGTCAAGGTTCGACTATTCAAGTCGTTGCTAGGAATGATGTCTTCCAACATCTTTCTCATTCCTCACTGTCGCCTCCACATGCGGCCTCTACAGGAAGCCTTAATAAATCAGTGGATCCAAAGTACAGGATCTTTCGACGACTGGATCAAGATCACTCAGGTCATGAAGAAAGCTCTGAGATGGTGGCTTCTGGGCGACAACTTAAACAAGGGTCTCCCTTTTCTACTCCCAGTCTCTCCTCATGTGATAACCACAGACGCTTCACTGGAAGGATGGGGGGGCGTTCCTTCAAGAACTGCAAGTGAACGGTCAGTGGTCAGTGGCAGAAAAACAACTCCACATCAATCTGCTAGAGTTACGAGCAGTGCGCTTGGCACTTCAAGCATTTCTACCCCGAATCAGGAACTCCCCAGTGCTTGTGAGGACGGACAACACCACCACAATGCACTACCTGAACAAACAGGGGGGTACTCGATCCAGGACGTTGTCTCGAGAATCTCAGCAAATTTGGATCTGGCTGCTACAACACAACATTTCTCTGCGGGCAGAGTATGTCCCAGGAGTAGACAACACCCTGGCAGACTCGCTAAGCAGGCAGCGCTCCATTTGCCACGAGTGGGAGCTCGACCAGAAGACGCTCGACTCAGTGTTCTCCCGTTGGGGCAAGCCTCACCTGGATCTCTTTACGGCGGAAGTGAACGCGAAATGCCAACATTACGCAAGCTGGCTTCCCCAGAAAAGGTCCCTAGGGAATGCCTTTTCGATGACATGGTGCAACGTCTTTGCTGACGCTTTTCCACCGTTTCCCCTGATCCCCAGGGTTCTCCGGAAACTGAAGGCAGAGACTTGTACCATGATCCTGATAGCCCCAGCGTGGCCGCACCAGCACTGGTATACAGAACTACACCTTCTATCGCTGGAACCTCCAATTCTATTCAGGACATGCCCACATCTCCTCACAATGAACCAGGGACAAGTCCAGCATCCGGATCCAACATCTCTAAAATTATTGGCTTGGCTCCTGAGTTCAGAGAGTTCCAGGATTTAGATATTCCACAGGAATGCAGGGTCGTCTTAGCCCGGGCCCGGGCTGAAAGTACTAATAAGACGTATTCTCTCAAGTGGAAGAGGTTCTGTTTGTGGTGTAGAGCTCAGAAATGACATCCGTTCACTTCTACTCCAGCACAAATTCTGCCCTATTTGCTCCACCTAGCCAATTCAGGGCTGGCACACCCTTCAATAAAAGTCCACCTAGCGGCCATGTCCAGGTTCAGACGATCTTCGTGTGGAGCTTCACTATGGACCAACAGACTAATCAAACAGTTTCTGATGGGATTATTCAGAACTTTCCCTCCAGTTAGAGCGTCTCCACCTACATGGCAACTAAATGTGGTACTAGCTCAACTAATGAAACACCCGTTTGAGCCAATCCACAGAACAGATCTAAAATATTTGTCATGGAAAAGAGCGCTATTACTGGTGCTCACGTCAGCAAGGAGAGTGAGCGAACTGCAGGCTTTTTCTGTGCAAGACCCCTTCATCCAGTTCAAGAACGACAGGGTCATTCTACGGACTAACCCTAAGTTTATACCGAAGGTTCCGTCCTCTTTCCATCTCAACGAACCTATTGTCCTAAGATCTTTCTTCCCGAATCCATCATCTGCGGCTGAACGATCTCTACACTCATTGGACCTCAAATGATGTCTCAAATTCTACATACACAGGACGGAGCAATTTAGGAAGTCCAACCAATTGTTTGTTGCATTTAGCAGGCCCAGAAAAGGCCTAGCATTGACAAAACAGAGCATTTCCAGATGGATTTCAGCGGCCATCGCCTTCTGTCACCAACAGGCGGGCCATCCTCTGCCTTCAAAGGTTCGAGCACACTCCACTAGAGCGGTATCCACCTCCATGGCGCTCTTTGCTGGGGTACCCATTGTCGACATCTGCAGAGCGGCGACATGGAAGACACCACATACGTTCACCAAGCACTACTGCTTGGACTCTGAACTTATGAAGGATGCAGCAGTGGGACAGGCAGTCCTACGTCATCTATTTCATTAGTGGTGAGCCTTCTTCCTAACATCCCACCTTCCAGGTAATTTATCGCACATTTCTTATCAGGTTGTGAGTGTCAAGTAAACTGTGTGAATCTATGAAAGATACCCATAATACTGGATAAGAAATGCGTTACTTACCTATAACAGCAGTTATCCAGTATTGGTATCTTTCATAGATTCACATGCAACCCACCCGCCTCCCCTGGAAGGGCTCACCTTTACCCTCTCAGTAGGTACTACTTAGCACTGTGCTTACGAAAATCTGAGGGACTAGGGCTCCTTCCAGGAAGGTGAGGAGGGTGATAGTAGCTGATTGGCTCCTGGCCAAAGTTTGGTCCTTTTTACATAAGGACCTAGATAGGCTACTAATGTGAGGCCTCTGGCCTAGTACTAAGTATATGTCTATGTGACATTACTATTATTATTTACCGGGGACTCCCACCCCGACGACGAGGAATGATTCAGGCATGTGAATCTATGAAAGATACCAATACTGGATAACTGCTGTTACAGGTAACGCATTTCTTACATTTATACATCATACAATTACGAAGAAACAATACAAATTTCAACTAATAATACAATCTATTGTGACCTGCACAATGCAACAGACAGACAGAAATTTGTTGTAAAACATAAAAAATTGTAAAATACAAGTGGTACATTCAATACTACAATGTCATCACTCCCTAGTTTTATGGCCACAAAGTTGTATATCAACAGGGGAGGAGAGGACTTGAATTGTACAGGAGTTTGGCTCCGACGCGTTTCGGTGGTTCTGAAGCAAATATGTTCCACCTTTATCAAGACTAAGGTTCGATGTCTGTCTTGTTTCAGGGTCGGTACAATTCCCCTACAATAGATATACATACAATTAATCTTCCATTTCCGCAAAAAAACAATCACAGTTATCATACTTGGTTGATACTCTACAATTGGATGATCCTTGGTTAGCTACTCATTCCTATTACAGGGAAAGTCTTACAACTAGCATAGTACATTCATCAGCTTCTATTTACTGTCATACTATATCTCTGTAATCTCCCACATGGTTTGCTGTTGCAAGAATAACCAAGTCTAAATTGCTAGGGATTAAACGGATAAGAACACAGTCACTATTTTTGATCACTGCTTGGATACAGTGTTACCTGGTCCCTGTGAGATTCTTTGGGACTAGCTAGGAAAACAATGAGTCCATTTAAGTTCTATATCCCTAATTGGGTATGATGCTGCAAAGATCCTTATCAGGTGCTGTTGGAATGTTACTGATATTTTCATGATTGTGCGAACCCCCTGTTCCTATTTAATGTGGGATTGGAGTGCATATGGGAGATATTGAGGCCGTTACACCCGTATATTAAAGCGGAAAGGCTCCTAGTACAACTTGCACTATTGGATAACCCTGATGCCATTATGATACGATTAATACAATTTCCATCTTACCGGTGTATTTCTGTGCGATGCGATAAGCTGATGGGTCTGTTCTCTACCACGTTTTTAAGAAGTAAAATAGGATAAATTCCTGTAAATACAGATGGTTATTATTAAAGGTGTCTGCAGGGATAAGAATTGTATGTACTATGTGTGGCACAAGTATAGTGTATTGAACGGGTCTATACTCCTAGGTTGTATAATACACTGTTTTATTACCATAAAGGGGGTTTAAAATCCTCACACTGGTCTAGAAAGGATGAGGGTGTCTCTTTACAGATATAGATAGAAAACAAAAAAATGATACCTGGATAATCTCTTCAGAATGTTGAATGATGGCACTTTATAGATTACAACGTTGTACAGATTAAAATGGTTCCTGGACCACCGACCAGCAAGTGTGGAACAATGCCTGCTGGGTAACGTAGTTCTACTAACGGGAACTCTGGTGCAATCCATGCCATGTTTTGTGGACACCCTCAACACTACTTCAGTGGTTGAGTCAGAGACAGAAGCTAATGGCACCAGTGGAACTATGTCGACACAAAGCATCAGTAGAAGGTAGTAACCGAAACGCGTCATGCAATGTGTTGAATAAATGGAGTTCAAACGTACCTTTGTGCCGCCTCTTCTACTTACCAGGAAGGAGAATGCTTCGCAATACATTGCGTGAAACCTATTACACGCGGGGCTGGCACCTCTCAGCGAGTGTCTGAAGGAAGGGTGATAATGGGGGTGACCCGGACCGCCGCACATATCCGAGGCCGCAGGACGACGCTGTCAAGAACAGTTCATACCACATGGAGGGGTTTCTTTACTTCATCGAGGTCCCCGAGCCTGCGAGCCAATGGTACTGTGAGGCATGAGAGTGAGGGAAATGAACTCTGTTTCCCAGAACAAGTGCCATGGCTTCAGTCAGCGAACATTGCTACTCGGCTGCACATTGGGACAATGTAGTGCAAGCCGAGCAAACGGACCACCGACCAGCAAGTGTGGAACAATGCCTGCTGTGTAACGTAGTTCTACTAACGGGAACTCTGTTGCAATCCATGCCATGTGTTGTGGACACCCTCAACACTACTTCAGTGGTTGAGTCAGAGACAGAAGCTAATGGCACCAGTGGAACTATGTCGACACAAAGCATCAGAAGAAGGTAGTAACCGAAACGCGTCATGCAATGTGTTGAATAAATGGAGTTCAAACCTACCTTTGTGCTGCCTCTTCTACTTACCAGGAAGGAGAATGCTTCGGAATACATTGCGTGAAACCCATTACACACGGGCCTGGCACCTCTCAGCGAGTGTCTGAAGGAAGGGTGATAATGGGGGTGACCCGGACCGCCGCACAAATCAGAGGCCGGAGTACGACGCTGTCAAGGACAGTTCATACCACATGGAGGGGTTTCTTTACTTCATCGAGGTCCCCGAGCCTTCGAGCCGATGGTACCGTGAGGCATGAGAGTGAGGGAAATGAACTCTGTTTCCCAGAACAAGTGCCATGGCTTCAGTCAGCGAACATTGTTACTCGGCTGCACGTTGGGACAATGTAGTGCAAGCAGAGCAAACGGACCACTGACCAGCAAGTGTGGAACAATGCCTGCTGGGTAACGTAGTTCTACTAACGGGAACTCTGGTGCAATCCGTGCCATGTTTTGCGGACACCCTCAACACTACTTCAGTGGTTGAGTCAGAGACAGAAGCTAATGGCACCAGTGGAACTATGTCGACACAAAGCATCAGAAGAAGGTAGTAAGCGAAACGCTTCTGCAATGTGTTGAATAATTGGAGTTCAAACGTACCTTTGTACCGCCTCTTCTACTTCCCAGGAAGGATAATGCTTCTGAATATATATATATATATATATATATATAAGTATAATTAAGTTCCACACCTCCTCCGAGGTTGCGGGGACTCCAGGACAGCGGTGCACCCCAGGGTTGGAGGTTGCCCTGTCATGTAATCACAGATTCCCAAAGCACAAAAATGCTGACGCACTCCACTCCAAAGAACGTATTACCACTTCATAGTTACGTTTGCAGAAAAATCAGGTTTATTTAGTTCATGATGTTAAGCATGGTATATCGAGCCAGATGGAAAAAAACACCCAACGCGTTTCGACGAAGAACTCGTCTTGCTCACTGGTAACACCCATGTCTCATGCAGTTCATTAAATAAAGTTCATACAAAGTGACAACACACAGAAAATGGGTAATCAACATAGGTGAAGGACTTCACATTGATTGCTATTGCAAGCAACGGCCATCTTAAAGAGGGGTTTTCTATAGATAACAACTATCGAATGCTATCTAGATTCTATAGTACACAAATAAGTTGTACATCATTGAAGTTCATGGCAACGAAATAACCGCCTACATAGTATCAGGCATCAAAACTTTAGCATTTAGATTATTGTGATTCACATAACCATCGTGAGGGTAAAGCAATTTAAATCAAGTGGGTACTGCCAAATACTTTTGCCACATGAATTGAAGCATTCAAAGGTTAAAGAAGCTGGTAATAACCTATGACATTATCCATGTTAGTAATAAACAATGGATAATTCGTGCTGTATCTTGCAGGGTCAACAGTTGAAATAAGCCATAAATAATCAAATCTTGTTGCATTGGTGTGGTACTAAATGCCCCAGTGGTAAAAAGTCAGTGTTCTATCCCAAGTGGGAAGTTAATAAGTGAAACACATTCCATCAAGGAATCACAGCAACAACGGCTAATAATACTGAATTAAATTGACCAACTGTTTGTAGTTTTACATTACGACATGGTGAAACCACATAGAAGAATAATTCCTAGTAATCCCAAGTGGGGAAATTTTCAATTCAACACAATGATACCCAATAACCGCGGGTCAATTAGACAGTTCATGGCAAATTGTCCAAATGCTGGTTGATCTTCACAATGTCATATCTTGATTGCTCTGTTGTGTGAACAAAACAAAAGAAAACCAACTCAATAAAAACTTTTCAAAAGGGGAAAAATATCTTACATTACGGCCCTAGCTTGCAACAGTTACAAATAAACAGACAGTGGTTAATAAAGTTACGTGAAGATTAAAAACGACAGTTAAGCCCAAATGCAGGAGGCTAATTCAAGATCACAATAAAAACAAAGTAAATCAGGACACTCAAGTTGTTAGTTCAGAAAAAGGAATGAACAACCAAACGTAATCTCAGCTCAAGTTATTCCCCCAAATGCCATGACAGTTCTTCCTCAGAGTTCAGCCCACCTGGAATCTTAGGCCCAGATGTAGGTAAAATAGATTTACCGATTTTTAATTACCGAATTCTACCGATTCGGTAATTAAAAATCGGTAAATCTAAGGGGTGGATATGTAGGAACATCCAGATGTTCCTTTTACCGAATCGGTAAATATCTGTATTTACCGATTCGGTAAATACCAACCGGTAATGCCCCATTCATTCCTATGGGCTTTGAAGCCAATAGGAATGAATGGGACATTACCGGTCAGTATTTACCGAATCGGTAAATATCGATTTTGACAAGGGTGCAGGGGGTGTCACTTTGACACCCTCTAGCACCCCCAAAAAAGATTCGGGGGCCATGTGGCAGGCATACCTGCCCTAAGGGCAGGTCTGCCTGTCATATGGCACAGGTGTGCATGCACACATGTGCATGCACACCGGAATCGGTATTTTACCATGAAGTTGGATTTCATGGTAAAATACCGATTCTGTAAGGCTTGTGGGACTCAGAAGAGTCCCACCTACATCTCATTGTTACCGAATCGGTAAAAATACTGATTCGGTATTTTACAGATTCGGTAAAGTTACCGATCGGTAAATTTACCGAATCTGTAAAATATGTGGCCCTACATACCATTTTGTGAATCTCGGTCGGTAACGGCCGAAAATACCGATTTTCGGCCGTTACCGACCGACCTACATCCGGCCCTAAGTATCTAAATCCACAATGTAATGGCTCTCCAACTGTAGAAGTTTCCGTATTCTGTCACCTCCTCTTTTCATTGGGGGGACACGGTCAATAACGAAAAACTTCAACAAATTGCGATTGCTTTTGTGCTGTTCTTCAAAATGTCTAGCAATCGGCGACAGTTGATCCTTGTTTTGGATTGCCCTCATGTGCTCAAGAATATGTTTCTTGGCAGGGAACATCGTGCTGCCCACGTATTTCTTCGCACATGGGCAGATCAAAACATATACACAGTAGTCTGACAAGGACGACAGATGTTTTTTAATAGTTCTATCCCTTTCTTCCACTGAAAAGTAGACCTTTTTCACATTAGTACTGAATTTGCAAGCCTTGCAGGCCATACAGCTGAAGAAACCCTCTATATCGGATTTTTTATTCTTCAGAGAGCTAACCTCATTCCTGCTGAGTTTGTCCTTCAAGGAACTTGCTTTACGGTATGAAACATCCGGATTGCAACTTAATGCATCATCAAGGGTAGATTCTGTACCAAGTACTTTCCAGTGTTTCCTTAAGCTCTTTTGTACTTGCCAAGATTTAGAGTGATAGGTGGCTACAAATCTGATCTTATTGCCATCCAAGTCGAGTGGTTTATCTTTGGGTACTAATAGTTCTGCCTGGCTAAAGGAACTGGCTTTTACATATGCTGCCTTGATGATATTGGCATTATAGCCTCTCTCAATGGAGCGTTCAGTCATACATTCGCCCTCAGCTATGAAATCCTGTTCAGAGCTACAATTTCTCCGGGCCCGGAGGAATTCACCAAATGGTATCCTCCGAATAAGAGATTTCGGATGGCCACTGTCTGCGTGTAACAGGGTGTTACCAGCAGTTTCTTTCCTGAAAAGCTTGGTAACAAGTTTCTTATTTGACACCTGGACAGTCAGATCTAAAAATTCCATCGTGCTGTCACTCATTTTCCCTTCTAGGCTTAGGTTCAGAGTATTCTGATTGAGTGTTTGGATGAATTGTACTGCCAGTGTGCATGGACCGTCCCAGATGATAAACAGGTCATCAATGTATTGCAGCCAAAGTATCACATGGCTGCGATACAGATCTTGAGTCCGGGCAACTTGCTGCTCCCAGCTTGCCATAAACAAATTGGCAAAGCTGGGAGCAAAACCAGTTCCCATGGCAGTCCCTTGTCGTTGCCTAAAGTAGGTGTCATGGAAAATGAAAAAATTATTTTCCAGACAGAACAGCATCATCTGGAGTAACATCTCAGTATGGTTTAGAAATGAGATTGAATGGGCCTTCAGAAATTGACGACATGCTTGGATACCGTCAGCATGTCTAATTGATGTATATAGGCTACATACATCTAAAGAGATCAGCAGATAACCATCTTTCCAGTCTACATTTTTGATTTTAGTAATGAAGTCTCTACTGTCTTTCAAATAAGACGGAAGTTTCTCTACAAAGGGACGCAAGAAGTGGTCTATATATTTAGATGTTTTCTCTAATAACGATCCCATAGAGGAAACAATAGGTCTCTCTGGGGGCTCCACTGCGTTTTTGTGCAATTTGGGCAAGAGATATAAAATTGCCACTTTAGGATTGCGATTGAGTAGACAAGAATATTCATTCCACTCTAAGATCCCCTCTGCATGCCAGTTTTTCAACATCTCATGGTACACTTTGTTAGAGCTTTCAATTTTATCCAATGTAGTAATCTCATAGCAATCTGTACAGTTCAGTTGACGCATCCCCTCCTGTATATATTTAACAGTGTCCAAAACAACAACATTCCCCCCTTTATCCGACTGGCAGATTACAATTGAGGGATCACATTCTAGTGTACGTATTGCTAAACGTTCAGATTTGCTAAGGTTGTCATTAGACCAATGGTTCTTTTTAGCCAATTTCTTTAAGTCATTTATCACAAGATTCTCAAAGGTATCAATGCCACACAATGATAATGTGGGGTTAAAGTTAGATTTAGGTTTGCAAGTGTTGATGGTATTAAGGTTAGTATTGAAAGCCAAGGATACTGCATTGATAGTTCCATCCTCCAGGACTTCATTCTCCAATTGTTTCAAAACAATGAGAGTTTCAATCTCTCCTATAGTTTCAGTAGCTGGCGGCACCACTGCAGTATTTTTGACAGTGCCCTTAACTTTAAGTTTGTGCCACTTATGGAGTCTTAGTTTTCTGGTGAATTTGAACAAATCAATGCGTTCTTGGGAGTAACAGAAGTTAGAGGTAGGGCAAAAAGAAAGACCATAATGCAAAACATTATATTCCATATTAGATAGTGAACGGGAAGACAAATTTGCCACATTCTTTAGGTTCAGGTTCATTTTCCTAGTTTTCTTTGACCCTGTGTTTCCACTCCCATTGGGGTTGCATTCATTTTGCTTCCTCCCTCCTCTCCTGGTTTGTTTTTGGATTGTATGGCCTCTCCTCCATCGTTTCGTTTTCCTCTCCCTCTTCCGCGGAAACCTCTGCCCTTCCCTCTGCCTCGATCTATCTGCCAGTTCTGCTGTTGAGCAATATGATTCATCATGCGAAATTCCACCCAAAAATTTGACGATTTTGGAGGATTTTGTACTCCAACTGGCGTTGTGCCATCCTCTGAAATATCACTTTCACTTACTTCACCATCCACATCATTGCCTGCTTGTACCATATCCAGATTAGCCTGAATACCTTTCCGTTTCATGTTATCATATTTGCGGCTAAAGGTAAAGATACGGCCAGCCTGATAGTCAATCTTGTCTCGTGTAAACTTCCTTTCTTTTTTAGCTGCAATCTCATCTTCATGCTTGCAGATCCGTTTGGTTATTTCTACCATCTTCTTACTGAAATTCTCAGCTGTTTCTTCCTTCTCTATTTCATCCTTGAGTTCTGCAATTTGTTTAAGTAGCGCAAGTCTGTCTTTCCAAGCATGTTTAATCAATATTGAAATCCTTCTGTTTGAACAGTCCATGAGGTTCCCAGCCCATTCTTCAGCCAATTCAACATCAGGTTCCTCATGTGAGGGGGAAATCAAGATCCTTAGACCCCTAAGGAACGCTCTTCTCTTCTTGATATTTTTCTAATGTTATTGCTTCCCACCAACGGGACCCCTCTTTGCGGATCAATTTCTCAAATGTTTTATACTTGTTCACAGTAGTATTCAAAATTGTTGACTGTTCTTTGTTCACACAACAGACTGCTTACCAGGCTGAGTGAGGATGGTGTCGGAGGGAAAGCGCTGGACTGGATTGCGTCCTACTTGAGCAACCGGACGTTTCAGATCTCGTCCTCGCAAGCTCAGTCAGACACCTTTTTCTCACCCCATGGCGTGCCTCAGGGCTCAATTCTGAGTCCGCTATTTTTTAACCTGTATCTCTGCCCTCTCGCCGATCTAGCAGAGCGTGTAGGTCTAGAACTCATGACCTATGCGGATGATTCGCAGATTATTTTTTCTCTTACCAACTCAAAGCCTTCATCCCCCTCTGCGCTGAAATTAGGCCTTCACGAAGTCTTCAGCTGGATGTCAACGAACCAGCTGAAGCTCAATGGGGAGAAGACGGAGATCCTTCTCCTAGGTAAAAAGAGAGATCTGTGGCAGGATACCCATTGGCCGCCATCCTTGGGTGCTTTTCCTAGCCCGGCTACCCAGGTCAGAAACTTAGGGGTGTGCATCGATGATTCTTTATCGATGAAACAGCAGGTCAATAAAGCGGCTGGTACGTGCTTCACTATCCTCAAATGGCTGCGGAAGATCATCTGGATGCTGCCTGTGGATACCCAGAAGACCGTAGTCAATGCACTGATTACATCTAGGCTTGACTACGGTAACATCTTATATCTGGGTTCCAATTTAGCTGTGATTAGGCGGCTTCAACTTGTCCAGAACTCCGCAGCCAGGCTGCTGTGTAAGATCCCTAGGACAGCAAGGATCTCGAAGCACCTTAAGGACCTGCACTGGCTCAGAGTTGAGAACCGGGTCCGGTTCAAAGCGTTGACTTACATGTTTAAGATCAAGGCAGGGACCGCACCAAAGTACCTGCAAAAACTGGTTGGGCCCTACGTTCCTGCACGCAACCTCCGTTCTTTAAATGGAGCAAATTTTTGGTTCCTAGATTTAAACTGGCCCGAGTGGGGGGAAAGTCCTTTTCCCATCTGGGACCAGTCCTTTGGAACTCCCTTCCCTTAGCCTTACGTAAGGAGGAAAACCTCGCCAGTTTTAAGAAAAACGTTAAAACTTGGCTCTTTAATAAATAATTGTGGTCTTGACCGGGTTGCTTTCTGTGTTTTCGGCCTCTCAGTCCTGGCGCCGGGAAACCCTTTGTGGGTATCTGTGCGCATTATAAGTGCAAAAAAAAAAAATAATAATAATAATAGACGCCTGCTTGTTTTGTTGTAAAAACATAGACTGCGCTCTCAGCCTCCTGCGTGACTCAATTTCATCATCCATCCTGCTTGATATTTCAGGTGCCCTGCACCTATTATCCATGCATAATTATTTTTATTTGTTATCCAGATGTTCAAGCACGAATATCGTAAAATTTCTGATTTTTGTGATAAAGTTGGAGGTCCCCGCTGCCACGTACCAGTTAAACAGTGAACCGGAAAGTGGGCAGGGAAAGGTCGTGCTGCCGTTCACTGCGCTTCACAATAGATTGAATGATGCGTGTAATTCAAAAACAGTACCGCAAGTTCATTACAGCCGGCAAAGGAGAGAAACAAAGTATCATCTGGAACTCACCCTGCGGGAACCAAGGGACGTCACTTGTTGCATGCGCATAGTAGTCAGCGCTTCGTTTCTTCAATTCTTCCGTCGCCACAGGTTTCAGGTTAGAGTTCGAATCCCGCCAAACTGTTTTGCTCGCAGTCACCGTTGCTAGGAACACAGCAACAAACACGGCGCTCGGCAGTGCGGTCAACCGGCTTACTTGACAATTAAGTTCCACACCTCCTCCGAGGTTGCCGGGACTCCAGGACAGCGGTGCACCCCAGGGTCGGAGGTTGCCCTGTCACGTAATCACAGATTCCCAAAGCACAAAAATGCTGGCGCACTCCACTCCAAAGAACGTAATTACCACTTCATGGTTAAGTTTGCAGAAAAATCGGGTTCATTTAGTTCATGATGTTAAGCATGGTATATCGAGCCAGATGGAAAAAAAACACCCAACGCGTTTCGACGAAGAGCTCGTCTTGCTCACGGGTAACACCCATGTCTCATGCAGTTCATTAAATAAAGTTCATACAAAGTGACAACACACAGAAAATGGGTAATCAACATAGGTGACGGACTTCACATTGATTGCTATTGCAAGCAGCGGCCATCTTAAAGAGGGGTTTTCTATAGATAACAACTATCGAATGCTATCTAGATTCTATAGTACACAAATAAGTTGTACATCTTTGAAGTTCATGGCAACGAAATAACCGCCTACATAGTATCAGGCATCAAAACTTTAGCATTTAGATTATTGTGATTCACATAACCATCGGTAGGGTAAAGCAATTTAAATCGAGTGGGTACTGCCAAATACTTTTGCCACGTGAATTGAAGCATTCAAAGGTAAAAGAAGCTGGTAATAACCTATGACATTATCAAATTCAAATTTATTTATTATGTTTTGGCTCTCAAAAGAGGGCCACATAAACATGTACATAAAACACAACACAATAGAATACAAGAATTGTAAAAACATACTATACAAATCGAGATAGGTGCACTGCAAACCATCAGTCCCACAAGCCCAGGCCAGGACCACCTTCCAGAAGATTAATAAATAGCTAAAAATCCTTTAAAAAAGTTAAAAACATAGGCACAGAACATTTCATTTGGTGGGCAATAAAGTGCATGAAGAAAGTCTTGAAAAGTGACGATGCTGAGGCGTAGACAGATTACTTTAAGCCATCGGTTGCGCAAGCTACGTAACATAGGACAGATCAAAAGTACATGCATACAGTCCTGGTTATTCAATTTACATAAATTGCACAACGGCGAGGTGCCATACCATTTGGACAGCAGCACATTAAGAGGGATTAAGTCATACCGTAATAAAAACCAGAACCTGCGTATGCCATGTGGTAAATTCCACAGGGCGTATGGTTGGGGCTGTTTCAACCTATAGGAGGAGATTAACGACTCCACGTTCCTTTTGTCACCAACTGTTTTTTTATCGGTTAAGAAACAGTACTCCCATGAAGCCTCCTTAAGGACCTGTTTTAACTGCGTGGGAGTGTAGGAGAACAGTGCACTTTCCTCCAGCCCCAAAATTTTCACCGCCCTTCTGAAATTGGCAACGAGTTTGGAGAACTCCTTGAAATTGCCCAAAAGTTCTTTTTTGAGCAAAGCTCGCAAGGTTCCTTCTCTCGCTCTAGCCAGACTGGCTACCCACCTTATTAAGGCGCATAGACCCTGCACCCAGGCACTCCTGAGTCCAAAATCCAGCCTACAGGCGGCCAGCGAACAGGCATTATTGAGAGTCGAGAGGGATCTAAGGAGTTTTCCCTCAGTCTTGTTGCAAAAGTCCCAATATTTTAACTCAATTATTTCTATACCATACAAAATGGTTGCGGGGATTTTAGCTCTAAATACTTCCAAGAGACTAGAAAAATGTCTTCTCCCCGTTGCCAGATATAGGGACTTTAACCCGTTGCCATGGGCGAGAGCTTTGCGAGAGCAATGCTCTATATGAAGACTCTCGCTCATATTGGCCGAGAATATTTTCCCTAAAAAGGTATAACAAGTAACAACCTCCAATCTGTGCCCTCCGATGGCCCAACGAAAGTCTGTGGAACGGCATTTCTTTCGACCAGCAATACACATCACTTTACTTTTATTGGTATTGATCTTCATATGATGCTCCCTGGCGAAACCCTGCAAAGCCTGAAGCCGATTTGCCAGTCCCACGGGTGTTAAATCAAGCAATAACACATCATCGGCATACATCAGGCAGGCCATTGGCACCCCTCCTATCGATGGAGCGATCCCCTCGCTGAGGGACACAGCAGCAGGGAGGTCAGTTGTATATAAGGAGAATAACAGGGGCGCCAATAGACAACCCTGTTTAAGGCCATTCTGAGCTGGAATTTTGGCCGAAAGCCCCCTTTCACCCCCCATTAAGACCCTGCACCAGGTCTCAGTGTGCAGAGCCCGCACCAATTCCAACAGGTGTGAAGGGAGGCCCAGCATCGCCAATTTTCTCCACAGCGTTCCCCGATCTACTTTGTCGAACGCTGTGGAGAAATCAATGAATGCGGCGTATACCACTCCTCCTCTCACCTGGACATATTTATCTGTAATAACCTGCAGGGCAGTCAGGTTGTCCAGCGTACCATGTTCCCTTCGGAAACCGGTCTGTTCCAAGGGCAGGATATTGCGCTCCTCGACCCAATCGGAAAGAGAACTCAGGAGGCATTTCGCAAAGACCTTTCCGATGGAGTCGAGGAGCGCAATCATGCGATAGTTATTGGGACATGTTAGTAATAAACAATGGACAATTCGTGCTGTATCTTGCAGGGTCAACAGTTGAAATAAGCCATAAATAATCAAATCTTGTTGCATTGGTGTGGTACTAAATGCCCCTTTCACCTTTGAATGCTTCAATTAACGTGGCAAAAGTATTTGGCAGTACCCACTCGATTTAAATTGCTTTACCCTCACAATGGTTATGTGAATCACAATAATCTAAATGCTAAAGTTTTGATGCCTGATACTATGTAGGCGGTTATTTCGTTGCCATGAACTTCAATGATGTACAACTTATTTGTGTACTATAGAATCTAGATAGCATTCGATAGTTGTTATCTATAGAAAACCCCTCTTTAAGATGGCCGCTGCTTGCAATAGCAATCAATGTGAAGTCCTTCACCCATGTTGATTACCCATTTTCTGTGTGTTGTCACTTTGTATGAACTTTATTTAATGAACTGCATGAGACATGAGTGTTACCCGTGAGCAAGACGAGTTCTTCGTCGAAACGTGTTGGATGTTTTTTTCCATCTGGCTCGATATACCATGCTTAACATCATGAACTAAATAAACCCGATTTTTCTGCAAACTTAACCATGAAGTGGTAATACGTTCTTTGGAGTGGAGAGCGCCAGCCTTTTTGTGCTTTGGGAATCTGTGATTACGTGACGGGGCAACCTCCGACCCTGGGGTGCACCGCTGTCCTGGAGTCCCGGCAACCTCGGAGGAGGTGTGGAACTTAATTGTCAAGTAATCCGGTTGACCGCACTGCCGCGCGCCGTGTTTGTTGCTGTGTTCCTAGTAACGGTGACTGCGAGCAAAACAGTTTGGCGGGATTCGAACTCGTACCTTAAACCTGTGGCGACGGAAGAATCGAAGAAACAAAGCGCTGACTACTATGCGCATGTAACAAGCGACTGCCCTTGGTTCCCGCAGGGTGAGTTCCAGACGATACTTTGTTTCTATCCTTTGCCGGCTGTAATGAACTCGCGGTACTGTTTTTGAATTACACGCATCATTCAATCTATTGTGAAGCTCCGTGAATGGCAGCGCGACCTTTCCCTGCCCACTTTCCGGTTCACTGTTTAACTGGTACGTGGCAGCGGGGACCTCCAACTTTACCACCAAAAATCAGAAATTTTACGATATTCGTGCTTGAACATCGGGATAACAAATAAAAATGATTATGCATGGATAATAGGTGCAGGGCACCTGAAATATCGAGCAGGATGGAAGATGAAATTGAGTTACGCAGGAGGCTGAGAGCGCAGTCTATGTTTTTACAACGAAACAAGCAGGCGTCTAACAAAGAACAGTCAACAATTTCGAATACTACTGTGAACAAGTATCAAAAATTAGAGAAATTGATCCGCAAAGAGGTGTCCCGTTGGCGGGAAGCAATAACATTAGAAAAATATCAAGAAGAGAAGAGAGTTCCTAGGGGTCTAAGGATCTTGATTTCCCCCTCACATGAGGAACCTGATGTTGAATTGGCTAAAGAATGGGCTGGGAACCTCATGGACTGTTCAAACAGAATGATGTCAATATTGATTAAACATGCTTGGAAAGACAGACTTGCGCTACTTAAACAAATTGCAGAACTCAAGGATGAAATAGAGAAGGAAGAAACAGCTGAGAATTTCATTAAGAAGATGGAAGAAATAACCAAACAGATCTGCAAGCATGAAGATGAGATTGTGGCTAAAAAAGAAAGGAAGTTTACACGAGACAAGATTGACTATCAGGCTGGCCGTATCTTTACCTTTAGCCGCAAATATGATAACATGAAACGGAAAGGTATTCAGGCTAATCTGGATATGGTACAAGCAGGCAATGATGTGGATGGTGAAGTAAGTGAAAATGATATTTCAGAGGATGGCACAACGCCAGTTGGAGTACAAAATCCTCCAAAATCGTCAAATTTTTGGGAGGAATTTCGCATGATGAATCAATCTGTTCAACAGCAGAACTGGCAGATAGATCGAGGCAGAGGGAAGGGCAGAGGTTTTCGCGGAAGAGGGAGAGGAAAAGGCAACAATGGAGGAGAGGCCATACAATCCAAAAACAAACCAGGAGAGGAGGGAGGAAGCAAAATGAATGCAACCCCAATGGGAGTGGAAACACAGGGTCAAAGAAAACGAAGAAATTGAACCTGAACCTAAAGAATGTGGTAAATTTGTCTTCCCGTTCACTATCTAATATGGAATATAATGTTTTGCAACATGGTCTTTCTTTTTGCCCTACCTCTAACTTCTGTTACTCCCAAGAACGCCTTGATTTGTTCAAATTCACCAGAAAACTAAGACTCCATAAGTAGCACAAACTTAAAGTTAAGGGCACTGTCAAAAATACTGCAGTGGTGCCGCCAGCTACTGAAACTATAGGAGAGATTGAAACTCTCATTGTTTTGAAACAATTGGAGAATGAAGACCTGGAGGATGGAACTATCAATGCAGTATCCTTGGGTTTCAATACTAACCTTAATACCATCAACACTTGCAAACCTAAATCTAACTTTAACCCCACATTACCATTGTGTGGCATTGATACCTTTGAGAATCTTGTGATAAATGACTTAAAGAAATTGGCTAAAATAAACCATTGGTCTAATGACAACCTTAGCAAATCTGAACGTTTAGCAATACGTACCCTAGAATGTGATCCCTCAATTGTAATCCGCCAGTCGGATACAGGGGGGAATGTTGTTGTTTTGGACACTGTTAAATATATACTGGAGGGGATGCGTCAACTGAACTGTACGGATTGCTATGAGATTACAACATTGGATAAAATTGAAAGCTCTAACAAAGTGTACCATGAGATGTTGAAAAACTGGCATGCAGAGGGGATCTCAGAGTGGAATGAATATTCTTTTCTACTCAATCGCAATCCTAAAGTGGCAATTTTATATCTCTTACCCAAATTGCACAAAAACGCAGTGGAACCCCCAGGGAGACCTATTGTTTCCTCTATGGGATCGTTATTAGAGAAAACATCTAAATATATAGACCACTTCTTGCGTCCCTTTGTAGAGAAACATCTGTCTTATTTGAAAGACAGTAGAGACTACATTACTAAAATCAAAAATGTAGACTGGAAAGATGGTTATCTGCTGATCTCTTTAGATGTATGTAGCCTATATGCATCAATTAGACATGCTGACGGTATCCAAGCATGTCGTCAATTTCTGAAGGCCCATTCAATCTCATTTCTAAACCATACTGAGATGTTACTCCAGATGATGCTGTTCTGTCTGGAAAATATTTTTTTCATTTTCCATGACACCTACTTTAGGCAACGACAAGGGACTGCCATGGGAACTTGTTTTGCTCCCAGCTTTGCCAATTTGTTTATGGCAAGCTGGGAGCAGCAAGTTGCCCGGACTCAAGATCTGTATTGCAGCCATGTGATCCTTTGGCTGCAATACATTGATGACCTGTTTATCATCTGGGACGGTCCATGCACACTGGCAGAACAATTCATCCAAACACTCAATCAGAATACTCTGAACCTAAGCCTAGAAGGGAAAATGAGTGACAGCACGATGGAATTTTTAGATCTGACTGTCCAGGTGTCAAATAAGAAACTTGTTACCAAGCTTTTCAGGAAAGAAACTGCTGGTAACACCCTGTTACACGCAGACAGTGGCCATCCGAAATCTCTTATTCGGAGCAAACCATTTGGTGAATTCCTCCGGGCCCGGAGAAATTGTAGCTCTGAACAGGATTTCATAGCTGAGGTTGAATGTATGACTGAACGCTTCATTGAGAGAGGCTATAATGTCAATATCATCAAGGCAGCATTTGTAAAAGCCAGTTCCTTTAGCCAGGCAGAACTATTAGTACCCAAGGATAAACCACTCGACTTGGATGGCAATAAGATCAGATTTGTAGCCACCTGTCACTCTAAATCTTGGCAAGTACAAAAGAGCTTAAGGAAACACTGGAAAGTACTTGGTACAGAATCTACCCTTGATGATGCATTAAGTTGCAATCCGGATGTTACAGGTAAGTAACTTATTTTCTTCCCCCTAGTATATGTATAAGTTGTCCCTATGGCAGGCCTATCGAGTACTTAGGCCGGGTGCAACATATCTCACAGGCAGAACATGCAATATTACATGTTCCGATAGTAAAAGTGCAAAACTGTTGTTTTTAGTGTGAAAAGGCTTGATCGCTCGATTGGCGAGTACAGAGCTACACGCTGACCCTCTCATCTGTACTAACTCTGGAACTGTCTGACCAAAGTGGGTCATCCAAGGTATCAAACAACTTGTTACATTAAGCCTGACTTGATTCTCAAGTTGAAATTATTACAACAAGTTACAGTGTGCAACATTAGCAAAGTTGCCACTTTGTTGCCTTTAGTCCCCTGTTCCCATACCGATTACACACGGGGTCCTCTCGCCAAGACAGCTTCCTGCCCTCCTTGGGAGACATGCTAATAACTCCCAAGACAGGATACAACAGAGGCCTGCTCTGGTAGGAGGTGTCACCTCCCTCCGGTCGGAGGCCACACAGGTGTTGGCCCACAACGCAAGGTTCAAAGGGGAAGCCGCCTTTGAAGGGCAAATGAGGAAAGCTTGAGAGAGGGACTCCTCTTTTGTTCATGCAGACAGGCTGGACCCGAGACAGGAGAGGGGAAACCAGTTGCTAAACTGGTTTTCTGGGGGCGTGTAAACTCCTTGGCAACCACATCTCTGAGTTGGGCTAGGGAGTTCCACACATGGAAGAGGGATCCTGCCATATTGGAAGAGGGCAGAATGGTGCATCCTGGGATGCGCAGATGCCACACTTCTCAGGAAGTGGTCATCAGGTGGGAGAGAACCTGGTATGCCGTTCGCTATCAGACACATGCTGCTCTGAGGGCATTCCCTGAGCATGAGTGGGGCACACAAACTCACATCTTGGCTGGACTGGAAAAATAACTGCCTTTCTGCAGTGTGGAACCAGCAAAGAGAGGCTGCACCGTCATGGGCTGCACCTGGTTAGTAACTCGGGAGAGGGACTGTGCTTGCTATGTTCTGCTCATGAAGAAGTCATCTCCAGAGCCCAGCTCAAGACAAACGACTCCAAGGGCCAACTCATTGGCCTTCTGTCACAGCACAGGGGTACAACAGCTAAAAAAGCCTGCTGGGGCAAGTTGGTAGCTTGAAGTCTTTAACATGCCACCAGCTGCTGCCCTGTAGCAGGGACTAGGACTCAATGCACAAAGTTGCACCCACGTTTGCTGAGCCCAGGAGTGCTATCAGAGTACAGCTGGGATCCCCAGAGGACAAGTTACGATCCAGGAAAGATTGACCAGTGACCACGATACTGGGCTACTGGTTGTCTATATCTCTGGATCTCTCTGGTGGATTTTTATTGTTGAGGTGTATAAAAATACGGTTGGATGTCTTTAGAGTATTGTTGATTTTTTCTACTTTCATTTTGGTGCTGTTTAAATGCTTTATACTTGATTCTTTGTGTGAGCCTTGCTGCTCAGAGCCGCAGCTACCCAGGGCTGAGCTGAAGGTTTTTCAAAGAAACCCAAGGGTCCTAAAGGGGTTGGTAAGTGTAATACATGGTGAGGTCGCACATCTACTCCATATAATACGCCCCATTTCCTCACGAATATTTAATGTTAGCTAAATGTAACACCACGCTACCAGAGCCAATATGTGGGAGGCAATAAAGGTGATGATCAGTGGGAAAAGGCTGGGTAAAGTATGTGGGATTAGGAAACAACTACAGCAAGACTTGAAGGTACAAGTGATCAGATGGCTAACATTAGGCAACTTTACCAGGACGCAAGAGTCACACTGAGTAATACTTGGCATGACTACTGAAATGGGAACGTGATATCTCTGCGATCCTTGTTCTAACTTGTTCAACAGCCTTGATGCAAGTGGACATCTTCGGGCTCTATATAACAGCACAAGTCAGTGAACAGGGAGATGCCAGCTGGTATCTAAGCAGTCTGGCATAGCCAAGGGTTCCAAAGGTTCTGATTGAAGAGTTTGAAAGGGTATAGGAAAGTGTCTCTTTTTGACATGGTTACCCTCCACTTTTTGCCTCGTATCTGATGCGAAATTTATTTTTTACTCAGGATCTGTTTATTGAGTCTTCCATAACATTACAACACATTTGCAATTGAAAGAACAATCAATAAGCATTTGCATACCATTAGCAGTACATACAGGAAGATATGTAGGAAACACATTGAAGCTGTCCCAAACAACTGTGAAGAGGAGGGCCTACAGTTAGCTAAATTGCTCCTGATGGCAAGACCAAGAGAATCTAAGAGGAGGAAAAAGTGCTTTGGTCCCATGTTGCTGTATGCCTGTATGAAGAATGAAACAGATGAGCAAACAGGGATGGGGAGGGAGGGGAAGAGGAGGACATCAGGAAGGTTGGAGGGGTCTCCAGCCGGTGTCTCTTGATTGTGGAAGTGTTGGAGGATGGGGGATGCTGGTCGCAGTGTAGTTTTCAAGCTGCTAGAACCCAGAGGAGGCAGGAGGGAACTTCCCCCTACCCTGATGTGTCAAACAGATAAAGGGGGCACACTCAGGAGGGTTGGAAGCATAAGTATTCTAAGTGGGTCATATAATCAATAAGAGGTGTCCAGAGGCACAGGCACCTTTTATCTATGAAGGACTTTTTGTGTGTTATCTGCTGCATGGCAATGGTGTGCCAAAGCTGTGTGAACTAGGACGCTGCCGAGGGAGACCTCCAGGATCAGCTATAAGCTGTTTGGCAGTGCCCGTCCAATGGCGTATTAGTTTCTAGTCTGTGTGCTTCATTGCAGCCAATGATGTAGGGCAGAGACCCAGAAAAATGTGGAGCGGTCTTCAGGCCCGGAGGTCTTCAATTATTGCCTTACTATAGCGTGATCAATTAAACTACAAGGTTCCTTCCTAGGTACTGAATGGAGTGAGAGGACCATTGAAATGGGGTAAGTGCCTGTAGGCATTGGAGATGTTGCGGCAGGAGAATGAGGCTAATTTTGTACCCAGATACTTGCTCATAGGTCTGTAGAGCATAGACCACCGGGGGAAGGAAAGTGCTTGGCTCTGTCAGGGCAAGTTGGAGATTATCTGCATAAAGCAATTCTTTGTGATCTTGTCATTCAAACTGATGTAACGTTGACTTAAAGTGTACTGGGTCCCTGCTAACCAGGTCCCCAGTACCAGTGTTCTTTCCCTACACTGTACCCCTGTGCCACAATTGGCACCACTTTAGACTCCAATTCCCTATTAAATGGTACCCCTGATACCTAGGGCATTGGGACTGAAGAGGGACCCTAAGGAGTGCAGTACGTATTGTGCCTCCCTAAGCTGCCGCCTAACAAGCTCATGCAAACTGCCATTACAGCCTGCATGCCTTGGTGGGGAGAAAAATGAAGAGTTGACATGGAACACATCCCTGTGTGCCATGCCTGCAAAGTACTTACTTTAGAAAGTTCATTGTGCAGACTGATGCCTTTGAGAAAGGGATAAGATCCATCCTATCCTAAACGAATTATAATGGCCATAACCAGCCTGCTGCTTTTATTAGCAGGAGGTTACGCCCTAGGGAATGGTGTTGGAGTTGCACAATTACAGGGAGAAGGTCAGTATAGTGGTATGACAACAAAACCCCAAATGCTCAAAGGAAACTGCTCACCAGGTGTAAATAGCTTGCCCAGTACCTGGCATAAGAAAAGTCTCCATCAGCCCACCCATTTGGCGGAACTTCGTCATTTGGAAGACTATGGGAGGAGGGTCGAATGTTGCCAAATGTTGCTCCAAGGCTAACATAGATAGATACCTGACCTCTTACTCTCAGTAATCTCAGCCACAGTAGTTGTTCAAGATATGAGACAACTGATGGAGTGCAGTGCAAGTGATAAACTGGTGCAATTTAAAAATGACTATAAGGACAAAAAAATAAGTTTATTAGGTATTTTCCAAATGCCATGAGATTAAATGGATCGCCTGATAGTATGAAACAAAGTTACAATCTCCTGGCGAATACTGAGGTCGACATGTTTCAGCCGTATGGCCAACAAGCCCGGCTTTCTTCAGGACCTAGTAGTTGTTAAACGCTACTGCAGGAAAAGCAATCAATGAAATGTGTTGTACATGATAATTTACACGTGAAAGAATGAATAGATCAGTGGTTTATTACCACCCTACCCGACATGAATCCCATGTGTGTGTAGATAAGAACAATTTCGTCATTCCCAGCTTTCTGTGGGAGTAAGCCCCACCTCAACTGGCAACAGCTCGGTGGTAGAGGCCCCGCTCTGTCCGTCGGTACCTCGTTGCGATCTGCAAGCAGTGTGGGAGTGCCATTAAGAAGGAAGCCTTTGCTGTATTGTAGTCCCTGAAGAAGTTGAGACTTTACCTGTTTGGTTCTCCCTTCCTTGTCCAATCACCACAGACCTCTCAGATGGCTGATCCAGATGGAAGGTGAATACCCAAAACTTTTGAGGTAGTCCATCTCCCTACAGGGAATGGACATTACCATGGAAGACAGACCTTGGACTGACCATGCCAAAGCAGATGGTCTTTTCAGGGTATTCCAATTAGACAATGAAGACTCTCTTCGGAAAGGATAGTCTCATCCTCTTTTGTTTGAGGAGGGTTGTGTAGGAAAGTGCAACTTTTTGACATGGTTACCCCACACTTTTTGCCTGGCAACAGTGACTGAAAGTCTACTAGGTCCCTGCTAACCAGTTCCACAGTACCAGTATTCTTTCCCTAAAGTGTACCATTGTTCCACAATTGGCACCACTTTAGTCTCCAAGTAAGTCCTTAGCAAATGGTACCCCTGGTACCTAGGACATTGGGGGTAAAGAGTGTCCCTAAGGGCTGAAGCATGAATTGAACTACCCTGGGGGACCCTTCACCAAGCTCATGCAAACTGCCATCACAGTCTGCTTGTCTTGGTGCAGGGAAAAGTGAAGAGTTGACATGGCACACATCCCTGACACACATCCCTGTGTACCATGCCCTGCAAAGCACTACATGTGGTATAGATAATCTCCCCTACAGCAGGCCTTACAGCCCCAAGGCAGGGTGCACTATACCCATGTGTGGTCATATCTGCGTGTGTGGATGTGTCCCTGTGATATCTAAGTCCCTTCTCAGGTACCACAAGTGCACAGGAAAGCCATACCAAGTACATGGGCTGGACACTCGTGACTATGAGTTCCCCAGCTACATGATGGCTTTGTTATAATCCCAAATGTTTGGTACCAAGCACCTTGTCTTAATATACCCACACTGATGCCGGTGTTGGATTTATTAAGAAATGCAACCAGAGAGTTCCTTAGATGTGCCCCCTGAATGTCTGCTAACTACTAGTGTGTTAACAGACTGGGCTCAACCAGCTGACCACCCTAGACATGTTTCTGACCTCCTGAGATGAGAGCCATTACTCAGAGAGGTCGGTCCATGACTGGGAGCTTCAAAGGCCCTACTGCCTTCGTTGTGCGACCCTGGCCTCTCCAGAAAGTGGAAAGGCTCGCCCCCCTGTCCAGATTCCACTTTTAGCAGCAAGACAAACTGAAAAATTAGTAAGACTAGGAGTGTGTCCCACATCAAGCCAGCACCACCCCTAAGGTGGACTAGCTGATGTGGACACCACCATTTCAGATTCTTCATTGTTGTTTTGGACAAAATTAGCCCTCTATGGTCAGTGTTATGCCCCCCTTCCTGCAGGAGGTGGTCCCATAGAGAGTGTAGACACCCTAAAGGTAGGCAACCCATTGACTGCTACCTGGCACTCTCCCTAATGTCCCTAAATGGAGGTATTTAGCTGGCCCCCAGAAGCAAAGAACTCAGATTCTATGGCTCAAGAGAAGAAGGATGAAAAAGAGTCTGTTGAGAACTGTGGAAGAACTGTGAACTTCTGGCGCAAAACCCTGCCTACTTGCAGCTCTCGCGACAATCGCGACAAAGTGACTCGTCCTACAATCTGGGGATCTACCACAGCCATGGGTAGCCTGCCAGCCCTTCGAAAATTGCCTAGAGTCTCCCTTGGCGTAGAGGAGCTACTCCCCTGCAGTTTTCAGGCACCAAAAAAGCAGAGTCTGGTGCACCACCTTGCAGCTGCCTGGCCTGACCGATGCTATAGATGACCAGGAGGAGGTGCTCCAACCGGTGCCATTCAGCATCAATCTGCAGGCTTCTTGATGCCCTGCACCAAACGCTGACAGCGAGAGTCCAATCTGGATTCTCACTGCACCACAACCTAGCAGCAATTGAGGGACATCTGCATCACTAAGACCCACTTAATGAGTGGCCCAGCTGTCCTGATTTTGCACCTTCCAGCTGTTTGTTGCTAACCGCAAGGAGCACCTTTGCGCATTCAGCCTAGTCAATCTAAAAACTCTGCACCTGAGCCGTTCGGTCCGAGTACCGAAGAACCGGCTGTTCCCCCATGCTCCAAGGCCCCTTGTGACTCAAGCCCTTGTTTGGGAGCTCTCGTACTTTTCCCCTAGTGCAGCCTGCTTCCTGCTGCCCCCCCTTTCTCGGTAGCTCGCACAGCTAGCAACCTAACCAGCACCCTGCTTCATGCTAAATTCCTGAAGGACTGCTGGTAGTACTTTGGATCTTGGCCCACTACAATACGAAAAACAGAGCGTGAACCCCTGAAACCCACTGTACTTACTGTTATACATAAATGTCTTTTCCTCCTGCAAGATTGCATTGTGCATAATTACACACAACTTTGAAAAGATTATTTACCTGTAAAAATTGCTAACAAAGACGGTACTCATTTTTGAACAAAGCGCTTGGTTTTCCAACATATAAAAATTAGTTTTATTATTCAAATTTGCTTACGGACTTATTCTTTGACTGTGTGTCTCATTTATTACCTCTGTGAGTACAACAAATGTTTAGCACTACCCTCTGATAAGCCTAACTGCTCGCCCACACTACCACAAAAGAGAGCGTTAGTATTATCTACTTTAGCCTCTGTAAACCAATTGGGGACCCACTGAACTCTCTACACAGTTTACTTTGTGTTAGTGCACCATATAGAGAGCCAGCATCATTCACTGGTGGATCAGCGGTGGAGTCTACCACTTTGCATTTGCCGATACCACTTGGTCAGTAAGTGACTACACAAGTAAATCCCAAAATTGCCTCTAGTTAACTTGCATGTTTTCAATTAGTTGATTTTCTACATTTCTAAAATTAACTGTTAGGGCCTTGGTTATTTCCCTGAGTTTACACTGTTTTAGAATTTACAATTATTGCTAGTAATATTTCCAAATGTGTCTTATGCCCAAAATACGATATGTACAAAATATAATGATTGACTATGTGTATTGAATACAATCGTTATTTACATACATCCTGTTTGAAGTCTGTTTTGTGATGCTAAGTGTATATGTCGAAAGTGACTGCTGTGCCTTTGTTTTACGCATTGCCTCTGTGTTAAGCCTGACTGGTCTCTTCCAGGGTATACTTGTCAATAGTCATAAGCACTTAATAATTCCCACCCATGTGCGGGACCCCAGAGCATATACAAAAATACATATATTTGTGTATTTTTAGTTCAAGAAGTACAGAGTACCTTCAAAACATACATATATACATGTATACATATGTAAACATGCAGTCTACCATAACTCAAATAGGCTAATATGCCAGGAATGCAAGGGTTTTTCATTAAATGAAACAAATCTCCCATATCAATTCTGTAACAGAGAACATACACTGCAATAGTGTTCCAACACTGCCCTTTATTTTTAGAGAAAAGGGTAAGAAATCACAGGCAATTAGCCCCTAGGCTTCATAGATTAAAATAATTCACAGTACTAAAGAACTTGCACCCTGCCTTTTAGGATTCCAAGAACCTGGACACCATGCCTTTAAATTTAAGACCTCCAAGAGCCCTCTGCTCTCATCATGCACCACAGGTGATAGTTAGGACAGTTTTTTTTCCGGCTCCTTTTTTTTGCTTAACTTTGTTTTATTCAGTTTCACATAAAGCAAGTACAGCACATTTCTCATGTACACCCACAAGATTAGAGTGACTATAGTACATGGTACCGGCTTATCCTTTGTTCGATAACCCAGATATTCATAAGCTCGTCGATGGGACGCATAATCTTGGGTGTTATCTGAGTCTAGGCTTTTGCTTCTGGACTCGTGCCCATCCCGAACACAATCAACAAGAACAGAACCCCCCCCCCCCCAAAAAAAAACTCCCCCCACCCCAACCAGTGTGCCGTGTCATAGTTTATGTAAGTCTTACATATGAAAGTAGTTTGGTGACTAGGTTTCGGAGCCGTCTTCAGGAGGTGGTCTCTTAGTAAGGCGGAAAAGGCAGAGGTACTTTGGACATGTTATTTCGTTAAATTCCATTGATAGGAGTGATAAAATAGGTTGCAAAGTCGTAGCCTGAATGGGCTCCGGAGTCCATACCCAACGTGTACCATATTTTATGTATTATACAAGACAGAAGACCCTAGTTATTTAGGATCATGTAAATGATAGACATATACTGAATAGTATATAACCTCTGTCCAGCCGGACAGGAATTTATTGTTTAAATTTCTTTGTAGTAGTTCAGGTATTTCAACATTTATACAAAAGTGGGCACAACCTGTGACCCACAGGAGACAAGACAAAACACGTGACAACAATTTATGTAAAAAGCGCACAAGGCGGTCTGTACTATTATTCAGTATAACAGACTAAGATTCATTTTAAGCAACCCATTGTTAAAGACATTTCTTTGATTTCAAAGCAACATATGGTGCTTCTAAAGTCGACGACGTTTCGATGCAATTCAGAAATACATGCATCATCTTCAGGACAAAACCATTAAGTCATGTTTGTCTTGAAATTATTTACATTGTCACATAACCACTGGTGGGGCTGAGCAAGATAGCAGTATTACAGTCAAGGTGCCGCGAGACAATTACATTGCATTTAGGGTCGGCCAGCTCAGGAAAACTACCGGGAATCGGTAATGTTGGTTCCTAGGTCGGGAGCGCGGCACTGCAGGGCTTCCACACCGCCAGAACCCCATCCGTCCTGCCATCGAGCAAGACCTCTCACACATCCCATGTGGAAGCCCTGCAGTGCCGCGCTCCCGACCTAGGAACGAACATTACCGATTCCCGGTAGTTTTCCCGAGCTGGCCGACCCTAAATGCAATGTAATGCGCTTTTTACATAAATTCTTGTCACGTGTTTTGTCTTGTCTCCTGTGGGTCACAGGTTGTGCCACTTTTGTATAAATGTTGAAATACCTGAACTACTACAAAGAAATTTAAACAATAAATTCCTGTCCGTCTGGACAGAGGTTATATACTATTCAGTATATGTCTATCATTTACATGATCCTAAATAACTAGGGTCTTCTGTCTTGTATAATAGATTACTGCCCAAGGACCCTAGTGCTACTCCTTTTGGGTTTTCCCTTGTCCTGTAAAAATACCATATTTTATGTAGCCAACCGGTATGTGTGGGCCTAGTGTTAGTGCCCCAAAGCGATAAAATATGCTGGACCGCAGCGCCTATAACCAGACCCATATGGCTGAGATACCCGCCACCCCCTCTCAACACAATCCCCAAGGATGGGAAACCGGAAACAGTTCTGAACTTTTGGAAGGCGGGAGGGAGTGACCCTCCCGGCCGTATTTATTAAAATATGAAACAAAATCAAAACATTAAAATAACAGTTTCATATTATGTACAATTTCATTTCCACATTACGATGTTTGGCTAACCTTAACAGATCTCTAATACAAAGGTTCTCCTAGCCGAACTAACATCCTACAAAACATTTGACTTGAAATTGTACATCCTAACGTTAAGGGCCAACGGCAAGGTCGTAACCGGTGTCAGATCCCTAAACCAGAATACCCCCCTCACTTGTGAGGGGAGCGACCGCACAGAGGCGTACCTCACGTGCATCTACCAATTTCCCTTTGACTTGACGGGGGCCCCAATGAACTCGACGCCATTTAACGGTCGTCCGAGGACTCGTGTGAGGTGTCTAAAAGGTAGCGTAAACCCCCTCCCAAACCCCCACACAACTTACCCCATCTGCCGTCGCAGATGTCCTGGCCCCGGGAAATTCCCCAGGAGGGCCCGTAGCCCCTCCTATCCAGGAAGGGGCCTTGACCGCCTTTCCTTTCCTTCCGGCGGCCCATCCTTAGAAGGGACCGCCTCCCCGTTGAGGGGCCAATGGCCACCTCCCCCGAGCGCTCCCATCCGTAATGGGTGACGCCCCCCCATAGGGATCTTCCAATTACTGCTCACCGATCATGACCTTACCGCCCGACCAAAATAAATACGACAATTTACCTAAAATACTAAATTACAAAACAACCATAACTATTAAAGTATGATCACTGATCACCTAAGATACTAAATTACAAAACAACCATAACTATTAAAGTATGATTACTGATCACCCTAGTGCAGAATTACTTTATTTGAAAAAACTTACTGAAAATGACCATTCTTTAATGCATACTCAGAATATTACGACAATCATCACAACCTGCAAGAAAGAAAGTTACCACATCAAAACTATATTCAAAACAACTAGCTGTCCTCAGGGGCTGGTGGGTGGGTCAAAATTGGCTCTTCGTTCCGTCTCGAGCTCACATGCAGCGGGGAGGTGCGGCTTCAGAGCACAGGAACAAGAGGATGCTTTCTTGGCTTGTTGCTTCTTTTATCCGTCTTCGGGCGGGCGTAAACCCGCCCCCGCCTGCCTCCGAGGGCGTGGCCGGCCGCGTCAGTGTCTAGGACAACCCACTCCAGGGCGGGAAAAAGCGCGCCCCGGCTACGCCGCTTTGGGCATACCAGCCGAGACTCGCCTCCCGCCCAAGATGGCTTCCCGGGGGATCGGGGTACTCCACTATACGTTCGGGGGGACCGAATGGTCGCCCCTTTCCATATGGCTGAGATACCCGCCACCCCCTCTCAACACAATCCCCAAGGATGGGAAACCGGAAACAGTTCTGAACTTTTGGAAGGCGGGAGGGAGTGACCCTCCCGGCCGTATTTATTAAAATATGAAACAAAATCAAAACATTAAAATAACAGTTTCATATTATGTACAATTTCATTTCCACATTACGATGTTTGGCTAACCTTAACAGATCTCTAATACAAAGGTTCTCCTAGCCGAACTAACATCCTACAAAACATTTGACTTGAAATTGTACATCCTAACGTTAAGGGCCAACGGCAAGGTCGTAACCGGTGTCAGATCCCTAAACCAGAATACCCCCCTCACTTGTGAGGGGAGCGACCGCACAGAGGCGTACCTCACGTGCATCTACCAATTTCCCTTTGACTTGACGGGGGCCCCAATGAACTCGACGCCATTTAACGGTTGTCCGAGGACTCGTGTGAGGTGTCTAAAAGGTAGCGTAAACCCCCTCCCAAACCCCCACACAACTTACCCCATCTGCCGTCGCAGATGTCCTGGCCCCGGGAAATTCCCCAGGAGGGCCCGTAGCCCCTCCTATCCAGGAAGGGGCCTTGACCGCCTTTCCTTTCCTTCCGGCGGCCCATCCTTAGAAGGGACCGCCTCCCCGTTCAGGGGCCAATGGCCACCTCCCCCGAGCGCTCCCATCCGTAATGGGTGACGCCCCCCCATAGGGATCTTCCAATTACTGCTCACCGATCATGACCTTACCGCCACAGGCCGGATAGTTGACCGGCTATCCGGACCCCCCACACCAAATCCTGCCTAAAGGTCATGGTTTAAACTCTTTAGCCAAGCTATGAGATCACCTATGAGTAACTCATTGCCCACCCGGGACAAATGAACCCCATCCTCCAAATACATACTGCCCCCTTTGATACAACCATGCTGAACAGAATGCAGTGTACTTGAACGAAACAATCTACTCAATTTGTTATTTATTTTCTTTACTGAATGATTCAGAGCAGAAACCGAAATAGCCCCCCGCCACACTTTCCGTGGGATCATATGGGACCATGCAATTGTGCACCCTGGAACTCTTCTCGCCAACCAACTTACTGTAGAAAGCATTGCCTCAAGAAGAAGTCGTCTACCAGTGGCCACCAAATCGTTGCCCCCAAGATGGACTATGATTATAGACGGCGGTGACCTTGTCCGCCCTAACAAACCCTCGAAAAAGGATTGAAACTGGTCAATACAGAGCCCGCCCCTTCCGTAGAAGGTCACCCTGTACCCGTATTCCCCAGCCACGTGAATCATGTCACCTGCTTTGAATACGTCCGCGGCACGCCTCACGTATGAGTGGCCCACGACCCACACCTCCTTTTTCGCAGCCGGTGATGTCTGACCGCTGGTCCCCAGGTGTCGGGTCGACTGCACAGTCCGCCCCGCCTCGTAAGCTTGCGCAACTGAAAACCAAACAAAAACAAGAAGCGTGAGTACATTATTACAGCTTCACAACATGTGCAACCGCACATACCTTTTGTAACAGTTCGAGGACCAACGCCCCAAACGTTTTATTTCTTCAACACTTTGACCCCTGGCTGTAGCCTCAGTAGCAGCCCCTATCCGAAAGGAATGGGTCCCGAACTCGCCGGGGTTCAAGCCCGCGGCCGAAATCGACATCGCAAGCACCCGCTGGAACTGAAACCTCGTCAGTGGGGTGGCGTCAGCGTGTCTCAACAAGGTCCCCCCCCATGATGCCACCCTCTGCGCTAAATATTCCTCTACGCAAACAACAGGGCACATGGCAGACCCGTGAATCCTCTGAATGACTATGCAGTCCCCAATTGCGCCCTGATCGGTTTTGGGCCTGACAAACGAGACCGTCATCGTCTCTACCTTGACCTGAATGTGCTCCCGGCACAGTCCCCACATCGTATCCTGCTTGTTCTTTGCCACTAGTTCGCTTACCCGCATAGCCCCATGGAATGCTAGCGCAAATGCGGCTCAGAACAACACTGTTTCATACTGGGATGAACACGTTGCAGGGAGTACGGACAATAACAGGGTCAACCTATCCAGACCTATCGGGTGCCTCTCATCTGCTCTGCGACCCTCAAGGCGTTGCCACCCACGTAGCGCTTTCTGTACCACAAAAGACGCTGTCGGGTCCTGGATCCCATGAGCCCTTGCCATAAAGGAAATGGCGGCCCGATGCCTCTGGGCCGTAGCTACTGATTTGCCTGCCTGATGTAAAGACAGCAAAAATTTTACGACAAACTCTTCCTGTCCCCAAAGCTCACCCCCAGCAGAACCCAAAAAGGACAAATAGGAACGGAACGCCCTTCATATGCCTTCCTTGTCCTGGGTGCTAAGCTCTCTCCCACGAGGTTTTGTAGTTCGGGGCACCGAGAGACCAGAGAGCTTCGGGAAAGGGTGCCGCCACCAGGTCCGCTGTGGGCAGAAAACCCCAGAAGGCCTGCATACGGAAACGAGAAAGTGCATCAGCCGCTTGGTTCAGTACCCCCGGGACATGTTTTGCCCTAAAGAGCACATTCAATTGCATACACAATAACACAATTTCTTTGAGCAGTCTCAGAATCCATTTGCAACGTGCTGCCTGACTATTGATACACTCAACCACGGTCATGTTATCAGACCAGAACACCACAGAGTGATCCCGAAACCCCTCCGGCCATGTTTTCAAGGCCACCAAAATAGGGAAGAGTTCGAGAAAAGCAATGTTAGTCGTCAGCCCGCACTCGTGCCACCATGACGGCCATTTTTGAGCCGACCATTGTGTACCAAATATGGCACCAAAACCTACACTCCCCGCCGAATCTGTCCAAAGCCCCAGCTCCTCGGAGGACACCGCAGGTTTGTTCCAGACAATTCGACCATTGAAATCCGCCAGAAATGCCAACCAAATGCGCATGTCCTGGCGAACTTCTGCCGAGAGCCTCGTGCGGTGATGCCCTTCCTTCAGGCCTACCATGGCTTGTGCAATCGAGCGTGAAAAGGGGCGGGCCATTGGCATTACTCTCAGGGCAAAATTTAACTGACCCACCACCTGTTGCAATTGATGCAGGTTTACTTTTGTCGCACGAATACATGATTCCAGGGATGTCCTGAATTTTAACACTTTTTCTCTGGGTAATCTAAAACAACCTTCTTCCGAGTTGAGCTCGATCCCCAGAAACTCAAGCAAAGTTGAGGGACCCACAGTCTTACCCGGTGCCAATGGCACACCAAATTGATTCATTAAGACACAAAATTCATGTAAGGCCTGTCCACATTCATTACCCCCGGCTGCCCCTAAAAACAGAAAGTCATCGAGATAATGCATAACATGCTGAAAACCCGTCTTCCTTGTGAATACCCATTGCAGAAAACAACGGAACTTTTCAAAGTAGGCACAGGATATAGAGCACCCCGTTGGCATACATCTGTCCATGTAATAGCGACCCTGAAACGTAAAACCAAGGAGACGCTGATCGCCTGGGTGCACCGGGAGCAACCGGAACGCTGACTCGATGTCTGATTTTGCCATCAGCGCCCCAGGCCCCAGGCGATTCAACATGGCAACGGCCTCATCGAAAGCTGCGTACCGCACCGAACACACTTCCGGGTCAATCGCTTCATTCACGGAAAGACCACGTGGGGCTGACAAGTTATGTATCAGCCGAAACTCACCTGGGTCCTTCTTGGGGACCACCCCTAGAGGGGAACAAACAAAGTTAGCAACCGGTGGCAAATCAAAGGGACCGGCGACACGACCTCGAGTTACCTCCTTCCCAATCTTTACCTGTACCACCGCCGTATGCTGCAAGACCGACAGTTGATTCTTACAGTTTGCTACACCCTGAAAATCCCCCACTGGAATGCGGAAACCATATGAAAATCCGTCACGCAACACCCCAGCGGAAGCATGATCCGGGTATTCGCTGAGTCAAGGAATCATCGCCATGGTATCAATCGGAGTAGGTAAAGGCGCCCCTCGGACTATTTCAGACCTGTTTGGCGCTTCCCCTACCACCGTTATCACCCGTTTTGGCTCTGCACATGGACTCTGGATGGGATGGCTGCCCACACCCCCCACATTCATGTCTAAACTTGCATGACCCCTGGGGCCTCGTACATTTTCCCCTGTTAAAATTCCAACAAATCCCCCTTTTACCTGCATTGCCACTCGACTTCGAGTGGTGCTCGTTACCTGCACCCGTCCGAAAGGGTGTCCCAGAGGATTGGCGGGAAGATTCACCCCCGTTACTCCCCGACAATGGCACTTTTAACATTCCTGAACTCTCCATTTTTTGCCATGAAACGGAGTCGAAACAATCCCAAGTCAGATCGGGGTCGTGCTCCTTAGCTTTTCTAAAAATATTGTCATAACAGAAACACTGATTGCCCCCGTACGATCCGGAATACTCCATGATACGTGACTGATAAATAGGCAACTCGGTCAGCAACTCGAGCCTGCGTTCGCCCACGATGGAGGTAAAAATGCCCCATGCTCTGCCCCAAGTACCTATGTTTTCATCAACCTTAAAGGCGGCCATTTTTGCGCGCCAAACACTCGGGTGCATGAGCTCCTTTTGGCTCTTAACATGCTCCATCTCGTAATGGTCGGTAAGCAAAGAAAAAATGTTCACATACTTATTCGCCCAGATCTTTTCCTTAATTTCCAGTGGAACGTGCTGAGCCACCTTCTCCCTTCGTGAAGGTACAGACCCCTCCCCCGCAATCGGCAATGGCCGCTTACCTGAACCAGATGCTGCATTAGCCGCCGAACTTGGGCCTGTTGCATTTTCCGCCGCCGGAACTGGCGGGGTAACAGAAGATGGTGCCTTCGCAGCCTCTCTAGATTCCCGCAGTTGTCTCATTACTGCCCGGGCGTCGTCAGCCGTGGCGCCCCCACTATCTTTTCCCAACCACGCTGCTACTGTGATGCTGTAGGGCCCTCCTGCGGCCTCCTCTGGTGGTGGTCTGTTGCCCTCGAAAGAGCCCTCAGTGTTGCACGCAGACCAGCGTGCTGCCTGCACTTGATGCGGTCCCCGCTAACCTGGCCTTGCTCAGGAAGGCCTCGGCAGTCCGGGGCCCCACCAGGGGTAGGTGCTGCCGTCGCCTTTCCCCCCCAGCCTTGCGCATCCTGGAGATCCTGCGGGGCCTGCCCACGTGCCGCGAGGGGGAAGGAGTGGAGATATTGCAGGGGCCCACCACGAGCGGCTGTCACCAGAGGTTTCCAAGGCCCAAAAGCCCCGGGCTCGATTTACGTCTTGCCGCCCGCTCCATGGTGCTCACGCCGCTCGCTGCCGAAGAGCTTCACTCACGCCCCACTTTGCGCTTGTCTTCCTCCTCACCTTTGCCTCCTGTCTGGCCCTGCTTAGATTGGCTCAGCGTCTTTGTCATGAGAGCGCTGGGCGCTTGCCGTGGTTTTGAGAGCCCCTCTGCTGGATGGAGTCGCCACGAGGCTAAGGTGCTCAGGCCGCCATTTTGCGACGCAGGCCGCTGGACAGGATCTGCCTCTTGTTGCTGCTGGGCCGATGTTAAAATCAATATTACAGGCTCAATGTGTTCCCCCGGCTCTTAGCACATTTTGGTGGGGAGATGGGGTGAATTACGGCTGTTTTGGCCGAGAGAGGAGAGTCGGGCGGAGGAGCCTCCGGAGCCTGCGTCCGTCTATGTCGCCATCTTGGCCACTGTTAGACCTGGCCTCGAGGCGTGGTTCTCCCCAACCCTCAGCACCCCAACAGTTACCCCTGCGCAGCAGAAACCCCCGGTTGTCCCGTCCTCAGTCCGCCCCGCTCTCTCCATGACCCTTCAGAAAGGATGACCACCCCCGTATCCCGCCATCTATCCTCCCGGTACCGGACGCCCACAACCCGCATCAACCCCGGTAGCCATCACCCTTCTCTAAGATCCCGGACTCCATAGCCCCCCTGCATGACCCCGGCCCCAGCGAAACATAGGCACCAGACGCGCCATGCCCGGCTGGGGGGGTAAAGGGCTTCCTCTGAGTGAGATAGAGTGGAGTAGTTTCGATCACACCTCTGGCCTCCCCCTGAAGACTGGTTTTGATCACCCCTCCGGCCTCCCTGAGAGCTGGCCCCACTCCCTGCTGGGTGTCTGGAAACCCCGGGACCCAACTTCAAGGGATCAAAGGGCCGGATAGCAGGAAACCCCGACAATCAGCCCCCGGGCACCAGATAGCCACCTGCGAGGGCTTGGACTTCAAAGGGAAACAGGACTATAACAAGGCCCGCTTTAGAACTAGCGGGCAGTTGAATCCTGGAATAGGAGAGCCCTGCTGACCTGGTCGCGGCTCAACCATCTCAAAAGAAGATCGCTACCCGAACTTTGGAATCTTTGCGAGCCCTGCTGACGTGGTTGCGGCTCATCCTGGCGGAGAAAAACGTCCGCCTGAAGCTCCTTGAGCCCTGCTGACTTGGTCGTGGCTCCCTTGAACTCTAATTGACGCTTAACAACCTCAGCTTGAGCCCTGCTGACTTGGTTGCGGCTCCCTTGAAATCTAACGACGCTGAAGCAACCTCTGCTTGAGCCTGCTGACGTGGTCGCGGCTTCCCAAGAACTGAAGGACACTCCGTTCACTACTGCTCGAGCCCTGCTGACCTGGTCGCGGCTCGAGGGGTACTCTGGTCCGGCTGGACCGATGGCACTACCGAAACAATGTGGCTCAAAGAGGGTGAGTGGAGCAACCAGTACGACCTACATCTACAGCAGCCCCGTATCCCCCGGCTCGAGGATTGAGAGCTGTGCGCCGGATACGCCTCGTACTGGCCCCAGTACCGTGACTGTCCCGCTTCCCACACCCCTACAACCAAGAACTTACGAACCCTCGATCTAAATGTAAATACCTGACTGTTTGACCTGAAAGATCATAAAAACTACTGTTGGATAAAGAACCTTTTATTCAGTAGCCCACTGTTTGGTGTCCATTTGTAGAGTGGGGGAATCTTAGTGTGTACGATCCTAATTGCGAAGCCCTCTACTGTAAGGGTCTCACTCCTGTGCTCGGCAGCGTTCCTGGGAGAGTTTGGTCACGGGGTGGTCAGGAGAACGTCCTCTGTCTCCCCTGGGATCGCCCCTTCTAACATTAGTGGCAAGTGACGGGATCCGAGCCGACATTTAGAGATCGTTTAGTGAGCGGCTAACACACTGCCTAACGAAGACCCAAAACAGATAAAAGAAAGAACTACCATGAGTCCCACTGGAGCCAACGCGAATCCAACATTCCAAGAGGACCGTTTGGAGGAATACACTCATAGAGACCTAAAACAGTTCTGTAAAGACTTTAAAATCACTACCACTGGTTTGAGCACCAAGGAGGATTTCCAAAAAGCCCTGAAGGCCTGGGTGGAGTCCGGGGCACCCCTTCCCCAAACAGAAGGAAACTGCATGGAGGAGTGGCAGCAGAACGAACCCAGAGTCCTAGAGGGGGAAAGAACCGACCCCCCAGCACGGAGTAGCGCATCAGAGAGGGGCCTGTCCCCCAGAGGAGCTGATGGACCGAGAGAGAAGCAGAATCTACGAGCTAGAGCTAGCTAAGATCAAAATAGAAGGAGAGCTCAAATTAGCCGAAAAAAAGTTGCCCGTAGAACAATTGCGATTACAAGGAGAGTTGGAGGAGAAGAAACTAAAGAGGGAACATGAAGGAAAAAAACTTCAATTGGAGCATGAACGCAGCCTGAAAGAGATCAAGCTCAAGGCGAGGAGTGAGGAAACCGCCCCCCCCCCCCCCGCGGAAGCGAGGGAGCCCTCCCCCTGTGGAGGCTAAAGTACACATTCCCAAAGATGTGGTGAAAGATTACTTTAAAAGTGACGACATTCAGCAATGGTTTAAAGCCTATGAAGTAGCTATGACCTCCCACCGAGTCCCACAGAAGGATTAGGGGGCCGGGTTGTGGGGGCGGTTCCTGAGTGAGGGGAGAGACACCCTGCTAGACCTGCCATCCACTGTACTGAACTCGTACAGCCACATGAAGGAGGCCCAGTTAGCTAGATATGGGCTCACCCCTGAGATGTACAGACAGCAATTCCGAGACTGCAAAAAGATCCCTGGCACCACGTGGGTGGAGTATGTTAACTTTTACAGCCGGGCCTTAGAAGGGTGGATCAAGGGCAGCAAGGTCACCACGTTTGAGGAATTGTTTGACTTAATAGCATGGGAGCACCTGTCCCTGAATTGTTTTGTAGAACTGCGCCAGCATCTCCTTGACAGCAAGCTGACGGACCCTTGAAAGCTCGCCGTCGAGGCAGATCGCTGGGTGAACACCCGGGTCCCCAGGGACCCCATAGGGGACTATGCCCAGAATGGTCAGGGACCTTCCCGCCAGAGAGGGTGGGGAGGCCAAGGTAGACAACGAGAATTCTAGTCAGGACCCCAGCGTAGCCCTTCATGGAACTAGCCCCAAAACTTTCCATCTCCCTCCACGTCCAGCGCAGGGCCCCCCCCCCGGGTAGGCAGGGGCCAAGATCCAACATAGCGTGTTACAAATGTCTACAGCCAGGCCACTATGCCAGTGACCCCCAGTGTCCCATGAACAAAAGGCCTGTTGCTGCGGGCCCCCCAGCCTGCCAGATAGCCACTGTTGCCCTAGAAGAAGAGGTTGAGGATACGGAGGAATGGGAGCCTGCAGCCATGTCCCTTGTCTCCCGAGGAGATAAAGAAATGATCCCTGGAGCCCCCCTGCTGGCCAACACCAAGAAATACCGCCAGTGGGTGACGGTCAATGGGCGCCGCATAGGGGCCCTTCACGACACCGGGGCGAGCGTTACGGCTGTTCGCTGTCACCTGGTCACCGAAGAACAAATGATACCACACGTCTTTTGCCCTGTTATTTTGGCAGACAATTCTGAAAGTCTCTGCAGAATGGCTCAAATTCCCTTCGTGTGCGGCGGAGTCTCCGGTACTTTGCAAGTAGCCGTCGACCCACCATGCCGGTGGACTGTTTACTGGGCAACGATCTGGAGAGCTCCCCATGGGCGCAGGCAGAGCGGAAGGCTCAACTGGGGATGCTGGGCCTACCCGAATGGGTGTGCGCCACTACTCGGTCCATGACCGCCAGATTACCCACCCCCGGGGCGGTAGAGTCAGAGAGCATAGGCCAGACCTCAGACGACGGGGAAGGGGGCGGGCTACCAGAGCTCCTTGGTCTCCCCACGTGATAAGAAATCGACCCGACGCAGGCCCCCTAGGCCCTACCGTCGAACAAATCACCAAATTAGGCGACCTGCCTGAGTTGGCTCAGTGGCGCCAAGAAGGTGGGCCTTCTCGGGAGGAGTTCTGCCAGGAGCAGGCCACCTGCCCCTCCCTCGTCGGTCCGCGACAGCAGGCCACCGCCCAGGCCGCTGGCGACCAGTCCGCTGGCGACCAGTCCGTATCCCATTGGGCCTACTGGGAGAATGGACTCTTGTACAGTGAGCAAAAGTCTGCCGAACTAGGGTCAGCCCGGGTGCTGGTGGTACCCCTACGATTCCGAGACTTCCTCCTGGGCCTGGCCCATGACGTGCCTTGGCGGCACACCTGGGACGGGATAAGACCTATCACCGGCTGGTCACCCAATTCTATTGGCCACAAATTCGCGTCAACGTGGAAACCCGCTGCAAGTCCTGCCCGACCTGCCAGGCTAGTGGGAAGAGCAGAGGGAAGCACATGGCTTCCCTCCAACCCTTCCCCGTAGTCAGTACCCCCTTTGAACGGGTGGTAATCGACATTGTGGGACTCCTGGATCCCCGGACTGCCCTGGACCACCGATTCATCCTAGTCCTGGTGGACCATGCCACCAGGTACCCCAAGGCCATTCCCCTCCGAACGGAGACGGCCCCCGTAGTGGGGCGGGCCCTGATGGGGATATTCTCTCTGGTGGGATTCCCGCGAGAGGTCGTGAGCGACAGAGGAACGAACTTCATCTCGAAATATATGAAGTCCCTGTAGCAACAATGTGGGGTGACATACAAATTAACCACCCCGTACCACCCCCTAGGTAATGGCCTGGTTGAGCGATTCAACCGGAACCTCAGGGAATGATCATGGTCCTCGAAGAGCCCCTGAGGCGCAAGTGGGACATCCTCCTACCCTGCCTCCTGTTCGCCTACCGGTAAGTCCACCAGAAGTCCTTGGGGTTCAGCCCTTTCGAGCTGCTTTACGGACACCCCGTCCGGGAACCTTCAGCCTGGTCAAGGAGGGCTGGGAGGCGGCGCCCCGAGACCCTCCCGAGATGTGTTTCGATACATCCTGACCCTCCGGAATCAGACTCGGAAATTCAGGGAACTCGCAGAGGCGAACCTGGAGGCAACCCAGGAGGAAATGAAACGCTGGTATGACCAGAATGCCACTCTGGTCGAGTTTCAACCGGGCCAGCAGGTGTGGGTGATGGCCCCGGTGGAACCTTGTGTTCACCAGGACAAGTGGACCGGGCCCTTCAAAGTGGTGGAGTGCAAGAGCCAAGTCACCTACCTAGTAGATGTGCATTCCCCCCGGAACCCGCTAAGGGTCCTCCATGTGAACCACCTCAAGCCTCACTTTGTGAGGTCTGAGTTGAGCTTGCTCCTAGCCACCAACGATGGAGAGGAAGAGGACACTGATCCTCCACCCGATCTCCTGTGTGCTAAGGAAAAAGATGGCTCCATGGAGGGGGTGAGTCTCTCCTCCTCCCTCACCCCAGAACAACGCGAGGACTGTCACCAGTTATTGGGACAATTCTCAGACCTATTCTCCCTCGTCCCCAGTGTCACCGATTGGGGCGTCCACGATGTGGACACTGGGGACAGCCTTTCGGTACGGCACAGAGCCTACCGCGTCCCTGACAGAGTCCGGGCCTGCATTAAGGCAGAAGTCTCTAAAATGTTAGCCCTGGGGGTGGTCGAGTCCTCTGACAGTCCGTGGGCCAGCCTTGTGGTTCTGGTTCCGAAGGCGGCGGCTCCAGGCACCGCCCCCAAGCTGAGGTTCTGTGTAGACTACCGCAGGCTCAATGCGGTCACCCGAACCGATGCACACCCTATTCCCCGCGCGGATGAGCTAATTGACCGCCTAGGATCTGCCCACTACCTCAGCACCTTCGACCTGACCTGCGGGTACTGGAAAATTGCGCTCACGGAGGGGGCAAGGGAGAGATCCGCCTTTTCCACCCCGGATGGACACTATCACTTCCGGGTGATGCCCTTTGGAATGAAAAATGCCCCTGCCACCTTCCAGAGACTGGTTAACCGGGTACTGTCAGGGCTGGAAGAAATTAGCGCCGCGTACCTGGACGATATTGCGGTGTTCAGCCCCAAATGGACCGAACACCTGCGGCACCTCTGGGAGGTGTTGATGGCCCTGCGTCGAGCGGGCCTTACCATCAAGGCCAGTAAGTGCCAGATTGGGCAAGGATCAGTGGTCTACCTAGGGCACCAGGTCAGGAGCGGACAGGTAGCCCCCCTCCAACCCAAGATCGACGCAATCGTGGCCTGGGAACCCCCCACGAGCCAGACGGAAGTGAGGGCCTTCCTAGGGCTCACCGGTTACTACCAGGGATTCATCAAGGGATATGGCAGCATAGTAGTCCCCCTCACAGAGTTAAGCTCCAAGAAACAGCCGAAGAAGATGCGCTGGACCCCTCCTGCCAAGAGGCGTTCGAAGCTCTAAAGACCGCCATGTGCACCGCCCCAGTACTCCAGGCCCCGACTACTATCTGGAGTTTGTGGTCCCAACTGACGCCTCCGAGCATGGCATCGGGGCAGTCCTATCCCAGCTAAACGAGAAAGGCCTAGATCAGCCAGGTGCATTAATTAGCCAGAGGTTACTACCCCGGGAGCAAAGGTGGAGCACCATCGAGCGGGAGGCCTTCGCAGTGGTTTGGGCCCTGAAGAAGCTGCGGCCATACTTGTTCGGAACTCACTTCCGGGTCCAAACCGACCATCGGCCTACGATGGTTAATGCAGATGAGAGGAGAGAACCCCAAGCTACTGCGGTGGTCTTTTTCCCTCCAGGGGATGGACTTCACCGTAGAACACCGCCCCGGTACTGACCACGCCAACGCTGACGGCCTGTCCAGGTTTTTTCACCTCAGTGAAGAGAACCCCCAAGGGGATGGGTAGTTCTCCCTGCCTTTCAGCTGGGGGAACGCGTGTTAGACCTGGCCTCGTTGTGTGGTTTCCCCCAACCCTCAGCGCCCCGACAGTTACCCCAGCGCAGCAGAAACCCCCTGTCGTCCCGCCCTCTGTCCGCCCCGCTCCCTCCATGACCCTACAGAAAGGACGACCACCCCCGTATCCCGTCATCTATCCTCCCGGTACCGGACGCCCACAACCCACATCAACCCCGATGGCCTATGGTAGCCATCACCCTTCCCTAAGATCCCGGACTCCATAGCCCCCTGCATGACCCTGGCCTGAGAGAAACATAGGCACCAGACGCGCCATGCCTGGCTGGGGGTAAAGGGATTCCTCTGGGTGGAGTAGTTTCGATCACACCTCTGGCCTCCCCCTGAAGACTGATTTTGATCACACCTCCGGCCTCCCCGAGAGCTGGCCCCACTCCCTGCTGGGTGTCTGGAAACCCCCGGACCCATCTTCAAGTGATCAAAGGGTTGGATAGCAGGAAACCCCAACAATCAGCCCCCGGACATTAGATAGCCGCCTGGGAGGGCTCGGACTTCAAAGGGAAACAGGACTATAACAAGGCCGTTCTGGAACTAGCGGGCAGTTGAATCCTGGAAGAGGAGAGCCCTCCTGACCTGGTCACTACTCAACCATCTCAAAAGAAGATCGCTACCCGAACTTTGGAATCTTTGCAAGCCCTGCTGACGTGGTCGTGGCTCATCCTGGCGGAGAAGAATGTCCGCCTGAAGCTCCTTGAGCCCTGCTGACTTGGTCGCAGCTCCCTTGAACTCTAAACAACGCTTAACAACCTCGGCTTGAGCCCTGCTGACTTAATCGCGGCTCCCTTGAAATCTAACGACGCTGTAACAACCTCTGCTTGAGCCTGCTGACGTGGTCGCGGCTCTCCAAGAACTGAAGGACACTCCGTTCACTACTGCTCGAGCCCTGCTGACCTGGTCATGGCTCGAGGGGTACTCTGGTCCGGCTGGACCGACGGCACTACCGAAACAACGTGGCTCGAGGAGAGTGAGTGGAGCAACCAGTAGGACCTACATCTATAGCAGCCCCGTATCCCCCGGCTCGAGGATTGAGAGCCGTGCGCCGGATACTCCTCGTACTGGCCCCAGTACCGTGACTGTCCCGCTTCCCACACCCCTGCAACCAAGAACTTACGAACCCTCGCTCTAAATGTAAATACCTGACTGTTTGACCTGAAAGAACATAATAACTACTGTTGGATAAAGAACCTTTTATTCAGTAAGCCACTGTGTGGTGTCCATTTATAGAGTGGGGGAATCTCAGCGTGTACGATCCTAAATGCGAAGCCCTCTCCTGTAAGGGTCTCATGCCTGTGCTCGGCAGCGTTCCTGGGAGAGGTGGGTCACGGGGTGGTCAGGAGAGTGTCCTCTGTCCCCCTTCGGATCGCCCCTTCTAACAGCCACGACCCCCATTTTCGGCTCCTTTTTGAGGATCCTGGAGCATTAAGCTTGTTAAAGTTTGATATTCCATTCAGAAATTGTTGTATTTAATCTCTACACAACTTTTTTGACCGCTTGCAGCTTTTTCAGTGTTTTCCGACATTTTTGAAAACTTTTTTTCTGGCAGAAATTCCAACTTTATTTAAAAAATATCCCTCCTGTGGTAAGAAAATGGCTAAATCAGACCCACATTCGGTCTGTATTGTGTGCTTACCATCATCACACAATCGAGAAAAAGGTTACTACTGTCAGCAATTCTCCAGAAGAACTCTTCGTGACAGTGAGAAGATAAAGCTACATACCCTGCTGGAGAGAGGAAAGGGACCTTCAAAAAGTGGCCTTGAGAGTAATCCTGCTTTGAAAGAGCCCTCCTTTCAGGAAAAACACAGAAAACGTCGCTGATCTGCTTCCCCAGCATCAAAAAGGAAGCAAATCCCTGACTGTTCACTGTCAGCGCAGGGATCGACATTGGAAGAGCAAAGAAGGCATGCCTCAGCGTCGAAGCAACAAGAGTCTCCGTTGCCAAAACATAACTCGGCGTCAAGGCATACTACTTCGGGCTCGAAGTATTTTGTTCCTGAGAGACCTAAATCAATGTCAAAGCCTGGACTGATGCCGAGAAAGCACCCATCATTATCGAGACACCGGTCGTCATCTAGATCTCTGCCGCCGTCACGACAGTCAGTGTCAAGAGGAACGACGTCAAAGACTCAGCCGCAGTCCCGCAGGCAGGCGACGTCAAGGACTCCATTGCAGTCCTGCAGACAGTCGACGTCGAGGGAACCGACGTTGAGGGCATCTTCGCATAGACGGGATTCCTCGAATACGTAGCATAGAAGGTGGCACAATCTGTGTCATCGGTGAGAGGCCATTGTTCCACGTCGAGGGAAAGAAATACTACGGCGCCATCTGTGGAACTGTTAGACAGGCCGAGGTTGATGTTGAAGTCTATACTGTTGATGTCGAGGAAGGTGTCATCTTCTCCTGGCATTAACATTGTGCAGAGGAACTGTTGTCCTTCACTTCGCCGATTAGGTGCGGAGTCTCCACCTGCTAGTAAGCCTGCCGGTACTCCCCACGCCCACCTTGCTGACAAGACGGTGGGGGCGGCTGTCTTGCACTCTGACGCGCTCTGCGTCAGTACAAAGGGAGATCCTTGCGCGTAGGCGCCCCACCGAGAACACTCCTGAAGCGGAAAGCAGGGAGCTAGAATCCTTTGCACGCTGCTTATGTTTTTAAAATAATTTGTTACTTTGGTACTTAACTTCTTGCTGTATTTTTAAACTTGCACGTAGCCTGATTAGAGGAACTGTTGTCCTTCACTTCGCCGATTAGGTGCGGAGTCTCCACCAGCTAGTAAGCCTGCCGGCACTCCCCACGACCACCTTGCTGATGGGACGGTGGGGGTGGCGGTCTTGCACTCTGATGCGCTCTGCATCAATACAAAGGAAGACGTCCATGTCTTCGTGCAGCGGACGCGGGCAGCGGGCGCCCCTTGCGGCGCGCCGACGGTGCGCCAAAGGTAAGCACGTCTGCGCCCGTCCGAGCTCTGACGAGCCCAGAGCCCACGACCCCTGCTCGAATCCAGCCAGAGGTCAATACCCAGGCTAAGATCGGTTACTCGTCCATGGAACTCCGTAACATACTGAAGTCTGCCTCTGGCATATCGGGCGCCATGCTAACCTGTCCGACCAAAACTCCCCGACCCCCTTGAAGGTCCGATAGCCTGTAGGAGCTGCTCCTTTCAAGGGACCAACTTATTAGTCATGTTCCATTAACACGCCCACACAGGACCCCGTCGTCGGAGGGCTTGTCATACATCCATTGCAATGTCCGGTCCTTAGCTAAAGACCCATTTGAAATCTGGGACATGATCCACTCTCATGCTCCGGAGATTTGTTTCCTGACGGAAACCTGGCTGAATTCCGCCAATCTCCCGATGCTCAATATGGCTATCCCAGACAACTATGGGCTTACCCATTTGGATAGGGTGGGGAAAACCGTGGGGGGGGGCATTGCTATAGCTTTCAAAAAGCACCTGAAAGTTGCTTGGATTGAAAAGATCTCTGATAAACACCTGGAGTTGGGTCTTTTTAAAGTCACATTCTCTCCGCCAGAAAGTTGGACTGGGGCCTTAGTTTACCGCCGGCCTGGTCCTAAAGTGGATTTCACAGATAGGCTTGTAGATTTGATAGCTACCCACGTCTTGGCCTCTAGCAAATTCCTACTACTAGGTGATTTTAACTTTCAGGGCGAGCTCCATGAATCTCCCGAAGTGAATAAACTCCTCACAGATATGGAGCATCTTGTGCTTTCCCAAAGAATCTAGGGCCCTACCCACAACGGGGGACACACTCTTGACCTATTATTCACAAATATCGACTTGCTTGCGTATGATGCACCATGGCCTCTAACCTGGTCAGATCACTCCATGATTAAATTTATGAGCTTGCCTCGTCGATTTCCGTGTACGGGACAGCCCGCTGGCAGAGACCAATTGATGCAGCGGCCTTGGAACAAGCTCACCCCCCAGGCATTCGAGGCAGTGTTCTCAGTGCCCCCTATGTTAGAGGAGCGGGAGGTTTCCTCAGCTGAATCGACGCTTCGCCCAATGGTATACATCTGAACTTAAGCAGGAAAAATCGTCTTGCAAAAGATTGGAGAGACTCTGGCGACGAAAAAAATCCCGCCAGTCAAAAATTCTTTTTAAATCTTCCCTGACAACCTACCATCACAATCTAAAGGCTGCGAGACGTGTGTTCATTGGGAACCAAATTCGAGAATGCCACTAATTCTGGTAACGCGCTATTCGATATTGTGAAAGATTTCGTGTCCCCAGCTGCATGTAAGCAATCTTCTGCAGAGTCCCAAGATCTCTGCAACTCACTGGCAAGGTTCTTTCAGGAGAAAATTGAAATTATCTATTCCAAATTCTCACACGACGCGCCTACCTCCTCTAATTCAGGTTATCAAGTTATACTGTCTGACTGCTCCCTTGAATGTTTTAGACTAATCACTCTAGCAGAAACTCAGAAAGCACTAGAGAGCGCTAAATCAGGCTCCCCTGTGGACCCTGTACCCCAAAAGCCATGGCACTTCTGTCCTACATTCTGGCTCCCACTATACAGGAACTTTTTAACCTCTCACTTGCAGAGGGCGTAATTCCAGTCCCTTGGAAGGAAGCATGTCCATCCTATCTTAAAAAAACCTATGGCTAACCCTCAAGAGTTGGGCAATTACCGCCCGATCTCGCTGCTCCCCTTACTGGGTAAAACGCTTGAAAGCATGATCAATCAGCAATTGAACAGCTACCTTGAATCAAACTGTATTTTGGACGCCTCGCAGTCCGGCTTCCGTAAGGGTTTAGGTACGGAATGGGCACTTTTAGCCGTTACTGACTCCCTGCGGATGTCGGTGGATGCTGGAGGATCGGCAATCCTGATCCTTCTTGACCTCTCTGCGGCCTTTGATACCATCTCACATGCTAGGCTGGCGGAGATGTTAAGAGCCATTGGAATTCAGGGACTAGCCCTCAAATGGCTGCTGAATTTGCTGATAGATAGATCCCAAACGGTCATCATGGGCCCCTATCAGGCAGAAAAAACTCCATTGGACAAGGGCGTCCCCCAGGGCTCCTACCTTAGCCCCACGCTCTTTAACATATATATGGCACCATTGGCTAAGGTAGTGGAAGCCCTGGGGTTCGAAACTGTTTCGTACGCTGATGACACCCAGCTGCTGTTTAACATCGGCCCAAACCAGGAGGCAGACAGACTTAGTTTTTCCTCGAGTATCTTGGCAATCTCTAACTGGATGACCAACAACTTTCTCCAGTTGAACCCGGGGAAGACTGAAGTCATGCTGCTGGGTAAGGCTTCGGCAGTCTGGTCCAAGGAGTGGTGGCCTACACAACTGGGTGCCCCACCCACACCCAAAGAATGTGTTAACAACCTGGGTACTAAGATCAACCACTTTCTGTCCATGCAGGATCATGTAGCTGCCGTTTCTGGGTACTGCTATTACAGGCTAAGACCCCTGAGGAAGATCCTCCCTTTTATCCCGCTAGAGCACCGAAGAACCCTAACCCAAGCGATGGTCATTAGCCGTTTGGATTACGGTAATGCCCTATTAGCAGAAGCGGTGAAAAACTCCCTGAAAAAACTGCAGGTGATCCAGAATACAGCGGCAAGGTTGGTGCTGAACATGCCGGCGAGATCTTCCTCGCTGCCTCTGCTGAAAAAACTGCACTGGATGCATATAAAGCAAAGATCCTTCTTTAAGGTCTGTTGCCTGACCTTTAACGCCCTTCAGGGTCAGGGCCCACAATACCTGCAGAATAAGATGGTAAAATACATCCCGAGCCGTCCTCTGAGATCTAGCTCGCAGCTGTTACTACAGGTCCCTCGCATTAGACTTCATAGGTCAGGAGGTAGGGCTTTTTCTTACTTGGCCCCCAAATACAGGAACAGCCATCCTATTTCCCTACGTGAAATTCCATCCTATCATGTCTTTAGGAAACATCTAAAGGCTTTTCTGTATTAAAGGATCCTTTCCTCTCTGTTCCTTTTCTCCTGGGTAAGTTCTAAGCGCCGAGATGCCCCACGGTGATTCGAGCGCTATACAAGAAGGTATAACATAACATAACAGATCACACCGGCTGGATCTCTGGTTCCGGGAGAGCAGACTCCGCCCGCCTACCCTTCACCATGGTGGCTAGAGAGTACCTGAAACTGGAAGGCTCCACACAGAAGTCTAGGCTCGGATTTCTCCCAAACATACTCTCCTTCCAGAGTCTCTGTTGGGGCTCCTCCTACCACATCCACAAGGGCATCTCCATGCAGGTCCCCAAGGAGAGCTAGGTCTCCATTGGCTCAACGTTCACGCTCCAGAACACCACGTGGACAATCTAGATCTCGCCATTCTTCTACTCCGAGAAGGAGGAGACAGAGGTCTCCCTCATGGTCCTTGTCCTCAAGATCATCTATGAGGGACTATTCACCAACATAGTTGGCGAACCCCCAGCCAGAGTGTCTCCTATTGATGATATCGGGACTTTTAATGAGGTTCTATGCCGGGGTGCCAACAAACTGAACATTGATATGTCGGCACCTACTGTTTCTTCATCAGTCATATTTGAAACACTCCACCACAGAACTTTGAGGAGCCGCCTACTTCCCTTAGTGCCGGGTCTCCTTGAACTAGCAAACAAAACAAACAAAAGGAGATGATGGACAGAGTGCTGAACTATTTCAGACACTCACCCCCACTCACTGATCTGGGTTGAATCCATCACCGTTCTTTAGCTCACTTCGCCACCCCAGTTCAGACACAACTATATGAAAATCATTCTTGACCCCTTGTCTCATGGGAACAGTGTGCCCGAACTGCTAAGCCATGTCTTCCCTGGACTGGAAACAAGCATCCTGGGACCGGTTTCGGGCTAACAGCCCTCATCAGCCAGGCTAGCTTAAATCCAGCAGCAAAGTGAGCAAGGGACCCACGTCTGGGCATACCCAGCCAACTTAGGATGAACAAAGCAAACACAAGGAGATGATGGAAGGAGTGCTGAAACTTTTCAGACACTCACCCCCAGTCACTGATCTGGGTTGAATACATCATAATTTTTAGCTCACTTTGCTGCCCCAGTGAAGACACAACTATATGCAAATCAGTCTTGACCCTGTGCCTCAAGGTAACAGTCCAGCCGAACTGCCAAGCCATGTCTTTCCTGGACGGGAAACAAGCATCCTGGGACCTGTTTCGGGCTAACAGCTCTCAGCAGCTAGGCTAGCTTGAATCCAGTGGCAAAGTGAGCTAGGGAACCACGTCTGGGCATACCCTGCCAACTTAGGGCGATCAAAGCAAACACAAGGAAATGATGGATGGAGTGCTGAAACTTTTTTTGACACTCCCCCCCCTAGTCACTGATCTGTGTTGAATCCATCAAAATTATTTAGCTCACTTCCCCACCCCAGTTCAGACACAGCTTATGCAAATCAGTCTTGGCCCTGTGCCTCATGGTAACAATCCAGTCCGAACTTCCAAGCCATGTCTTTCCTGGACCTGAAACAAGCATCCTGGAACCTGTTTCAGGTTAACAGCCCTTATCAGCCAGGCTAGCTTGAATCCAGTGGCAAAGTGCTCTCCATGCCACTGGAGTCAAGCTATCCTGGCTGATGAGGGGTGAAACCCCGAAACCGTACTTGGATGCTTGTTTCCAGTCCATGGAGGACCTGGCCTGGCAGTTCGGGTTGGACTGTTCCCAATGGGCACAGGGTCAAGACTGATTTGCATATGCCTGGATTCAAACTGGAATGGCATGGGGAGCAAAAAAACTATGGATTTAGGCTAAGATCTCTGTACTGGAGTGAATGTATAACATTGTTGTGCATTCTGTCCATCAATTGTTTTTGCATTTGTCACCACTTGTGGGACGAGTATTGCCATGACGTGGGTCCGATGCTCTCCATGCCACTGGAGTCAAGCTATCCTGGCTGTTGAGGAGTGAAACCCCGAAACCGGTCCTAGGATTCTTGTTTCAGGTCCAGGGAGGATCTGGCCTGGCAGTTCGGGCTGGACTGTTCCTATTGGGCGCAGGGTCAAGACTGATTTGCATATGGCTGGGTTCAAACTGGAATGGCATGGGGAGCAAAACAACAATGGATTTAGGCCCAGATCTCTGTACTGGGGTGAATGTATGACAATGTTCTGTATTCTGTCCACCAATTGTTGCTTTTGCACTTTCTAAAAGTGCCATTCAAAAATAGTAATGTAAAATCCAACTACACCACTAAGCAGGATTTATCAATACCATTTTAAACATACCAAGCATGGCAACACTACTATTCTGGTTTTGAGTGGTCTTATAGTGCTGCCTATGGCAAACAAACAATAAAGATCAAAGAGTGGATAAATTGTAACTCGAACTATGTAATTTACATCATCATCGGCCCTTGCAATAAACTCTACATAGGCATCACAATCAGACCATTCAAAACCAGAATTCTAGAGCACTACCGCAACAAGACAGAAACAGGCCCACCACTAATGGAACACTTTCAGGAACACCACCCGCACAACAAAACTTTCAAATTCTTCGGATTGGAACAGGTGAAGCAACACCTTAAAGTTGGAAACCGAGAACTCCTGGTGTGGCAAAAAGAAAGTGAAATCATTCTACGCATGGACTCTGTCAATACCGGGCTCAACAGGGATGCAGAAATGCATTTCTGGTTATACAAGTGAGTTAACTCAATACTGTCTAGTCCTGTGCATAAATCAGACGATCAACCGATCCATCACACGTCTCTTGAATCTGTTTCTACACTATTTGGCACTGGTTCCACAAAGAATATGGCTATATAATGTTGGGTCCTAAGATACCCTAAAATGGCCCTGAGTCTACCACTGGTCCCACACAAAAGATTTTTCCTATGAGCGGACCCCCGTTCTCAGGTCTTCCCCTGATCTCTGTCCCGAGCCTGTTTCTCGCATTACTTGCCAAATTATACATTTCCTATTTTATCTACTCAAGACCTGCTCTCTTTTCACTCGCTTCAACTACCAACGCTACTTACACTTTATCCTTGATGACTCCTTTTCGGATCTAGCCCTCACTAGACGCACTGCAGCCGCTAACCATTGTTTCATTAAGTAGTCCTTCCCGTTTGGATTAGTTCTTGTTTTATCCTGTTTGCCGAGTTTTAGAACATGCATATTTCCTTTCTACTTTTTGGTATTTCAAGAAGGATCTGTTCCTTCTGATATCGTAGACTGCAGCCTTGTTTCTCCTGCATCAGGTATCTGACTTGACACTTTCGCGGGACTTCAGGTTAATTTATTGTAGCTGCGAACTCGTTTACCGAGTACATTGACATTCTGCACACAATATGTTTATTTCACTATCTCCGGCTGCAATTCCAAGATACTGCAGATTGCAGCTTCAAACTCCTGCTCCAGGTTTTTAAGCTGACTTTTTATGGCCCCCAGTAAATTTTACTGCAGCCACCACCTTGTTTACCGAGTGGGTTTTTTCATATAACAATTAACTGTGTTATTTATTTTAGCCTGTTTGAAATTTAGGAAGGATCTGTTTCCTTCACAGACTGCGGACTGCAGCCTCAAACCCTGACAATAGAACTCGTGAAATTACATTTTTACGGCTCTTTGCCGTCACCCCTCTCTCGTTTTGCAGCATTTTCGTCCAACATAAGGACCGAGCAGCAACCGCGGTAAACTTACATAGACCGCAGTTGGACCCAGCAGATTACACCTGCCATCGTGCACCTTGATCTGTAAGTATTTGTACCCCCCGCATACCTGGAGCTTCCCATCACAACCATGATCCAGATTCCTATACCGGATTTCTCGTCACCCTTTTCATGCAGTTACTTGTTTTATCATACCCTCCGTGGACCTTTGTCCAATCCTAGCATACCGACTAGATAACTGCCTGGCCACATGATACTATCTCTGGCATCACGACCCCCCAGTCTCGACCCAGCAGTTTACACTTGCTGTTGTGCACTTCGATCTGCAAGTTACTGTACCCTCGTACATCCAGTACTTCCCCTCACGCCCCAGATCCAGATCCTTACACAGGATTTCTTGTCTCCCTGTTCATGCGGTTTTAGTGTTTTATCATAACCCTCCCTGGCCCTGTTGTCCAATCTTAGCTCACCGACGGTAACACTGCCCGGCCGCATGTTACGCTCTCTGGCATCGCGACCCCCCAGTCTCGACCTGGCGATGCACCACCCACATGGGTCGTTGCACCGCCGGTTCCCATCACCTGGTTCCTGCCTCTCCTTTCGAATCACTTTTCACTCAAACTCTATCTTAACACTTTACAGATACGCCACACGCCACACCAACCACAGAAGAGTTAAATGTTAAATTGAACTCGACTGTCATTCCACAACCACTTCATTAATTCCTATATTGGTTGTTCCTTTTCAGTGTAATGCTTTTTCTGCACTGTAACCTTATGTACTGCATTTTCCCATCTAGAGAGAATAGTACCTGCACGTTACCAACAGCTGGTAATGTATTGTACTGTATGTTCCCATTTTGAGTTAAAGATACTCGTAGATATACTATGTCAACTACTGCTCATTTGTTTTACCGTATGCAGGCTAAAAATGCTTTCACCCCGTGTCCCACTACATATAAACCACACAGGCCACACTCTACTGCCTATATGCACCTTGATACTTGAACCTGTATGAGCTTGCCCTGTTGTCCCCTCAAGTTTGTTGCCTCTAATGGAGAATCTCTTATATGATTCAATGTGTATAATGTACTTTTGCCCTCTCTATCTCAAACACTTGTTACACAAGCTAAATCTAGTCTGACCTACCGGTGATAGAATTGGTTAGGCCTCCAATGTGGCTCTGTTCCTCAGAATCGTAGTAGTATGATATATATTGTTGCCAATTTAATGACCATATTTTCCAGTTTTCCAAACTTTGCCTTATATATGTATGTTTTCTCTAGGGTGTATGCTTACGACTAATGTTGAAATGACCTAATTATTTACATTGGCAATATTACTGTATCCCTAATTATGATTTGTATTGTACCCCTTCTCACTTTCAACTTACCTTGCCCTTTTCTCACACTTTTACTCACAATTTCCTCTCACTTTCAATGTATCCTCATACACTCTGGGCTTTTTGTATGTCACTCATCCACCCAACAACCCCCTCCTTCACTATATCAACCGCTCTCTTTGATGCTGCCCTAACTTTTTCTTTCTCTCCCTTCATCACTCTCCTTTCTCTTTTTCCTTTTCTACCATCCTCGTCTCGTTTTACCCTCACTCTCTTACTCAATGACTTTCCACCTTTCCTGTTTTAATCTCTATTCACCACATACCTAACATGCGTAGCCTCTTAAACCTAACACTTTCAGCATTGAGAAAGCCCTGGCTTGCTGGCACCGGGCAAAACACGTGTGTGCTGTTTCTCTGTTTCTGCACATGTCTTCAAATGAAGAGGAAAAGAACACCATAAAAATGATTTGGGTGATTCAAGCACCCCTGAAATCCCTATTTAAAAGAGCACAAAACCAATCACACAGCTCATTGCTTTGATCCATGTGGTATCTGGGGGAAACCACCGTTTTGGTTTGTGCCACAACCCATATTAGGTGAAGCAAACAAGGACCCCCTGATATGGATCAATTTCCTGAGTCAGGGCAAAACATTTTGTGTGAATATAGTACTCAGGCAAATCTCTAATAAACACTAGCACATGAACAATTGCATTTGCCAAACAAAAAAATAAAAAGTGATCAAAACAAGTTTTTGCACCTTGGATACATTTTAATTAATTATTATAAAACATTATTCAATTATAAAAATTTGGTACATTTATATACATGCATGATAAAGTGTTTCAGCATTATAACATATGCATAAGTTCAGACATTTATCAAATACATTTACAATACAATTAAAAGATGGTTTCCTGTCTACGCATTTCGACACAGGTGTGTCTTCCTCAGGACTGTACCATCGTATTTCTGTAAAACATATTAAAAATATTTACAAATCTATGTATTACAGTGCAAAAAACCGTTTCTGATTTAAGTTATGTTATTACATATACAAAGCTAGTGTTTTTCAATTCACATATTTGATAATACCGCTACGTACTGATGTATGAGTTTGCCAAAGAGAAAAAGAAAACATCATTTGTACATATATACATATATCTATATACAAGTCCTCAGACACCTATATACATAATTACAACATATCTCTGAACACCTAATGTTGTTCACTGTAGATTTTTTGTCTTAATACCCTCCTATTGAGGAGTATATTGCCTTTGAAACAAAACTTACCAACAAACAGACTTATGATAGAGGGTGAAAAACCATACAAGTGGGAGAGACAGGAAAAACCGGAAATATTTTTGTAGAATTTTGAGTACCTTGGCTAGACATTAGAGTGATATGTCCCAAAAGATACCCATAATGATTTTATATGATGTGTATCACATTATCTGATTCGTTTGGGTTATTTGAATATCACAAAAAACCACGTCAGGCAGTTTGCAGTTGACTCAGCGTTTAATTTCAGTATCCTCTTACCTAGATGGACTAGAAATAACGGCTAACGTCATATATTGATGTATGGAGTCAGCTGATTAAAATTCCTGAAAACGGATAAGGAATATTAGACTCTGCACAAAAGGGTTCAAAAATTCATTGCAGTAATCCAACCTTACAGTCAACATTATTTCATCTATTATCTGCTACTACATGTTTTCTCATTATTTTATCGAGCTTATTCTACATAGTTATAAATCCAAATACCTTTCTTGGCAGACGACACGTGCCCAAAAATCGAAGCTGCAATCCTTTCTTGGCAGACGACACGTGCCCAAAAATCGAAGCTGCAATAGACGCTGCAACTTGGGTATCACACTTTACCAGCATCTTCCCCTTTCTTGGCAGACGACACGTGCCCAAAAATCGAAGCTGCAATAGACGCTGCAACTTGGGTATCACACTTTACCAGCATCTTCCAAAAACCAACCTCTGATCAAGAGACGGAAGAGGAGGAAAAAACATTCCTACCATACCCTATAGACATAAATTTCGAAATCTCTGAGATTCTTGTGGCATTGAACTCAACCAAAAAGGGAAAAGCTCCAGGGCCGGACGGAGTCCCGGCAGACTTTTTTAAACACCAAACAGAACTTTGGGCACCGATTTTAACAAGGGTCTGCACTGCAACGGCAAAAATAGGAATTCTGGAGTCATGGACAAGGTCCATCATGGTGCCGATATTTAAAAAAGGTAACCGCATGGACCCTGCCTGCTATCGCCCAATTTCTTTGCTGGACTCACTGGGGAAAATAGCAGGGAGAGTGATCCTAGAAAGACTTCAGGACTGGGCGGAAGAGAGAGGCATCCTATCCGACCTTCAATTCGGATTTAGAAAAGGACTAGGTACTGTGGAACAAGCCCTAAATCTATCGGTAATCCTTGGAAAATATGTGCATGCAAAGAAAGCAAAACTTTACATGACCTACGTAGACTTGTCCGCGGCTTTCGACTGCGTCTCCCATACAAAATTGTGGTCCCTTTTAGCACAGATGGGGGTAGATCCATCACTCCTGAACTTTTTAAGGGAACTCTATTCCAACCCATCCGTAAGAGTCCGCTACGGCACAAAGGGGGAACTGACGGCGTCCTTTAGAGTAGAGCGTGGGGTCAGACAAGGATGTGTCCTGGCACCCTTCCTTTTCTCCCTCTACACCAACAACTTGGAGGTCGAGCTCCTGAAGGGTGCCCGCGATCTTCCACTGGCCAAACATCGCCCGATCCCCGCTCTGCTCTACGCGGACGACGCCGTCCTCCTTGCACAAACCCCCCGTGAACTCCAAAGGTCCCTTAATAGATATTCGCAGTTCATGAGAACCCTTGACCTTCATATAAACGTAAAAAAGACTTTCGTAATGAAGGCTGGGGTTGGGAGGAAACAGCAAAATTCTATCTACCTTGACAGCCAAAAAATAGATTCTACAAATAAATACTGCTATCTGGGAGTCATGATAGATAATAAACTCTCCTGGAAACCAGCAGTAGAAGCCAGAAAACATTGTTTTAAAAGAGCATTAGCCGCATTGGTGTCGTTTACACAAAAATTAGGAAAACGTCCGCCCAGGGAATTGATGACCATATACAAAGCCAAATGTCAATCTACAGCTTTATATTGAGCAGGACTATGGGGCCACACAGATGTTACCTCTCTGCAAATTGCAGAAAACAAGTTTTTCAGATTCCTCTTATCTGCCCCCAAAAGTTCTTCGACTTACGCCTGCCACTTAGAATTGGGGGTGCCATATATCGAAGATCTTGCGAAAATTCAACCACTCCTCCTTTGGCGACGTATCTGGGCTTCAGATAAAAACGACATCACAAAATCAATACTGGCAGATGCAATGTCTCTGGACTACGTTTTAAAAATTAAATGGCTGGCCTATATCCGGACCTTCCTCTCTGACCTTGGAATAGAAAAATATTATTCAAACCCCGAAAAAATTGGAGAACTCTCAAAAAATAATTTAAAAACACGAGCTTTGGACCACCTGGGTAATCTGAGACTACAAATAGAAGCTGGGAAACAGTCGGTGCAGCACGCAATAATGGTCCAATCTACTCTTTTAATGCAGCCCTATTTAAACCTCGACATTGGCACCTTCGACCGATTTCTCCTGATAAGATTCAGACTGAACATATTTCACAAACTGGTAGCTTTTCCAACGCCAAACGTTTGGGACCCAAATCCACTTCCATGTCCATGCGATGGGAAATCAACACAAACCACCCTTCATACTGTTCTGTTCTGCAAATTTTATCAGGAACACCGCAAACTTTGGTTACTAACTCTTTTAAAATCTTGGGGTCTCAGACAATGCCGAGTAGCCATGTTGAGCTTGCAGCTTTTGGATACTGAAGCCACATGTTACCATGTTCTTAACTTTCTGAAATGTATACACGGACACAGGAAAAACCTTTAAATATAACAGTACTGTATAAATCACCGATACTCCTCTTTGCTGTTTTTAAGTAATCTGTAATCATATCGTACCGCAGATTTATTTTTATCTGTACTGCTTTTATGGATCTTTAAAAAATCTGAATAAAGTTTATTATTATAAATCCAATTAGGTAAGGAAAATGACATGATGCGTCATACTTGGCCAGTGGTAAATTCCTCAAATAGATGCCTAGTTAGAATCTAGCATATTTCACAGAATATTTTTTGCAGGGGTTTTCTTACCAAGTAAAAAACGAATCTGTAATGATATTTTCCGTGAGGCGCTGATGGAAAAGAACATCCTTACTGGGAAATTTTGTTTTAAATTTTAAAGAAGATGTATGGTACGCATTAGGTTATATCCAATGATCTTAATCTTTCACTCTATTAATTAGCTTTTATAGCCTCTAAAGTTTTAGAACATATTATATCCTAATAGGATCGCAGATAATAGCCTTCTTACCATATTTAAAAAAGCCAGCAGATTAGTGGTCACGTTTCAAATAGATTGGTAATGGCGCCGCGGATGTTAGCGTCTTTACTGAGGATATCAAAGGAAAAGCGTACGTAATTGTTATTGACCTATATGGATTATATCATAAAGTGTCCTAGACCTACTGCACCTCATGACAAAAAACATTATTTTTACCTGTAGTGTTATCAGTTTAAATAAACCGGCTGCCAAAGGTTCCCGGCGTCTTTGTATCTACACAGAAAAGACGGAAACGGAACTGGCGTCATTAACAGAAAGGATCTACTAACTATAGACGACCTCTTAATGATAATCATTGTTTTTACCTGTTTTAATGTCACGCGGAGTAAACCGGCTGCAAATGGTACCCGGCGTCTTTATTTCTATAGCGGAAACACAGACATGACTCGCATTATTAAAAGGAAGGTATAAAACTAACTTATAGCGCGCTTCTCTAGTACTCGGCTTACCGTGATTTATCCTCGGAAGCGCGGACCGGTGGCAAGGAGATCCCGGCGGTATCTAATTTTTCGGCAAGAATCTAAACCGCAAGCAGGCATTGGTTTAAGTACCGACTACACCCGTTGGTTTAATTGCGATCACGTGCATCTTAAAGGGAAAGCATTTCATTTTTGCCTAGACAGTAATGTAAACCTTTCTATCTATAAAGCCTGTGTTCACATATTATAGGGGGATTGAGTATATGTTTATTTTTAGTATTGAGCATGGTTAAAGGTAACATATTAAACCTATTTATTTACTACAGTATCGCGTTTATCCATGGCAAATCATTGTTTAGACCGTGGGTAAATGTGTTCAGAGAGAAGATCCAATACACCTCTCTCTTTTTTCTTATTTTATCTCCACCATTGTTGTTACGTGTATGGATCTTTTCTAAAATCCGCCACCGAATCTGCGATGGGGAATGGTGAAATTCAGAAAAATGCAAAGCCAAAGGAGCTGCCAATTTTCGTGTTTTAATAGCAGATCTATGTTCAGTAAGTCGGAGTTTCATAGTTCTTGAGGTCTCTCCAACATAACCTAAGTTGCATGGACATAGTAATAGATAAACGATGTTACTAGTATTACATGTCCATAGTTCCTTGGCTTGTATTTTAATTTGATTGAATGTAAAGGTTTCACCTAAGATGATGCCATCACATGATTGGCATGTACCACATCTAGAGGTTCCTTTGATCGCGTTGCCGCCTTCAAATGATTTTTGTATATATGGGATCTTATTATTGGAACCCTCAAAGCGTGATCTCACTACTAGATCTTTCAAGTTTTTATTGCGACGATGCGCAAACATAGGCTTTGATAGTTTATGTTGGGTGGGTTCTACATTTAACAAATGCCAATTTGAATTGATGATTTGTCTGACAGTGGCATTCAAAGGAGAGTGTTTAGTGATACATACTAGTTTTTGTTCTTTTTGGCATTTGTTAGAATTGAGCAAAACATCTCGGTCAAAGTATCGTGCTCGTTTGTATGCATCACGTACTAATCTGTGCGGGTAACCTCGTGCAATAAATTTCTGTTTCATCTGTTCAGATTGAGCATCATAGTCCTTAATATTGGTACAATTTCTACGTACCCTAAGAAACTGAGAGAAGGGTATGCCATCTTTTTGGTTCCTTGGGTGGTAGCTGCTGAAATGGAGCAACGTATTTCTTGCTGTTGGCTTAATATGTAAATCAACCTCAAGTTGATTTGATACGTGTTTTATATGTATATCGAGAAACTCCACCTTAGCTGAGTCTATGTGTGCAGTGAAACGAAGATTGCTATGTGCCAGGTTCAGCCACTCTAAAAACTCTTGCAGAGTCTGTTCCCCATTGGTCCAGATAAAAAAGATATCATCTATAAACCGGTACCAATGGGAAACAGACTCATAGAATGGTGCCATCTCATTATGTATATTCTGGGATTCAAATTTAGCCATGTATATATTGGCTATTGATGGAGCCATTGCTGCCCCCATACTGACGCCTCTCGTCTGTTGGTGCATGTGTTCTCCAAATTGAAACACGTTTTCCTTGAGTACCACTGACAGACATTGTAAAATGAATGGCTTATTGCATGGTATCTGATGTAAATCAATAAACCAACTCGTGGCCTCCATAGCTTCATTTTGAGGGATATTGCTATAGAGGGATTCAACATCCAACGTTACTAAAAGATCCTTATTCTCATTGAAAGGTAGATGTTCAACTTTAGCAATGATCGCCCCCGTATCTTTGATATATGAGGGAGTAAATTGGATGTATGGTCTTAGAATGTTATCAAGATATTTTGACAAGGCTTCCGTAGGGGTGCCAATTGTCGACACAATCGGACGATAAGGGGGTTTTTGCTCATTTTTGTGCATTTTAGGAGTACCATAAATACAGGCTATCTTTTTCTGGGATTTGTTTAAGTACTCATATTCCTTCTTTGTAATTATATCCTTGTTCAAAGCTTGAGTTGTTATTTTATGGATTAGTTTGACTACTCTTTCTGCTGGATTTTTTTTGTGATTTTTTAATAGAATATCGGATCATTGAGCATAGAAAGCATATTTGTTTCATATGCAACTGAATCAATTAAAACAATGCCTCCACCCTTATCACTACTTTTTATCACTACTGATTTGTTATTCTTTAGGTCGTGTAAAGCGGTATGCTCCTCTTTTGAGATATTATATCTCGGTTCGGGGACATACCGAAGAGCTGATGTTAATTTATTGATGACTACCTTTTCAAAAATAGCCATCTCAGGACCTAGCTGGTCTAGGGTTGGGGTTAGGGTGGATGGTAAAAATACGATGTTATAAGTATCTGCTTCTGTCTCTATATTTTCTCTGTTCATGAAGAACTTCTGTAACCTGATCTTTCTAAAGAAGGAGTGTATATCTTGGTGAAGTTCAAACAAATTGGTGTTGGAGTGGGGTACGAATGATAAGCCTTTAGTTAAGATGGAAACATCAAAATCTGAGAGGATATGCTTAGAGAGGTTGAAGATGGGTATTACATCCACTGCCTTTGATATTGTTTGTTCCGAGTCTCCAGAAATTGTTGGGGCTCTATTGGGTATTGATGAGATTGGTAGTGGCCTCTCGATTGGGGCTGAAATCGAACTCGTTGTCGTCCCCGTTTCGCTCCGCGCTGCCCTAAAAAAGGTTGGCGCTGATTTCTATGTCCGTTGCTTGGGTTATATGGGCCCTCATCCTGATAATTGGAATCACCATCTGATTCTGGGTCTGAGGAGTCAGAAAAGGTGTTAATTTTTGGTGGATTATAGTTAGGTCCTCCTTGTTGGTATTCTGCTTTATAAAAGGTATCCCCCAGATATGGGTAAGTTCGCTCAATTGTGTAAAATCTTTTATCCTTTGCAAATTTCTCATTCTTTCTTTTTGAGAGGTATTCAGAGAAGGACAGAATATCCTTTTTTAAAGCTTCCAGTTGTTTTTCTGCCTCCTCAAATGTGGTAGATTTTTTTATTTTGTCCTCTAATTCTTCTATCTCTTTTTTGACTTCTGTAGCCAATTCTTTGGATTTTGCGATGATGAGGATCATAAGATCTCGTGAACACCTGCTCGCTATCATACTCCATTTATGGAGGAATGTTTTTACATCTACGAACAACCCTGGGATGTTCCTAATTCTTAGTCCTAGTGGGATAATACCTGCTTTAAGGTAGTTCAACATGAACTCACCATGGGCTTCTATCCTTATTAGTTTTTTCCGTAAGTTAGATAATTTTCCTAAATCACTATTATTTTGAAAAATAGGGGCCAAACTTTGGTTTTGAGGTACAGGTATGCCTACTAGTGTGGCAAAGTCTTCGTATGAGAAACCAAAGGTTTCCATCTGAGCCATTTTTTGTGAGATAAGAACAGTATAAGGAAGACAAAAAGGAGGAAAAGGAGAATGAAAGCAAAGTTATTACATAAACAGATATTAAGATAATCTCTCTCGCATACAACAGTGAAGTTACAATTACAAACTCTAATATTCAAATTACAAAAAGCGGTATGTAAACAACAGATAGCAGTTAGAGTCCCACACGGAAGGTCCGTGGGTAATATTTTGTGAAGCAAACAAGGACCCCCTGATATGGATCAATTTCCTGAGTCAGGGCAAAACATTTTGTGTGGATATAGTGCTCAGGCAAATCTCTAATAAACACTAGCACATGAACAATGGCATTTGCCAAACAAAAAAATAAAAAGTGATCAAAACAAGTTTTTGCACCTTGGATACATTTTAATTAATTATTATAAAACATTATTCAATTATAAAAATTTGGTACATTCATATACATGCATGATAAAGTGTTTCAGCATTATAACATATGCATAAGTTCAGACATTTATCAAATACATTTACAATACAATTAAAAGATGGTTTCCTGTCTACACGTTTCGACACAGGTGTGTCTTCCTCAGGACTGTACCATCGTATTTCTGTAAAACATATTAAAAATATTTACAAATCTATGTATTACAGTGCAAAAAACCGTTTCTGATTTAAGTTATGTTATTACATATACAAAGCTAGTGTTTCTCAATTCACATATTTGATAATACCGCTACGTACTGATGTATGAGTTTGCCAAAGAGAAAAAGAAAACATCATTTGTACATATATACATATATCTATATACAAGTCCTCAGACACCTATATACATAATTACAACATATCTCTGAACACCTAATGTTGTTCACTGTAGATTTTTTGTCTTAATACCCTCCTATTGAGGAGTAGATTGCCTTTGAAACAAAACTTACCAACAAACAGACTTATGATAGAGGGTGAAAAACCATACAAGTGGGGGAGACAGGAAAAACAGGAAATATTTGTGTAGAATTTTGAGTACCTTGGCTAGACATTAGAGTGATATGTCCCAAAAGATACCCATAATGATTTTATATGATGTGTATCACATTATCTGATTTGTTTGGGTTATTTGAATATTACAAAAAAACACGTCAGGCAGTTTGCAGTTGACTCAGCGTTTTATTTCAGTATCCGCTTACCTAGATGGACTAGAAATAACGGCTAACGTCATATATTGATGTATGGAGTCAGCTGATTAAAATTCCTGAAAACGGATAAGGAATATTAGACTCTGCACAAAAGGGTTCAAAAATTCATTGCAGTAATCCAACCTTACAGTCAACATTATTTCATCTATTATCTGCTACTGCATGTTTTCTCATTATTTTATCGAGCTTATTCTACATAGTTATAAATCCAATTAAGTAAGGAAAATGACATGCAACTTAGGTTATGTTGGAGAGACCTCAAGAACTATGAAACTCCGACTTACTGAACATAGATCTGCTATTAAAACACGAAAATTGGCAGCTCCTTTGGCTTTGCATTTTTCTGAATTTCACCATTCCCCATCGCAGATTTGGTGGCGTTAGCGGATTATTTCTAGTCCACTTATATGGTTTTTCACCCTCTATCATAAGTCTGTTTGTTGGTAAGTTTTGTTTCAAAGGCAATATACTCCTCAATAGGAGGGTATTAAGACAAAAAATCTACAGTAAACAACATTAGGTGTTCAGAGATATGTTGTAATTATGTATATAGGTGTCTGAGGACTTGTATATAGATATATGTATATATGTAGAAATGATGTTTTCTTTTTCTCTTTGGCAAACTCATACATCAGTACGTAGCGGTATTATCAAATATGTGAATTGAGAAACACTAGCTTTGTATATGTAATAACATAACTTAAATCAGAAACGGTTTTTTGCACTGTAATACATAGATTTGTAAATATTTTTAATATGTTTTACAGAAATACGATGGTACAGTCCTGAGGAAGACACACCTGTGTCGAAACACGTAGACAGGAAACCATCTTTTAATTGTATTGTAAATGTATTTGATAAATGTCTGAACTTATGCATATGTTATAATGCTGAAACACTTTATCATTCATGTATATGAATGTACCAAATTTTTATAATTGAATAATGTTTTATAATAATTAATTAAAATGTATCCAAGGTGCAAAAACTTGTTTTGATCACTTTTTATTTTTTTGTTTGGCAAATGCCATTGTTCATGTGCTAGTGTTTATTAGAGATTTGCCTGAGTACTATATTCACACAACCCATATTAGGGTCATGACCTATTGTATGTGAACCCTGGTTACACCCACCAATCTTTACAATTACCTAAAATAAAATTAAAACTTCTAAAAATTATTAATACATTCATAATACTTAAATTACTTCCCACCCTAATCCCCTATAAATCCACAACCCGCTATGGAACTAAACCACAAAATGTACTTAAAATAAAATTAATAACTTCTAAAAATGTAATACATTTATTAAAAGACAAATGCAATACGAAGACAAAAAAATAGAACACATACATTTAAAATACATTCTAAAATACATAACACTAACAAAAAACTATATTTTTAGCAACAATATTTTTGCAAACGCTATTAATGACTTTGATATTTTTTTAATTATAATAGTAACTTAGATATTGTTAAAAACAATATGAGGGCGTGGCTTGCAGCCAATGGTGACGGACGTGAGCTGAGGAGCTCGGACCGCCGCTTCCCTGTGCACAAGTATCCTGACCCCCAGACATGGTGGGGGAGCCAGAATCTGCAGAGTGCAGCACCGGAAATTGGGTGCTTCCGACGGCGGAGCCCTGGAATGGCTCTGAGGTGGTGACTGCGGAGAAATTCTAGAGCTCCTGTCCGGGCGGACCCTGGCACAAAATGGCGGTTGGCTCATGATTCCAGCTGCCGCTGCTGCCCGGCGGATTGCACGGACGTTCTGATGATGACGGAGAAGGCTGTACCGGGTGGTGGAGCCCAATGGTGTGCAGCAGAGTTGGGGGCAGAGCGAAGGCTGTCATGCTGACCAGTGCGCCCAATTCCGGTGACCGGCTGCTGTGTTTTTGAGGCTGGCGATAACATGGCGGCCGCATCACCCGCGCCCTGAAGCGCCTTCCGTGACATCGAGGAGACCAACTGTGGCGGTTCTCCACTGGCCCCATTGGGGTCCCTGAAGTCTTGTGCGTCTTGGAGGGTGCTGGCCCATGCTGGGGAACCTCCGGGCCGATATACTGCTGTGAGGAGGATCTGGTAGCACTGACTTTAAGATGGCGCCCACCTGGAGGCCAACTCGTCCACTCCTCTAATGTCAACCTGATTAACGCACTATGTCCTGCAGCAATCTGGCCCGGTGAGAAGAATTGATCTAGGGCGCCTTGGTGGGAGTGCACTCAGCAAGGGTGAGAAGTGATCTGGGTACCGGCGCTGCCAGAATTGACTCTGGTGAGCTTTCCTTCAGCTAGTGGTGAGAGAGTGTGGGTGCATGAGGTGGCTGGTGCGGCTTGGCCCGGTCAGAAGACAGGGGATCGCCCCCATTTCCTGCAAAGTGCCTCAAGAGGTAAGCACGCCCGCGGGGCCCTGGGGACTGAGGCTGCGGTGGGGAGCCTGTACAGAGTGACACCTGAACTGGCAGGAGTGCATTCGAGTTGGTGCCAGTGTCCTGTATGTCCTAGCAGAGGTTCAAACGGAGGGTCGGTAGTGGCAAACAGGACCTACCCCACCGGAGGTGATTTAGCAGACTGAAAACTGACCGAGCCCACCAACTGACAAATAGGGCCAACGAAAGCGCAGGGACACCTGGGCTAGCAGGGGGACAGTGGAGTGTGGACTGCGCCCGGTCCTCCTATTGGAGAACAGAGAACCCTGCACTATAGATAATCTTCCTGCTTACCAGCGCATGGAGGAGAAGGAGCCAGTGCTTGATACATTGTGGACAGGCGGGACAGTGGTGCGCCTGATGTAAAGCAGTCCCTTTCTGGGCTGGAGCGGGGGCAACTTCTGCACTGCCGGAGCAGACCAATAACTGGTTGCCCCCACCACTAGGCGGCGACTCCTTTGACTTTCGGTATCTGAAAGAGACACGTTAGTGATAGATTTCTTACCTTAGAATATCCCTAGGTGTCAGACTGGATCCGGAAATTTTTGCGTAGCAATACCCCTGCGCGTCGATAGGCGTCGTCTGCAGCTCCGCGTCCGTCGTTGGCGTCGTTAGCGCCGGAATGATGTCCTCGGAGTACTTAGACGCCGCCCATGCGCGCTGACGTCAGTTCTTCTTTTTTCTGCGCCAGCTAGCGCAGATCCGGAGAAGCTCTACCCCTAGTCATTTTTTGACTAAACTTTTGATCTTTTTGATAATTCTTTTTCTTCGAGTCTTCGACTCTATCGGTGCCGGTAGGGATGCTCGGGTTCAAACCCTGCTCGAAGTGCGACCGACTGATGTCGGTGACGGACCCCCATCGCCGGTGCCTGAAGTGCTTAGGCTTCGATCCCGACGACCGCACCTGCTCCAGGTCCCACTGGAGGTCGAGGGACAGGTCGCGGGGGCGGAGTCATCGCAGCTCCGGGAGTGGACACCGGTCGTCGGGATCCAAGTCCTCAGGTAAGAGGCATGAGAGGTCGGAGAGACGTCATCGTTCCTCCGACCCACCCCGACGCTCGCACGATGCGGCCGGGGGCTCAGGCGACACCGCCCACGCGGCTCCGTGGGAGTCGCAAGCGTCGCCGCCTGCCCCACACCTTCAGATCCCTGGGCACAGCGCGATGCCGGAGGAGATCGCGCAGTACCTCATGGCCATTAGGTCCCTCCCTCCTCAGTCGGGTTCCGTGGCGCCTCCGGGCCCAACGGTCCCGACTGGAGGTCCTAGTGGGTCGGGTGCTTCGGCCCCGACACCGTCGGGTGCTTCAGCCCGGCGCCGCCGGCGACTTCGGTCCCGGCGCCGCAGGACCTCACTGGATCCTATCGACCTCACGACCTCTCCGGCACCGGCCTCACGGGTGTCGCCCCTGGCCCCAACTCTGGACGCCGTCCCCAATGTTTCCTGCGGTCCGACTCTGGCACCGGAACGGCGCCGCTGGGCGCCGATTCCGTCGGCCTTTGGGGATTTTTATCTCCATGAGGAGGCCCTGTCTACTAATCCTGTTTTACAGGACACAGGTGACGAGGAAGATTGGGAGAGATCCGAGGACCCTCTGGCACGGGAGTGCCAGTCTCAACAGGACTGGACATACGAGCTTGGGGAGGCCAGTGGTATTGACACATCGCCAGACACTGGATTTGTCTCCCCTCCGACTGTGGCTTCGGAGGAGGGGTCTAGATATAGCGTAGTGTTGACGAATGCAGCCAAGGCCTTAAATCTTGAGCTCCCCGTCGCGGCCGTGAGGACTAACCTCTTCACCGAGGTCCTCAAACCGCAGTCAAGCTCCAGCGAGCCTCTGCTGCCGTTCAATGAGGCCTTGTGTGACGTTCTTGGGGGCACTTGGTCCAAGCCCGCCACAGGTCCGCCTGTGGATAGGAACGTGGTCAGACGATACTGCCCGGCCCCGGGTGACCAATGCTTTTTGTCCACCCACCCCACCCCCGAGAGCCTGGTTATCCAGGCCTCAAATTCCCAGACCGCATTCCCATCGGCCCCAGACCATGCGCTGGAACGTTTTAAGGACTCCAGGGCTACGGCCAAGTCCTTGGGCCTCTCGGCCCCACACCAGCAATCGGGTGCCTTTTGCTCCTTTCGTGGCCACGGAAGGGGCACCCCCACACGTGCTGCCAGCCACGCGCCGCAGAATTTTCAACAGTGCGGTGGCGGCCGTGGAAACCGCCGTGGTGGCGGTCGGGGACAACGGCGAGGCCAGTCCACACCTCCCTCCACAGCACCCGCCTCAAAACCTTCCTAGTCCGAGTTTTCAGGCCCATGTGACGCCTATGGGAGGCAGGGTTCGCCATCACCTCTCCCACTGGCGCCTTATCACACCGGACAGGTGGGTGCTGCAGATCGTCCAAAGGGGCTACTCCCTCCCCTTCGAGGCGAGCCCTCCATCCATGCCACTGCAATGCCACCCCGTGTCGGGGGATAACTTGCAACTTCTGCAAGAGGAAGTCACGGCCCACTTGGCCAAGGGGGCCATTGAGCGCGTTCCTGGGCCAGAAGTAGGGTGTGGATGTTACTCCCACTACTTTCTGGTACCCAAGAAGGGCAAAGGGGGCCTACCCCCTATCTTGGACATGCGGAACGTCAACGGCTTCCTCCGGAAGGAGAAGTTCAAGAAGCTGACTTTGGCTCAGGTCCTAGCTGCCCTGGACCCAGAAGACTGGCTGGTAGCGTTGGACTTGCAGGACGCTTATTTCCACATCCCCGTCCTGCCGGCCCACCGGCGTTACCTGCGGTTCACGGTAGGCCAAGAGCACTTTCAGTTTACCGTGCTCCCCTTCGGCTTTACCAGCACCCCACGGGTGTTCACGAAGGCGATGGCGGTGGTCGCAGCTCATCTGCGCAGGTTAGGGGTATCAGTCTTACCCTACCTAGACGACTGGTTGTTGAAGGCGGGCTCGCCCCAGACAGTCGTCAGCCACCTCTAGACTACGGCCGACCTCCTGCATTTGCTGGGGTTCTCCATCAATGTGCCGAAGTCGCACCTGTGTCCCTCTCAGAAGCTCCTCTTCATCGGAGCGGTTCTCGACTCGGCGCAGTTTCGGGTTTACCCACCCGAACAGCGGGTTCGGGATATACAGGCTCTGATTCCCATCTTTCAGCCTTTATCCCGAGTCTCGGTCAGGTTGACGCTGCGGCTTCTGGGGCTGATGCCCTCCTGCATCCTTCTGGTGCATCACGGATGCGGGCTCTGCAATGGGACCTGAAGTTTCAGTGGGCCCAGCATCAGGGCAACCTGTCCAACCATGTCTTGATCTCGGAGGGCACTGTGAGACAACTGCAGTGGTGGCTCACGGACCGCGATTGGGTCAATGGCAGATCCCTCTCCCTACCCCACCCGGAGCACATGGTTGTGACGGACGCGTCCCTCCAGGGCTGGGGAGGCCACATGGGAGAGGCAGAGATCAGAGGCCTCTGGTCTCCGGTGGAGTCCCGGCTCCACATCAACCTTTTGGAGCTGCGGGTGATTCATCTAGCACTGAAGGCATTCCTCCCCTCTGTCCGGGGGAGTGTAGTGCAGGTGTTCACGGACAACACTACCGCCATGTGGTACTGCAACAAACAGGGCGGGGTGGGGTCGTGGACCCTTTGCCAGGAGGCTCTGCGTCTCTGGCAGTGGCTGGAACGTCAGGGCGTGACCCTGGTGGTTCAACACCTGGCAGGCTCTCTGAATGCCAGGGCGAACAAACTCAGCCGTCGGTGCATGATGGATCACGAATGGCGTCTGAACTCAGACGTGACGCAAGGCCTCTTTCAGCAATGGGGAGAGCCTTGGTTAGATCTATTCGCCACAGAAGAGAACGCGCAATGTCCTCTGTTCTGCACATTGGAATTTCCAAGGCGACACTCGCTCTGAGACGCTTTTCATCACGAGTGGAGTTGCCGTCTATTGTACGCTTTTCCGCCTATACCACTTCTGCCCAGAGTGCTGAAGAAGATCAGGTGCGACCGGGCCCAGGTTATCCTTGTGGCTCCGGACTGGGCACAAAGATACTGGTATCCCGAGCTACTCAGCATGTCAGTCGATCCCCCAATTCGTCTGCCTCTTCGGGAGGACCTTCTGTCGCAGCAGCAGAGGACGGTCCTGCACCCGAACCTGTCCAGGCTCCACCTACAAGCTTGGAGATTGAGTGGCGGCAGTTGAGGCCATTTGACTTGCCTCCCGAAGTCTGTAATATCAATCTGGCAGCCAGGCGTCCCTCCACAAAGTCGGTATACGCCTGCAGGTGGAACAAATTTGTGGCATGGTGCACAGCAAAGGCTGTGGACCATCTCTCTGCCCCCCTTTCTGAAGTTCTACTCTTCCTTCTTTCCCTTGACCAGCAGGGCTCTGCTCTGGGCACTCTTAAGGGGTACCTTTCTGCTCTTTCCGCCTTCTTATGGCTTCCTGATCAGCCTTCCTTATTCAAGTCCCCCATTGTAAATAGATTTCTGAAGGGCATCACACACATGTTCCCTCCTGTTCCCTTCGTGATGCCCCAGTGGGACTTGAATCTTGTACTCACTTATCTAATGTGTGCTCCCTTTGAGCCGCTCCATAACTGTCCTCTCCGTCTTCTCACCCTGAAGACTGCTTTCCTGGTTGCCATCACCTCTGCCAGGAGAGTGAGTGAGCTCTAGGCTATTTCTTCTACTCCACCTTTCCTCTCTGTTCATCCGGACAAGGTGGTGTTGCGTACACGACCTTCCTTTCTGCCCAAGGTTATCACGGCCTTCCACATCGGGCAGTCCATTACTTTGCCCACCTTCTTTCCGCCTCCGCATCCCTCGAAAGAGGAAGAGAGGCTCCACCGTCTGGACCCAAAACGTGCGCTCTCTTATTACCTAGATCGCACACGCCAGTTCGGGGTGGATGACCAACACTTTGTTGGTTGCGTGGGAGCGAAGAAGGGAAAGGCAGTACACAAGAGGACCATTTCGCGTTGGATCATCTTGTGTATTCAGGCATGTTACTCCATGGCCAAAAAGGAGCCCCCTGTTGGATTACGGGCTCATTCCACTCGAGCCACGGCAACAACAACTGCCTTGGGCCGAGGAGTCCCCTTACAGGATATTTGCCAGGCAGCTACATGGGCCTCGCTGCACACGTTCGCAAGACACTACTGCCTGGACAGTCAAGTCCGGAGGGATGGCTTCTTTGGCCGTTCCGTCCTCCAGGACTTTCTGGTGTGATATTGGTTCACAGACCCACCACCGGGGTTGGTATTGCTGGGGTATCTATTCAAAGGTAAGGAATCTATCACTAACGTGTCTCTTTCAGATGCACAAGTTACTAGTTGTGTAACAATATATCTGTAAGAGACATTAGTTAGTGATAGATTCCTTACCGACCCACCCATCCTCCCCGTTCTGCGAACCGATATCTAGGGTTAAGGTCATCCCCTTTCAGGGCCCTAGTTTCATGGCACCAGTGTTGGTTCTATCATGGCTCTGCGTATCTGGCGCCGAAAAGCTGTGTTTCAGAACTGAAGTCAGCGCGCATGGGCGGCGTCTAAGTACTCCGACGATGTCATTCCGGCGCTAACGACGCCAACGACAGACGCGGAGCCGCAGATGGCGCCTACCGACGCGCAGGGGTATTGCTACGCAAAAATTTCCAGGACCAGTCTGACGCCTGGGGGATAGTTAGGCAAGAAAATATCTACTTTCTAAAAGTGGTATTTTCAAACACAGAGTGTTAAAACCAACTTCACTAAAAGATGTATTTTATCATTCTGAGTTCAGGCATACTAAACTCAAAGTTCTACCTCGTTCCCTGAGTCAGTTAGGATTATAAGATGTTTTAATCAAACTACCCATTCTGGCCTATGGGTAACAGGTAGCCTTGCAATAGTGAAAAACGTAATTGGCTGTAATTCGCTATCAGGACATGCCACACACATCCGGGCATGCCCTACCTTTTACATACAATGTACCCTGCCCTTGGGCCTACCTTCGGGGTGACTAATTTATAGAAAAGGGAAGGTTTAGGGACTGGCAAGAGGGTGCACTTGCCTAGTCAATATGGCAGTACCAGTCTGCACACAGGCTCTGCAATGGCAAACCTCAGACACATATTACAATCTGCTCTGGTGGGTGGCACAATCACTGCTGCAAGTCCACCAGCAGCATATGATTTATAAACCCTGGGCACACACAGTGCACTGGACTAGGGTCTGCCAAGTAAACCAAATAAACCAATCATGGAGTCACTAATCCATACATCAATTTACAATAGGGAGAGCATATGCACTTTAGCACTGATCAGCAGTGGTAAAGTTCCCAGTCATAAAACCAACAAAAACAGGTCAGCCAAAATACAGGAGGAAGGCAAAAAGTTCAGGGATGACCCTGCAAAAAGGGCCAAGTCCAACTGTAAGGGTTGGTAAATTACCCCGGGGACCTGGGCGTGGTTGAATACTGGGCTGGACAAGGAAGTAACTCATGTGTGTGTCCCTGTTGTTGTGTCAGCGCCACCCGGACCGCATTCCGAGAAGTGTGGAGAAGTGTGGCTCACTGGTTAGAGCAGGCAGACCCTAAAGCAGAGGTCAGACCCGGGACCAGGGTTCAATTCCCAACGCGGCAGGGTCTTGAGCTCAAATGTCCAAGGACTCGATAATTCTCGCTGCGGTGCCTGACCTAATCATGGGTTCACACTCTGCAACTCTGGGCATTAAGCTTGCTTAATCTCCACAACGGCCCCCCCCGCGGCGGGATGCCTGGCTTTCACCTTGGGGATGCCCTGTAGGGGCTATCTCACAGGGAAAAACCAGGACGGGTTCCCAAGGCAAGCGCGGAGATACCCCTTCGGGGGTCGATTCTGGTGCTATATAAGAATATAATAATAATAATAATAATAATAATTCCGCAATGTGTCACCCTGTGACCCCTATTCTACAATATGAGCCACATGGACGAAAGAGGAATCCAGTGAGCCTACATTTATCCATACTTCCACACTTAAAAGACCATAGACATGACACATATGTGTGATTATGAATGTTTATTGCACATTCAGTGGAGTGTTGCATCTGGAGTGGTACAGGGCCATGCAGGGCCATGCAAACCCCACATGATGATGTTGGCCCATAGAGGGCCAGCCAGAGTCCTTCAGGGAATGACAAGTCCAGAGGAAGAGTTCAGTCCATAGTCAGATTTCTGTGTCATTGGCGATCAAACACCATATGGCAGTCCATGTCGAGGTCCAAGGTTAATGTCGCAGAGTGCATCGGGGGACAGTGCAAGGTGATGATGCAGAGGGCAGAACCAAGCTGAAGCCGGCCATATGGTGGAGATGCATACTACTGCGTCCTTCTTACCACAAGGGCAGATTCATCCGCATCTTCGTCCTTTGCTGTTTCATGTGCCTCACGTGGGGGTGGTGGTATTTTGACTCCAGCACTGTGTGGCAGTTACATATCAGTGTCCGGAGGTGGAAGGTCTGCCACACTGTGTGGCACTGACACTTCAGGGGCGGAGATGTGGATGTAGTGGTAGCAGTAGCATGCAACCGCGTCAGGCCTTGTGGCAGCAGTGCCATGAGGATGGTCTTGAGGTCATTGAGAAACCCAGCTACCACTCACTGGTGTGCAGCCCTGGCAGCCGCTTGTTCCACATTTGCCCGCTCCATGGTCTCAATTAACCTCCGCATCTTTCCCAACTCCTGTGTGACATCCGTAGAGCCACTCTGACTGGACAGTTGTTATCTTTTCTGAGTCAGGGCTCCAGTGATGTCAACCATGGTCCATTGGAGAGCTTGTAATGGACTGTGGGTGTCCGTTAGGGACCGTGAGTGGTCCCTGTTGGGACTTAGACACCCACGTATGGCATCTAGTTTGTCTGCCATGCGGTTGAAGCCCACCGCACCTGTTCAGCCAGATTCTCCTGGCACCCCAACACACAGCATTGGAAGGCCATGTGTTCTTCGTGGGGGTCCTGGGAGGCAGCAGTGGTGGTGGGTGTTGCCTGCTGTGTGGTCTGTGAAGGGGGTGGGGAGTCCTCATAGCTGCTGGGCTGCCCAGCTCCTGGAAGTGGGCTGAGTAGGCTGTCCATGAGCTGTTGGAGGGAATAAGAGTCGAAGCTGTGGTGGTCCTCTTCGTCGTCAGAGAAGAGAGGGTCGGCATCTCTGTAGGAGGTGTTAATTCTCCCTCTGCAATGTGAAGGGGAGATGCATTTTAACAATGTGTCCACATGTATGTTGTTGCATTGTACATATTTTCATAGAGACAGAACAACTGGGTACATTGAGGTGGCTGTTTGGGAGGAGCTGCCTATTTGATGTGGGACATTGGACATTTCGACAACAGACGTGTTTGTGTTTGTACATTATGAACTCACATTTCCCTGCAATGCCAAACGTGATTGTCCAGTGTCTGCTCCCAAGCAGCACCAGTTGTGTCCTGTGTTCTGTCGTAGGTATTTTGTGGTTTGTACAACATTGTTGTCAGTGTGTGCTCTGCATGTTATGTGTGTGTGCTGCATTTTGGGGGAGTCGCCCCTGCAGCTCTGATTTTGCTGCCCCTTATCCCGTTCATGCGGTGTGCCTTTGAATTCTGTGCTTGTACAGTGCTGACATGTAGCATACTTGGGTACATTGGTCTCTTGGTGGGAGCTGGTGGTCCAGGGCATGGGTTGTCCGCAGATGTGCTCTACTTCATTGTGCATGTGTGCCATTTTGCCCATCTCCTCCTGTCCCCCCAGTGCCTGGTCGTTACTTACCCTGGTGCTGTTGTGTCCGGTCATGTTGAGCAGTGTCCTGTCCCCCGACTCCTGCCACCGTCTCCCCACTGATGACTGTGGACACCATTTCCTCCATCTTGTCCAGCTCCTCCTGTGGCACAGGACTCCCACCTCCAGTCTGCATTGCTGCCTTCTAGTTGCTGGCGAGTTTCAGCTTGGTTTTGCGCTTGACATCATTCCAGCACCTCTTGCCCTCTACCATTATCCTCTTTAGGGCTCCGAATACATGCACCTTGTCCACGATGGACTGCCATAGTCCATTTTTTGTTGCCAGTGACAGTGGAGGTGACAAACAGTTGTTGATGGTGTTCTAGCACGTCCGTTATCATGATCCTGTTTTCCTGCGGACTGAACCGCTTCTTCCTACTCTTCTTCTAATTGGCCTTCCCTGACCCCGAGGTCCCAGGCTGGTCCTCCAGGGGGCTTGTGGGTTTCTGGTTCTCCTCCATACTTGCTCTGGTAGCCTCCATTGTGCTTCGCTGTTGTTTGTCATTTGTTTGTCTGTTTCTTTCTACTTTTATGTTGATTGTTCCCGCTTGACATGTATGAATTGCAGGACTGTTGCTGATTTTTGTATCGCCATTGACCTCATCGCAACATTTTTGTGGCATTGATTTTAACGCAGTTATTTGACGCCTTATCTGGAGACTATTGCATGGTACCGCCTGGTTGTGAATACTTGGTTATCACAGCTTAATTTTCCCACGATAGACTGCAATGTTATGTGTTGCGTTAAGTTACTTTTGCGATGATTATCACACGTTCTTGAGAATATCCCCCATACTTGCTTTGCTAAATTTAGGAACAATCCTCCCTTCTTCTGGGTTATCAAGAGTTTTTTTGACTGAATAACTGCATAGGTTTGAAGGCATAGTTCTATTAAAACATCAAGATGATTTTAGAGTTCAGCTGCCTGGAACTTTGCATTTTGGGATAAATTGAATATTTTGGGATAAAGGTACAGCTATCACCGCATGGGTCACACAGTGTAACAAACAGCGCGGGTATGTAGGAGCTTCTAAAGCTTCATCTCACCATAGGTTTGAACACCTGCAGAACTAGTTTTTTTAACTGCAAACAAAGATTGTTAAATAAGAATATTACAGAATTAACCAAGAGTAAGTTTAGGCTTGGCTTGTTTCTCTTGCTAAGTATTTGGCATGTTATGGTATTCATGCTTGCAACCGAAGTCAATACATCTCAAAGCCTTTTGGATCATCTATTGATGAAATTATAATTTGTTCCAATGAAGAATGTAATACAATAATCACTGACATTTGGAAATGCTTCCTTAAATACTGTATTTTCAGAGAAAAATGTATAATCTTGTTCTCCTTTATGGTAATGTCACTCGTTTCTGCTCAATACGTTTGGCACTTCCTCAAGAACTCAAACAGGAGGTACACCATTAAAAATCCATTCCGAGGAAATGTAAAACCTTGCTAGTGGTTTTGTAAGTCTATCTCATCATTAGTACATAGCTTTATTCTATGACCCCAGGAGACCCAATCCTTGGTGGGCATCAAATTTAATAAATATTCTAAATGAATTCTAAATGTACACTGACTACCAATTTGGTTTTAACATTTAGCTGATTAAGGTCTAGATATGATTTTCCTGAATGAATTTCACAGTGACTACCTCCTGTTGTTATTTTTGAATCCCCCATTACCTGCTGTCTGCAATATAATCCTCTTCTCGTTGTTTACGGCACCTATTATATGGTACTTTATGGTAAGTGTACTTTATTCACACTCATTTGAGTAACTAGCAAAGGGACAAGGTTCATGGGTGTTATATGGCCAAATGATTAATGTAACCGCACCCTGATTCAGTGAGAATTCATGTGATGGATGATTTACTTCTACATATGGATTGTTTATGCAAAAGCGTTGTAATTAAATAAATGTAATCCTGGCTTATGCATTAAAGCACTTGTTAAAATTGTACTTATTGTGTGTTATCAACAATAGTATCTGATGAACATTTCAACAGCATGGCTAATCTCTCCTTTTCTTAGGAGCTAGTGTTGCTTCAAACTCCAAGTATTATTATGGACGTCATTTTGTGAGGGGACAATGTAATTTAGCTACAAGTAGCAGCAGACCTCGAATTAACAGCAAAGGTAGCGTGCATAAAGGAATGAAAGGTAATAAAGCAATGGATGTTGTTCTGAATGTAAAGCTAAAAATGTTTTGTATCATATGATTATTATAAGACATTGTCCCCAAAAAAATGTGGGCTTTTTTTTCAAGGTCCTGCTGAGTAGTGTTCACAGTGTATTCTGTTGCTTACCACGGAAGTCTCAACTTCTTGGGACTTAATACTCCAACTGAACAGTGACCGCTGGTTAATTGTAGAGGGGCAGACACTAATCCGCGTGCGACCCATTCACAAGCACGCACAAGCACACATTCTCTCACCAACCCATTCACAAACACACATGCCCAGACATACTCACACCCACCCATTCATTAACGTGTGTGTGCATACTCACACCCACTCAATTACAAGCATATACTGATTTACAAGCATGCACTTGCAGACACATATATTTATACATACACTTATACATTCAATAAAGCACTTACCTGGCCAGCAATGGCAGTGAAGGCAGGACAAGTGGGTGGCAGGAGAGAGAAGCACAACTGTCTGAAAGGAGCTGGAGGCTTCTAAAGGGAAGGAAGAAAGGGAAGATCCAGCCATCTCCTACCAATCGCTAGCCTTATCATGGGCCACCCAATAAGAGAAAGAACTTTCCTAAGTAGTCACAGATTGGGGGTCAGTGAAACTTGTTGATCCCTCCCCACTCACTGATGAGTTGGGAAAGGGTAGAAGGAAGGGCCACTGATAGACAGCCCTGGTTATTTCAGGGCTTAAACATAAAGCTCAAGGCAGGCTTATCCTCAGGGGAAGGATACTCATGGAGCTTTTCCGGGCTGATGAAGTCACTGCCCTCAGGACCGTGAGATCTTCAGCCTAGCAAACCTGGACTCGTGCTGCCAGGCTCCTGTGCATGTAGAGCATCTTGCTGCCTGACCCTGGTATATTTGGAGGCTGTCAGGAATTCATTTGCATAACCTGACAGACACTCATCATGCTTTGGAAAAGGAGGGGGAAGCCCTGAATCCTGCACTGACGGGCCGCCACTGCATTTGGAATGACCAAGTAACCCTATACACTCCTCACTCTTCAATAATAGGTTTAGCTGGTAGTGAAGACTTTTTACCCAAGGACTTGGTAGTACATTTCAAACTCGGGTACAGTGTTGTACACAAGAAAGAGCAGTGTTCTTTCAAATAAACAGAGGTCAACAGATTTGAGGCTTGTGTGGCATGCAAGCCCTTGTACCAAGGAACAGACACGAGTATCTGAAATGTAAATGCTACTGAAAAACAAGGATTGTTAATGTGTGCGTTATTCCTGGTAGGAAGCACGCAATAAAGGTAGTGATGACAATAGTGGTGAGTAAAGCCAGTGGTGGTAGTGGCAGTGATGGTGGTGATGAAAGTAATGTTAGTGATGATAATAGTGATAGTGGTAATTGTGGTGGTAGGAATAGTGATTGTAATGTGAGTGGTAATTGTGATATGGATAGACTATATGTATGATTTGAATTTTTGACGAATAAGTGTAGTATTTAGATAGGCCTTTATGGATTGCAGTGTAAAAATGCCATAGGAGGTGGAATGATACACCAAACAACCGATTGCATGCAATGAGACACACATTGCCTAATACCACTCTATTTGTATTTAATAGAATTGGTAAAAAAGGTCTGCTACCGTGCAAAAGCTATCTGTTGCCAGACCTTAAAATGTTTGCTTTATTTTTTGTATCATCAATTTTCTGAAATGCTTTTGTCCGCGCTCGCACCTTAGTGCTGCCGGGCCGCTCACTCGCTGACTATACTGGTGGCGGCCATCAGGAGCTGGTTAAGCAGAATAGAATACCATTCCAAAATATCAACAACGTTTATTGTAACTTGGGAGAAATGTTGCAGTACTCGGGAGCAAGTACTGACAACGCATCTGAAAAATGGATAATACAGAAAATAAACCAACTTTTTCTGAAGCAATCCTTTTTTGGGGGTGTTCACTCTCCAACGCTATTGCTCACTTGCTATCTGATTTGAGATGTAAAATTGTTCCTTATGCATTCGATGGAGGTAGAACACACTCAAACAGCTGTTGGCCTACTTAACATGTTATTGACAATGTCGCAAGTCAATGACTGAAGGTTCTTTGACAAATGAAGTCAATGGATGAAGTAAACTTACCCAAGCCTCCTAAAGTAAGGATAGCATACAATATGTTTCCCAAGAATATTCCAAATGTCCTACTCATCAAATCAAAACATCTAACTAGCGACTATGCCTATTTTTCAAACACATACTGTTAGCAAACTATAGTTGGTGCCCCTCCTTCTTCACTGATGAGTGACTAATTACTTGATACAGTGCAACCTTGTTTGTCTCTCAGTGGCATTATTTTTCTACATTTGCAGCCAGCTGTTTTATTTGATATACATGGTGCAGACCTGCCGTTTAGTGCCTCTTCACGTTTCTGTCTGCCATCAACTAACACGTGGGACTGTTTCAAGATAGGCTTTGTTAGCGCAGAACATAAGACCTGTTTTATGTGCCTTCAGTATATAAAATTAATTAATTTAACCCAATATTTCTCTGAGTTAGTGCTTTATTTTCAGACACTTCCTGTCAGAAGCAGAAACAGGCAATCTTTTGCTAATATGGATAACAATACTTTTATCGATAAAAATGAACTATCGTCTTTATAAATAGAACCACCCGTTCTGAACTCCACATCTGCCTCGACACGCAAGTATGTAGTCAGGCAGGCCCTGCGACGTAGGCCCTGGATTACTGATTGATGGTCGCAAATGGGAGGGTGCTTAGCTGTCATGCAAACACTTGGGTAGGAAACTCTTGATCAATCCCACAGATAGGCACAGCGACATTACAATGGTCAGGGCAGATTGCCCCAATAAAGCACACATAGCGGAGGGGGTACACGCGCTTCTGAAAATACGATAATGGCAGATGCCACATGTGTTAGGAAGACACAGCCAATCAGGATCTAGCACACATACTTATCATGCCCTCCCCATGCTGGACATGTGGACACATTCACCACTGGCCACACTTTGTCCATGCAAGGGTGAGACCCACCTGTATTATACATTTGACCATTCATTTATGACTCTAAGGCAGCAACCAACATTCCTCCCCATATATGGTACGCCAGTAACTTCTATTGCTTGTTGTAATTATGTATATAAGGGTAACTGGGCATAATATCGAATTCAAAATATCGAATGGACTAAATATCGAGTCAAAAATATCGTTGGTAGAGAAATATCGAAAGACATAATATCGAAGTAAAAAAGTATCGAATCAAAAATATCGTGTAGTGTTAATTTCGAATTGTTAGTGTAGTTAAAAATATCGAAATAATATATATAGAATGAAAATAATATCGGAAAAAATATAGACAGGAAAAAATATCGAAAAATGTATACAATTCTAATAATATAAAAAAATAAATGGTTAATATTGTAGAATGTGTAAAAAAATTATAATATGTTAAAAGTAATAATTATTTTAGTTGTGTATTTTATGTTTATTTTTAGTGACGGGATGTTGGGTTAATAGGGGATAAGGATGGGGAGTGTTATAAAATAATATTTATTAATTTAAAAAAATAATAAATTTTTCAGAAAATGAAAGAAAATAAATATACATTTTTTTCTACAATTTATTAAAAGTATTTAAAATTTTAGGAGCGGGATGTTGGGGTATTAGGGGATGGGTGGGGAGTGTTTTAAAAAAAAGTTTATTTAAAAATAAAATAATTTAATATTTTAATAAATTTATTATGTTATTTTAGGAGCGGGATGTTGGGTTATTAGGGGATAAGAGTGGGGAGTGTTTTAAATAAAGTTTTTAAAAAAATGTAAGTAATTCTTAATATTTTAATATGTTATTTTAGGAGCAAGATGTTGGGTTAATAGGGGATAAGAGTGAGGATCTGTTAAAATTATGTATATATTTTATTAATATTATTTTTTTTTAAACTGTATTTTATGCAAAAAAAATGTACATTTAAATTTACAATTTTTTTTTAAATAAAAAAATGTATGTGGTTAATTGTGTTTAATGGTGATTATTGAGCTTTAGAATATATATTTTATATTAAAATCATTCAAATTTATAGAGAATTAAAAAAATTAAAATATTGCAAAAAAAAAATTAAATTGTTATAAATAATTAAAAAATAATAATTAATTAATTCCCAAAAAATGTATAAAAAAATTAAAACATTTTTAGGGAATTTAAAAAATAATTATAAAAATGTATAATATTTGATCAAAATTGCAAAATAATAATTTTTTTATAAAAATATGTATAAATATTTAGGAATATTTATTCATTTTATAGAAATTTAGAATGAAATAATATAATATATGAATGTGAGGTTTATTTAATATGGATTATTAGATATAGAGTGAGATGTAAATACTTTAATTTTTATTTAAATGTATGGTATTAGGATAATTAAAGTAAATATGATTATTATCCAGCACCTTCTCAGAATTTATTCTTACTGGACTTTGAATAGTAAATTTTATATGGTCAGTGTCCACCACCTTCCTTGTTTTTCACCTGACTGGAGTTGGAATAGTAAATTGTATATGGTTAGTGTCCAGCACTTTCCCTGTTTTTCACCTGACTGCAGTTGGAATCGTAAATAATATTGGGTCACTGTCCAGCACCTTCCCTGACTTTCACCTGACTGGAGTTGGAATAGTAAATTGTATATGGTCAGTGTCCACCACCTTCCCTGGTTTTCACCTGACTGGAGTTGGATTAGTCAATTGTATATTGTTAGTGTCCACCACCTTCCCTGTTTTTCACCTGACTGGAGTTGGAATAGTAAATTATATTGGGTCACTGTCCAGCACCTTCCTTGTATTTCATCTGACTGGAGTTGGAATAGTAAATTATATTGGGTCATTGTCCAGCACCTTCCCTGAGTTTCATCTAACTGGAGTTGGAATAGTAAATTGTATTGACTATGGCTGAATGCACAGGAACAAGTCATGAATAAATTACAATTAGTACAAAACGCTGCGGCAAGAATTTTAACCGGTACACCCAAATTCTCATCCATATCTCCCATTATTCGCCAACTTCATTGGCTGCCTGTGAGAAGCCGTACAAAGTTCAAGGCTTTGTGCATCATTTATAAAACATTGAACAATACCGGACCGGACTTTTTAAAAAAATCCATCACTCCCTATAAACCCAATCGTTCCTTACGCTCTGCGGCATCCCAGCTACTTCATATTCCACGCACTAAGAAAGCAACATGGGGCGATAAACGCTTCACAATTGCTGCTTCTAAATTGTGGAATGAGCTCCCCCTTAATATTAGATCAAGCTCTTCCCTACTTATATTTCGGAAGCACATTAAAACGTGGCTTTTCAACCAGTAAGTTCTGTAGAAGCTCTCTGCAATCTCAACGAACTCTAGCGCCGAGACACCGGAAGGTATTTGTGCGCTCTAGAAATTTTATAAATAAATATATGGTCAGTGTCCACCACCTTCCCTGTTTTTCACTTGACTGGAGTTGAAATAGTAAATTGTATATGGTTAGTGTCCAGCACCTTCCCTGTTTTTCATCTGACTGGAGTTGGAATAGTAAATTATATTGGGTCACTGTCCAGCACCTTCCTTGTATTTCATTTGACTGGAGTTGGAATAGTAAATTATATTGGATCACTGTCCAGCAACTTCCCTGAGTTTCATCTGACTTGAGTTGGAATAGTAAATTGTATATGGTTAGTGTCCAGCACCTTCCCTGTTTTTCACCTGACTGGAGTTTGAATATTAAATTATATTGGGTCACTGTCCAGCACCTTCCTTGTATTTCATTTGACTGGAGTTGGAATAGTAAATTATATTGGGTCACTGTCCAGCACCTTCCCTGAGTTTCATCTGACTGGAGTTGGAATAGTAAGTTGTATATGGTCAGTGTCCACCACCTTCCCTGTTTTTCACTTGACTGGAGTTGTAATAGTAAATTGTATATGGTTAGTGTCCAGCACCTTCCCTGTTTTTCACCTGACTGGAGTTGGAATAGTAAATTATATAGGTTCACTGTCCAGCACCTTCCCTGACTTTCACCTGACTGGAGTTGTAATAGTAAATTGTATATGGTCAGTGTCAACCACCTTCCCAGTTTTTCACCTGACTGGAGTTGGATTAGTCAATTGTATATGGTTAGTGTCCACCACCTTCCCTGTTTTTCACCTGACTGGAGTTGGAATAGTAAATTATATTGGGTCACTGTCCAGCACCTTCCTTGTATTTCATCTGACTGGAGTTGGAATAGTAAATTATATTGGGTCACTGTCCAGCACCTTCCCTGAGTTTCATCTAACTGGAGTTGAAATAGTAAATTGTATATGGTTAGTGTCCAGCACCTTCCCTGTTTTTCATCTGACTGGAGTTGGAATAGTAAATTATATTGGGTCACTGTCCAGCACCTTCCTTGTATTTCATCTGACTGGAGTTGGAATAGTAAATTATATTGGGTCACTGTCCAGCACCTTCCCTGAGTTTAATCTGACTGGAGTTGGAATAGTAAATTGTATATGGTTAGTGTCCAGCACCTTCCCTGTTTTTCACCTGACTGGAGTTTGAATATTACATTATATAGGGTCACTGTCCTGCACCTTCTTTGTATTTTATCTGACTGGAGATGGAATAGTAAATTATATTGGATCACTGTCCAGCAACTTCCCTGAGTTTCATCTGTCTTGAGTTGGAATAGTAAATTGTATATGGTTAGTGTCCAGCACCTTCCCTGTTTTTCACCTGACTGGAGTTTGAATATTAAATTATATTGGGTCACTGTCCAGCACCTTCCTTGTATTTCATATGACTGGAGTTGGAATAGTAAATTTTATTGGGTCACTGTCCAGCACCTTCCCTGAGTTTCATCTGACTGGAGTTGGAATAGTAAATTGTATATGGTCAGTGTCCACCACCTTCCCTGTTTTTCACTTGACTGGAGTTGTAATAGTAAATTGTATATGGTTAGTGTCCAGCACCTTCCCTGTTTTTCACCTGACTGGAGTTGGAATAGTAAATTGTATATGGTCAGTGTCCACCACCTTCCCTGTTTTTCACCTGACTGGAGTTGGATTAGTCAATTGTATATGGTTAGTGTCCACCACCTTCCCTGTTTTTCACCTGACTGGAGTTGGAATAGTAAATTATATTGGGTCATTGTCCAGCACCTTCCTTGTATTTCATCTGACTGGAGTTGGAATAGTAAATTATATTGGGTCACTGTCCAGCACCTTTCCTGAGTTTCATCTAACTGGAGTTGAAATAGTAAATTGTATATGGTCAGTGTCCACCACCTTCCCTGTTTTTCACTTGACTGGAGTTGAAATAGTAAATTGTATATGGTTAGTGTCCAGCACCTTCCCTGTTTTTCATCTGACTGGAGTTGGAATAGTAAATTATATAGGGTCACTGTCCTGCACCTTCTTTGTATCTTATCTGACTGGAGTTGGAATAATAAATTATATTGGATCGCTGTCCAGCAACTTCCCTGAGTTTCGTTTGACTTGAGTTGGAATAGTAAATTGAATATGGTCAGTGTCCATCACCTTCCCTGCTTTTCACTTGACTGGAGTAGGAAAAGTAAATTGTATATGGTTAGTGTCCAGCACCTTCCCTGTTTATCATCTGACTGGAGTTGGAATAGTAAGTTATATTGGGTCACTGTCCAGCACCTTCCTTGTATTTCATATGACTGGAGTTGGAAAAGTAAATAATATTGGGTCACTGTCCAGCACCTTCTCTGAGTTTTATCTGAGTGGAGTTGGAATAGTAAATTGTATAAGGTTAGTGTCCACCACCTTCCCTGTTTTTCACTTGGCGGGAGTTGGAATAGTAAATTGTATGTGGTTAGTGTCCAGCACCCTCCCTGTTCTTCATTTGACTGGAGTTGGAATAGTAAATTATATTGGGTCACTGTCCAGCACCTTCCTTGTATTTCATATGACTGGATTTGGATCAGTAAATTATATTGGGTCACTGTCCAGCACCTTCCCTGAGTTTTATCTGACTGGAGTTGGAATAGTAAATTGTATATGGTTAGTGTCCACCACCTTCCCTGCTTTTCACTTGACTGGAGTTGGAAGAGTAAATTGTATATGGTTAGTGTCCAGCACCTTCCCTGTTTTTCATCTGACTGGAGTTGGAATAGTAAATTATATTGGGTCACTGTCCAGCACCTTACTTGTATTTCATATGACTGGAGTTGGAATTGTAAATTATATTGGGTCCAGCACCTTCCCTTAGTTTTATCTGACTGGAGTTGGAATAGTAAATTGCATATGGTTAGTGTCCACCACCTTCCCTGTTTTTCATCTGACTGGAGTTGGAATAGTAAATTATATTGGGTCACTGTCCAGCACCTTCCCTGAGTTTTATCTGACTGGAGTTGGAATAGTAAATTGTATATGGTTAGTGTCCACCACCTTCTCTGTTTTTCACGTGGCTGGAGTTGGAATAGTAAATTGTATATGGTTAGTGTCCAGCTACTTCCCTGTTTTTCATTTGACTGGATTTGAAATAGTAAATTATATTGGGTCACTGTCCAGCACCTTACTTGTATTTCATATGACTGGAGTTGGAATAGTAAATTATATTGCGTCACTGTCCAGCAACTTGATTAACTGTGAAATGAAATGAATGAAATGAAATGAAAATGGGTTTTGTAGAGCGCAGATAGCTGCCCTGGGGCGTCCAAGCGCTGAAAACTAACAGTGTGTTGTCAGTTGAGTAAGTGAGCAGAACAGAACCAAACTATTTATTGAACAAATACGTTTTCAAATGTTTCCTAAAATAGGTATGGTCCGAATTGGACCTTAAATAAAAAGGTAAACTGTTCCAGAGCCTGGCCACATTCAGGGAAAAGGAGCGACCTCCTGATCTAGACCGTTTGACCTTTGGCACAACAGCACGTAAAGCATTGGTAGACCATAGCTGTCTGCAAGGAAGGTAAGGAGTAATTAATGGTCGGCTGATCATTGGACCAGTTTCCCAGAAAGACTGGTGAGCGACACAGAGAGATTTAAAACTAATCCTATCCTTCACCGGGAGCCAGTGTAGTTTTGTTAGTCCAGGTTTCACAGAGGTCCTGCGGGGGATTTGAAGCAGGGTCCGAGCCGCACAATTTTGGATCACCTGTAGCTTCTTTAGTGTGAAATCTGGGGCCCGAGATAAAGCGCATTTCCGAAATCCAGCCTCGAAAGAATCAGTCCTTGAACCACAATTTGTCTTGCCTCAAAAGGTAACAACGGAAGGATCTTCCTCAACATTCTGATGAGGCCGAAACAGGTGGCAGATAGTACAACAGCCTGATGGTCAAACGTCAAGGACTTGTCCAACCAGACACCCAGGCTCTTGATGACATCCCTAGGGACTGGAGGAGTGCCCAAGCAGGCTGGCCAGATCCGGTCGATCGCAGATGGAACTGAGCGGCCCAACAGCATGACCTTGTCTTGTCCCCGTTAAGTTTGAGACAAGACAGGGTCATCCAGCTGCTGACCTCACTCAAGCAGCCCACCTGATCCACTGTACCCACAGGGTCCTCACCAGAGAGACCACCAGCTGGGTATCGTCCGCATAGGTCACGATCTTAATACCGTATGGACGCACGATCCCAGCTAGCGGCCTCATATAGACATTAAACAATGTCAGGCTGAGCGAAAAACCCTGTGGGACTCCACAATCCAAGGGCCTGCTGGTAGAGATGGTAGTTCCCTCGAAGACCTGAAAATTTCTATTGGTTAAGAATGAACGAATCCACTCCAACGCTCCTCCTTGAATCCCAATCTCCTGGAGGCGCTGTAATAAGATAGTAAGGTTTACAGTGTCGAAAGCGGCACTTAGATCGAGGAGGATGACTGCCACCAATCCTCCCCGATCCAAAATGCCCCTTGTTTCCTCCAGGACCGCCAATAAGGCCGATTCCGTCCCATGCTTGGGGCGGAAGCCGGTATGCGAGGGATCAAGGAGACTGTTTTTCTCTAGATAATTGGTCAGGAGGCTGTTGATATTTTTTTCCAGTAACTTACTGGCCCAGGGAAGCAGGGAGATTGGGCGATAGTTGCTGAGATTGTTGATATTCAGATTAGGCGTCTTGGCTGTGATTAGATTAGAGTGGGAATAGTAAGTTATATATGTTAGAAAGTTAAATCAGAAAAGTAATGTAAAAAAAATATGATTTAGTATTATAATTGTAGAATAAATATTAATAATGGAAAAAGGTAGATGTAAATATATAAATATTATTATAATAATCACAATTTAAATATAAAATGTTATTATTATTAGTAAAAATATTAGACATGCAGTTTTTGAATTTTTTTATTGACAGATTGTATTTGTAATATGTACAGTACAGTATAAAAATTATGTACGCTTTTTTATAAACAATTAGGTAAATTGAAAGTATTACATTACATATATTTGTATTCATAAATGTTTTACATTCCTTAAAAATAAAGTTTTTACCAGTTTTATTCAAAAATTATATATAATGTTGTTTCAAAATTGTTATAAACTTTGTTACCAATTTTTAACTTTTTATTCTTTTTCAATTTACATTTTTTTCAATTTTCATTAAATATTTAATTAATAATGTTAATATATACTATATTAATCGTATTAATTAAATATTTCGAATATTTACATGAACAGAAAATTATAAACAGGTAAGTATATATTTGCTGCATTTACATGCTAAATATATTTTGTATATCATTTATACATATTAAATACAATGTTGTTAATAATAATTAATATTTGTAATTAATTAATATTAAGTATATACTAAGCTTTTAAATTAAAAAAAATAATTTAATACAATATAAAATAGTAAATCATTTATACAGTTGCATACAATGTTCGATATGTGTTTGTAAATTATTTACATACATACATACAATTATTAATAATAATAAATAATATATTATATTCATTAATATTATTAATTTACACATGTAAAATAATTATAAAATATTTTTAAAAATAACATAAACATATTTTTAACATAATCATTGAAGTGTAAATTCGGATTTGTATTTATTTACAATATATAGACATAAATAGGATTAATAATAAGAATAAATATTTTTTATTATTTATTATTATGATTATTTACAAATGTTATATATTTATATAGTAAGTTTAAAAATAAAAAATAAATGTAAATAATATATAAACAAGTTTTATTCGTTATGTGTAATTATTACAATGTAAATATATTACATTAAGTATTAATAATAAATAATAATATGTTATTTTTATTTATTAATAATTTGCTACAGAGATTTATTGTAAGATTATTTTTATAAGTGGTAGAAAAAATTGTATAAATTTATAAGTCTAGTAGTGTATTTTAATTTTACTCAGAACATTGTATTTAATATGTTTAACTTTCTATTACTGTTTAAATGGGACTATTTTTTAACTGCTTAAGGTTATTTTGCTTCACTCAGGACTGGAGAAGCTCGCGGTTGGATGCAGCGTCGCGTTGCGAAAGGTAAGGTGAATTTTAACTATTATATGTTCTAGAGTAGTAGTGTTTGAGTGTATTTTGGAGGTGTGTAGTGTTACTGTGTGTGTTTAGTTGTGGCTTTGGTATGTTTTAGGTGTTACTTGGCTTTTACGGAGGTGTTGTGAGTGTTTGAGGACTAGTGTATTTTCAGAGTTTGATAGAAAAATATGTGTATTTTAATGTTTTACAGTAATGTTTATGTATATTTGGAAATGTTTGGGGTCTTTGTGTGGGTGGTTTTGTTGTCGATATTTTTTACAGGTTGTGGGATTTCGCCATTTCGTTCCGGAGAAGGATGCGTTTTTTTTTTTGGGAGAAGAGATCGTATTACTTTATTAAAGTATTGTTTTTATACTCTCTCTCTTTTTTTCGTGGTTTCATGGAGCGATTTGTACACTTTTTGACTATTTTTCGGGTTTTTAAGGGTATCGATTTGGATTGGAAGAAGACCATGCGTTTTTTTGTTTTACAAAAGTGTGTGTATGTTACTTTAACTAATAAAGTTACCATACTTTTTTTTGCGGGATTTCATGGAGCGTTTTTTCCTATTTTAAGTTGTTTTCGGGTATTTGAGGGTTCACAAATTGGATTTATAATGGATTACCAGTGGAGTACACGGATTGCAAGTGGTTGGATTACGTATTCTTCAGCAACATGATTTGTAAGTAATTTAATTAAATGTTGATTTGGGTGAGAAATGTGATTGTTATTATTATTGTTATATTTTATATCATATCAAATATTGCTTAATTGTCTACAAATATTTTTTTGTACATAAATATGTTAGTCAATTATGGAATATTTATTATGATATAAAATGTTTATGCTAATTATCGCAATTTTTTTACATAAATGAGAGTATTGTTATTTATGTGTAGATAATTCACAGTAGGCTTTTGGCTATTAAGGATAGATAGTCTAGGCCTCTTGTACAAGGATATAGGGTGACTTGGCTTTGGAGTAGTCTAAATATTTGTTTTGTTTGTTTAGTTAGTTTAGGTCCTATTTGGGTTACTGATTGTTGTATACGTAGCTCTTGGTAGCTCTGTTCTTTTTGTAAAGCTTCTATTAGTTTTTGGACAGTGGGTTTTCCTCTGCTAGTGGTAGCTTGAAATGCATTGTGCCATCCTTCGACACTGTTGTTAGTTTTAGCTTCTTGATCCAGTGTACTTAAATATACACTCCACCAAGCTATGTGAAATTTAGGTTGGCGTCTGTGTACCGATCTATGTAACCTTCCCACCCATGTATTCTGGAAGTAGTCTAGGAGTGGTGCTAGTTTTTCCTCATTTTTTTTGTAATATGGGCTATTGATTAGGATGTTATAATGTTCTGCTACGTCTGTAACAGGCACATATGATAGGGCTATTAAGTGTTTAATTTGGTATGCAAAGGTGCTGTATGTAGCATATTGTATGCTTAAAGTATATTTTTGGAGCTGTCTCCAAATGCTTTGATTAAAATGATAATAGCAACCTTGTATTGCTGGGTGTGGAAAAGTTTTTAATATACTATTGATCATAGCTAGTTCGAAATCAATAATTATTTTCTGTGGAAAATAATTATTTGTTTCCTGTTTTATAGTGTTTAGGACTTCTGCGTAAGTATTTTGTTGTTTGTTGGGCAACAAGCAGTAAATAAATGGGATGTTTGAATGATGGTACAATCCATGTATGCTGTAGAGTTGGTAAAATGGTTTAGGACATGTTTTAAAAGTCCCATCCATCATCAATGTTGGCACTCTTGTAATTTTCTTAGATTGTTAGCAGTACCAAACATTATAATTCGGTTGGTAGGGCATTTGTTGTCAAATAGTAAGAATGGTTCATTATTATGTGTTATACTCAGTTCAGGGGGAATAACTACTTCTTCTAACGTTTGAGGGTTAGGTTGAGTAGTTGTTGTGAGTCTTTTTTGTCTTGCAATTGTGCGTGTTAGGGAGTCAATTGAGGGGAGTTGGCCAGAAGCATGTTGAGGAACTTTTAAGAGTTCCTCTTTTAGTATTTGGGTTGTTGGTTTGTCAGTCCCTGTACTTGCTTCTTTTATGCTTTCAAAGGCATCCCTAACCCCAATTTCAGTTATATTAGGGGGAGGATTGTGTTCCTTTGTAGATAGTACATTAGCTTCTTCTGTTGTAGCCCTACCATAACATTTATTATCCAGTATTATGGGTATCTTTCATAGATTCACATGCCTGAATCATTCCCCGTCGTCGGGGTGGGAGTCCCCGGTATATAAAGAAAATAATGTCATAAATACATATACATAACAATAGGCCAGAGGCCTCTCATTAGTAACATATCCATGTCCTTTTGTAAAAAGGACTGAACTTTGGCCAAGAGCCAATCAGATCTCACCACCCTCTAGAACCTTCCTGGAAGGAGCCCTAGTCCCTCAGATTTTCTACCGCACGTCGTGCTAAGGGAGTCTCCTCTGAGCTCTGCTCAGTTTTCCTTATATTCCTGAATGTATCTCCACAATTTTACTCAGAACTTCATTCCTGCGAGGAATCTTCTGCTTTTGTCATGACTGATTCTCCAAAGAAAGGACTTTTCAGACCTTGTGCCTCTTGTAGCAAAAAGAGGCTTCATGTGGATGACAGGCATGAGGACTGCCTGTACTGTTTATATCCTGACCATTCAGCTAAAGACTGTAAAATCTGATGTACTTTTTCGGCCAAAACTCTCAAGGATAGAGAGGGCCGACTTCTGATATGGCTCCAGAGTCTTAAGGAAAAAGATCTACCAGTCTCTTCAGGTGAGAGTGAGTGTTCCATGGGGAGTGTACACTCTACTCCTAAAAGGCCTAGAACTTCATCTCCAGGACCATCTGTACAGCCCCCTCAAAAGAAGACGTCCAAGTCTTCAGAGGATCGTTCTAAGGCCACTGCTGTAAAGGTTTCTCTACAGGATCCTACCTTCAAGAAACCTTTGGTGACATCTTCAGCCCTGCCGTTAACATTGTCGACAGCCACGATCTACTACAATTGGAAATCTCCCTCATGCTCAGAAAAGGAGCGATAGAAAAAGTTCCCCGATCTCAGAAAAACAAAGGGTTCAATTCCCGATTCTTTTTAATTCGGAAAAAGGTGAAAAAATGGAGACCTATACTGGACTTACGAAACCTCAACCAATACCTCAAAAAACAGTCATTTTGCGTGGTTTCCATCCAGGAGGTGCTACAAGTCCTCAATGCAAATGATTTTATGGTGTCTCTCGACCTTCAAGACGCTTATTTTCATATTCTGATCCACAAGAACCACAAGAAATTTCTCAGGTTCAAGGTGGCGGGCAAGCACTACCAGTTTCGAGTGTTACCCTTCGGTCTAAAATCTGCCCCACGCATTTTCACCAAGTGTCTGTCTCCAGTAGCAGCATACCTTCGCAAAAAACATCACCAGGTATTCCCGTACTTAGACGACTGGCTAGTCAAGGCACCTACTCACGCGGGCGTGACCAAGTCCTCCGACGCCTGTCTGCAACTCTTCAGTGCTCTGGGACTCAAACTCAACGAACAAAAATCTGTCCTTCAACCGTCCCAGTGTATCACGTGCCTCGGAGCTGTCCTAGATACTGCTCAAAGGAAGGCCTTACCTTCAATAGAACGACGAGTAAAACTAAGGACCTTGGCCACCCGGATTCGGTCCAAAAAATCTATCACCGTGCGCCTCTACAAGTCCTTGCTAGGGATGATGTCCTCGAACATCCTCTTGATCCCACACTGCCGCCTTCATATGCGCCCACTTCAGGAGGCGCTATCTGCTCAGTGGACTCAATGCAGAGGATCCTTCGACGACGTCGTCCGGATCACTCCTGCCATAATCCAGGCTCTGGATTGGTGGCGTCAGTTTCAAAATCTGCGACGAGGCCTATCCTTCATGCTTCCAACCTCGCCACACGTAATAACGACGGAGGCGTCCTTGGAAGGATGGGGGGCGTTTCTTCAGGACCTCCAAATCAATGGGCAATGGTCCCTAGCAGAGAAACAACTACACATAAATCTCCTCGAATTGAGAGCGGTATACCTGGCACTAAAAGTGTTTCTACCCAGGATCAGGAATTCCCCAGTGCTTGTGAAAACGGACAACACCACCACAATGCACTATCTAAACAAACAGGGGGGAACACGCTCTCTGTCGTTGTCTCAAGAATCTCAAAAAATTTGGACTTGGCTTGCACAACACAACATTTCCCTTCGGGCGGAATACGTCCCAGGGACGGACAATGTCCTGGCGGACTCTCTCAGCAGGCAACGTTCCATGTGCCACGAGTGGGAGCTAGATCGTCATCTTCTCAGCTCGGTATTCGCCCGATGGGGCAAGCCACCTGTGGATCTGTTTGCGACTCACCACAACGCAAAATGCCAACATTATGCAAGCTGGCATCCCCAACCAGGATCCCTGGGGAATGCATTTTCGATCAGTTGGTGCAACGTATTTGCTTACGCATTTCCGCCATTTCCCCTGATTCCCAGGTTTCTTCGGAAACTGAAGGCGGAACATTGCACCCTGATCCTAATTGCGCCAGCGTGGCCGCGCCAACACTGGTTCACGGAGCTTCACCTCCTATCACAGGCACCGCCAATCCAATTCAAACCTGGCCCGACTCTCCTGACAATGAAACAAGGTCAAGTCCAGCATCCGGATCCAGCATCTCTCAGTTTGTCGGCTTGGCTCCTGAGTTCAGAGAGTTTCAGAACCTAGACATTTCTCAAGAATGCAGGACCATCTTAGCCCGGGCTCGGGCAGAGAGTACAAACAAAACGTATTCTCTTAAATGGAAAAGGTTCTGTGTATGGTGTAAAACAAATAAGATACATCCTTTTTCTTCCACTCCAGCACAAATCCTTCCTTACCTGCTCCATTTAGCGCATTCAGGACTGGCGCATGCCTCTATTAAAGTTCACCTGGCTGCAATTTCGCGCTTCAGGCGTTCATCGACTGGCTCTACTCTCTGGTCCGAGAGACTAGTTAAACAATTTCTAAAAGGCCTTTTCAGGACATTTCCTCCGGTGAGAGCTTTACCACCCACCTGGCAATTGAACATCGTCCTTGCTCAACTCATGAAACATCCATTTGAGCCGATACACAAAGCAGACATCAAATACCTGTCCTGGAAAACCGCTCTCTTGCTGGCGCTCACATCTGCAAGGCGGGTTGGTGAGCTACAAGCTTTCTCCATTCAGGATCCTTTCTTGCAATTCAAACAGGACAGAGTTATTCTACGAACGAATCCTAAATTCATCCCTAAGGTTCCATCTAATTTTCACTTGAATGAGCCTGTAATTTTGCGGACTTTTTTCCCAAATCCAGTTACTGCAGCGGAGAGGTCTCTCCACTCTTTAGACCTCAAGCGTTGTCTAAAATTCTACATTCATCGAACAGAACAGTTTCGGAAATCCAACCAACTGTTTGTTGCTTTCAGTAGGCCTAGAAAAGGCCTTCCTCTGACAAAACAGAGCATTTCCCGTTGGATCTCAGCGGCAATAACTTTCTGCCATCAACAGGCAAATCATCCTCTGCATTCAAGAGTGAGAGCTCATTCTACCAGAGCTGTCTCTACTTCAATGGCACTCTTTGCAGGAGTGCCCATTCTCGACATATGCAGAGCAGCGACGTGGAAGACACCACATACGTTCACCAAGCACTACTGCTTGGATTCTGAACTCATGAAAGATCCAGCTGTGGGTCAAGCAGTACTTCGTCATCTATTTCACTAGAGGTGAGCCTTCTCTTTCATCCCACCTTCCTACTGCATTCTTGCACATTTCTTTATTTCATTGTTTTGAGGTACTTGTTCTGTTTCACAAATGGTATTCTTATATCGTGTGATTTTACATGTTGTACCTTACGAAATGTGCTAGATATTGCTTGTTACTCTGATTCAGGCATGTGAATCTATGAAAGATACCCATAATACTGGATAAGAAATGCGTTACTTACCTGTAACTGCAGTCATCCAGTATTGGTATCTTTCATAGATTCACATGCAACCCACCCACCTCCCCTGGAAGGGCTCACCTTAGTTCTCTCAGTAGGTACTATTTAGCACTGTGTTTACGAAAATCTGAGGGACTAGGGCTCCTTCCAGGAAGGTTCTAGAGGGTGGTGAGATCTGATTGGCTCTTGGCCAAAGTTCAGTCCTTTTTACAAAAGGACATGGATATGTTACTAATGAGAGGCCTCTGGCCTATTGTTATGTATATGTCTTTATGACATTACTTTCTTTATATACCGGGGACTCCCACCCCGATGACGGGGAATGATTCAGGCATGTGAATCTATGAAAGATACCAATACTGGATAACTGCAGTTACAGGTAAGTAACGCATTTCTTAGAGTAGTATTTGCTACATTTCCAAAATACTTTGCGTCCTGACTGTTTTTCTTGGGTATAAACATACCCCATATAACATAGTAAAAGCATGTTTTTCTGCGACATAACAAACTCAGCACCTTCAGTCATGTTTCTATTTGTAGTGCTAGGAAAGCTTAGAAAGAAATATATTTTAAGTTTAAATACTGCTATATATGTTTTATATGCATTCATATTTCTATGATTATACTTACATTTGTTCTTTGTCGTAATTTGAAATGTTGAGAAGGTGTTTTCAAGCTTTTTCTTGTATTTCCTTGTTATATTTCTCTTGGTAGAAAATGAAACTGATTAGATAATCTAGTATTTTATAAAATTTTGTGCGGTTTCTAGGGGGAAGCTGTCTTGTTGTTAGAATTGTAGCGTTTTTAAATAATTTACCAAATATACTTACAATTTTATTTTGTGTATTCTTTAGCTTTATAGGAGTAATTTTTGGGATGTCTTCAAAAAATATGTTAGGAAGATAGAATAAAGATAAAAAGTGTATTAGATATTTGGTTTCAATTAATGCAGTTGGTGGGTTAGAGAACATTTAAAAATACTTACAATAAGGATTTAGTAGTCTAAAATCAGTTCTACTTTTATAGCTGTGTTTTGGAGATGTCTGTAGAAGAAATGTAAAAGGTAAAAAAAATGTTATTTAAACTGTTTAGAGAAATAGTTACACTTTTAGCCTTCTACTTTAGTTTTAATTAAAAATTAGTTTAACTTACTTTGATTATTTCTGTTGGAGTCTTCTCAGGAAAAGTAGTTTTCTCAGGAAACAGTTGGTCAGAGTGTCACCTTCTTCTCTCTCTAGAGTTAGAAGCAAGAAATAGCAGTAGCAAAGTCATCTTTTTATACTGTGTATTTGATTAGTTACTTCATTTGATTGGATGATGTAAGAATGGGAGCTTTTCATTGGTTGTTTTGAATTTTTTAAAATTTAATTGCGATGTTTGGTGTTGTGGAAATGCTATTTAATTAATAGTTTTGCAGTAAACCAGGTTTGTTTTTCTTATTTATAAAATGTATGCTATAATAATTTGCACATATTTGTGAAAAGTATCATGTTTATTTATAAAATCACTGCAATGTTTTGATGATAAATGTAAAAAGTTATAATTTTCTTGTATGTGTGGAATAAAATGCTTAATGTTTGTATTATATCTTTTGTGGAGTTTATTATATATTTAAAATATATAGTTGGATAGTATTTAAAACTTTTTCGCTATATTTTATTGAGTCAATATTCCATTTTTGTCGATATTACTGTTATCTATATTCTTAGTTTCTATATTTTTGTTGTGTCCTGTTTACATTTTTAATACACAATATTTGTTTATTCTATATTTTGTCTTTCGATATTATTGTTGTCGATATTTATTATATTCGATAATTAGTAGTCGATATTTTTGTAGGTTCTTAAATAAGTATTGGATGTCGATATAATGGTAGTCGATATTATATCGCCGATATTTTTTCAACTCAATATTGTGGTCGACGATATTATGTCAGTGATCCGACTATAAGAATAGCACAATTCCAATTTAAATTGAGACGGTCCTCAAACCTCATGCCTTTAAAGGTACTCCTGGCTGAACTGTTTAATTAAAGAAACTCTTCCTGTTTTGCCAAGTGCCCACTGTTTTGAAAGTATATTATCTAAAAATTAAGTACTGATTCAGAGAAATATTCAGTTCAATTAATTCTCTTTACTCACTGCAGCACAGAAGAAGCATTTGCAATGCAATCAACCTTATATGTATTTAGCTATGCAGCACAATAGCCTGGGTGCTGAAACATCTACTGTTCTTTACCATGGAGGGAAAGTAAGCACCAATACGGATGACACACCAGGGGGCCGATTCCGATCCGGAAAAAAAATCCGCCGTACGATTCGTATTCGTAGCGGAATCCGTACGAATGGGAAAGTACCGTTCGACCTGCGTAGTACGATTAATTTTCGTCGATTACCGTACGAAAATCATCGCACCGTACTAATCAAAGTCGGTGACCCGTACGAATTAGATTCAGAAATCCTTCCGTACGATTACTAAACATGCCGTACAACAACACTAGTACGATCCGGTGCGGAAAGCCTGTACGCGATTCGTACGGGCCAAAGTAGTCGCGCATGAAGACTGATTCGTACGGAAACATCTCCTAACAGCAAGCGGCAGCGAAACATACCAACCGTGTACCCCTCGATGAAGGGAACGCGAACCCCAACACCCCCAACGGCCCGTACAAGTCACCCGCACGCACACCACAAGCACACCCCCCTCAAGCGAACGCGAACCCCAACACCCCCAACAGCCCGTACAAGTCACCCGCACGCACGCACACCACACGCACACCCCCCCTCAAGCGAACGCGACCCCCAACACCCCCAACGGCCCGTACTAGTCACCCACATGCATAAAAACCCCCCCTCAAGCAAACCCCAACACCCCCAATGGCCCGTACAAGTCACCCGCATGCATACACACACACACCCTCAAGCGAACGTGACCCCTAACACCCCCAACGGCCAGTACAAGTCACCCGCACGCACAACCCCCCTCAAGCGAACGCGAACCCCAACACCCCCAACGGCCCATACAAGTCACCTGCATGCACGCACACACACCTCAAGCGAACGCGAACCCCAACACCCCCAACGGCCCGTACAAGTCACCCGCACGCACACACACCACACGCACACCCCCCCTCAAGCGAACGCGACCCCCAACACCCCCAACGGCCCGTACAAGTCACCCGCACGCACAAACACCACACACACACCCCCCCCCAAGCGAACGCAACCCCAACACTCCCAACGGCCCATAGAAGTCACCCGCACGCACAAATACCACACGCACCCCCCCTCAAGCGAACAGGACCCCCAATGGCTGTACAAGTCACCCGCACCCAGGCACACCCCCCTCAAGCGAACTCGAACCCCAACACCTCCAACCCATACAAGTCACCCGCACGCACGCACACCCCCCTCAAGCGAATGCGCACCCCAACACCCCCAACGGCCCGTCAAGTCACCCGCATGAAGCACACCACACGCACACCCCCCCTCAAGCAAACGCCACCCCCAACGGGCCGTACAAGTCACCCGCACGCACAAACACAGCACGCACACCCCCCTCAAGCAACCACGACCCCCAACACCCCCAACGGCCCGTACAAGTCACCCGCACGCACAAACACCACACGCACACACCCCCTCAAGCGAACGCGACCTCCAACGGCCTGTACAAGTCACTCGCACGCACGCACACCCCCCTCAAGCGAACGCGACACCCAACACCCCAAACGGCCCATACAAGTCACCCGCACGCACGCACACCCCCCTCAAGCGAACGCGAAACCCAACACCCCCAACGGCCCATACAAGTCACCCACACGCACGCACACCCCCCTCAAGCGAACGCGAACCCCAACGGCCCGTACAAGTCACCCGCACACCACACGCACACCCCCCCTCAAGCGAACGCGACCCCAACACCCCCAACGGCCCGTGCAAGTCACCCGCATGCACAAATACCACATGCACACCCCCCCTCAAGCTAACGCGAACCCCAACACCCCCAACGGCCCATACAAGTCACCCGCACGCACAAACAGCCCCCCTCAAGCGAACGCGAACCCCAACACCCCCAACGGCCCGTATAAGTCACCCGCATGCATGCACACCCCCCCTCAAGCGAACACGCCCCCAACACCCCCAACGGCCCGTACAAGTCCCCCGCACGCACAAACACTCCCCCTCAAGCGAACGCGAACCCCAACAGCCCCAACGGCCCGTACAAGTCACCCGCAAGCACGCACACCACCCCTCAAGCGAACGCGACCCCCAACACCCCCAACGGCCCGTACAAGTCACCCGCACGCACGCACACCACACGCACACCCCCCTCAAGCGAACGCGACCCCCAACACCCCCAACGGCCCGTACAAGTCACCCGCACGCACAAACATCACACGCACACCCCCCTCAAGCGAACGCGAACCCCAACGGCCCGTACAAGTCACACGCACGCACACCACATGCACACCCTCCTCAAGCGAACGCGACCCCCAACACCCCCAACGGCCCGTACAAGTCACCCGCACGCACAAACACCACACGCACACCCCCCTCAAGCGAATGCGACCCCAACACCCCCAACGGCCCGTACAAGTCACCCACATGCACAAACACCCCCCCTCAAGCCAACGCGAACCCCAATACCCCCAACGGCCCGTAAAAGTCACCCGCACGCACGCACACGCCGCCCTCAAGCGAATGTGACCCCCAACACCTTCAACGGCCCCTACAAGTCACCCGCACGCACGCACACCACATGCACCCCCCCTCAAGCGAACGCGACCCCCAACACCCCCAACGGCCCGTACAAGTCACCCGCACACACAAACACCACACGCATACCCCCCCTCAAGCGAACGCGTCCCCGAACACCCCCAACGGCCCGTACAAGTCACCTGCACGCACAAACATCCACCCCTCAAGCAAACGCAAACCCCAACACCCCCAACGGCCCATACAAGTCACCCACACGCATGCACACCCCCCCTCAAGCGAACGCGACCCCCAACGCCCCCAATGGCACTTACAAGTCACCCGCACGCGTGCACACCACAGGCACACCCCCCTCAAGCGAACGCGACCCCCAACACCCCCAACAGCCCGTACAAGTCACCCGCACGCACAAACACCCCCCCCTCAAGCGAACACGAACCCCAACATCCCCACGGCCCGTACAAGTCACCCGCACGCACAAACACCACACGCACACACAACGCAAACCCCAAAACCAACACAAGGACTATTCAAACTAGTCGCACAACAACACTAAACATGTCTCCTGTGTACACACCATTGACAAACAAAGTACTGGCCACAGCCAAACAGAGGGCACAAGTCACCCCCCCCATATAACACGCACACCACCAATTCAAACTAAGCCACACCCACAAATGGACCAATAAAAGTGGACACACATACAACCCAACATCCCTTGCAACATACCTACTTGCAAAAAGAAGAGCCTGCCAGCACATCACCAACTGCACCCATTAACCTTCACACATACAACCTATTACATATACACCCACACCCCCCCCCTTCACAATCAGACACACACACACCCTCTTACATACACACCATCAACCTCTCAATCACACACACCCCACACCATGACCACACAAAAGAATCGAAAGTTCACCAACCCGGAAAATGAGATCCTTGTAGATGAAGTCATCCGAGTCGAGCCCCAGCTGTTTGGCGCATTGGTCAGACAGACCAGAAGTGCTGACAAAACTCGCATGTGGGAGAGGATCGTTGACAAGGTCAATGCTGTTGCACCCATCAGACGCACCAAGGCGGAATGCCAGTCCAGGTGGTATGATCTACGGAGGATGGTCAAGAAGAAGGTGGACCTGGACTACGCCGCTGCACACCACACTGGCGGTGGTGGTCCCCGCAGACCTCCAGTATACCATCCCTGGGAGGAGAAAGTCATGACCCTGCTGCCACCGGTGGGAGTACACGGAATAGAAGGAGACATTGAGCCTGGTGAGTACAGAACAAATACATGTAATATGGTGGAACTTACCACAGTGCACAGCAGTGTGGGGTGGGTGGCCATGAGTCACAGCTGTGCAAAACTGTATGGGGGTAGTTGCAAGGGGGAGGCAGAAAGGGTAGGAGTCATAGGGTAGGAGGCTGCTCTCATCCCATATGACCCAGATACACACACAAGCACCATGCTGAATGCACAGGGAGTGTGAAAGTACAGACAAGACAGCACACCACACAAAACTATTTTTTCCATGTTCTTGAGACATGTTTTGTAGATGCATCATTTGGTGACACCGTAAGGCAGTGTAGCAAGCGAGTGAGGCCGAACCACCTGTCTCCATCCCTCTGTTGCCCTCTTCCATCTGTCTGTCTCCCTCCCTCCGACAGTCTCCCTGTGTCTGGCAACCTCTGTCTCTGTCCCTCTGTCTCCGTCCCCCTCTAACTCCGTCCCGCTCACTCTCCCTCTGTCTGTCTCCCTACCTAGGTCTGGATAACACACCCTGTCACGCTCCTCCCTCTGTATTAGGCCTTCAGTTATCCTCCTATGGTCAACTCACCCCAGTGACCTGGGCACACACAGTCACACCCCAGCACATCATAGGTCCATTAAAGAACATACACCAGAGTGTCGAGGGATGTTACTCAATTACCAGCAGTAATGTGCCAACTGCCTGCGACACACCCAGCATTTACAGGTGACACAGTACTGTTACAGGACACACAGTCTGTAACGCTCTGTAGTAGACAATGGGCCCTGGTGAAGTCAGAACAAGGCACTCCTGTGAACATTGCAAACAAAAACTCCAGGACAAGGTCAGACATCCTGTGTAGGAACCCTCAACCACGATTAAGGTAGCATGTCTCATGTGGGCACAGCCAAACCACCAAAAGATGGAAGATTGCAAATGACATACCAACTACTAGCATGGCCTGTCACACACACCCCGTACAGAAAGTAATCCCATGGGGACAGGCAATGGAGTGCTACACTGTCACAATGGTCATGTACCGCAACTAAACAGTTTCACATATGAATACACATACAACAATAACACGCACAGTGCAGATGCTCAAGTCCATTGTGCCTCTCACACAATGCACTTGGCCCATCATATGAACGTTGTGCATGCACTTAAGTCCCAACATGGACATGTGTATTGCCACGGTGATGCCTCTAGGACAAGTGCCACGTCCTAAAGCCATGATGCAGAAGTGGGTGTACAGGTCCTGGGGGGTTGGCATTGCTTGGCCATCACAGAACAGCAACAACTATCCAAAGTACTGGAATGTATCAGTAAAAAATAAACTCTGTCTCTTACAAGAACCTGCTGCATCTAAACTCTGTACATGCCTGACGCAGCCATAAGGATTGACACTGTATCCTGAATGTAGCGTGAAATGTATATATGTTGTGCTGGCAAGACAAGACACAGCAATGGCTGTGTCACTCATTGTCAAGAGAATGGAAGAAGGAAAAAATACTTTACCACATGTCTATTTGCTACCATTACATACACAACTGAACAGTGACAACAATGTCAAGCTTGTGGAACTGTGATGCTGATAATGGATAAAAAATATCTTTGTATCCTGATAGTGCATTAACTGTGTCTGTCTCTCACACACACAGGGCACCGTGTGGAAACCACCCCCAACCAGGGGGGAGAAGGATCCCAGTCCCAGGCTCAGCAGGACCCTCACCCCACCGACAGCAACGCCACTCAACGCACTGTAGATGACCCTAACCAATCTGGCCCCTCTGGATCCCAAACCCCTGCAGCAACTGTCCCAGCTACATCTGTGCCAACCACCAGACCCATTCCCACCACATCCCAGCAGACAGGTCAGATCCCTGCCCATGATCCAACAGACAGCCAGTCTGAAAATGAGGGACATTCTTTGACAGGCACCCTTGAGGTGGCAGACAACATCCACCCTGCCAGCACTCGGGGGTCCCGTCGATCGGATGTGCCCACAAGCGCAGACCGTGCTTGTTTGGGTCAGGGTGGTGGGAGTGGTGCAAGGTGGAGGCGAGATTCTGGCCAGTCAGCTGCAGGGACCGGTCTGAACTGACTACCATCCTGGAGGCATACCGGCGGGACACCAGGGAGGTTAGCCAGGTAGCGGAGGCCCTCACCGAACTCAAACAACTGCAGGCTGAGCAACATGCCAGGCAAGAACAACATTATGGACGGGTGGAGGCAACACTGGCTGAGCTCTTGACGGTGCATCGGGACATGAGCCAATCACTACTTCGGATTGCTGGTAACATGCAGGAGAAGGAGGAGGAACTGTCTGACATAGCGTCCCATGCATCGCCCAGGCCTGCACCTGAGGGTCCCCCAAGGAAGAAGGGTCATCCACGGCTAAGACGTTGAGAGGCAGTGGGTCATGGACAACTTCCAGGACACCTGACCTGGCATATTGGCCTTGCGTGCAATAGCATCACCCATCAGACTCTCCCACATGGACTTGCTGGTCACAATCTGCCCAATGATGCCAAGCACTGTGTGCTGGACTCTGTTGACTTTAACTGCAAGGCATCTCATCTCCAGCAGTAAACATTGGATTCCCCCCTTTCTGTACAGCACCTACTCACGTTTCCTGCACAAGATCACCTAATAAATTCAAATTTCATCACACACATTTGTGTAGTCATCCTGTAGCCACATGTGTGTGCAAATGTATGAAATGCAAGAGTACGCAACAAACTGTAGCCATCCACACACTTGGATATGCGTCTGGATGAGGACACACATAGGTAACAATATTCCAACAACTAGATACATGGATGGAAACACACACCTGTGATGGTTAGTAAATGCTGGAGGGTGGTTTGCCTCACAAAACTGCTGTTAATGACAGGCACAGGAGAGTCACTTGGAGGTGTATAGATCAGGGCTATAAAGCTAGGTGGCCACGTTGGTAGTACCTACAACTGTGTCCTCAGGTATGTCAACTATCATCAGCATGCTGCTGTACTGTGGATGTGATGAATGGTGCACAGGCAAAGGGTGGCAGCACAGACTGTGGCCTATGGGCTGTATCAGTCTACACAAGCTCACCTGATCACGTGACCTCCCCCTATGGAGTTACAAGTACACAACTGATGTGATGTGTGCAACGCCTACAGAACACCTAGCCACGTGTGACAATTATCTTCACCAGAACGGCCACATCATACCACACCCAAGAGACGTGGTAATGGTGTGTGTACCCGGTGGCTAATCCACTAGCTGTGAGGGAAATGTAGAACAGGTCTGCCAAGGTAGTGTACTGCCACGTTACTGTAAGGAAGGCAAGGTGTGATGCTGTGGTGCTGACAAGGTAACACTGTCCATATTTTGGTGTAAGGAAGGTGTGTGTGTGTGCCCTACGAGGCACATTACCTGGTTGTACGTCGACACACTGTCAGGTGTCTCTGCATAGTCTTGCCAGTATGTGTTGCACACACAGGCAGATGATCCGTCATGGGTGAGGGGTGAGGTTGAGGTCTTCAGATACCAGGTGGATGATTGTCTGGTGTTCCCTGTGTGTAGGATGGCTGGAGCATGCTCTACTAATGGCTTGAAGGAGGGGTAATCTCTAGGCGTGTGTGGTCCTGGATCTGGGTAGTGTGCGCAACATAGTGGCTGTGTATGCAGCAGCAGTAATGAGTGAAGAGATTACGGCTGAAGGTGTGCGACAACTTGCAAAACAAGCACGTACCACAAGGGCATTGTCAAGCCACTAATTCACATGTGTATGTGGAAGCAGGAGTGTCTGCGTCACTCAGGGTCACTGCAAATTAAATGACACAGTAATCAGCAAAGATGACAGTCACAGGACCTGGCCCCTTAGTGGGGCACAGGACACACACCATCAGCAAGTGTAGTCTACATGTACTGTGTCTAAAGCAAAACAGCAGCTACACAAACATCTACCTCACACACAATACTGTACTTAAGCCTCAGCCTACACCATCTATGTTGTCACAGTACACATAAACACCTATCATCAATGATCCTACAATAGTTCATATATTATACATGTACATTAGAAGGACATGTGCATTGACATCAAGGATTTTTTTTGGTAAAACAATTTTTATTGCAGAGTTCAATGAAAGTAGAACAGAATATTGGCAATATTTGTTGCGGGACCCACAGTCCTTCGGTTCCATCCGGTAATCAAGCACACAGCCGTACTACCCACATCCCGGAGGCTGGGTGGCGTTCTCATAACAGTGGTAGGCCGTACATTCCATCGATGAGTGCTGTCATCACTTTTGGTCTACCGCTCTCCGCATTGAATTTTTCTCCCCCCCTCCCCCCCAATCAACTATGTGGTGCTTATATGTTTGCTATCATTATCAGGATTCATCTCCCCTCGCCCTCCCCCCTCCCCCCTGATGTCTGGATCTAGTCTGGTGTCGGGAGTTCCAGCTGCATTGGGAATGCCAGGAGTCGTATGCCTAGTGTTGTGTTCATGTGTCCGGTGTTAGTGCCGGGTTCAGGATCGCCTCCCCCAGGGCCCCAGGGTCAACTGCCTCCTCCTCCTCGTCGCTTTCCACTGCACTATCTCTGAGAGCCTGGACCAGGATTTCCCACGCCATTGCTGCTTCCTGAGCCTTCTCATCTGATCCACGCCGGGCTAGTTGGTACCTAATTGTGCTCTCCGCCGCAGCCCATTTCAGGAACTCGTTCAGCCATCGTCTGTGTGTCGGCGCCGCCCTTGATTTCCACCCTCTAGTTAGCTCCCTCTTCGCTATGAGTAAGCCCATGTCTATAAATTTACTTGACAGTTTGGTTTTGCGTGTGTGCGGGAACCAGTGTAATATCGCAACTGCGCCGTCGTACTGCAGTTCTCTGTCTGCTACTTCGTTCAGGGTGTCGCCCACCTCCCTCCAGTAATCCTGCAAATGCGGACAGTCCCGTAGCATATGTAGGAGGTCAGCATGCAGTTGCGCACATCTGGGGCATGCTGCGTCCTCTGCATCAAAGTATGTTGCTATTTTGAGTGGGGTGAGATAAGCCCTATGGATAATGTAAAGATGTATTAACTGGAAGCGGGCGTTCCTGGTGCTTTTCCTGGCTCTCTGAACCAGTTGGGACCATGTTGTGTCAGGGATCTCTCTTTGTAGGTCAGCTTCCCATTGAGTTTTGAGGCGAGTAAGAGGTTGGATGTTCTCCGTATGCATTCTGGAGTAAAGGCATGTAACTGCCTTGTATGTACCCGCCACCATCATCGTGTATTGGCATGCTGATGTTGTTTTGGGTTCAATCAGTCCCTCCCCCCAGTGTGCTTGTATGGCCCTTGTCACAGCCGCATGTAATAAGTAGTCGCCTCTGGGGAGGTCGTAACGCTCTAGCAGGGTCTGGTAGGGAGTCATTACTCCGTCGTCAAAGAGGTCCCCCACCATTTGCAGTCCAGCCTCCTCCCAAAGTTGGAGTCTCGACCAGTCTCCACCATGTGGCAGCGCTGTTAACATGCCTATCGGGATTTCAGGCGCATAGGGGTGTTCAGGACCAGCCCGCTTTTGCATGCGGTTCCAACATAACCTCATCGTCTGTTCTTCCTGGGATAGCCCGCCAAGTACTAACCTTTGTTGGAGGGTTATAAACGCCAACACGTGGCGGGGGGTGCCTAGATCCCTCTCCTGGTCCGGGCCCCGGTACACTCTCGCCACCTCTTGCGTGAAGTACTGTAGTTGCGCCGCCAGGTAATATAACTCGAAGTCAGGGACCGCCAGTCCCCCCTCGTTCTTCGGGCGGATCAAGGTCGCCAGTGCTATTCTCCGCCTGCCTGCTCCCCATAGGAAGGACACTATTTGGGATTTTAGGCGTGTAAAGACCGCTCTCGGTATCCATATGGGGAGGGTCCTAAAGAAATATAGCAATCGTGGCAGGGCTATCATCTTGAGTAGTGACACTCGGCCTGTCATGGATAGGGGGAGGGTGGCCCAGAAGGACATGGTGCCCCGCAGTGCTCGGATGCAGCGGCCTATATTGCCGTCCAAGAGGTCTGCGGGCGCGTGGTAGATATACACCCCGAGGTAGTGTAGGCAGTCTGCCTCCCAGCGTAGTAGAGGATGGACCAGGGAGCATTTTTCTGTCCTTCATATGGGGAAGAGGCAAGATTTCGTCCAGTTAACTTTTAAACCCGAGACATCTCTGAACCGTGCCAGGAGCTCCTCCGCCCCCGCCACTGCCTCCTCGGCGTTATCTAAAAACAGCAGGAGGTCGTCCGCGTATAGTGAAATATAGTGGTGGGCCCCTCCAACCTCCAGGCCGTGGTAATAACCACCATTCCTAGCCAATGCAGCTAAGGGCTCTACCGCTAGCGCGAACAAGAGAGGGGATAGTGCGCATCCCTGCCTAGTACCCCTGTGTATCTCATATCGATCCGATATCAGAGTCCCCACCCTCACTCTAGCGCCCGCCGATGCATAGAGCACTTTCGTCCACCGTATGTAACCCTCGCCTAGGCCGAAACTGTGCATTACTTTGTATAAATAGTTCCACTCTAGGCTATCGAAGGCCTTCTCTATATCGATCGCCAGTACCATGGGGGCTCTCGCATTCGGTGGGGGTTCTGCTATGAACCGAAGTAACCTGCGGATGTTGTGCGAAGTGTTCCTGGTAGGAATGAATCCCGACTGGTCTGTATGGATCAGGTCTCGCATGTGGGCTACCAGTCTAGTGGCTAGAATCGTACTTAGGATTTTATAGTCAGTTGTCAACATTGACAACGGTCGATATGAAGCCGGTTCAGCGCTGTCCCTACGTGGTTTTAAGAGGGGGATCATGACCGCCTCGCGCATGGAGTGGGGTAACATGCCCTTCACTTTGGCTTCGGTATAAATTATTTGGAGTCTCGGGGCTAGTAGATCTATATATTTCCCGTAAAATTCTATGGGCAGTCCGTCCATTCCTGGCGTTTTATTACGCGCCATCCCTTTTATCGCTCCCCTGATTTCCGTCAATGTGATCGGTCCCCCGATGGCAGCAGTATGTTCTTGGTCTAGGTGCGGCAGACGTACCTCAGACAGTAGCGCTTCTATCGCCTCGTGTCGGTCTCCCAGGTCCCTTCTATATAGTTGTTCATAATACACCCTAAAGCAATCTAATATGTCCGGTTGGGTAGTATAAACTTCGCCACCCGGTCCATTCAAGGACAGGATCGGGGTGTTGCCCCTGGTAGGGTTGGCGAGCCAGGCCAGGAGCGTCCCCGTTTTATCCCCTTCAGCTAGTGTTTTAGTCAGGTAAGTTTTATAGTCAAAGCTACGAAGGCGCTCTACTTCTACTGCCACCGCCTCCCGCGCAGTACAGACCCTCTCTTGGAGTTCGGGGTGGTTAGGCCGTTCTTTTTCTGCCCTTCTCAAGTTTTGCTCCGCTCTGTCTAAATCATCCTGCAATGTTCGTCGTGCGCCCGCAAACTTTCCTATGCAGTGCCCTCGTATCACCACCTTAAGCGCGTCCCATTCCGCGGCTCTAGATGAAGCTGTACCCTCGTTCTCTGCAAAGTATTGGGAGATCCTATCCTCTAACGCTGCACGGAACGGTGGGTCGTCTAGCGTGTCAGGCCGAAGCCGCCACGTCGGGATCCGCGTAATACCGTTCATCCAATCCAGCGTCAGGAGCAGAGGGTTGTGATCTGAAATTGTGCGTGTTAAATATTCAGTCCGGGCCACCATTGACAGCACCGGTGGAGAGCACAAGAAGGCATCCAATCGGACATGCAGGTCGTGTAAGCCGGAATAAAAGGAATAGTCCCTCTCTGTAGGATGTTGTATTCGCCATACATCCGTCAGGTCCCATTGCTGTCGCCAGTCTAATCTATGTTTCGCTAGTCTGTGTATTGGGGATGTATGCAGCGGTGGGTGTGATCTATCTAGTGTGATGTCTTCGATAGAGTTAAAGTCCCCTCCCATCAGCAGCGGCCCGGTGAGGTAGGTAGCTAATGTCTTGGAGAGTCTAGTGAAGTATGCCGCTTGTTCTATGTTTGGCGCATAAATACTGCATAGTGCTATATGGCGGCCTCTGAGTAGTCCCTCAACTGCTACAAATCTCCCATCTGGATCTGTAGTGTGCCTAGTAATCTGGAAGGGAACCCCCGCCCGAATCCAAATGAGTGCACCCCTAGCAAATGCTGAATATGAGGTGTAGAACAGGTGCCCCCTCCATCTCTTTTGCAGTGCTATACCTTCTTTCTTGGTGAGGTGGGTTTCTTGTAGAAAGGCTATGTGAATCCCCCTACGGACCAGGTAGGAGTGTACTTTGTATCTCTTCGCCATTGAATTCAGCCCTCGCACATTCCAGGACACACATTTTAATGATCCCACATTATCCATTGTCTCGTTGCAGTCGGATTAAACCCATTTCCGTTCGCGACCAGACTACAGGTTTGACATCAATCCCACTTGCCCCCAACAAAACCCCAAAACTCCCTCTCTGAGCGTTGGCTTTTCCCAGCTCAGACCCTTCCCCCCCCCCCTCAACTACGCCCTGAGAAACCCCAACCTCTCCAGGCCCCCCCCTCCCCAGAACAGGACCTAACCGCAAAAGAGTTATCCCCATCCAAACTGGAGAGCAACGTGCTCTCAATTCCTCGTACTCCGCAGTTTGTACTGCAGTGGCCTTATGGGCCTCTGGGTGCGTGTATTAGCTTTGTTTTGTTCAGTTCGCTTACCCCATTCCCTCACCCTGGGATGCGTATCAAGGCTTACGTAGTATAGTCTTACAGCTGCCTGCTCAAGTGTTCGTGAGTGCCGGATCAGCCGTGGCAGTCCTTGTCAGATCTGTACGTTCCATGCTCAGATGCCGAAGATTTCTTCTGCCGTTTGCGGCGTAACCTTCGGGTCTTTTGTGCTGTCTTCCTCTGACAATTCCGTCTCCGAGCCTGTTTTTTGTTCCTCTGAGTTCGAGTCCCTTTCCGTTAGTGTCGGCGTTGTGCCAGAAACCTTCTTCACTGCTTGCAGTGCTGCTTTCCTTTCTTCTTCCGTCTGAGAGTCCGTTGGTTTTTTGGAGTTGCGCCTATACGTCCCGGGCCTCTTGGATTGCCGTGCCGGGCGCTGGTGAAGCTCTTCCTCCGCTCTGTGGCGAGCCCCGTCCGTCCCAGCCTTATAAGTTTCCCACCAGTCCCATGCCTCCGCAGATGTCATGAAGAATAAGGCCTTCCCATCTACTAGTATCCGCAGCTTGGCCGGGAACAACAGCGAGTATTGTAGCCCCTCCGTACGCAGTTCTTTTTTGATGGACAGGAAGGAGGCACGTAGTTTTTGAGTCTCGAAGGTGTAATCCGGGAAGAGCGTGACATTTTTATTGTCGACTTGGAAGGGCCCCACTTCCCTCGCTCGCTGCAGTAACCAGTCTCTGTCTTTGTAGTGGAGTAATTTGATTACCACCGGACGAGGGGGTAGACCCGGCTTCGGGGGTCTGGCCGGGACTCGATGTGCCCGTTCTATAGTGAAGAAAGGGGATAGGCCCTCCGGGGCCACCACAGTTCTCAACCAGTCGTCCAGGTAGCCTGCCATGTCCGTTCCCTCTTTTTTCTCCGGAAGGCCTACCAAGCGTACATTATTCCGCCGACTGCGATTTTCGGCGTCTTCCGCCCGTCTCTCTAGCGCTTGTATGCGGTCCAGCGCTTCAGGTAGCCTCCCCTTCGTCGGAGCATGTTCCGGCACGATATCTTTCAGGGTGGCCTCCGCCTCCTTCACCCTATCGGCCAATTTCCCGTGGTCCGCTCTTAGGAGTCCCAGCCCTGTCGATACCTGGGCAATATCCCGGTGTAGGGCGTCTTTTGTGGCCGCGATAGCGTTGAGGATCTTGTCTTGCATCTGTTGCAGCTCCGATGGAGGTTGCTGAGTGTTCTCTGGAGCTTCCACGGTCGGGCCAGCGTCCCCCTTCGGACCCCGCGGCTTACCCATGTCGCTCTGGCAGGAACAGCTGTCTCCGATGAAGCAGTCGTTGGTCGCCGGGTCTCCCAGCAGGTGGCCAGTTCGCACTCCCCAGCCCTGTGCGCGTTGCTGAAAGGTGTTTTTCGTGTCGCGGAGGTTGCCGATTCCCTTCCGGTGGTGCCTGTCGGGGCCTCGGTTCTGCCGCCTCAGTGGTGTGTTCGCCTTTTTTGGGGAGCAGTAATGGTGTCTGTGGGCGTACTTCCCAGTGATGGGGCTCCGTCGCGCCTGGATTCCTCTCTCCGCTCAGTTCCCGATCACCGATGCTAGGCACTCCACCTCTGGGCGCTCCTCACTGCTGCTGTGCTGGGTTCCTGGATGTAGTTCTGTGCACAGCAGGGGGGGGTTAGTAGGGTCTAAAACCGGGATGTCAAGGTTTCGTACCCAGGGTGGGCTAACCCTTCTCGCCTCTGCTACTCCTCCGGGTCCCTTACTGGGTAGTGCAGGGGCCCCACATCGGTGGCGTCACCAGTAGCTCGGAGCAGTCGTGTGGACCCTCATGGGTTACCCCCCCCCCCCCCCCCCCCGGTGGTCTGCCTGGTGCGTAGGTCGAGGGTGCACCCCCGCAAAGCCGGGGCTTGGGTACAACTTTCGCGGAGGAGGTGAGGTCCCCGCTTATCGGTGCCTTCTGTGTCCAGTATAGTCTGCAGTAGTAGGGCGCACTTGTTGGGCAGCTGAGCCCGGTCTCGGGACACACACAGCTTAGCTACCGGCTGGGTAGGGCTCCGCTAATGGCGCTGGCTGCGTCCGAGTAATCTAGACGGATTCCCAGGCAATCCCTGCGCACCGTTTCCGTTGCTCTCCTACCTTCAGGCCAATAGACTCCGGGTCAGAGCCACTGACATCGGATGGTCGTTGCCACTCAGCAGCCCCGGATCAGGCTCCCCGCTGACGTCGCAGGTAGTGCGGCTCGCTTCAGCCGTATTTGCAGCTCTGGTCCCGCCGTGCACATTAACGGTGGGGTTCCGCCGTTAGGGTTACAGGCCCCCAAGCCGGGGTGTAGATTTCAGCTGCTCCGGGCCGGGACTCCGCCAGGCCGTCCGGGCCCCGCCTCGCTGCTTGCCAACCTCGGGTCCGCCGGAGTGCTGAGTCGGGCTGAGGGCTGCGCTCGCCCGGTCACCGGACTGCAGTCGTTGACCGTCTGGGCAACGGAACAGCTCTAGCGGTCACCAGCAGTCATCGGCGAGCTCCGCGCCGCCATTTCGTGTCTCCCCGGTCCGGGCCCTTTGTGGCTCGATTCACCCTTTGGAGGCGTCCGGTCGGCTCGTCACTCGGCCTGAGTAGGCACAGATGATATTTGTGGGATCGACCCGAGTTTCACGGGGATCCCTCTGCTGGTTCCGGATCCTTTCAGGATTATCGGGCTGTGGGCGAGGAGCCTGGCTAGGCTGCGTCCGTACCCATCGGCTGCAAGCCACGCCCCTTGACATCAAGGATGCACAATATTAGTTTGGAATGACATGTCATGCACAACATGATGATTTACCTTGTGAGGCCATGGAGCAAAATCCAACATACATGGTCAGTGCCATTGACCAGTAGACAAAATAAGTCATTGAATGATCTCACCTGGAATGCAGCTGAAACATTCGCCACTAGACTGCCAGGGACTGGCCGTACCTTACTCCATCAGAGTGGTGTGATGCTCAAAGGGTTCCACCTCCAAATAGCCCCTTGGTCTGAGTACAAATGACAGACACAAAAGGGTGATCAGGCGAGGGAAGGAGAGGATGGGAACTGCAGGGAGGGAGACCTGAAACAGAGGCAAAAAAGCATTAGGAGTACAATCTCATGTCACAGACACTACAAATACCACATGATATTCACTGTACCAGTCACACCTGTGAAGTGTACCGACTGTAGCCAATTAGAGAGCAGTCATCATGCTATCACATAAGAGCAGATGACGTAACACGGACACATGAAACCTAGAACAGCCTGTCACCTAATTCAGTCTTGTGTAAAGGTCACAAGTCTGCTACGATGCAATGAGATTTGTGTTTACAAATAATCATTCACACAGTGAAGGTGGTGTAGCGGTAGTCACAACCTACAGTGAGGTAACGACACAACAGCGACATGACATACTGCAACAAGGAGTAATGCATCCATGCGAGCAGAATCACAGGACAGTTGTCTTAACATGTGGAACTTTCACTGGGCCACACCTACACAACATGGTTGTTATGTACCAAACTGGACTGGTCCACAAGGTGGAGGTGATTGTAATGCACACAGTGAGGCTGCAATCCCCCACTGAGTCTGTGGTTGTGACCTCCCACACAATGTCAAACCATGGTATTTGCAATGTCTCAGTGTCAATGTCAACACACATTAATACTGCCATCAGAGTCTAAAACAACTACAGATGACTGTCAGGTGGGGTGACTATCCTGTCATGGGAGTGGGCCTACATGTAATAGGAAACATGATGTGGTTACATGTATGCATGGTCAAACAAGATGCGCAAGAACATGTACCACACTATTGAAAACATACCAACGCTAAACAGCCTTATATGAGTCCTTACCCAAATAGACATTTCCACATGTCCATGCATGCTCCCTTGATTCGGCTGATATTGCAATCATGATGAGCAATAGCAGGATGACCAAGATGGCACCAGCGGACAACAGGCAGGGCGAGCTGGGGAGAGGCGCACAAGGGGTCAAGTCCTGTAGAATGTCATTCTGACATACTCATGTTAATTAGCCTGATGTTGTAGTACACTTATACATTCCAAGTACACACATAGCACATATGTGTGTTGCAATACATCTGCACCTGTGTGACACTGCACATCAAACATAAAATTGACATTGCATACAGTCAGCTGCATACACAGCATGCTACCCATGCAACTCTAAAGTTGAGGTTTGGACAATTTTCACCTATGACTCACCATCATGAAAAGAAGTTGCGGATGAGGTGACTCCGGATATCATCTTCAACCTCCTCGTCACTCGCATCCTGGCCAAGGACTTCGTCCTCAACGGGCGGATGTTCCAGCTCATCAGGATCTAGGATGAGTGGCACAGCCTTCTCCACTGCCATGTTGTGCAGCATGCAGCACACAATGAAGATGTTACACACCTTGAGTGGGGTGTATTGGAGTGCACCGCCTGTCTTGTCCAGGCACCTGAACCTGCTCTTCAGGAGTCCAAATGTACGCTCGATCACCCGCCTGGTCTTCCCATGAGCATTGTTGTACCGCTGGTCTGCAGCTGTCCTGGGATTGCGTAGGGGAGTCATTAGCCACGGCATGTTTGGATATCCTGCGTCTCCTGCAAATTGACATCATGGAAATGAGTGTGTAATATGATGCCGTTCATGAAGTAATGACATACTGACATACATGGCTAACAGAGTACACCCACCAACTAGACATGCTCGATCGTTGTGCAGCTGTAGCATCATCTGTGGTATCCTGCTACGCCTCATGATGAAAGCATCGTGGCACGATCCTGGAAAGCGAGCACAAACATGTGAGATAAGCATGTTGGCAAGACACACCACCAGGGCATTTATCGAGCGGTAGTGTTTCCTGTTGCGGTACGCTTGCTCCTGAGCCTGTGGTGGCACCAGAGTAACATGTGTACCATCAATTGCACCAATTACATGTGGATGCGTCCCAGGGCATAGAATTCCCCCTTGACATCTGTCAACTGTTCAGGAGTAGGGAATGTGATGAATTCATCAATGTGCAGCAACATTGCATCCAATACATCACTTAATACCCGGCTGAACATTGTCTGTGACATCCCTCCCACATCAGCTATGGTAAATTGGAACGTACATGTGGCAAAGAAATGTAGTGCCGCCATCACCTTTACCTTGGGTGTCAGCGCAGTCGGATACCTATGTCAAGGTAGCAGGTGTGCTTCCAGTCTGTCCGTCAGGTCCTGAATCAACTGTGCTGGGAAGCGGTAACGCCGTATGCAATCACGTTCCCTCATGGCATCCAAGTCTGGCAACGGCCTTTCGAGAGGGGGTGCCCTGCAAAATATTTTCCGGTGAAAAATTGTGTACAACTGTCAGACAAAGAAAATTACAATGTACATGGCACAAGCAACACTGCTCAACACATCAATACAATTGTGAGTGTGGCGTGGGCTACACACACAGGAAACATGTGACAGCTCCAAGCCACTCCTACATGTAAAGTACAAGACCTGTGGTTTGTGGAATGGATATGACATGCATACAAATGATCTGATGGGAAGGTCTGAGTGAGCGGGACAATGTATCTGGTCAGTCACACACGTCACGTGATTTGCATTAGGAGGTTGTCTGCACCTCCAGACAGCAGTGCACACACCCACAACACATGTTCCATCATTTGCACTGATCAGACATATTCTCTTTGCGGTGTGACATTTCCAATAGTCAAACATAGGCATCATCAGACAGCATAAATTTATCTTATTGACTATTTGTGTATGATGCCATCACACATATGGACGGATCATTGGAACAAGTGGCATGGTGTGCGTACATGGGAAACCCTCTCATCACAGCAAGGACACATCATCTATGCTCCTACAGCAGATATACTTAACAGTATGAACAAGTTACATACCTTTTGTAACGAATCATCTGTAACAGTAGTCTGCATCAGATTCCTACCTTGGAAAACATACCCCAGCAAGACCAATGCCTGTGGTGGGTCTTGAAAAAAATAATCACACAAGAAAATCCAGGAGGACGGAGCGGCCAAATAAGACATCCCTCCGGACTTGGTTGTCCAGGCAGTAGTGTTTTCCAAACGTGTGCATTGAGGCCCACGTAGCTGCCTGACAAATGTTCTGCAAGGGGACTCCCCGACCAAGGGCAGTAGTAGCCACCGTGTCCCGAGTGGAATGGGCCCTCAACCCAACATGAGTCTACGTATTTGGGAAGGGGTACCGAGCCTTCATACACCAGACAACACACAGAGAGATGGTCTGCTCGTGTACCGGCCTTCACTTTACAGCAAACACGTGACAGACTAAAAGGTGTTCATCCACCAGGAACTGTTGTGTGCGATCCACATAGTATGTGAGCACACATTTTGGGTCCAGACGGTGTAGCTGCTCCATCTCCTTTGGGGGATCCGTAGGCAGGAATAAGGTGTACAAGGTGAAAGAGTGCCCAATGTGGATGTCCTTGTCAAACTAGTGCTGGAAATAGGGTGTTTTCTGAAACGCAAACTTGTCCGGATAGACTGAAAGGTGAGAAGGTTATGTAGAAAGAGCCTGAACCTCACTCACTCTCCTGGCAGAGTTGATGGCAAAGAGAAAAGCAGTCTTCGGAGTAAGAAGGTGGAGAAGAAAATTGTGCAGTTGCTCAAAGGGAGCACACATCAGAAATGTAAGAACCATGTTGAAGTCCCACTGAGTCATCACATACGGAACATGATGAAACGTGTGTCTGATGCCTTACAGAAAACAACTCACAATAGGGGACTAGTACAAAGAAAGTTGATCAGTCAGCCTTAGTATGGGTGAAAGGCCAGGAACGTAGCCCTTGACAGTGGCCGGAGCAGAGCCCTGCTGGGCATGAGGAAGAAGGAAGAGATGAAATTCATGAAGAGGTGCAGAAGGAGGGTCCACAGCCCTTGGTGTGCACTATGCCACAAATCTGGTCCACCTACAGGCGTATTCCAACTTTGTGGAGTGATGCCTGGCAGCATGGATGATATTACAGACTTTAGGATGAAAGTCAAATGGCCTCTACTGTCGCCGCTCAATCTCCAAGCATGGAGGTGGAGACTGTACAGGTACGGGTGGTGGACCGTCCTCTGCTGCTGCAACATAGGGTCCTCCACGAGAGGCAGGTGAACTGGCTGGTCAACTGACATACTGATAACTCGGGATACCAGTACCAACATGTACATCCGTGTTGCGCAGCTAAGGCCAAAGTGCATCTGGGAAACAGAAAGTGCTTGTGGCCTAACATGAACCGCAGGTAGGGCCGGCGGGCCGGCAGGATGGGGATGCAGAAATATACATCCTGCAAGTCCACCGCTACCATCCCGTCTCCTTGGTCCAGGGCAGGTAGGACATGAGCCACTATCAGCATTTTGAGCGTCTACTTCCGGAGGAAGCCATTGTCGTTACATGTTTCCAAGATAGTGGGTAGGCCCCCATTGGCATTCTTGGGTAGCAGTAAGAAGTCGGAGTAGCAGACACACCCTATTTTGGGCCCAGGAATGGGGATGATGGCCCCCTTGGCCAAGAGGGCTGTAACTCCTGCATGCTGCAGTTGCCAATGATCTCCACATACGCTTTTGTATTGCGGTGGCATGGCTTCAGTGGTTGCATCAAGGGTGAGGGAATAGCCGCTTGGGATGATTTTCTGCACCAACTTGTCAAAAGTGATAGTGCGCCAGTGGTGGAGGTGTTGCCGAATCATGCCCTCCACTGGTGTCACATGGCCCTGAAAGTACAGAGTAGGTGTGTGTGTAGGCAGATGTTGCAGGGGAGGTGTGGACTGACCTCCCCGATGTCCCCGACAGCCGCCACAGCGGTTACCTCTGGTGCTACTGCGGTGGATGTTAGTCAGCGTTGCGTGGCTGCCAGAACATGTGTGTGTGCCACTTCCTTGGCCACAAAAAGAGCAAAAGGTACCAGTTTTCTGGTGCAGGGGCAACAGGCCCATGGACCTGCCCGTAGCCCTGGAGTCCTTAATGTGCTACAGCGCATGGTCTACCTTGTTGCCAAAACGGCAACTAACATCAAACAGCATGTCCATGAGTGTACTTTGGACATCGGGTACAAATTGGTTGGACTCCAACCAGGCTTTGCTACAATTTGGCTCCGTGGTTGCCATCGCCCTGCCCAGTGAGTTGATGTGATCCAGCCCACACCGCATCAAATGCCATGCCGCAGCTTGCCCTTCCACAAGGGCGCGTGCAAGTTTTGCCCGTACCGACAACGGGAAGCAGTTCGGCAACTGTGTCCCGTAAAGAGTGGGTGTAGCGGACAAAGAGGCATGTGACATTGGGAGACCGCAGTCCCAGACTCAGGGAGGATGATACCATCTTGCCGTACTGCTCATACCTCTTGGATACCCTGCCCGGCGGAGCAGATGGGAATGCGGTGTGTGATTTGGAAGCCTGGATGCCCAGGCTCTCTGGGGTGGGGTGGGAGGACAGGACACATGGGTCGTCCGGTGGCGGGTGTTGGCATCTGCCCACGTGCATATCTACAGCCGAACCTGCATCGGGCCTGGACCTAGTGCACAAAATAGCGTCAGTCAATGCCTCATGACACGGCTGCAGAGGCTCAGCCAAGCGTGTTTGCACTTTAAGGACCTCAGTGAGGAGGTCGGTCCTCACGGCTGCGACAGTGAGACGAAGGGGCAAGGCTTTGTCCGCCTACGTCAACACCACACTGTAGGTTGGCCCCTCCTCAAAAGCCACGGTTGGATTTGTGACAAAACCAGTGTCAGACGAGGTGTGCAGACCACTCGCATCCCACAGTCCACCTGTCCATTCGTCTTGGGACTGACACTCACGTGTCAGTTGGTCTTCAGACCAATCCCAATACTCCTTAACACCCATTTCATGCTTATCAGGGTTGTGAACAGATGTGGCCGGCTACTCTAATTTATAATCCCCATGCAACATCAAATGCGGCATTTGGCTGCGCCGTTCCCACGCCAGAGCCATTTACAGTGTGGTATTGGGGACGGCACCACCCGAGGACAGCGCTGAGGGTGAAACCTGGGGGACTGTAGACGGTGAGTGCGTGAGGTCAACCAGCCAGGACCAGAAACAAGTTTTGGATCCAGTGTGGGCCAGCGGTGCAGGGCCAAATGCGGCGGCACCATCTGAGCCAAAGCACCTGTTGGCATTGGACCAGTAGCACCAGACCCACTAGGGACCCCAGACGTGTCCGCTGGGCCCAAAGCCGCCGCATTGCCCGTCGGAGGAGTGAGGGACATCATGGCCATGAGGAAGCACTCAAACTCATCCTGCGTTCCATGCTGCCCAGGGACCGGAGGTTGTGGGGCAGGCTACGACGCACGCCACTCTGACAGAGCTGTGTGGGCGGTGTCACACAAGTCCCCTGCCACATTGCACGTGCATCGTGGGGATTTGGAAGAGCGATGACCTCTCTGACTTCTTGTGTTTTGCTGACGACTTAGCCACAGAGGAGTGATGTTGACTCCCGGAGCTCTGATGGCTCAAACCCCACGCCCAGTCCCTCTACCTCCGTCCAGACCCTGGCTCTTGCAGTGCAGGCCAACTGCTGTAGTCGGAGCCGCTTGCGGGACCACTCCCGCCTAGCCTCCAAAGTCAGGGCCCGGCAGTTGGGGCAGCTCTTGTTGTCGTGGTTGACGTGGGGACATTGGAGACACCGACGGTGAGAGTCAGTCACCGACATCAGTCGGTCGCTATCCTCACAGGCTTGACACCGGACATCCCCATTGGCACCGTCCAGAGTAGAAAATTCAAGTAAAGTCATCAAAAGTGATTGTACAAGGTTTTGATTTTGAATAACTTAGGTGACACTTATACCAGCACTGCGCTCCTGGTGTGAAAAAATCGGAGCTGACGTCAGCACACGTAGGCGGGGTCTGAGTACTCAGACAATGTCATAACGGCGCACACAACGCCAACGACGTACAAGGGTACTGCTAAGCACAAATTTGCAGATCCAGTCTGACGCTTGTGGATATTGTAAGGGGAGGAAAATTATACTGACCTGATCATTGCATATGCTGTCAGCATGCACAATGTTAAATGTGGCACACACATGACGTGGTCACACCGGGTCATGGTGTGCTTCAATTTCACATCTGTGACAGTGGGCATGTCAATGTCATGATGTGACAGTTCCATGTAGTCAATGGTGTGCACTTCCAGTGTTGATGTGCATCACAATATGTTGCAGACGTTACTCAGGTGATACGTGTTGTATGTATGTGAACCACATGTGCAACATGATAATTGACATGTCTCAAAAGCTCTTCACACATCAACTGAGCCACAAGATGACATTTCCTGTGCTTCATCACTGCCTGCCACACATAGGGCCTGCTGATGGAAGGATGCCATGCAGATGTATACATCCACATGGTCAGCATGAGTGAACACTACATCCCTGCCATGTGATTTGCTAGGTTCACTCTCCCAATGTTGACATGTATGAGGTCATGGACGCGGCCTACACAACCATTCAATTGAGCATGTCTGACGCACTGTACCCCAATGTTATGTGCATGTGTAGGCCTCGTTTCCACAATACATTGTAGACATACGCGAGCAGAGCGTACCACAATTGTATGTGCGTGTGTAGGCCTTGTTTCCCAATGCATTGTACACATACGCGAGCAGAGCGTACCCCAATCGTACGTGCGTGTGTAGGCCTCGTTTCCACAATGCATTGTAGACATACGCGAGCAGAGTGTACCCCAATCGTACGTGCGTGTGTAGGCCTCGTTTCCCAATGCATTGTATACATACGCGAGCAGAGCGTACCCCAATCGTACGTGCGTGTGTAGGCCTCGTTTCCACAATGCATTGTAGACATACGCGAGCAGAGCGTACCCCAATCGTACGTGCGTGTGTAGGCCTCGTTTTCCAATGCATTGTACACATACGCGAGCAGAGCTACCCCAATCGTACGTGCGTGTGTAGGCCTCGTTTCCCAATGCATTGTACACATAAGCGAGCAGAGCGTACCCCAATCGTACGTGCGTGTGTAGGCCTCGTTTCCACAATGCACTGTAGACATACGCGAGCAGAGCGTACCCCAATCGTACGTGCGTGTGTAGGCCTCGTTTCCACAATGCATTGTAGACATACTCGAGCAGAGCGTACCCCAATCGTACGTGCGTGTGTAGGCCTCGTTTCCACAATGCATTGTAGACATACGCGAGCAGAGCGTACCCCAATCGTACGTGCGTGTGTAGGCCTCGTTTCCCAATGCATTGTACACGTACGCGAGCAGAGCTACCCCAATCGTACGTGCGTGTGTAGGCCTTGTTTCCCCATGCATTGTACACATACGCGAGCAGAGCGTACCCCAATTGTACGTGCGTGTGTAGGCCTCGTTTCCACAATGCACTGTAGACATACGCGAGCAGAGCGTACCCCAATCGTACGTGCGTGTGTAGGCCTCGTTCCACAATGCATTGTAGACATACGCGAGCAGAGCGTACCCCAATCATACGTGCCTGTGTACGCCTCGTTTCACCATTGAATGAGTTGCGTTTGCGAGTGCAATCGCACCGTACTTGTGTGTATATTCAGAAAATACATAGAAAACATCTAGAGCAACAGTGGTAGGATTATAATGCAGCCAGGTTTTCATGGTTACAGAGATTTGAGAGTGTCCTACAGGTGATCTGGAAAATTCTTGGGCAAAAGAATACAATGTTGCAAAAGTTGTTGTTCAGCTCTGGCTCACTTTTCAAACCATGCATATGTGTGTCATGGCCTTATGTGTCATCGGATTGGATGGAATATAGCATGCTAACTATTGTGGCCTATCACACACTACTCCTTGCACTCACAGACCCTCAGCAGCACAGATATAAGGCAGCATGTGGCTGAGGGAGGGCACTTGCCTGCACAAATTTGGAGTGGTAAACACAGCTGCTGTCTCTGTATCCTCTGGACCCTGATTAGCTGAGCATGGAGAGGGCACCTGCATTCAGTGATGCTGAGAACAAGGCCCTGCTGGATGCCCTCCTGCCCAATTACAACAAGCTGTATGGGAGACCAGAGGATCAGGTGAGTGATGTGTGCATGACCTTGGAGTGTGCACCTGTTGTGTGTGTGACACTGCAGCCATTGTGTATGTATGTTTCAGAGATGCAATGTTGTTTTGAGGGAGTGCCGATGTGCACAGTATTGTCTGAAGAGGGTTATTTGTTGTAGTGGGGTGTGTGACTGGATGTCACGTGCTGCAGTGCAGCCTGATGTGGCAGATGTTGCTCAGTGAGTGCCATGCTGAATGAGTGGTTTTCAGCCCTTATGTCATCTGTAGCCTTGCAATGGCATGTAGTGCATTTCTGTTTGCTCACAGGCCACATCGTCCTGGACAATGATGCAAGTGTGTTCATCATCCTATAGCCTGTTGTCCTCAAGTATTTTGTGCATATGTGTGTCTTTGGGACATGGACCAGGTGTACTGATGTTCTTTATCTTTACATTTGTGACAGGTATCTGCCTATGAGAAGGGTGACATCTGGCTGAACATCGCCAGGGCTGTTAGGAGAGAGGGGGGCCTCGCAGGAGGCTCAGAAACATCAAGAAGAGGTGGCAGGACATCTGGTGCTGGACCCGCCGCATCGCCAGAGTACAGCTGAAGCTGGAAGCTCCACGCCGGCATGGCAAAACCCGCCACCTCACCCCCCACATGCTCCGGGTCCTGGAAGTGGTGTTCCCAGACCTCCATAGGCAGTTGCAGGGGAGACAGCAGCAAGAAGGGGGTAGGTACATGTCTGTTTGTTGTCATGTGTGTCACATGCTACCTGCAGTGCTCCCAGGCATGCTAACACTCCCACAGTTGGAGTGGTGTTGTCAGACAGCCACTTCATGCATTGGCATGAGAATGGCCAAGTTTCAGGAGATGCTTTTTACATGCCTTGCCCTACGCCACATTTGCCCAGCTCTGTGCCAACACTTTTTCTTTCACAGGTACTCCTAAGGTGCTATGTGTTAATATGCAAATTCCTTAGCACATCATCATGTTGGAGTGAGGTCTGTGACACCTGTTGTTACCTTACATGTAGCACCACATGTGCACTGGGTCTGCCCTTCTACATATTTTCCCACTGATCTACTGAGTATCAACATGTATTTTCTGCAAGAGTCAGCCTCAGGGGCCTTGGTCCATGGTGTACTTTCTATTTGTGATGTCTTGGCTACAGGACCACATTGTACATGTGTAAATATTTCGGCTTGTGCATACTCACACTGTGCAGTGTGTGTGTGCATATACTCAAAATGTGTTGCATGTTGTTATGAAATCCTATAGATGGTCAACCAGACAATGTGACTTTGTGTGTAGACATCTGTCATGCCAGTGCGAAGTGAAGGTACACTTGGCTCCAGTTCCCAGGATGGCTTAACATGGCAGTTCATGAAGGACTTTTAGCATGTGGCACAGGGGCACAGCAATTCGACCATCACCAGGTCTGGTTTTGTGTGTTAGGGTGGGAAAATGAACAGTGACTGATCATCATCTATCCGGTTGTCAGGCAGTCGGTCATCAATGTGTCTCTCTCATACAAGTTGTTGCCTTGCCTGTTACTTCTACCCTAGTATACATTGAACTTAGTTTCTCTTCATATTGCCCAAGACTATGCTTGGCATTGTGCATAGTTCAGTGGATTTGGACTCATGATGCAGGCCATGTTTAGAAATGTGTGCTATTTTTTTAAAGCGGATTTGTCAGATGTGTACAGGAGACTGATATGTATTTCTTTTTCTCCTTGCCAACAGCATCATCACCACAATCTGGAGGAGACACAGACACGGGCCACACAGAGGGACCCAGCAACAGTGCCACCTACTATGAGGAGTCGGAGGGAGCCAGTGGCACGGAGGGTGAGGAGAGTCTGCGGGCCGGACCCCATGTGACCGACACATCCTACCATGCGGACGGCTTGGAATCAGACTCTCAGGAGGAGGGGAATATGCAGAAATGGCCTCTTCTTCACCTTTGGCTGGCCTCTCCTCCTCCATTACCATCTCCACCCTCCCACTTGTTAGGGTCCCTAGGGTCCGTGCTAGCCCTGTGTCTCCTTTGGTCCCGGCACCGCAGCACCTGCCCCTGTGTCCCCTGCTGCCCTCAGTGCTGAGTCTGTGGACCTACTCCGGCAGCGTGTAGTAGGTCAGACATCCATTTTGACTGTCCTCCATGGACAGACACAACTCATTACACAGTTGTTGTCGTTCATGGAGGGCATGTCATCTGGCATGTCTGATCTATGTCAGAGTGTGGCTGCCATAGATTCAACACTGACGGCAGCTATGTCCACCCTGCAGCATCTGCCCCCCTCCTTCTGACCCATCCACCTCAGCCTCTCACAACCTTCCAAAAGTACACGCAGACACCACAGGGCAGACACAACAACAGACACACCCAGCACACCCTCACGGCAGAAGAAACTCAAATCACCACGTACCCAATCTCAAGGGAATGTAGGCACACCCACAGGGAGAGGGGACAGACATACCACACACATCCACAAAACCACAACCACAGACTCACAACCTTCTACCTCCACCCCCAATGTGTCCCCGGGTTCAGGTGGAAGTTTTACAGAACTGGCTGAAGTGTGCAGCAAAGTTTATGTTGCTACATTCTGCAATGCACCGGCCAGTGTGGATGAATCCACACCACCTGCACCCACTACACCTGTCCTTCCCTCCCCTGTCCCTGCGGTGCCGGGGGATTCCACAGATGATGCCCCCACTGTTTCCACTGCGGATTGAACTCTATGTGCAGGCAAGTTTGGGTGTCTCAACATCCATTGTGGCACAATCTGTTTTGATCACTTGTTTGGACTGGCCGTTGGCCTTCAAAGAGCAAGGACTCTTATTTGCATTTTCATTTTGGATCCAGCTGAATAAAGCTATTTATTTCTGTTTCTGTACTTTAGTTTGTTTGTTAATGTCTTTGACTGCTGTGTGCCTGGGAGCTGGTGTGATGTTCACATTTGGGTATAGTAACTAACATGTGTCTATTTCCAGATGGTAATGAGGTTACCAATGGTATGTTCCAGCTTTTACTGATGGGGGTCTTAGCCACACACACACACACTGTTATGATGGGCACTGGTGGGGGTCTTAGCCACACACACACTGTTATGCTGGGCACTGGTGGGGGTCTTAGCCACACACACACTGTTATGCTGGGCACTGCTGGGGGTCTTAGCCACACACACACTGTTATACTGGGCACTGCTGGGCACTGGTGGGGGTCTTAGCCACACACACACTGTTATGCTGGGCACTGCTGGGCACTGGTGGGGGTCTTAGCCACACACACACTGTTATGCTGGGCACTGCTGGGCACTGGTGGGGGTCTTAGCCACACACACACTGTTATGCTGGGCACTGCTGGTGGTCTTAGCCACACACACACTGTTATGCTGGGCACTGGTGGGGGTCTTAGCCACACACACACTGTTAGGCTGGGCACTGCTGGGGGTCTTAGCCACACACTGTTATGATGGGCACTGGTGGGGCTCTTTGCCACACACACACTGTTATGCTGGGCACTGGTGGGGGTCTTAGCCACACACACACTGTTATGCTGGGCACTGGTGGGGGTCTTAGCCACACACACACTGTTGTGCTGGGCACTGGTGGGGGTCTTAGCCACACACACACTGTTGTGCTGGGCACTGGTGGGGGTCTTAGCCACACACACACTGTTATGCTGGGCACTGGTGGGCACTGGTGGGGGTCTTAGCCACACACACACACTGTTATGCTTGGCACTGTTGGGGGTCTTAACCACACACACACTGTTATGCTAGACACTGCTGGGCACTGGTGGGGGTCTTAGCCACACACACACTGTTATGCTGGGCACTTCTGGGGGTCTTAGCCACACACTGTTATGCTGGGCACTGCTGGGGGTCTTAGCCACACACTGTTATGCTGGGCACTGGTGGGGGTCTTAGCCACACATACACTGTTGTGCTGGGCACTGCGGGGAGTCTTAGCCACACACTGTTATGCTGGGCACTGCTGGGGGTCTTGGCCACACACTGTTATGCTGGGCACTGCTGGGCACTGGTGGGGCTCTTTGCCACACACACACTCTGATGATGGACACTGCTGGGTATGTTTTGTACACATCACTTACACTTGCACTGAGACTTCAGACTTATGTCCCACATGTCTGACTATTACACTGGTGAAATGCGGTAGCGTACTGTACCCCGAAATCGATGACTTGGGTGCGGCACGTCTGACAATGACACTGGTGATGTGCGGTCCCGTACCGCACCACGACATCGATGACGTGGGTGCGGCACGTCTGACAATTACACTGGTGATGTGCGGTCGCGTACCGCACTCCAAAATCGATGGCGTGGGTGCGGCACGTCTGACAATTACACTGGTGATGTGCGGTCGCGTACTGCACCCCGAAATCGATGGCGTGGGTGCGGCACGACTGACAATTGCACTGGTGATGTGCGGTCGCGTACCGCACCCCGAAATCGATGGCGTGGGTGCGGCACGACTGACAATTGCACTGGTGTTGTGTGGTCACGTACCGCACCCCGTAATCGATGACGTGCGCCGTCGTCGGTTTCTATGTACGAGGTGGTGGGCGTACAGGACTGGTATGACATGGACGATGGGGTTCATGTCTTGTTTGTCGCGTACCGGGGTGCGGGTTGGTACGGACTCTGTTTTTACGGCAGTTTTTGACTCTCGTAGCAGAAGAGTCGTACGGAGTGTCTTCGACACGGATCGTACTTCCTGGTACGGATGACGCGGTCAATTTAAGTTCGGACGTAGCGTGAATCGTCATCCGAATGCCATTTGTATGGACTTTCGATTTGTATGTAGATTTTTACGAGTTGTACGGAGTGCTGCTTTGGATTGAGATCGTACTTGCAGATTCGTACGGATACGATTTGTATGTGAAAAAACGCTTCGTACGGTAATTCAAAACGCCTTTTTCCGGATCTGAATCGAGCCCCAGGTGTGACAACACATGGAGAGAAATATTGCCTTTCAGCGGGAAATGGTATAGTCCAAAGTTTTGTTTTTTAATATAAAATCAGGGCCTTTGGTTGTCACATTACTGAAAATACAAGATTTTTCAAAAATATTATTGTCTACGGGTGCTTGTGGAAGACAATTTCTATAGACTGGTATATAGAGAATGCTAAAGTGATTCTGGTATTGTACTGACCTCTGCTGGCGGTTTTCTACCAAGAAAGTTAAATAGATGCAGTTGACAGATAAACTGAAAAAAGAAAGTCCCTCAGCAGAAAGCAATTCTGGTATTTTACTGACCTCTGATGGTCGTTTTCTATCAAGACAGTAAAATAGATGCAGTTAAACAGAAAAAAAATCCTAAATAAACGTTCTTGGCTCTGCACCAGAAAAGCCCATTGTGATTAAGTACGGGCAAAATTTGCGAATTCGCGGTCCGCAAAATTCACGAATTTGCGCAAATTTTTTTGCGTGTCCGCAAGGCGCTTTGGGTGTTTGCGGGGGTTTTTTCAGCGCGCCGGCCGCGAAGTTACCCCTGCGGTCGTACATGGGTGCGGCCATCTTGTTTTCAGTGTTCGCGTAGCGTATTTCCGTTTCTGGGCGCTAGTTGCATGCTCGTGTTGGGCATTTCCTACGCGCAGTGCGCAATTACGTCATCGTGTCCGTTTTTGCGTGCTCGCGGGGGAAATATCGCGCAAACTTACCCACGCGGTCCTCAATGGGCACGGCCATCTTGTTTTATATTCATTGCTATGGTTATGGCCATGCTTTTTCTATCCTGCTTTCATCTTTGCAATCCTATGTTTGTTTGAACTTTTTTAAATCTTTTTTACTCATTATCTATCCCTCTCTTTTTCTACATCTATATTTTGTGTTTTTTTCTACTTTTGGTTACTTTAAAACTACTTTTTTTAACTCTTTTCTTTTATTTACTTTTTCCCTATTCTATTTCCTATTTATTTCCATTCCTGTCCAGGACCATGGCAAAGGGAGCCGGGAAGAACAAGGGGAAGGGTCCCGCACCCCGTACCCGGCTCCCTTGCGGGCGATTAAGGGGGGAGGCTGTATTGGCCCGGGAGATTTTCAGCGCGGTGGAGGTGGCCGCACTTATCTTTTATGTTCAGCGCCACCTCTCGAAGACCGTCGCAGCAGGTGGCAGGCCCGGTGCAGAGTATGGCCTCCTGGAGCGTCGCAAGCTTTGGGATAAGGTGTGCCGGGCCATGTTTAGAGAGTCGGGGGTCCGGCGCACCTACCATCAGGCGACACACCGGTGGGCTGACCTCCTTGACCGGGAGCAGGACCTGTTCGACCTGCTAGGCGTGGAGATCCCCGGGCTTGGTGAGTAGCTATTTAATAACTACTCTGTTTTATTATTATATTGCTGATATATGTTTTTCCCGAAGAGCAAGAATGCTGCCGATACGATTACATTGCAGGTAAATTAATGTTTATAGCTTCTGTGATTGCAGGTGCACTGCTTGCCTGCTCAGTGGCATTGCTGCTATGCTTACTTGTTAGCAACTTTGTGCTCATAGGTTGAGTATATTATGACTTGTTATTAGTAGTAGGACATTTTTTAGTGGTCTGCAATCATGATGACGGACTGTGTCTGTCACGTCGCGTGCTGCTTAGTGCTGGCAGTCGTAGTAGAACATTTTTGTTGTTGGTTTAGTTAGTGATTTACATAACTTTCAAAGTAGACGGTCTGCGAATCCAGCAATACTGTACTATCCTCCTAGTTGACCCGATCAGATAGGTCAATACATGTAGTGCAATTGTTGGTAATTTGTTTCCCCGAGATAATTTTAGATTGTGGTGAAAGAAATCAAATATTTTTAACCCCTTCGACGCTCATGACGAGTTCAGCTCGTCATGAGGTACATTTCTCGTACACTCATGACGAGCTGAGCTCGTCATGAACAATGGGAAACAATAATGTTCAGCACAGGAGGGGAATACCATCAGCATTGATGGTGTTAAAAAAAACAATCATCCATGTTTGTGTTTATTTAATGGTCATCAGCAACTCCCAGCGGCAAGAGGACGACAGCGACGCTGGCGGAACAAGGTGGGCAGGATCCGCCCTCTGCAGTCTCTTCTGCTCGCCCCAGTAAGTTGTTCTGTTGTTAATATTATTAATTATACTTCCCTAACTTTTACAGCACCTATTCCTTCCAAACTGTTTCCTAATTCTATTTTTTACAAAATAGTCTTTGATCTTCTTGTAGGCTGTTTCTACATTCTTATCCTGCCTCTACTATCACTCTCTATGCTATTACTATTTACTATTATTATGATTTGGTCTGTGTAGGTAGCTAAGCTTGCCCAGTCGGCAAACGGTGTTAAACAAAACTCTAATCCAGCAATAGCTCTAGGCACTGAGTGCAGTCCTCTGGGTTGCCCTTGCTGTCTATTCCAGTCTTCTTAATGTAAGTACTTTGACAATTTCCAACAACAAAATGTCAATGTGTCCACCAAGAATAAGCTAGTAGTTGGCTTTTTTGATTTTATAGGAGCACATACCATACCGCTAGTGTTTCAGGGACTATTCTGCTCATACAGAAGTATGGACAAGAGAAATAGGATATTGTTGATGATAGGTGCAGTTCGACTTTCCACATACCTCAGTCCGAACAGAAGTTGAACCCCCAATCCCCTGACCGGCTATCTAGTGTGTCTGACCAATGATTATACGACCCAGAAGAACAGAAGAAGACTACTGCCGAGTCCCGACCTATAAGAGTCACCGAAGCATGTCTGAAAAGTGCAGAAGTGCAAACCCTTCCGCTCACTCACTCGTGAACAAAAACCACACATTATTTTTTAGTTTTAAAGTTTTGTTTTCAAATAAGAAATAAAAAAACAATTTCTTTATTTTTATTAGCGCAGTATTCCGAGCGAGCAGTGGTGATAAATGACGTTAAAGTTTAAACACCCTTCCCTAGAATCAATATACTTCAACTTAACACATCTAATTATTAGAATAACTGTGCGGGAGCCCTCAACTTGTTTGAACTTCAAGTACTGGTGGTGATGAAGACAGGAGTAGGTGGTGAATTGAAAAGCTCTTGTTGGCAGAAGGGCAATGGAATCTTCTGTCTGTTACTAGAAAAATGGTGCATGTTAAAAAGCAAGCATTCATCAGTTGTGCCAAAAAGTTTAGCATGTAATGGCTAAGCATATAAAAGGTTAACACCCTCCCTGAAACCGTCACTTTTTTCATTCTCAATGATTAAAAATTGTTTCCGTATTAACATTTTCTTCCATTACGAGACGAAATAGGGGGTGGTGTATGGCATCTAAAAATATGACATGTTTTTTCTAGGCGTCATCACAACATCGGATGCGGCACCTCCCACCACCAGTGCCGGGGCCAGCAGCGCGGAGGCGTCCACTACTCCAGGGGGTGAAGCGGCGATGCCACAAGTGCCACCAGGAGGAGCTGTGGGGGATGACTCAGCAGCGGCGGACGGTGGTAAGTTATTATACTCCTTACTTATTGACATTTTAGAGTAGGCTCGTAAAGGAGTGTATTATGTACTGTACAGTAGACAGTACACTAGTACAAGTACACTGTACTGTTAAGAACAGTTACTAATTTAGAACTACATTGTTGCCAATCACGGAGAAGACAGTCACCCTTGACTTAGCAATAGCATTAGCGGCGGTAGTTCTCGAGCAAGCAATGGCCCCCTCTATTTGACTTCAACTCAGCTGGGAAACTTTTATCGTGAAGCCAAGTCATATCAGATGAACTTGAGAGATGTGATGAACGAAAAGGGAAAGAACTTAGGATGTAAAGAAGGACGAGCAAGTCATAACATCTATGACTGTAAAGATTAAAACGTGTTTTTGAATGCAGGCAGAGGTGGCTGATAGGAAGGAATCAGATGCATGGCTGCTTGAAGCAAGGATGGTTGGAGGAGAAAGAAAAGATGACTGCCTGTGTGGGTGAATCAGAAAATGCATGTGTGGTGCGCATTGCAATATATCATTTGGGTGAAACTCAAATGCAAGTCAAGACGGTGGTTTACCAAATAAAATGAAAAGGGGGTTAGTTGGTTGTTGAGAAAAAGTAAAGTTGGTACAGTTGAGACATTAAGAAGAATGATAGACGTTTACTTTGGAAGCCTGGATGGTATCTTCTTCCTCATAGATAGCAGAGGTGTATGTGTAGAGCAGACGCTCAGTGGATGAAGAAAGTTACTTTGAACAGCATGTCCGTGCCAGAGTAGCAAAGCAGAGGAAATCCAAATACTAGAAGTTGTGATTGTTCAGAAATACTCCCTTGACTAACAGTACAGTAGTTTACTTTGCAAGCACAGCATATATTGTGTATGTATTGTATAGTTGACATTATATCAAGTCAAGTCCCTTCCTCCGGCAATTATGAGTACCACACTCACTCCCTATGGTAATAATTTTCTTTCAGCTGTGTCATGGGTGGGCTATCGCTGTTGTTCACTCAATCCACCAAATCAAAGCACCTAAAGTCATCCATCCTATAAGCAAAGATCATGTGATCGGCAGGATATATGATCAGAAATGAATAATCTTAATTTTCCTTTTGTAGTAGTCAAGGCCCCGGGGGGCAGTGCAAAATATAAATTACATTGAGCAGTAGCCCTTGATGTAACCGAGTATGGCCAGTGCCACCCCTATAGAAAAGTAAAAGCTTCCCTATCCCCATCTGCATGTACTGCTTAAAGTAATGCGAGTCTGCGTCATCATGACTTGTGTCTGTTTTTCTTGGGTGCAAGCTGAGTGAGCTGGCATTAAGCCGGCTACCACAAGTTCATGTACAAGTAATTTCTTTCGCAAAACAAGAAAAAAAAGAAGAAGACTGGTGTACTATCCTTCTCTCTGACTATGTAGTGAGTCCATAGTGCTGCTAGTAGAATTCCTGAAACTCCCACTAATGTTACAGGCCTACAAAAATGGCGGAAAGATACATGCCAAAATGTTATACTGTGCTTGCAAGTTGCTAGTGTTACTTTGAGACAACTTTCTGTTGAATTATTTTGTGTTAATGTTAAAGAGTATTGGTTACAGTATTTTCTTTCTTTCTTCATATAGATGCTCCACAAAAGCTCACCAGGAAGGAGACGGCTGTCCATTTGTGCTGAATATCTGCAGCTGTGGGCTTGGGAGCAGGAGGAGGCAGCAACAACTGCATCCTCCTCCAGTGCCCCCGGGTCCACCAGCCTGCAGCCTCCAGTAGGGCGCCGTGGTCCAACAGCCTCCTGCTGCCGCCTCAAAGCAGCAAGTAAAACATCAGCTACCCCCCCCCCCAAGAGCCTGGATGGCACGTCAGCGCCGCCTCCGCAGGAGAGTAGACTCCCTGGAGCGCGTGGTGGAGAAGCTCCGGCTCCGGGACCTCCGCAAAGAGATGCGGGACCACCTGTCCACAGGACACCGTCGGAAGAAGTGACTGTTGGGGGGGTGGGAATTGGGCGGTGGGGATTCAAAGAGAGGACATTTGGACATTGGTTGGGGTTAGGGAGGGGTGAGTTGGGTATTTTGAATAGTTTATTTTTGTTAGGGAAAATATATTTATTTATTTTACATACTTAAACATAGTATACGTGTTCATATTATTTTGTGTAGTGGTGGGCGGGGGTTTCTGTATGTTTCGTTTCCTCAAACTTACCAGCATGAATTATCTAAACGTCCAAAAATGTACAAAAGTGCCTCTAACAGAGTTAGTGAATTCAATTGCCCTACTGGTACTTTACTATTACTACTGTCAGTCTCTCCTCTCTTCCGAGTCCTAGCCCATTATTCTACCTCCCCAAAATGCTTATCTTACCTGTGATTCGTGTTTAAGAATAGGGCTAGGCACAGGGCTGGCTGCATGGCAAATGGCGATTAAGGTTGGGTATGGAATCCTGTACGGATGAAATGTCATTGTTGTGCTGGTAGTAGTAGTGGTACACACTGGCAGTAGCAGCATACGAAAAAAAAGGAAATGAAACATTGAGTGGCCTGAGCGTAGCATTAGAACAGTACGATATATAGTACGGTAGAGAATAGTGCCATAAATTGTAGCCTAAGCAGTGCTAAAGTATTCAAAATATAAGTACTAGTTCCCTGGAGTATGGCTACTGTAAGAAATAGTATTGAAGGCGAAGGACACAGCAGCATAAGCATTAAGCAGTCGATTTGTCACGTGTAGGAGGAGGATGTTGTTGATGATCAATCCACGATAGCGCACATGAACTTCTGATTTGAATGATTTTTCTGTTGCTTTGACCTTATCCTCCCCAGCAAGTGTGTGGAATTATTGTTGTCATTTAGTCACACCTCAATGAAAACCACACAGCCAGGGGGAAGAGGGTTAGGGTTTGAAAATTGGATGTGAATGGGGGTTTTTGGGAAAGTTTTATGGAGAGAGGAAAAAAAACACAGCATGGACAAACAACAAATGAAGATGAACACATTTTTTTCCTTTCTATATCGTCCAGTAGCGTCCTACGTGTCCCGGCGACATGCCGCCATGCACAAGCCCCTCACCATTACTTTGAAGGCGTCCCATTCATGTGCCCTGGACGACGCCATTCCCGCATTTTCGGCGAAATAATGCTCAATGCCCTGCTTGACCGCCGCGTGAAACACCGGGTCCTCCAGGGCCATAGGGTTCAGTCGCCAAGTGGGTATCGCCTGACGCTGGTGTGACCAAAGGACCGTCAGCAGGCACGGGTTATGATCTGATATCGTCTTCGCCAGGTACTCGCTATGGAGCGTAAGCTCCTGCGCCCCCGGTGTATACAAAAAGTCATCAAGCCTCACGTGAAGGTCATGCGGCGCGGAGTAAAATGAAAAATCCCTATCGGTGGGATGATGCGTCCGCCAGGCGTCCACAAGGCCCCACTCAGCCTGCCATTCCCGCCATACCTTGGCCAGTCTCCGCACCGCCGACTGTGCCAATGGCGGGTGTGACCTGTCCAGTTCCGCATCCTCGACGGAGTTGAAGTCCCCACCCATAAACACCGTGCCGACCAAGACGGCCGCCAATCTCCCAGATAGCCGCAAGAAGAAGGCCGCCTGCTCAATATTCAGAGCATAGACACTGCAGAGCGTGATATCCCGGCCATCCAGACGGCCCAACACCGCCACAAAGCGCCCCTCTGAATCTACTATCGTGGACACGGGCTGAAAAGGGACCCCCGCGCGCACCCAGATCAGAGCCCCTCTTGCATATGCCGAATATGTGGTGTAAAATAGCTGACCCCTCCACCTCCTCTGCAACGCCTGCCCCTACGCCTGCGTGATGTGAGTCTCTTGCAAGATTGCTATTTGACTAAATAACCATGCACCTTATATCGCTTTCTCATGGAGTTCAGCCCTCGCACATTCCAGGTTATACATTTTAGTTCAGGTCGGGTCGCCATAAGCAAGCATACAACAACCTACGCCTTCACGCAGCTGCACGGGCACACTGACATTCCCCCCAAATTCAAAACATCCCCAACAGACCCTCAACCCTCCCCTCCCCAGAACAGGTTCCAAACAGTCGTTACGCATCCAAACCCAAACCCCCGACTGTCGGGGGAACTCTGGTAACAACCAGAGACTCACAAGATATGTGAGGTAGAGGGGGTGACCCTACGCCAACCGGACTAGACCGCGAACCCCCAGCTCGGCTTATCAACCTGATCCCTGCCATGTACGCCTTCTCACCTCGGCAATCTCCACAACCCCGCCCACCCCCATCTACAAGAGCCCCCCCTTGGGGCCTCCCCTATCTCAGGCACACAACAGGCATCCCCCCCCGCCGTCTTATGTCCCAGCACCAATCCCAATAGGCTTTAGCAACCGCAGCTGTCCTGGTAGGCCCCCTTACTGTACACCTTTTGATGTCCAACAGAGTCACTCATCCAGCAGGCCATCAGCAGTCCGTGGCGTCGGGGTTCACCTCCGATCCTCCCGATCCCCCTTCATCCGAGCCATGTTGTGAGCCCGAGTCCTCCACAGACGTTGCTGCCACCACTCCAGAAATGACGGATACTGCCTGCAGCGCCGCGTGCCTTTCCAAATCAATCTGTGAGGCTGTAGGGGACCGCCTACCCTGAGTACGTTTCCTGTTGCGGCAGCTCTGTCGAGGCTTCAGTTGGGCTTCTGCCGTTCCTCCCCATTTGCCAATGCCATCTGCGCCCGCCTGATAGCGTTCCAACCACTGCCAGGCCTCCTCTTGTGTGTCACAAAAGATCGCCACCCCATCCACCATCACCTTCAGGCGAGCCCGGAACAGAAGGGAGTACTGCACCCCTTCCTCGCGAAGGGCCCTCTTGACTGTCAGGAATGAGAAGCGATTCCCTTGTACCTCCTGGGGATAGTCCGGATAAAGAGAAACAAAGGCATTATCTACCTTATATGGTCCAGATGTACGGGCCTGTCGCAGAATGAGGTCGCGGTCTCTAAAATGCTGCAAGCGCGCCACCACCGGACGAGGCGGGTGGCCCGGCGCCGGCGGGCGTGCCGGGTCTCGATGCGCTCTCTCCAAAGCATAGAAGTCCGTCAGCCCCTCCGGGGCAACTACATTGCGCAACCAAGTTTCCAGGTAGGAGACCATGTCGTCCCCCTCGACTTTCTCGGGTAGGCCCACCACCCGTATATTGTTGCGCCGATTGCGTCCCTCCACATACTCGCCCTCTTCTCCAGTTGTTGCACTCGGCGCCGAAGATCGTCCATCGCTGCATCCGTTGTTCGCTGTGCCGGCTCGAGCTTTTCTAACACCAGCTCCGCGCTCTTCATTCGGTCCGTCAATTTATCATGGTCCGCCCTGAGCAAGCCCAGGCTCGTTGACACCTGCGATATATCCTGATGCAGCGATTCCCTAGTGTCCGAAATAGCTTTAAGTATCTGGGCCATATGTTGTTGTTGCAGCCCAACAGCCGAGTTTCCGGTGGGGCCCTGCTCCTGGGTGTCAGGTAAATCCTCTCCCTGGTCCGTGTGTACTGCCCCAGGCACCTTGCGCGGCTTCCCCATCTCTCAAGTTTCCAGTCGTGGCCCAGTATCACCAGTAAGGTAGAACATGCACGCCGCCACCGCGCCCCCGCTCCTTGATGTTGAACACCCCCGCAGGTGCTTGTCGGGGCACGCCCTAGGTGCCCCCGCCGCAATGACCACCAAGTTCCCCTGACGCCTCTGGGCCGGCAGAGAAGCTCCCTCAACGCGGTGTGGGTCCAGACGTAGTAGGGCCTCCAACCACCGGGCTCTCCGCACCCGTCTCCAGACTGTTCAGAGGTGACCGCAGCGTGAGTCCTGCCAGGCCTCCAGGGGGCGGCCCGCCACTCAGGGCAGGGGGAACCACCACCAGGACGTCATGAGTGCTTGCCCCTACAATGCCAGCTCCACTCTCCACAGCGGCCGGCACGGGTCGTCCACCTCCAGGCCCGCTATGCCACGGCCACGCTCCAGGTCAAAGCCGCCGCAGCCCAGAGTCCCCCTCCTCGCTGGGCAAGAGAAAGCAGTAGGCAGCGGTCCGTGATGTGGTGCTCCACACTTTATACTCTTCCCTGCCCTCGCCAGCAGCGCCTCGATGGGTCCCAGTGAGCCTCAGCTGCCACCAGGGGTCCTCAGTAGTCGGCCTCTCCCAGGGGCCGGGGTTACCTCCTCCTTCTCCCCGGGGAGCCCCGCGTAGAGGGCCCCCCTCAGGTCGTGGCCCGCAACTCGGGGGTACCAACCCCTCGCCGCCGGGATGGTCACCAATCCGCCAGGTGCTTCTCTCTCTTCTTTGTGCTCCTCACCGTGCTAGTCACCTTCTGTCTCCCCTTTCAATCCAGGCTATCGCCACCGCCAGTTGCATGTAGCAGTGCAGGTCTTGCCGAGCCAATGCGTCGCCGGGCTGCGCTTGGCCCCCGCCGATCACGGCTGTGCCACAGCCCCGGGGGATCGGGTCCCCTCCCGGTCACAGGGCTCGCTATCCAGGCCTCGAGCCGGCACCGCGCCGGCCATGGCGCCCGCCACCGCCAGAAGAGCGCTGTGGGGGTTGAGCTGCTATGCATCCACTCTCGGCGCCGGCCGCGTCCGTCCTCAGCTCCAGGGTAGTAGGCCTTCCCGCCACGCAAGGCCGGGGATCACAGGTCTGCTCTAGGCCACACACAGCATGGCAGGCCTCTCGAGGCGGAGTCTCGTCTCTCTTCCCGGTCGTGGTGAAAGTGGTGTCCCGACAGAGGTGCATCCATGGGTGCCAGAACATCCCAGGGAGAATTACGGCCCCCCTCCCATGAGGTTAGTAGATTGTGGCTGTGCTTCCGTAGAGCTGCAGAAACTTTAAACATTCTAATTTTAAAGTGGAATACTATGCTAAAACAGGTTCCATTAATTTAGGGCTGAAAAGGAATGATTATGAGTAAAATAAAGTGCTGCAATAATGCCGCAAAATATTCATTTTTGTGCTGCTGAATTTCCATTTTGTGCCGCTAAATTTGCAAATCTTTGCCACAATATCCTGGGGGGGTCTGCGTAATGTAGCTCTATGCTTGTTGATTTAAGTTCCCTCTGTGCCACTCTTCGAGACTGTGCAGATGGGGGTCCACTCTGATTGCGTCTGAATAAAACAATTATTGGTATATTTTCCACTATTCTTCCGACTCATCATTTGGTATGGAAAGCTGAGAGGTGGTCCGAGGAGACCCGGGTTGACCCAAGCGGGTCACTTCCTTCAGTTGGCGCCTGAACCGGAACTCCTTCGGGTGATTGATCCATCCATCCCCTTGTCGCAGACGGGGGGAGGACGAGGGCATCGTTGGGTCTGACTGACGGCTCAGGGATCCCTGCACGAGGAGTTTCCATTACGCGCAGCTGCTCCTTCTGTCCCACCGGACGGTGTCTCATCCGGTGGTCATCCCGACTGGAGTCCTGAACGGCAAATCCCTTGATCCGACTGTTTGGTCTGTGGAGTCAGCAGTGGAAAACTGGTTCGTTTTTACTACTGATATCAGGTGAGATTGTTTTGGATCTTTGTGGATATGTTACCATTTGGGTTTGAGTTTGGTATGGTCTAAGGACTGTCTCGATAAAAAGTATTTGCAAATACTTTGCCAGGAAAAAAATAACAATTTTGTTGTTCTTTTGCAATGACTGGCCTTAGTAAGTTTGGGAATTTTTGTTGTCGTTGTAGCAGATGTCGGTTGGAAGAAGCTCAGCCTGCGCCTCCTGAAGGCAGCCCAAATTTTGATATGTATGTGACACTTAAATATACAAGGGACAATGCTGAGTTACAGTGCCCTTTGACAGGCTCTTTTAATGAACAGAAGATTGGATCTTTACAAGAACAATTGGTGAGGTAGACAGTTGATGTATGACTCTCTTCGAGCTTGGCTGAAAGAGACAATGCAAAGATGGTTTAAAATGGAGATAGATGCACAGAAAAAAAGGATGCAGACTCTTACAAAGAAAGTTGTGGCGTATGATTGAAAAAAGCAGGAGACAGGAATAGAATGTGAAGATTGGAGATTTCGGTAGCATATTTATAAGTCCTATGTGGCCAAAGAGTATGATGATACCTTTGTTGAGGAGTTGTTAGATACTCGACCCCTGCCTTCTTATGCCAAACAGAGTATATACCCTGTTATCTCTTTGCAGACACAGCAGCCTGCCTTGTCTGCTGAAGTTGCCCCTGTATCTACGGCCGTTGTATCCACTGCTCTGGTAACTGTGCCTCCTATTCTTTCTCTTCCGTCGCCATCCTTGACGACTGTGACCTCTATTACATACACTGCCCCTTGTCAGGTGCCTTGGATATCCACAGGAATTGACGATGGTCCCACTGCCCCACCACCTTAACCGTCACCCGAATAATAAATATCCAGGGTAACGTCTGAAGCGGGGGGAAAGGGGAAGGGGAAGAAAAAGAGACAGCCTCAGTTCAGAAGAGTTGACGTCTTCTTCACCTGTCGGTTGTATGGTGCCTTCTTGGATCACACCTGAACAAAGACACAATTGGAAAACATGTATATGTATATATGCACAACCTCTATATTCTGAAACATTTTTTAACTATTAATCCCTTCGATGCTCATGACGAGCTCAGCTTGTCATGAGGTACACCTCTCATGTGCTCATGACGAGCTGAGCTCGTCATGACCACACCCATTTATATTGAGTCTCAGCACAGCAGATGAAAGTCTCCAGCAGCCATGGTGTTAATGAGAAGAGTATTTACCTATTTAAACCTAGGCTATGGCTTCTCTCTTATGTTGGTAATTGCTCTTTTCTAACAGTCTGTGCTTTAAGGGAAAACAACGACAATTGACTTTTAATTTCACTCTCTGCCTCCTATTATTCTTTCTTTTAAGCAAACTATAATTGAATACATTTACCTTAAACTGTTTTGAAGCATTGTTGTAATCCTTCAACTGTATTTTCCTTAACCTAAGTTTTAGAGGATGCCTTCTAAGCCTAACTATGAATAAAGTAAACTGAGTTCTGCAAGCTCTTTATGGAAAGAAACACCAGCTTGACTTTCAAGTGAAAGGCTAATTAACTAGTCACGGTACACTGGTAAAATACATTGCCACAGTGATAACGGTATCAAGAAATAAAGTTTTCTAATGTTTCTACTGACTTCAAGATAGCTTCTAAAATCGTCTGCACACAAAGTCACTCAGCCGCGTCTTTCTCGTTGTTCGTTGTAGATCGCTATTCCCACGTTGCACATGCGGTTTACTTCACTGCTCGTTAAGCGCTAATCACACTTCAGTGCTCTGAACAAACGATACGAGGAAACCTGAAACCTGAGCAATTTTAGAGAAAATATGCCAAGGTAAAGAGTAGATGCATATCCTCACGGAAAAAATCACAGTTGAAGTGCGTTGTTCCTATTTGGAACGCACACCTCGTATACCTGGCTGATCACGTTCCGAGAAATACTGGACTGCCGAACTACCCCAGCTGCATCCTTCCTGCACCGCCATTTTAGGACCAAAGTCTTTTCATGTTTTTCAGACATTGTCTTACTATTAAAGTGGAAACCAAGCATTTTCTCCTCCACCTTGAATATTGGGACAATCTCTGTATTTGCCTGTTCTGACTCAACCTGAGTCTCTCGCCCTGTGCATTAACCACTGAGATCATGACAGCACCTCCCTCCAAAATGGGCTCCCCCAACTTGGGCTTTGTTGGGTGAGTCTTGTAGAATTGTTTTATCAGTCTTGGTGCATGAACGTTGGAAGAGGGTTCCCACGATCTTTCCTCTGGTCCAAAACCTTTCCACTCTACCAGATAATACAATTTCTTTTGTTGAAATTTTAGAGTCTACGATTCTGCTGACTTCAAACTCTTCTCCGGACTCTATTCTAATTGGCAATGGAGTTTCTTTTAATTTGGCATTGGTTGGATTTTTCTTTAAAAGTGAAATGTGAAAGGCAGAATGAGTTTTTAATGTTTTAGGAAGCTGTAATTTTACCACTACTGGGTTGATAATTTTTTAAATCTTGAAAGGGCCAATGAACCGAGGTTGGAATTTACTACTCCCTCTCAGTCTTAGATGTTTAGTGGACAACCAAACCTGATCTCCTACCTCGAACTTGGCCCGACTCTCCTTTTCTTATCTGCTTGTTTTTTGTTAGATTATTTTGCTTTAAGCAAATTTCTCTGTGCCTTTGGTTGTGAATTCTTTAATTCATTCACTTCATTGGTGACTCCGGGCATTGTCTCATCTTGTTTTTCTATCATTAAACTGGGATGTCTACCTGAGTTTACATAAAAGGGGGAATACCCAGTGGAGTTGTGTACAGCATTGTTGTAAGCAAATTCTGCAGTCCACAGTAATCCTGACCAGTTTCCCTCCTGTTCCAACAAATAGAGTCTTAGATATTGTTCCAACTCCTGATTCACTCTCTCTGTTTGTCCGTCACTCTCAGGGTGGTAACTGGTAGAATACCGAGTGTCAATACCCAAATTGTGCATGAACTTTTTCCAAAATTTAGACAAAAATTGAGGTCTTCTGTCTGAAATGATTATTTGAGGGATTCCATGAGCTCGCACCACATGCTGATCGAATATCTGGACTAACTGTGGTGCCGTGGGAATATTTTTTAATGGAATGAAATGACTCATTTTAGAGAATGAATCTACTAACACAAATATGGCAGTGTAGCCCTGACTAACTGGAAGGTCCACAATTAAGTCTAGTGACACAGTATGCCATGGATGTGGTACATTAGGTAGAGGCTGCAACAACCCCTGTGGAGCTTGTCTGTTTGGTTTCCCTTTGATGCATAACTCACAAGTTGTAACATACTGTCCCATCTGAGTGGCAATGCCAGGCCATCAAAACAACCTCCTGATCAACTCTAAGGTTTTCCTAATGCCCTTGTGACCAGCCAGTCAATCATCGTGAAATGCTCTCATAGCCTTTTGCTGCATCTCTTTAGTGGGAAGATATAACTTCCCTTCGCAATGTGGAACACCTTCTACTAGAGTTTTCTTGTCGTCATCTTCAACCCAAGCCTTCAACTGTTCGTTCGAATTATTCCTCTGAATCTCTTGGGTAAATTCTTCCAAATGAACTGCTCCAACAATTTTGCTCAGAGGTATAATGGATTCCTTAGGAGGAGTTTTCACTTCGTCAGATGAATTAATTCTAGACAAAGCATCAGCTTTTCCATTCTTCACACTCTGTTTGTATGTGATCACAAAATCAAACTCTGAAAAATATAAGGACCATCTTAATTTTCGAGGGGTGAGCGTTTTAGCTGATTTTAAAAGTTGTAAATTGCGATGATCTGTGAATACAAGTACACATGTTTGGCACCTAACACGTAATGTTGCCAATCCTGAAACGCTTCTTTTACTGCTGACAAATCTTTGTCCGCTATTGAGTAGTTAATTTTGGGTTCTGGCAATATCCTGGATCTGTAAGCCACAGGATGAACTTGTCCAGTCTGTTTGTCTCTCTGAGACAGAATTCCTCCAGTAGCGAAATCGGATGCATCAGTTTCGACAAAGAAGGCTTGCTCTGGGTCAGGATGCATCAAGATTGGGGCTGTGATGAAGGCCTTTTTAAGAAACTGAAATGTTTCTTCCGCCTCTTTGGACCAATCAAACTTCTTTCCTTTCTTCAAAAGTTGAGTAATTGGTGAGACCTTTGCGGAAAAGTTGGGAATAAATATTCTGTAAAAATTAGCAAAGCCAAGGAAACTCTTTACTTCTTTCGCATTTCTAGGCGAAGACCATTCGTGTATGACTTGCACCTTCGCAGGATCCATAGCCACTCCTTCAGCAGACAGGATAAACCCTAGGAATTCCACTTGACTTGTGTGAAAGGCGCTCTTTTCGAGCTTGACAAATAGATGATTTTCCAACAGTTTTTTTAGGATAGCTTTCACATGCTTCACATGATCCTCCATGCAATTAGAAAAAATCAATATGTCATCTATGTAAACAATAGCAACTCGGTCCAGGAACTCTGGAAGGACATCGTTGACCAGGTGTTGAAAGGCTGCAGGTGCATTGCTTAAACCGTAAAGTATCACCTGGTATTCAAACAGACCATATTTTGTTCTGAAAGCTGTTTTCCATTCATCGCCCTCAGATAGTCTCACCAAATGGTATGCCCCTCTTAAATGCAGCTTGGTATAGACTGTGGCCCCCTTGACCTGATCCAAAAGTTGTGCTGTGAGGGGTAAGGGGTATCTGTTCTTCACAGTTACTTGGTTCAAGGCCCTATAGTCTATACAGATGCGAAGTGTATCATCCTTCTTCGGTCGAAAAAACAAAGGCGATGACATAGGGGATTGTGATGTTCTAATAATTCCAATCTTCAAATACTCGTCTAAGTATTCCTTCAAGTAGACATTCTCAGCTTCTGTCAGTTCATAAATGTGACTGCAAGGTAATGTGGCTCCAGGCTCCAACTCAATTTTGCAGTCGTACTCATGATGCGGAGGAAGTTTCTCTGCATTTTTCTTATCAAAGACGCTTGCAGATAGTGATATTTTGTAGGAATTTCCTGTGTCTCCAATACACAACTGCTGTTGGTAAACTGAGCTAATTCAGTGGCGGGGGATCCTTCAAACTAATGACTGGATCTTGTAAAGCAGTTCTTCAATGCTATCTTCCGTATCCATTTTCATCTATCTTCTCTCCCAATCAATAGTGGGGTTATGTTCGGTCAGCCACGGCAATCCTAAATTTAATTGAAACTGAGGGGCATCAATGAGTTGGAACCTGATGTAGTCATGATGACCCTGTAATCCCACTAATTCCAATGTCTCTGTTTCTGCAGTTATCGGGCCTAAGGTGAGATTGGTGCCATCCACGGCCTTGACTACTTCGTGACGTTTCTTCTTGACCTCTTTTATTCCAATTTCTTGCGCATACCTTAAATCGCAATAGTTCCCAGTTGCTCCTGAATCAATCATGACAGACACACCGTGAATTTCTTGAAAACCAAGCCTAACTGTTAATGAAACGGTTAAATGTGGGACTGCTGATTGCAAAGTGTTGACTAACTGTTGATGCTCAGGAGTTGGCTCCTCAGAATTTCCCACCAGGTCAACTCCCTCTACTGGTGGGATCTGTCTTTTAACCCCATATTAACCTTGGGTTTTTTAGGGCACTCCTTTACAAAATAGCCCGAGCTGCCACAATACATACATAGGTTTTTTGTTCGCCTTTTTTCTCTTTCTTCTTTTGTAAGAGGACCTCTGATAGATCCAATCTGCATTGGTTCCTCTCCTGAGGCAGCCTCGGCCTTGTTACCCTCTGACTTTATGCGATCTAATCGTGGAACAAATGATCTAAATTCTTTCTTCTTTTCTGAACATCTCTCAAATAAGTGATGATCTATCTGAAGGACTAGATCAATTAGTTCAGAAATTTCCTGTGGTCTCTTAGGTATCTGGGTCAGCGCATCTTTTAGTTCATCTTTAAGGCCTCTGTAAGATATAGCTGATCGTTTACCTCCAGGCCAGTCTGTCTCCACAATTAATTTATTAAATTGTGCTATGTAGGCTACTAGATCACGATTTCCCTGCTTAAGGTCCAGCAGTTCGTTGTCTGTCGCTTGATTCGCAGTTCTCCTATCAAATATCCTCAAAAACTCTTTTTTGAAAAGTTCAAAATCATACAGAGTTGGGTCATTACGCGAAACTAAATACATTGACCAAGCAGCAGCATCACCACTCAAATAGGACAGCATGAATGCAAACTTCGCCTGATCCTCCTTAAACACTACTGATCTGGACAGAAAATGTAAAGAACACTGGGTGAGGAATATTTGGGCCTTGTGTGGGTCCCCACTAAACCTCTCGGGATTGGCCAAAGGAACTATGGGTGCCACCGAGTGTATGACTTGAGTAGCCACTTCTGCTGCTGATCTACGACTTGGGTCTAACCCTGATAACGGAGTGGCTCTGGCTATAAGTTCATCCATTCTCTGTTTAATCCGATGGGTTTCTTGTTGTGACCTTTTAATTTCCTCCCTAAGACTCCTATTTTCCTCAGCAGATTGTGCCAATTGGTTCTGTACCCGTTCCAAGATTCCCGCTAGGGTCTTTAAATCAAAACCCTCCGCTATCTCAACTCGGGTGGATAAGGTATGGCACTTCGATCTGTCAGGTGCCTTGGATATCCACAGGAATCGACAATGGTCCCACTGCCCTGCCACCTCAACTGCCACCGAATATTAAATATCCAGGGTAACGTCTAAAGCGGGGGGAAAGGGGAAGTGGAAGAAAAAGAGACACAGCCTCAGTTCAGAAGAGTTGACGTCTTCTTCACCTGTCGGTTGTATGGTGCCTTCTTGGATCACACCTGAACAAAGACACAATTGGAAAACATGTGCATGTATATATGCACATCCTCTATATTCTGAAACATTTTGTAACTATTAATGTGAAGAGTATTTACCTATTTAAACCTAGGCTATGGCTTCTCTCTTATGTTGGTAATTGCTCTTTTCTAACAGTCTGTGCTCTAAGGGAAAACAACGACAATTGACTTTTAATTTCACTCTCTGCCTCCTATTATTCTTTCTTTTAAGCAAACTATAATTGACTCCATTTACCTTAAACTGGTTTGAAGCATTGTTGTAATCCTTCAACTGCATTTTCCTTAACCAAAGTTTTAGAGGATGCCTTATGACCCTAACTATGAGTAAACTAAACTGAGTTCTACAAGCTCTTTATGGAAAGAAAACACCAGCTTGACTTTCAAGTCCTATGTCATATCTTTAGGATATACTATTCCAATGTTCAGAGCCTATTGGGAATATAGGAATTACACTACAAAATGTGATTTTTTAGACCTTTTTACAACAGCATGCCCTTCAACATATGTCAGCTGCATTGATTGATCTTTGGCACACACACCTTGGGTCAGAGGCTCCCCAAATATTATTTGACATTAGAGACCGGGTTTATATTACCGATTTGGAACCGGGACAGGTGATTGGTAATGATACTACCATAGTTTCTTATAGAGGTCCGTGGTATGATAAGAGCCTTACTGAAATAACTCAGTTCCTTATGCGTGAAGTCCACCCGATTTACCACTCAGAAATACCTGAATTAATGGACCAGCGCGGTACGGTCACTAAACCGGCCGTAGCTGCCCGCTTTCAGGAGCAAAGGATTTATATTCCATGGAAAAGATGTGAGGTTTTAGCCCTTAAGACAACTCTGCTCGATCCTAGGAAAAATCCCACAGTTTATTATAAGGAATTAACAGAAGCTGCCTCTTCTACTGTAATGACTCTTGCTGTTATTGAAACGTTCTTTGTCTTCTTTTTCCGGTCGATATTTGGCGGCAGGTGCACACTCAAGAGAGCGTTGGGTGGCACATGGGATGTGATTAAGGGATGGGATCAAGAAAGGAAGCCAGGAGATAAGCTGCGTGTGGAGATACTCGCCTTGCCTGGTTGTATTATTACATATATGCTTATCCTTATTCCACTTAAGAAAGTAAGTTGGGCTAGATTGACAGCTTGTCAACAGAAGAAGGATGAGATTGTATCTGATTTCTTCACTAGGTTTTGTGTTTGTTTTTTCCCTACATCACAAGGATGCTAGTCATGGTCGCGGGACGCAACTTATTTTACAGTGGTACAGCGTTGCATACAGGTCATCAGAATTACAGTACAAATGTTCCAGCCGTGTCGGCTCTGTGAAGAAGACGACATCAGAATCTCTCAACCAGAAAATAAAAAGGAAAATGTCAAAGGATATGTGAAACGAGGGCTATGGTCTCCCAACTTGGGGACGTGGTGTGTGTTACGGAGCTAGGGTGTATCAGTGCATTGGGAGCTCTTGGGTGCCTCCGAGTATGGACTACAGGAGTTCTGCAGGAGCCGGGGAGTGGCATGGGTCGGTAACGGGGGGTGGGGGGTGTAGTGCGTGTGGAGTGCCAGGTGGGGTGTCTACATGACGGTCAAGGTGGGGTATCATCAGCCGGCGTCTCAGCGTCTCTATGTAGAGAGCCCAACATCTCGTCCCATAGTGTCGCGATCGGGAACTTTCGCAGTCCCACCGTTTCCTCGTTGTGGAGTGTTATGCTTTCTGCCCGTGCCCAATTGTCTAGGGAAGTGCGCCAGTGGTCCGCTAGGGGTGGGCTGGTACGTTTCCAATGCTTTGTTATCAGCCTTTTGGCCTTGAGGAGGCCAAGGTCCCAGAAACGGGAGTGGACTTTATTATGTTTGGTCCGCTTGAATAGGCCCAGTACGCATGCTTCCCATGTATGTGGCACCGGCATGGCGGTGCAGCGCTCTAAAGTTGGCAGCACTGTCTGCCAGTATGTTTGAAGCTGCGGGCAATGCCATAGCATATGTAGCAAGTCCGCACCCTCCAGAGTACATCTCGGGCAGCTGGCTGCGGCGCCTGGGAAGTATCGATTTCTTTTGTCCGGTGAGAGGTATGCTCGATGCAGTATGTAAAATTGAATCAGCTTAAAACGCGCATTTCAGGGGTCGTTCTTGGGGCCCGTTTGTATCATCGCCCATTCTCCATCTGTCCAGTCCCTGCCCCTGTCCGTTGCCCATCTGTCACGTAGCGGCTGTAATGTATGTTGCGTGTGGGACAGCAGCGCTTGGGTTAACCAGTGTACCACGTGTGTGCCATTGCCCATGACATGTAGGTGTTGTATTAGTTGATCAGTGGGTGGTTCCTCAGTGATGCTCCCCCATCGTTGCGTGTATGCCCTGATGATGGAGGCGTGTTGTAGGAAATGCCCTGCTGGGAGACCCGTGTCGCTGGTAAGCGTCAGAAAAGGTAGCAGGGTGCCATCCTCGTATAGGTCTGCCATGGTGTCCACCCCTGCACGTGTCCAGTGTTCCAGCGCCACTTCCGTGACAACAGATGTGGATTTGGGGGTGCCCAAGAGTGGGAGTGCCGGGTCATATGGTTTGACATGACTGGTTAGTTTTAACCACCTGGTGTAACATTTGACGGCTACAGTCGCATGCAATTGTGAGGTTTTCCTCGTGGGCGCCAGAGGGTGGAAGAGGGAGTGTATCTGTGTGTGGGACAGCATATTTGTTGTCGAGGCCGTGTCTTCTAGGTTTCTCCCCGCGAGCCAGGCAGTCACCCATTGCAGTTGTGCAGCCAGATAGTAAAGCTCTAGATTTGGTACTGCGAGGTCACCGTCACTGACCGGTACGTATAGCTTTTTCAGGGCCACTCTGGGTCTCCCGGTGTTCCATATCAAGTCTCTGACCATGGTTTCCAGCTCTCTGAAAGTGCGAACCTGAACGTATATCGGTATGTTGGCGAAATAATATAGGAGTCTGGGTAGGACGATCATTTTCACCAGCGTCACCCTGCTCGGCACATTTAGAGGGAGTGACTTCCAGAAGGAAATCTGGGATCTTATGGACGTTATGGCGCGGGTCAGGTTGCCATCTAGGATATCTTGGGGTGTTCTATACACGTGAATGCCCAGATATTTGAACGTGGTGTGGTACCATGGCAGTCGCTCGCCGTTTATCGTGATTTCTGGGTCAGGAGTGTCCGGAGCGAACGCATACGCTCCCGATTTGGCCCAGTTAACTTTGAGGCCAGACATGGACTCGAAGGTCTGGAAGATGTCCGACAGCTCTGGCGGCAGTTGAGTGAGGTCTCTGACATAAAGGAGCAGGTCGTCCGCATATAGCGACACTATGTGCATGCCGTCCGTCATCGGGATGCCCCAGTCCGTGCCTTTGGCGCGCAATATCTCGGCCAGGGGTTCTTTAGCCAGTGAAAAGAGCAGCGGGGACAGCGGGCAGCCTTGCCTGGTACCGCGTAGGACTCTAATGGGGTCGGACATTAGCTTGCCCGTGGGGACTCGCACTTCTGGGTGTCTGTACAGCAGTCCGACTAGCTCAATGTAGTCGTCTCCTAGCTCAAATTTGCGCAACACTGACAGTAGATAAGGCCATTCCACCGAGTCGAATGCCTTCTCAAGGTCCAAAACCAGACAGCCCGATCTCGGCCATTCCTGCACCGCATAGGTCTGCATCCAGAAACAACCTGCGTATGTTTTGGGAGGTACATCTGGCCGGCACAAAGCCGTTCTGGTCAGCTTGTATCAGGGCGGGCACCAGGGTTGCTAGGCGCCTGGCCAGAGTCGACGCCAGAATCTTATAGTCTGTGTTCAGCAGCGCCAGTGGCCTGTACGACCCCAGTGACAAACCATCTCGACCCGGTTTGAGAAGGGACACCAGCGTCGCCTCATTCATTGACCGGGGCAAAGCCGATTCTTCCAGCGCTGTCGAGTACACCTTGAGTAGCTCCGGGATCAGGATGTCGGAGCAGGCCTTGTAATACTCCGCTGGTAGCCCATCCGGGCCGGGGGCTTTGCCATTCGAGAGGGCGAAATTGCCTCCCGTAGTTCATCAGCCAAGAGATTAGCAATCATTAAGTGCAGCGAACATAGGAAGGTTACTGATGACGTGGGTAGAGGAAATGCATTTGCAGATCAGGTAGCCAAGGAGATGGCTCGAAGTATAATAAAACACATGTTTGTTGCAGGTCCAAGTAGGTGGGTTCCTGAAGTTGCTATGTTTGAAAACACTTGAAAGAGTGAAGGAGATAAAAAGTGAAGCCGCAATAGAGGAATTTGCGAAATGGCAGAAGAGTTCAGCACAGTTAAATGAGGATGGATGTTGGATTGATAAATCTGGAGAACATAAATGGATGGTGCCGGATACATATGTCCTTCCTGTGGTTAAATTGGCCCATGGCTAGGCCCATATTAGTGCAAAAGGCATTTGTAAATTGTTAGCCCCTGTTTGGCATAATGATACCATCTCTAAGACAGCTGTGCATTTGGTGAAACATTGTATGACATGTATCAGGCATAATCCAGGGAAGGGTATCCCTACACCGCCTGGTAATTTTGCACCACCTACTTTTCCATTTGAAGTTCTTCCAGATGGATTACATTGAACTAGAGAGATGGCATAATCTTAAGTATGTTTTGGTGGTTATATGTGTGTTTAGCAAATGGGTTGAGGCTTACCCCACTAAAAATGATACAGCCATTAAAACTGTGAAGGTACTCCTTAAAGAGTACGGCCCTCAATTTGGCTTCCCCGAATTATCTGAAGTGACAACGGGTCTTATTTTAATGGGAACGTGATTACATTGATTTGTGATGGTTTGCATATTAGACAGAAATTTCATGCTGCCATTTATCCTCAGTCCCATTTCTACTTGGGCCTTTATTTCTTTAGGTACCTTCCTTTTAATTATTTAGAGTGCACTCTCGTAGGTGACCGTGCAGTGTCTGTTTATTTTACGTTGCCTGCAGTATGGATTGTGTCTACCGATTATATGATTTGAGTATTTTGATTAAGGTTTTTACTTACCTAGGAGTCTTATTTGACGACAGAGGGTCATGGGCCCCCCAATTTTTAGCTAAACGTAACAGTGTAAGCTGGTCTTCATCTGCTATACTAAGTTTTGCTCGTCGTCTGGGTGGTAAGCCAAGTGAGGCGATCCTTGCAATCTATAAAGCTAAATGCATCACAATAGTGGTGTATGGTGCAGGAATATGGGGGTATAAGAAAGCAGAGGGGGTCCAGCCGGCTGAAAATAAATGTTTTCGCTCCCTGCTCTCCCTACCCAAATCTTCATCTACTTTTGCTGTCCACCAGGAGCTGGGGATGGGTTATGTTTCAGATCTGATAAGCATGGCCCCTCTAATCCACTGGATAAAAACATGGCTGAACTCAGAACTCATTATGAATCGTCTGATTTTAAAGGACTGTATGCTTTTAGATAGAGCAACTAATATCCCATGGCTCTCTTACGTTAAGGAAATGTTTCATAAATTAGGGCGCCCAGAAATGTATGTTAAACCGGTGGGAGTCACTAAAGCTGACGTTAGCTGGGTAAAAACACATTTTTTGTCTTTAATGGCACAGGAAAGTGAGAGCGAGGAACTTAAAAAACCCATGGTAAGGGCTCATTTTCTTCTAACCACATCTCCATTTATCGAACCCTACCTTAAGTCAGTAACCAAGCCGTTCCATCGCTGGTTATTGATAAGGTTCCGTTTTAACCTGATTCATTTTATATTGGGGAATTATCAAGGCTGAAATAAACCGGAGGATGCAGCACTTTGTGAATGTGACCACACCTCAATCCAAGATACCTCCCATTTTGTGTTGTTCTGTGACTTGTACTCCGATTGTAGGAAAAAGTTTATTATGCCACTAAGAGGAAAGGGGTTTTTACAGGTGAAACCAGCCTTATTGTATTTGCAACTACTGGACACCCCATGGGTTATTTAGAACATTGCAAACTTTTTAGTAGCTGCTGCTAGGAAGAAGAAAATTAGATGCCCTGTATTGACCATTACATGAATGATCTTTGCATTTTTAGTGTATTTTTAACATAATATATGATATATATTTGTATATTGATAACTTCTTTTATTAACACTGTTATCCATATGCATTTTTGTAATGTATTGTGATATTGATGAACTTTTAGGATTTTAATTAATCGATTAAAGTGGTTTTGAACTTGAACTTGATTTTAGTATCTTGATATTCGTTATGCGTCGTTAGGCTGATTCTATAGGACTGGAGTTCTGCTGTAGATGTGTACACTCTGTGATAGGGTTACCATTTGATAGTATAGTGTGTGAGAGTTCCTGAACTCCTGGAGCATAGCAGTGGGATATGTGTGTTTATAATTTGTGCATTAGTCATTTTTTCTGTATTAATTTATTTATCTTTTATTTAGTATTTTGGTTTTAGTTTAACCTTATTTTATGGCTACTCTCCTCCATGCCGCTATTGCTCAGAAGCCTTGCTCCGTTACCTTCGATTGTGGTATGTTATGTTATGTTATGTTAGATTGGTCTTCTATAGCGCACGGCTACTCCAATAGAGTGTCCCGGCGCTTTTATTAGCAACCAGAAAAAAGACAAACAACACACAACAAACAGGACCACTACAGAAGGAATAAGGAAGATCCAGCAATAGAAAGAAAGCGCACTAACAAGCAAAGAGCCATGTTTTAAGGCCCTTCCTAAAAGCCAGTAGGTTAGATGTACTGCGTAGTGTCAAGGGAAGAGAGTTCCAGAGCTGCGGAGCCCGCAACCTGAAAGAGCGGCCTCCAATGCGGGCCTTTTTTACTCGGGGAACCACAGCCAGGAACAAAGACTCAGATCTCAGAGATCGAGCCGGATGGTAAAAGGCAAGCCTCCTTTGGAGATATTGAGCTCCCGAGGCATACAGAGCCTTGTGAGCCAGGGTCAAGGCCTTAAACACTATCCGCTTCCGGATAGGCAGCCAATGGAGCGACTGCAATAGGCTAGAGACTCTGGCTCGCCTGTGGAGGCCAAAGATGGCCCGCGCGGCCGTGTTCTGGACCACCTGCAAGCGTTGCAGAAGATACTCCGGCAGGCCAAGATATAGTATGTTGGAGTAATCTAATCTTGAGCCAATTAAGGCCTGAACCGTAGTCCTCCTATGCTCTTCAGAAAGCAGGGGGAAGAACTTCCGGAGCATCCTGAGAAGGCCAAAGCAGGTTCCCGTGAGAGCCAGAACCTGGGATCATAACGTCAACCCGTTATCAATCTTAATTTCCAGGTTCTTAGCTAACTGGGACGAATGCGCTGGAGGGAACATGTCAGCAGGCCACCATTCATGCCAATCTGGGTCGAGTGAGCAGCCGAAGAAGAGTATCTCAGATTTATCTGAGTTGCACTTGAGGCTGTTAAGCTGGAACCATTTGAAAACAGCCCCAAGGCACTCGCGGATACTCTCTCCGTCGAAGTCTTCTCCTTTCCGGCATGTAAAGAGGAGCTGGGTATCGTCGGCATAGGATACGATCTGGGCCCCAAAGGACTCCACCAATGCCGCCAGAGGGGTCATAAAGATGTTAAAGAGAGTCGGGCTCAACACGGAGCCCTGAGGGACTCCGACTCCCAGGGGCGGCATCTCGGCAGAGCTAGCAGAGGCCCAAACCGTTTGTCGACGGTCAGCCAAGAAGGATCTAAACCAGCTGAGCACCGTCCCCCTCAGACCGATCTCATAAAGTCTGGCGAGGAGACCCTCATGGGGGACGGTGTCAAAAGCCGTCGACAAATCAAGCATGACAAGCATGGCTTTGCCTCCCGAATCCAGCGACTCTTTAATGGCATCAGACACCTCCAAAAGCGCCGTCTCGGTGCTTAAATTGGGGCGGAAACCAGATTGAGAGGAGTGTAGCAGATCGTGGGACTCCAAAAAGTTGGAGAGCACTATATGCACATGTTTCTCCAAGATCTTAACCAGTGCAGGGAGGAGAGAGATGGGCCTATAGTTGGCCAGAACCTCAGGGGCAAGGCCAGGCTTCTTAAGGAGGGGTTGTGTAGTATTAGATGCTGGGTTGTGTAGTATTAGATGATGCCTTTACTGGTAGTCCCTCCTCGATGTTAGAGTCCGGCGGAACTTGCTGTTGCAGGTGGATTGTAACCTTGTGTTCGTGACGGGACCTCGTGGTTGCAGGTAATTTGCCCTGGAGGTGCTTAACATTTGGTATTTTCTGCGAGCACGTGAAACTCGATGTGGTTTGTTGGAGCGTGAGAAGAGGATTTCCCTAATTGCCATCTGTCTCTTTTCATTTGGTTCATTAGGTATTGAGTGCATGCGTATTCTTTCAACTTTAAACTAAGTAGACCTTTGACGTTACATTACATTATACGAGTGGAATACAGCCTCGCAAGGTAGGAGTAAGGCTTTTTTGTCTGAAGCTGGTACATCGAAATATTGATAGTGTCCCTGCGCAGCCTTTGCATGTTACTTAGTAGTGTATGCTGTTGTTTTTCTTGTATTAGGGCTCATTGGCCACTGTCGGCAAGGTGGCAGCGGGATAGGTCCCTGCCAGCCATGTTAACTAAGCATGGGCGAATTTTGCGATTTCGCAATTCGCGAATTTTGCGAATTTGCAAATTCGCGATCCGCAAAATCCGCGAATTTGCGGATTCACAGATTTTGCGGATTGTGTGGGTAATGGCCGGGCGGGAAAACAGTGCACATCGCTAGTGTGAGGGGCAGGGCCAAACGGGCGAGGCTTATATGCGAGTTCACATGCCTCTTGTCGGCATAAAAGGACAGGCACGGATCAGAGAAGCTCGTGGTCACAGGAACTGCACAGGGATTGAGCTCGTGAAAGTCAATATGCAAAGGCCTCCATCAAGCATCATAGCTATTTTTCGATGATAGATATGGGGAGAACGCACACCTACCCAGCCTCGACAAAACACACATTTTTGGGGGGCTGATTAACTTTGCCATCACACCAAAGAGCGCCCGGGTCCCTCGAGTGAGCTGTCCATCAAGTGGGTAAAGGGCGCGAAGACGGTGCACACACCACTAGTGTGTGGGGAGGGGCCAAACGAACGGGGCTTATATGCGAGTTCACATGCCTCTTGTGTGTATAAAAGGACAGGCATGGATCAGAGAAGCTCGTGGTCACAGGACCTGCACAGGGATTGAGCTTGTGAAAGTCAATTATGCAAAGGCCTCCATCAAGCATCATAGCTCATTTTCGACGATGGATATGGGGAGAACGCACACCTACCCAGCCTCGACAAAACAGAAAAAAAAACATCATCCTGTAACTATTTTAGGATGGCGCCGGCAAGCTGCCAGCGCCATCCTAAAATAGTTACTAAATTAGCTTCATCAGGGCACTAATAGATAAAATAAAGCAGGTGCTCGAGCACCTGCTTTATTTTATCTATTAGTGCTTCCTGTTGAAGCTAACTTAGTAACTATTTTAGGATGGCGCTGGCAGCTTGCCGGCGCCATCCTAAAATAGTTAAAAGTTCAACAGGCTTGAACTTTTGCCCCCCAAATCCGCCGCTCGCGGATCTTGCGGATTTTCAGTATATTCGTGGGAGTTCGCGGATCGCGGATTTACCGAAAATCCACGAAATCCGCGAGCGGAACGGATTTTCCGCTCATACTTAGTGTTTACCCATGAGAGCTAACATTCCATTCAGGTAATTGAAGCTTTAGCCCACTTTGTGTGTGTCATTTGCCTTGCTGCCTTGGTATTGTTTTTTTCTTGGTTTGCGATGGCTTTTTCTTTCATTGACACCCGTTGAGCATGTTTGACTTGGTTACATGTTCTCTGTTGTTCTTTTTTGGTCTCTTTTGTTTGAGAGTTTGGGGCACTTTCGAGTGTTCTCCTTCCATCCCATCACAGAGCACAGTACTTGATCCTTTCCGGCGCTGCACGGTCACTGAAGGGTGAGTTGAGTCATGATAATTGGTTTAATCTGATGAGATACAGAATATATTATTTATTATTGTTATTGTAGAGATATTGAACCCCCTGTCCTGATGAAGCCAAAAGGAATCTCTGGCTGAAACGCAACAGCGCCAGCGTCGACATTCGCAAAGGAGTCCCATCACTTAGAGTTGTGTGAACGAAAGAAAGCGCCACTGTGAGAAGTTGGCCTGATATGTAGTGCTCACTATTCTAGTGATCACTGTGTATCATTCCAAACGACCCTTATTGATGATTGGTTGTAAGTCAACCTTTAGACCAGCTATCCTAGTAGCATGGACAAGAGCAGTCTTTAGGCTAAACTCTAGAGGGCGTGTTAAGCCAGCTGTTATACCATCACATATACCCCTTGAACACCAAGTGAAAGGACACCACAGAAGTTGTTATGAAAATAAAAGGATATTTATTTAGAACACAACAGCCCTGGACTCTTTATGAGGACAGGGCGCTAAGCAAAATACAAAGCTCTTATAGAAATACTGAAAGTCGCACAATTTACACAAATGCCCGAGGAGCACGAAAAACCATATACTCTACAAGTGGAATGCGAAATTACTAGCAGGTAAGTACTACTCTAATAGGCTTTAGGATCGCTAGGACTGGACTACTGAACCTTCAGATTACTAGCAGGAGGCCTAGGGAGATCGGGTGCAGAGTGTGCCCTCTCACTCGGGATGCGGGACAAAGTCTATGGATGCTAGATTTCGTAAAGTTAGTGTTATCGGACGAATCCGACTAGGTAGAGCTGAAACGAAAAAGGATCTGGACCTTTGGATAGTTAAGCTATGCTGGAGCACCGAAATGCTCAGGTTACCTAGCCCAGGGGCTGCGGCTGCATAGGTCTGAAAAGACGTCGGGAATCCTCGTTGCAGTCTATGAAGCCTGAAAGAAGAAGTTGCTGGCAGGCGACCAGTGATGAAGTTCGATGGGATCCAAGCCTGGATCGGTGATGGAGGATACCTGTAAGCAGAGGGGACCAAGTTCTGAATCACTAGCCAGTGATTAGATGGGCACCAGGATGGCACCGGACGAAGTCACCTCGACCAGGTGAGTGGGCGACGCTGGGCTCTGCAGTCTCTCGGACCAGGAGGCGTTGTCGGCGATCAGGATGGAGGTGCGAGCTGTCCCACGATGGTATCTGCTGTCGACGTCGCTGGACCCAGGATTGGGGCAACAACTCTTGGCAAATGCAAGCCCACGCGGTGGACTCAAAATGGCGTCTGGAGTGGACCAGGAGGGTCCGGGGTGCTCCTCTGTTGGAGGGGAGCAAGGGCCAGTCTGGAGCAACCAGACCAGCGGTGAAAGTGTCTTCATTAGTCGTCGAGAGGGCTACAAGCCGGCAGGCAAGTGGCCGGACAACGCGGTGAGCAGCAAAGAGCAGAAGGGCCCCACGCAGATCTCGTGGATGCTGGGAGGCTGGACTTCGGTGCTGGAGCTGCTCAGGGTTAGGGCTTCTCACACCCCAAAGCACTCATTTGAGGATCCCTCGGCGGTCGTGCTGGATAAGCGTCGTGCAATTCTGAAGATGGCCGGTCCCTCGAGGTCTCGTCACACCCACGGATCTCAGCTGGGCTGATGATGTAGGTAGAGGTCAGAGGTGCCAGGGAAGCCGGGTCTCGTCGTGCTGGTCGGTCGGATTCCTGAGGAAGGGAATCACTGACAGAATTTCGATTTCTAAAAAATCGACCTACTATAACATCGAGTCTCAAATATCGATAGCACTAATATCGACACCCTATACTTAACATGAAAACTACAATAATATCGAGCAAACTATATCGATGCACAAAAATATCGTCTACAGAAATATCGTTAACATTATTTTCGAAAACCATAATATCGACACTCAATACTACATATAACACACTACAATAATATCGAATACTAAAATTTCGATAGCACTATTTTCGTCTATATCAAAATATCGATAGCTAAATAATACTCCATTTTTTATATATAACACCAATAAATCTATTCTCTAAGTAATACACACATTTCAAATGACTTCACTAATGTATTTTCAATTTATTAAGTAACATTTAGTGTACAAAATTGTGTTTTCGCAAACTGACGAAATTTGTATATAAACTCTTTGTAAACATACTTTTTTAATACTTAGTACTCATTTTACATAATCTTTATTTATTACAAGATTTTTTTTAACATAAATATATCATTTCAATTCCTCAACATAAACTATATAAGAAGATATATCTTAAATGTTTAACTTAAAAAAAATTCAAACTAACCAATAGTAACTCGTCTTTACATGTCTGACCAATCAGATAGCAAACTTAATTACACATAGACTATATAAACCAATCACAAACAGCCATACAAGTTGCAGGAAATATTCTTCGTGACCACATACTGCCAATTTTGGGAGCACCATCTATATTCTTCTCTGCAAGAAAATTCGTCCTGAAACTACAAGTAAGTAATCATATACCTCTGTTAATAAATTCTAATGTTTTTTTGCTATTACTTATAGACCAAGATTTGTAACCTAATTTTTTGTTTCTTTATGTACTTTACCTTTAAACAGACTCTACAAACAAATCAAGTTATACTTCAACTTCAAGATACAGGACACTTTAAATTTAAAAAAGGTATCTACATATGTTTAACATTTAGTTAACGTTATTTGCCAATTATTGTCCTAATTTAAAACTCTATACTTTGTTTCTTAGCCTGTAAATCTTAATACATATTGTGAAGCCAGAATGTTTTGAGGAAAAAACGTTACAATGCTGTGTAAAAAATGTTTTCTTCCTGTTCTTAAATATGTTTTTGTGTGCTTTTACTCATAATACATGTGTCATACCCGGTTCTTTTTAGCAAATAAGTAACAATGCTTTATAACAAATGTGTATTATTTATATAACATATAAACACATTAGTAATTTTCATCAACTTTCTCTCTAAACAGAACTCAAAGGTACAGAAAAGAGATAATTCACATCAAAGAACAAACATTCTGCTACTACTATAATTCTCTTGGTAAGTTCATAAATAAAACATAACTAGTCTTTATAAACTCTATAGAATGTACTAGAAATAAAAATGACTCTTTTTATGCATCTGTTAGTATAATCTTCCTGTTCTTAAATATGTTTTTTTGTGCTTTTACTCATAATACATGTGTCATCCCCGGTTCTTTTTAGCAAATAAGTAACAATGCTTTATAACAAATGTGTATTATTTATATAACATATAAACGCATTAGTAATTTTCATCAACTTTCTCTCTAAACAGAACTCAAAGATACAGAAAAGAGATAATTCACATCAAAGAACAAACATTCTGCTACTACTATAATTCTCTTGGTAAGTTCATAAATAAAACATAACTAGTCTTTATAAACTCTATAGAATGTGCTAGAAATAAAAATGACTCTTTTTATGCATCTGTTAGTATAATCTTGGAAATTTCTCTTTTTAAATCCAAATAAACAAAACTATTTTTAGAGACGTTATAAAGTAAAAAAAATGTTACCAAAAAACGAATTGTAACTTTTCCTATAACATACTTAATTATTTCTCAACAGACCGTGGCAATAGAACAACAACATCAAACTGAACAAGCATCTACTTTCGATAAATAGAACATTACTGCTGGTAAGTAAATTACTAGAAGAGTACTAGCTTTATTTAAAATCTTTTATACATTTCTGATTGTATTATTATTTGTATATTAACTTTTCTAGATACCAGAACTCAAGAATGACTGATGATGCAACATTTATTACATCTCAGAAAGGCACATTTTTGTTATGCTATATGGGCCACATTTATACTCAGGAGAAACAAAAAGACCTTAAAGTGAATTGGAAGTGTACAAAATATTACTCCAATAAATGCTATGGCCGTGCTACAACAAGGGAAACTAGTGTTATTAATACCACTGAACATAATCACCCACCAAACATCTCGGAAATAGAAGTGAGATCCACTCTTGAGAATATCAAAGAATTAAGTACCAGATCAGAACTACCTACCAACGTAATTCTGAAAGAATTACTACCTAAAGTTCCCAAAGAAGCAAGAGGTCAGCTACCATCTATTGCTTCCGTTAAAAGAACAATAGCAAGAACAAAAAAAGCAAGTAGACCCAATATACCAACTCCTAAAACTTTTGAAGAAGTCATAATTCCACCAGAGCTTGTAATTACTCATAATGATGAGCCATTTATTTTTTATGATAATCATAGCAAGGACAAAAGAATAATCATGTTTGCAACTAATAACAATATAAAGAAATTAACTGAAAGTACTACTTGGATGATGGATGGAACTTTTTCTATATGCCCAAAACCTTTCTACCAGTTATACACAATTCATGGGCAATATCATAATACCTGTATCCCCTTCATATATTGTTTATTACCAAACAAACAAGCCACAACTTACTCAGAAATCTTACAAAAAATAAAAGAACAAACTTCTGACTACTTCCCAATGAAAATCATCATAGACTTCGAGCAAGCTATGATTAATTCTATTTTGAAAACTTACCCACACACATCCATTCAAGGATGTTATTTTCATTTCAATCAATGTCTCTGGAGACATTTACAAAAATCTGCCCTTAGTGTTGAGTATGCAACAAATATAACTTTTGCATGCCAAATCAAACATCTCATTGCTCTGGCATATTTACCAGTAACTGATGTGGCCGAACATTACAATTTGTTAATTGAAAGTCCTTTCTACACCCAAAATGAGCAAAGACTCGCCCCACTTTTAGATTACTTTGAGGACAACTGGGTAGGAAGACTACATAGGTCAGGCCACAGACGCCAGCCAAAATTTGCAATTCCCTGGTGGAATGTATATCTACCAACACTCAACCAAGAGGCAAAAACGAACAATGCTGTTGAAGGTTGGCACAATGCCTTCCTCTCTTCTACTGGACGTACAACACCCACATTACACAAGCTAGTCACAGCTATACAAAAAGAGCAAAGCTTTCAGGAACTACGTATGCAGCAATCTGTCATACAACTGAAACCAAAACTCTCTAGACAAACTGCTCAAATGTATTTATATCTTCAACAGCAAGTCCAACTATATCCTACAACAAGAGGACTGGAATATTTAAAAATGATAGCCAAAACATTGAACTAATTGCAATAACTAAATTAATTGATAAAGATCAAACAATATCCTTAATCCAATAAAACACATATTTTAATATAATAAAAAAATATTTATTTAGTCTAATTTATTTTTTAACACTATTATAAAAAGACTAAATAAATATATTATTATATCACAATATTTGTTTTTAAAAACTGTTTCCATCCAAATAAAATAACATAAATTTATAACTTACCTTTAAATAGAACATAATAAAGATAATCCTTTACCGACAATACAATGTGTAAATGTCAAAGACTTAATCCAACAAATCATTAACTATGTTTTCTTTAACTCTGCTAAAACTATCCATCATCCAAATTAAACGACTATTTAAATGCCATTTAAAATAACGACTGTTATCTTAAAGTGTGAAAAATATTTCACAGAACTCAAAATATAAAGGAAGAATGTAAATCATCTCCGTTCTAACAACTGAAACACACTTCCTTTCCCCAAAAAAAAAATAATCGGAAACGGAAATAGCTGTTTCAAAATACTAGAAAAAAAACAGCTAAACAATCCCACCGACATAACACTAACGAGTATCCCATAATATATACACATAACATTCCAATTTATTTTTATTTTAATTAAATTATACCACATACTCATTAACTCCAACTATTTTAAATGGCTCAAAAAGTCGTGAACGAAAATATGTATTGATTCCACTCCATTATATGTAAATAGTCATACTTTAATTACCAACCCCAAAATAACAAAATATAACCTTTAATTTTAATTTTACAATACTTTAAAAAGATAAAAGTAGAATCGTACCTACTCAAAAGTGAACCTGCTTCCAACCGCGACTTTCCCTTTACAAAAGTGGTTACAAAATAAAAGATCCAAATTATATGTAACTGTGAAAAGTACTACTATAAATGTCCATTATTGTTATATATATGGCTCGAAATTATGTGTAATGTTAAAAAAATTGTATAGTATATTGTGAATAGAAAATCTTTTTGCCTGTATATTAATTATATATTACATACTTTTAATATTTATTACATTAAGTATGAAAATATATAAATATTTAATGTAATATTTATTAAAATTATTATATAACTAAATGTGTAATATTGTATTTGTTTATCAGATTTAATTGTTTACAATATGACTAATATGTGAAAATTGTTATTATTAAAACGTATTTATTAATAATAATAATCATACATTAGAATATTGTATTGTTAAAAGAATCATTGATGATGATGTACATGTTCTAATTAGGATATTTATATTATATTATACATTTAAAAGTGTTCATATGTTAATATCATCATCAGTATATCACTATATGTATTAAAATTTTGTGACTTATGTTTTTCATTACACATGTTTAATGTTTTATTAAGAAACAATAATTGTATTATGTATGTATAATATCATACATTGCATTATGTGAACTAACCATTTTTTCTCTACAAATTAAAAGTACTTTTCAAGAAAACTACTCTAAAATGTGATTATTAAAAGAACATTGTCCTCCTTTTTTGTTTATATGTATACCAAACATAGCTTGATAAAATGTATATGTGATCGTATATTTCAAGTGTTGAATAAAAAAAATTTCAGGAAAGAAAACTGGTGTCATTATTTTGTATTACCTATGACAAAATCATTTTTATGTATTTTTGCAAATGTATTATAACTGTAATGTTCTATCTATTTCTATATACCACATGTAAATAAATAACATACTATACACTGAAGTTATAACAAATATTATTCATACACCCATATACATATAATATCAATATTTGAAAGACACATAATTAATTTTTTTAATATTCCGACTCCAATAACCATTTACTTTAGATAATTGCTTCTCAAAAACCGTGAATAATTTACAATTACAACTGCAATCACCATTTAATTAGAGTAAGTGCAGGACACAGAACATATTAAATTTACTCTTCCAACTCCAATTAACAATTAATTTAAGTAACTGCAGGACATTAAATAATAACAAATTACTATAGTAAATCAAATGTTAAAAAATGAATAATGTAATATAATTAAATGTAATTTAATATAATAAATTTAATTTAAATAGAATCTTAATTTATGTTTTCCCTGTACCCCTATAACTAAAATCTGACCCTGAAACCTAAAAATACCCCTTCACCCACAAACTAAAAACTGACCCTGAAACCTTACAAAACCCCTTCACCCACAAACTAAAAACTGACCCAGAAACCTAAAAATACCCCTTTACCCACAAACTAAAATCTGACCCTGAAACCTTACAAAACCCCTTTACCCACAAACTAAAAACTGACCCTGAAACCTTACAAAACCCCTTTACCCACAAACTAAAAACTGACCCAGAAACCTTACAAAACCCCTTCACCCACCAACTAAAAACTGACCCTGAAACCTAAAAATACCCCTTTACCCACAAACTAAAAACTGACCCTGAAACCTTACAAAACCCTTCACCCACAAACTAAAAACTGACCCTGAAACCTAAAAATACCCCTTTACCCACAAACTAAAAACTGACCCTGAAACCTAAAAATACCCCTTTACCCACAAACTAAAAACTGACCCAGAAACCTAAAAATACCCCTTTACCCACAAACTAAAAACTGACTCTGAAACCTCACAAAACCCCTTTACCCACAAACTAAAAACTGACCCTGAAACCTTACAAAACACCTTTACCCACAAACTAAAAACTGTCCCAGAACCCTTACAAAACTCCTTCACCACAAACTAAAAACTAACCCTGAAACATTACAAAACCCCTTCACCCACAAACTAAAAACTGACCCTGAAACCTAAAAATACCCCTTTACCCACAAACTAAAAACTGACCCTGAAACCTTACAAAACCCCTTCACCCACAAACTAAAAACTGACCCTGAAACCTAAAAATACCCCTTTACCCACAAACTAAAAACTGAGCCTTAAACCTTACAAAAGCCCTTCACCCACAAACAAAAAACTGACCCTGAACACTTAAAATACCCCTTCGCACATACACAAAAAACAGACCCTAAACGCACAAAATGTACCTTTGATAAACCTACCCACCCTTATCCACTATAAACTCGACATCCCACTCCTAAAAATATGATACATTTCTTTAGTAAATATCTACTAAATTATATATTTTTAATACTTTTTACTACATACACAAAATATCTCAATTTAGAACAAAAACATAATAGTGTTCATAATTTCGGATTTAAATAATATGTATATAAAATTTCGAATAGAAACAAAAATTAAATACAAGGCGAAATTTTTAATTCTATGATTACAGTATACTTTGTTTATACACTACCCACCCTTATCCCCTTGAAACTATACATCCCACTCATAAAATAATTAGACAAATATTGTTTGAAAATATATAAAAATATTATAATTACAAATCTATTTTAGTACATACACAACAGCAAACTTAAAAAATATGTACTATATTCGATAACAATCGATATCATTTCGCATAATTCGAAATATTTTTTTTTATTTTAGAAATTTCGCAAATTTATATGAAAATGCGAAATTTTAATTTATATAATTACCCTATATTTTTTAAAACACTACCCACCCTTATTCCCTATAAACTCTACATCCCGCTCCTAAAATTATTGTACAAATATTATTAAAATATAATTTAATATTTTAATATTTATAATACTTTTTTGTACATACACAAAAATTAATCATTTTTTTTTATATACTCCCTAAATTTCGATCAAATTTCGACTACTACAAATATTTTTTTAAATTATCGAAATTTTGAAATTTAAAGGAAATTCTAAATTTACAATTGTACAATTACACTATACTTTTTTAAAACACTACCCACCCTTATCCCCTATAAACTCTACATCCCGCTCCTAACATTAATATACAATTATTTAGTAAAAAATAAAAGAATTATATATATTTACACAATTTATTAATATATATACAAAAGCAAAGTACAAATAATTTAACAATACTCAATAAATGTATATAAAAATTCGCAATTTTAAATAATTTGAATTAAATTTCGCAAATTTAAAATTTTACTTCAAATGCGAAATGTATTATTCCATATTTACACTATACTTTTTTAATACACTACCCACCTACACCCACCTACACTTCTAACTAAAATTATTTAAATTATATGTAAAAATTTCCTTATATATAAACAACATTTAACTATATCATTACTTAACATACTTTAAAACATCACTTTTACATATCGATATTTTTGCCAATCGATATTTTCAGCTTCAATATTACTGATTTCGACATTCATGTCTTCGATATTTTTGACACACACATAAATCGATATTTTCTACGACGATATTTTGGTTTTCGATATTTCTTACCATCGATATTTAGGACTCGATAATATGGTACTTCGACATTAACAACTCGATATTTTGACTGTCTACCTGAGGAAGGACGTGCAGCAAACCGCAGTGTTCTTAGTTGGTGCCCGCAGATGCAGGGTGACTACTCCACAAGGGAGAAATCTTGAGAAGAAGTCTTGAGTTCCTTTCGTAGAAAGTAGTTTCAGGATTCAAAGATGATCTAATTTGGAAGGGTCCCCGCTCCCACCTTTATACTAAAGAAAGGGGCTGGTACGGGATAGGTCCTGCCCATGGGTGGGACCAGGAAGGGGGGTGGTTACACCCCTCTCCCATGCCGGACTTTCCCCAGCTCAGGGGCTGGTGTGCCCCTGGAACTGGTTCAAACTGGCAGATGCACAGTGAGCACCTGGGTGCCACTTGCAGTCACCTTCCTATTCAGCCCTGCCTACCTAGGCTACACAAAACCCTGTCTGGGTCGGTGCTAGCACCGCCCCCGACAGGAAACCCTTTGTCCAAGCTCTCCTCGCTGGAAGGACTCCCTGCAGCAGGAGGTCAGACTTGTGTCTGTGGTGGCAGCATCCATTTTGTGATGCTGAGGCTCGAGTTAACTTTAACCGGGGTTCACAGTTACACACATGTCGTGTCCCTCTAGAAGGGTGGAATGCTAACCCTGTTACCAGAATTGGCGAGGGGTTAGTATTCCAATTCGTATGACACCTTACTCGACATGTTTTGATAAAGCTATACCAAAGATAGAAAATAACCGCGAGGATTATAATGCACTTAAGAGTATATGGTACGAGTTATCATAGAACAGATATTAGGACTTGGTCCCGCAAGCTGCAGACGGGCTCAGCTCATGCCAGAGCACCATCTCACATAATTCCAAGCACTCTGCCTTCAGGATTGTTAAGGCCTGCCATAGGAGTGACTGATAGGAATACATGTGTCCATTTTAGGGTTAGATATAGGTATACTATATCTACAGCAAAGGGTGATTACACCACTTTGCCCCAGCTGTCGTGCAGCCAGTTGTGTCAGATTTAGATGGCCAGCCAGGGGTGGCATAATACATGCTGCAGCCCCTTATAGGCCCTGGGTACACCTATGCCCTGAGTTACAGGGTCTGATAAGGTGGCCCAGTACCAATTGGATATGTACCTAAGGTACATGGAATCCTTTTTACAGAGAGAGCAGTAGGCCTGGGGTCCTGATTAGCTAGGTCCCAGGCCAACTATGTCAAAAACCAGCTAAAACACAGGGCAAAAAGTTGGGGGCAACCATAGTCAGGATCTACCTTCCTACATACCCCCCCCCCCCCCAAACGAAAGGAGATAAGGCTATCCTTGTCCAGGTAAGCCTCTATTGCCTAAGTGGCCATATAAGGAAGGACCAGCTCTGGCTTGGTTTCCCCCTGTGTCATGGTCCACTAAGCAACCCCTCACCCTAAGGGTATCTGAGGGTCTCCACCATAGGGAATCTCTGTCTTTGGTGTGTCTTGGGAAAGTAAAAGGCTGATGCTGGGATGGAGTACTGAAGTGAGGCTCCTCTACCTTTGGGCTCAACTTCCTCCAATCACCATCCATCAGGTGTGCCTTTCTTTCTGTAGCTGAGATGCACTGTGCTCTCAGGGTCAACCTCTGGCCACCTAAAGCTGGAGGCTGAGTCCCTCTGTTTGGCTTACTGGAGGGACGGGTCAGGTTTGGGGTTTTTATGCCCCAGGTTTGGCTGTGCCCAACAGTGTCCAGCTGTGGGAGGTCCCTAGCTAATTTTAAGGGGGATCCCTCAGGAGTTTGTTTTACTTTCACTGGGCTAGGATTACTAGCTTCAGTGCCCTTAATCCGCTGATTGGGGGGTTCTGGTGGACAGTGGGCCCTTTGGGGTCCACTGGCCTTCCTGACCTCTGCAGCCCTGGGCTGACTGAGGCAGGGTAGAGAGGTGCAGGCTACCTGCTCCAGACTGGGTCCCACCTGGGAAGGGTCCACTGCCATCAGGGGCTCTGCCAGGCTGGGCCTGACTACCTCTGGGGCAGTTCCTTCACCAGGGGTAGAGTCAGTTCCCTGAGGAGGCTGGCTCTTACCTAGTGTCTGGGAGGGGGAAGACTTTTCTTCCTCCTCAATGCTCTCAGTTTGTGTGGAGTGATCCATTGTTTCAGGCTTCACAAACCCACTATCTGTCTGAGTAGAGGCTGAGACCATTTCAACCTTACCAACCTTTTCAGGAGGGCACTCAGTCTGTGTGTGGGCTGTGACTGTCACAGCCCTCCTATCCTGTTCTGGAAAGTCTGTCTGAGCCTGGGAAGTGGCTACCACTGCCCTTCCAACCTTTTCAGGGAGGACTGGTGCTTGGACTGGGGCTGTAGCTATTACTGCCCCACTAACCTTTCTGGGTTGGCCTATCATCATGGAGTGGGTTTCTCGCTCCACCTCAGCCCATGCTGAGAGTTCCAGGTCATTCCCCAGTAGACAATCTACAGGTAGGTTGTCTGTCACTGCCACTCTCATGGGCCCTGTGACATTACCCCAACTGAGCTCGACTACTGCCATGGGATGCCTTCTTTTCACTCCATGAACATCTGTTACCTGATAACTAAAACAAGAGGTCAGTTGAGCAGAGGGGACCAGATGGTCAATCACCATGGTGATGCTGGCCCCTGTGTCTCCGAATGCCTCAACTTTCTGACCATTGATAATGGGCTCTTGTCTATACTTTCTCAAAGTGTGGGAACCAGTAGTGAAGTTGGCAAACCCCATGCCAGTCTCACAGACAAGAGTTGCGTCAGGGGATCTGGCTAGGCCATGATCCACCTGGTTTCCCAAGGTAATGCCCACCACATTCTTGGGGGCACTCCCACCACCTGGGGGATTACCACTAGTGGTAACAGGAGGTCTGGGAGTAGTACCTGGGGGTATGTTCTCCTTATTGCTATTTTTAGGGCAACTACTATCAGTTTTCCAGTGGCCCACCTGTTTACAGGCATGGCAATAAGGCTTTTTCTGTTCTGAAGGGGTGTTCTGGGACCCACCACCCTTGTTGGAGTTTTGGGGCCCTTGGGAAGTCTTCTCTGTAGATTTATCCCCACCCTTCTCTTGAGGCTTGCTAGTCTCTGTCTTTTGGTTGCCACCCTGGTTCCTAGGCCTAATCCTGGTTCTTAGGCCTAATCCTGGTTCTGACCCATTTGTCTGCCATCCTACCCAATTCTTGGGGGGTGGCCAGAGCAGAGTCAACCAGGTGCTGATGCAGAAGCTTTGACAATTATTTAAGATTTGCTCTCTCATGATGAGATTGTACAATCCTGTGTAATCAGTAACCTTACTGCCCAGCAACCAGCCCTCCAAAGCCTTAGTGGCACAATCCACAAAGTCAGACCAATCCTGAGACTGAGTATTCTGGGTATCCCTGAACAGCAACCTGTACTGCTCAGTGGTTAAGCCAAACCCATCTATCAGTGTATTTTTCAGGACTTGGTAATTGTTAGCATCCTCAGCTCTAGTAGTGAGGAGCTTATCTCTACCTTTGCCTTCAAAGGAGAGCCACAAGACAACTGCCCACTGACTCTGGGGGACGCACTGGACAGTGCAGGTCCTCTCCAAAGCAGTTATCCATTTGTGGATATCATCCCCTTGTTTAAAGGGGGGCACTATCTTACTCAGGTGTCTAGTGTCTAAACTCCTGTCCTTTTCTCTAGGTAAAATGCTGCCACCAGTGGGGTCTACCTAGGCGTGGGCGGAAAATCCGTTCCGCTCGCGGATTTTGCGGATTTTCGGGAAATCCGCAATCCGCGAGATTTGCGAATTTCCCGCAAAATCCGCAAATCCGCGAGCAGCGGATTTTGCTCGCACTGCTCGCACTGTTCGCGTGAGTTCGCGCCCCGCGAATAAGTGCAAAATTGCAGAAATACGATTTTAGCAAAACTGAAAGTAACTACTTACCAGGTTCAAAAGTTCAGGCTCATCATTAGTAGCCATTTCCTGGAGTGCTTCCTGAGGGGCCCCTCCAGAGTTCAGTTGCCAGTTGAAACTAGTATGTGACCCTGCTCTGAACCTCAGAATAGTTACACATATGCCACAAAGGTCCTGAATTACAGCTAAGGGAGACAAGCAGGAGCCAGGCTGGAAGTTAAAATCCATTAATCAGCCCCTAATTCATTATTGTCAGTTGGGGCAGGGCAGGTGTTGTAACTAATTTTGCAACAATGAAAGCACTTAGCAAGTGCAAAAGATCACTAATCAGGGCGCACTAAGGAAGCAGGTGCCAGCTAAAAAAATATTCTGTGACACATGAATCAGCCCCAAATTAATTCAGGTCACTTGAGGCAGGGAAGGTGTGCTTTGCTTTGCCGAAAATAATGTACACTGGACAACCAGAGGGTGTGGTGATGAAACAGAGGGTGGCATGGGTGGGCCAGAGGGTGGCATGAGTAGTCAGAGAGTGGCAGTGGTGACAGAGAGTGGCAGTGATGAAGAAGAGTGTCCCAAACAGGCTGGACACGTAGAAACAACAAGTTCGCGAAACTTGCGACCCGACAGGTAAGTTCGCAATTTGCGAAAGTGTACAAAACCCTCGCGAACTGGCAGAAACACGGGCGAACACAAAAAAAAAAAAATTCGCGGGAATTCGCGGATTTTGCGGATTGCGAATCCGCAAATCCGCAAAATTCGCGAACGCGAGATCCGCAAAATTCGCTCATGCCTAGGTCTACCCCACTCAATTTCTGCTCTCTAGCAAAGGCAAGTCTATCTTTGGCCAGGGCAAGTTCTTCCCTTTCAATCCTCAGATTGACTTCCCTCATCTTAGCTTCATGCTCTCTTCTCTGAGGGGATGTCATCCCTCTGTGAGAAGAGGTCTGAGAGCCATTGGTTCGAATGGATCTGTTAGAACCTCTGGATAGAGAACTAACTCGTCCATTCCCAATGTTAAGTCTGCCTGAGAGTGGCCCTGGGGGTTCCCCAAATCCATTCTCATGCCTACTTAAGTTGGTCCTGGTGAGTCTACTGACTTCTACCTGACCCTTGTCTGCCTCATCCCCTGACACTTCCTGATCCTCCTCTCCTTCACTAACTGTTCCATTGAGATGGAGGTCAGGGTCCCCAAGGGTTCCCTCTAAGGAGGGCATGTTCCCATCTCGATTAGAAGGATCTGTGTTCGCAATCCTTCTGGCATCATAAGTCTCTAAGAGACCAATCAGAAAGGGAATTGTAGGGTTTGAACCCTGTTTTAGCTTCCTGGAGGTACATATCTGTCTCATTTCCTGGAAGCTAAGAGCTGCATATCTTGAGACGACCTGTGGAGGGTCAACTGACACAAGGGGGGCCTCTGAGTTCCCTCCTTTGTCTGACATGCTTTTCTAGTGAGGTGTAAGTGGTGCACTTACCTACACTATTTGTTTGCCTACTGATCCCTTGCTAAGAGTTGTAGTCAGGGTGTGCTAGGCCCTGTTGAACTACAACAGCTGGTTCAGTAGAACTCAGAGTATTCTAAGCTAAGTTATATGTACCTGGGTACTTATGTGATCTTTCAAATGATATACTTAGGATACGTGTGGTAAAACAACAGCAAGCTCAAATCCCAAACGCTGCTCACCAATGTGAGAAGTTGGCCTGATATGTAGTGCTCACTATTCTAGTGATCACTGTGTATCATTCCAAACGACCCTTATTGATGATTGGTTGTAAGTCAACCTTTAGATCAGCTATCCTAGTAGCATGGACAAGAGCAGTCTTTAGGCTAAACTCTAGAGGGCGTGTTAAGCCAGCTGTTATACCATCACATATACCCCTTGAACACCAAGTGAAAGGACACCACACAAGTTGTTATGAAAATAAAAGGATATTTATTTAGAACACAGCAGCCCTGGACTCTTTATGAGGACAGGGCGCTAAGCACAATACAAAGCTCTTATAAAAATACTGAAAGTCGCACAATTTACACAAATGCCCGAGGGGCACGAAAAACCATATACTCTAAAAAAGGAATGCGAAATTACTAGCAGGTAAGTACCACTCTAATAGGCTTTCAGATCGCTAGGATTGGACTACTGAACCTTCAGATTACTAGCAGGAGGCCTAGGGAGATCGGGTGCAGAGTGTGCCCTCTCACGCGGGATGCGGGACAAAGTCTATGGATGCTAGATTTCGTGAAGTTAGTGTTATCGGACGAATCCGACTAGGTAGAGCTGAAACGAAAAAGGATCTGGACCTTTGGATAGTTAAGCTATGCTGGAGCACCGAAATGCTCAGGTTACCTAGCCCAGGGGCTGCGGCTGCATAGGTCTGAAAAGACGTCGGGAATCCTCGTTGCAGTCTATGGAGCCTGAAAGAAAAAGTTACTGGCAGGCGACCAGTGATGAAGTTCGATGGGATCCAAGCCTGGATCGTTGATGGAGGATACCTGTAAGCAGAGGGGACCAAGTTCTGAATCACTAGCCAGTGATTAGATGGGCACCAGGATGGCACCGGACAAAGTCACCTCGACCAGGTGAGTGGGCGACGCTAGGCTCTGCAGTCTCTCGGACCAGGAGGCGTTGTCGGCGACCACGATGGAGGTGCGAGCTGTCCCACGATGGTATCTGCTGTTGACGTCGCTGGACCCAGGATTGGGGCAACAACTCTTGGCAAATGCAAGCCCACGCGGTGGACTCAAAATGGCGTCTGGAGTGGATCAGGAGGGTCCGGGGTGCTCCTCTGTTGGAGGGGAGCAAGGGCCAGTCTGGAACAACCAGACCAGCGGTGAAAGTGTCTTCGTTCGTCGTCGAGAGGGCTACAAGCCGGCAGGCAAGTGGCCGTACAACGCGGTGAGCAGCAAAGAGCAGAAGGGCCCCACGCAGATCTCGTGGATGCTGGGAGGCTGGACTTCGGTGCTGGAGCTGCTCAGGGTTAGGGCTTCTCACACCCCAAAGCACTCACTCGAGGATCCCTCGGCGGTCGTGCTGGATAAGCGTCGTGCAGTTCTGAAGCTGGCCGGTCCCTCGAGGTCCCGTCACACCCACGGATCTCAGCTGGGCTGATGATGTAGGTAGAGGTCAGAGGTGCCAGGGAAGGCGGGTCTGGTCGTGCTGGTTGGCCGGATTCCTGAGGAACGACGTGCAACAAACCGCAGTGTACTTAGTTGGTGCCCGCAGATGCAGGGTGACTACTCCTTAGTCACAAGGGAGAAATCTTGAGAAGAAGTCTTGAGTTCCTTTCATAGAAAGTAGTTTCAGGATTCAAAGATGATCGAATTTGGAAGGGTCCCCGCTCCCACCTTTATACTAAAGAAAGGGGCTGGTACGGGACTTGGTCCTGCCCATGGGTGGGACCAGGGAAGGGGGGTGGTTACACCCCTCTCCCATGCCGGACTTTCCCCAGCTCAGGGGCTGGTGTGCCCCTGGAACTGGTTCAAACTGGCAGATGCACAGTGAGCACCGGGGTGCCACTTGCAGTCACCTTCCTATTCAGCCCTGCCTACCTAGGATACACAAAACCCTGCCTGGGTTGGTGCTAGCACCGCCCCCGACAGGAAACCCTTTGTCCAAGCTCTCCTCGCTGGAAGGACTCCCAGCAGCAGGAGGTCAGACTTGTGTCTGTGGTGGCAGCATCCATTTTGTGATGCTGAGGCTCGAGTTAACTTTAACCGGGGTTCACAGTTACACACATGTCGTGTCCCTCTAGAAGGGTGGAATGCTAACCCCGTCGCCAGAATTGGCGAGGGGTTAGTATTCCAATTCGTATGACACCTTACTCGACTTGTTTTGATAAAGCGATACCAAAGATAGCAAATAACCGTGAGGATTATAATGCACTTAAGAGTATATGGTACGAGTTATCATAGAACAGCTATTAGGACTTGGTTCCGCAAGCTGCAGACGGGCTCAGCTCATGCCAGAGCACCATCTCACATAATTCCAAGCACTCTGCCTTCAGGATTGTTAAGGCCTGCCATAGGAGTGACTGATAGGAATACATGTGTCCATTTTAGGGTTAGATATAGGTATACTATATCTACAGCAAAGGGTGATTACACCACTTTGCCCCAGCTGTCGTGCAGCCAGTTGTGTCAGATTTAGATGGCCAGCCAGGGGTGGCATAATACATGCTGCAGCCCCTGGTAGGCCCTGGGTACACCTATGCCCTGAGTTACAGGGTCTGATAAGGTGGCCCAGTACCAATTGGATATGTACCTAAGGTACATGGAATCCTTTTTACAGAGAGAGCAGTAGGCCTGAGGTCCTGATTGGCAGGGTCCCAGGCCAACTATGTCAAAAACCAGCTAAAACACAGGGCAAAAAGTTGGGGGCAACCATAGTCAGGATCTACCTTCCTACATAACCCCCCCAAACGAAAGGAGATAAGGCTATCCTTGTCCAGGTAAGCCTCTATTGCCTAAGTGGCCATACAAGGAAGGACCAGCTCTGGCTTGGTTTCCCCCTGTATCATGGTTCACTAAGCAACCCCTCACCCTAAGGGTATCTGAGGGTCTCCACCATAGGGAATCTCTGTCTTTGGTGTGTCTTGGGAAAGTAAAAGGCTGATGCTGGGATGGAGTGCTGAAGTGAGGCTCCTCTACCTTTGGGCTCAACTTCCTCCAATCACCATCAATCAGGTGTGCCTTTCTTTCTGTAGCTGAGATGCACTGTGCTCTCAGGGTCAACCTCTGGCTACCTAAAGCTGGAGGCTGAGTCCCTCTGTTTGGCTTACTGGAGGGACAGGTCAGTTTTGGGGTTTTTATGCCCCAGGTTTGGCTGTGCCCAACAGTGTCCAGCTGTGGGAGGTCCCTAGCTAATTTTAAGGGGGATCCCTCAGGAGTTTGTTTTACTTTCACTGGGCTAGGATTACTAGCTTCAGTGCCCTTAATCTGCTGATTGGGGGGTTCTTGTGGACAGTGGGCCCTTTGGGGTCCACTGGCCTTCCTGACCTCTGCAGCCCTGGGCTGACTGAGGCAGGGTAGAGAGGTGCAGGCTACCTGCTTCAGACTGGGTCCCACCTGGGAAGGGTCCACTGCCATCAGGGGCTCTGCCAGGCTAGGCCTGACTACCTCTGGGGCAGTTCCTTCACCAGGGGTAGAGTCAGTTCCCTGAGGAGGCTGGCTCTTACCTAGTGTCTGGGAGGGGGAAGACTTTTCTTCCTCCTCAATGCTCTCAGTTTGTGTGGAGTGATCCATTGTTTCAGGCTTCACAACCCCACTATCTGTCTGAGTAGAGGCTGAGACCATTTCAACCTTACCAACCTTTTCAGGAGGGCACTCAGTCTGTGTGTGGGCTGTGACTGTCACAGCCCTCCTATCCTGTTCTGGAAAGTCTGTCTGAGCCTGGGCAGTGGCTACCACTGCCCTTCCAACCTTTTCAGGGAGGACTGGTGCTTGGACTGGGGCTGTAGCTATTACTGCCCCACTAACCTTTCTGGGTTGGCCTATCATCATGGAGTGGGTTTCTCGCTCCACCTCAGCCCATGCTGAGAGTTCCAGGTCATTCCCCAATAGACAATCTACAGGTAGGTTGTCTGTCACTGCCACTCTCATGGGCCCTGTGACATTACCCCAACTGAGCTCGACTACTGCCATGGGATGCCTTCTTTTCACTCCATGAACATCTGTTACCTGGTAACTAAAACCAGGGGTCAGTTGAGCAGAGGGGACCAGATGGTCAATCACCATGGTGATGCTGGCCCCTGTGTCTCTGAATGCCTCAACTTTCTGACCATTGATAATGGGCTCTTGTCTATACTTTCTCAAAGTGTGGGAACCAGTAGGGAAGTTGGCAAACCCCATGCCAGTCTCACAGACAAGAGTTGTGTCAGGGGATCTGGCTAGGCCATGATCCACCTGGTTTCCCAAGGTAATGCCCACCACATTCTTGGGGGCACTCCCACCACCTGGGGGATTACCACTAGTGGTAACAGGAGGTCTGGGAGTAGTACCTGGGGGTATGTTCTCCTTATTGCTATTTTTAGGGCAACTACTATCAGTTTTCAAGTGGCCCACCTGTTTACAGGCATGACAATAAGGCTTTTTCTGTTCTGAAGGGGTGTTCTGGGACCCACCACCCTTGTTGGAGTTTTGGGGCCCTTGGGAAGTCTTCTCTGTAGATGTATCCCCACCCTTCTCTTGAGGCTTGTTAGTCTGGGAAACATCACTTACAACGCAACTTTTACAACGACATACCATTACAACATAACTTTTACAACGCAAAAACTTTTACAACGCATGTATTTACAACGCATTTTTTTACAACGCAGGTACCTTTACAACGCATACCATTACAATGTAAGTGTTGGTAAGTATATAATTATATTTTAAATGTTATATGTTTGGGGTAAAGGGGTATTTTTAGGGTTCAGGGTCAGTTTGGGGTTTTTGGGTAAAGGGGTATTTTTGGGGTTCAGGGTCAGTTTTTAGTTTTTGGGTGAAGGGGTATTTTTGGGGTTCAGGGTCAGTTTTTAGTTTTTGGGTAAAGGGGTATTTTTGGGGTTCAGGGTCAGTTTTTAGTTTTTGGGTAAAGGGGTATTTTTGGGGTTCAGGGTCAGTTTTTAGTTTTTGGGTAAAGGGGTATTTTTGGGGTTCAGGGTCAGTTTTTAGTTTTTGGGTAAAGGGGTATTTTTGGGGTTCAGGGTCAGTTTTTTGTTTTTGGGTAAAGGGGTATTTTTGGGGTTCAGGGTCAGTTTTTAGTTTTTGGGTAAAGGGGTATTTTTGGGGTTCAGGGTCAGTTTTTAGTTTTTGGGTAAAGCGGTATTTTTGGGGTTCAGGGTCAGTTTTTAGTTTTTGGGTAAAGGGGTATTTTTGGGGTTCAGGGTCAGTTTTTAGTTTTTGGGTAAAGGGGTATTTTTGGGGTTCAGGGTCAGTTTTGGGTTTTTGGGTAAAGGGGTATTTTTGGGGTTGAGGGTCAGTTTTGGGTTTTTGGGGTACAGGGGTACAGGGTAAAAATAAATTAAAATTAAATTTAAATTAAATTAATTAAATGAAATTAAATTACATTAAATTATATTTTTTTAATTAATTTATGATTATAAAATTAATATATATTTACCAATACTTACGTTGTAATGGTATGCGTTGTAAAGGTACCTGCGTTGTAAATTCATGCGTTATAAATACATGCGTTGTAAAAGTTTTTGCGTTGTAAAAGTTCAATTGTAATGGTAGGTCGTTGTAAATGTATGCGTTGTAATAACACCAATCCGTTAGTCTCTGTCATTTGGTTGCCACCCTGGTTCTTAGGCCTAATCCTGGTTCTGACCCATTTGTCTGCCATCCTACCCAATTCTTGGGGGGTGGCCAGAGCAGAGTCAACCAGGTGCTGATGCAGAAGCTGATTTTGACAATTATTTAAGATTTGCTCTCTCATGATGAGATTGTACAATCCTGTGAAATCAGTAACCTCACTGCCCAGCAACCAGCCCTCCAAAGCCTTAGTGGCACAATCCACAAAGTCAGACCAATCCTGAGACTGAGTTTTCTGGGTATCCCTGAACAGCAACCTGTACTGCTCAGTGGTTAAGCCAAACCCATCTATCAGTGTATTTTTCAGGACTTGGTAATTGTTAGCATCCTCAGCTCTAGTAGTGAGGAGCTTATCTCTACCTTTGCCTTCAAAGGAGAGCCACAAGACAGCTGCCCACTGACTCTGGGGGACGCACTGGACAGTGCAGGCCCTCTCCAAAGCAGTTATCCATTTGTGGATATCATCCCCTTGTTTAAAGGGGGGCACTATCTTACTCAGGTGTCTAGTGTCTAAACTCCTGTCCTTTTCTCTAGGTAAAATGCTGCGACCAGTGGGGTCTACCCCACTCAATTTCTGCTCTCTAGCAAAGGCAAGTATATCTTTGGCCAGGGCAAGTTCTTCCCTTTCAATCCTCAGATTGACTTCCCTCATCTTAGCTTCATGCTCTCTTCTCTGAGGGGATGTCATCCCTCTGTGAGAAGAGGTCTGAGAGCCATTGGCTCGAATGGATCTGTTAGAAACTCTGGATAGAGACCCAACTCGTCCATTCCCAATGTTAAGTCTGCCTGAGAGTGGCCCTGGGGGTCCCCCAAATCCATTCTCATGCCTACTTAAGTTGGTCCTGGTGAGTCTACTGACTTCTACCTGACCCTTGTCTGCCTCATCCCCTGACACTTCCTGATCCTCCTCTCCTTCACTAACTGTTCCATTGAGATGGAGGTCAGGGTCCCCAAGGGTTCCCTCTAAGGGGGGGCATGTTCCCATCTGGATTAGAAGGATCTGTGTTAGCAATCCTTCTGGCATCATAAGTCTCTAAGAGACCAATCAGAAAGGGAATTGTATGGTTAGAACCCTGTTTTAGCTTCCTGGAGGTACATATCTGTCTCATCTCCTGGAAGCTAAGAGCTGCATATCTTGAGACGACCTGTGGAGGGTCAACTGACACAAGGGGGGCCTCTGCGTTCCCTCCTTTGTCTGACATGCTTTTCTAGTGAGGTGTAAGTGGTGCACTTACCTACACTATTTGTTTGCCTACTGATCCCTTGCTAAGAGTTGTAGTCAGGGTGTGCTAGGCCCTGTTGAACTACAACAGCTGGTTCAGTAGAACTCAGAGTATTCTAAGCTAAGTTATATGTACCTGGGTACTTATGTGATCTTTCAAATGATATTCTTAGGATACGTGTGGTAAAACAACAGCAAGCTCAAATCCCAAACGCTGCTCACCAATGTGAGAAGTTGGCCTGATATGTAGTGCTCATTATTCTAGTGATCACTGTGTATCATTCCAAACGACCCTTATTGATGATTGGTTGTAAGTCAACCTTTAGACCAGCTATCCTAGTAGCATGGACAAGAGCAGTCTTTAGGCTAAACTCTAGAGGGCGTGTTAAGCCAGCTGTTATACCATCACATATACCCCTTGAACACCAAGTGAAAGGACACCACACAAGTTGTTATGAAAATAAAAGGATATTTATTTAGAACACAACAGCCCTGGACTCTTTATGAGGACAGGGCGCTAAGCACAATACAAAGCTCTTATAAAAATACTGAAAGTCGCACAATTTACACAAATGCCCGAGGGGCACGAAAACCATATACTCTAAAAGTGGAATGCGAAAATACTAGCAGGTAAGTACTACTCTAATAGGCTTTAGGATCGCTAGGACTGGACTACTGAACCTTCAGATTACTAGCAGGAGGCCTAGGAAGATCGGGTGCAGAGTGTGCCCTCTCACGCGGGATGCGGGACAAAGTCTATGGATGCTAGATTTCGTAAAGTTAGTGTTATCGGACGAATCCGACTAGGTAGAGCTGAAACGAAAAAGGATCTGGACCTTTGGATAGTTAAGGTATGCTGGAGCACCGAAATGCTCAGGTTACCTAGCCCAGGGGCTGCGGCTGCATAGGTCTGAAAAGACGTCGGGAATCCTCGTTGCAGTCTATGGAGCCTGAAAGAAGAAGTTACTGGCAGGCGACCAGTGATGAAGTTCGATGGGATCCAAGCCTGGATCGGTGATGGAGGATACCTGTAAGCAGAGGGGACCAAGTTCTGAATCACTAGCCAGTGATTAGATGGGCACCAGGATGGCACCGGACGAAGTCACCTCGACCAGGTGAGTGGGCGACGCTGGGCTCTGCAGTCTCTCGGACCAGTAGGCGTTATCGGCGACCAGGATGGAGGTGCGAGCTGTCCCACGATGGTATCTGCTGTTGACGTCGCTGGACCCAGGTTTGGGGCAACAACTCTTGGCAAATGCAAGCCGATGCGGTGGACTCAAAATGGCGTCTGGAGTGGACCAGGAGGGTCCGGGTGCTCCTCTGTTGGAGGGGAGCAAGGGCCAGTCTGGAGCAACCAGACCAGCGGTGAAAGTGTCTTCGTTCGTCGTCAAGAGGGCTACAAGCCGGCAGGCAAGTGGCCGTACAACGCGGTGAGCAGCAAAGAGCAGAAGGGCCCCACGCAGATCTCGTGGATGCTGGGAGGCTGGACTTCGGTGCTGGAGCTGCTCAGGGTTAGGGCTTCTCACACCCCAAAGCACTCACTCGAGGATCCCTCGGCGGTCGTGCTGGATAAGCGTCGTGCAGTTCTGAAGATGGCCGGTCCCTCGAGGTCTCGTCACACCCATGGATCTCAGCTGGGCTGATGATGTAGGTAGAGGTCAGAGGTGCCAGGGAAGCCGGGTCTCGTCGTGCTGGTCGGTCGGATTCCTAAGGAAGGACGTGCAGCAAACCGCAGTGTTCTTAGTTGGTGCCCGCAGATGCAGGGTGACTACTCCTTAGTAACAAGGGAGAAATCTTGAGAAGAAGTCTTGAGTTCCTTTCGTAGAAAGTAGTTTCAGGATTCAAAGATGATCTAATTTGGAAGGGTCCCCGCTCCCACCTTTATACTAAAGAAAGGGGCTGGTACGGGACTAGGTCCTGCCCATGGGTGGGACCAGGAAGGGGGGTGGTTACACCCCTCTCCCATGCCGGACTTTCCCCAGCTCAGGGGCTGGTGTGCCCCTGGAACTGGTTCAAACTGGCAGATGCACAGTGAGCACCGGGGTGCCACTTGCAGTCACCTAACTATTCAGCCCTGCCTACCTAGGATACACAAAACCCTGTCTGGGTCGGTGCTAGCACCGCCCCCGACAGGAAACCCTTTGTCCAAGCTCTCCTCGCTGGAAGGACTCCCAGCAGCAGGAGGTCAGACTTGTGTCTGTGGTGGCAGCATCCATTTTGTGATGCTGAGGCTCGAGTTAACTTTAACCGGGTTCACAGTTACACACATGTCGTGTCCCTCTAGAAGGGTGGAATGCTAACCCCGTCGCCAGAATTGGCGAGGGGTTAGTATTCCAATTCGTATGACACCTTACTCGACATGTTTTGATAAAGCGATACCAAAGATAGCAAATAACCGCGAGGATTATAATGCACTTAAGAGTATATGGTACGAGTTATCATAGAACAGCTATTAGGACTTGGTTCCGCAAGCTGCAGACGGGCTCAGCTCATGCCAGAGCACCATCTCACATAATTCCAAGCACTCTGCCTTCAGGATTGTTAAGGCCTGCCATAGGAGTGACTGATAGGAATACATGTGTCCATTTTAGAGTTAGATATAGGTATACTATATCTACAGCAAAGGGTGATTACACCACTTTGCCCCAGCTATCGTGCAGCCAGTTGTGTCAGTTTTAGATGGCCAGCCAGGGGTGGCATAATACATGCTGCAGCCCCTGGTAGGCCCTGGGTAAACCTATGCCCTGAGTTACAGGGTCTGATAAGGTGGCCCAGTACCAATTGGATATCTACCTAAGGTACATGGAGTCCTTTTTACAGAGAGAGCAGTAGGCCTGGGGTCCTGATTGGCAGGGTCCCAGGCCAACTATGTCAAAAACCAGCTAAAACACAGTGCAATAATTTGGGGGCAACCATAGTCAGAATCTACCTTCCTACATAACCCCCCCCCCCCCCCCCCAACAAAAGGAGATAAGGCTATCCTTGTCCAGGTAAGCCTCTATTGCCTAAGTGGCCATATAAGGAAGGACCAGCTCTGGCTTGGTTTCCCCCTGTGTCATGGTCCACTAAGCAACCCCTCACCCTAAGGGTATCTGAGGGTCTCCACCATAGGGAATCTCTGTCTTTGGTGTGTCTTGGGAAAGTAAAAGGCTGATGCTGGGATGGAGTACTGAAGTGAGGCTCCTCCACCTTTGGCTCAACTTCCTCCAATCACCATCCATCAGGTGTGCCTTTCTTTCTGTAGCTGAGATGCACTGTGCTCTCAGGGTCAACCTCTGGCTACCTAAATCTGGAGGCTGAGTCTCTCTGTTTGGCTTACTGGAGGGACAGGTCAGGTTTGGGGTTTGTATGCCCCAGGTTTGGCTGTGCCCAACAGTGTCCAGCTGTGGGAGGTCCCTAGCTAATTTTAAGGGGGATCCCTCAGGAGTTTGTTTTACTTTCACTGGGCTAGGATTACTAGCTTCAGTGCCCTTAATCTGCTGATTGGGGGGTTCTTGTGGACAGTGGGCCCTGTGGGGTCCACTGGCCTTCCTGACCTCTGCAGCCCTGGGCTGACTGAGGCAGGGTAGAGAGGTGCAGGCTACCTGCTCCAGACTAGGTCCCACCTGGGAAGGGTCCACTGCCATCAGGGGCTCTGCCAGGCTAGGCCTGACTACCTCTGGGGCAGTTCCTTCACCAGGGGTAGAGTCAGTTCCCTGAGGAGGCTGGCTCTTACCTAGTGTCTGGGAGGGGGAAGACTTTTCTTCCTCCTCAATGCTCTCAGTTTGGGTGGAGTGATCCATTGCTTCAGGCTTCACAACCCCACTATCTGTCTGAGTAGAGGCTGAGACCATTTCAACCTTACCAACCTTTTCAGGAGGGCACTCCGTCTGTGTGTGAGCTGTGACTGTCACAGCCCTCCTATCCTGTTCTGGAAAGTCTGTCTGAGCCTGGGCAGTGGCTACCACTGCCCTTCCAACCTGTTCAGGGAGGACTGGTGCTTGGATTGGGGCTGTAGCTATTACTGCCCCACTAACCTTTCTGGGTTGGCCTATCATCATGGAGTGGGTTTCTCGCTCCACCTCAGCCCATGCTGAGAGTTCCAGGTCATTCCCCAGTAGACAATCTACAGGTAGGTTGTCTGTCACTGCCACTCTCATGGCCCTGTGACATTACCCCAACTGAGCTCGACTACTGCCATGGGATGCCTTCTTTTCACTCCATGAACATCTGTTACCTGATAACTAAAACCAGGGGTCAGTTGAGCAGAGGGGACCAGATGGTCAATCACCATGGTGATGCTGGCCCCTGTGTCTCTGAATGCCTCAACTTTCTGACCACTGATAATGGGCTCTTGTCTATACTTTCTCAAAGTGTGGGAACCAGTAGTGAAGTTGGCAACCCCCATGCCAGTCTCACAGACAAGAGTTGTGTTAGGGGATCTGGCTAGGCCATGATCCACCTGGTTTCCCAATGTAATGCCCACCACATTCTTGGGGGCACTCCCACCACCTGGGGGATTGCCACTAGTGGTAACAGGAGGTCTGGGAGTAGTACCTGGGGGTATGTTCTCCTTATTGCTATTTTTAGGGCAACTGCTATCAGTTTTCCAGTGGCCCACCTGTTTACAGGCATGACAATAAGGCTTTTTCTGTTCTGAAGGGGTGTTCTGGGACCCACCACCCTTGTTGGAGTTTTGGGGCCCTAGGGAAGTCTTCTCTGTAGATTTATCCCCACCCTTCTCTTGAGGCTTGTTAGTCTGGGAAACATCACTTACAACGCAACTTTTACAACGACATACCATTACAACGGAACTTTTACAACGCAAAAACTTTTACAACGCATGTATTTACAACGCCTTTTTTTTCCAACGCAGGTACCTTTACAACGCATACCATTACAACGTAAGTATTGGTAAGTATATAATTATATTTTAAATGTTATATGTTTGGGGTAAAGGGGTATTTTTAGGGTTCAGGGTCAGTTTGGGGTTTTTGGGTAAAGGGGTATTTTTGGGGTTCAGGGTCAGTTTTTAGTTTTTGGGTGAAGGGGTATTTTTGGGGTTCAGGGTCGGTTTTTAGGTTTTTGGGTAAAGGGGTATTTTTGGGGTTCAGGGTCAGTTTTTAGTTTTTGGGTAAAGGGGTATTTTTGGGGTTCAGGGTCAGTTTTTAGTTTTTGGGTAAAGGGGTATTTTTAGGGTTCAGGGTCAGTTTTTAGTTTTTGGGTAAAGGGGTATTTTTGGGGTTCAGGGTCAGTTTTTAGTTTTTGGGTAAAGGGGTATTTTTGGGGGTCAGGGTCAGTTTTTAGTTTTTGGGTAAAGGGGTATTTTTGGGGTTCAGGGTCAGTTTTTAGTTTTTGGGTAAAGCGGTATTTTTGGGGTTCAGGGTCAGTTTTTAGTTTTTGGGTAAAGGGGTATTTTTGGGGTTCAGGGTCAGTTTTTAGTTTTTGGGTAAAGGGGTAAAGGGGTATTTTTGGGGTTCAGGGTCAGTTTTGGGTTTTTGGGTAAAGGGGTATTTTTGGGGTTGAGGGTCAGTTTTGGGTTTTTGGGGTACAGGGGTACAGGGTAAAAATAAATTAAAATTAAATTTAAATTAAATTAATTAAATGAAATTAAATGAAATTAAATTACATTAAATTATATTTTTTTAATTAATTTATGATTATAAAATTAATATATATTTACCAATACTTACGTTGTAATGGTATGCGTTGTAAAGGTACCTGCGTTGTAAATTCATGAGTTATAAATACATGCGTTGTAAAAGTTTTTGCGTTGTAAAAGTTCAGTTGTAATGGTAGGTCGTTGTAAATGTATGCGTTGTAATGACACCAATCCGTTAGTCTCTGTCTTTTGGTTGCCACCCTGGTTCTTAGGCCTAATCCTGGTTCTGACCCATTTGTCTGCCATCCTACCCAATTCTTGGGGGGTGGCCAGAGCAGAGTCAACCAGGTGCTGATGCAGAAGCTGATTTTGACAATTATTTAAGATTTGCTCTCTCATGATGAGATTGTACAATCCTGTGTAATCAGTAACCTCACTGCCCAGCAACCAGCCCTCCAAAGCCTTAGTGGCACAATCCACAAAGTCAGACCAATCCTGAGACTGAGTTTTCTGGGTATCCCTGAACAGCAACCTGTACTGCTCAGTGGTTAAGCCAAACCCATCTATCAGTGTATTTTTCAGGACTTGGTAATTGTTAGCATCCTCAGCTCTAGTAGTGAGGAGCTTATCTCTACCTTTGCCTTCAAAGGAGAGCCACAAGACAGCTGCCCACTGACTCTGGGAGACGCACTGGACAGTGCAGGCCCTCTCCAAAGCAGTTATCCATTTGTGGATATCATCCCCTTGTTTAAAGGGGGGCACTATCTTACTCAGGTGTCTAGTGTCTAAACTCCTGTCCTTTTCTCTAGGTAAAATGCTGCCACCAGTGGGGTCTACCCCACTCAATTTCTGCTCTCTAGCAAAGGCAAGTCTATCTTTGGCCAGGGCAAGTTCTTCCCTTTCAATCTTCAGATTGACTTCCCTCATCTTAGCTTCATGCTCTCTTCTCTGAGGGGATGTCATCCCTCTGTGAGAAGAGGTCTGAGAGCCATTGGCTCGAATGGATCTGTTAGAAACTCTGGATAGAGACCCAACTCGTCCATTCCCAATGTTAAGTCTGCCTGAGGTGGCCCTGGGGGTCCCCCAAATCCATTCTCATGCCTACTTAAGTTGGTCCTGGTGAGTCTACTGACTTCTACCTGACCCTTGTCTGCCTCATCCCCTGACACTTCCTGATCCTCCTCTCCTTCACTAACTGTTCCATTGAGATGGAGGTCAGGGTCCCCAAGGGTTCCCTCTAAGGGGGGGCATGTTCCCATCTGGATTAGAAGGATCTGTGTTAGCAATCCTTCTGGCATCATAAGTCTCTAAGAGACCAATCAGAAAGGGAATTGTATGGTTAGAACCCTGTTTTAGCTTCCTAGAGGTACATATCTGTCTCATCTCCTGAAAGCTAAGAGCTGCATATCTTGAGACGACCTGTGGAGGGTCAACTGACACAAGGGGGGCCTCTGCGTTCCCTCCTTTGTCTGACATGCTTTTCTAGTGAGGTGTAAGTGGTGCACTTACCTACACTATTTGTTTGCCTACTGATCCCTTGCTAAGAGTTGTAGTCAGGGTGTGCTAGGCCCTGTTGAACTACAACAGCTGGTTCAGTAGAACTCAGAGTATTCTAAGCTAAGTTATATGTACCTGGGTACTTATGTGATCTTTCAAATGATATTCTTAGGATACGTGTGGTAAAACAACAGCAAGCTCAAATCCCAACCGCTGCTCACCAATGTGAGAAGTTGGCCTGATATGTAGTGCTCACTATTCTAGTGATCACTGTGTATCATTCCAAACGACCCTTATTGATGATTGGTTGTAAGTCAACCTTTAGACCAGCTATCCTAGTAGCATGGACAAGAGCAGTCTTTAGGCTAAACTCTAGAGGGCGTGTTAAGCCAGCTGTTATACCATCACATATACCCCTTGAACACCAAGTGAAAGGACACCACACAAGTTGTTATGAAAATAAAAGGATATTTATTTAGAACACAATAGCCCTGGACTCTTTATGAGGACAGGGCGCTAAGCACAATACAAAGCTCTTATAAAAATACTGAAAGTCGCACAATTTACACAAATTCCCGAGGGGCACGAAAAACCATATAGTCTAAAAGTGGAATGCAAAATTACTAGCAGGTAAGTACTACTCTAATAGGCTTTAGGATCGCTAGGACTGGACTACTGAACCTTCAGATTACTAGCAGGAGGCCTAGGGAGATCGGGTGCAGAGTGTGCCCTCTCACGCGGGATGCGGGACAAAGTCTATGGATGCTAGATTTCGTAAAGTTAGTGTTATCGGACGAATCCGACTAGGTAGAGCTGAAACGAAAAAGGATCTGGACCTTTGGATAGTTAAGCTATGCCGGAGCACCGAAATGCTCAGGTTACCTAGCCCAGGGGCTGCGGCTGCATAGGTCTGAAAAGAGATCGGGAATCCTCGTTGCAGTCTATGGAATCTGAAAGAAGAAGTTGCTGGCAGACGACCAGTAATGAAGTTCGATGGGATCCAAGCCTGGATCGGTGATGGAGGATACCTGTAAGCAGAGGGGACCAAGTTCTGAATCACTAGCAGGTGATTAGATGGGCACCAGGATGGCACCGGACGAAGTCACCTCGACCAGGTGAGTGGGCGACGCTGGGCTCTGCTGTCTCTCGGACCAGGAGGCGTTGTCGGCGACCAGGATGGAGGTGCGAGCTGTCCCACGATGGTATCTGCTGTCGCCGTCGCTGGACCCAGGATTGGGGCAACAACTCTTGGCAAATGCAAGCCCACGCGGTGGACTCAAAATGGCGTCTGGAGTGGACCAGGAGGGTCCGGGGTGCTCCTCTGTTGGAGGGGAGCAAGGGCCAGTCTGGAGCAACCAGACCAGCGGTGAAAGTGTCTTCGTTCGTCCTCGAGAGGGCTACAAGCCAGTAGGTAAGTGGCCGGATAACGCGGTGAGCAGCAAAGACCAGAAGGGCCTCACGCAGATCTCGTGGATGCTGGGAGGCTGGACTTCGGTGCTGGAGCTGCTCAGGGTTAGGGCTTCTCACACCCCAAAGCACTCACTCGAGGATCCCTCGGCGGTCGTGCTGGATAAGCGTTGTGCAATTCTGAAGATGGCCGGTCCCTCAAGGTCTCGTCACACCCACGGATCTCAGCTGGGCTGATGATGTAGGTAGAGGTCAGAGGTGCCAGGGAAGCCGGGTCGCGTCGTGCTGGTCGGTCGGATTCCTGAGGAAGGACGTGCAGCAAACCGTAGTGTTCTTAGTTGGTGCCCGCTGATGCAGGGTGACTACTCCTTAGTCACAAGGGAGAAATCTTGAGAAGAAGTCTTGAGTTCCTTTCGTAGAAAGTAGTTTCAGGATTCAAAGATGATCTAATTTGGAAGGGTCCCCACTCCCACCTTTATACTAAAGAAAGGGGCTGGTACGGGACTAGGTCCTGCCCATGGGTGGGACCAGGAAGGGGGGTGGTTACACCCCTCTCCCATGCCGGACTTTCCCCAGCTCAGGGGCTGGTGTGCCCCTGGAACTGGTTCAAACTGGCAGATGCACAGTGAGCACCTGGGTGCCACTTGCAGTCACCTTCCTATTCAGCCCTGCCTACCTAGGATACACAAAACCCTGTCTGGGATGGTGCTAGCACCGCCCCTGACAGGAAACCCTTTGTCCAAGCTCTCCTCGCTGGAAGGACTCCCAGCAGCAGGAGGTCAGACTTGTGTCTGTGGTGGCAGCATCCATTTTGTGATGCTGAGGCTCGAGTTAACTTTAACCGGGGTTCACAGTTACACACATGTCGTGTCCCTCTAGAAGTTTGGAATGCTAACCCAGTCGCCAGAATTGGCGAGGGGTTAGTATTCCAATTCGTATGACACCTTACTCGACATGTTTTGATAAAGCGATACCAAAGATAGCAAATAACTGCGAGGATTATAATGCACTTAAGAGTATATGGTACGCGTTATCATAGAACAGCTATTAGGACTTGGTTCCGCAAGCTGCAGACGGGCTCAGCTCATGCCAGAGCACCATCTCACATAATTCCAAGCACTCTGCCTTCAGGATTGTTAAGGCCTCCCATAGGAGTGACTGATAGGAATACATGTGTCCATTTTAGGGTTAGATATAGGTATACAATATCTACAGCAAAGGGTGATTACACCACTTTGCCCCAGCTGTCGTGCAGCCAGTTGTGTCAGATTTAGATGGCCAGCCAGGGGTGGCATAATACATGCTGCAGCCCCTGGTAGGCCCTGGGTACACCTATGCCCTGAGTTACAGGGTCTGATAAGGTGGCCCAGTACCAATTGGATATGTACCTAAGGTACATGGAATCCTTTTTACAGAGAGAGCAGTAGGCCTGGGGTCTTGATTGGCAGGGTCCCAGGCCAACTATGTCAAAAACCAGCTAAAACACAGGGCAAAAAGTTGGGGGCAACCATAGTCAGGTTCTACCTTCCTACAGCCACTTTAATAGTTTTGGGGTGGTATTCCTCAGGAGCAATAGGGACTACCTTATAGTGTATTGCTCTGAATAAAGAGTGTGCCCCTGGAACTGGTTCAAACTGGCAGATGCACAGTGAGCACCTGGGTGCCACCTGCAGTCACGTTCCTATTCAGCCCTGCCTACCTAGGATACACAAAACCCTGTCTTGGATGGTGCTAGCACCGCCCCTGACAGGAAACCCTTTGTCCAAGCTCTCCTCGCTGGAAGGACTCCCAGCAGCATGAGGTCAGACTTGTGTCTGTGGTGGCAGCATCCATTTTGTGATGCTGAGGCTCGAGTTAACTTTAACCGGGGTTTACAGTTACACACATGTCGTGTCCCTCTAGAAGGGTGGAATGCTAACCCAGTCGCCAGAATTGGCGAGGGGTTAGTATTCCAATTCGTATGACACCTTACTCGACATGTTTTGATAAAGCGATACCAAAGATAGCAAATAACTGCGAGGATTATAATGCCCTAAAAAGTATATGGTACGCGTTATCATAGAACAGCTATTAGGACTTGGTTCCGCAAGCTGCAGACGGGCTCAGCTCATGCCAGAGCACCATCTCACATAATTCCAAGCACTCTGCCTTCAGGATTGTTAAGGCCTGCCATAGGAGTGACTGATAGGAATACATGTGTCCATTTTAGGGTTAGATATAGGTATACTATATCTACAGCAAAGGGTGATTACACCACTTTGCCCCAGCTGTCGTGCAGCCAGTTGTGTCAGATTTAGATGGCCAGCCAGGGGTGGCATAGTACATGCTGCAGCCCCTGGTAGGCCCTGGGTACACCTATGCCCTGAGTTACAGGGTCTGATAAGGTGGCCCAGTACCAATTGGATATGTACCTAAGGTACATGGAATCCTTTTTACAGAGAGAGCAGTAGGCCTGGGGTCCTGATTGGCAGGGTCCCAGGCCAACTATGTCAAAAAACAGCTAAAACACATGGCAAAAAGTTGGGGGCAACCATAGTCAGGTTCTACCTTCCTACAGCCACTTTAATAGTTTTGAGGTGGTATTCCTCAGGCGCAATAGGGACTACCTTATAGTGTATTGCTCTGAATTAAGAGTGTACATTCTGTGTGTTTTGTTCTCAGTATTGGGGAACCAATTACTGATCTACTGGTTTTTGATATTTGTATATGTTAGATATATCTTGTATAAAGTGTATATATGTATAGTATCATATATATGAGTGTGTTCTAAATGTTTGTGTAATGAAGTGTACATTGTGTATATATGAAAACTTTATATGTATTCGTTCGCTGTGACTATATTTTGTTTTGCCCCATCACCTGACACGTATACAGGCTGTATTAGCAGTAATTAATTTGCCATAAATAAGAATTGGGACTAGCAGGGTAATTAATTGTACTCTGGGTGAAAATAAAATGCTTTGATTGATCCCTTTATACCGTTTTCTTTGATTCTACATCTTTGATGTTTATTGCTCAGGTATATGAGGGTAATTTGGGCATGAACCCTACTATATATATACCAATAAACCTCAGTCAGCAGGTTTGGTTGAGAAGTACAATGGTACTCTCAAATTGATATTGGCAAAAATCCAGGAGACGACAGGGTTGAAACGGCCAGATGCTCTCCCGTTAGATCTTTTGTCAACTAGAACTACAGCTCATTCTAGAACAGGCTTGTCACATTACGAGGTCGTGTTTGGACGCCCGAAAAATGTATGGGGCGTCCCACGACCTTGTAAAGATTTCAATATTGAATAGCCTGTGTTGCTTGATTATCTTGGCCAGTTAACAGAAAGTCATTATTCTATTCACCAACAGGTACGGGAGTCCCTACCTCCTATACCAGAGGGACCCTGCCACGACATTCAACCTGGGGACAACATCCTGGTGCGGAACTTCCAGAGGAAGAAAAGTCTGGAGCCCTGCTGAAAAAGTCCTGAGCAGGTTCTGTTGGTGACACGGACGGCTGTAAAGGTTGCTGGTCAAAAGAACTGGGTGCATGCCACCCACTGTTGGAGGATTCATTTATCATTAACGTATGATTAGTGGGTCAGGGAGGGCATCGGCGACACTGAGTGTGTGCAGGTGCCCAGGTTTGTCTCCTTTAGTGATGCCAAATTGAACTGAATACAGACAGATGAGGAGAACGAGGATGTTTTGAATGAAGCTGTTCATCCAGATATTCGAGCTATTTAGGAGATGTTGTTCACCAACCATACAGTGCCTGGGGCTGCCAGATACATTTTGCACCCTTGATTGAGGGCTACTGAATCCAAGGAGAAAAAATATTAGGGATGGACTGTACAAAATAGGTAGTATTGAGTGACAATACCAACGCATAACTGTAACTGAGATGAGTGGAAAATTCTGTGTTTACCTGTCCTTTGCTGTTTGAACATTAGTTAGGGAAAAAGTATGCTCTGCTGGTATACCACCTTTATCGATGTGGGATAGATTAGAAGAGCTTAGGACAGAGCAAGCTCCACCGCCGGTGCTCAAGAGCCCCAACTTATTGATGGACAATAGGAGCCTGTACCAGTGAGGCTCTGATGGACACTAGGAACTTTATATTTTCAAGCATTTTACTCCTTTGAATTTGTTATGCACCCTTTCGACAGAAGGTTATAGAGGAGGAGAAGCCAATGGTTCCTACTGCACAGCATAGTTTGATGTGGTCAGGAAAGAGAAAAATAATATGTGTTGTTCTTTTAATTCTGCTGATAACAACACTGTGTGGGGTAATATGGGTTTTGGAAGATGCTCACAGTGTGCCTTTACAGAGTAAGGGTAACGTCATTTGCCAGGGACGAAGTAAAAGAACTGTTCCGAGTAATATATTTCAGGAAACACTTAAGAGGTTCTTTGGTGAAGGGATTGCTTGTTACCCCACCCAATCTGATACCAATCTGTGGACTGAATATCCATTGTCACTCGAAAATTACATTTATACTCGACCACTCCAATTTACAGAAGTAAAAGGAGTGTTTGGTTTTGGTTATCCAGGGCCATGTCTAAACTATAGAAACCCACTGGGGGTGGGTTATGCGGGTTGTAATAACAATACATATTGCGATTATTTTTGTATGAAAGAACAGAATGTAACATTACTAGGTTGGCATTATAAGGAGTTGACAGTCCCTCGAGAGGCTGATTAGTACCATGCTTGTTGTCCTATTGTGAACAGTAGGGATACTTCAATGTATATAAATGGTTCAGGAATAGTGTTGCAGAAACACAGGATCCTTTTAGTGAAACAGGAGGATCCAAGTACATGTGGAAAGAATTCAAAGTATGCTGCAGTGGATTATGAGTGGACGATTTATGGACACCTAGGGTTTTTCTTTTTGTCTGATGGGACTTATTCCAATTTCTATAATGGTACAGATGATATAGCTCTTGGAATCGTATTGCCTTTGGGCGTCCCTTTTAAATATGCCAAGCCTAAAATAAGGTGGGTTAAAAGGACACTATTGGAAGAATTTTGTGTAAGAGTGACCAATATAGAGGTCAATAATTACAATAATGGTATCACTTTTGGACACATCCTTTCTTCTATTTTCACATTGGGTGCTACTTCCTTGGCCGGTGTGAGAAAGCTAGAAAATACTTTGGATGTAAGCTGCAAATTCTATCCACTACTACAGTGGCAGCTTTGTGCGACATCACCCCAGACTAGATATGCAGTGGATTTTATCCTAGCTAAAAGTGGTGGTGTATGCGCAGTAGCTGGCGATCAGTGTCTGGTTGGGATTAAGGATATGGAAATGAACGTTACCAAACAATTCTTGAAAACTTTAGGGGAATGGAGAGTGGGATTTGGAGTTGGTCCCTCTTCTGCAGTTGGGGCTGGATCCTTGAAAAGTTGATTTATTTTATTGTGGTATTGGTAGCTTGCTATCTAACTCCTGAGGCGGAAAGCCGGGAGCTACGCTTGTCATTTTAAAGATTGCTATTTTTACTTCCTTTATTTCCCACTGTTTTTAAAGATTGTATTTTGCACCTTGGTTCCTACATTTCGGCCGCACTGCCTCTGTCTGCTTATCCTGAACAGCCGATTTGGTGCTGTCTTCGGGACTGACAGGGGGTCCGCCATCTTGGAGAGACCCCAGGGTTGGCGTTGCAGCTTCCTCAGGACCGACCCTGAGCACACCCTAAATGTGCATCCCCTCCCGGCCGCGCAGCGGGCGCTCCGATGGCGCTCCGATGGCGCGCCAAAGGCAAGCCCGTCTGCGCCCGTCCGCGACGGGCCGGGACCAGGGGCCACCTCCCTAACTTCCCCCCTGATCTACCCCTCGAAAGACCTGCTAGATATTCGTAACACCGCTAGACCTCTTGGCCCTTCTATGATCAGTCATCTTACTCAATTAGGTATTTATCAATCCCCCCCTCCTATGCCCTATAGGCCTACTTCATCTAGCCTAATTAAAGCCGACATTAAACAACAACTATACATCTGTTATCTCAACACAAGATCGTTAGTTAAACATCAATTGGACATTTTTCTCTTCCTAGCCGAACAAAAAAACGACATTCTCCTTCTTTCAGAGACGTGGCTTAACGCGGACTCCTCACCTGACATTTTAGAAGCACTTCCTGAGAATTATTATATCTTACATGTAGATCGAACCCCAGGTAAAATAGGTGGTGGAGTTGCTGCTATTATAAAAAAACATTTAGCATTTACCAAATTGACGTCACTCGACCTCCCAGCAGTCGACAATTTGGTGATTAGGTTTGACTCTGGATCAGGAACCTTTCTCTGTATATTAATGTACAGACCCCCCCCCCCCCCCCCCAAAGCATACCCTCTTTCCCACTCTCTCTGTGCGATCAGTTGGCTATGTTGGTCACTGACTACTCTAAGATTTTGATGGTTGGTGACTTCAATTACTTGCTGGATAATGAGTCTGGAGACTCGGCAACAAGCAAATTTAGGGATCTACTTACAGGACTTAATTTTAGCCATCATATTGATGTTGTCACGCATATTAAAAGACACACGCTGGATTAGATTTGGAGCTCCAATCTCAGCGTTTCACTCCCCACGATCTCGCCCTGTATATGGTCTGATCACTTTTTGATCCAATTCTGTATCTCCATCCCTAAACTTTCAACTAATGTTGAAATTAATAAAGGCATGATTAGGAAATGGGGCTCTCTGGACATTTCTGCTTTTCTTGATAGTCTGCAGAATTCAGTCCCTGCCAATAATGACGATCCCGATCAATCTGCAGCTAACATTTCTGAATGGCTGGTTAAAGCCAGCAACATTCACTCCCCCCCCAAAATGTCGAAAACTTTGCGTCATTCTGACGCTCATAAATGGTTTTCTCCTGACCTCCGGACTAAGAAACTTAATGTCCGTCAGAAGGAACCGAGTGGAGAAGGAATTATGATCCCTCCGTGAAAACCCAATATTTGGCTGCTCGCTCTACGTATATGAAGGCCATTCTATTAGCTAAAGCGGATTTTTTTTCCAACATTATTGAAAACTCTCTCAATAGGTCGAAGGACATTTTTTCCATTGTCGATAAATTCACTAATCCGGCAAGAACCCAGCTCAAACCTAAAGCTACACAGGAATTTTGTATTACCCTCAATAAATATTTTCAAGATAAAATCAAGCTTATTAAGTCCAGCATCCCAGTCACCCTTCCCACTTTCCATGATGCCACCTTGATTTCCAATACTTCTTCCCTTGATTCCTTCCCTCTGCTGGATGTACTCTCCTTGCTTGCCCTGATAGCTAGGGTCAAGTCAGGCTCCCCTCATGACTGTTGTCCACCTCAGATCCTAAAAAAGATGATCACTGCCCTTCCCCTGCCCATATTGACACTTCTTAACAGTTCCCTAGTATCGGGCGTGGTGCCAGGCTCCTTTAAAGAGGCTGTGGTAGTACCACTACAGAAGAAGCCAGGCTGGGATCCTGCCATACTATCGAACTACAGGCCTATCTCTTTGTTACCTTATCTGGCGAAAGTCTTGGAAGCTCACGTCACCACTCATCTCTCTAACTTCCTCGAGCAGTCAGATTTTTTAGACCCTGCTCAAGCGGGATTTCGCCCAGCCCACTCCACCGAAACGATTATTACAGCAGTCCTGGATTCTCTACGCCACAATGCAGACCTAGGCATTCCCCAGGCCCTAGTTCTGCTTGATTTGTCGGCTGCGTTTGACACGGTCGACCATGACATCCTTCTCGACCGTGTCAAACTAGCCGGCATACGTGGCCTCGCCCACGACTGGGTTAGGTCTTTCCTCAGGTCCCACTCCCAATCTGTAGGTCTTCCCCCCTTTTCCTCATCTAAATTGCACACTACCTGTGGAGTTCCACAGGGCTCTTCCTTATCACCAATCCTGTTTAACATTTACATGTTCTCTCTGTTGAACCTATTAAAATCTTTTAAAGTAACCACCTTCAACTATGCAGACGATCTGCAACTCACCTTCACCATCGACGACTCCCCTGAATCTGCCCTTCAATTTCAATCCACCCTGCTTTTTATAGGGCAATGGATGGATAGTAACCATCTCAAGCTGAATCCTGGAAAGATAGAATTGGTTCTTTTCGGCAAAAGTAAGCTTTTTTGGGGACCACATTATTGGCCTTCTAAACTTGGACCCCCTCCTAATCCATCCAAATCTGTGAAAAGCTTGGGGTATTGATTGATGATGAGCTCTCTTTGAGACCCCAAGTTAATGCTGTTGTGTCTTAATGTTTTTTCCAGCTTCGCAGAATAAAGAAGATTAGCCGATTGTTTACCCAATCCGCCCTGACTCAGGTTGTAATGGCCCTGGTGCTGTCGCACTTAGATTATTCCAACGCCATTTACCTTGGCCTCCCGGTTGCCCTCAGCAAGCGTCTGCAGCTGGCTCAGAACCAAGCCGCCAGACTTATCTCGTTGGCAATCTGCTAGACCGCTGCTCAAGCAACTGCATTGGCTTCCTGTTGTGCAACGCACTCTCTTCAAGGCTGCTTGCATGACGTTCAAAGCCCTTAATGTTCGTAGCCCAAGTTTATTCAAGATCTTCTGCCGAAATACATCCCTTTACGCAATCTTCGGTCTGCCTCTCAAACCCTTCTTATCATTCCCTGTTTCAAATTCCAACGTAAGGGAGGACGTAGGTTCGCCACGCTTGCTACCAAGCTTTGGAACTCCCTCTCTCTGGAGATGTGTTCCTCCACTACTCTTCTCCAGTTTAGGCAGCAACTTAAAACATGGCTCTTTGTGCAGATGCTGGCGTAATCTCCCCTCTTTCCTCCCTGGGTTTAATTTCTAGCACTGTTGGTTAGCGCCATGAAACCCTCAGGTGTACATGCGCTGTACAAATTCTGGATAAGATAAGTTGCTCTGCTGTATCCTTGTTCAGTGTCTCCTTTTTTGTTGTTCCTATTGTGCCACTGTTTTCACACCTAAAAAGAAAATATCAATTCATGATACAAATGTCGCCATAATGCTTCAGAAAGATGTGGGTGATTTGATGAAGTGAAGTAGTGTGGCTCACTGGTTAGAGGCGGCAGACCCGAGAGCAGAGGACGGCCCGGGACCAGGGTTCGATTCCCGGCGCGGCAGGTTTCTGGACCAGGGTCAGCGGACTCGATAATTCTCTCGCCTCGGTGCCCACTCTGATCAGCGATCACACTCGGCAACTCTGGGCATTAGCTTGCCTCATCTTCACTAACGGCCCCACCAGACTGCCGGGGATGCCTGGTCTCACCCTGGAGATACCCATTAAGGGACCATCTCTCAGGGAAGCCAGGAAGGGTTTCGCAGCAGTCGAAGCGCCTTGGGACCCTACGGGTAAGTAGTGCGCTATATAAATGCCAATACATTTACATGAACATAGATGAAGGATTATTTGAGAATTCATAACACCTTGCTGTGTCACTGTCTGATGTTGATGATATGGAATGTTCCTAATTGTACCACAATTTGATATTCTGTTATTGTCTGCACTTCTCTTCTTTCCCGCTATAGCTGAAAATGTTTTAGCTCATGCTAAAAGGAGGGTCTGTTAGAATGGACAGGAGACTGCTTACGCAGTGCCCTATATAAGTTAGCATTCGCTGCACCATTTTCTGTTCAGGTGCCATTTTGAATCATGATCGAAACTAATCCTTTGCTGTTTCTGAGAAAAAGCCTCTGTTAAGTTTTGTTTCTGAAATGTTAGGTTTTGCTTCAGTAATGAATAGACTGTTCATATTAATGCATACCTTTCTCACTAGATAAAGGCCCTCCCCCACTTGTCTGGTGGCGGGCGCAAGGGTGAGATGACATTGTGGTTGTGTGAGATACGAGAATTGAAACCTATATTTTGTATTTTACTGTCCAGCTGCATCTGCCTGGAAAATTCCACTGTGGGTGTGCCTTCGCCCGGGTTTGAAAGCTACTTACTGTATCTCTATGCTTGTTGATTTCGGTTCCTTCTGTACCACTGTTCGAGACTCTACAGACTGGGCTCCACTCTGAGTTCATCTGAATAAAACAATTATTTGTATATTCTCCACTGTTCTTCTGACTCTTCATTTGGTATGGAAGGCTGAGAGGTGGTCCAAGGAGACCCGGGTGGCCGCATCAGGTCACTTCTTTTAGAGATGACCACAACAATAGTTGTTTATTAGGCAAATTGACTGTAAAAAAAACTAATACCTGCCTCCCAAGCTATTCCAATAGTGTTGGGGGGCCTCGAACAGTCTGAATTGTCACACATGTATCAGTGTAATGGCTAGTAGATAAGGCATCGGCAGCGAAGGCAGTGGCAATGGGTGGCGCAAGTCAGGGTAACCTACTTACGAGAGCCCTGGCAATTTTATTTTTTACAAATTGAGCATTGACCCCGACCACCTTAAGTCCTGAAGAGGACCCCCGGAAACCTACTGCAAGGGCCTCTATACTGTGTATGCCTTTTTCTCCTACAGGAAAGCATTACGCGTAAAAACACATTTTAGTGGCTATTTTAATTACCTGTAAAATTCAATATTTTAAAAAGTACTTACCTGATAACGAAGTTTTTGGTATCAAAATGTATACCAAAATACTAGTTATTTTTCTAAATTCATATAAGATTTATTATTTGAGTGTGTATCACATTTATTGCGTCTGAGTACAACAGATGCTTAGCACTACCCTCGCATAAGCCTAAACTGATCGCCCACACTACCACAGAAGAGAGCTTTTAGTGTTTTCATTTTTGCCTCTGTAGCCCAATAAGGGTTGCCTGGATTCTCTACACAGTGTACCTCATTTTGGTCCACTATATAGAGACCCAGCTTCCTACGTTGTTGGTTCAGCAGTAGGATACAAGACTTTACATTTGCTGATGCCACTTGGTCAATAGGTGATTCCACTGAGTAAACCCACAATTGCTGTTAGTTAAAAAATAATTTTTACATTTTTGTAGATGTTTCGAAATTTGATGAATTTGATCTGTAAGGTCCTGGTTAGGCCTCCTTGTCCGATTGCATTAGAATTTAAAAAGTATCCTAGACAGTTAGGCCTTTAAAAATAGTCTGATAGATTTTTTTCTTCTTGAATTCCTAAAAAGGTATGCACCGATCTAATACCATGTCTGAGAGAGAGCCAGCTACACTGTATATGATAGTCTTGTAGTCGCTGATTCCTTACTTTAAAATATTCCCAGGCTCAGAGTGGATTCCAAACATTTTCAAGCAGAACCCCTGCCCTTCCATAGGTGGTGGTGTTCGGCTGCGAGTCATTATTAATATTCTGACATTTATTGAGCGCCCGGCTACCCCCAATGGGGGTGTCCCGGCGCTGTGGAACGCGAACGAGAGAAACCTGAAAAGTTAGCAGCTGGAGAATAGGAGTGTCTTTAGTTTCCTCCTGAACTGGGGTTCTGAATCCATTAGGCAGAGATAAACCGGCAGGGAATTCCAGAGTCTGGAGTCCCCCACTGCGAAGGCTCTCCCACCCTTTCTAGCTAGACGGAAAATGGGGGGGAAGCAAAAGCCGGGGGTGATTAGATCTGAGTGCTCTGGATGAATGGACTATCTTCAACCTTCGTCTGAGGTATCCAGGCAGGGCATTCCAGAGTCTGGAGGCCACCACTGCGAAGGCTCTGCCAACCTTTCTAGCTAGACGGAATCTGGGCGGAAGCAAGAGCCGCAGGTGATTAGATCTGAGTGCTCTGGTTGAATGGACTATCTTCAACCTTCGTCTGAGGTATCCAGGCCCCTTACCATTCAGACCCCTGAAGATAAGCACCAGGGCTTTAAACTGGATACGTGCGGTAATAGGCAGCCAATGAAGGTTCTTCAGATGAGGAGGGATCGAGTGGTGGTATGGGACCTTACAGATCAGCCTGGCTGCAGCATTCTGTACTATCTGTAGCCGATGTAGAAGGTAGGCTGGCACTCCCAGATAGAGGCTCTTGGCATAATCCAAATGAGACGTGATGAGGGCATTGATTACTGTCTTAATTGACTCCGAGGGAAGATAGGGGGAGATCTTTTTTATCATGTGGAGTTTGCCAAAACAGGCTGAACTGACCTTATGGATTTGGGTTTTGTAAGGTAGTTCATTGTCAATTTGGACGCTGAGATTGCGTGCAACTTTGACCGGGGAGGGGGCGGATTCAACTCAATAGGTCACCACTTGCCCGACAATAGGGGGATGTTTGGTTAAAAAATAGTACCTCTGTTTTATCGGTATTAAGTTTTAAGGTGTTGTTAGTCATCCAAATGACAATATTAGAGAGGCATGTTTTAAAGTTCTCCAATCCATGGTCCGAGTGGTCCCTAAAAGAGATACCAAGCTGAGTATCGTCAGCATAGGAGACCACTCTGACCCCAAATGCCTCTATTACCTTTGCCAGGGGTGCAAGATAAACATTAAAACATTTAAAGTCATCCGCGCCAGATGTGGCGTGTGCAGTGCCTATATAGTTCCCACCCTAGCGCACGGACATCAATTCTTCCCTATCTGCGCCAGGCAGGGCAGATCTAGAACAGCTACTGCCATTCACATTTTGATTTTGTTTTGTCTGATATTTTGTCACAGCATTTTTTAAGAATACTTTCTCCTGGTGTGGTTAGCTATGTCTCCCAGGAAAGCAATGCGTTTTAAACCATATGGTGCATGTTACACACAGATGTCTGTGACAGATGCACACTTGGTCTGTTTATGGTGCTTGGAGTGGGACCGCAACTCCAATGCCTGCAAGGACTGCCGCACCATGTTCCTAAAGCACTGAGGGAACATTACGTGAAGCTCTTCCCCACCCACCATTGGATGACCCTTCAACACACTCAATCCAGGTCATACAGCAGGTCTTGGGACCGCTTCAGGAGCCACTCTCTGTGGTCGTACTCACAGTCAAAGTCATCCGTTAAGTCCCACAACGGAAAGAAGTCCAAGTGCTCTTCCACGCAGGTCCATGTCACCGGTCTTAGCGCAGGAATGACAACACTGTTCAAGGCCTCACTTCTCCGTGGAGTATGTGCCTGGGTCCACTCTTTGCCTCCCTGAGTTTCCCGGAGCGACCCCCACCTAACTTAAAGAGCAAGCAGCCTGATCACTCCGAAACACTATCATGCCCCACAGGTCCGGTGTGGGGGGCCCTACTGGACTCCACTGGCATATTCACCCCTGACGCCAGTTGGGCCCCATGGAATCCAGTGTTGGAATAGGAGCAACTTCAAGTGTGAGGCCGTGGTCTTCCTTTGAGCCCAGCTCCAGTGCTGCCATTCTCTGTGCCGCTGAGGTCCTGCAGTGTCACTGACTCCATCATCATTCCTGACTCCGAAATGGAGAGGATGTTCTCTTCCGCAAGTCTAGCACTGTGGTTGGTGAACACCGTGTGTGTTTTGGGCCAATACACACATATGGTGTGGGACTCAGTGGCACAAGTGTTGCCTATTGTGTCGGAGTAGGCCTGAGCCATACTCACACAAGCTTTATCAGACAGGTGAGATGCAGCAAAGTTTACCATAACGTGTGGGACGGAAACGACCGACCCACTTGGCAGAGCACTAGGTCACTCACTTCTGCGAGTCTCTGCGACTCCATCACTCTGCATGCATTTTGTAAGCTTTTGAATCTAGATTTTAGTTGTTGGTCTCACTTGTTCCATTGACCCCTTCTTATCATACACTCTTGAGTAATGATTCCTATTTGCCATGGACAAATGAAGCATGTGATACGTAGCTGGCAAGTTCTCCTGTGTGTTAACTGTATGAAGAACAATAAAATGTTGTGGTATAACTTTGTATCCTTCACTCGTAGGATATTTGAAAATGTTACTTGGCCTAAAATAGACCTGGATAATACGCATTTTGACAAATGTAATAAACGCGTTGTGATATTAATGCAGGTAGAGTTGTCCTTAACCTCAGTGGTGGAAACCTTTGCCTTACAAACAGCCCACTCTGTATCAGGGATTTAAATACTCCTGCAAACCTAGTTTACTTATAATTCTGCAGATCTCTTGCATTCTGTTTTCAATTGTTCCAACACAACTTGCATAGCACACTTTGTCAAATGTATTGGATCTGGTCTGTTGACTGGTTTTAAGATTGTGTTTGGACTTATTCCTTCTTTATTCAATTCTTGGATTTCAGTGGTGGATATCCAACAGTTTTTCTTCTCACTGGGTTTGGCTTTCTCATCTTTTTCTAGTGAACAAATATAACTAGTCTAACAAACATGAGTAACAAATACCTTACTAAGAAGCAGTATCAAGAGAACTTGGCATTCTATCATAGATTTAAGCAGCTCTAAGTGAGCACTGGATCTATTGTTCCTCAAGCTAAGTGCTCCACAAGTGAGACCCGTGTTTTTGTGTATAAACTCCTTTCAGGAAACTATCCTGGAGAGTTCACTGGAAATGCCCTCATTGCCATCCATCAGTGTGAAAGCACCTCTTTAACCACTGATGTTGCAACAAGTCTTTTATTGTGGTTTGCAACTTCCAAAGTTAAAACCTGTGTGGTAGGAGGGGCCATCTATCTATCCAATGTTTGAATCATCAATTACTCTAATACATGAAATAACTCTTCTAACAAGAGTTGTATCACAAGAAATATCTTTGTTATTGGAGTTCCTAGACATCAACAATCTGCTTGAGTGGATTTGCCCATAATGATATGAGCAAAAATTAGCAATCAGATACTCAATCAATCAATCAAAGCAACTTAATTCGATTCACAGAATCATCAAAGCATCAATAAATACAAAAACGTTATTAAAAAATTATATACAGTACATTGATCCTCATGTTGGTTGCAATACAGTACATAAGACCTGATTTTTACAGTTAGCAGCAATATGATTAGTTCCATAAAGTGCAAAGTGCAAAGTACTATATCATCAAGGATACTTTAACATGTGCATTACAATACAGTACATGAGAGCTAGTTTTTACAGTTAGCAACAATATGATTAATTCGATAAAGTGCAAAGTGAAGAGTACTGTATCATCAAGGCAACTTTAACAGAACATAGTTCCAGAAATGTAGATGTACACTGTACATTTGTGCTATCATTGGCTATATACAACACCAACATTTGAATTTCATATGGCTCCCATAAAATCAAAACTTATTTTATAAATTCATAAAATTTGAATTTAAGCCCTTTCTTCATCCTTATAAAATTAACAGCAAATAGAAATCCACTAGTGCCAAATACAATAAGCTGTGAGCTGTCATTTTTTTTTAAATACGCAACATTTCAGTATATTTCCTAGTACTCAATTTCTTGCCCAAAGGTTTTATCCATTTCTTTCTAGGATTTTCATATGCAGGGCAGAAAAATAAGATATGCGCAATGTCCTCTTTACTTCCTGAATGACACTGGGTGCACATACAATCATTTCCCCCTTCCAGTATTGTTCCCCACTTAGATGTAAAAGTCTTTAACTGAAGAGTACCATACCTAAATTTTAGATACAATACCTTAGCAAGTAGAGGTTCAATCTCATCTGAAAACGGTTCAAAACAGGGGGTTATTTTAAACATCGGAGATTGGGTTTGAGTGTACCAGATCTACAGTTTAAAGTGACGCTGTGCATTATAAAATTCCAGTTAATGGTTTTGATTTCCCGCTTTGAGTCAGAAGTCAACATACTCGGTTGTTCCCAGAATCTGCTCAATCCCAGGTCCAAAAGCCATTTATGGATATGGGCCAACCACGGGAAAGTGACATGAGTATCAAGAGCCAATAATTTACTCATTGCTTGTCTATAAGTTTGCACTTCCTCTGTGGTCCATATTCTTATCCAATATGACAAAGTCATACAAACCACCCTTTGTTCGATTCGTTTTATGCCCAGGTCATTCATTAAGGGGATCATAAGTGTGTTTTTGGAAAGAGCAATTAGCCTTCTTAATACCTTGTTTTCCCCCACAGTTAAAGTGGAGAATGTCTCCCCACTCCCCCACCCCAGCTCTGAGCCATATAAGGCAGCAGTTTGGGCCCCGGACTTGTAAACTTCCAGAGCTGGTGTAATAGCCGTTGTCGTAGTTGCAAAAAGTTTTTTTATGACTGGTGCTGAATTTAGCATTAGAATTGATCTCGATTTCATTATCTGTGGGTTCCATGAAAGTTTAGAGTCAATGGTTACCCCAAGAATTGTATTTAATCCCGACAAAGGTTCATAGCAGCAGTTAAAATCGCCTCCAATTACAATAGGCCCGTTAGATTTAATAGAGTCGAGGGCTTCTTCTAAATGCTGAGATTATTGGTGATTCTTTTGAATGTTCTCTTGGTCTTATAAGAGCCAACTGGGCTCAAAACGCGTATGGCAGTTTGCAGGAGAATTGGCAATGGGAGCGCTGTGCTGATACTGCCGGGGGCTGTGTGCTGTTTCCCTTCCACGAGTGATGACTCCACGTGGGCAACTTGGTTTTTTGTGTTTTTATATATATATTGTATATGATGTTGTGAGAGAAGATGGTTCGGAGGTTGTCAGTGAAAATGTAGAGAATGCCCCTAAACATGACATCAACACTGTCAGTTTAATTACCACCTTTAATACTGAAGAGAGAAAAATCAGGGGCTTCCTGAAGAAACATTGGCCTATTCTACACACCGATATTAATCTATCTCCTCTACTGCCCTCTAAACCCTCCATCATATTTAGGAGAGGACCCTCGATGAGAGATTATTTAGTAAGAACCAGCCCAGAAGTGAGCAATAGCATAGTCAGAATTTCCAATAAAAAGGGTTTTCACAAATGCATTTCATGCAGAGCGTGCAAGTTCGGGGTAAACACGGAGGTATTTCAATCCCCTTTTAATCCCTTGCCCACACCCATTAAAGAGCTATATACATGCCGTACAGACCATGCTGTATATGTTTTGGAGTGTACATGCAAACTTAAATATGTGGGAAGCACCAAGTTACAGGTGTTTAACCGCATTTTGCAACATCTTAGGGCAATAGTGAACTCCGACTCCAACTACCCTGTTGCCCGGCATTTTGAACTTGTACACGCTAAGAACTTGAACCATCTAACCTACTTTGTTATTGACTCCGTCCCTAAAAACATCCGGGGAGGGGATCGTGAAAAGACTCTGCGACGATTAGAGAGCAAGTATATTATCCTGTTAAATACCCGAATACCCAATGGGCTTAACAGGGGGGAAGATTTACAAGTTTTTCTGTAAATTCACCTTTGAATCAACCCCTCTTGCTCTATACTTGATTGGAATAACTACTGTCAGTACTCTTTATTTTCCCGCTGTAACTTGTGGAATCTATTCTTTAATTGTTGACCCAATTTTCAGTAGAACTGTATAAATTATAATAAGCTTTGCTAAACTTATCTGATTTATTCACTTTTGGTCTAGGCATTTAAACTTTATTTAGTCACTATGGCTATAGTGAACTTTGAGCATCAGCAGTAATGCCTATTTGTTTTTAACTGTGGAGGGTTTCATTACACTAGCGCAGGTACATGGGGTTCATGACATCTCCGTGTCATGATTGATTGCTTTCACAGCATATATGTACTCTCTGCGAAATCTTTATGCACTACGGGCACTTGAGCACTTTTTTCTTTGATAACATAAATGGAGGTCGTGTATTATGTTTTTTGGACATGTTTTGATAAAATTGTGCACATGCGTGTTGACGGTCATAATATATGAAATGAAGTCTATTTCTCATTTGGCATTTATGTATATATCTGTAAATACGATTATTAATTATTGCACTAGCACTTTATTCTATTTTCAAGATAATGTAATGCCCATTTGAGTATTCGTATTTTGTACATATGCGCATAACGAAAGTATTTTTTCTATGTCCTTGACCCCCTGGACTCACTGTTATCATTTCTACCTCTATGTTTGACACAGTATTTAAAGACCCCCATTGGTAATTTGAGGCCATGTGATCAAGGCCGTTTTGTGACGGCTGAAACGCGTCATGCCGATGGCGAGGAAAAATAAAGCCACATCTTAAATCTACTTTTGGAGTTTTTGTGATCTGTTCCACGGTGGTGCGAGGAGACGCATTGCAGGACCCCTTGTTTTGATACAATTCAGGCAGAATACGGCCGTTTCTGTCTAAACGGATCCTCTCTCCTACACCGAGTTGCTGTATGGATATGGCCGAAACCGTGCATGCGGAGTGTTCTTTGACCCGGAAGGAGTAATCTTGGCAGCCGCTCCCCGTGCAATCTGGAGAACTACGCGGCGAGTACTACCAGCGAGAACGCGGCGTTTCTAAGTAAACCGTTGGTGAGTCGAAGGACCCCCGAAGGATTACGAGGACTCGTGCGGTAAACTGGTGAGTGCATGCCGCTGCTCATTGGAGCTTGAAGTTGTATAGCACGGGTGGAGAGATACTTTGAACTCCGTACAGTTTGCGCCCTCAGTTTTGAGTAAAGATATCAGTTCTGAAGGGCGGTGGCTAAAGAGCTTATTTTTCCTCCCAATATGTCTTCATCGGCGGAGGCAATGAAAAGCCGGGAGGCATTGGCTGATGCCATGTTCGCCAACCTGCCGACAGTGAGACCAGTTGCAGATAACAGAAATAATAATAACCCCAACACTGATCTTAAGGGGAAACTGAACAAATTGGAAAAGCTTTTGAAGACTGAGACCACAAAATGGTGGGAAAAGCGATCCCTTGAAAAATATCTGGAAGTGGGAAGAGTCCCGAGGGGGTTAAGGGTACTCATAGCGCCATCATTCGAAAACCCTAACCCCCTCATGCTAAAAGAATGGGCCACTAACAACTTGGAGGCATCCAAAAATATGATTTGCATTTTGATCAAATATGCGGAAATCGACAGGATAGACATACTCAAAGAAATAGAAACACTTAATAATGAATTGGATGCTCATAAAGAAACTGAATATATCAAAAAATATCGTGAAGAAATTAACACTCGCCTCAACAAGCACCAAGAAACCATTAGCTTGCGCAAACAATACAAATTCGCCAGAGACAAGCAAGATTATGAAACTGGGAGAATTTTCACGTTTGCAAGGAAATATGACACCATGAAAAGACAGGCTATGACACCAAAAGCCGTTTCCCCAGCAATTGAAATTAATGAAAGTGGTGAAATAATTGTGTCAGAACAAGAATTAAGTTCCAATGCAAGTAGTGGAGGCTCAGATGATGAACGAGCAGCGGGTGTTTCTTCAGCAGTACCCACTCATTATGCACCATCGGAGGAATTGGGTTTTTTAATCGAGGACAGGTTGAAAACTCTACGGCCAAAAACCCAACAGCAGCGGAACAAAAACGCAAATGCAAAAACCGCAAGTGCCACGAAAGAAGGAAATGTCGCAAGGAGAGGTTTCGCAAAAAGAGGGAGGGGCAAGAAATGGTAACTGTGTTAGAAACCAACAATACCGCAAGTCTGCCTACTAACCATGAATCCGGCAATCCAGATATCATGGATAGCGAACCTACTACCAGCCTAGATAATACTGTAATCAACTTATCTGATAAAGTTCTTTCGAAAGCAGAGACACAACTTTTGTCCTTGGGCCTATCCTTCTGTCCTAAGAACGGATACAATTACGTACAAACCAGGATTGATACTTTCAAATTTATCCGCAAACTGAAGTTAAAAAAACATTTTAAACTTGCTCATGCCCAGGAAAAAGCCACAACCATCAGTAGCTCCTTACATCCTTCTTCCATGTTCCAAGTAGCGGACATAGGGGCATTGCAAACGGCCCATGAACTGGCATTGGATGAGAGTTTCTCCAGTATCAGCACTCAGACTAAATGTGACAGAATGGGGGTGAGCATCAATGCAGCAAGTGAAACCCCGTTTAAACCGAAATCCACATTTATGCCTCTAATGCCTAAGGATGCTATTGACACTTTTAATGATATGATAACAGAGGACCTGAAGGCTTTGCAAATTAATACTTCCAGGAAAAACAAAAGATTAAAATATATGGAAAAACAGTACTTCAAACTAATGAAAAAATTGCGGAACAGTTCAAATTTGATTGTCAACAAGGCAGATAAGGGAGGCAATATCGTTATCTGGCCAAAGGATCAATACTTGACAGAAGCTGATTGCCACCTCTCAAACCCTTCCTGTTATCGAAAAGCGAACTTGGGGGAAGTACGTAACCTTAAAGAAAGAATCCATAAAGAACTTAACCAATGGAAGAGGGAAGGCCTTTTAACTAAGCAGGAACTGGGGTATCTGAAAGTTGATCATCCATTAACCCCTACCATGTACTTAATACCCAAGATTCACAAAGAAGTGTCCCCGGTCCCAGGCCGACCTATTATCTCGGCCCAAGGGAGTCTCATGGAACCAATGTCTAAATATGTTGATTTCTTTTTGCAGAATTTTGTTGTTAGTTTACCTTCCTACATTAAGGATACTGGGCACTTTCTGTCTAAACTCAAAGAGGTGGAATGGAAAGAGGGATATAGTCTGGTTGCCCTCGATATCAGCTCCCTTTACACAAGTATCAAGCATGCAGATGGTCTGAACGCTGTACAGTATTACCTCAGTCAGCGTAACCTTATATATAAGAACCATAATGAAATGTTAGTCACTATGATTAGGTTGTGTCTCATGAATAATTACTTCTTATTCAACAAAGAGATTTATCAACAGCTAAGAGGAGTAGCTATGGGGGCATGCTTCTCTCCAACCTATGCATGCTTGCATGTAGGGTGGTGGGAGGAGCATGTCCTCAGGCATCTCCCTGAATTCGCCAATAACATCGTCCATTACTGGAGATTTATTGACGACATCTGCATGATTTGGAGAGGGGATGAGAAGTCTGCCATTGATTTTGTCAAAAACATCAATATTAACAATCTGAATCTTTCTTTTACTAGCCAAATTAGTAAAACGAATATCCAGTTTTTGGATGTGGACATTTACATCTTGCACAACACCTTAGCCACCAGACTCCATCGAAAAAATACGGCAGGCAATTCTATTCTGCACGCGTCTAGCGCGCACCCCAAACACCTCATAAAAAGTATCCCGTATGGGGAGTTTATAAGGATGTGCAGAATCTGTAGCCTTGAGTCTGACCTGAATATCTGCCAGGAAGAGGCAATTCAAAGATTTGTAAAACGTGGTTATACCATGGATAATCTTCTTATGGCTAGGGAAAAAGCTAACAGAGCCAGTATTGATGTTGTGAGAGAAGATGGTTCGGAGGTTGTCAGTGAAAATGTAGAGAATGCCCCTAAACATGACATCAACACGGTCAGTTTAATTACCACCTTTAATACTGAAGAGAGAAAAATCAGGGGCATCCTGAAGAAACATTGGCCTATTCTACACACCGATATTAATCTATCTCCTCTACTGCCCTCTGAACCCTCCATCATATTTAGGAGAGGACCCTCGATGAGAGATTATTTAGTAAGAACCAGCCCAGAAGTGAGCAATAGCATAGTCAGAATTTCCAATAAAAAGGGTTTTCACAAATGCATTTCATGCAGAGCGTGCAAGTTCGGGGTAAACACGGAGGTATTTCAATCCCCTTTTAATCCCTTGCCCACACCCATTAAAGAGCTATATACATGCCGTACAGACCATGCTGTATATGTTTTGGAGTGTACATGCAAACTTAAATATGTGGGAAGCACCAAGTTACAGGTGTTTAACCGCATTTTGCAACATCTTAGGGCAATAGTGAACTCCGACTCCAACTACCCTGTTGCCCGGCATTTTGAACTTGTACACGCTAAGAACTTGAACCATCTAACCTACTTTGTTATTGACTCCGTCCCTAAAAACATCCGGGGAGGGGATCGTGAAAAGACTCTGCGACGATTAGAGAGCAAGTATATTGTCCTGTTAAATACCCGAATACCCAATGGGCTTAACAGGGGGGAAGATTTACAAGTTTTTCTGTAAATTCACCTTTGAATCAACCCCTCTTGCTCTATACTTGATTGGAATAACTACTGTCAGTACTCTTTATTTTCCCGCTGTAACTTGTGGAATCTATTCTTTAATTGTTGACCCAATTTTCAGTAGAACTGTATAAATTATAATAAGCTTTGCTAAACTTATCTGATTTATTCACTTTTGGTCTAGGCATTTAAACTTTATTTAGTCACTATGGCTATAGTGAACTTTGAGCATCAGCAGTAATGCCTATTTGTTTTTAACTGTGGAGGGTTTCATTACACTAGCGCAGGTACATGGGGTTCATGACATCTCCGTGTCATGATTGATTGCTTTCACAGCATATATGTACTCTCTGCGAAATCTTTATGCACTACGGGCACTTGAGCACTTTTTTCTTTGATAACATAAATGGAGGTCGTGTATTATGTTTTTTGGACATGTTTTGATAAAATTGTGCACATGCGTGTTGACGGTCATAATATATGAAATGAAGTCTATTTCTCATTTGGCATTTATGTATATATCTGTAAATACGATTATTAATTATTGCACTAGCACTTTATTCTATTTTCAAGATAATGTAATGCCCATTTGAGTATTCGTATTTTGTACATATGCGCATAACGAAAGTATTTTTTCTATGTCCTTGACCCCCTGGACTCACTGTTATCATTTCTACCTCTATGTTTGACACAGTATTTAATTTAAAGACCCCCATTGGTAATTTGAGGCCATGTGATCAAGGCCGTTTTGTGACGGCCGAAACGCGTCATGCCGATGGCGAGGAAAAATAAAGCCACATCTTAAATCTACTTTTGGAGTTTTTGTGATCTGTTCCACGGTGGTGCGAGGAGACGCATTGCAGGACCCCTTGTTTTGATATATATATATATATGTATATATATATATATATATATATATATATATATATATATATATATATATATATATATATATATATATATATATATATATATATATATATATATAAATATCATAAGTATAACCAGGATTTATTGGGAAATTTAAAGCATTAAAGCATAAGCCCAGTATATCATCTGTGGCAGCAGGTAGAATGTCTATAGAGGCATTTATATTGTTTTTTTATCCAGATTAAGAGGCCCCCTGATGGTCTTCCTCTGATTGATTGTTGGGCCTCTATACTAAATGTTCTATAGCCTACTTTGAATAGTGGTTCCCTTGCCCACGTCTCTTGGAAAAGGCAGAGATCAAATGTATCAATATAATCCCGCCAGTCGGGTTCTTAGAGTTTTTTTGCAAGACCGGCTATGTTCCAAGACAATATCTCCACGCAAATTGGAATTGAATGTGTTGACTTAGTAGCGGAACAATCACAATCTGATGTTATGTATGAAGATTTATTAGTGGGGGAACCATCGATGTTAACGCATTTAAGCCCTTCTGGCTCCAGAATAGTAATTACTTGTCTTTCATCAGGGCTAACTCCTTCATGGGGTGCATCCACATTAAGTTGGTAATCAAAATCAATTACACCTCTATTCTCAACCATTGAATACAATGTCTCATGAAGATGAGGTGCCTGATATAGTCCATGTTTCCATTCGGGACCCCTATACCCCCTCCCAAAATACTGGCCACCCTTTGATGGTCCTTTTGGGTATGGAGTTTCTAGGTTTACATTTGTGCGTTGCGTCTGTTGCTGTAATTTGGGCAGTCTAGAGTGGTCATGCATATTAGCCGCGTGTCTCTCCAAGATGGATAAAGGGAAGGGCTTTTGAATTGTGTTTTTACCCTAATTTGAGGTTTGATTTGGAGGATGATTTGAGGTGACTTTGGATGGTAATTTAGTTATATGATTCTCCGCATTGGTATGATGAGATGTCTTCTCTGTTTGTTTTCTGTCCCCTAATGCATTAGTTATAACTTATGGATTTCTAAGTAAGTGGGTAGTTAATGCCTCTATCATTCTTTTACGTGTCAAAACCTCTTCTTGGACTGCATTTAGTTTTGTATTGAGATCCAACACAAGTGTATGAGTGTCATGTAGCTGTACCTGCTAATGTCTACCAATTAAGCTCAAGTTAGTTGAACTACTTCCATCTTTTCCAATAGTTTGCTCTTCTTGTATTCCCTCCGAGTTATCTTCTAGGGGTAAATATCTATTCGAGCACTCACATTTATAATCTCTCTATGTATTGGGTTTCCTTGGTTCCTATCTGTGTTATCAATGTTTTCTGATCGGGAGGGGGGTGTCATACCAGTACTCAGTCCTGAATTTAAAAGTGGTGTAGTTGATGGTTGCAACAATGTGTTTTTATGAGCTTGATGAACAATAATGGTTGGGCTATTGGGCTTTGCTGGGACCACTTTTTCTCTTCTGCTGTAGTAAGATGAAATGTTACTTTTCCCCAATGAGATACTATAAACACTCAGGTATTGGACTATAGATAGAGAGGGGCTTTGCCCAAAGACTATTGAGCCAGATGTCACACCGGTTTGTAGCACGAGCCTCAGTAGGAGGCGACCCTTTAACTCAGAATCAAGAATTTGCACAGGAAGAGTTGACTAGGCAAAAAAAGTGATATGTACTGAAAACACTGTTGTTGACAGAGTCAAGGTTGGTTTCTACGGTGGTCAACAAAGATCTCCACATGACAGCGCTATTGTCATCTAGGAGAGTCTGATTGTCGATGATAGTCTTGAAGTCGCGAGAGTTGCTGTTGACGACGGTGATCTGAGCATTGATGGTACTGACTTTGACACGGATCTGATTGACATCTTTATTGACGCCTGTGGTATAGATGCCAATAGAAAAAGACACACAATTGATGGATGGAATGCAGAACAAATCAAAACATTCACCTCCAGTCAAGAGATCTGGGTTAAATCCATCATTCTTTTGCTCACCATGCCACCCCAGTTTAGACCTGGCCATATGCAAATCAGTCTTGACCCTCAATCAATGCCTCATGGGAACATTCCCGCCCGAACTGCCAAGCCAGGTCCTCCCTGGAAAAACAATGGATTTAGGCCCAGATCTCTGTACTGGGGTGAATGTATGAGATTGGTCTGCATTCTATCCATCAATTGTTCTTTTTGCATTTGTCACCCCGAGTGGGACGGGTATGCCCAGACATGGGTCCCGTGCTCTCCATGCCACTGGAGTCAAGCTATCCTGGCTGATGAGGGCTGAAAGCCCAAAACCGGTGCTAGGATGCTTGCTTCCAGTCCAGGGAGGACCTGGCCGGGCAGTTCGGGCTGGACTGTCCCCATTAAGCGCAGGATCAAGACTGATTTGCATATGGATGGACCCAAACTGGAATGGCATGGCAAAAAAACGACGGATTTAGGCCCAGATATCTGTACTGAGGTGAATGTATGACATTGTTCTGTATTCTGTCCATTAATTGTTCTTTTTGCATGATGCCAATAGAAGCATTGTCGACTACAGTGGAATTTTCCTGGACGTAGATGATGATGAAGTCACCAACAGAGATTGTAAATTAGTCAGGACATCTAGGGAGCTTGATTTGTTAAGCAGGCTAGTGCCTGTCATGTCTGGAGCATTTTTCTGAGGACACCCCAACGTTTTTGTGTGTGAAGGTGGCTCTAGGTAGGTTAGGTTGGAAGTCCATCTCCTGGAAATCTGTATGTTTCCCTCTTTTCCACCACCTTATTGGAAGTGCTTGGAGGTGCACTTATCACAAATTCATCCCCTAAGTAGAGGGAATCCCAACTTAGAAGGAGGGTATGTTTATTTTCACATACATAGCGGGCCAGTCTCCTTTCTCTGTCCTTTAGAGTTTTTGAAGCCAATGTTCTACAAGTAGCACAGTATGAAGGCTTGTGCGCTTGATAAAGGCAATACATGCAGAGTCATGTGGGTCATCTGTGTAGATTTTCTTCTGACACAGGTAGAAAACAGATGTTTTCTCTCTGGAAGCCATGGTGAGAGTTGGCAGATCAAATGTTTCTCTAACCCAGAAAGAGGATTTCCTTAAAAACTATTTACAGTACTCTGAGAGCAGCTGGGGGTATGGCTGATCCAATTCCATGGTAGAGTAGAAAATGTGTCCGGATAAGGTCACCGAGAGATTAGACCCAGAGCACAGCTCTTCTTGGGCACTCCTTCACATGCAACATGCTGTAGAAATATGAGCTACGGAGGCCTCTAGGGAGAAGGGGGGCCGGCACTTCCACCTCATTGACTGATGTTTGGGTTGCCACAAATGAGATGGATGCGCTCCTAAACAAACACTACGGTGGCCTGTGGCCTTTTTAACACTGTTTACTAATTATTTTAGATTACCGGGGACTCCTAGCCTGATGACGGGGATTGATTCAAGCATATCAAAATATGAAAGATACCACTTCTTGAGAACTAGTGTTACAGGTAAGCAACTAATATAGCCTTAAGGCCTGCTTTAGATGGGTCGAATTACTGAATCACCCCAAGGCGCTCAGTATTCCCTGGGTCAAAAACATTCAAGTTACTTGTATGGAATTAGGGCTCCCTGATTTATGGACTGAGCCGGCGATTGTAGCATCAAACATCTCCAAGAGGTCCCTGGCGAATTTGTACCACAAACACAAATGGGCAAGGGCCCAAGCTACCCAACCAGACGGGTCCCTATCATCTGTGTTCTTGCAAAGCAAGGATCTTTATAGGTTTGAGAAGGCATTGGATCCTATCTACCCCATACTTGCTAGAAAGCTGTTCCTCCAATGGAGATACGGCACATTGCCCTTTCGGTCCTTTACAAGCTCCTGGTCATCGGCTTCCTCCACAAAGCACTGTCCTGTCTGTGCTGACAAGGAGGAAAACGACTTGCACGTGGTCTTCTTCTGCCCAGCCTACAAGGCAGCTAGAAAATACTGGCTCCTCCCTTTGATAAGGAATATGGGTGGCAGGGAATATGCACCAATGTACAGGATTTTAAAATCTGATGTCTCCGGCCCAACTGTTTTTGCACTTTCCAAATTCTTTACTAATGTCTGGTATACGCGTAATCGCTTCTTAAAGATGTTGGGTAGTACTTAGAAATCTTCTCTTTTTTAAGATGTTTTAAGTCTGTACAGGATCCTTTTAACATATGTTTTCAATGTTTTATCTGTTTATGACAGAGTCACATGTGATTTTTATCTGTACTGTGTATCTTTTATGACCGAATGGTCGAAATAAAGATTGGAAATGAAAAGATGGCTATACTGACCATTAAAGGCATACTCCAGCATCTGCGAGAGCCTTTAACAAGGGAGATGCCTTTAATGGCCAGCATAGCCTTCTACTACAGGCGATAATGCTACTAGAACATTCCCCCCATGAGGGCTGAATGTCCATATATTTTGGAGAGTCAGGGTAAAGAGAGAGGCAGAAGCAATGTATTTGGACATAGTAATGTTGAGACCAGTGGGCCTATACCAGGTTTTATATCTCGCTACTGCTTCTGTGTCTTCAGTGGCGATCTGTACATTACTTGCTCTGGTAACGGAATGTCAGTGCAATCCTAAGATTTCAAAATCTTGCAACATCCTTCCATAATCGTATGCTTAGCAAGCGTTTGTGCTCTTAATGCCTGTTTGCTGTATGTATAATGCCACTAAATTGTCAAGCCATACCCTTTACTGCAAGTAATCTGTCAATTCAAAAATAAAGATGATGAAGACCTAAGCCCAAATTAAACAATTTCTTTAATTTTTGGGAAATGTGATTTGTTTTCAAAATTTATTATGTATATTTCTTTGTTGCAATACTATTAATATTGCCATTATATTTACCTTTAGGAATTGGTATCATCCGTTCTTCCGGAAAGCCAACCAGTGGCCATTTTTTGCCGAGTAGAGGTCGGACAGGTTCCAAAAACAGACCACTAAGCAGTAAAAAGAAAAACGAAACTAACGTAAAGGAAGGTAAAAATGTATTCTCAATTTCTCACTAAATGGTTTGTACCATTTGATTACTGATGACTTAAAATATATACAGACTCCCAGATGTCTCAGCAATTTGGCAATATTAATTAACAAATGGATGTTATGAATTAGCTTTTGATATGTGTTGAAAAATAGACATACAGCACAAAAACACACTTCATAGCCGTCTTTTCACTGACAAAGAACGTTCTGTAAAGCCTTCTCGCATGAACAATAATGTCATTATCATTGTTTCTCTATCAAAGGATTTTCTTTGATATTCATTAGGAGTTGAATGTATTTGTACTTGTAAAGGATAATGGATCCCAGGAACGCATGTTAAATACATATATTGCCCGACTGAGAGTTTGGTGGAGTATTCTCTCCTCCAAACACACATTCTGACCTTCCTATTTAGAGGTGGGCGGACCAACAGTATGCAGATGACTCTGGCTCTGTTGCCAACATACTGCTCCGATGGCCCGATGGAGTATGGGCTGTTGAAAGTTAGCCATTTGACTTTTTTATTAAGAGTGGGTGGTTGAATGGCTTTTTTATTTATTGTCCTTCACCGTCAGGAAACACCTGGCAGTGAGGAGCGGTAACAATACGAATGAATCTCCTCATATCTAAGGAGAATACTCTCAGGGTGTGAGTGTCATTAGTATACTTTTTGCAAACACTAAGTCCCACTTTGGGAGTTTGTTTTTGAAAACAGTGAAAGTTTGACGGCTGTCCATCATTTTAAACAGAGTTGTCCATCAAACTTTTAAAACTCAGATTGGAACTGCCTAGATGGCAATTCATGCCAATATTCAAAGATGTCCTTGGGGTTGTCGGATTTCTTTCAGTTTGGGAGGCAGGATGTCTGTCAGGGTGATGGAGTAATTTACTGGGTTTCCCTGGCAGACATTATTCGGTCCTCCAGACTCTACCAGAGGTCCCACATTTTGTAAAGAGGCAATGTTTTCTGTCTCTTTTAATGTCAAAAGACAATTAAACCAAATGTATATATTTCTTCCATTTGTTGAAAATAAATGTGGGCCAGTAACAAATCCTATTTGGAACAAGTGTACTAATAACAAAACATTAATTGTTATAGTGCAAAGGTCAAATTCCATAATATTATCACAGTACAGTGTAAGGATGCATGATGGCTGTTTCTAAGCACCAGGGCGCATACACAGAGGCATTAAAAACATTGTATAAAAAATTGTAAAAATCAATTTGAGATACTATACATTTAAAATGTTCAGTAATCTTCGAGCACTTCTGCTATTTGGAAGAGTGCCTTTTCCACATATTTGTGAGTTTCAGTGAATTCTATGATTTCATGAATTCACTAATTTCACAAAGTTTACAAATTTAAAAACCCTATCAGGCCTGCTATGATGTATAGGAGGTTGGCTGCAAGTCTTGCCTGTGACAAGGTCTTGCTTCCAAACCGTGGGACGTATGGCCAGTTGGGCACAGGCCACTGCCTCAGGCAAGGCCCTGGATGCAACTGATGGGATGCATGGCTGATGTATCTAAGTGGGTGGTTTTATCTCTAATATGGTAAAGACAAGATTTCCGTCACCTAATTACTGCGCTAGTAGAGCAGGGGGAAGATGGGAACACCAGATTGAAGTTTATATAAGATTCTCAGTATGAGATTAAATTAGTATATGCACACATGGCACAATCAAGATTGAACATTGGTAAGTGGAAACCACTGTGACGGATCACACCCAGGAGAATAATGATCGTACATCGCAATTAGAAGCACTGGAATGCCAACAACGCTCTCTGTTCGATAAGCTAGATGACCTAGAGACTTGTTCTTGCTGCAATAATATTCACATCCGAGGCATTGCAACAACAGCCTTGGATCTTGACGTTCACATTCAGGCTCTTTTCTGATGGATACACCTGCCAGTGGATTCCTCACCTTGTGAATATTCTGTGCGCCAGTAGCATTCGGAAATTTTTTGTAGCTCTCCATGCCGACAAGGACGACATCACAGAACCATGGTTCCGCTCGCGACTCCGCTGACGTCACTGGAGCCGTAAGAGAACCTCTTCGGCGTGATGACGTCAGTTCCCTTTTTTTCCGCGCCGTCAACGCTATCGGTTTTTCTAGGACTCTCTGTAGTTTCTCTTGATACTTTGTGTTTCTGGCCGTATTCCTGTGCTTCTTCTTGTTTCCTTTCAAGGATGTCATCGAGGAAGTCCGGGTTCAAGCCCTGCAGGGAGTGCTGACGACATATGTCCATTACAGATCCACACGAGGATTGTGTTTATTGTCTGTCTTCGGATCACGGCATCAAGGGATGTGCCTGCTGCAGGAAAATGAATCCAAAGGCACTGAAGGAGAGAGAAGCGAAGCTCTTCATGGCTTGGATGAGGAAGGAGAAAAGAGGTAGAAGAAGGTCAAGGTCTCGTTCCAGGTTGAGGTCGGGCTCGAAGTCGACGTCGGGTCATGCCTGGAGAGCCAAGAAGCACAAGAAGAAGAAGAGGCATTCTTCAAAACGCCATTCTGATGAAGAAGCGGCGCCGAAGTCGACCTCTCCAACTCATTGATGCCGTAAGGACTTCGTGTCTCCTTCTCCCTCGAATCTGGCTTCTCCTGCAAGATCGGCTTCTTCTGCAGCTTCTCCAGCTCAATCTCCGACGCCGGTTCCTTCACCGACTTTGGAACATTCTCCAGCTCCAGTAGAAGAGGTTCCTGTGCCGGATGAGCAGGTCACTCCATTGGCTCCGCCGGCTGGTCCGAACACAGTGACGCCTGCTTCAGAATCTGTCCCGGGGGCCTATCCTACTTTCACTGGCCCGGGTCAGGATCCATTGCATTATCTTAATGCTATGTATGGAGTTTTCCATAGAGCTATGTACCACTCTGGAGCGCCTTCGGGTCCCATGGGTCCATTAGCGTTTAATCGGGGGTTCCTCAAGCCTATGCCCAGGCCCCTTTCATGCCATTTCTTCCAGCGGCGCAGTCTTGGAATTTCCCAGTGCCGAGAATGTCGACGCCGTTTCCATCTTCACCGGCGCCGTCAGCTCGACCTCGTTCAATGCAGGCTGTGACCGCCGGATCCGTGTACGACGCTGGCTCCGAATCCATCGTAGTCGGTCTGGGCTCCATCAACGCCGGTACCTAGAATAAGGTCTAGCGGGGAAGCCCACAGGGTTATAGAGGAACAGAGGTATCAGTTGGAGGAGATGGAGAAAGGTGAGGTTCAAGACTCAGATGGCTATTTTACAGAATTAAGGGAAGCAAGTGGCCTTGATGTTTCACCAGGGTGGGAACTTTTGCCTACATCTGATACTCAGTTAAGCAGTTTGGGCTGGACTATTCCCATGAGGCACAGGGTCAAGGCTGATTTACATATGGCCATGTCTGAACTGAGGTGGTGTGGAGTGCAAAAAAACGATGGATTAGGCCCAGATCTCTGTACTGGGGTGAATGTATGACATTGTTCTGCATTCTATCCACCAACTGTTGGTTTTGCATTTGTCACCCCGAGTGGGAAGGGTATGCTCAGACGTGAGTCCCATGCTCTCCACACCACTGGAGTCAAGCTATCCTGGCTGAAGACGGCTGATAGCCAGAAACCGGTCCTAGGATGCTTGATTCCGGTCCAGGGAAGACATGGCTTGACAGTTCGGGCTGGACTGTTCCCATGAGGCACAGGGTCAAGGCTGATTTGCATATGTTCATGTCTGAACTGGGGTGGTGTGGAGTGCAAAAAAACGATGGATTTAGGCCCAGATCTCTGTACTGGGGTGAATGTATATCATTGTTCGGCATTCTGTCCATCAACTGTTGGTTTTGCATACATCTGATACTCCATCAAAGGATGTGGTTCCCTACCACACAGTGATCAAAAAGGCAGCAGAATTTTTGGATCTTCAGCTTCCTACTACTGAGTTTAAATCGAACATTTTAACAGAAGTTCTTCATTCACCTTCTTCTGTAATAGAACCTTTACTGCCATTCAATGAGGCAATCACTGAGCCTGTAATGGAGGTCTGGGGCAAGCCATTTTCGGCTCCGGCAGTTTCTAAATCCATAGCCACGAGATACAGGGTGGTTCCATGGGATCCTGACTTTTATCTTCCGATCCTTCTTCTGAGAGCCTAGTGGTTCAAGCTGCCTGTTCAAAAAGATCTTCAGGAGCCTTTCCACAGGTTCCAGCTGACAGAGAGTCGAAGAAACTCGACCAGTCTGCAAAGAAAGTATTTTCTTCTGCAAGCATGGCCCTAAAGTCCATTAATGCCACCTGTCTTTTGGGTCGCTATATACATGCTTTAATGGATTCGGCGAAACAGCTTGCGCCTAAGTTGTCCGAAGAAGATAGAAAGAATTTTAATGAGGTATTACAAGATACTCAAGCAGCTGCACGCCAAGTAATACAAAGTGGTTTAGACACTGCTGACTCTTTCGCCAGAATCGTGGGATCTTCTGTGGCTACTAGAAGGATTGCATGGCTGAAATCATCAGAATTCTCCTCAGATGTTCTGGCTACGCTTTTAGACCTTCCATTTGAAGGTTCAGGACTTTTGGAAAAAAAGCGGATGCTGCTTAAGAAAGATTTAAAGACAGTAAAGCAACAGCCAAATCTCTTGGCCTTTAGGCTCAGTCTAGAGGCTCGTCTTTCAGGAGATACAGAGGATTTGGGAGGTCGTCCTTTCGGACCTATAGACAGCCTCAGCAGCAGCAACAGCAGCAGCAAAACACCTTATATAAATCCTACAGGGGCAAGAACAGAGGTTGCCCATGAGGACGTCCGCCCTCCTCCTCCTCTCCTCTACCTCTCCCCCTCTTGCAACAGCAAAGCAGCCCTAGATCCACCAATCTGGATCATGTTGGTTCTGTGGGGGGTCGGCTTGCTCATTTTCTGCAAGACTGGGAATCCATCACTACAGTGAACATATTTGGGGGGTGGGGATGCACTCCAAGTATTCCATTTGGTCAAATTTATCCTTATTTTATAGAAAATGCGTGCAAATTGACGAGGTGTCCTGCCCACATGACACCTGAGTAGTTAACAACTTCAAGAGAAAGGGGCGTCCTCTCGCCCCAATCAACTGCACTGCTAATCGCGCTAACATGGCAAACATTTTTGCTTCATTTCAAACCGAATATTCTTCCTTGTTTATCAATTTAAACCATCACATTTAAACCTTCTTTTTTGCTTCAACTTTCTCCTTAAATCTGCACTCGGAATAGTGTGCCATTTTCCTAGTTTCTGTTATTCACGCTGTGTCCATCTGGACCTCTAGCACAAACAAGACTAGTGCAGAATTCGTCCAAGGCAGTGTGTTTATTAAAATTACTCAATGCATTTCGGTCTGCAAGCGCCCTTTGTCGGGGGTCACTCTAGAAAACAACAATAAAAAACAATGACCAATACTTTCTTGACCAGAAATGTATGTTTACTGCAGGCTAATTCCCATTTTGTTTTTTGTTTATTATATGACATGTAACGATGTAACTCTCATCTGCCCCCACAATAAGACCTTTGTGTTCTCAATCTTGTGGAGAATGGGTATTCTCTTCCCTTCCTGGAATTCCCTCCAAATTACCCTCCTTGCCAAGGGCTTTGCTCAAAAGACCACCTTCTTCTCTTGCAGGAGGAAGTCCTAACTTAACTGAAAAAAGGTGCGATAGAGGTGGTTTCAGAGCAAGAAAGAGGTCAGGGATGCTACTCCCTGTATTTCCTGATTCCCAAGAAGGATGACAGACTAGTTCCAATCCTGGATCCCAGGATATTGAACCTTTTTCTGAAGCAGGAGAAGTTCAAGATGCTCACCCTTGTGCAGGTTCTTCAAGCGCTGCAACAAGAGGATTTGATGGCGTCGATCAACTTGCAGGATGCGTAATTTCATATCCCGATCCTGAAGTCGCACAGGAAGTATCTCCGTTTTACGGTAGGGTCACAACATTATCAGTTTGCAGTTCTCCCATTTGGACTTACTACTGCACCTCGAGTCTTCACCAAGGTGATGACAGTGGTGGCAACCCGTCTCAGGAGATCGGGGATTCCAGTTTTCCCCTATCTGGACGACTGGCTGCTCAAAGCAGAGTGGCCAGAGAAGGTGCTTCATCATCTGCAGGATACAACCCAGCTGTTGTACAAATTGTTTTTTTCAATAAATGTACCCAAGTCTCACCTGGTGCCCTCTCAGTGCAACCTGTTCATAGGGGTGGTACTGGACACTACTGTGTATCAGGCATTCCCACTTCCTCAAAGAATTCTCGACATACAGGAAATTATTCCCTTGTTTAACAATGGAGCGGTTGTTCCAGTCCTGAAGGTTCTTTGTCTGCTCGATCTGTTTGCTTCCGCATTCTGTTGGTCAACCATGCACGCTGGCACATGAGGACGCTCCAGTGGTGCCTCCGCAGACAGTGGTATCAGCACAACGGAGATCTCAGGAAGTCTGTGAGGATCTCCAGAGAAGCTGCAGCGGATCTGTCTTGATGGAGTGTGGAGGGCAATCTGTCTCAAGGAAAGCCTTTCCATTTTCTTCCATTGGTTGCCACAGTGATAATGGATGCATCTACCCTAGGGTGGGGTGCTCATCTGGGGGATCTGGAGATCAAGGGACTTTGGTCTTTAGAGGAAAGGTTGCTTCTCATAAACCTTCTAGAGTTGCGGGCGATTCATTTGGCACTCAAGGCCTTCCTCCCTTTCCTTCGCGGTCAGTCGGTGCAAGTCCTGACTGACAACACTACCGCAATGTAGTATGTTAACAAGCAGTGGGGAGGGGGTTTGTATTGTCTCTGCAGAGAGGCTCTGCGACTCTGGTCCTGGATTCATGACCATCAGATTTGTCTGATGGTAAATCATCTGGCCAGAGTTCTGAACGTGTGTGCAGACAGTCTCAGTCGACAGTTCTCTGCCAACCACGAGTGGAGGCTTCATCCGGAGGTGGTTCGTTTCGTCTTTCAGATGTGGGGAACTCCTCAGGTGGACCTGTTTGCCACTCATGAGAACGCTCACTGCCCGTCATACTGCAGTCTCCAGAATCCGATGCAGGGAGCTTGGTGGACCCTTTTTATTTGAATTGGGACTTAAAACTCCTTTACGCGTTTCCTCCCATACCCTTGATTCCTCGTGTTCTGCGGAAGATTCGCCAAGACCGGGCCCAATTCATATTGATCACCCCGGTGGCCAAGAAAGGTGTTGTTGGACTTGGCCCTTCTGGCAGGTTCACCCCTGAACTTTTTGCTTTCAATTGCGGCATGGTGCTAGTTGTTTTTTGGCTTCTGCACACTTTACCACTGTGTCCCAGGGTAAAGTGCGTGCGTGTAGTGAGGTTGGCCTACCCTCCCATAGGAATGCATGGGGAATGTATGTTTTCCTGGTAGTTCCTGATGCGTGGGGAGTGCAATTCAGAAAAGGGGGTGCAAGCTCGAGTTTAGTATGTGCGGACTCGTGTGATCAAATGCTGTGCGATGATGTGTACGGCATGATTGTGTCTAGTGTGGAAGTGCCACTTCTAGAAGTTAGCCTGTCTGAGTAAAATATGTGAATTGGCTGTCTGGCTTGTGATTGGCTGGAGCTGGCTGGTGTGCCAGGCTCCAGGAGTCAGGATGGGTATGCCCCAGTGGTAAATGGGAGATCTGCATGTTGATGGCTGGGGAGGAGTGCACCTGGGACCTGAATAGGGCTGGGCTTTCCCCACACAATGCTGGCTCCACCCCCTGTGGTGCGACTGATGACCCTAGCCTGCCCTGTGAATGAAAAGAGGGGCTGAGCATAACAGAGTGCTCCAAAACCAGCTGCAACTGGTTTCCCCCCACCCTGCACCTAAGGACAAAGGAGTTAGGTGTATAAAAATAGGCTGTGACCTCTTGTTAAAGGTTCTCTGTTCCTGATCCTGACTGGAGGGGGGCCTGCTGCTGCTGCTGGGCGCCAGGAGGACCGCTACTAGGACTGCCTTCCTGCCTGGAGGGCCCAGTGAGCTGGCCCCTGGGCCCCGCCTTTGCCCCCACCCCCTTGCATTTTCCTTCCTCAAGACTTTCCTGGACTGTGGGGATCCCTGCCTGCAAGCCCCTGGGAAGCGCTGGCCTCCCCCTGCTTGAAATAGCGCATTTGCGCCACTGGAGCGGTGATCCTTGACCTAAGGGATCCCCCAGCGTGTGGGAGGATCCCCCTTGGCTGCATTTCCAAGCCGGTGCCCACCCGGCATTTTCCCCGCAAGATTGCTGATTTTAACGGGGGCCTCCCCGCTTTATTATTTATTTTGAGAGAGCCTACCCCTCGAATTCCCCGCCAGGACTCCGTGTTGTGAAACCGGGAGCCTACCCCGGATTACTGCAGTAAGTGCAGGGGCAGTTTCTGATTGCATAGAGCGGCCCCGGTTGACAGCGGGCCGCTGCCACGGACGGTGGCGGACATTGCTGTGTCTAGAGCCCACGAGAGGCTCTGGGGCATTTGCTGGTCTTGAGTCCCCCGAGCAGGACTCCACCTCCGGGGGCCATTGTTGTTAGAGGGGGCGTCGGGGCAAATTGCCAGTGCCCCCCCGCTTCCTGCCTGTGCTCTCTTGGTTCTTGGGCATTGTGGTTTAGTTTGAGCCTGTCGAGGCTCTCACGATCACTAGGGCATTCTTTCTTTCGAGCCCACGAGGCTTCAGCTCCCGCAGGAATTTCTGAGGGTAGAGCGGCCCCGGTTGGCAGCCGTCCGCTCCCTCAGTGGCCACACAGGTATTTTGAGCCCCGAGGCTCCAGGGGGTATCCTGTTTCTCAAGCCAGAGGGCTCCAACGTGGCACAATCTATTCAAAGGGCTACTGAGAGCCCAGGCCTCATTCCTACAGCTGCACAGCACTTAGTGGGCAGCTGCTTCGTTTAGGCTTGCCCCCTTGCGCAATATTCTGTTGGCTGCCTGCGCAGCCTGCCCTGACTTTCTCGACACATGGTGTTTCAGCCCCTGAGAGGCCAGTTGGCCTGGGGACAGTTCTGTTGTTGTACCCTTGCGTGGGGTACGTGTTCATGCCCTATGTGATATTTTGCGCAAATGTGATACCTGCCTAATGTCATTGCTGCATTATGTGTGATGTCTTTGTGCCTATACCTCTGAATGTATTGTGATGCTTAGGAGGTGGTTCTGCCTAGTATAGTGATGCTAGTGAGTTCAGGATTCCCTGCGTGATATTTTCCTAAGGGGGTTAGGGTTGCGTAGGTGGTACTTACCTTTTACCAGTGATTACTGGTTGTGTGCTACATTTGCTATTCGGTGCTACAGTTTTTATATGTTCTAAGCGTTATTCCTACAAAGTGCTAATTCTACCAAGTGCTAGTTCTAAAAGTGCATATTCCTGACAGTGGTCCATGTGGCCCTGTCCTGTACATATATCCTCTGTAAATTCTGCCCGTGCCTGTTGGCACATTGTAAAGTGTGTGTTTATTATCTAATGTGTTTGGTATAATACAAAGACTATTTTTATATATAACCTTGTGTGGAGTTTCCTTTGTGGTGGGCCTTGGGTGTTGTTGCTGGGTGCGTGCGCAAACACTTAACCTACATTGCCTATGAGATTAGCCTTGCTGCTCGCGTCACATTACCTACTTTACTTTACTTTTTACTTTTATTTCATTTGTATAGCGCATAAATCACCCAAAGGTCTCAGAGCGCTTGCAGAAGAAACTCCTATCAGAAACCCGAACAAGGCAGAGGCGGATCAAAAAGAGCCATGTTTTTAGCATGTTTATACCTAGAGGGTGAGCAGGGGTTATCTTTGGCATGTAACTCCCTTGCCCTGACTACAGTGGTGGTTTCTGCCTGGCTTTGGCGCAAGCCTTAGCCAACAGGAAATCCCATTTCTAACAGGTGTGTTACACAGATCTTCTCCACCTCTCCTTGTGCACTCCGCTCCATCTCCCTCTCAGGGCAGACCTCCTCTCGCAGTCGCAGGGGCAGGTTCTACACCCCCACCTCCAGAGCTTACACCTTCATGCCTGGAGATTGAACGCTGCAACCTGAATTCTTTTTCTCTTCCTTCTGACGTGGTGGATGTTATTTTGTCCGCCAGACGTCTTTCAACCAAGTCTATCTATTCCAATAGGTGGTCCAAATTTGTTCATTGGTGTGGGAAGAAGTTGATCCCTTGAGAGCTTGTTTATCCAAAATCTTTCAATTTGCTCTTTCTCTAGCCCAGCAAGGTTTTGCTGTGGCTACTGTGAAGGGCTATTTATCGGCTTTGTCGGTGTTCCTTTGCTTGGCGGATCAGCCAGCTTTTTTAAATCACCCATTGTATTACGATTCATTAAGGGCCTTACCAACAAATATCCGCCCACTCCATTTATTGTGCTTCAATGGGACTTAATTTCTTGTCTTAACTCCGTGATGGATTCTCCCTTCGAGTCCTTACACAAGTGTCCCTTGAGATTATTGTCTTTAAAAACTGTATTTCTTTGGGGCGTGGCTTGAACAGCAGTGGAGATTGCTGCCTGAACCGGGAGCTCCGCTGAACAGTAGAGCGACTCAGCGAAACTCCTGTAGTTTTCCCGCTGCTTGGTTGCGGCCTTCTACACATACCGACTCCCTATGATGTGCGACCCTACTTGGTGGGCGAAGGAGAGGAAAAATAGCGTTTGAACAGTCCGAAACAACTTTTCCTTGAGCCAGCGATCCGGGACGAGCGAGCTAAGATGGCGCCAAGCCTTGCTTTTGGTGTTGTCTGATGCTGAGGTACTCAATATTGAGGTTTCCCCAAGTGCTGCTTGTCTATGAGCCGGATCGCAAGTGGAGGACCCGGACTGCCTTCTGTGCCCCTATGCGGTGAGCGTACTTCCATTGTGAGCGGCCACTCGCTTTGAAGCATTCCGCCCTGGCTGACCTTAAAATGGCGGCGGTTGTGACCGAATATGCAGCGCGGCTGAACTTGGAGAGCCAGAATCATGGGGGGTGTCTAGTGCTGTTGTTGGCCGGTTCCCTGTAGTGGTATCTGTCTCCCAGCACTGCCCCACACCCTGACAAGCTGACCCTGTGAGCCCTCGCATGCTCCCATTCAGAGCGATAAATTTCAGTAAACTGCACCCGCGCTCTACATTGCTCCAGTGCACCATTACACTCCTGGGAATAACAGCGGGCATGCCTTGCTCTCTTTCACATGCCTAAGGTACACTGTCTTGGCCAGCTTTGAAGTGGAAACCTAAGGGAGCCTTCTAGCCATACGCCATACGCCACGCATGTCCTTGAGGTCCTTTGACCTGTCCACCGTCGGGACTAGAACCTAGAGACCCATCCTGCAAGATACAAGCCCACCTGCTACCAAAGGTCAGAGATCCCTATCTCTCCTCTATCTAACAGCCAGTCAACCATCTGACGCAAGCCCTTTCTACCAACGCGCCTGGTGCCAGTACTGCGTGTATGCCTTACCAAGTTCCTGCTTTAACTTCTCTAACTGCTCTAACTGCCCAGACTTCCTAACTATTGGTGGTCAACTTCACGCTCCCCTGTGCCATCGTCGTTTCACCTGAGGTGTAACTTGGCCACACTCCATCTCTGGTCAGGTCTCATCAGACAGTCGCTCACACAATTGAACCACTCACTGCAAGCTGGGGCCTGCGCCAGTCTGAGTATTCACCAGCGGACCAGCGGACCAGGGCTCTCCTTAGCCGGATCCGAACACCTTCAGCAGGTCATCGCTGCAGTTCAGCCATCAGACGCTTTCTTCCCTCTTCTTCCTAGTTTTGACGTGTCTGGGCCAAGATGGCGGATAGAGAAAGCAGAGGCAATAACAAGAAGGTGCGTGTGGAACCAACGATCTCAGACTCTCCCATCAAAGCCAAAGCAGACATGGCAGCCACCATGGAGATGATACTTAAGAAGTTGGCTGATGTCCACGACCTGGCCAAGTCCACCAAGTGTAACACGGACTCTATGCAACTCGAAACCGCGGCGATTAGAGCTGACATGAGTGCGATGAATAAAAGCTTCGGGGAAGCTGAACAACGCTTGAGCTATGTGGAGGACCTTTCCCTGCAATCATCAAAAGCGGTGAAGCGTCTGGAATCTACCGCCGACTCCCTCAGACGACACAACACCGAATTGGTGGACCGCAACAGACGGGGGAATATTCGCATCTTTGGTATTCCGGAAAACGCTGAAAAAGACGCAGATTCTTGTGTAGCTTTCTTAGAGGCATGGACCAAAATTGAGTTCCCACATGGTTTCGAGCTTGACAGGGCTCACAGGATCCCAACCTTCATTGATAAAAATAGGAAAGGGCCTCGCCCGATGATCTGTAAACCGCTAAGATTCCAACATGTAGAGGCAATCCTCCAATTCGCAAGAACGAACCACCATATCATGTGGGAAGGAAGCCGCATTATCTTCACGCAGGATTTCTCCAAGGACACAATTAACCTCCGGAAAGGTTTCCTCCAACTTCGCGACAAGCTCAGAGCAAAGAACATTCCCTTCTCCTTTGCAGGTCCCTCCAGGTTCAAAATCATAGAGAATGGTCATCCTCGCTTCTACATGGATCCCAGAGATCTAGCGCTTCATTTGGAAGGTCGCCCATCACAAAGTATGGACCTATCAAGCGGGTCGTCCAATAAGAGGAAGACAGTCATACATGATTCCCAGGACTCCGTTCCATCTTGATCCCTGTCGACCGGCCATATTCTTGGTTATTTTGAACTGTCATCTTGCATCACATGCGCTCCTTGATGTTCCAGTCCAGGGAGCTGTATTTGGACATTGCTGCATGCCGATTGCCACCAATAATGGTCTTCCTGTACCGTGAGTGACGCACTGAGTGACTACCAAGTCTTACTGGTTATAATATCTGGTTCCTTGTATTAGGTTTGTCCTTGACAACACATGTTTTATTATTGCTCTAGCCATGCCCCACTTAAGGGGGCTACTGACCAGATGTACTGCTCTGATATCTGTACAGATGCCTTCTAGACACGGTTTCATCATTAGGCCGGCACACGGTACCAATGTGAATACTTAGATATTGTTGGCCTCTTTTGAGAGTTGAGTAATTGTTCTTAGATCCATTATTGATTGCCTGGTGGTTGCTACCTTACCTCCTGACCAAGGGCATATACTGAACTGTTCGGATATGTTTGATCACCATTTTGGTTAATTCTGTAACTGACCCGATTGGGATTTCGCTTTGTTATTGTAAGGATGTTTAAAATTCCTGTTCCCCCTAGCAACGGTATGCCGTGGTACTCCCTAAGTGTGTATGGTGGGGGGAGGGGAGGGAGGGGGGTGGTGCGGGACGTTGGGGAGTTGGGTTAGAGAAAAGGGGGGGAGAAAAAGGGAGTATTTTTGCATTGTTTATGTCTTTGTTTGCATTTATTTCGCCTTACAGTCTTTTCAGGTTGCAGCAGCTCACGTACATATTTTGTTACACAACCCACTCATTGTCACGGGACTTGGGTTAGGCCCATCTTCTAGATTCCTCATGCAGTTCAGAATAAGCAATACACACCATTCTAGCGCTCTGATGTTACAATGCACGGCATTCCATGTCACCAATGTCTGGTACTAAATCCATATCAGACAACCTTAATATAGTCTCCCTGAATGTAAAGTGCCTAAACTATCCGATTAAGAGACGGAAAGTCTTGGACTACCCCACCAAGTCTAAAGGGGATATCCTGTTGCTACAGGAAACCAAGCTGTCGGAGGAAGACACACGCTTTATTAGTCACCACTGGATCTCACACGCACTATGTTCCCCTGCGGTACACAAAAAAGGTGGAGTGATTACACTGGTAGGGAAAAAGTCCAACCTTTCAGTTGTCTTTCACACAGATGACGAAGAGGGCAGACTTCTCATCACTCATATCTTGAGGGACAACGATCCCATCCATGTCGGGAACATTTCCTGCCAAACTCTGACACGCCGGAATTCTGGGACTCGGTAGCCCAAGCAATGGAACACATCCCACAAGATGACCTCCTAATAGTAGGGGGTGATTTCAACCTTCCCATGGACCCAATACTAGACCGTCAATCTAAATGTTTATTCCACCCCTCCCGCTCACATGATTCACTTAGATGACTCTGTGACCGTTTTTTCCTAAAAGACTCTTGGCAACTACAGAACCCAAGTGGTAGGGACTACACCTTCTATTCAGCCCCTCATAACTCATATTCACGAATCGATTTCATCCTTGTCTCGAGCCCATTCACTCACCTCATCGAAGAAACGGATATTGCCCCAATACTAGTTTCCGATCATGCATGTGTTAGCGCCAAACTTGCAGGTTCCTGAGCGATTTTACCTCCCAAGCGTTGGCGCTTTAACAATGAAACCCTGACAGACCCGGTATATAAACAAGAAATAATTGAAGCCATGGAAGAATATATTAAGATAAACGCTACCCCCGATAAAGCTCCCTCCACTTTGTGGGACGCACTCAAAGCCACAATCCGCGGGGTCATCATAAATATCAGAGCAAGGACGAACAAAAAACTGAATAAGGAGCTAGATGAACTCGAATGGGAAATCAAGAACCTAGAACCAATCTACAAAGCAACCCCCAGCAACACAGTTCCCCTTGATCTCCTAATGAAGAAAAAGTATACAACGCGATAACTAGCAGATGGGCCGGGGTCTGGGTTAACAAATTCAAAGCTCTAAAGTTATGTGACGGTAACAGAGCGGGGAAACTTCTCGCTTCTTATTTAAAACATAAACAGAGGCTACCCACCATTGCGTCGATTAAGGACCCCTCGAATAAAACACACGAAGCAGGCTCAAATACTAGCCACTTTTAAGTCCTATTATGAGGACCTTTACAAAAATGAGGTGTCCCTAGATACTGAAGCCTGTGTTAACTACTTGGATTCCCTGAATCTTCCCAAGCTTTCAGAGGATGAAAGTGCGCACATTGGCACACCCATCACAGATTCTGAAGTCTTATCCGCCATCAAGGGCCTGAAAAATAACAAAGCGCCAGGCCCTGACGGGTTCTCAGCATCCTTTTATAAGGCCTTTGACAGGCAACGTACTACCACCCTTCAAATACATTTCAACTCATTTGCTGCAAGCGGCAGCCTCTCCCCCTCAATGAGCGAGGCTATCATTATAGTGATCCCCAAAGATGGTAAGGACCCTCTCTTAAACAAGAACTACCGCCCCATCTCATTGATAAACTAAGTTTGCACAGTCTATGCGAGGCTCCTGGCGGCCAGACTTAATGTCCTGCTCCCCAAATTGATCAGCACCTCCCAGGTCGGGTTCCTGAAACATCGTCTCTCAAACGATAACACCAGGCTCCTGTGCCACATTCTTGAGAAAGCCAAGTCCTCCCCCTCCCCTGCAGTAGCCATAACCCTGGACACCGAAAAGGCTTTTGATAAGGTCTCTTGGACCTTCCTAGGACAATGTATGCAGTCCTTCAACTTAGATCCCTCATATATTACTAGGGGAATGGCCCTTTATTCCGCGCCTTCTGCCGGGATTGCCATCAATGGTACCCTCTCTGAGTCATTCCCACTGTACCAGGGCACTAGACAAGGGCGCCCCCTCTCTCCCGCGCTGTTCCTCCTAGCTCTGGAACCCCTCCTGACTGACATCAAGCGCAATGATGAAATAGCGGGGGTGAAGTTCGGCGACACACGGGTAAAATCGGTGGCATACGCAGATGACATTCTCATTGCATCTGAAAACCAAGAAAGATCCATTAAAGGACATATGGCGTCAATTGATAGATACTCAGCCCTTTCTGGATATAAACTTAACCGGGATAAATCAGAGGTCAAACCCCTTAAAGTACACACTATCAGAGATGTCCTAGGCACGTCTGGCTTCACTCGGCAAACCAGCTTCATCAAATACTTGGGCATCGAGTTTGCGGACACCTTGATCGAAACACTCCGCCATAATGAAACCACTACCCTTGACAAATTTAAACGGCTAGTGGATGGCTGGTCCCCCCGCTTTATCACCTGAAGGGGACGAATTGAAACCATCAAAATTATGATTTCTCCCCTGGTCAACTACCTCATCACCATGCTACCCCTCACCCTTTCTAATGACTTCCACCACAGACTAGACACCCTGTTGTCCACCTTTCTATGGAAAGGAAAGACAGCCAGAATCAGCCTTAAAAAACTGTGCCTTGACAAATCGCAAGAGGGGGGGTTAACTAAGCGAATTTTAAATCTTACCAAACGGCCTTCTTGGCCAAACAGGGGTCACACTGGCTAGCGCCACAACTGGGCTACACTCCTGTGTGGCTCACTGTTGAAAGAGCCCTCCTTAAGTCCCTCGATCCTGCTGCCTTCCTTACCATGGCACTGCGCCCCTCCATCTGCGCCGGTCCCATTTTCAGGAACACAAAAGCTGCCCTTTTGAGAGTCAGCAAACATTTGCCACACCAATTTAAACGCTCGATATGGGAATCGCTATGGCACAATCTGACTCTGACATATAAAGGGATCCCACTTTTCAACCCTTCATGGGTGGCAAAAGGGATATTCTTCCCACACCAGCTTTATAACGAAGCCAGGCCATTATCATTTGCCGAATTCAAGGGTATATATGGTATTAAGGAGGCAGACTTCTACTACTTTCTGAACATCAAAGTCACGGTTTCCAAAGTGAAACTTAACAATATCACACCTTCCCTTCCTACCTTCCTTGCTTCCCCTAACAAGTTAGGTCACCAGGTCTCTAAGCTGTATAAATTGTTGAGACCACAGCAACCCAAGCTCATTGACCCACCTAGACAATTTTGGGACTCATACTCTTCTACACCGATCACAGACGTGGAATGGGCCAGTACATGGGAGTCTACCACACAACACAAAGTTAGCCCAATTCTCTCCCAGACTAAATTCTGGCTCCTCCACGAAGCCTTTTGGACACCCCATCGACTTTTCTTGCATAACATCAGAGATGACGACACATGCTGGAATTGCAAAGGGGAGGGAGGGGATCCAGAACATTTAATCTTCAGTTGCGAATGTGTCTCGAACTACTGGGATAGAATATTCAAATTTATCACTAAGGTGTTTTTCACCTCCCTATCACGAGAATTCTCCACCTTAGTATTTGGATTCTCCAGGGCCTCAATGGCTGATGAGGACAGGGCCTTGATAGATCTTCTTCTTACTGCTGCGGTTAAAATAATCCTGAACAATTGGAAGGATACCCGTAAGGCTTCCTTCCCTCACTGGTTCAATTGGATCGCCAACCTTAGAGGCGATGATAACATTGAACTAGCGAACACTCCCTGGCGCCCCCCTCGAAGGATGTTGTGGTCCTCACTTGACGCCTACTTCAATCTACACAAGCCCCCGTGAACGCTGACACTGCTATTTATTGCAATTCTTCTCCTCTCTAGACTCTTGGCCCCAAGACTCTGTAGTACCCAACCTTCCTGAATTCACATTGTCCATAAACACTTTCCACTACATAATACCATGTTTCCCCATATAGCTCTGTGTCGCGACCACTGAACAAGAATTACCATCTGTAATATCTTATTATGTATTTGCTTGCTTGTGCATGACTGTTGCTTATTATTGCCTTGCCTTTTGATTTTGTTCACGCAATATCAACACATCGCAATCCTGTACCTAGCCTTGATTTGCAGATTGTTCTATTTTTTTGTATTGTTTCATTCATTCTTTTATTGTACTTGTATTTTTTTGCTGAAACTCCCAATAAAAAACCTTGTGAAATAAAAAAAACTGTATTTCTTGTTGCCATTACCTCTGCAAGGAGGGTAAGTGAGCTTCAAGCTCTGAGTTCAAAACCCTCATTCTTGACTATTCATGCTGATAGAATGGTTCTCAGGACCAGGGCTGCTTTTCTGCCTAAGGTGGTAACTCCCTTCCATCTGGGGCAGTCCATTTCCCTTCCTTCCTTCTATCCTCCCCCTCACCCTTCCAAGGAGGAGGAGCGGCTTCACCATTTGGACTCTAAGAGGGTGGTGAGTTTTTACCTAGATAGGACTAAAGACTATCGTGTGGATGACCAGCTCTTCGTGGGTTATGCTGGCTGCAGGAAAGGCAGATCGGTGCACAAGCGCACACTTTCCAGATGGATTGTCTTGTGTATCAAGATGTGTTACTCTTTGGCCGGTAAGGATCCTCCAGAGGGTTTAAGAGTTTATTCTACCAAGGCAAAGTCTTCTGCATCCGCCTTATCTAGAGGTGTTCCTGTTAAGGACATTTCTAGAGCGGCAACTTGGGCCTCCCTCAACACTTTCGCGAAGCATTACTGCTTAGATTCCGAAGTGAGGAGGGACGGACACTTTGCGCGTTCCCTCCTTCAGGACTTTTTGGTATAGAAGGGTGGACACCCTCCTCCAGGAGTGATGACTGCAGTGGGACCCTATTCACCAGGTGAGGAATCCACTGGCAGATGTATCTATCAGAAGAACAAGTTACTTACCTTCAGTAACACTTTTTCTGGTGGATACAGTATCTGCCTGTGGATTCCTCATTGACCCACCCGCCTCCCCAGTGTTTTCTGGTGGATACAGTATCTGCCTGTGGATTCCTCACTGACCCACCCGCCTCCCCGGTGTCCACAATGATGTTATTTTATTACTGTTGCTTTTAATGGAAGTGTTTAATTTTGTTTGCTTTACTGCATTGTTTTCACACTTTGTGTTTTGGTTTGAATACTGTATACTGTGTATACTGTATATATTTGTGTCGGTCCGAACATGTGCCTCGAAGGCACAGAAAAAAAGGGCGGAACTGGTGTCATAACGCCGACGAGGCTCTCTTATGGCTCCAGTGACGTCAGTGGAGTCGCGAATGGAGCCATGGTTCTGTGACGTCGTCCTCGTTGGCGTGGAGAGCTCCAAAAAATTTCCGAATGCTGCTGGAGGAGGGGAATTTCACAAGGTGAGGAATCCACAGGCAGATACTGTATCCACCAGAAAAAGCGTTACCGAAGGTAAGTTACTTATTCTTCTCACATTTATTCACACTCCCAACTGATACTACTGTCCACTTTGAGTGTCCTCATAGGGTTACCCAGCCTATCAAGAATGTTTCTTGTTCCATGAAGACTATCTTGATTTTTCAAGATGTGTCACATTGGCAAAACAGAATACTTGCAAGAAATCACATAACATGTCCAGAAGGAAAGGATACCCTATTGCTGGGGCTGGCCCTTTCGTCTTCTATTTACATATAAGGATAAAGGTCATGTAATGAGACACCTACAGGAGGCGTAAAAGATTTTGGGCCTTCCTTCCCACCATCATCACAACAAAATCAAGCCCACACTTCAGCGAACTAGACACGCCAAGGTGGAGACTAATGCTTTCATACACCCAGGAAGGCCGTTTGACAACTCCGTCATCAAAAGCACAAAGAATGTCGCCACCTGTCCTCCAGGTAAGATACCCAGTTTTGAAAGGAGACAATCAGCATCCCACGAATACAAGTCTTCATCCACAGGGGTGGTCTGGCTACATGCTGATATTGACTCTTCTAACCTTCCACAGATGGGGCGCTTCTTGTGATCACAAGTGGAGCAAGCTCCTTTGACTTCTTGTTTCATTACCTGTTCCACCATTTCCTCAATGCTCTCATTATTCTGTCCATCAACACTAGCCTTCCTTTGGGCTTCAAATTTCTCCGACAACCCAGGACCCTCAGCAATGTACACCTAATGTGCCCTATTCAGTTCCTCACATGTGGATACACATAAACCTTACTCGCAAGAGACATATAACAGGCAAATGACCTCGCAATCACGTCACCAGTTTGACTAGCCCATTTTCGAATATAGTTCTTGGTGTCTTACTGTCACACAGATCACCGAACATTCTGAACATTGTCTCAAACAATATACAGGGCTTGAATTCCCCCATTAAGTGCTGAACACTGCTTTAGTGGCTCAAAACAAGAAAGTCAATTCAACATTGCTACAGGAAGCTCAACGCTTGCTGGCTCCGATTCTATTTGTACCCCGTACAATTTCATTCAAATTACACAAGTAAAACAAGAGGTGTCCCTATACAAGTAAGGACCACAAGGGTCACCACGTGGGTCTTCGAGGGAACCTTGGCCTCAACCCTGCTTACCATAATCTCTACAGCCTCAATGAGGATAGAAACAATTTTGATTCCAATCTATTCCTAAGAATTGTCCTCTGGCGAAATAATAATGGGAGGCGATTATAAAATAGCACATATTCCTCTTTGAGCTGCTCTCATGCAAGTTATGTGACAATAAACCACCACGTTCCCAGCTCCAAGGCATCACAGCCCTTAATCTGGTGGATGTTTGGCGTCACCACAATCCTGATGAGCGGTATTACATGCTTCATTCATACGTGCCTAAGACTTGTTCCTGTATCGACTATTTACTAATCACAAGATCCTACTGAACCAACATTCTCGACTCATCTATAGATGTCAAATTGCACTCTGACCATGCCCCTATCTGGCGTAGAATAAATCCTGTAACCCCACTGAAAACCTTTCTCAAGGCCCTGGATAACAAATGAAATAGCCTTGCGAGACCTCATCCTCAGAGACTGCATCAAAGACACAATATAACATTACTTCATGGAAAAGGACACAGGTGAGGTTAATCCCTCCACTATGTGGAATGTGGCCAGAGAAGTTTTCCTTGGAGGCCTAATCTCTCATACAGCCACATTTGAATGCCTGGCCAAAGAGACAAGAGCGGATCTGGAACAGCAGCTTTCTTGGACCGAGCTAAGACACAAACAAAGGGAATCCTCTTGAACTATGAGAGATTTGCGAAGAATCAGGGGAGAATGCCCCAAAGAAACTCCTATATATTAACCAAACCTATTATTAAAAGGGCCACAAAGCAGATACGCTGCTAGCCTACAAGCTCAAGCTTTTCTCCATGAGAAACAACGTAAAAATGTTAACATCAGAGGATGGGTAGTTTGTCTCAGAGACAGCAGAGATCCAGGCGATCTTACATACAATGGCAGAGTCCCACCTTGTTCTATTCCTCAAGACCCATTAAGATGCACATTCTATAGGACAAAAGCCCTCCTCAATTGCTACATAAAAGTCTTTACATCTATGTTGGTTCATTGACTTCATCATTTATGCCCTGCTCATTACCCCTTATCAATCAGGCTTTATTAAAAATCATCAGACCAATGATAATACCCAACTTGCAGTTACCTTAATGGAGGTGACAGTGAATCAAAATCAGCCAACGGCTCTCCTCTCCCTGGATGCGCAGAAAGCTTTCAACAGGTTGGATTGGTCATACCTCTCTAAGGTAATTGACAGAAGCTGTAGGAAGCTGGCTTTATGGTGCACACGTATTCAAGTGAGGCACCTTGCACTAGTCCAGGTATTCCTTATGGTGATGAACAATTGCGGACAGGGTTTTTTAGAGTGAGGGAAAAACTGGGCGCACTGCTCACGGATAATGCGCAGGAGGTGTGGTATTGGGCAGTAGGTGGATGCAGGTGAGGGGAAAATCCCTACAACCCCTCCAAAGTGTGTGAAGAGACACACCATATACAATGTAGACAAAACCTGTTGCACACTAAATTTGAGAAAGTACAGACACAAGAGATGTCTCAATGGACATGAAAAAGTTCAAATTTCCATCGTTGAAGAAAAGGGGACCACCAGTATTACGGCTCCTCTTTTATTGCTCATTCATAGCCAGCCGACACGTGTTTCGTCGCAAAGTAAATGGACCACAGGTCGCAGTGCCGGTGATAATTCCAGGGACGGTGATAATTCCGACCCGGCCCCACTCGAGACCGGGTTAAATGCTTTCAAGTTTTCGTTGTACGTAAGTAGTGAAATCCCCGTAGTGCTGGGAGAAAAAGCTGACAGGATGAGTACGGACTTTTCTCCCCGCACTACGGGGATTTCACTACTTAGGAGTCTCTACACCCCCCGTGGTTCACCACGTGGACGCAGACACCATTCTGAACAATTTATACAGAAGTTCTCTCACTGAATTAATATTCCTACTCGAAGCATCTCCCTATACGCGCTGGACAGTACTATAACTGAACCACGTACGACGAAAACTTGAAAGCATTTAACCCGGTCTCGAGCGGGGCCGGGTCGGAATTATCACCGGCACTGCGACCTGTGGTTCAGCATCCATTAACTACAGCCTGAGGAGTCGCGGAAATAGTGTATTTTCTTTGCGACGAAACACGTGTCGGCTGGCTATGAATGAGCAATAAAAGAGGAGCCAAAAAACTTGTGGTCCCCTTTTCTTCAACGATGGAAATTTGACCTTTTCCATGTCCATTGAGACATCTCTTGTGTCTGTACTTTCTCAAATTTAGTGTGCAACACGTTTTGTCTACATTCCTTTTTGTGATTTTAATGGTCTTTGATAACCATAGAAAGCACTCAAAGCAGTATCTGTGGAGGCTGTGTGCAGAGTGGAACAGAGCCGCTTGCCCAATGGAAGTCAATGGAGAAGTTGCAGCTGCAGTTCTGAAGAAGGACCCTTCCCAGAGGACCCCCAAGAACCCTATGGAAGACAGAAGGTTGGAGAGCCACCCCATCCATGGATGCCCCAGGAATCAGGCACGGAGACACAATGCTCACCAATGTTTGGAGGTTCTGAAGAGTCAACGGTGACCTTGTTGCTGCAGCTGGGAGGACCAGGCGATGCTGAGGAAGACCAGGAGCCTTGCACAAGCTGTCCCATGTGGGATGTCGGTGACTAGGTGGTCGGTGTTTGAAGGAGCACCAACTGGCCTTCGTAGCCGCAACTGGCGTGGAAGATGTAAAAAGAGCAACATTGGGACCAACAAAGTCCAAGGGAATCACCAACAGCAGGAGAGTCAGAGCAGGCCTGCGAGCAAGCAGGACAGTCCACTGAAGCAAGAAAAGACCCTCAGGAGGACACACAGGACGGAGGCACAGGAGTCACAAGAGGACCTCAAGAAGCTCACCAAAGATGGAGGTCGACAGTGCAGTGGATGCAGTGAGGATGCTGATCTTGTAGCCAGAAGATCTCTGTAGTGCAGAGCTCACAAGCCTTGGCAACAGCAAGTCGACATAGTGCACAGGGATTTGGTCCCAGCGGTTCCGACGAGCGGTACGGGCCTCAAGATTACACAGAGGATTGGTCAGGCCTTGAGGGAGTTGCAGAACCACCATTTGTGTAGCCAAGACTCAGGAAGTCCATAGAAAAACAGGTGGAACAGGTTTGTGGTGGTGCCTGCAGATGCAAGGCAGTGACTTCTTCACTCCAAGGGAGATTTCTTCTGGTGTTCTCGATACCCACAGGTCTGTTGAAGTACCCGGAGAAGCACAGACACAGATGATGAAGAATACATTAAGAACAGTTAGACCAGGATCAGGAGGAGTCTTCCTTTTGGTGCAGTCTTGGTTCCAGTAAAAGTCCAACGAAGTCCAAGTGTGCAGACGATTGAATAGCGACATAGTTTCAGAGTTGAGTCTTGTCCCATGACAAATCTGAGGATCCACCCTCAAGGATCCCTTAAATACCCTAAGAAAAGGGTTAGGACGACTCGGGGGTCCCTCTTGAGGAGGGGCTGGAAAGAGGGGAGGATACTTCCATGTCCTTTGTCCAGTTTTGCGCCAGAGCGAGAGCCAAGGGCTCCCTGAACTAGTTCAACTGGAGCCTGCAAGGAGGGCACCAAATGTGCCCTTCAAAGCAATATGGTGGCGCTGGGAAGACCCCCACCCCAGCCCAATACACTAAGTCCTGTCTGGTAGGAGGTCACACCTCCCTGTGACAGGAAACCAATTGTCCTACCTTCCCCTGCTCGAGCCTGGTTCAGCAGCAGGATGGCATAACCATGTGTGTAGTTTGCAGCAGCACTAGCTTGCTTGTGGATCCAGAAAGGCTGTTACCAGGAGTACGGTAGGTTCCCCAAAGGGCTCCCCCCAGTACATGGGATCATACTTCCAACACTGGGATCAGGTTGGGGTATGATTTCAACATTTATTATACCAAATATGACCGGGTTCGGTGCATCCACTATATAATTAGACATCTTGTAATGACTATATGTTTAAAAATGGCAGACCGCACTTACAAAGCCTATAGATTCGGCTCAGGGGTTTATAGGGGTGTCCTGCTCATGCAGGGACACCCTCACACTTGTAACCAATCACCCTGCCCTCAGGACTGAAAAGCCTGCCATAGGAGTGACTTATGGGTTTTGAGTGCAGTGACCTCAGATATAGGGAATCTTATATCTGTCGTGAGAAGTACAAGCTCCATCTCACACAGGCTGCAATAGCTGGCCTGTAGCCACAGTTTAAGTGGTCTCCCATGGGTGGGATAATAGATGCCGCATCCCATTGGAGACCCCAGGTGTACCTACACCCTGTGTACCTTAGTACCATATACTAGGGACTTACAAGAGTACACCAGTAGCCAATCCTGGAGGTACCAAATGACTTACCATGTCAATTTATGGGATGAATCACAGTTGCTGGGGTCCTGATTAGCAGAATCCCAGCAGACTAGGTAAAAAACACCCTGGCACCAAGCAAAAAGTGGTGCTAACAATGCTAGAAGTATCCTACCTTCCTACATAAGCCATATAACTTCCATCCACCAAACTCAAGAAAAGTGTGAAATATACAATGCCGAACTCCCTAACCAGAGGAATGAGGAAGGAATGCCCTCTCCTCACACTGATAGTTGCCCTAATAGTGGAACCTATAGTAGCTAACATAGACAACAATACCAGCATCCACGGCCTGAGGGTGGGTTACAGAGAACATAAGCCTTATTTGCAGCAATATCCTCTGCTTTGTGACCGTTCCTGACCAAACAATCCTGGCTTTTATGATAGAGGTGGATTGCTTCATGCAGCACTCTGGCTTTAAAATTAACTATTTGAAGTCACACAGCATGGGGTTGGCGGACCCACTGAAACCATGAGTGCTACGCTTTAACAAAGCGAGTTTCACGTGGACCCTGACAGCCGTCAAGTGTTTGGGACTCACACTACCTATCTGCACAGCAATATCCCACCCTTCCTCATTGCACTCTTTAAACACCTTTACAAGTGGGGCAAGCTTGAGATCTCATAGATGTGCAGGCTACATAGCCTTAAAATTAAAAGTATGACTTGCCGGCTCTACACTTTACAAACACTTCCTGTTAGACCTGGCACCATTGGAGTCGCCTCATGTGTTTTTGCTGGTGTTAGATGCTTTGGGCACTGTGCCACTGCTATTCAGTGCCACAGTGCAAGTTCTCCCTATTGTAAATTGATGTATGAATCAGTGGTTCCATGTCTGGCTATTCGGTTTACTTGTCAGACCCTAGTGTAGTGCACTGAGTGTGCCATGGTGTGTAATCCAAATGCTGCTGGTGGGCCTGCAGCGCTGGTTGTGCCACCCACAGAAGCAGCCTTGTAAAATGCATCTAAGGTCTGCCATTGCAGAGCCTGCGTGCAGTCTAGTACTGTCATGATGACTGGGCAAGTGCACCCACTTGCCAGTCTCTAAACCTTCCCTTTTCTTCATATGAGTCACCCCTATGGTAGGCCCAAGGGCAGGGAGCATTGTAAGTATAAGGTAGGACACGCCCTAATGTGTGTGGCATGTCCTAATAGTGAATTACAGCCATTTTTGTTTTTCACTATTGCAAGGCTACCTGTTCTCCATAGGCCAGAATGGGCTGTCAGAATTGTTAAATTTTATAATCCTAACAGGCTCAGAGAACATGGTAGAAATTCGTGTTTAGTATGCCTGAACTCAGAATAATAAAATACAGCTTTTAGTGAAGTTTATTTTAATATTCTGTGTTTGCAAATACCACTAGTTTGTGTATTCCTATGTCTCGTTTCTATGAGTGACAGGGCTGGGGAATTCCAGGAGACAGGCTGAGTCACCCAGTGGTGAATACAAAGTTCTCTTCCAGGGGATCCTCATCAATAGTCATAAGCATTAGCATGCGCGGGACCCCGGAAACACTATATTATATGTGCCCCACATATATATACTCATATATATATTGGGCGTGTCAAGATGCACATTAATGGAGGAGAAGGTTCGCTGGAGCACGCACCTTGCGCAAAGCCTCTGAGGAAGATTGATTCGAAATGCATCAGGCTGCAACAAGGCTGTTTTAAACCACTGGCTGATTGAACTGGTCTATACCTTGAATAAAGGCTGGTAACCTTTCATCCTACCTCGCGTGCGACTCTAATTGGGCTACCAATCATACGTGCTGAAAGCATAGACAGCTCCCAGGCTGCATTGCAAACACACAGTCTAAAAAGACTGAAAAGCTAACCTGTAGCTGCATAGCAATAAACTGTCACCGTGCCTTTAAGGCACCCATGACCCCCTGTATCCCATCATGCCTCAGGGGTGACAGTTAGGTCAGTTGTTCTTTCCGGCTCCTTCATGAAGGATCCTGGTTACACAGCTCCACTAATTTATGTTTTCTGCCAGAAAATTACTTCACTTTTAACAACTTTTTTACTTACTTTGACATTTTACTTCTAGTCAAGTAAGAAACTGTCTTTTTAAGTCAGTTCAGTGAGCATTTTCAACTGAGAATGCCTTCGCTTTTTGACAAATGTCCTTCTTGTGGCAACAAGCAGGCAAAAACAAACAACCACGATGTTTGTATCCCTTGTCTGTCTGAGGAACATGATCCAGGCACCTGTCCTCACTACGAGCACCTGTCAGGAAGAACTCTCAAAGACAGGGAGAGGATTTGCATTTATGGCCTGGCTCACAGGTCATCCAGAGGAAGGTCTCCGGTGAAGAAGGGCTCCACGAAGGCTAGAAAATCTTCAAAAGAGAAGTCTTCACGTCCTTCAGCTTCAGCGTCGGGCTCGGCGCTGAGGAAAGTACCACCGGTGGGTCATTTATCTTCGAATTTACCGTTGACGGCGGGCTCGCCGTCGAAAACAAGACCAGGTATGTCGACGACGTCGAAGAATCTAGCTCCGTCGTCGAAATCCCCTCCGCCGTCGTCAACCCGGCGACGATCGGCGCCGAGGGAGGTCACTCCACCGCCTTCGTCAACCGGGCGACGTCCGGTGTCGAGAAATGTTTCTCCGCCGCCGTCAACCAGGCGACGGTCAGCGTCGAGATCCAAGGCCCCTCCACCGTTGTCAACCCGGCGACGATCGGCATCGAGGGAGGTCACTCCTCCGCCGTCGTCATCCAGGCGACGACCGGCGCCGAGAAGTGTGACCCCGCTGCCGTCGTCTAAGAAACGACGTTCGGCGTCGAGGACCAAGACCCCTCCGCCATCGACAACAAAACATCGTTCGGCGTTGAGGAGGCAGTCTCCATCGCCGTCTCGACGACGCTCGGCATCGAGGGTGACCAATACCCCTCCGCCGTCGTCGCACAGACATTCAACGTCGAGAGAGATGGCTCCGTCGACGGCTGGTCATCGCCTTTCGGCGTCGAGGGAGGCTCCGCCGCCGGCTGCTCATGGCCGTTCGGCGTCGAGAGATCATAGATCCTCACATCGATCGCTGCCGAAGCATTCGACGTCGAGATTGATGGCCCCACCGACTCCCCAGAGGCATTCAGCTTCGAGAGAAAGACATTCGACGCCGGAACGCTCGACGTCGAGGCATTCTGAAAGAGCTCGATCATCATCGAGGAACTCTGTAATCATGGTGACGGAGTCAGCTTCTCGCCATTCCACGTCACAGTCTTCTGGCTCTTCGACAACATCCTCAAGATCTAGAAGTCCTGTCCGCAGATCGCCTGTATGGCAGCCAGATCCTCCGGCTGCGGAGGTCAGACTGTCACCTAGATGGTACAAGTCTTTGGATCATTGGCGAGAGTCAGGGGCTGCCAGACGTATGCAAGAGTATGTCAGTCCTCAGCACAGATCTCCTCCAGAGGCTGGTGGAGGAAGTGGACAGACGCAGTCCTCCCAGGTGCCAAGCAAGCAAATCACCTGTGAGAAGGCCAACCAGATCCCGCTCCCCCCGAAGGGAAGATCCGGTTAGATCTCCTTCTCCCAGAAGAGAGGATCCGGCTAGATCTCATTCTCCCAGAAGAGAGGATCCGGTCAGATCTCGTTCACCCAGAAGAAAAGATCCAGTCAGATCTCGCTCTCCTAGAAGGGAAGACCACCCAAGAAGATCACGGGAGAGGAGGCACGGTGTGCACCGTAGACGTCGAAGAACTCCGTCTACTTCATCTACCTCTTCTACCAGGTCTTCCAAGAGGGATTACTCTCCTACGCTAACGGATAGTCCTGTTTCTAGATCCTCTCCAGTGGATGACATATGTGGGATTCTGCTAGAGTCTCGGTTTCCAACAGCCCGACAAGTAGCATCCCTGCTGGGTTCCATGGCGTCCTGCATTTTTCTCATCCCAAACGCCAGGCTGAGAATGCGGCCTCAGCAACAGGCTCTCGAAGACCAGTGGGACCAAGCGACAGGGCGTTGGGAAGATCGTATCACTCTTTCCCAAGCAACAAAGGATGCCATCAAATGGTGGACTCGGACGAGGAATGTGCTGGTGGGAGTGCCTTTTCACCAACCTCTTCCTTCCCAGTCTATAGTGACGGATGCCTCTCTGCAAGGCTAGGGAGCGCACATGGGTCCGCTTCAGATTCAGGGTCAGTGGTCTGCGCAGGAGCAGACATACCACATCAACATGCTGGAACTCAGAGCGGTGTTTCTAGCTCTCAAAGCTTTCTTTCCAGCAATCGAGTCCAACTCAGTCCTAGTTCAGACGGACTATACGACCACCATGTTTTATCTGAACAAACAAGGAGGCACGCGGTCATGCCCACTCTCCCGAGAGGCTCAAACCATCTGGCACTGGCTTCTCTCTCTCTCGAGGCCTTGCAGTAGTGGCGGTGCACCTTCCACGCGAATTGAATGTCAAACCAGACGCACTCAGAAGGCACTTCGAAGTTCAGCCAGACTGGGTGCTAAACAACGAAGTGGTAGAAGAGCTTTTTCGTTGCTGGGGTCGTCCGGCCATAGACTTGTTTGCAGACGACGAAAACGCAAAATGCCACGCCTTCGCATCCAGGTTCCACCGGCCAGGGACGACGCAGGGGAATGCTCTCCTGATGGATTGGTCGGGGACATTCGCTTACGCGTTTCCTCCCCTGGCTCTGATTCCGAAGGTAGTGTCCAAGCTCCTCAGATCAGACATGGAGATGATCTAGGTAGCTCCGGATTGGCCTCGGCAGTGGTGGTACCCGGACCTTCTGCATCTGTCTTCCTTGCAGGCCGGACCTGTTGAGCAAGATGAACGGGAAGATACTGCATCCCAAGCTCCCATCACTGAACCTAACAGCATGGCACCTGAGGTCCTGCAATATGGACATCTGAACTTGCCTCCCGAATGCATGCACATTTTAAAGGAGCCTAAGAGGCCTTCCACGAGAGCGTCCTATGCGTTCAAGTGGAAAAGGTTTTACATACGGTGTAGGGATCATCACCTGGATCCTACAAAAGGGCAGGAGGTGGTAATTCTGCCATACCTCCTTTCCTTGGCAACTTCTGGATTGAAATATGCTTCCATTAGAGTGCATCTGTCAGCTATAGTAGCGTACAGGAAATCGCCTAATCAGATTTCTTTCTTTCAGGTTCCGGTGGTTAAGGACTTCCTCCAGGGGTTGAAAAAAGTCTATCCCCCTGTGCGAAATCCTTCTCCTCCTTGGGAATTGAACCTGGTTCTATCCAGGTTAATGTCACCTCCTTTCGAACCTATCCACAAGGCCTCTTTGCAACATCTATCTTGGAAAGCAGCCTTTTTAGTGGCAATCACGTCAGCGCGCAGAGTAAGCGAGATACAAGCACTCTGTGCGAAGGAACCATATACTGTTTTTCATCACAATAGGGTGGTCCTGAGGGCTCATCCATCCTTCTTGCCTAAGGTGGTTTCTGATTTTCATATAAATCAGTCCATCTCCCTCCCTTCTTTTTTTCCAAATCCAGCGACCCCAGCAGAGCGGTCATTGCACTCCTTGGATTTAAAGAGAGTGCTCAAGTTCTATTTGGAAAAAACCAAGGGAATCAGGAGGTCGGATCAGCTGTTTGTGAACTATGGTTCAATGAGAACGGGCTTTCCAGCGGCCAAGAGGTCCTTCTCTAGATGGATTGTCTCCTGCATTAAATTGGCCTATCAGCTTGCAGGCAAGCCTTTATTGGTGTCACCCAAGGCACATTCTACCAGAGGGAAAGCGGCCACAGTGACTTTCTTGCATGAAATTCCAATGTTAGAAATATGCAAGGCTGCAACCTGGAAATCAGTTCATACCTTTACGAGGCATTACTGTCTAGAATCTGATTCCAGGGCCGATTCTCAAGTAGGACAAGCCTCCTTGAGGAATCTGTTTGGGTAGCCTATCGCCTGCTCAGGCTTGTTGATGAGATTACTGTCTTGTTATTCCTTTGCCCGCAGGGATGAGGAAAGGCTCGCTATTCTATTCTAATGCTTATGACTATTGATGAGGATCCCCTGGAAGAGAAGGATTAGTTACTTACCTTAATCCTAGTTCTCTTCCAGGGGAATCCTCATCAAAGTCATAAGTAACCCTCCTGCCTCCCTGGGCAAAGGACATTCTTTAATAAGGAGATATTGTTAACCTATTTGTTACTTGGGTTTTTCAGTCTCCGAAAAGAACAACTGACCTAACTGTCACCCCTGAGGCATGATGGGATACAGGAGGTCATGGGTGCCTTAAAGGCACGGTGTCAGTTTATTGCTATGCAGCTACAGGTTAGCTTTTCAGTCTTTTTAGACTGTGTGTTTGCAATGCAGCCTGGGAGCTGTCTATGCTTTCAGTGAGTTATGAGAATTTCTGCTGATTTCTAAGCATTAAAACAGTTTCTAAACAATCTTTGGTGTTGTTTCTCATGTTTCTAATGCATATTATTCATGTATGGTGGAAATTCTTCACAGCATATTTCAGCTCTGATGTTATTTGGCTGCTATTGCATATTTTTATATATATGTTTATATATATATATGAGTATATATATGTGGAGCACATATAATATAGTGTTTCCGGGGTCCCTCGCATGGGCGGGAATATTCTAATGCTTATGACTTTGATGAGGATACCCCTGGAAGAGAACTAGGATTACAGGTAAGTAACTAATCCAACTGCATTTAGATGGGAGGGAGGAGTGCACCTGAACTCTGAATAGGGCTGTGCCTGCCTTCCACAATGCTGGCTCCACCCCCTGCGGAGCGTCTGATGTCTCTGCCCTGCACACTGAAAGAAGAGAAGGAGTTCTGTCAACAAAGTACTCCAGGACTGTACTTGCCTTCCACAATGCTGGCTCCACCTCCTGTGGGGCGTCTGATGTTCCTGCCCTGTACTGTGAAAGGAAAGGAGAAGTCTGGTAAACAAAGTTCTCAGGAACTGGTTTGGACTAGGCACAGGCCCCTCTCCCTTCAGAGAACAAAGGATTTTGGGGTATAAATATTGGGACCCTACCCTGCTCTCAAGAAATTAGATCACTTTTGGACTACAAGAAGAAACCTTTACTGAGGAGAGGATCCCAAAGAAACTGAGGAGAGACTATTCCCAAGCTGAAGTGCTGCTTGGGGGATTGGCCTGAAGTGGTTGCCTTGCTGGGAAAGGAAGAAGAAAGGAACTTGGTGTACTTTACTTTCAACTTGTGAAGGATTTCCAAGGGCTTGGAAAAGAGCTTGCCTCCTGCTGAAGTCTCAGGGATAACTGACTTCACTCCCCAGCTCCCCAGAGTTCTTTTGGAAGTGCCTACTGCAGTTTTTGGCCTTCTGAGGAACTGCGTGTCGCAAGGAGCTGGAAGCGCGACTCAACGAGAAGAAACGTGTCGCTGTGCCTGCAGTCGCAACTCCGTAGAAAGGAGGGTTTTGCCGCTGGAACTGTCGCACTGCACCGCATCGGAGAGAAGCGTGCAGCAAGGAAGAGGAAGCGTGTCGCTGCTGCTGCCGTCGCACCTCCGAAGAAGGAGGGTGTCGCCTTTGAAGCTGTCGCACTGCACCGCATCAGGAGAAGAGTCTCGCAACGAGGTCCGAGTGTGTTGCCGTCGCTGTGCCTGCCGTCGCAACTCCGGAGAAGGAGGGTGTCGCAGCTGGAACTGGCGCACTGCACCACATCGATCAAGAGCACCTCGCATCCCCGAGAAGCACGCCACCGTTAGAGCTGCTGCCGTCGCATCTTGGATGTCGCCGCTGTAGTTGTCGCATCGAGTGGAAGCTTCATGCATCGTGGGAGAAGAGTGTCGCCTCTGAGGCTGCTGTTGTCGCATCTTGGATGTCACCGCTGTAGTCCACGCATCAGACCGAGAACTTCTCGCATCCCTGAGAAGCGTGTCGCATCTGAAAGATCTTCACGTCTTTATTTCTTTGTATCTGAACTTTGCCACATTTCCCATTGCTGCGACATTGCTTGTTGTGGAAGCGCAACGCAACTTAAGGTACATTGACACAGAGTGCCGCATCTAATAACTAAGCTGAACTAAGCTTAATCTACCATCTTAAAGTAATCATAGTGTGTATTTTTGATGTTTATGGTCTTGTGGTAACTCTATATAAAGTCTACTTATTTTTTATATAAAACCTGTGTGGTGTCCATTTGTAGTGTTGTCACTGGGTTACTGTATGTGGTGACAACTGCTTAACTTACAACGCCTCTGAAATAAGCCTTGACTGCTCGTACCACGCCACTTAGAGGGTGAGCAGGGGTTATTTTAGATTTGTTATCCATTTTCCCTGACTAGAGGAGAGGGTCCCTATTTGTCACAAGTACCTACCTGTGCCAACTAGAGACCCCCAAATATAACACTTCCTTTTATGATACATCTGGTCCCATTGACCTAAGAAAAAACACCAACATTGCTTCTACTTCCCCTAGTGCCCCTAGTAGAAGCACTAGTAGCAGTACTACCTCCAAGGGTTTAGCTGAGTTCACTTTGAGTACTGCATTGGACTCTAGCCTAGTCAGAGATACCACTGAGGCTGCCCTGGTATCAGAGGATGGTATTGACCTTGACCCTTCGACTGCCTGGCCTCCTAATATGTGGTAATACAGGCAGCATTCTCTCATTAATAGTACTGAGGCAGAAGCTTACAGGGGCACATGTGTAAGTGTCACTATAGTGGCTGAGAAACTGGTCACTTGAGCAGATTTTACTTGGGCACACTTACCAGGTTACCCATGCAGAGAACATCACCAAGAACCACTCCATGGCAGTGAATATTTTCAACTAGGGGGGTTACTGGCCCTAAAAGTGTTGTGTTATCCTCATTTGTTCCTGTAGGGTGTCTTATGGGCAATGATTTGGAGACTTCAGCCTCAAATGAAGTGGAGTTACAAGCCCATGCAGCCGTGCTGTGCCTCCTTGGAAATGTCTTTGTGAGATCTAGCAAACACAAGGAGATGATGGTCCGAGTGCTGAAACTTTTCACACAGTCACTCACAGTCACAGCTCTGGATTGAATCCATCACCGTTCTTTAGCTCACTTCGCCACCCCAGTTCATACCCAGCCATATGCAAATCAGTCTTGACCCTGTTCCTCATGGGAACAGTGCAGCCTGAACTGCCAAGCCAGGTCTTCCCTAAACCAGAAACGAGCATACTGGGACTGGTTTTGGGGTGACACCCATCATCAGCCAGGCTAGCTTTAATCGAGTGGCAAATAGAGTTAGGGACCTATGTCTGGGCATATCCTGCCAACTTAGGGCATACAAAGCAAACACAAGGAGGTGATGGATAGAGTGCTGAAACTTTTCAGACACTCACCCCCTTTCACAGATCTGGGTTGAATCTATCTTTGTTCTTTAGCTCACTTTACCACCCTAGTGGGGAGCAAAAAAAACTATGGATTTGGGCCCAGATCTCTGCACTAGGGTAAATGTGTGCCATTGTTCTGCATTCTGTCCATCAATTGTTCTTTTTGCATTTATGACAACTGGAGCACAGGTCAAGAATCAGGGACAGCAAGGAACACTGGAGCCTAAAATAATGGCACAGACAGCTCCTAAAAAGAGAGGTAGGGAGGGTAAGAAAGTATCCTCCACCCAGACTTCAACTGAAAATCAGACTCCTCAGGAAGATGATCTGGCCCCTGGTGAGGAAACTGCCCCTGAGGATCTTGGTAAACCATTAGCAATAATGGGGTAACCCTGTGTCCTTCAGAACCTGGGTATGTATGATATGTAAAGAACTGGTCCTGTCTGGAGAGTGACAATTTCATTGTTCAATGTGTGTAATACATCTCAAATGTTTTATTTTCACAAACATTACAAACCTAATGTAAAAAATGTAGAAAATGGTTCAACAACGCTTTTCAATAACTAAATTGGGATAAATGGAACACACCATAAGGACAAATATTTTTGGTCAAAAAATGACGATTGTATTGTATGAATATTATGTATACATATCAATGCATATGGCTGTCAGTAAAGCAATACAATGCATGGCGATGAAGTGATTAAAGTGCAGAAAAGGTGACTTGTGGTGGTGAAAAAGTGCTATATATATATATATATATATATATATATATATATATATATATATATATATATATATATACTATACAAATGGGTAACAAATACGACAATACAAAAAACAGTTGAACTGTCCATTCCTACAAGCATGAATACATGACCCAAGTGTGACTTTATAATGGGGTCAGGGAAGCTGCATGGACTAGTGTGACTGCAACGTCGACGTTGACAGCCGCAGGGAATAAATGCCCAGGATCCTATTGAGTCTGTGGTTTGGGATCTGAATTGATTCCGATTTTGAGGAACTGGTAGACCTACACCAGCAGGTTGTGGTCTGAGGAAATTATGTTATCTCAAACATGCTCCTCCAGGTTGGGGACAGTTCTTGGCCCCCCAGCCAAGATGACCAGTGGGCAACCCGGTGGGGAGCTACGCAGCTGAGTGGACCCGAGTGGCGGACGCTGGACCATTGAACCTGGAAGAGCGCCACATGGCGTGCACAGGTGCAGGGGCATTAAATGGGCCTGGGACTGCCCCTCGACAATCGAGTATCCAGTTAAATACTGCCTCGGTGCTGTGGCAGACTACTCACTGTGGGTGCCCAGGGTGAGAGGCGCCCCCCCCTCCCTATTGAGGGTGGCACCAGATCCGATCTTGTCCCACCCTTGAAATTTATCATCAAGAATAAGTGAGGACCGCAGGTGGCGGCCCGGGGACCCAGAAGAGCTGCCCCTGGAGGTACTGGCACTTACTGGGGGAAACCTGACAAGAGCAATACCTGCTGGACCATTATAGAGGGCCCCGAAGACATTCAAGAAGAGATGGGTGATCATGGGGAAGATGGATACCTGGCAATCAAAGCTGTCCTATGAGCAGCGCAGACTTCCCCTTGGCAGCAACCCCTCGGAGGACAAACAGATGGAGGCAAAGTCAGGTGCAACGCCTACACAAGAGTCTAACATCCGGGAAATGTACAAAGAGCTCAAACAATCATTAACAGCTATTGACTTAAAAAGGGACTCTATTTCTGACAGATTGGACAGGCTAAAGGAGAAGGTATCGAGCCATGATGAATGCAATTGTCAGGTTGAATAATGCACCTCAGCGCTTGAGGATGAGAGCGCAGTAATGCAGAAAAAACTGCTCTGTATGGAAAAGGTCTTAGAGGTGATCAGTAACAAGAATGAGGACTTAGAAGATGGATCTAGATGTAACAACCTGCGCATTGTGGGAATCCGGAGTCCACCGCTATGAACTGTGTTGAAGATTATGTGGAGGATTTGTTGTACTCCCTGTACGGTGACTCCTTGTCAGCAGTTTGCATTGTAGAGCTGGCCGCCAGAGACCTTGGCCCAAGACCTCCCCAGGGAACCCCGGCTAAGCCAATAATAGCCAATTTATTAAACTACCTGTACACTGTGCTACTCAAGGCCAGAGATCAGCAAGAAACAATATACCAGGGAAACGCTGCCTCCTTGTGTCTGTTTTTTAACCTGGCTGTACTTGCTGCCAGAAGGGAGTTTGTGCCAGTGAAAAGGATGCTCCAGAAACAGGACATTAAATACTCTTTGCTCTCCTCCTCAAAACTATGTATTTTCTATTTGGTTAAAACTTCGTAGTTCACTTACCCCAAGTTAGCTGCAAAATCTGCCCGGTATCTCCGACCAGTCAAGCGTCCTTCACGATCGGAGAGGAACACGGCGGAGGGAGACCCCCTCAGTGAAAACAACTGAATGCCTGTCCTTTGCTGGCCTAATGATCAATATTCTGCGGGTTGGCATGGCTGGGCCTCCTCTTTCATTGTATCTCCATGTCAAACTTACCCTTTCAGGACACCCTTTAAGGATTTGTATTCTCTGCCTTGTTGACAGCGGAGACTCCCCTGCTGAGTGAACCTTTTCCCGCCACCCAGTTTCCACCAGCTGCGATATGCTAAGCCCCTAGTGGTTCTCCCTCAGGGATGATTCCTACTCTGGTTTTGCTGGTTGGACACTCAAGGCCGTATTGGGGATGAGGAATTGTTTTTCTTCTGCCAATTTGGGCAGCTGTAGTGTGAGGTGGGGGGTGTTATTGGGGATCCGGTTGTTTACCATGTCACACATTAAGTGATGCTGAACTGGTAAGCATGCTGGAGAGACTGCAGCTGGGTGCATGGGCGTACCCACTGAAAATGTGACAACTCTGAAAGCAATAACGTGGATTGTCCACAGCCTGAATTATAGCAGTAGAGTAAGGCTGTTCCCTGAATATCTTATCCTTCATGGGTGGATATTTGTTTTTACAAGAATTGCATCTGAGGGGGGCTAACTGTGCGCACCAGCGGGCAGGATGGATTGGGGACAAATAAGTTGCAAGTTATTCCAGTTACGTGAGAGGGACTGTGATTCTCATTAGAAATGGACTACACTGGTGCACGAACACTGCAATATGTGACCCACAGGTAAGACATGTACTATTAGTGGGTATGTTTGAGGGAGGGACACCCATTTAGGCCGATTTCGGTATACAGGGGCCAACGTGGATGAACCAGACTTCTTTGGGGAGGTGTGGGGACTGGCGAAGACGCTGGGTCCAAGAGTGATACTGTGGTGGGTCGACTTGGAACCGAACAGAAACTAGTCGGGAGACTCCCGACACCCCCACCCACGGGCAGCATCTCAGCTGCAAACTTTCATGATAGATTACGGCCTGGCAGATATTTAGCGCTACCATAGCATGCACAAAGAGGAAGGAACGTGCGTGTGTGCAGCTGGCCCTACTTGGTACACAATAGATTTCTGGCTGAACTTGAAGGATGTAGTGAAATGGGTCTCCAAGGTTTCCTACCTAGCTGGCACTCTATCGGATCATTCTCCTGTGCTGCTTGAGCTCACCCTATCTGGCGTTTCCAATAGTGCATTTAGCTAGAGAATCTCACAGGGGACTCTGCGGGACCAGGTATTTTGCGACGCTATCCGATCAGCAATTGTAGAGTACTTTGCACTGAATGAGGGCACAGTAGTAGAATCCCCCTCCACATTGTGGGAGACATTTAAGTCTGTGATTAGAGGTGAATGTATCACTAAATAGGCTGGTGTACTCCACTCACTATGTGAGGATTTTAGGTGCCTTGAGGTAGAAATATCAGATCTCAAAAATGAATATGTCAACACTAATAAGACAGAGATTCTTAGGGACATCGGAGGTAAAATTGACGAGTTTGAGGAGAAACTTTAAGGTAAATACTCTACCTAGGGAAAGAAGCAAGCGCAAGATGGTATGGTGAGGAGGACTGTGTGGGCAAAACACCTACCAGTCTCCTTAAAAAACCTTGGGCCAATGACTACATTTGTTAGCTAGGTACAGCAGAGAATGAGTCGGCGATCTGCCCCCTTGACCTGACTGCCTTCTTTGATTCCATCCAGCTGCTCTGGCTAGGGGACGGCCACCGTAAATATCTGGAGGAGCTGTTTTTGGAGGAGGATGTGTTAGGAGTGATTTGTGCTTTGCCTGGAGATAATGCCACAGGTTTAGATGGCCTGACGGCCACTTTTTACAAATAATTTGTCCCGCTGCTGGTGCCACACCTCATCAATATTTATGAGGAATCAATGGAGTAAGGAATGCTTCCTCCATCCCTCTGAGAGGCACTGATCATCACAATTCTTAAACCCGATAAGGATCCGCTGTTGTGTGATTCTTACAGACTGTTATCAATGGTTAACCTAGACAACAAAATTCACGCTAAATTAATTGCAGCAAGACTACTCCCGCTGCTTCCCATTGTGCTGCTCCACAACTAGTGCAGCTTGGAGCCCCAGCAGGGGTACATCCCACAACTTTTGCACCTTTTTCATGACTTCGTAAGAAATAGACCCCTCCCTCTCGGCAGCTGCGATATTCCTGGACACCACTTAGGCTTTGAGACCTTGGAATGACCATATCTTTTTGCACTTCTATCCCTCCTGGGCATGAGCCCAACATTTCTAAAGTTGACTTCTGTGCTATACTCCTCACCGATGGCGAGGCTCCGGATTATTGGGATCATTTCTCCATCCTTCGCTGTGGCTCGTGGCATGAGACAGGGGGGCCTGTTGTCCCCCCCTCCTTTTTGCCGTGGCCATGTAGCCTCTGGTGGCGTGATTGAGGCAGCACCATGCACACGAGGACTGGCATTTATCCCTAGGGTGGTCCTTGTGTCACTGTACGCAGACAATGTGAATCTATGTCAAGCTTCTAGACGAGGATCTAGACCCCCTGATCAGGGAAATCATAATATTTGGTGGTCTAGCAGGCGTCATTATTAATTGGGGGAAATTGGTTATCTTCCCTCTGACAACAGTCACTGAACGTATTCAGTCGGAATACCCACTTGGGCAGAGACCTCAGGGAAATACCTGGGAATCTAGCTCAGCCATAACATCGAGGAGCTCTGGCGATACAACTACAGAAGACCATTGGAATGGTTTGAAAGTCATCTAGGCCACTGGACAGCACTGCCGCTGTCACTCAGGGGGTGACTAGCAATAGCAAAGATGGTCGTGCTTACCAAGTTGCTCTATTTGCTAACCTCCCGCTCTCCCTTACCACACACTTTAGGTGCAGACTGCGCTCAAATCTGATCAGCCTTGTTTCGGCCTTTAAACAACCCAGGGTCTCTTGGGAGACGCTGACATTGTCCTTTGAACAGGGAGGTCTAGGGGCCCCAGACATAGAGCTCTCCTTCAACTATGCGTAAGCTTAGTTTGGGTTTTATTGGCTCTATACAATTCAATTTATGGCGCACAAGTCGCCAGAACAAGACCACACTACTTCAACGTCTTTACACATGGTACTTTACAGACTGCAGACTAGGCCACGCTCAACGATAAACACGGTTGGATGCACGGCATGGGAATGGCGAGAGCCGTGTCGCAGGACACAGATAGAGATGCTGTTTTCCCCTCTGTGCCATTGTTGAGCCACCCGGCATTGCCATTCTTGGAAGAAACAAGTGTATTGCCAGAGACCTGGCACCATTGGCGTGGGTCACCCATCCATTTTTGCTGTTGCCTCATGTGTTTTTGCTGGTGTTAGATGCTTTTGGCACTGTGCCACTGCTGTTCCGTGCCACAGTGCGAGTGCTCCCTACTGTAAATTGATGGATTGATTAGTGGTTCCATGATTGGATATTTTGTTTACTTGTCAGACCCTAGTACAGTGCACTGAGTGTGCCCAGTGAGTGTAAATCCAAATGCTGCTAGTGGGCTTGCAGCACTGGTTGTGCCACCCACAGAAGCGGGCTTGTAAAACGTGTCTAAGGTCTGCCATTGCAGGGCCTGCATGCAATCTGGTACTGTCATGCTGACTGGGCAAGTGCACCCACTTGCCAGTCCCTAACCCTTCCCTTGTCTTCATATTAGTCACCACTATGGTAGGCCCAAGGGCAGGTTGCATTGTAAGTATGAGGTAGGAAAAGCCCTGATATGTGTGGCATGGCCTAATAGTAAATTACAGCCATTTTTGTTTTTCACTATTGCAAGGCTACCTGTTCTCCATAGGCCAGAATGGGCTCCTAGATTATTACATGCTTATAATCCTAACTGACCCAGAGAACATGGTAGAAATTCGAGTTTAGTATGCCTGGACTCAGAATAATAAAATACATCTTTTAGTGAATTTTATTTTAATATTCTGTGTCTGCAAATACCACTTTTAGAAAGTAGGTATTTCCTTGCCTAACAATTTAAGCCTTCCTCTGCCAGGTTGTGTATTCCTTTGTCTGGGTTTGTGAGTGACAGGGCTGAGGGACTCCAGGAGACAAGCTGGGGCAGCCCAGTGGTGAATAGAGAGATCTGCATCTAGTTGAGAGGGAGGAGTTGCACCTGGGATTTGAATAGGGCTGGGCCTTCCCTCTACAATGCCGATTCCACCCCCTGTGGTGCGCTGGATGTCTCTGCCCTGCACACTGAAAGAAGAGAAGGAAGACTGTCAACAAAGTGCTCCCGGACTGTATTTGCCTTCCACAATGCTGGCTCCACCTCCTGTGGGGCGTCTGATGTTGCTGCCCTGCACTGTGAAAGGAAAGGAGAGGTCTGGTAAACAGAATGCTCAGGAACTGGTTTGGACTAGGCAAAGGCCTCTCTCCCCTCAGAGAACAAAGGATTTTGGGGTATAAGTATTGGGACCCTGATCCCAAGAAATTAGATCACTTCTGGACTTACAAGACGAAACCTCTGATGAGGAGAGGAACCTGAAGAAACTGAGGAGAGACTATTCCCAAGCTGAAGTGCTGCTTGGGGGATTGGCCTGCAGTGGTTGCCTTACTGCCAAAGAGAGGAGAAAGAACTTTGTGGACTTTACTTTCAACTTGTTCAAAAGATCTCCAAGGGCTTGGAAGAGAGCATGCCCCCTGACCAAAGTCCCAGGAGCAGTGGACTTCACCAGCCTTTGTGATTTGCTGCTGAAAACGCTGTTTCAGAGGCTACAGAGGCAGGGAGCTGTGACCGACTCTCACGACCGGCCCGGTGTCCTGTAGGCACCGCATCAAGCAACGTCCGCCTTGAACAACACAAGCTCTGCGCTCACCGACTACGTGCTGACGCCGTCACCGAGCCGTATTCTGCACCGCGACAGGTGGACACTGCGACATGCAACGCCTCACTACACCGACTCATACTGGTCTGACCGAAGAGGTCCCTGCTGCTGACTCCGAGTCTTGTGACCGCACCAGAGTTGGGTACCGCCTTGCAAGCTTCCAGACGCACCACCCGATTCGCACTGCTGTCCTGACTGATCGACTCCAGCTCCCGAAATTCAGCTCTGTCGCCGCACTGCAAGCACCGCATCGAATCACCGTCTTGCACTGCTACGCACACCTTGGAGCCACTGACTCTGTCAACGGGCCGCTGCCTGCACCGCATCGAGGGACAACGCGTCCTGCAACGCTTCCTTTCTGCACCGCGATGAACACCGGAACCGGCTCGCACATCCGTGCCCGCCGCCCCAAGTAAAAGGTACAGTGACTGAGTCTGTCAACATTTGAGTGGGCCCGTACCGACGCGGTCCGCTGGATTTGCTAGACTCTGTGTTATTTTCAACAAAGCTGTAGCTAGACCAGGCTACCGACTCGCACAGAATCTTGATTTAAGCCTTTTAACCAGAACTCTTGAAATCTAATAGTACTGTGGATTCTTTTCGTTGTTTATTGGTAACTCTATATAAAATATACTTATTTTGGATATACAACCTTGTGTGGTGTCCATTTGTAGTGTCGTCACTGGGTTACTGTATGTGGTCACAAATGCCTAACTTACAACGTCTCTGAGATAAAGCCTTTCTGCTCGTGCCACGCTACCAAAGGGGTGAGCAGGGGTTATTTTAGGAGTGTAATCCCCTCATCCTGACTAGAGGAGAGGGGCCCTATTTATCACAAGTACCTACCTGTGCCAACTAGAGACCCCCAATTCTAACATTGGTAGTCAGCGGAAGGGATTCGAATTGGCATTTGTGACTCATGTACAGTGATTGGTGAACACTATGTAGTATAGTTCCTACATTCTCAATAGGCTCTGCGCATTGGAATAATATATACTATAGAATTGACATAGGACTTATGTCTACTAGGTCTCTATTGAATATATTAGACTTATTAATTGTGAGTGCCAGCTAGCTCAGAGGTCACTAGAAACTTTCTTGAATAAACAAGAAGGGATTAGTTTCTGACAACCGCATAAATATGACAACTTTGTTTCTCCAAGATAAAACTGATCTTCAGAGTCGTGGAAACAATAGATAGATATTTTACTCAGTCAATCGTGCATGCTTCATTTCACCAGAGGTGCAGAGAAATAGAGAGACGGGTGTTTTCAATAAAAAGTATTTATTGAACAGTCTTCTTTCTCATGCAGTGGAAATGAACTGCTACAATCTTAATACTGGCTGTAAAGTACAATGGGTACAGTATAAAATAATACTGTAAAAGCATGGTATGGTTTCTAAGTCATAAAATACATAGAATACATACATTAAATAAATAAGGACTAAAAGTACTCAACTGGTGCTTCTGAAGTACGCCTACCCCGATGTACCTAACCTAAGTCTAGTACGAGGGAAGAAGTAAGTGTGGTGTAGCATAAGTTTAGTTTCTCTTTGCCAAGAATCTATCCAAGATTTTTTCTTAGGGTCTAATCAGCTCCGTACCTTGGTTTAGAATGAAGGAGGTCTGGTATCTCTCTGTCTCAGGACTCGTTTTCCCAACAACCTGCAAGGGTAGCTTGGAAACACTGGAGCTGGATTTCTCGGCAAGAGAAAAAATAGCGTCTCTGTTAGAACTGGGATTTCTGGTTGGCTAAGGCTTACGCCAAAGCCAGGCAGAAACCACCATTCTAGTCAGGGCAAGGGAGTCACACGCCAAGATAACACTTGCTCACCCCCTTGGTAGCTTGGCACGAGCAGACAGGCTTATCCCAGAGGCAATGTGTAAAGCATTTGCGCACGCACACAACAGCAACAACATCCTAGGCACACCACAAAAGGAACTCCACAAGAGGTTATATAAAAATAACTTTTGTTTTGTCAAAACACATCAGATAGTAATCACACAATATACATTGTGCCAACTGGCACGGGCAATATTCACACGGGATTATTTACACCAGGACAGGGCCACATGGGCCACTGTCCGAATCAACACTTAGCAGAAATAGCACTTCTAGAACTTAGAATAAGTGTAGCACAAAATAACAATTCAAGATCACAACCAGTGACCACTGGTAACAGATAGGTACACACTACTCAATACTAATAACCATAGGCCTAGATCACGCATGGACACATAACCTCTCTAGTATAAACTATACTAGGCAAACCAACCTCCTCAGCATGAATGCACATCTAGAGGTATCACATGCATAATGGCATTGCACATTACGCATAACTCACATTTAGGTCCAACCAGTAAAAATACGGTAGGCAATCTCCTCACTAGTCTAAACACATTAGACCCTCCCCCTAAGCATAACTCACATTCAGGGGCGTAACTCACAGTGAAGTAAAATCTCACTAACACCAACCTCCATAGGTAGAACCATCTCTAGAGGTATCAACACAGGGTGCGTAAAACATACTAAATGCTTTACATTTCCTAGCACAACATCAATCTAGCCCATAAATCACATTTGGCAATTAACATCATAAACATAGTAACATCACTTTGCTTAAAAAATCACATTAGGGCCTTGCGCCCTACCCACATATCAGCCCCCTGGCCAACTGGCCATCTCAAGAAGGGCTCAAATGCCCTGTGTCCAGAATGTCAGGGCGCTCTGCCATCGCAGCGCCAGTCAGGGGTGCGCCACCGGCGCAAACCTAAATGTTGCAGCTGCCCAATACTTGCTGGGCAGCTGAGAACAATCACAAGGGTCTAAACGCTGCAGCTGGCAATAAGTGCTGCGCAGCTGTGACAGGCCAAGGTAGAGGTGAAGAGAGTGCGACTCACTCCGGGGTTCACAAAGAACAGGTCCCCCTAAAAGAAACAAAAAGCCTAAAAGGTGCAGCTGCCCACTACTTGCTGGGCAGCTATAAATCAACCAAACTGCGCCAGGGCCCTCACTGGCCCTAGAACAAAACTGCGCCAAGCTGAGCCATCTGGCTCTGAAATACACATTGCACACTTTTGGAGCCCTCTGACACTGGGACTCACTGGGGCCCTCAGGGAAGCCTTCACGGCTCTAAAGCAAACATGCCCCCAGGCTGGAGCCACGTAGGTTCTGACATCAATGGCACCCCCATGTTGGAGCACGCTGGCTTGGTGAAAGATCACGGGCCCCCACGGGACCCTTTTAAACACCTATTAACCAGTCGGAGCCACACAGGCTCTCTAAACAGTTGAAGTGCCCCCCAAAACAGGAGACACGCGTAGGGCCAGGAACAACAGGCTATCACTGGCGGAGCGGCCCGCTGGCAACCGGGGCCGTTCGATCTCCGGGCCCCTCCCAGGGGTCTCAGAACTCCCTAGTCCCCCTCCACGTGGAGGCGGCCAGCAACGGCGGGCCTGCTCATCACAGGAGCCGGATTGGGACCGGCTTCACCATCGGACTCGTGGAGCCCCAGCCCTCTTTTACTCACCGGGCGTCTGTCGGGGGACTCCAGCACTCTCCTCCTCGGCTTCTCCCGGTGGCAATCTCTCGGCACCCGGGCCCCCTCCTGGGACTCAGGGGCTTTTCCTCAGGTTTCTGGAGGCGGGGTAGGCTCCCGACCTCCTTCCTGCTGCATTCTCTCTCTCTGCCGCAGCATCTCCGGTCTCCCTCTCCGCATGGGAGACCAGAAGTGCCAGGATGGGCTTCCCCCAGGCAGGGGGAAGCGGAAACAATGTCCTCTTGGCCCCACCCCCCACCAGGCGGAGGGCCGGACATCTCCTTCCGGCGTTTTCCCCGGGCTGCGGCGGTGAAATCCTTTTGGGCATAACGAGGGGTAGGCTCCCTCGGTGCGTAATTAAAATGTCGAAGCGAGGTTGGCACTCACTACCGGTGCCATAAACGGGGTGACACCCGCAACATAAATCAATGACTTGACTACGCAGGGTGGGCTCCTGCGATGCACCAGCTGCAGGGGGGGGGACCCCCATAAAGAGGAATGGCAGCCTGGCGCTGCCAATGCAATGCAGGAGCGCTTCCCCCTGGGATAACCACAGCGCTCTACCAGAAGTCAAACTCAAGCGCTCCAGTGCGCAGAGAGAGACCCAGGGGCATTCCAAAACAACGCCAGCACTCACAATGTGCTGGGGCAGCCCCCAAGTCACTAGGGCCACAAGCCGTCCAGGAAGAACAAAGATGGAGCCAACCAGCTCCCAACAAAGAGTCCTCCTCCATCCAGGAGCTGGGCATGGCCCAGGGAGGCAAGTCTTCCTGTGGGCCCCAGTAGCAGCACGCCCCTGGTTTGTTTCAAGTGAAGCACAAGAACATTTTCAGGGTGTTACAGCACCCTTTTTATACACAAAAATCCCTTTGTCTAGCAGGGTGTAGGCAATGTGAGAACCAGCTACAACTGCTTATGGGGAACTCCCTTTAACTGGCCAGGTTAGGGACATCAGATGCACCACAGGGGGTGGATCCAGCATTGAGGAGGGAAAACCCTGCCCTATTCAGATCCCAGGTGTACCCCTCCCTCACATCAGCATGCTAATCTCTCCATTCACCACCGGGGCAAGTAGATAGTCGAACTGCACCGAACCACTGTGTGTTTGCTTGGGCAAGTGTGGGCATATTTATACCTTGAAGGTGCTGAGTTTGACGTAAGGTTGGACATAATAACGTCATCAAAGAGTCTCAGTTCTTTGATAACTCCATGAATTCTTGGACAAATCAATATTTAAGCAAGGGGAAGTCCCTGACTGCTGAAGGCGTTTTCCAAGAAATCATTGTGGTTTTCGGAACTAGTGGAAGTAGCCATGCCGTATTTGGACTGCATGAGCTTTGTCTAAATATGGTTATGATTTCTATGCCTATATAAGAATAGGGTGATTTATAACTATATAAATGCAGGAATCTGGAAAATTACACTAGGGTCCTAAAATCCTATACAACACCCACTCCACTTTATTATGTTTGACATTACTAAATTATAAGCACTAAAACATATCTAAAGCATGTGTTTACAATCCCACCAAAAAATACTTAAGATGCATTTCAAAAATGGTTTGTACACAAAATGAGCATTTGTACTGTACGCATTTGTAAGCAATGATTTCATTGTAAGCATATAGTATGACATTTGGTAATGCTAACCGAATGAATCATGAAATTACAATTATGAAATGGCTCTTAATTACAGAATAAAAGGGTCGAGACCATTCTATAGCAGAATATATAAAACTGTTTTGGTAGTAGGCAAGATCAAATATTGTCTCTTGGAAGGATTCAAAGAATTCTTGTTCTCTAATAGTTCTACTTTAAGCAGATTACTTTTGTGCCACAAAAGGTCAGTTTTGGAAAAAGATCAAATCAAAATAGTAGAAAAATAGAGTTCCAAAGTTAGAAGATTTGTTTTGAAAAAATGAAGGTCGAATTCTCAGTTGAGAGAACGCTGTGTGCAAATTTCAAAAGTTATTCTCGGTGTCAGGAGGAAACATTAAATCGTCTAAGCTGACAAAGTAATCCTCTACCACAGTAGGTGAAAGTTGAACCACTTCATTAAGTAGATCAAACGTACACAGATGAGATGCATCGCCATCAGCGTCAGTCACTTTTGCAATGTTCACAATAGATGGTACCTGTGTGCCTGTTGGTCCACGTATCTCACTGGCAGCAGTTTGCGTCTGTGAGACCTCAATGAATGCCGTCATCAGGATTAGTAGCTGTTGGGGGCAACCCAATGCATGAGCCATTACCGAACCAAGCAAAGCATCAACATCTGTTGGCATTGCTGATGGGAGTGTCGAACAGATATCTAACACGCATTCCTCCCCACAAAGCTGGCATTATAGAACAGGTAAGATGCACGGGGAAATAACATCAGGCTCTTGAATGTTCCTGAGGATATGGAGTGCGGTAATATCAGAACCTTTGTACTTAATCTGCTTGCGGAATTACACCCGGATGTAGAGAAGCAAATCTTAGATGACGACATACAAAGAATTCATCGTGACCCATACTTCAAAAAAACCAGGTGAAAAAAAACAAGAAGGATATTAGTGAATTTTAAAATGTATGCTCTTAAAAAAAAATCCTGGCTGCAGGTCTAAAAGCAGGGGTGTACAAGAGAGCCAATTGGTCGTTCCGCATAAGGTCAGATATCTCCCACATAACTCAGGATAAACAGTGGGAGTTAGGGAAATCGATGCAGGAACTCCGAATTGCACTCTACAGCAAACCTGCGGTTTCCTGCTTCTCTCAAAGTCATGTGGAACAATAAAATGTACAATTTTAGGGATCCCCAAGAGGCAAACACTCTAATTGAGAAAATTAGGAGCACAGCCAAGTGAATAGATTAAGGTGTATATCTGTCGCGCCAGACCAATAGAGAGCCTAAATAAAAGAAAACTATAGGTATACAATCTTACCTCTACTAGAAATAAGGGAGGGTTCCCCAGGGGGGGTGGGTGGTTTTCACGTATAATGGGAAAAGTAAAAATACTGCACAGAGGGTGGGGGAGCATGCGGGAAAAACTAAAAAAAATTGTCCTCATATACTCTTTTTTTTATCAAGGAGGGTTTTACAGGCTCGAAGGCCTGTGGTTGAACTATAAATGATGGCAGGGTCTTCAGTGTGTCTGAGGTCTGGAATGTTAATGGGTTAAGGGTTCCTTCTAGAAGGAATAGAATATTAGAATACTTAAAGTTGTCAGAGTGTAATGTCTTCCTGGTCCAAAAATCACACTTACTTAAAGAGGAATGGGATGGGGGTTGTAAAACAGCAAAAGTGGATTGAACACTGTGTCTGAACAACACAATCTTGCACAGTAAAAGGAGTGGCCATCTTAATAAAAAAATCAGCCCAGGCTTTGTTAGGGGAGTGCCGGGTTGACCCTCGGGGGAGGTGGGTCATCGCCAGAGTAAAGATAGAGGACATGTGGATAACCTTTGTAAGTTACTATGGGCCAAATATAGATGACCCAACTACCCTATATACGATACTTCACCATCTGGTAAATGTGAATGATCAGATTATAACCGGGGGAGATTTCAACTTGGTCCTCGACCAAAAGCAAGATTCCACATCAATTAGAGCAGGCCCCGCCATTCAAAAAATGAGAACGGCCCTGAGACAATTAATGTCAGACATCGGGCTAGTGGATATATGAAGAGAGAAGTTTAAAGTTCATAAGACATCTGGACGCAAGTTCACCTTTTTTAATAAAAAGTGTGGACACCTCTCCAGAATCACCTTTTTCTTGATTAACCCCTTGTCTGCTGATGACGGAACCGCTCCGTCATCAGCTGCGGTGGGGCTGTGCTGATGACGGAGCGGTTCCGTCATGGCCCTGCCCTGTCAGAAACAGAGACACGGACTCTTCGTCTGACGTAGAAGATGGTATTCATTAGCTGCAGCTAGTACAGTGGTCTTAGAAATCGTCAGTATAACGAGGTTCAGAGACTGCCACTTAACCCTGTGGCGCACAGGTTTATATATGAGACAATACAATGCAAAATGCAATCACACTAGAGCATGAGCTATAGGCAAACGTTATAGACAATGTTTTAAGACCAAAGCAACTCAAGTTCCCGGTTCTGTTTATCACTGGACCCCTTAAGTAAATTACAAATGAATCCACACAGTTTGATTTACAAGTAGAGAAAACACAGCTGCGTGTTATAGAAGGACAGTCGTGAAACAGGAGAATGCATGAGACATGTAGCGAAGGACAGCAGATAAGATAACTTAAAGGAAACAATGGTGTGAACCATCATGTAGTCCGGACGGGGATTAATCAGCTCAGACAGGAATTAGTGTACTCGACCAGACCCTGACACTCGTTAGTAAACATAAGCAAAGAAGCCACCTGACACGCAAAGGCAGAAACGACAAATACATCACGTTCCCCGAGCTGCCTGAGTGAGGGCAACATAAAATGGCGGCGATCACAAAATGGAGGCTGAGCATGAACAAGTTCGTAATTTACAGAACCTCAGACCCTCCTTTTGCCATTACTCAGGCAAAAACAAACCAACTCATGCTAATCTGAGTCGGAATCAACACTGATGTTCATAAGATCCTCAAGCTGTTGCTGCACCATCATTCTAATATTCTCTGTCTTCTGAGTTGCAGATTGTGGAACACATAAAGTAGCCAACAGGCCACAAACTGCAGGACCACATTGAACGCTAGGCAACAAGAGAATATGATGGCCAAAATTGCTCCAAGGAACGTTAATATCTTCCATCCCCAAGTTGACAGTATTCCCCAAAACCATCCCATAAAAGACCAATCTCCTTCGTCCTGATGAATCGACTCGGAGACCGTGTGCAATTTGGAAATGGCTTGGTATACTGCTGGGGCATCATCTGGAATATAAATGCAGCAACAAGATCCGATCAATTTACAGACACCTCCTCGGTCTGCTAAGATCACATCTAACGCAATCCGATTTTGCAACGTCATAAGACGGTCGGCCTGAAGCTCTGCTGTAATGTTACCTATCGCACCTGCAGTAACATTAATAGTGGTCTCAACCACTCGAACCAATTGCCTGATGTGTCTGCTGTTGACCATCGGGCCCCAAAAGGGAAGGAATCCTTTAAGGAAATCTCCTCACTCTTGTTCTGCTGTGTCTTTGGCATCAAATACACCTCTGCTATGTCTAACTCTGTGGTGGTCTGATGAAGCCGTATATGTGGGGGGGAGGAGAAAAGCTATGTAACAAGTTCCAGAAAAGTTGGAAGGAAGCCAAGTATACGCTCGGTCATTACAGACAAAATATGTTCCTTGAGACGGAACTAACGGAGGGAAATCAGGGGACGAGAAAATGTACGTGTATGAACATTTCTGCTTGATATCAGCTTTCTTGCTATTAACTTGGAGACAAAAATTACCTTGATGGGGTACATTCCATACTGGAGAAGACTCACCCTTCTTAGTTTTGTCACCAAAGGATAGATACATAGTGGGTAACATTCCATCCATCATAAGCTCTCTTCTCATCTAATGGAATCTTATTCTTCTCTATAATCTTTTTTTTTTTTTTTAAACTTTATTTTTGTTGCAGGGTACACGAATCACGTCAGCCCATTTGCCGCATTACTAAAACTGCCAATTTTACATTGCTATTGAACTCATGTGTTATCACGGCCCATTAGCCCACATCCCTGAGGCCGGACGGCGCTGTGTCGATTCATCCGCTAACATTGTAAAGTTATTGTCCATTAGGGCTTTCCATGTCCAGTTGGTAACCTGCTTTTGTTTATACCGCACCCTCCCTCCCCCCCCTACCGTGTCCGTAGTAATTAAAATAACATTCCCCAACATGTACATTGCCACATCATGGCCATTGTGCACCCCAGTATTCGTGACATCTCCCCTGTAGTAGTCGACTTTCCTCCCCCCACCACTTCCCCCCCTCCCAGCACCACTCTACTGAACATTGCCTTTCCAGTCTTGTACGTTAGAATTTCTCCTTAATACCATATAGCTATCTCTTCTCTATAATCTTAGCCATTACCACTATACCTTTAATCAAGGAGCAGTGACTGAAATCTAATCCATTCCCAGAAGTTCTTACAGGGCTTCTAAGTCTGTTGTGGTATGCGGCTGAAAACATAGTCAAATAGGCCCAAGCTGAACCTTCATATGAAAAAGGAAGAACCAGATATGGCATTCCCTTTTGTGTATTGTGTGGCATGAGTCCGCACACCCAACAGTCAGTCATATTAAAAGCCAACTGATGTTGGTGCAGCAACAGAATAAACGTATTATTCATATATTCGGCTCTCCTTATCTGTTCATGAGGGGGTAGAGTATGCATTTTGTGTGAAAAGACAGAAAGACGAGAAGGCAAAGAGATTGTAGAATTAACAACATTTCTTGATTGTAAAACATGCACGATCCAACCTGTGCAAGCTAATAAAATACACAAAAACATAAGAACACACAAAGTTACGCCAAATCGACTACCCAATAATTTACAATACTTTGATCTAATTTCCTGCTTCCTATTTTCCCTACCTACAATTGTTGTACCATCCATCTTTATCTAAAAAAATGTCACTCACGGCAATCTTCCTTTATTCACTCAGCTACTCACTTCTGTATATCCTGAGGCACTAGCCACTTACTAAAAGAACAAAAATCAGGTTACAGTCTGAGTCTCCTACTGTGACCCTGCGACGGAGACAGATGGCACATATAATACTAGTATCACATCAAAAAACAAGTAGGCAAAAAGGGGACCCTCAAAGAAATGTCTTTAAGTAATAAAAAATGTTCAAAATGTTCAGTTCTCCTTGTTAGCTCTCGGTCTTAGGTTGTAACGTGTTTTGCTCGGCACTGTCTGGTCCTTGAATAGAGTTTCTGGATTGGTGGTGTCTATTCGATGATGCACAAGCACAGCGGCTTGAAGAATATCATCATCTGCTTTTTCAGACTGAGTCCCATAAACTTGAGCATCACTGAAAGGAACAAAACAAGGAACCGCTGCAGCATCCGATTCCCTTACACCACTGCGAATCCACTGGTCGAAGGGTAATGGAAGTGGCACCTTCTTACAGTGCACGCCATGCAACCAGTTACGCTTGCCAACCACTTTCACAGCTGTGCGGGTGACGAGCAAAACTTGCGTAGGCGTAGACCAGCGAGGCTCCAAGTTCAAGTTCTTAGTCCGTTGAAAATTCTTTATACAGACCCAGTCACCGGGCAAGATGGTGTGACCTGGGTCTGTGGAGGCCTCCGGCAAAACACTTTGTACCTGTTGGCGAATAACACTTAATTTAGTAGTCAAATCATGCAAATAGTCAATTAACAGAGGATATGGTATGTCTGAATATCTTTTGGGATGGGGGACGCCCCAAACATTTGCTGGGCGTCCAAATACCACTTCATATGGGCTAAGTCCCATGCGAGAGTGCACAGTAGTTCTGGTTGACAAAAGGGCTAGGGGCAAAGCATCAGGCCAAGCAAGACCCGTACTGGCTTGAATCGTGGCCAGCTTAAGCTTGAGTGTACCATTGTAACACTCAACTAAACCCGCTGACTGTGGATGGTTTGCCGCATGGAATTTTTGTCTAATACCAAGACCAGAACATACTTTCTGCATAATCTGGCCCACAAATTCACTTCCATTGTCACTCCAGACAATGCGCGGCAAACCGAATCTGGGGAAGAACTCCTTAATCAACACTTTAGCAGTCGACAGAGCAGTGTTATCTTTCAAGGGGTAGGCCTCTATCCAGCAGGAAAAGGCACATACCACCACCAGAACATACTTGAGGTTGTTGCAGCGATCCATATGAATGTAATCGATCTGCAACACTTCAAAAGGATATGACGGGGAGCAAAATGACCTGCCGGAGTTGGGGTACCCTTTCCTGTATTATGCATTAAACAAACAATACAATGCTTAACCATATTTTCGGCACATTTCGTAATTCCTTCATTCTGCCACACAGGAGCCAAAAGCTTACATATTCCTTTTGCACTAATGTGAGCTGGACCATGAGCCATAGTCACGACCGGTAACACATAAGCGTCCGGTAACAACCATCGCTGATGTTCCGACAACTCCGTCCAACAACCCATCAAATCTAACATTCCCGTACTTTCTTTCCACGTACTCAATTCCTTCTCAGTAGCCTGTCCCTGAATCGTTTTCACACTCTCAATCGTGTCTTCACACATTCCAATTTCCCTAACCCAGTTTGCAGGACCTGCCACATACATTCGACTAGTGGTGTTCCTAGCTGTAGTTTTCGCTACCTCGTCTGCAAACGCATTTCCACGACCCACATCATCTATGACTTTCTTATATGCGCTGCACTTTATGATCGCTATCTGTGCAGGTAAGGTAAGTGACTCAAGAAGATCAGTCACTAACTGACCATGCTGAATCTTTGTCCCGTGGGAGGTAAAGAATCCTCGCTCCCTCCACAATTTGCCAAAACTATGTGAAACACCGAAAGCAAACTGACTATCTGTGTACACATTCACTCTCTTTCCCTTCGATAACACGCACGCTCTAGTCAAGGCTATCAATTCAGCTGCTTGGGCTGAATTATGTCCAATACGTGCCGTCTCAACAATTGTGCTTAGGGTGGTGACAGCATAGGCAGAAGTAGTTTCTCCATTTGGAAGCTTGAAACAAGAACCGTCCACCCATAGGATCCCGTCCGGATCCTTCAGCGGAGTGTCCTTTAAATCAATCCTACCCTTTGTTTTTTCTTCTATTCGAAGAAAACAATCATGCTTTTCCTGATCGTCTTTCTCATCTGGGAGCGGCAACAGTGTAGCTGGATTTAACGTGTTACATCTTTTAATATGTACATGGCTCGCTAGAAGTGTCAGCTCGTAACCAGACAAACGAGCACTCGTGAGATGCTGCGTCTTGGTTCTAATCAGCAAAGTATCCACTGCATGTGGAACCATAACAATGAGTGTGTTATCCAACACTAATCCAGCAGACTGTCTAATAGAAATTGCCGCAGCTGCCGTAGCTCTGAGACAACTGGGCAAAGCGTTAGCTACTGGGTCTAGTGTAGCGGAGAAATTGGCACATGGCCTCTGCTTATCTCCGAATTGCTGTGTCAAAACTGACAATGCGCAACCTTCTCTCTCGTGAATGTACAATGTAAAGGACTTACTATAATCTGGGGTACCCAACACTGGAGCAGAACACAAAGCAGTACGTAAGTGTAACGACCGGATTCTCAGACCAGATAGAATCAGCTCCTCAGAGCACCACCAACTCAGCTGGAACATACTCACCTCCCTCCTCAGGACCTATTTACAACAGGTATCTATGTCTCATACCTAAGGATGGGGGAATTAGCAATGTACATGCATATGTTTTCTACAATATCACACTCACACCAGTTAGTCTTGCGGCAACTTGGGCGCAGACTAATCTACCCTAGGGCAGTTCTGATTAGCTACCATTACACACTGACCACAATCAGTGCCCTCCCAAGCCACGATCCTGTGGGTATAGCAAGCCGCAATCCTGCGGGTATATGCACCAGTTTCCTCCCTGGTGTTCTCTTACTTACATCCCAAGCCGCAATCCTGCGGGTATATGCACCAGTTTCCCTCCTGGTGTTCTCTTACTTACATCCCAAGTCGCAATCCTGCGGGTATAACGCCGCTTACCAACGACGATCACTTTCCTATGAATACCATTAGAAGGAATCTTTCATTATCTACTAGGGATATGATACTACAATATTATAGATCACACAACGGTTGACCGAATTAGATGATGTACAACCTATTCTTCACTTCAGGGGCCCCTCTCTCCCTCATTGCTCAGTTACTCCTTACCTGACCGGGAATCACGTCCGTTCACGAAAACAATACCTGACTAGATCTGGGGGTTTGGGTGGATCCCAAGCTCTCTTTTGAGAGCCACGTCAACAAAGTAGCAGGGAAATGCTTTGGGATAATGAAGACCCTTCTGCCTTTGGAGGCTAGGCGTATTATGACCCAAGCGTTAGTCACCTCCCGCATAGATTATGCGAACGTACTGCTACTAGGAACAACTGAGAAAAACCTAAGGCGACTCCAGGTGTTACAAAACACGGCAGCACGATTAGTTCTCAGACTTCCCAAAAGAACGGCATCCAAACCCACTCTACTGGCCCTTCACTGGCTTCCTATAAAGAAAAGAATCCTATTTAAAGCTCTTCTTATTTGCTATAGGATAACCACTCAGAAAGCCCCTGATTATCTGAAGGACCTAGCCATCCCTTATATGCCCAATAGAGCACTTCGCTCCTTGGGCATGGGTCTTTTGAAAGTACCTCAAATAAAGAGGGCCAGAATGGGAGGACGCTCCTTCCGAGTGTTAGCAGCCAATCAATGGAATGCCCTTCCCATGGCAATTAGACTGGCCAGGACCAAAACTATATTCAGGAAGCTGTTAAAAACACATTTGTTCACTCTGTAGATCTGTCTCTGCCTCTCACTGCCTCTCTCTCCTCAGCGCGGGGACACGCCGGGATGGCGTCACCAAGCGCTTTATAAGCCCCTTTATTATTATTATTATTATTATAGAAGAACAGGTTACCCTGATTGCACAAGAATAAAAGGCACATGCTGGTTCACTAAGAACTGGGGTGCTTTATTACAATAATCATAACAATATAATACCATACTATAACATAGAGCCTGCAAAGGAAAATAAAAGGTTAGAATGTGCACACTAGGGGGAAAAAGGTCGATGTCACCTGAGTAATGTGAAGTCTGGATTCAGCAGTCATCTAGGTTCCCTTCTCGTCTGTGCCTTGGCTCGTCTTAAGGTCGCACTTCTGCAGCCATGGATACACGCCTGCACCGCTATGCTCTGTCATCTCTGCTTCCCTCCAAGTCACTGGAACCTTCCTCTCATTAGCTGCTTTCTCTCTGGCTGTTCTGCACTACTCCTCTCTCCTCTCAATCACGGACCATCTTCACTTCTCGGCTTCGATCTTATAACTCAGTTTCAGCCACTCTGGTATTCGTTCTCTTGACTAACTGCTTCACTCGAAATGCTCTGATCTTAAAGGTCAAAGCTCGCCAGCTGCTCCAGCTAAGATAACTTCAATCTTTCTAAGAGAGTATCAGCTTCTTGGTCTTTCTCGGACTTCAAAATGGCGACTGTCTGCCTGGAAATAATTAATGCAAACACAACAGATGATGGACCAAATGTTTTGTTTGCAATACCGCCATAAATGCGCTGGGGATGCCCAGACGTGGGTCCCAGGCACTCCACACCACTGGAGTCAAGCTAGCCGGGCTGATGAGCGGTGTTACCTCGAAACCGGTCCGGTCCTCGGATGCTTGATTCCGTTCTGGGAAGGACATGGCTTTTGTAGTTCGGACTGGACTGTTCCCATGGGGCACAGGGTCAGAGCTGATTTGCATATCGCCATTGTCTAACCCAGGGTGGTGTGGAGTGCAAAAAAACGATGGATTTGGGCCCAGATCTTTGGACTGGGATGAGTGTGTGACATTGATCCACCTTCGGTCCATCACCTGTTTTGTTTGCAATACCGCCATAAGTGCGCTGGGGATGCCCAGACGTGGGTCCCAGGCACTCTACACCACTGGAGTCAAGCTAGCCGGGCTAATGAGAGGTGTTACCTCGAAACCGGTCCGGTCCTCGGATGCTTGATTCCGTTCTGGGAAGGACATGGCTTTTGTAGTTCGGACTGGACTGTTCCCATGGGGCACAGGGTCAGAGCTGATTTGCATATCGCCATTGTCTAACCCAGGGTGGTGTGGAGTGCAAAAAAACGATGGATTTGGGCCCAGATCTTTGGACTGGGATGAATGTGTGACATTGATCCACATTCGGTCCATCACCTGTTTTGTTTGCAATACCGCCATAAGTGCGCTGGGGATGCCCAGACATGGGTCCCAGGCACTCCACACCACTGGAGTCAAGCTAGCCGGGCTGATGAGAGGTGTTACCTCGAAACTGGTCCGGTCCTCGGATGCTTGATTCCGTTCTGGGAAGGACATGGCTTTTGTAGTTTGGACTGGACTGTTCCCATGGGGCACAGGGTCAGAGCTGATTTGCATATCGCCATTGTCTAACCCAGGGTGGTGTGGAGTGCAAAAAAACGATGGATTTGGGCCCAGATCTTTGGACTGGGATGAATGTGTGACATTGATCCACATTCGGTCCATCACCTGTTTTGTTTGCAATACCGCCATAAGTGCGCTGGGGATGCCCAGACGTGGGTCCCAGGCACTCCACACCACGGAGTCAAGCTAGCCGGGCTGATGAGAGGTGTTACCTCGAAACCGGTCCGGTCCTCGGATGCTTGATTCCGTTCTGGGAAGGACATGGCTTTTGTAGTTCGGACTGGACTGTTCCCATGGGGCACAGGGTCAGAGCTGATTTGCATATCGCCATTGTCTAACCCAGGGTGGTGTGGAGTGCAAAAAAACGATGGATTTGGGCCCAGATCTTTGGACTGGGAGGAATGTGTGACATTGATCCACATTCGGTCCATCACCTGTTTTGTTTGCAATACCGCCATAAGTGCGCTGGGGATGCCCAGACGTGGGTCCCAGGCACTCCACACCACTGGAGTCAAGCTAGCCGGGCTGATGAGAGGTGTTACCTCGAAACCGGTCCGGTCCTCTCAGATGCTTGATTCCGTTCTGGGAAGGACATGGCTTTTGTAGTTCGGACTGGACTGTTCCCATGGGGCACAGGGTCAGAGCTGATTTGCATATCGCCATTGTCTAACCCAGGGTGGTGTGGAGTGCAAAAAAACGATGGATTTGGGCCCAGATCTTTGGACTGGGATGAATGTGTGACATTTATCCACATTCGGTCCATCACCTGTTTTGTTTGCAATACCGCCATAAGTGCGCTGGGGATGCCCAGACGTGGGTCCCAGGCACTCCACACCACTGGAGTCAAGCTAGCCGGGCTGATGAGAGGTGTTACCTCGAAACCGGTCCAGTCCTCGGATGCTTGATTCCGTTCTGGGAAGGACATGGCTTTTGTAGTTCGGACTGGACTGTTCCCATGGGGCACAGGGTCAGAGCTGATTTGCATATCGCCATTGTCTAACCCAGGGTGGTGTGGAGTGCAAAAAAACGATGGATTTGGGCCCAGATCTTTGGACTGGGATGAATATGTGACATTGATCCACATTCGGTCCATCACCTGTTTTGTTTGCAATACCGCCATAAGTGCGCTGGGGATGCCCAGACGTGGGTCCCAGATACTCCACACCACTGGAGTCAAGCTAGCCGGGCTGATGAGAGGTGTTACCTCGAAACCGGTCCGGTCCTCGGATGCTTGATTCCGTTCTGGGAAGGACATGGCTTTTGTAGTTCGGACTGGACTGTTCCCATGGGGCACAGGGTCAGAGCTGATTTGCATATCGCCATTGTCTAACCCAGGGTGGTGTGGAGTGCAAAAAAACGATGGATTTGGGCCCAGATCTTTGGACTGGGATGAATGTGTGACATTGATCCACATTCGGTCCATCACCTGTTTTGTTTGCAATACCGCCATAAGTGCGCTGGGGATGCCCAGACGTGGGTCCCAGGCACTCCACACCACTGGAGTCAAGCTAGCCGGGCTGATGAGAGGTGTTACCTCGAAACCGGTCCGGTCCTCGGATGCTTGATTCCGTTCTGGGAAGGACATGGCTTTTGTAGTTCGGACTGGACTGTTTCCATGGGGCACAGGGTCAGAGCTGATTTGCATATCGCCATTGTCTAACCCAGGGTGGTGTGGAGTGCAAAAAAACCATGGATTTGGGCCCAGATCTTTGGACTGGGATGAATGTGTGACATTGATCCACATTCGGTCCATCACCTGTTTTGTTTGGAAATAATTAATGGCATTGATGCTAACGGCTAGCTGCCGCCTACAGACTGACTGACTAACTGCTTAATGCTTTCACTAATATGGAAGCTCGTTCCTTCATGGAAAGTTACGGCCAGTAACCTGCCGCCCACCAAATTCTTGTACCTCCCCGTACCAAGGACACGTTCCCAGCCGGCCGGCCTGATGTTGTGTCTTCGGAGTGGAGAAAAATACAGTCTTTTGATAAGGGCCAGCCTGAGCCGGTTTTCTCCAAGCGAACAACACCTCGTAACTAAAACATTACATTTGACCAAGAAGCATCTCAAGCTGCCGGGGCAGAACGAAAGATGGAGTCTCTCCCGTTTGAGGCCTACAAGGCCCGAAATAAGCATAACTCCATAGAAGGTATACTAAAACTCTTACAAAAGGATGGATTATCACTAATACTAATGAATCTATCCCCTAACATAAGTTTATAAGCCCTGATCTAAGGAAAAGGGTATGGAACTGTATCAATATGCCTTGTGAATAGGCCCTGTCTATGGTTCTAATCCTTGCACTAGAATGATAGTAGACTGGAGTCACCTCCAATCATCTTCCCTCAAAGGAGGGCCGAAAAAGTCGGTCAGAACACTTCACCCTTGACTTCAGTCTATTAATCATTCGTTAAATGGAACTCACATCAGTGGAAGAATAATATGAAACAAAACTAACTTATCTATGTTTCGTGCCTAATCTACAGTATTGGAGTAGGGAAGGAATGCATTGAATAAAGCAGCAAATAGCTACTAAAATACTAATAGCAATCATAATACCCCCAAATATCTGTCGTAAAGAATGTAAGTCAGGTAACCAATCGAAGAGCCAGTCAAACCAGACCTGGTCAATGTGTTTTCTAACCTCTTCAGTCAAGTCATGAAGTTTGTCAATGTGAGCCTGAATGGATTTAGTATGGTCTGATAGGTTGAAACAGCAAAGACCCTCAAAATCAGAACAGTCATGTCCATGTTTAAGCAAAAGGTAATCGATAGCAGCACAATTCTGCAAGATAGCTCTGCGTTCACCCTGGGCATCTAATAACATGTCAGATAAAATTGTAGAAGTATGATTAATTGACTTGACCATCCAGCAGGCCATTTTCCCAATTGATTTAGCATTATAGACAGCCAATGCTGGAACACCAATAATCGAAATAGCTAAACTAAGGTATTCGGATTTAGAGTAGAGATGTAAGGAAGAATCACAATCTTCATGTAACGTCATAGCATCACGAACTACACGGGAATGGGTATTAGGATGTGAGGAAAACATCAATAAACTTAACCTAGTGATAGCACAGGGGCCTCCGGAAATATTTGCAGGAATATAGGGCCAGGAAGTATTACCACAAAAAAAAGCCAACCAGAAGGTAACAACATTGTGCGATAATGGCTAGGGGCAACTACTAGACTTTTACAGGTCATGTTTTTAACAGAAGTACATTACTTTGGAGGTCTTCGGGAGCATAAAGTTCGTTCATGAGCTGAAAAGGAAGTTGCTGCCTTTAGCTTTAAGCGTACACATCCAGTAATTGCATTGGGATCACAAGTAAGGAAAAAACACAAATCTCCTTGGGTGATATTATATGTGGTGATTTGGGAATGAATCGGGGGCATGGAATCTGAAAGTATAGTACATAAAGGACAATATTCATGTGCAGCAAAGTCGCCAAGGATTACATTGGGACGGGCATTCGATATATTAAAAATATGCGTAAGAGTCTCCAACGAAGCGGGGACAGCAACCAGACAGGTCGCTAGAATGTCAGTCACCGAACGCATCGGTGTCAGGCAAAAATGTGGGGAATTGGTAACTCGTTTAGCTAAAGTAGTCCAAAAGTTAGATGATGAATCCCACGCAGCAAAGGAACGCGGTACTCGGGTTCTCGAATCAACCAAAGTCTGTGGGTTCCCTTCTCTCCCGACGTAGCAGACCAAAAGGAGTCCAACGCCGGCACATGCTGCAGCAGCAGTCCAGAGAATGATCTGAAAGAAAATCAAATACAGGCATTATTTATTCTCGTAGGTAACATTTGTCAGCCGGGACAGCTTCCCAGCTATCTTTCCCTGGTCTCATTACTAGAATGGTGTTGTCATGACCGGTTGCAATAATTTCAGCTTGTTCAGGGGGATTTTTAGGCGATTGCACCCATATTCTTGCTCCCGGATTATCCGTAGAGCCAAATCCTTTCTGTCCTCGTACAGTTAGCAACGTTGGGGCAGTGCCTTTCTAAATCTCACCACTGAAAACAGGCATAATTAGCAATTGAGCAATTCGGTCAGTCTTTTGAATCGATAAATCAACCTCACTGCTGTTCAGCAGGAGAACCTTAATCTCTCCCTGATAGTCACTGTCAATGACTCCTCCGAGTACTTGAATGCCTTTTAAGGCCAGGCCCGATCTAGGGGCAATTAGTCCAAAATTTCCAGTTGGTATACAGACACCAACACCAGTTTCAATGATAGCTCGATCTCTGCTCTTAATCACAGTGTCATTCATGGCATGCAGGTCCAAGCCTGCGGAACCTGGGGTTGCTCTGCATGGAGCCAATGCTCCGGGGGAAATTTCCCAGTACATTACAGTATTGCCAATGGAATTGGGTTTTGCATCAACAGCTGGAGGAAACAAACGCATTAATGGAGATTCAGCATTCAAAAAGGGACGATTGTTTAATATTAACAGTGCTTGGAACAAATAATCTCTCCAATTCTTATATTTATTGTCAGTTAATTTTCGCAATTGTTCTTTTAACAAACCATTCATTCTCTCAATAAGGCCTAATGCCTGTGGTTAATATGGTATATGAAACACCCACTCAATGTTATTTTCCACACAAAATTCCTGTACCAATCTTCCACGAAAATGGGATGCATTGTCAGATTGCATTTGAAATGGAACACCATAATAGAGCATAATCAATTCCAATGTTTTAATGGTATTCACTTGGGTAGCTTGTTTACAGGGAAAGGCCACTAAAAGGCCACTGTATGTATCGACAATTGTACAAACGTATTGGCAGTTTTTACTCATAGGGAGTGGACCAATATAATCAATCTGCCAAATTTGAGCGGGCAGTTTTTCTCGATGTAAATGACCTCTAACAATTTGCGGTACTTTTCGTTCTCTGGAATGTTGACAGATGGGACAATGCAAAATAGCATCTTTAATCAAATTTGAAGGAATATAAATTCCTCGATCGGCGGCCCACCTGCTAGTGGCTCTCTCTCCAAAATGTCCTGCTTTCTGGTGGGCCCATTTCGCCAATCCCGCCAAATCAGAATCTTGCATGTCCACCACTGCCTCAGCAATTTTAGATTTCTCATCTGCAATGTTATGAAAGAATTTGTCAAGAGAGTCTATTGGGGTATGAGCATCCACATGAAAGATTGTCACAGTACTCCGTGGGAGCATTTCCCAAATTTCTTGCCATAATTCTTTTCCCCACAGTTCTTTTGAATGTAATTCCCAAGTATGAGAATGCCAAGTTGGTAACCAGACCGCCAGTCCATTAGCAGTGGACCAGGAATCAGTAAAAATATGACATGTGCCAGGTAATTCCTGTTTCAAAACTTGGTAAACAGCATATAATTCAGCGAATTGACTACTCTTTCCCTCACCAGTTGTACTCAACAATTTTTGTGTGATCGGATTATAGGACACTGCCTTCCAATGCCGTTTCTCTCCTATGAACCTTGCTGAACCATCCGTAAACCACACATGTTTTCTGTCCTCCACGGACAAATCATCAAATGGCTTACCCCACTTAACAGGAGATTCCTGTACTATAGGTACGGAGCAATCACTCCCAGTCTCGATTGATGGCGCCTGCGCCACTTGCTCATGTAAAGATGCTACACCTTTCGGTCCCACACGCGCCCTATCTTGAATGTACCACTTCCACTTAATCACACTCGCCTCTTGAGCATGTCCAATTCGATGAGTTTTCGGCGAACTCAAAACCCACTGCATGATAGGAATTTCAGGTCTTAAAATCACATCATGTCCCAAAGTCAGTTGCTCGGTATCCACCAGAGCCCAATAACATGCAAGCAACTGTTTCTCAAAAGGTGTATAACGTTCACTAGCATCAGGTAACTTTTTGGTCCGGAAACCTAATGGTACTTTTTGTCTGCCTTGTTTTTGCCACAAACTCCAATTTGCATAAAGGCCTTGCACAGACACATTCAAATACACATCACCATCGCACACAGGCCACAAATCCAAAGCATACTGAATCGCTTCTTTTGCTAAATTGAACGCATTTTGCTGTGGTTCACCCTATTCAAACACATTCTTTTTGCGAGTGACTCGATATAAAGGGGCCAATATCTGACTCAAATGTGGAATATGTTGGCGCCAAAAGCCAAACAACCCAATGAAGCTCTGGGCTTTTTTCCTATTTCTTGGGACTGCAAAATCTAAAATTTTCTGTTTCACCTGTGGAATCACCTCTCTGTGACCTTCATGCCAATTGATGCCTAAAAACTTTACACTTTGAGATGGACCTTGTAACTTATCAGGATTGATTTCCCAACCTTTCTCACGTAGGCACTCAAGAATTTGATCTAATTGGGTTTGAACTTGATCTTGTGTCTCACCTTGAATCAAAATGTCGTCGATATAATGACATATCTGAATTTGCGGATGTACAGGTACTTCGGACAAATGTTCCGCCACCAGCCGGTGACAGATCGTAGGACTATGTACAGAGCCTTGGGGAAGACTTCTAAACGTCATTTGACGTCCATTCCATGTAAAACTGAATTGTTCCTGACACTCGGGGGCAATCGGAATTGAAAAGAAAGCATTAGCAATTTCAATGGACGCATACCATGTACCCGGATGCTTTTGGATTCTTTCAATTAAAGTAATAATGTCTGGTACTCTAACAGTCAAAGAGGGTGTATGTTTATTCAGTTCGCGATAATCAACAGTCATGCGCCAAGAATTATCACTCTTACGCACGGGCCAAACGGGATTATTCCAAGCAGAAGTAACCGGAGTTATAACTCCTGCATCAACCAAATCCTGAATAGTAGCACTAATCTCATCATGGCCACCTGGGATACGATATTTTTTGGGAGAAACAACCTTTGTAGCCTGAGGGATTTTTATGGGGGGCATTCTTAAACGGCCTACCCGTACGGGTCTGGACGATATATAATGTTTAGTTCCAAATTGATAACAGCCGTCATCTAAATGCAAAGTCATACCTTTTAAAATGTCAATTCCAATTATGGATTCCCAAAGTGGCACAACTAATACAGAATATTCTTTTCGGGGAATTCTGCCTATTCTCATTTCAAGTGCAGTTTGCACTGCGGGGATTTCCTTTCCACCTAAACCAGTAATTGTGAAAAATTGGCCTTTGAATTTCTTTGATTTTCCATAAATAAGAGTGGCCTCCGCTCCTGTATCTACCAATGCTCGGGCCCTTTGGATATTACGATGTTTCCCAAAAAATTTCAATAACTACATAGGGTCTATTGTCTTTGTGAGCCCACCTGTGCGCTGGAGCTTGACCTATTTCCTAGTCATTTTTACTGCGTTCTGTCAACCAGGACAAATCAGGGTAAATACTCTCATATTTCTTGGGTATCAAAACATCATGTTCATATCCATCTCCATTACGAAATGGATTCCTGTCATCTGTATGGTACTGTGAGTTTCGATCGGAAAGTCTGTGTCGATCCTCCCTTCTCCTCAACTCAGGGGACTGATCCCTTTCATCTCTATATTTGTTGTGGACACGATCACCTCTCCCCCTTTCTTTTTCCCCCTCTCGCCCCCTCTCCTTCTCATGACGTGGGGACACATCACGCTCATACCGCCGTTCACCACGCCGATCAGAATCCACACGACATCTGTCATCACCACTATCATCAGAACAACCACGATCACAATCATTCTTTTGCACACGTCGGGCACCCTTTTTTCGATCCAAACCACTCTTGAGAAACATGTCCCACAAGTGATTATTAGGTTCACCATCAATGTCTTCCTTTTTCACACCATCATCCAACAGTGCAAGAAACATATCACGTCTAGAGAACTTATAATCTCCAGCAGTACAACCCTTGGGTCTGGACTGTCTCTCAGGTTTAAACCAATCACCCAATTCACCAAGTTGGCGAACAGATTCAAGCACCATAGACAAAGCATTGCCAGTTTGATTGATTAACAAAGTCATCATTACCTGCTTATAAGCAACAGGGGAAGAACGGATAATGCGATTGCGCACAGAAGAGGTCACCAAACCATCCAACAACCTGTCAGCAGTACTGAGAAAAATCGCAGTTTTCATCACCTCCTCTTTTAGCCGTTGCGCTGTATCGCGCAAAGTGTACCACGGCTTGTCTTTCACGGGCCAGTCAGATTCAGTAGGATATTTATGGTTACAGCCATCAGTCGCTAACTGGAGTAGACTAATCTGGCCAGCACCATAAAAATTTCGAAAATGATCTTGTACGGTAGAATCGGAACTCAAAGAGCAAAATTTCAAGGCATCTCCTGCATCTAACATGATACCTGCAGCGCCCAATTCATAAAGGCGCACCATCCACGTAAGCAAAGCCTCACCAGGCCGTTGTCGAAATCGTTGCAAAATGTCACTAACTTCCTGTTGAGTAAAGTCTTCCAAACTATCCAAAGCAATACCATTAGGATTACCAGGAGCTTGTTGCAATTTGCGTTGAAAAACCGGATGAGCAGAAACCTCCGGACGAGCATCCGCAGAAGCCCGATCCATAGATTTAGAGGAACAATCAGAATGAGAAACGTCATTAGAATGGGAAGAACGACCACTGTCGCCAGAACCATTAGATTTGTCACAAGAAGTAGATTTACAGTCACGTCCGGAGCCAGAAGAGTCGCGTCTGTCAGACTCCTCAGCCGAGGAGCCAGAATCATTCGAGTCCCAGATATTACCATCCCATCCATCAGGGTTCCAATCCAGTCCGTCTTTCGCTACGACCAGACGCACTTTCCGTTTACAAACACGACCACAACGATTCTTATATTTATATTTCGCAATTCGAACAGCCGCTCTTTCGGCAATTGTCTGATAAGTTTCAAGTTTGTCGGCAAGCAATTTATTCTGACATCGCAAAAGAGTATGCGCATTTTGCACTTCAACAAACTTTTCTTCCATATCCACAAAACGTTGCTGTAACTTTAAAAACTTCTCATGTACAATCCTGTACGCAGTCAAAATAATTCAACCTCTGCGTCCTAAAATAGGAAGCTCCTCACCCTTCACTACTGGTGCCTTCTGTAAGCAAGAAATCACATCAGCCGGCTCCGCCCGCTCCAAACAAGAAATCCAATTCTCACTCAAACCAGTAGAATCGGCCCACTCATGGGCCAGGACCTCGTAAGGCGTAGATTCCCAGCCGGGAATTTCAACAGGCAATTTGAAAGCAGATTTCGACTTTCGCGAAAAAATTTTGACAAACCAAAAAGATATATACAACTATAAACAAATAATATACAAAATAAACCACGTACGAGCCGAGCGCAAACCAACTAGATAAAAACAATACAGCAGACACAGGCTTTGTAAACAGTTTGTGACGCCAGATGTAACGACCGGATTCTCAGACCAGATAGAATCAGCTCCTCAGAGCACCACCAACCCAGCCGGAACGTACTCACCTCCCTCCTCAGGACCTATTTACAACAGGTATCTATGTCTCATACCTAAGGATGGGGGAATTAGCAATGTACATGCATTCGTTTTCTACAATATCACACTCACACCAGTTAGTCTCGCGGCAATTTGGGCCCAGACTAATCTACCCTAGGGCAGTTCTGATTAGCTACCATTACACACTGACCACAATCAGTGCCCTCCCAAGCCACGATCCTGTGGGTATAGCAAGCCGCAATCCTGCGGGTATATGCACCAGTTTCCTCCCTGGTGTTCTCTTACTTACATCCCAAGCCGCAATCCTGCGGGTATATGCACCAGTTTCCCTCCTGGTGTTCTCTTACTTACATCCCAAGCCGCAATCCTGTGGGTATAACGCCCCTTACCAACGACGATCACTTTCCTATGAATACCATTAGAAGGAATCTTTCATTATCTACTTAGGATATGATACTACAATATTATAGATCACACAACGGTTGACTGAATTAGACGATGTACAACCTATTCTTCACTTCAGGGGCCCCTCTCTCCCTCATTGCTCAGTTACTCCTTACCTGACCGGGAATCACGTCCGTTCACGAAAACAATACCTGACTAGAAGAAAAGGTTACCCTGATTGCACAAGAATAAAAGGCAAATGCTGGTTCACTAAGAACTGGGGTACTTTATTACAATAATCATAACAATATAATACCATACTATAACATATAGCCTGCAAAGGAAAATAAAAGGTTAGAATGTGCACACTAGGGGGAAAAAGGTCGACGTCACCTGAGTAATGTGAAGTCTGGATTCAGCAGTCATCTAGGTTCCCTTCTCGTCTGTGCCTTGGCTCGTCTTAAGGTCGCACTTCTGCAGTCACGGATACACGTCTGCACCGCTATGCTCTGTCTTCTCTGCTTCCCTCCAAGTCACTGGAACCTTCCTCTCATTAGCGGCTTTCTCTCTGGCTGCTCTGCACTACTCCTCTCTCCTCTCAAACACGGACCATCTTCACTTCTCGGCTTCGATCTTATAACTCATTTTCAGCCATTCTGGCATTCGTTCTCTTGACTAACTGCTTCACTCGAAATGCTCTGATCTTAAAGGTCAAAGCTCGCCAGCTGCTCCAGCTAAAATAACTTCAATCTTTCTAAGAGAGTATCAGCTTCTTGGTCTTTCGCGGACTTCAAAATGGCGACTGTCTGCCTGGAAATAATTAATGGCATTGATGCTAACGGCTAGCTGCCGCCTACAGACTGACTGACTAACTGCCTAATGCTTTCACTAATACGGAAAGTTACGGCCAGTAACCTGCCGCCCACCAAATTCTTGTACCTCCCCGTACCAAGGACACGTTCCCAGCCAGCCGGCCTGATGTTGTGTCTTCGGAGTGGAGAAAAATACAGTCTTTCGATAAGGGCCAGCCTGAGCCGGTTCTCTCTAAGCGAACAACACCTCGTAACTAAAACATTACATTTGACCTAGAAGCATCTCAAGCTGCCGGGGCAGAAAGAAAGATGGAGTCTCTCCCGTTTGAGGCCTACAAGGCCCGAAATAAGCATAACTCCATAGAAGGTATACTAAAACTCTTACAAAAGGACCGATTATCACTAATACTAATGAATCTATCCCCTAACATAAGTTTGTAAGCCCTGATCTAAGGAAAAGGGTACGGAACTGTATCAATATGCCTTGTGAATAGGCCCTGTCTATGGTTCTGATCCTTGCACTAGAATGATAGTAGACTGGAGTCACCTCCAATCATCTTCCCTCAAAGGAGGGCCGAAAAAGTCGGTCAGAACAGTAAGTCAACAAAACTTTTCTGACATTCATCCGTCCAAGGGAGCGGATGGGGCGTATCTTTCAACGTTAGTACCACCAATGGTTTCGCCAAAAGTGAAAAATCGGGAATCCATTGTCTACAGTAGGAAGTGATACCCAAAAAGGCACGCACTTCTCTCTGTTTGGTAGGTACAGACATCTGTGAAATCGCATGAATACGTTCTGGGGTCAATCGCCTTCCCTCCTTCGACAAGAGATGACCTAAATAGGTCACTTCTTTCGGGCATATTGCAGCTTAGAGGGTGACACCTTATGATGCAAAGTAGACAAATGATGCAACAACGCAACAGTCACACTCTTACACACATCTTCCGTATAAGCAGCCACCAACAAATCATCCACATACTGAATAAGCGTAGCACCTGGAGGCAAAGAGAAAGCATCAAGTTGAGACTTAAGAGCTTTACTATAGATGGAGTGACTCTCACAGTAGCCTTGAGGAGCTCTTTTAAATCGGAAACTTCGGCCACCTAGAGAAAAACTAAAGATGTCCCTACTTTCTTCAGCAATAGGAATACTAAAGAAAGCATTTTTGAGGTCTATCATGGAAAACCAAGCCGCCGAAGCAGGGATCATCGTCAACAAAGCTGCAATATCCGGAACAACAGGGAACTGTGGCACCACTATTTTATTGACCTCTCTCAGGTCAATAACAAATCGATAGACAGGAGGCTGTGAAGGATCCGTTCTCTTAAGGATCGGAAGAACAGGACTGTTGCAAATGTTGCCTCTCGTTTCTTCGACCACACCTTTCTGAATAAAATCCTCAACAATAGCCAACAGTGCTCTCTCTCCGTCACTAGAAATACGATATTGAGGAATGCGCAGCATTCTAACATTCTCTTTAACTGTGACAACATATGGTGGGATCGCAAGACGACCCACGTCATTCGGGCCCGTGGCCCAAAGACTTTCAGGGAGAGAAAGCAACTCAGGTGGAAACTGGTCTCGGGACAAATGCATGGAAGACATCAATTTCATTCCCAACGTAAGATGCACACCAGAAGGCGAACAATACAATGTTGCATGTAGTCTTTTCAACAAATCCATACCCAGCAAATTCTCACCACAACCAGTTGTCAGGATAAGTGAAGCATCCAAATCATAAGGACCAATCGAAACAGGCAAAGGGCAAGAAACCGGATTACGGACTGAGGCGCCAGAAAATCCCACAGAGGTATTCATTAAGCCAGACAAAGGTGCCCCAGGGAGTTTAGAATGAATGATAGAACTTCTCATCGCATCAGTATCCAAATGAAAGGGCTCTGAAACACCCATAGTATTGACAGTGACATACTGCCCATTTTGATCTACTGGAATCGACACAACTCCCTTACTTCGTCCATGGCTGTCCTATTCAATCTGAAAATCGCCAGCCCTACCTTCAACTTGATAATCATCATTGTAATACTGCATGGACGGAACTGTCTGCTGATCAAAGTAATTTGAGGTAGATGGAGGAAAAGAACGCTGCTCCTGAGAGGACACACCTAGTCCTCTACCTCTAGATCCTGTCTGAAAATTACCGCAACCTCGGGGCGCGGACATCCCATTATTACGCTGTAATAAAACCGGACAACTATTCTTGAAATGTCCTTCTTCCCTACAATACGCACATTGATTAGGACCTAACGAAGGTCGCGGCGTAAAATACTCAGACTTCTGCAACAATCTCTGAAACTGTGGAGGCCCCTGGAACTGAGAGTTTTGCTGATGCTGATTCGAGCGAGGCGGATACGCCTGCTGCAAAAGAACCTTTGTTTTCAAATCTTTGTTTTTCTTCTCTTGTTTCTCCTTCTCCTCCTTATCCCTTTTTCTCGTAATACTGTGCAGTAGCCAATATTTTAGCAGGGGAAGAGACAGCCCATGCACTTTCAGAACTCTTTAATTCATTCGATAACTCGGGAAGAAAATTATATACAAACTTGTCCACAAACAATCGCTGACCACCCTCTACACTCAGATCCTGACCACTGTGGTCAATAAACGTTTCTTCAAAGCGAGTGAAGAAATCCGAGACCCTTTCATCTTTCTTTTGCTTGCATGCAGCCAGCTTATACCAATTTACTCGCACCGCAGGCATCATTGTCTTCATTAATTCAGTTATTCTACCTAGAAGAGCCGTAATCAAATCCTCGGGTATCGCATCACCTACCTGATTCGCATCCGCAGCTCTAATAGCAGCCCAATCGCCACCTAATTCAGCCACATGATTTTCCTCACGAATCCGTGCCCATATGCCTTGCGGAACAACATTTCCAAATAACATATCAATGTCGGCCAAATTCATAATACAAGCGTCAACCGTTTGGGACAATGTTTTGTAATATCCAGCAGGATTTTTACGGGGGTCTGGAAGAGTTTGTTTAAGTGCCAATACTTCAGACCTTTTCCAGGGTTCGTGCACCCATATACGCTAGAAATGAGCAGGGACAGGAGGTGGACCAAGCACCGCTTCTCTCCATTACGGGAGGAACTTCGCACATTGGATAATTCTTACTACCTTGTTTATTGGCGGGATCAGCCTCGGAAAAGGACAGGGACAAGAACATTGTTCGAAATGCAATGAGTCTGTTCACTGCCTCTTCAACTCGAGGTCCTACAATAAAACCCTTATCAAAATCAGCTTGTAATTTCAGTAGTTCCGAAGGAACTGTATCTGACTCCATATCTTCCCAACCTCTAATAAGAGTTTGACACATAACATTGAAAACATATCTCTGTGTGGGCTCTCCCCATTGATAGAAGCAACTCATGATATCTTCAGTACTATATTCTAGTCCATGCTCAATCCATTTACGAGCGAGAGAACCCAAAACTACTTTCTCGTCCGTAAGAGGAAGTTGACAATGAGATTGTCGTTTAGAGAAAGCTGGAGACATATTTAAAGACCCAAGAAGAGGAGAAAAGAAACTTGAAACAGCATCTGCTATTCTCCTCTGTGAAGTAGGAGAATCCCTCAAGAGGATAGGAGGCATTACAGATGTAGAAGGCAACGGGGACTGAAACGTAGCAGACTGAAGAGTAAGAGCGGGAGAAGATGGGGGCTGAATTACAGACTGGAAGGACGGAGCAGAAGCGGGCAAAGAAGCATTAACAGGCTGAGCTGGTTGCTGGACAATCGGCAAGTGAGCAACCACTTGTTGAGCGACAGGAGGGAGTAACGGAGGTTCATTAGCATTTTGAGCATAGGGCGGAGGTGAATTCAATAAACAAGACATTAGGGAATCTTCTTCTAATTCCTTATTTTTATCTGAAGAGGAAGTAGGCAGCATCGGATAGCATCTATCTATCGCCATGCGATGTTGTCTCTCTAGTACATCATTCGCACCATCTACTTCGTTATCTTTAAACTGTTAGAGAGCCTGCAAAATCGACATGTTTTGTGCTTTCTTATCCTTTTTCGCTTGTTTGATTTCTTTCTGTTTGGCTTCTTTATGCCAAAGGCGAATTGAGTCAAACATAGCCGGCCGGGCTTTTCTTCTAAACAGAATGGTTTCCAAATTATCTAGTAGAGCGTGGTCAAAGCTACCATTCTGGGGCCATCTCAAAACTCCACTATTTTTCGTGTATCGGACCCATGTCTCGTTAAAGGTTATGGGACCAATACCATGTTTCGAATAGAGCTCATAAGTGGGAGTTCCAACTGGAGGGATCGGACATGATTCCTCCAACTGGGAATCCCTTGTACAACCCAAACAACAAAATCTTTTGAACTTACTCAGCCCAGGCATCGTCACTTCTCTAGACTGATCACAAACAACAAGGGGTGTAGATCAATGAAACAGTACAAACGTACTTACCCCTTGGCTTCAGCTATTGCAATACCTGAATAAAACCCAAAAACAAAACAAAACAAAGGTCCGTGGGAGCGACCCACTAAATACTTAACTAAGAATCGGTCTACACCAGCGAAGGCCCGTCTATCGTCTCGCTCTACCAAACATCATCAGAAGGGTCCAAAGCAGGGCGACAGTCAGGGCAGCAGTCGTCAGCAGCCGTCGGAGAGGAGTAGCCGCGCTATCAAAGACCTTCGGTCCACTTCTGACATATAGGGGTCGATCACGTGGTGCGCTTCCTCCGGAATTTTCTTGCGGGGCTCCTCACAACCCTCGGGCTCAACCGCTACCGCAGAAGTCGCCCGACGTTGGGCGCCAGTTGGAGAACCGCAGCCTTAAGGCCCGGCGGAGCAGGGTACGCCTGAAATCCCCGGGATTCACCTGCCTTGTCAGAAATAGAGACACGGACTCTTCGTCTGACGTAGAAGATGGTATTTATTAGCTGCAGCTAGTACAGTGGTCTTAGAAGTCGTCAGTATAACGAGGTTCAAAAGAGACTGCCACTTAACTCCGTTGCGGACAGGTTTATATGCGATACAATACAATGCAAAATGCAATCACACAAGAGCATGAGCTATAGGCAAACGTTATAGACAATGTTTTATGACCAAAGCAACTCAAGTTCCCGGTTCTGTTTATCACTCGACCCCTTAAGTAAATTACAAATGAATCCACACAGTTCGATTTACAAGTAGAGAAAACACAGCTTCGTGTTATAGAAAGAGAGTCGTGAAACAGGAGAATGCATGAGACATGTAGCGAAGGACAGCAGATAAGATAACTTAAAGGAAACAATGGTGTGAACCAACATGTAGTCCGGACAGGGATTAATCAGCTCAGACAGGAATTAGTGTACTCGACCAGACCCTGACACTCGTTAGTAAACATAGGCAAAGAAGCCACCTGACACGCAAAGGTAGAAACGACAAATACATCTCGTTCGCCAAGCTGCCTGACTGAGGGCAACATAAAATAGCGGCGTTCACAAAATGGAGGCTGAGCACGAACGAGTTCGTAATTTACAGAACCTCAATAGCCTGTTATTCTTTGGCAAAGAAGGAGCCTCCTGTGGGGCTGCACGCCCATTCCACCAGGGCGACGGCAGCAACCTCTGGGACAAGGCGTTCCTCTGAATGACATCAGTCAGGCAGCTACGAGGGCTTCGTTGCACACTTTTACGAAACACTACTGTCTTGACAGTCAAGTCCTGAGAGATGGCTTCTTTGGCCATTCTGTACTCCAGGACTTTCTGGTGTGACCTTTGTTCGCAGACCAACCTCCGGGGTTGGTATTGCTGGGGTATCTATTCCAGAGGTAAGGAATCTATAACTAACGTGTTTCTTTCAAATGAACAAGTTCCTTACCTTTGGTAATGATAGATCTGTAAGAAACATTAGTTAGTTATTGATTCCTTACCGCACCACCCATTCTCCCGTTCTGCGAACTGATTTCGAGGGTTGAGGCTATCCTTTCAGGGTCCTAGATTTGTGCACCAGTGATCAGTGTCATGCATGGCTCTGCATTTCTGGCGTGGGAAGTCATGCACAGAACTGACGTCAGCGCGCGAGGGCGGCGTCTAAGTAGCTACCGCAATGTCATCCCGCAGACATGACGCCAATGACAAAAGCGGAGCTGAACTAGGCCTCATTCCAACGCTCTGAGGTACTGCTGACAAAAAACCTTCTGAGTCCAGTCTGACGGCTGGGGGTAATTCTTAGGTAAGGAATCTATAATTAACTAATGTTTCTTACAGATACATCATTCCTGAAGGTAAGTAACTTGTTCTACAGCCTTCCTCCTGGATGAGCGGACCTAGGGGGCACAGAGGCTGGGCCTCTGCAGCCCACGGCGGATTGTTTTTTCCTTGAGCACCTGGGCCTGTGATCTTTTGGATACTCCTTGGAGCCCCCTACCTTCTTTGGGCATCTGCAGCAGAGTGGCAGATTGACTTCTCTGCCCCTGCCTTTTGATACTCTGTGCGACTCCTCTCATGCCAGAACTGACCTGTGCTGGGTCCTGTGGGACGGCGGACCCTGAGGCTGATTCCCTGCTGGCTGCTTGGAAGCTGTACGGCTTTGCTGGGAAGCAGCTGCTGCCTGCACACATAAGTGGTACAATTTGGCTCTGTCCCGAACCCGGCTCTGTTCTAGACTGTACCTCGGGCAGAGGTCAGGCTGTGCCAACACATCTTGTGTATCCATTGCTTCCTCGGCACAAGCGCTGTGAGCCATGGCCACAGTCAAAGGCAAAAAAGATTGATCCATCAAGGACATGTTGTTTAAACGCACAACAGATTCCCAACAGGAGAAAGTGCCCACGGAGGACTCTAAGCATTCGGGCGGAGGCAAGAGTGCGGACAGCTTGGTAACACACTAATTCCTGGAAGCACTATTCGCATCTTTGAAGTAACATTTACAGATGGTTAGAAAGGATCTCACGTTGGCGCTCAGAGAGGTGTGCCGAGACATTGATGAGGTGGGGGAGAGAGTGGCAGCTCTTGAAGAGAGCTCCCTAACCAGGGACGTGGAAGTTGAAGCCCTCCAGCAGATCATTCGCTTATGGATCCAGCAGCTAGACCTTCAGGCCCATGTGGGATACCTGGAAAACAGATTGCAAAAAAAACAAACATTCCCATTAGAGGGGCCCTCACAGGTACTGAGGGAGCGGATCTAGAGGAATATGTCCAGGCCCAGATCACTAAGACAAGAAATAGGGAGTTCAGGCTCTATTTCTAATTTGGAAACATCCTTGCGGATAACTCAAGAAGTGGCACCAAGTTAGGTCGATGTCATAGAGTTGGCCTCCCCAGGGCAGCAACTCGCCCACAAGCAGACATTCTAGTCTGTGTTCATAGCTTCACGGAGAAGGAGGCAATCTTCAAGGTGGACAGAACGGACCAGAAGATACAATTTTGCGACTACCCCCTTCTGCTATTTTAAGACATGGTGACATCCACTCTCCTTAAACGGAAGGAATTCCGTCCGGTCACCAGCCATCTCCGCTCTCAAGGCATTTCATACTCCTGGGGCCATCTATTTCGCCTTATTTCCCAACTGAACTGTAAAACCTACCAACTACGCTCTGAGCCCGAGGTCCGCAAAATCCTCAAGCTCGCACCCCCCCGAATCTGACTCCGGGTGCCCCTCAACAGATGAGAAGGTTTGGGACAGGAATGGCTGCGGATCTCTGTGGGATCAGAGACCTATACTTTACCACTCGGACCTGGCAGCCATGGCAAGAGAATGGTCTGAGGTGCTACGCTCCCTCTCCGGGGAAGTCAAACAAGATGCTGACCTCCCTCATAAGATACTGTGCATTGGCAGAATGATTGCTAACACTAGGGTGGGGGTAGAGGCGTTAAACCACTTCGAATAATGTTGTTTTGCTCTGCCCTGGTAACCCCCACGGATCCAGACTTCCAAGTCACGAAAGACTTTATGGACCACATGTTTATTTTGATTTCTCACCTTTTGTTGTGGATTTGGGGTATTTTTAAGAGGCATCCTCCTGACTGACCAATTATGGGCCAATCGACATGTCTGAGAATCGCTGCAACCGCACCCTGATCTCCTAGTCCTCATATGCAACACAGCTAACCTCTTGGGCTTCCCACTTACACTCACCTAGTCCTCTCCACAATTTGTACTATGGAGGTCAAACTACTTAGTCTTAATGTAAAAGGTCTTAACAATCCTACTAAGAGTTTGGCGATACTTTCCTTTTTAGAACGCTCGCAAGGAGATATTTGTTTGCTCCAGGAAATGTATTTGCTACCGCAAGACACTTACAGAATGCATACTAGGAGATTCACACACCAGTTTTGGTTGCTGGGGAGGGGGAAATGGGGGGGCAGTTATTTTCTCCAGGCACTTCCAGGGGGTAATCTTAGGTACCTGTTTTGAGATTAAGGGCCGTTTGCTGGCCATCTTGGGGTGCTTTTTTAAAATTGCACATGGTTACTATCAACTTGGGGTCGATGCTAATTTTAGTTCTTAAATGCTCATTTTGCATTTAGGAAATGCTTTGTACAAGTGCTAAGAAATCACAAATATGAAATCCCTATTTGCAGTTTCCTATTTAGTGAATTGCTAAATGCAATTTCAACTGGTTATTAAATAATGTTTTGCTATTCCCTAAAGGCATTTGTACATAGGAAAAGGCTGTTTTGCATTTTATAATGGGCTGAAATAAGAAATGCAAAATTCCTTTGTACATCTGGCCCTAATTCCCTAATCCACACCAAATAGTCCTTTTTAGGTTGAGTTTACTCGAACCTATTGTTGTCAACCCAAAAGCTGACTGTTTACGATCCGGATTTTCAAAAGTTCAAGTGAAATCACGTGACCACAAGCTCCCCCCTGCCAGCAGCATTTGCCACATCAAAGGCTTCCGCTGCCCCGCCCCCGACGTCACTTATTCACGGCTGCAGGCCCTGACTTCAAAGGGTTCCGCTGCCCCGCCCCCTGCTTCACAGCATCTGTTCCCCAGCACCTCCCCTCTCTCTCCCCTAATTATTCACTGCTGGCCGCCTGGCCGGCCGGCACATCTAGATTTCCACGGGTGCGAGGGCCGGGGCTTTGAGCGCCTAGGCGTTTTTTTTCCTTCTATTATTTTTAAGTTGCTTACAGACTAAATTCTCCGGATTTAAAATGTGCTTTCCTCGTCACCACTCTCTCCCCTCGTAACTATCCCTTTTCCCTAATCTCGTTTCCCAACCCCTCTTTTCTCTTTATCCCCTCGCCACAGCTTGATCCTTCTTTCGCGCACTCGGAATATTTTCTGTCACCCCTTCCTCTACAGATAATTTCACTGCACCCTCGTTTCCCTTCCCCTCTTTTCTCTTTATTCCCTCACCGCCGCTTCATCCTTCTTTCGCACACTCTGAATATTTTCTGTCACCCCTTCCTCTACAGATCATTTCACTGCACCCTCGCCCTTCATTAGTGACTACTGACGCCTCTACGACGGGGAGTGATTTACGTTTTTGGTTGGGTGGGGGGGTGCTTGCATAGGTGGTGATCATCACATGTAGGGTTGACTCTTATTTTCCTCTGTTCCTCATTCTCACTGCACCTCACGTTCCGCCCTTTCCCTGTTTCTATAAACACCTCTTCATTTTCTCCCGCCCCGACACCCACTGACCTGCCTCTCCCTCAACCCTCATTCGAAGTGTCTGCCACGTCTTTCTCTCTCATTCAACCAGTCCCCACCTCTTTCATTCTCTCATTTACGTGTATCTCCATATTCCCTCTTTCTACCCGTGTCTCCTTCCACTATCTCCCCTCGTAACTATTCCCTTTCCCTGTTCTCGTTTCCCTTCCCCTCTTTTCTCTTCATCCCCTCGCCGCTGCTTCATCCTTCTTTCCCACACTCTGAATATTTTTTGACACCCCTTCCTCTACAGATCATTCTCCCGTCATGGTGTGTTAATGTACACAACACTGTGCTTCATGAGCCACAGCCTTTATTGGCCTTTTTAATACACATTTCCAAGCAGACATAGGATTATGGAGTTGGCCTAATGGCTAGGGAGCTCGACCTCAGGCCTGGGGAACCTGGTTTGAGTCTCATTAATGTCGCTAAACTTCCTGTGATTCAGGGCAAATCTCTTAATATCCCCGTGCCTAACAAAATGACTGTGTGTCCTTGTGTAACGTAACTGGTGCTATGTAAAGCACTCTGATAACCAGTTCGGTTCAATTTCGCGCTATATAAAAGTTTGCAACAAAAAATGGAGCGCTACGAATCCATAGACATGATAGCTATGTGCTACACTGATGACCTTACTGCATAGCTCCTAGTGCGTCCTGACATGGGGATAGCGCTGCAAGGTCTCAGCAGTGGCATCGGAGCACTATGCAAGTGACACATTTTCATGTATACAACACTGTCGTTTTTATTATCCTTTTAGGCTGTTTTTTGCATTTGCTAAAAAAAAGCATTCTCTGTGGAACTTTTTCTTGTGTTATAGTGATTTAAACGTGATTGTAGATTTTTGTTTTGCATCTCATTGATGCTGGGATCGAGATTACTATCTTTAGTGGCGATCGTCAAACACTTAATTATCTTGCCTGTTTCGTTTCTCAGCTGGCATGTCAAGCTGACATTTCACACTCTACCAGGCTTTCTGTCGTCTTGTTTTTTTTTTCTTCATTCCTTTTAACATCCTGTGCCCAATTGAAGCGTTATGCAAGGTGGCCGTGTGCACGTTGTTAGGCTACTAGGGTGAATTAAGTGTGTAAATATTTTAACAAATTAGAATAATTAGCGAGCGTGAAATGTGTTCACATGTCGCATGGCAGTGCATTTTCACAAAACTAAACGTTTGTATTTACAAGCCTGTTTCTTTTTATAGGCAATACATGTTTATGCTTTGATGCACTTTCATTCCCAATAAATAACAAGCTGTGAATGCCATGTACCAAATGCCATTTGCGTGCGTGAACTTTGCTTATGTTTTCCAATTCACATTCACTTACTCTCAATGTTATGCTATGTACTCAGTGTCTAAGGATAGAATGGTAAGTTCTTTTTGGAAATGAGTTCAATACATATGTTATCTTAGTTGATGTTAGCAGCGAGCTAGAATATTTGTTAGCTTCTGAATTGCATGTTTACGTGCTCTTAATGGTATGCTATGTACTAAGTGCGTAAGAATAGCATAGCGACTTTTTGTTCTTATTTCTTTTTGTAAATATACTATCTTACTTGATGTCAGCAGTGAGCCACTATGTACTGTCATTTTATTAGGCTAGTAGAGTAAATTACGTCACGTAAATATCTAAACAAATCAGAATAATTTTCCAGCGTCAAATGTATTCACATGTAGCATGGCTATACATTTGCACAACGGTTTTTGTGTAAAACAATGTTTCTTTTTAATGCCTTATTTAAAGTGATGGGAAAAACAGCCCTAGTCAAAATGGACATATTGCCGCACTTCCTGTACCTTATGTAAAGTTCGTTATATGAAATCCTTTGTCATGTTTTCGCGTGCTGTACAGTTTTATGGGGCATGATTATGGTCTGAAAAACGGAAGACAATTAGCCTAGAAACGCTATAAACAATAGTACAGCACAAGCAACAGCAGTGCAAGCTTCCATCATATGAAAATAGTACAGCACAGGCAGCAGCACTGCAAAAGCAGCACTGAAAACTTCAACTTCAATTATATAAAAAATAGTACCACAGGCACACACCACTCAATGCCACAGCACCACTCAACACCACAGCACCACTCAACAGCACCCCTCAATGCCACAGCACCCCCTCAACGCCACAGCACCCTGCAATGCCACAGCACCCCTCAATGCCACAGCACCCCTCAATGCCACAGCACCCCTCAATGCCACAGCACCACTCAACGCCACAGCACCACTCAATGCCACAACACCACTCAACGCCACAGCACCACTCAGCGCACAACATCCCTCAACGTCACAGCATCACTCAACGCCACAGCATCACTCAACGCCATAGCATCACTGAATGCCACAGCATCACTCAGCACTACTGAATGCCACAGCATCACTCAGCACCACTGAACGCCACAGCATCACTCAGCACCACTGAACGCCACAGCATCACTCAGGACCACTGAAGGACACAGCATCACTCAGCACCACTAAAGGCCACAGCATCACTCAGTACCACTGAACGCCACAGCATCACTCTGTGCAACCATTAAACAACAACTGATTCTAATATGTTCTCTCAATGTTTCAAGCTTTATTACAAATGTCACAAAAAGATGTTAATATTTCACTTCTGTTCCTGGGTTTTCATCACAATAAAATACACTGAACATAATCTTCCAAAAAGGTATTTACAAAAGTGTAAGCTATAGCCATTATAAATTACAAAAAGTTTTAATTAAGTATTAATTATTAAAAAAGATAAAAGCCATTGTTATTTGTAATATTAATACATCAAAGTCATGTAAATACAACACATATTGCATTACAAATGCTATAAGTGTCACGTTTGCGAAAAGTTAAAACTATTGGCATTGTACATGACAAAGCTATTAATTTAGCTATTTTCAAAACCAACACATAAATAAAATATGTGTCATTTAAAATACCAATAGCTCAAACTCTCTCAATGCGAGACCTATTGCATTGCAAAGGCTTGTTATATTTCCCACTAGGAGAGGTTGTGGGACCTGTTTTTATTACCAATGGCGTGCACTGTAGGGGAACCTCCCCAAATTACAACACTAGGAATATACAGCAAGGCAACCATCCAGAGGTCCTTTAGGATACTTGTGAAGAAGACGTTGTGAGCTGTTTCCAGCTGAGCAGGTATGCGACCTTTCAGTATTATTTAAGTATGCTGAGGGAGCTGAAATTATCTAAAAAAATATTTCCTGTATTTACTCATGGTACAGCACTTGGAAACTAGGTTGTGAGTGCCTTCATATAAGAATTCCTTATGGCGCTTATTTCCGTCTTCGTGTAGCCTTTAGAACATTGCGTACAGGCTGCATGTTTCCTCAGAATATTGCCTCAGGCCGGGTGCTTAGCTCATAATGAATGAATATTGAATTTATAAAGCGCTAACTTAGCCCAAGGGCGTCAAGGCGCTACAGAGGACTGTTGTACAACCGGATAAAAATGTTCATACTAAAGTCCGTGTAAAAAGCCAGGTTTTCAAAGCCTTGCGGAAAAGAGAATGAGACCAGATAAACCATCAGGGAGAGTGTTCCAAAACTTAGCAGCGGCAGTGGAAAAAGCCCTGCCTCCCCACCTGACCCTTTTATAGCTGGGAACTACTAGCTAATTCTTGCTAGCAGACCTGAGTTGCTTGGTCGGGGTAGAGCGCTGGAACATCACTTTAATGTCATCAGGGCCTAGGCTGTAGTAGGCATTGTGGGTCAGGCATAAAGTCTTGAAAAGGATTCTTTGATCCAGGGGTAGCCGTGCAGTGAGATGAGGGAAGTCAAAACTGAGTGGTACTAGGCAAGTCCATCTCCAGTCGCGCTGCAGCATTCTGCACTAACTGCAAGTGTCACACCAAGCATTTGTTAATGCCCAAATAGAGGGCATTACAATAATCAAGTCTGGACATTGTCAAGGCGATCACTGCCTGTTTTCGTGATGCAAACTAAAGGAACTGGGACATTTTTCTAAGAAGCCTGATTAATCTAAAACAGGTGGACACTCTTCTGCTAATCTAAAGGTTTAGAGACAAAGATGTGTCCACTATAACCCCTGTTGTGTTCAATTTTAGATTCCGAATGAATTTCCCGATTCATGCCCTTATATAGGTACAATTCGCATTGCACTTATATAGGCATAGAAATCCAGTCCTTATTTATGCATAGCCCATGCTGCCCAAATACAGGCATGGCTACTTCCATCCATACATCTACGTCACAACGATTTCTTGGAAAACCAGACTCTTAAGCCGTTAGGGACTTCCCCTTGCTTGAATATTGATTTCTCCAAGAACTCATTATTATGCATGAACATCTATTCTAGCCGTTACAAGTACACAGTAGTGACCGAATACAAATAGTACTTAGTCTGGTGGCCCCCTGCAATCTAGGGAAGAAGCCGCAAGCTTAGATCCTACATGCAGAGTGCTTACACTTGACAGAGACACTCAATTGATTTGAACAATAAATTACCAGAGCCGGGAGCGGGGGGGTGGGAGTTAGAGGGAAGAAGGGAGGGCGTTCTTGGGTGTGGATGTGTAATGAATATTTTGTTAAGCGATTGGTATTTTAAGAATATAGGAATACACTGCAAAGGCCAAATTGTTGAGTGTAATGTCTCAGGATAAACACAATGTTAACTATGTTACGTACTTGATGAAGGCCCTATCCGTTAAAGGCTTATACCGGTACATGTTTGATATGGATACAATGATTGTCTGTTTGATAAAGGAGACAGAAGGTGAAACAAAAACAAAAAACCCAATAAAGTTTGTTTAAAAAAAAAACATGAACATCTATTCCGTAGGGGTTCTTTCATTACGTTCATATGCCCAACGTTACGTTCAATCTGGAATTCCTAAACACCTTCAAGGTATAAATATACCTTCACTTGCTATGGCAAAGCATGATGTGGTTTGGTGCAGTTCGACTATCTACTTACACGACGCAGCTCGCTACTGCAAGTGCCGAAGGAAGCCAACTCTCCAGCTGACGCACTGACTAAGAAGCTGTCATCCTCCTGCCGAGAAATCCAGCTCCAGTGCTTCCGACTTCCCATGCGGGTTGTTGGGAAATTGAGTCCTGAGACAGAGATACCAATCTCTCACGTTCTAAGGTATGGAGCTGATTAGAACCCAGAGAAACCTTTGGCAATTCTTGGCAAAACTAAACATATGCTAAAAGACAAACACCTACTTCTTCCCTCGTACTAGACCTAGGTTAGGTACACTGGGGTAGGTGTATTTTAGAAGCAACAGTTGAGTATTTTAGCTATTTGCTGTTATTTTTGTATGTATTTTTACATTTCATAGCAACAGACAATATTACAATATTATTTTATATTACTGTTTACGCTGTACGCATTATACTTTGCATTCTGTCTAACGATTGTAGCAGTTCACCTCTCTTGCATGAGAAAGAAGACTGTTCAATAAACCCTTTTATTGAAAAGCCTGTCTCTCATTTCTGTGCAAACTGGGTAGAAACGAAGAATGCACGATTGACTGAGTGAAATAGTTATCTATTGTTTCCACGACTTTGAAGATATTATTCCGGTTCTAGGGGAAACAAAGTTGTCATGTTTATGCAGTTGTCAGAAACTAATCCCTTCTTGTTTACTCGAGAAATTATCTAGTGACCTCTGAGTTAGCTGGCATACACAATTAAGTTTAGTATACTCGATAGAGACATACTGACCTCATTCCTATGTCAAATCTATAGTGTATATTATTCCAATGCGCAGAGTCTATTGGGAATATAGGAACTACACTACACCCCCAGATTCTTCCCATGGGGTACAGGAGATGGGCAGCTGCAGAAGGTATCAGTCAACCAGTCATTCGACCAGATGTCATGTTGGTTCCCAAAAATCAAAATCTTTGTCTTTTCCTCATTTAGTTTCAGATAGTTTTCCACCATCCAGAATGAGACTGCCTGCATGCATTTTTTTTAAATTTGCGCAGATTCCCTAATGCTGTTGGTAATGGACACAATGATTTGTGTGTTGTCAGCATAAGTCAACACCTCAAATCCAAAAAATCTCACGACCTTGGCTAATGGGGCAACCTAGATAATAAAAAGTGTTGGGCTTAAGGAGGAACTCTGCGGAACTCCACATATCAAAGGGTTTGAAGCCGAATAGTATTGGCCCATTTTAACTATCTCTGCCCGCTCACTAAGGAAAGAGGCAAGAAGTTCAAGGGCTGTGCCCCTGATCCGTATCTCCTTGAGGCCCTTCACCAGCCTCAAAGGAGACAGGGTATCAAAAGCTGCGGTAAGGTCAAGAAGAACCAGTAGGGTAGTATGACCTGCATCAACGAGGACCTGGATGTTGTAAAAAACCGCCGTTAACGCCAACTCTGTGCTATGATGGCTTCTAAAGCCATGCTGCAAGCCATCAAGCAACTGATAGTCCAACAGATAGGAGCTAAGATATGAGTTCAGGTACCTTTCCATGATCTTGGCTGGAACCGGTAACAGAGAAATGGGGCGATAGTTTTTTAATTCTGTTGGATCCAGAGAGGGATTTTTTAAAGCTGTTTGACCACAGCGGTTTTCCCAGTGGTGGGATACTGCCCCTCTGAAATAGCCATATTCAGTACTGAGGTAAGGTGGGGACAATCTTTTTACTGCCTTTTTTTAGAACCTTTAAGGGGAAAGTATCCAAAGGGGACCCAGAGGGGACTCCTTTTAGCAGGCGATGCGTCATTTCAAGTGACATGCAAGGGAAGGTAAGAAGCCTTGGGACATCTTCCATGGTTTCTGAAACATTCGTGCCAATTTTAGGAAGAGCAGTTCTAGCAATTTCTGCATTATAGTCCTCCAAGGTGGAATATATATCAGTAATTTATGTGCGAAAAAAGTCTGCCATTTTGTTGCAAAGTTTTTGGGAGAAATCAGATGAATCAGCAACAGGAGGGGAAATAAGAGAGCTGATACCTCTAAAAAGTTCTCTAGAAGATTTAACTGATTCAGTAACCTTAGAATAGTACAGTCTTTTTTCTTCAGTAATGGCAGCTTTATAATCAATCAAACATTGTTTATGTAGCTCTCTGCCCGCCGGCGCCAGATCTGTGCGCCATAACATTTCCTGTTTGGGGCAAGATTCTTTCAGTTTTCTGAGTCTATCCAAGTACCATGAAGCTGAGGGTTTTTTTTTCCTCGCTACATAATGTTTTGTAACGGGAGCCAAAGTATTCCTAGCAACCATTTAGAAAGTTCATCTGTGGAGAGGTGTGGCTCAAATGATTAGAGCGGCAGACCCTGATGCAGAGGTCTGGTCCGGGACCAGGGTTCAATACCCGCCTCAGCGGGTCTTGGGCTCA